>NC_090922.1:1245874537-1247194782 GCF_040938575.1 Ambystoma mexicanum | reverse complement strand
CTGCACTGCTGGGGGGTGGGGGTGCAGGGGGACATGAGTGGGGGCCTGGTGGAGGGTGCCCTGCACTGCTGGGGGGTAGGGGTGCAGGGAGAAATGAGTTGGACATGAGTGGGGGCCTGGTGGAGGGTGCCCTGCACTGCTGGGGGATGGGGTGCAGGGGGACATGAGTGGGGGCCTGGTGGAGGGTGCCCCTGCACTGCTGGGGGGTGGGGGTGCAGGGAGACATGAGTTGGACATGAGTGGGGGCCTGGTGGAGTGTGCCCTGCACTGCTGGGGGGTGGGGGTGCAGGGAGACATGAGTTGGACATGAGTGGGGGCCTGGTGGAGGGTGCCCCTGGCTGCTGGTTGGTGGGAGTGCAGGGGGACATGAGTGGGGGCCTGGTGGAGGGTGCCCTGCACTGCTGGGGGGTGGGGGTGCAGGGGGACATGAGTGGGGGCCTGGTGGAGGGTGCCCTGCACTGCTGGGGGGTGGGGGTGCAGGGAGACATGAGTTGGACATGAGTCGGGGCATGGTGGAGGGTGCCCTGCACTGCTGGGGGGTGGGGGTGCAGTGGGACATGAGTGGGGGCCTGGTGGAGGGTGCCCCTGGCTGCTGCGGGGTGGGGGTGCAGGGGGACATGAGTGGGGGCCTGGTGGAGGGTGCCCTGCACTGCTGGGGGGTGGGGGTTCAGGGAGACATGAGTTGGACATGAGTGGGGGCCTGGTGGAGGGTGCCCTGCACTGCTGGGGGTGGGGGGGTGCTGGGAGACATGAGTTGGACATGAGTGGGGGCCTGGTGGAGGGTGCCCTGCACTGCTGGGGGTTGGGGGTGCTGGGAGACATGAGTTGGACATGAGTGGGGGCCTGGTGGAGGGTGCCCCTGGCTGCTGGTGGGTGGGGGTGCAGGGGGACATGAGTGGGCGCCTGGTGGAGGGCGCCCTGCACTGCTGGGGGGTGGGGGTGCAGGGGGACATGAGTGGGGGCCTGGTGGAGGGTGCCCCGGATGCTGGGGGGTGGGGGTGCTGGGAGCCATGAGTTGGATATGAGTGGGGGCCTGGTGGAGGGTACCCCTGGCTGCTGGGGGGTGGGGGTGCAGGGGGACATGAGTGGGGGCCTGGTGGAGGGTGCCCTGCACTGCTGAGGGGTGGGAGCGCAGGGGGACATGAGTGGGGGCCTGGTGGAGGGTGCCCCTGGATGCTGGGGGGTGGGGGTGCTGGGGGACATGAGTGGGGGGCCTGGTGGAGGGTGCCCTGCACTACTGGGGGGTGGGGTGCAGGGGGACATGAGTGGGGGCCTGGTGGAGGGTGCCCCTGGATGCTGGGGGGTGGGGGTGCTGGGAGCCATGAGTTGGACATGAGTGGGGGCCTGGTGGAGGGTGCTCCTGGCTGCTGGGGGGTGGGGGTGCAGGGGGACATGAGCGAGGGCCTGCTGGAGGGTGCCCTGCACTGCTGGGGGGTGGGGGTGCAGGGGGACATGAGTGAGGGGCCTGGTGGAGGGTGCCCCTGGATGCTGGGGGGTGGGGGTGCTGGGGGACATGAGTGGGGGCCTGGTGGAGGGTGCCCTGCACTGCTGGGGGCTGGGGTGCAGGGGGACATGAGTGGGGGCCTGGTGGAGGGTGCCCCTGGATGCTGGGGGGTGGGGGTGCTAGGAGCCATGAGTTGGACATGAGTGGGGGCCTGGTGGAGGGTGCTCCTGGCTGCTGGGGGTGGCGGTGCAGGGGGACATGAGTGAGGGCCTGGTGGAGGGTGCCCTGCACTGCTGGGGGGTGGGGGTGCAGGGAGACATGAGTTGGACATGAGTGGGGGCCTGGTGGAGGGTGCCCTGGACTGCTGGGGGTTGGGGGTGCTGGGAGACATGAGTTGGATATGAGTGGGGGTGTGGTGGAGGGTGCCCCTGGCTGCTGGTGGGTGGGGGTGCAGGGGGACATGAGTGGGGGCCTGGTGGAGGGTGCCCCTGACTGCTGGGGGGTGGGGGTGCAGGGAGACATGAGTTGGACATGAGTGGGGGCCTGGTGGAGGGTGCCCCTGACTGCTGGAGGGGGGGGGGGTGCTGGGAGACATGCGTTGGACATGAGTGGGGGCCTGGTGGAGGGTGCCTCTGGCTGCTGGTGGGTGGGGGTGCAGGGGGACATGAGTGGGGGCCTGGTGGAGGGTGCCCTGCAATGCTGGGGGGCAGGGGGACAGGGAGACATGAGTTGGGCATGAGTGGGGGCCTGGTGGAGGGTGACCTGCACTACTGGGGGGTGGGGGTGCAGGGGGACATGAGTGGGGGCCTGGTGGAGGGTGCCCTGCACTGCTGGGGGGTAGGGGTGCAGGGAGACATGAGTTGGACATGAGTGGGGGCCTGGTGGAGGGTGTCCTGCACTGCTGGGGGATGGGGGTGCAGGGGGACATGAGTGGGGGCCTGGTGGAGGGTGCCCCTGCACTGCTGGGGGGTGGGGGTGCAGGGAGACATGAGTTGGACATGAGTGGGGGCCTGGTGGAGTCTGCCCTGCACTGCTGTGGGGGTGGGGGTGCTGGGAGACATGAGTTGGACATGAGTGGGGGCCTGGTGGAGGGTGCCCCTGGCTGCTGGTGGGTGGGGGTGCAGGGGGACATGAGTGGGGGCCTGGTGGAGGGTGCCCTGCACTGCTGTGGGGGTGGGGGTACTGGGAGACATGAGTTGGACATGAGTGGGGGCCTGGTGGAGGGTGCCCCTGGCTGCTGGTGGGTGGGGGTGCAGGGGGACATGAGTGGGGGCCTGGTGGAGGGTGCCGTGCACTGCTGGGGGGGTGCTGGGAGACATGAGTTGGACATGAGTGGGGGCCTGGTGGAGGGTGCCCCTGGCTGCTGGTGGGTGGGGGTGCAGGGGGACATGAGTGGGGGCCTGGTGGAGGGTGCCCTGCACTGCTGGGTGGGGGGGTGCTGGGAGACATGAGTTGGACATGAGTGGGGGCCTGGTGGAGGGTGCCCTGCACTGCTGGGGGGTGGGCTGCAGGGGGACATGAGGGGGGCCTGGTGGAGGGTGCCCTGCACTGCTGGGGGGCAGGGGTGCAGGGAGACATGAGTTGGACATGCGTGGGGGCCTGGTGGAGGGTGCCCTGCACTGCTGGGGGGTGGGGGTGCAGGGGGACATGAGTGGGGGCCTGGTGGAGGGTGCCCTGCACTGCTGGGGGGTAGGGGTGCAGGGAGACATGAGTTGGACATGAGTGGGGCCCTGGTGGAGGGTGCCCTGCACTGCTGGGGGATGGGGTGCAGGGGGACATGAGTGGGGGCCTGGTGGAGGGTGCCCCTGCACTGCTGGGGGGTGGGGGTGCAGGGAGACATGAGTTGGACATGAGTGGGGGCCTGGTGGAGTGTGCCCTGCACTGCTGGGGGGGTGGGGGTGCTGGGAGACATGAGTTGGACATGAGTGGGGGCCTGGTGGAGGGTGCCCCTGGCTGCTGGTGGGTAGGGGTGCAGGGGGCCATGAGTGGGGGCCTGGTGGAGGGTGCTCTGCACTGCTGGGGGTGGGGGTGCTGGGAGACATGAGTTGGACATGAGTGGGGGCCTGGTGGAGGGTACCCCTGGCTGCTGGTGGGTGGGGGTGCAGTTGGACATGAGTGGGGGCCTGGTGGAGGGTGCCCCTGCACTGCTGGGGGGTGGGGGTGCAGGGAGACATGAGTTGGACATGAGTGGGGGCCTGGTGGAGTGTGCCCTGCACTGCTGGGGTGGGGTGCTGGGAGACATGAGTTGGACATGAGTGGGGGCCTGGTGGAGGGTGCCCTGCACTGCTGGGGGGTGGGGGTGCAGGGGGACATGAGTGGGGGCCTGGTGGAGGGTGCCCTGCACTGCTGGGGGGGTGGAGGGAGACATGAGTTGGACATGAGTGGGGGCCTGGTGGAGGGTGCCCTGCACTGCTGGGGGGTGGGGGTGCTGGGAGACATGAGTTGAACATGGGTGGGGGCCTGGTGGAGGGTGCCCCTGGCTGCTGGTGGGTGGGGTGCAGGGGGCCGTGAGTGGGGGCCTGGTGGAGGGTGCCCTGCACTGCTGGGGGCTGGGAGTGCAGGGGGACATGAGTGGGGGCCTGGTGGAGGGTGCCCCTGGCTGCTGGTGGGTGGGGGTGCAGGGGGACATGAGTGGGGCCCTGTTGGAGGGTGCCCTGCACTGCTGGGGGGTGGGGGTGCAGGGAGACATGAGTTGGACATGAGTGGGGGCCGGGTGGAGGGTGCCCCTGGCTGCTGGTGGGTGGGAGTGCAGGGGGACATGAGTGGGGGCCTGGTGGAGGGTGCCCTGCACTGCTGGGGGGTGGGGGTGCAGGGGGACATGAGTGGGGGCCTGGTGGAGGGTGCCCTGCACTGCTGGGGGGTGGGGGTGCAGGGAGACATGAGTTGGACATGAGTCGGGGCATGGTGGAGGGTGCCCTGCACTGCTGGGGGGTGGGGGTGCAGGGGGACATGAGTTGGGGCCTGGTGGAGGGTGCCCCTGGCTGCTGGGGGGTGGGGGTGAGTGGGGGCCTGGTGGAGGGTGCTCCTGGCTGCTGGGGGGTGGGGGTGCAGGGGGACATGAGTGAGGGCCTGGTGGAGGGTGCCCTGCACTGCTGGGGGGTGGGGGTGCAGGGGGACATGAGTGAGGGGCCTGGTGGAGGGTGCCCCTGGATGTTGGGGGGTGGGGGTGCTGGGGGACATGAGTGGGGGCCTGGTGGAGGGTGCCCTGCACTGCTGGGGGGTGGGGTGCAGGGGGACATGAGTGGGGGCCTGGTGGAGGGTGCCCCTGGATGCTGGGGGGTGGGGGTGCTAGGAGCCATGAGTTGGACATGAGTGGGGGCCTGGTGGCGGGTGCTCCTGGCTGCTGGGGGGTGGCAGTGCAGGGGGACATGAGTGAGGGCCTGGTGGAGGGTGCCCTGCACTGCTGGGGGGTGGGGGTGCAGGGAGACATGAGTTGGACATGAGTGGGGGCCTGGTGGAGGGTGCCCTGGACTGCTGGGGGTTGGGGGTGCTGGGAGACATGAGTTGGATATGAGTGGGTGTGTGCTGGAGGGTGCCCTTGGCTGCTGGTGGGTCGGGGTGCAGGGGGACATGAGTGGGGGCCTGGTGGAGGGTGCCCCTGACTGCTGGGGGGTGGGGGTGCAGGGAGACATGAGTTGGACATGAGTGGGGGCCTGGTGGAGGGTGCCCCTGACTGCTGGAGGGGGGGGGGGGTGCTGGGAGACATGAGTTGGACATGAGTGGGGGCCTGGTGGGGGGTGCCTCTGGCTGCTGGTGGGTGGGGGTGCAGGGGGACATGAGTGGGGGCCTGGTGGAGGGTGCCCTGCACTGCTGGGGGGCAGGGGTGCAGGGAGACATGAGTTGGGCATGAGTGGGGGCCTGGTTGAGGGTGCCCTGCACTGCTGGGGGGTGGGGGTGCAGGGGGACATGAGTGGGGGCCTGGTGGAGGGTGCCCTGCACTGCTGGGGGGGTAGGGGTGCAGGGAGACATGAGTTGGACATGAGTGGGGGCCTGGCGGAGGGTGTCCTGCACTGCTGGGGGATGGGGGTGCAGGGGGACATGAGTGGGGGCCTGGTGGAGGGTGCCCCTGCACTGCTGGGGGGTGGGGGTGCAGGGAGACATGAGTTGGACATGAGTGGGGGCCTGGTGGAGTCTGCCCTGCACTGCTGTGGGGTGGGGGTGCTGGGAGACATGAGTTGGACATGAGTGGGGGCCTGGTGGAGGGTGCCCCTGGCTGCTGGTGGGTGGGGGTGCAGGGGGACATGAGTGGGGGCCTGGTGGAGGGTGCCCTGCACTGCTGTGGGGGTGCTGGGAGACGAGACGTGAGTTGGACATGAGTGGGGGCCTGGTGGAGGGTGCCCCTGGCTGCTGGTGGGTGGGGGTGCAGGGGGACATGAGTGGGGGCCTGGTGGAGGGTGCCCTGCACTGCTGGGGGGGAGCTGGGAGACATGAGTTGGACATGAGTGGGGGCCTGGTGGAGGGTGCCCCTGGCTGCTGGTGGGTGGGGGTGCAGGGGGACATGAGTGGGGGCCTGGTGGAGGGTGCCCTGCACTGCTGGGTGGGGGGGTGCTGGGAGACATGAGTTGGACATGAGTGGGGGCCTGGTGGAGGGTGCCCTGCACTGCTGGGGGGTGGGCTGCAAGGGGACATGAGGGGGGCCTGGTGGAGGGTGCCCTGCACTGCTGGGGGGCAGGGGTGCAGGGAGACATGAGTTGGACATGCGTGGGGGCCTGGTGGAGGGTGCCCTGCACTGCTGGGGGGTGGGGGTGCAGGGGGACATGAGTGGGGGCCTGGTGTAGGGTGCCCTGCACTGCTGGGGGGTAGGGGTGCAGGGAGACATGAGTTGGACATGAGTGGGGGCCTGGTGGAGGGTGCCCTGCACTGCTGGGGGATGGGGTGCAGGGGGACATGAGTGGGGGCCTGGTGGAGGGTGCCCCTGCACTGCTGGGGGGTGGGGGTGCAGGGAGACATGAGTTGGACATGAGTGGGGGCCTGGTGGAGTGTGCCCTGCACTGCTGGGGGGGTGGGGGTGCTGGGAGACATGAGTTGGACATGAGTGGGGGCCTGGTGGAGGGTGCCCCTGGCTGCTGGTGGGTGGGGGTGCAGGGGGCCATGAGTGGGGGCCTGGTGGAGGGTGCTCTGCACTGCTGGGGGGTGGGGGTGCTGGGAGACATGAGTTGGACATGAGTGGGGGCCTGGTGGAGGGTACGCCTGGCTGCTGGTGGGTGGGGGTGCAGTTGGACATGAGTGGGGGCCTGGTGGAGGGTGCCCTGCACTGCTGGGGGGTGAGGGTGCAGGGGGACATGAGTGGGGGCCTGGTGGAGGGTGCCCCTGCACTGCTGGGGGGTGGGGATGCAGGGAGACATGAGTTGGACATGAGTGGGGGCCTGGTGGAGTGTGCCCTGCACTGCTGGGGTGGGGTGCTGGGAGACATGAGTTGGACATGAGTGGGGGCCTGGTGGAGGGTGCCCTGCACTGCTGGGGGGTGGGGGTGCAGGGGGACATGAGTGGGGGCCTGGTGGAGGGTGCCCTGCACTGCTGGGGGGGGTGCAGGGAGACATGAGTTGGACATGAGTGGGGGCCTGGTGGAGGGTGCCCTGCACTGCTGGGGGGTGGGGGTGCTGGGAGACATGAGTTGAACAAGAGTGGGGGCCTCGTGGAGGGTGCCCCTGGCTGCTGGTGGGTGGGGGTGCAGGGGGACATGAGTGGGGGCCTGTTGGAGGGTGCCCTGCACTGCTGGGGGGTGGGGGTGCAGGGAGACATGAGTTGGACATGAGTGGGGGCCTGGTGGAGGGTGCCCCTGGCTGCTGGTGGGTGGGAGTGCAGGGGGACATGAGTGGGGGCCTGGTGGAGGGTGCCCTGCACTGCTGGGGGGTGGGGGTGCAGGGGGACATGAGTGGGGGCCTGGTGGAGGGTGCCCTGCACTGCTGGGGGGTGGGGGTGCAGGGAGACATGAGTTGGACATGAGTCGGGGCATGGTGGAGGGTGCCCTGCACTGCTGGGGGGTGGGGGTGCAGGGGGACATGAGTGGGGGCCTGGTGGAGGGTGCCCCTGGCTGCTGGGGGGTGGGAGTGCAGGGGGACATGAGTGGGGGCCTGGTGGAGGGTGCCCTGCACTGCTGGGGGGTGGGGTGCAGGGAGACATGAGTTGGACATGAGTGGGGGCCTGGTGGAGGGTGCCCTGCACTGCTGGGGGTGGGGGGGTGCTGGGAGACATGAGTTGGACATGAGTGGGGGCCTGGTGGAGGGTGCCCTGCACTGCTGGGGGTTGGGGGTGCTGGGAGACATGAGTTGGACATGAGTGGGGGCCTGGTGGAGGGTGCCCCTGGCTGCTGATGGGTGGGGGTGCAGGGGGACATGAGTGGGGGCCTGGTGGAGGGCGCCCTGCACTGCTGGGGGGTGGGGGTGCAGGGGGACATGAGTGGGGGCCTGGTGGAGGGTTCCCCGGATGCTGGGGGGTGGGGGTGCTGGGAGCCATGAGTTGGAGATGAGTGGGGGCCTGGTGGAGGGTACCCCTGGCTGCTGGGGGGTGGGGGTGCAGGGGGACATGAGTGGGGGCCTGTTGGAGGGTGCCCTGCACTGCTGGGGGGTGGGGGCGCAGGGGGACATGAGTGGGGGCCTGGTGGAGGGTTCCCCTGGATGCTGGGGGGTGGGGGTGCTGGGGGACATGAGTGGGGGGCCTGGTGGAGGGTGCCCTGCACTGCTGGGGGGTGGGGTGCAGGGGGACATGAGTGGGGGCCTGGTGGAGGGTGCCCCTGGATGCTGGGGGGTGGGGGTGCTGGGAGCCATGAGTTGGACATGAGTGGGGGCCTGGTGGAGGGTGCTCCTGGCTGCTGGGGGGTGGGGGTGCAGGGGGACATGAGTGAGGGCCTGGTGGAGGGTGCCCTGCACTGCTGGGGGGTGGGGGTGCAGGGGGACATGAGTGAGGGGCCTGGTGGAGGGTGCCCCTGGATGCTGGGGGGTGGGGGTGCTGGGGGACATGAGTGGGGGCCTGGTGGAGGGTGCCCTGCACTGCTGGGGGGTGGGGTGCAGGGGGACATGAGTGGGGGCCTGGTGGAGGGTGCCCCTGGATGCTGGGGGGTGGGGGTGCCAGGAGCCATGAGTTGGACATGAGTGGGGGCCTGGTGGAGGCTGCTCCTGGCTGCTGGGGGGTGGGGGTGCAGGGGGACATGAGTGAGGGCCTGGTGGAGGGTGCCCTGCACTGCTGGGGGGTGGGGGTGCAGGGAGACATGAGTTGGACATGAGTGGGGGCCTGGTGGAGGGTGCCCTGGACTGCTGGGGGTTGGGGGTGCTGGGAGACATGAGTTGGACATGAGTGGGGGCCTGGTGGAGGGTGCTCCTGGCTGCTGGGGGGTGGGGGTGCAGGGGGACATGAGTGAGGGCCTGGTGGAGGGTGCCCTGCACTGCTGGGGGGTGGGGGTGCAGGGGGACATGAGTGAGGGGCCTGGTGGAGGGTGCCCCTGGATGCTGGGGGGTGGGGGTGCTGGGGGACATGAGTGGGGGCCTGGTGGAGGGTGCCCTGCACTGCTGGGGGGTGGGGTGCAGGGGGACATGAGTGGGGGCCTGGTGTAGGGTGCCCCTGGATGCTGGGGGGTGGGGGTGCCAGGAGCCATGAGTTGGACATGAGTGGGGGCCTGGTGGAGGGTGCTCCTGGCTGCTGGGGGGTGGGGGTGCAGGGGGACATGAGTGAGGGCCTGGTGGAGGGTGCCCTGCACTGCTGGGGGGTGGGGGTGCAGGGAGACATGAGTTGGACATGAGTGGGGGCCTGGTGGAGGGTGCCCTGGACTGCTGGGTGTTGGGGGTGCTGGGAGACATGAGTTGGATATGAGTGGGGGTGTGGTGGAGGGTGCCCCTGGCTGCTGGTGGGTGGGGGTGCAGGGGGACATGAGTGGGGGCCTGGTGGAGGGTGCCCCTGACTGCTGGGGGGTGGGGGTGCAGGGAGACATGAGTTGGACATGAGTGGGGGCCTGGTGGAGGGTGCCCCTGACTGCTGGAGGGGGGGGGGTGCTGGGAGACATGAGTTGGACATGGGTGGGGGCCTGGTGGAGGGTGCCTCTGGCTGCTGGTGGGTGGGGGTGCAGGGGGACATGAGTGGGGGCCTATTGGAGGGTGCCCTGCACTGCTGGGGGGCAGGGGTGCAGGGAGACATGAGTTGGGCATGAGTGGGGGCCTGGTGGAGGGTGCCCTGCACTGCTGGGGGGTGGGGGTGCAGGGGGACATGAGTGGGGGCCTGGTGGAGGGTGCCCTGCACTGCTGGGGGTTAGGGGTGCAGGGAGACATGAGTTGGACATGAGTGGGGGCCTGGTGGAGGGTGTCCTGCACTGCTGGGGGATGGGGGCGCAGGGGGACATGAGTGGGGGCCTGGTGGAGGGTGCCCCTGCACTGCTGGGGGGTGGGGGTGCAGGGAGACATGAGTTGGACATGAGTGGGGGCCTGGTGGAGTCTGCCCTGCACTGCTGTGGGGGTGGGGGTGCTGGGAGACATGAGTTGGACATGAGTGGGGGCCTGGTGGAGGGTGCCCCTGGCTGCTGGTGGGTGGGGGTGCAGGGGGACATGAGGGGGGCCTGGTGGAGGGTGCCCTGCACTGCTGGGGGGAAGGGGTGCAGGGAGACATGAGTTGGACATGAGTGGGGGCCTGGTGGAGGGTGCCCTGCACTGCTGGGGGGTGGGGGTGCAGAGGGACATGAGTGGGGGCCTGGTGGAGGGTGCCCTGAACTTCTGGGGGGTAGGGGTGCAGGGAGACATGAGTTGGACATGAGTGGGGGCCTGGTGGAGGGTGCCCTGCACTGCTGGGGGATGGGGGTGCAGGGGGACATGAGTGGGGGCCTGGTGGAGGGTGCCCCTGCACTGCTGGGGGGTGGGGGTGCAGGGAGACATGAGTTGGACATGAGTGGGGGCCTAGTGGAGTGTGCCCTGCACTGCTGGGGGGGTGGGAATGCTGGGAGACATGAGTTGGACATGAGTGGGGGCCTGGTGGAGGGTGCCCCTGGCTGCTGGTGGGTGGGGGTGCAGGGGGACATGAGTGGGGGCCTGGTGGAGGGTGCCCTGCACTGCTGGAGGGTGGGGGTGCTGGGAGACATGAGTTGGACATGAGTGGGGGCCTGGTGGAGGGTACCCCTGGCTGCTGGTGGGTGGGGGTGCAGGGAGACATGAGTTGGACATGAGTGGGGGCCTGGTGGAGGGTGCCCTGCACTGCTGGGGGGTGAGGGTGCAGGGGGACATGAGTGGGGGCCTGGTAGAGGGTGCCCCTGCACTGCTGGGGGTGGGGGTGCAGGGAGACATGAGTTGGACATGAGTGGGGGACTGGTGGAGGGTGCCCTGCACTGCTGAGGTGGGGTGCTGGGAGACATGAGTTGGACATGAGTGGGGGCCTGGTGGAGGGTGCCCTGCACTGCTGGGGGGTGGGGGTGCAGGGGGACATGAGTGGGGATCTGGTGGAGGGTGCCCTGCACTGCTGGGGGTGGGGGTGCAGGGAGACATGAGTTGCACATGAGTGGGGGCCAGGTGGAGGGTGCCCTTCACTGCTGGGGGGTGGGGGTGCTGGGAGACATGAGTTGAACATGAGTGGGGGCCTGGTGGAGGGTGCCCCTGACTGCTGGTGTGTGGGGGTGCAGGGGGCCGTGAGTGGGGGCCTGGTGGAGGGTGCCCTGCACTGCTGGGTGTTGGGAGTGCAGGGGGACATGAGTGGGGGCCTGGTGGAGGGTGCCCCCGGCTGCTGGGCGGTGAGGGTGCAGGGGGACATGAGTGGGGGCCTGGTGGAGGATGCCCTGCACTGCTGGGGGCTGGGAGTGCAGGGGGACATGAGTGGGGGCCTGGTGGAGGGTGACCCTGGCTGCTGGTGGGTGGGGGTGCAGGGGGACATGAGTGGGGGCCTGGTGGAGGGTGCCCTGCACTGCTGGGGGGTGGGGCTGCAGGGGGACATGAGTTGGACATGAGTGGGGGCCTGGTGGAGGGTGCCCTGCACTGCTGGGGGGTGGGAGTGCAGGGGGACATGAGTGGGGGCCTGGTGGAGGGTGCCCCTGGCTGCTGGTGGGTGGGAGTGCAGGGGGACATGAGTGGGGGCCTGGTGGAGGGTGCCCTGCACTGCTGGGGGGTGGGGATGCAGGGGGACATGAGTGGGGGCCTGGTGGAGGGTGCCCTGCACTGCTGGGGGGGTGGGGGTGCAGGGAGACATGAGTTGGACATGAGTCGGGGCATGGTGGAGGGTGCCCTGCACTGCTGGGGGGTGGGGGTGCAGGGTCAGGGGGACATGAGTGGGGGCCTGGTGGAGGGTGCCCCTGGCTGCTGCGGGGTGGGGGTGCAGGGGGACATGACTGGGGGCCTGGTGGAGGGTGCCCTGCACTGCTGGGGGGTGGGGGTGCAGGGAGACATGAGTTGGACATGAGTGGGGGCCTGGTGGAGGGTGCCCTGCACTGCTGGGGGTGGGGGGTGCTGGGAGACATGAGTTGGACATGAGTGGGGGCCTGGTGGAGGGTGCCCTGCACTGCTGGGGGTTGGGGGTGCTTGGAGACATGAGTTGGACATGAGTGGGGGCCTGGTGGAGGGTGCCCCTGGCTGCTGGTGGGTGGGGGTGCAGGGGGACATGAGTGGGGCCCTGGTGGAGGGTGCCCTGCACTGCTGGGGGGTGGGGGTGCAGGGGGACATGAGTGGGGGCCTGGTGGAGGGTGCCCCTGGATGCTGGGGGGTGGGGGTGCTGGGGGACATGAGTGGGGGCCTGGTGGAGGGTGCCCTGCACTGCTGGGGGGTGGGGTGCAGGGGGACATGAGTGGGGGCCTGGTGGAGGGTGCCCCTGGATGCTGGGGGGTGGGGGTGCTGGGGGACTTGTGTAGGGGCCTGGTGGAGGGTGCCCTGCACTGCTGGGGGGTGGGGTGCAGGGGGACATGAGTGGGGGCCTGTTGGAGGGTGCCCCTGGATGCTGGGGGGTGGGGGTGCTGGGAGCCATGAGTTGGACATGAATGGGGGCCTGGTGGAGGGTGCTCCTGGCTGCTGGGGGTCCAGGGGGACATGAGTGAGGGCCTGGTGGAGGGTGCCCTGGACTGCTGGGGGTTGGGGGTGCTGGGAGACATGAGTTGGATATGAGTGGGGGCGTGGTGGAGGGTGCCCCTGGCTGCTGGTGAGTGGGGGTGCAGGGGGATATGAGTGGGGGCCTGGTGGAGGGTGCCCCTGACTGCTGGGGGGTGGGGGTGCAGGTAGACATGAGTTGGACATGAGTGGGGGCCTGGTGGAGGGTGCCCCTGACTGCTGGAGGGGGGGGTGCTGGGAGACATGAGTTGGACATGAGTGGGGGCCTGGTGGAGGGTGCCTCTGGCTGCTGGTGGGTGGGGGTGCAGGGGGACATGAGTGGGGGCCTGGTGGAGGGTGCCCTGCACTGCTGGGGGGCAGGGGTGCAGGGAGACATGAGTTGAGCATGAGTGGGGGCCTGGTGGAGGGTGCCCTGCACTGCTGGGGGGTGGGGATGCAGGGGGACATGAGTGGGGGCCTGGTGGAGGGTGCCCTGCACTGCTGGGGGGTGGGGGTGCAGGGAGACATGAGTTGGACATGAGTCGGGGCATGGTGGAGGGTGCCCTGCACTGCTGGGGGGTGGGGGTGCAGGGGGACATGAGCGGGGGCCTGGTGGAGGGTGCCCCTGGCTGCTGCGGGGTGGGGGTGCAGGGGGACATGAGTGGGGGCCTGGTGTAGGGTGCCCTGCACTGCTGGGGGGTGGGGGTGCAGGGAGACATGAGTTGGACATGAGTGGGGGCCTGGTGGAGGGTGCCCTGCACTGCTGGGGGTGGGGGGTGCTGGGAGACATGAGTTGGACATGAGTGGGGGCCTGGTGGAGGGTGCCCTGCACTGCTGGGGGTTGGGGGTGCTGGGAGACATGAGTTGGACATGAGTGGGGGCCTGGTGGAGGGTGCCCCTGGCTGCTGGTGGGTGGGGGTGCAGGGGGACATGAGTGGGGACCTGGTGGAGGGTGCCCTGCACTGCTGGGGGTGGGGGTGCAGGGAGACATGAGTTGAATATCAGTGGGGGCCTGGTGGAGGGTACCCCTGGCTGCTGGTTGGTGGGGGTGCAGGGGGACATGAGTGGGGGCCTGGTGGAGGGTGCCCCTGGATGCTGGGGGGTGGGGGTGCTGGGAGCCATGAGTTGAATATGAGTGGGGGCCTGGTGGAGGGTACCCCTGGCTGCTGGGGGGTGGGGGTGTAGGGGGACATGAGTGGGGGCCTGGTGGAGGGTGCCCTGCACTGCTGGGGGGTGGGGGTGCTGGGGGACATGAGTGGGGGCCTGGTGGAGGGTGCCCTGCACTGCTGGGGGGTGGGGGTGCTGGGGGACTTGTGTGGGGGCCTGGTGGAGGGTGCCCTGCACTGCTGGGCGGTGGGGTGCAGGGGGAAATGAGTGGGGGCCTGGTGGAGGGTGCCCCTGGATGCTGGGGGGTGGGGGTGCTGGGAGCCATGAGTTGGACATGAGTGGGGGCCTGGTGGAGGGTGCTCCTGGCTGCTGGGGGTTGGGGGTGCAGGGGGACATGAGTGAGGGCCTGGTGGAGGGTGCCCTGCACTGCTGGGGGGTGGGGGTGCAGGGAGACATGAGTTGGACATGAGTGAGGGCCTGGTGGAGGGTGCCCTGGACTGCTGGGGGTTGGGGGTGCTGGGAGACATGAGTTGGATATGAGTGGGGGCGTGGTGGAGGGTGCCCCTGGCTGCTGGTGAGTGGGGGTGCAGGGGGACATGAGTGGGGGCCTGGTTGAGGGTGCCCCTGACTGCTGGGGGGTGGGGGTGCAGGGAGACATGAGTTGGACATGAGTGGGGGCCTGGTGGATTTTGCCCTTGACTCCTGAAGTGGGGGGGGTGCTGGGAGACATGAGTTGGACATGAGTGGGGGCCTGGTGGAGGGTGCCTCTGGCTGCTGGTGGGTGGGGGTGCAGGGGGACATGAGTGGGGGCCTGGTGGAGGGTGCCCTGCACTGCTGGGGGGCAGGGGTGCAGGGAGACATGAGTTGAGCATGAGTGGGGGCCTGGTGGAGGGTGCCCTGCACTGCTGGGGGGTGGGGGTGCAGGGAGACATGAGTTGGACATGAGTGGGGGCCTGGTGGAGTCTGCCCTGCACTGCTGTGGGGTGGGGGTGCTGGGAGACATGAGTTGGACATGAGTGGGGGCCTGGTGGAGGGTGCCCCTGGCTGCTGGTGGGTGGGGGTGCAGGGGGACATGAGTGGGGGCCTGGTGGAGGGTGCCCTGCACTGCTGTGGGGGTGCTGGGAGACGAGACGTGAGTTGGACATGAGTGGGGGCCTGGTGGAGGGTGCCCCTGGATGCTGGGGGGTGGGGGTGCTGGGAGCCATGAGTTGAATATGAGTGGGGGCCTGGTGGAGGGTACCCCTGGCTGCTGGGGGGTGGGGGTGTAGGGGGACATGAGTGGGGGCCTGGTGGAGGGTGCCCTGCACTGCTGGGGGGTGGGGGTGCTGGGGGACATGAGTGGGGGCCTGGTGGAGGGTGCCCTGCACTGCTGGGGGGTGGGGGTGCTGGGGGACTTGTGTGGGGGCCTGGTGGAGGGTGCCCTGCACTGCTGGGGGGTGGGGTGCAGGGGGAAATGAGTGGGGGCCTGGTGGAGGGTGCCCCTGGATGCTGGGGGGTGGGGGTGCTGGGAGCCATGAGTTGGACATGAGTGGGGGCCTGGTGGAGGGTGCTCCTGGCTGCTGGGGGTTGGGGGTGCAGGGGGACATGAGTGAGGGCCTGGTGGAGGGTGCCCTGCACTGCTGGGGGGTGGGGGTGCAGGGAGACATGAGTTGGACATGAGTGAGGGCCTGGTGGAGGGTGCCCTGGACTGCTGGGGGTTGGGGGTGCTGGGAGACATGAGTTGGATATGAGTGGGGGCGTGGTGGAGGGTGCCCCTGGCTGCTGGTGAGTGGGGGTGCAGGGGGACATGAGTGGGGGCCTGGTTGAGGGTGCCCCTGACTGCTGGGGGGTGGGGGTGCAGGGAGACATGAGTTGGACATGAGTGGGGGCCTGGTGGATTTTGCCCTTGACTCCTGAAGTGGGGGGGGTGCTGGGAGACATGAGTTGGACATGAGTGGGGGCCTGGTGGAGGGTGCCTCTGGCTGCTGGTGGGTGGGGGTGCAGGGGGACATGAGTGGGGGCCTGGTGGAGGGTGCCCTGCACTGCTGGGGGGCAGGGGTGCAGGGAGACATGAGTTGAGCATGAGTGGGGGCCTGGTGGAGGGTGCCCTGCACTGCTGGGGGGTGGGGGCGCAGGGAGACATGAGTTGGACATGAGTGGGGGCCTGGTGGAGGGTGCCCTGCACTGTTGGGGAATGGGGGTGCAGGGGGACATGTGTGGGGGCCTGGTGGAGGGTGCCCCTGCACTGCTGGGTGGTGGGGGTGCAGGGAGACATGAGTTGGACATGAGTGGGGGCCTGGTGGAGGGTGCCCTGCACTGCTGGGGGGTGGGGGTGCAGGGGGACATGAGTGGGGATCTGGTGGAGGGTGCCCTGCACTGCTGGGGGTGGGGGTGCAGGGAGACATGAGTTGCACATGAGTGGGGGCCAGGTGGAAGGTGCCCTTCACTGCTGGGGGGTGGGGGTGCTGGGAGACATGAGTTGAACATGAGTGGGGGCCTGGTGGAGGGTGCCCCTGACTGCTGGTGTGTGGGGGTGCAGGGGGCCGTGAGTGGGGGCCTGGTGGAGGGTGCCCTGCACTGCTGGGTGTTGGGAGTGCAGGGGGACATGAGTGGGGGCCTGGTGGAGGGTGCCCCCGGCTGCTGGGCGGTGAGGGTGCAGGGGGACATGAGTGGGGGCCTGGTGGAGGATGCCCTGCACTGCTGGGGGCTGGGAGTGCAGGGGGACATGAGTGGGGGCCTGGTGGAGGGTGACCCTGGCTGCTGGTGGGTGGGGGTGCAGGGGGACATGAGTGGGGGCCTGGTGGAGGGTGCCCTGCACTGCTGGGGGGTGGGGCTGCAGGGGGACATGAGTTGGACATGAGTGGGGGCCTGGTGGAGGGTGCCCTGCACTGCTGGGGGGTGGGAGTGCAGGGGGACATGAGTGGGGGCCTGGTGGAGGGTGCCCCTGGCTGCTGGTGGGTGGGAGTGCAGGGGGACATGAGTGGGGGCCTGGTGGAGGGTGCCCTGCACTGCTGGGGGGTGGGGATGCAGGGGGACATGAGTGGGGGCCTGGTGGAGGGTGCCCTGCACTGCTGGGGGGGTGGGGGTGCAGGGAGACATGAGTTGGACATGAGTCGGGGCATGGTGGAGGGTGCCCTGCACTGCTGGGGGGTGGGGGTGCAGGGTCAGGGGGACATGAGTGGGGGCCTGGTGGAGGGTGCCCCTGGCTGCTGCGGGGTGGGGGTGCAGGGGGACATGACTGGGGGCCTGGTGGAGGGTGCCCTGCACTGCTGGGGGGTGGGGGTGCAGGGAGACATGAGTTGGACATGAGTGGGGGCCTGGTGGAGGGTGCCCTGCACTGCTGGGGGTGGGGGGTGCTGGGAGACATGAGTTGGACATGAGTGGGGGCCTGGTGGAGGGTGCCCTGCACTGCTGGGGGTTGGGGGTGCTGGGAGACATGAGTTGGACATGAGTGGGGGCCTGGTGGAGGGTGCCCCTGGCTGCTGGTGGGTGGGGGTGCAGGGGGACATGAGTGGGGCCCTGGTGGAGGGTGCCCTGCACTGCTGGGGGGTGGGGGTGCAGGGGGACATGAGTGGGGGCCTGGTGGAGGGTGCCCCTGGATGCTGGGGGGTGGGGGTGCTGGGGGACATGAGTGGGGGCCTGGTGGAGGGTGCCCTGCACTGCTGGGGGGTGGGGTGCAGGGGGACATGAGTGGGGGCCTGGTGGAGGGTGCCCCTGGATGCTGGGGGGTGGGGGTGCTGGGGGACTTGTGTAGGGGCCTGGTGGAGGGTGCCCTGCACTGCTGGGGGGTGGGGTGCAGGGGGACATGAGTGGGGGCCTGTTGGAGGGTGCCCCTGGATGCTGGGGGGTGGGGGTGCTGGGAGCCATGAGTTGGACATGAGTGGGGGCCTGGTGGAGGGTGCCCTGCACTGCTGGGGGGTGGGGTGCAGGGGGACATGAGTGGGGGCCTGGTGGAGGGTGCCCCTGGATGCTGGGGGGTGGGGGTGCTGGGGGACTTGTGTAGGGGCCTGGTGGAGGGTGCCCTGCACTGCTGGGGGGTGGGGTCCAGGGGGACATGAGTGAGGGCCTGGTGGAGGGTGCCCTGCACTGCTGGGGGGTGGGGGCGCAGGGAGACATGAGTTGGACATGAGTGGGGGCCTGGTGGAGGGTGCCCTGGACTGCTGGGGGTTGGGGGTGCTGGGAGACATGAGTTGGATATGAGTGGGGGCGTGGTGGAGGGTGCCCCTGGCTGCTGGTGAGTGGGGGTGCAGGGGGATATGAGTGGGGGCCTGGTGGAGGGTGCCCCTGACTGCTGGGGGGTGGGGGTGCAGGTAGACATGAGTTGGACATGAGTGGGGGCCTGGTGGAGGGTGCCCCTGACTGCTGGAGGGGGGGGTGCTGGGAGACATGAGTTGGACATGAGTGGGGGCCTGGTGGAGGGTGCCTCTGGCTGCTGGTGGGTGGGGGTGCAGGGGGACATGAGTGGGGGCCTGGTGGAGGGTGCCCTGCACTGCTGGGGGGCAGGGGTGCAGGGAGACATGAGTTGAGCATGAGTGGGGGCCTGGTGGAGGGTGCCCTGCACTGCTGGGGGGTGGGGATGCAGGGGGACATGAGTGGGGGCCTGGTGGAGGGTGCCCTGCACTGCTGGGGGGTGGGGGTGCAGGGAGACATGAGTTGGACATGAGTCGGGGCATGGTGGAGGGTGCCCTGCACTGCTGGGGGGTGGGGGTGCAGGGGGACATGAGCGGGGGCCTGGTGGAGGGTGCCCCTGGCTGCTGCGGGGTGGGGGTGCAGGGGGACATGAGTGGGGGCCTGGTGTAGGGTGCCCTGCACTGCTGGGGGGTGGGGGTGCAGGGAGACATGAGTTGGACATGAGTGGGGGCCTGGTGGAGGGTGCCCTGCACTGCTGGGGGTGGGGGGTGCTGGGAGACATGAGTTGGACATGAGTGGGGGCCTGGTGGAGGGTGCCCTGCACTGCTGGGGGTTGGGGGTGCTGGGAGACATGAGTTGGACATGAGTGGGGGCCTGGTGGAGGGTGCCCCTGGCTGCTGGTGGGTGGGGGTGCAGGGGGACATGAGTGGGGACCTGGTGGAGGGTGCCCTGCACTGCTGGGGGTGGGGGTGCAGGGAGACATGAGTTGAATATGAGTGGGGGCCTGGTGGAGGGTACCCCTGGCTGCTGGTTGGTGGGGGTGCAGGGGGACATGAGTGGGGGCCTGGTGGAGGGTGCCCCTGGATGCTGGGGGGTGGGGGTGCTGGGAGCCATGAGTTGAATATGAGTGGGGGCCTGGTGGAGGGTACCCCTGGCTGCTGGGGGGTGGGGGTGTAGGGGGACATGAGTGGGGGCCTGGTGGAGGGTGCCCTGCACTGCTG
Source organism: Ambystoma mexicanum (assembly GCF_040938575.1). Taxonomy (NCBI): domain Eukaryota; kingdom Metazoa; phylum Chordata; class Amphibia; order Caudata; family Ambystomatidae; genus Ambystoma; species Ambystoma mexicanum. The sequence continues at coordinate 1,247,175,922 of NC_090922.1, read as the reverse complement.
GGGGGTGGGGGTGCTGGGGGACATGAGTGGGGGCCTGGTGGAGGGTGCCCTGCACTGCTGGGGGGTGGGGGTGCTGGGGGACTTGTGTGGGGGCCTGGTGGAGGGTGCCCTGCACTGCTGGGGGGTGGGGTGCAGGGGGAAATGAGTGGGGGCCTGGTGGAGGGTGCCCTGGATGCTGGGGGGTGGGGGTGCTGGGAGCCATGAGTTGGACATGAGTGGGGGCCTGGTGGAGGGTGCTCCTGGCTGCTGGGGGTTGGGGGTGCAGGGGGACATGAGTGAGGGCCTGGTGGAGGGTGCCCTGCACTGCTGGGGGGTGGGGGTGCAGGGAGACATGAGTTGGACATGAGTGAGGGCCTGGTGGAGGGTGCCCTGGACTGCTGGGGGTTGGGGGTGCTGGGAGACATGAGTTGGATATGAGTGGGGGCGTGGTGGAGGGTGCCCCTGGCTGCTGGTGAGTGGGGGTGCAGGGGGACATGAGTGGGGGCCTGGTTGAGGGTGCCCCTGACTGCTGGGGGGTGGGGGTGCAGGGAGACATGAGTTGGACATGAGTGGGGGCCTGGTGGATTTTGCCCTTGACTCCTGAAGTGGGGGGGGGTGCTGGGAGACATGAGTTGGACATGAGTGGGGGCCTGGTGGAGGGTGCCTCTGGCTGCTGGTGGGTGGGGGTGCAGGGGGACATGAGTGGGGGCCTGGTGGAGGGTGCCCTGCACTGCTGGGGGGCAGGGGTGCAGGGAGACATGAGTTGAGCATGAGTGGGGGCCTGGTGGAGGGTGCCCTGCACTGCTGGGGGGTGGGGGCGCAGGGAGACATGAGTTGGACATGAGTGGGGGCCTGGTGGAGGGTGCCCTGCACTGTTGGGGAATGGGGGTGCAGGGGGACATGTGTGGGGGCCTGGTGGAGGGTGCCCCTGCACTGCTGGGTGGTGGGGGTGCAGGGAGACATGAGTTGGACATGAGTGGGGGCCTGGTGGAGGGTGCCCTGCACTGCTGGGGGGTGGGTGTGCAGGGGGACATGAGTGGGGATCTGGTGGAGGGTGCCCTGCACTGCTGGGGGTGGGGGTGCAGGGAGACATGAGTTGCACATGAGTGGGGGCCAGGTGGAGGGTGCCCTTCACTGCTGGGGGGTGGGGGTGCTGGGAGACATGAGTTGAACATGAGTGGGGGCCTGGTGGAGGGTGCCCCTGACTGCTGGTGTGTGGGGGTGCAGGGGGCCGTGAGTGGGGGCCTGGTGGAGGGTGCCCTGCACTGCTGGGTGTTGGGAGTGCAGGGGGACATGAGTGGGGGCCTGGTGGAGGGTGCCCCCGGCTGCTGGGCGGTGAGGGTGCAGGGGGACATGAGTGGGGGCCTGGTGGAGGATGCCCTGCACTGCTGGGGGCTGGGAGTGCAGGGGGACATGAGTGGGGGCCTGGTGGAGGGTGACCCTGGCTGCTGGTGGGTGGGGGTGCAGGGGGACATGAGTGGGGGCCTGGTGGAGGGTGCCCTGCACTGCTGGGGGGTGGGGCTGCAGGGGGACATGAGTTGGACATGAGTGGGGGCCTGGTGGAGGGTGCCCTGCACTGCTGGGGGGTGGGAGTGCAGGGGGACATGAGTGGGGGCCTGGTGGAGGGTGCCCCTGGCTGCTGGTGGGTGGGAGTGCAGGGGGACATGAGTGGGGGCCTGGTGGAGGGTGCCCTGCACTGCTGGGGGGTGGGGATGCAGGGGGACATGAGTGGGGGCCTGGTGGAGGGTGCCCTGCACTGCTGGGGGGGTGGGGGTGCAGGGAGACATGAGTTGGACATGAGTCGGGGCATGGTGGAGGGTGCCCTGCACTGCTGGGCGGTGGGGGTGCAGGGTCAGGGGGACATGAGTGGTGGCCTGGTGGAGGGTGCCCCTGGCTGCTGCGGGGTGGGGGTGCAGGGGGACATGACTGGGGGCCTGGTGGAGGGTGCCCTGCACTGCTGGGGGGTGGGGGTGCAGGGAGACATGAGTTGGACATGAGTGGGGGCCTGGTGGAGGGTGCCCTGCACTGCTGGGGGTGGGGGGTGCTGGGAGACATGAGTTGGACATGAGTGGGGGCCTGGTGGAGGGTGCCCTGCACTGCTGGGGGTTGGGGGTGCTGGGAGACATGAGTTGGACATGAGTGGGGGCCTGGTGGAGGGTGCCCCTGGCTGCTGGTGGGTGGGGGTGCAGGGGGACATGAGTGGGGCCCTGGTGGAGGGTGCCCTGCACTGCTGGGGGGTGGGGGTGCAGGGGGACATGAGTGGGGGCCTGGTGGAGGGTGCCCCTGGATGCTGGGGGGTGGGGGTGCTGGGGGACATGAGTGGGGGCCTGGTGGAGGGTGCCCTGCACTGCTGGGGGGTGGGGTGCAGGGGGACATGAGTGGGGGCCTGGTGGAGGGTGCCCCTGGATGCTGGGGGGTGGGGGTGCTGGGGGACTTGTGTAGGGGCCTGGTGGAGGGTGCCCTGCACTGCTGGGGGGTGGGGTGCAGGGGGACATGAGTGGGGGCCTGTTGGAGGGTGCCCCTGGATGCTGGGGGGTGGGGGTGCTGGGAGCCATGAGTTGGACATGAATGGGGGCCTGGTGGAGGGTGCTCCTGGCTGCTGGGGGTCCAGGGGGACATGAGTGAGGGCCTGGTGGAGGGTGCCCTGCACTGCTGGGGGGTGGGGGCGCAGGGAGACATGAGTTGGACATGAGTGGGGGCCTGGTGGAGGGTGCCCTGGACTGCTGGGGGTTGGGGGTGCTGGGAGACATGAGTTGGATATGAGTGGGGGCGTGGTGGAGGGTGCCCCTGGCTGCTGGTGAGTGGGGGTGCAGGGGGATATGAGTGGGGGCCTGGTGGAGGGTGCCCCTGACTGCTGGGGGGTGGGGGTGCAGGTAGACATGAGTTGGACATGAGTGGGGGCCTGGTGGAGGGTGCCCCTGACTGCTGGAGGGGGGGGTGCTGGGAGACATGAGTTGGACATGAGTGGGGGCCTGGTGGAGGGTGCCTCTGGCTGCTGGTGGGTGGGGGTGCAGGGGGACATGAGTGGGGGCCTGGTGGAGGGTGCCCTGCACTGCTGGGGGGCAGGGGTGCAGGGAGACATGAGTTGAGCATGAGTGGGGGCCTGGTGGAGGGTGCCCTGCACTGCTGGGGGGTGGGGATGCAGGGGGACATGAGTGGGGGCCTGGTGGAGGGTGCCCTGCACTGCTGGGGGGTGGGGGTGCAGGGAGACATGAGTTGGACATGAGTCGGGGCATGGTGGAGGGTGCCCTGCACTGCTGGGGGGTGGGGGTGCAGGGGGACATGAGCGGGGGCCTGGTGGAGGGTGCCCCTGGCTGCTGCGGGGTGGGGGTGCAGGGGGACATGAGTGGGGGCCTGGTGTAGGGTGCCCTGCACTGCTGGGGGGTGGGGGTGCAGGGAGACATGAGTTGGACATGAGTGGGGGACTGGTGGAGGGTGCCCTGCACTGCTGGGGGTGGGGGGTGCTGGGAGACATGAGTTGGACATGAGTGGGGGCCTGGTGGAGGGTGCCCTGCACTGCTGGGGGTTGGGGGTGCTGGGAGACATGAGTTGGACATGAGTGGGGGCCTGGTGGAGGGTGCCCCTGGCTGCTGGTGGGTGGGGGTGCAGGGGGACATGAGTGGGGACCTGGTGGAGGGTGCCCTGCACTGCTGGGGGTGGGGGTGCAGGGAGACATGAGTTGAATATGAGTGGGGGCCTGGTGGAGGGTACCCCTGGCTGCTGGTTGGTGGGGGTGCAGGGGGACATGAGTGGGGGCCTGGTGGAGGGTGCCCCTGGATGCTGGGGGGTGGGGGTGCTGGGAGCCATGAGTTGAATATGAGTGGGGGCCTGGTGGAGGGTACCCCTGGCTGCTGGGGGGTGGGGGTGTAGGGGGACATGAGTGGGGGCCTGGTGGAGGGTGCCCTGCACTGCTGGGGGGTGGGGGTGCTGGGGGACATGAGTGGGGGCCTGGTGGAGGGTGCCCTGCACTGCTGGGGGGTGGGGGTGCTGGGGGACTTGTGTGGGGGCCTGGTGGAGGGTGCCCTGCACTGCTGGGGGGTGGGGTGCAGGGGGAAATGAGTGGGGGCCTGGTGGAGGGTGCCCCTGGATGCTGGGGGGTGGGGGTGCTGGGAGCCATGAGTTGGACATGAGTGGGGGCCTGGTGGAGGGTGCTCCTGGCTGCTGGGGGTGCAGGGGTGCAGGGGGACATGAGTGAGGGCCTGGTGGAGGGTGCCCTGCACTGCTGGGGGGTGGGGGTGCAGGGAGACATGAGTTGGACATGAGTGAGGGCCTGGTGGAGGGTGCCCTGGACTGCTGGGGGTTGGGGGTGCTGGGAGACATGAGTTGGATATGAGTGGGGGCGTGGTGGAGGGTGCCCCTGGCTGCTGGTGAGTGGGGGTGCAGGGGGACATGAGTGGGGGCCTGGTTGAGGGTGCCCCTGACTGCTGGGGGGTGGGGGTGCAGGGAGACATGAGTTGGACATGAGTGGGGGCCTGGTGGATTTTGCCCTTGACTCCTGAAGTGGGGGGGGGTGCTGGGAGACATGAGTTGGACATGAGTGGGGGCCTGGTGGAGGGTGCCTCTGGCTGCTGGTGGGTGGGGGTGCAGGGGGACATGAGTGGGGGCCTGGTGGAGGGTGCCCTGCACTGCTGGGGGGCAGGGGTGCAGGGAGACATGAGTTGAGCATGAGTGGGGGCCTGGTGGAGGGTGCCCTGCACTGCTGGGGGGTGGGGGCGCAGGGAGACATGAGTTGGACATGAGTGGGGGCCTGGTGGAGGGTGCCCTGCACTGTTGGGGAATGGGGGTGCAGGGGGACATGTGTGGGGGCCTGGTGGAGGGTGCCCCTGCACTGCTGGGTGGTGGGGGTGCAGGGAGACATGAGTTGGACATGAGTGGGGGCCTGGTGGAGTCTGCCCTGCACTGCTGTGGGGGTGGGGGTGCTGGGAGACATGAGTTGGACATGAGTGGGGGCCTGGTGGAGGGTGCCCCTGGCTGCTGGTGGGTGGGGGTGCACGGGGACATGAATGGGGGCCTGGTGGAGGGTGCCCTGCACTGCTGGGGGGGTGGGGGTGCTGGGAGACATGAGTTGGACATGGGTGGGGGCCTGGTGGAGGGTGCCCCTGGCTGCTGGTGGGTGGGGGTGCAGGGAGACATGAGTTGGACATGAGTGGGGGCCTGGTGGAGGGTGCCCCGCACTGCTGGGGGGTGAGGGTGCAGGGGGACATGAGTGGGGGCCTGGTGGAGGGTGCCCCTGCACTGCTGGGGGGTGGGGGTGCAGGGAGACATGAGTTGGACATGAGTGGGGGCCTGGTGGAGGGTGCCCTGCACTGCTGGGGGGTGGGGGTGCAGGGGGACATGAGTGGGGGCCTGGTGGAGGGTGCCCTGCACTGCTGGGGGTGGGGGTGCAGGGAGAGATGAGTTGGACATGAGTGGGGGCCAGGTGGAGGGTGCCCCACACTGCTTGGGGGTGGGGGTGCAGGTGACATGAGTGGGGGCCTGGTGGAGGGTGCCCCTGACTGCTGGGGGGTGGGGGTGCAGGGAGACATGAGTTGGACATGAGTGGGGGCCTGGTGGAGGGTGCCCCTGAATGCTGGAGGGGGGGGGGTGCTGGGAGACATGATTTGGACATGAGTGGGGGCCTGGTGGAGGGTGCCTCTGGCTGCTGGTGGGTGGGGGTGCAGGGGGACATGAGTGGGGGCCTGGTGGAGGGTGCCCTGCACTGCTGAGGGGCAGGGGAGCAGGGAGACATGAGTTGGGCATGAGTGGGGGCCTGGTGGAGGGTGCCCTGCACTGCTGGGGGGTGGAGGTGCAGGGGGACATGAGTGGGGGCCTGGTGGAGGGTGCCCTGCACTGCTGGGGGTAGGGGTGCAGGGAGACATGAGTTGGACATGAGTGGGGGCCTGGTGGAGGGTGCACTGCACTGCTGGGGGATGGGGGTGCAGGAAGACATGAGTGGGGGCCTGGTGGAGGGTGCCCCTGCACTGCTGGGGGGGTGGGGGTGCTGGGAGACATGAGTTGGACATGAGTGGGGGCCTGGTGGAGGGTGCCCCTGGCTGCTGGTGGGTGGGGGTGCAGGGAAACATGAGTTGGACATGAGTGGGTGCCTGGTGGAGGGTGCCCTGCACTGCTTGGGGGGTGAGGGTGCAGCGGGACATGAGTGGGGGCCTGGTGGAGGGTGCCCCTGCACTGCTGGGGGGTGGGGGTGCAGGGAGACATGAGTTGGACATGAGTGGGGGCCTGGTGGAGGGTGCCCTGCACTGCTGGGGGGTGGAGGTGCAGGGGGACATGAGTGGGGGCCGGGTGGAGGGTGCCCTGCACTGCTGGGGGGTGGTGGTGCAGGGAGAGATGAGTTGGACATGAGTGGGGGCCAGGTGGAGGGTGCCCTGCACTGCTGGGGGGTGGGGGTGCAGGTTGACATGAGTGGGGGCCTGGTGGAGGGTGCCCCTGGATGCTGGGGGGTGGGGGTGCTGGGAGACATGAGTTGAACATGAGTGGGGGCCTGGTAGAGGGTGACCCTGGCTGCTGGTGGGTGGGGTGCAGGGGGCCGTGAGTGGGGGCCTGGTGGAGGGTGCCCCTGGATGCTGGGGGGTGGGGGTGCTGGGAGCCATGAGTTGGACATGAGTGGGGGCCTGGTGGAGGGTGCCCTGCACTGCTGGGGGGTGGGGGTGCAGGGGGACATGAGTGGGGGCCTGGTGGAGGGTGCCCTGCACTGCTGGGGGTGGGGGTGCAGGGAGACATGAGTTGGACATGAGTGGGGGCCAGGTGGAGGGTGCCCTTCACTGCTGGGGGGTGGGGGTGCTGGGAGACATGAGTTGAACATGAGTGGGGGCCTGGTGGAGGGTGCCCCTGACTGCTGGTGTGTGGGGGTGCAGGGGGCCGTGGGTGGGGGCCTGGTGGAGGGTGCCCTGCACTGCTGGGGGTTGGGAGTGCAGGGGGACATGAGTGGGGGCCTGGTGGAGGGTGCCCCCGGCTGCTGGGGGGTGAGGGTGCAGGGGGACATGAGTGGGGGCCTGGTGGAGGATGCCCTGCACTGCTGGGGGCTGGGAGTGCAGGGGGACATGAGTGGGGGCCTGCTGGAGGGTGAACCTGGCTGCTGGTTGGTGGGGGTGCAGGGGGACATGAGTGGGGGCCTGGTGGAGGGTGCCCCTGGATGCTGGGGGGTGGGGGTGCTGGGAGACATGAGTTGGATATGAGTGGGGGCGTGGTGGAGGGTGCCCCTGGCTGCTGGTGAGTGGGGGTGCAGGGGGACATGAGTGGGGGCCTGGTTGAGGGTGCCCCTGACTGCTGGGGGGTGGGGGTGCAGGGAGACATGAGTTGGACATGAGTGGGGCCTGGTGGATTTTGCCCTTGACTCCTGGAGGGGGGGTGCTGGGAGACATGAGTTGGACATGAGTGGGGGCCTGGTGGAGGGTGCCTCTGGCTGCTGGTGGGTGGGGGTGCAGGGGGACATGAGTGGGGGCCTGGTGGAGGGTGCCCTGCACTGCTGGGGGGCAGGGGTGCAGGGAGACATGAGTTGAGCATGAGTGGGGGCCTGGTGGAGGGTGCCCTGCACTGCTGGGGGGTGGGGGCGCAGGGAGACATGAGTTGGACATGAGTGGGGGCCTGGTGGAGGGTGCCCTGCACTGTTGGGGAATGGGGGTGCAGGGGGACATGTGTGGGGGCCTGGTGGAGGGTGCCCCTGCACTGCTGGGGGGTGGGGGTGCAGGGAGACATGAGTTGGACATGAGTGGGGGCCTGGTGGAGTCTGCCCTGCACTGCTGTGGGGGTGGGGGTGCTGGGAGACATGAGTTGGACATGAGTGGGGGGCTGGTGGAGGGTGCCCCTGGCTGCTGGTGGGTGGGGGTGCACGGGGACATTAATGGGGGCCTGGTGGAGGGTGCCCTGCACTGCTGGGGGGGTGGGGGTGCTGGGAGACATGAGTTGGACATGGGTGGGGGCCTGGTGGAGGGTGCCCCTGGCTGCTGGTGGGTGGGGGTGCAGGGAGACATGAGTTGGACATGAGTGGGGGCCTGGTGGAGGGTGCCCCGCACTGCTGGGGGGTGAGGGTGCAGGGGGACATGAGTGGGGGCCTGGTGGAGGGTGCCCCTGCACTGCTGGGGGTTGGGGGTGCAGGGAGACATGAGTTGGACATGAGTGGGGGCCTGGTGGAGGGTGCCCTGCACTGCTGGGGGGTGGGGGTGCAGGGGGACATGAGTGGGGGCCTGGTGGAGGGTGCCCTGCACTGCTGGGGGTGGGGGTGCAGGGAGAGATGAGTTGGACATGAGTGGGGGCCAGGTGGAGGGTGCCCCACACTGCTGGGGGGTGGGGGTGCAGGTGACATGAGTGGGGGCCTGGTGGAGGGTGCCCCTGACTGCTGGGGGGTGGGGGTGCAGGGAGACATGAGTTGGACATGAGTGGGGGCCTGGTGGAGGGTGCCCCTGAATGCTGGAGGGGGGGGGTGCTGGGAGACATGATTTGGACATGAGTGGGGGCCTGGTGGAGGGTGCCTCTGGCTGCTGGTGGGTGGGGGTGCAGGGGGACATGAGTGGGGGCCTGGTGGAGGGTGCCCTGCACTGCTGGGGGGCAGGGGAGCAGGGAGACATGAGTTGGGCATGAGTGGGGGCCTGGTGGAGGGTGCCCTGCACTGCTGGGGGGTGGAGGTGCAGGGGGACATGAGTGGGGGCCTGGCGGAGGGTGCCCTGCACTGCTGGGGGTAGGGGTGCAGGGAGACATGAGTTGGACATGAGTGGGGGCCTGGTGGAGGGTGCACTGCACTGCTGGGGGATGGGGGTGCAGGGGGACATGAGTGGGGGCCTGGTGGAGGGTGCCCCTGCACTGCTGGGGGGGTGGGGGTGCTGGGAGACATGAGTTGGACATGAGTGGGGGCCTGGTGGAGGGTGCCCTGCACTGCTGGGGGGTGGGGGCGCAGGGAGACATGAGTTGGACATGAGTGGGGGCCTGGTGGAGGGTGCCCTGCACTGTTGGGGAATGGGGGTGCAGGGGGACATGTGTGGGGGCCTGGTGGAGGGTGCCCCTGCACTGCTGGGGGGTGGGGGTGCAGGGAGACATGAGTTGGACATGAGTGGGGGCCTGGTGGAGTCTGCCCTGCACTGCTGTGGGGGTGGGGGTGCTGGGAGACATGAGTTGGACATGAGTGGGGGCCTGGTGGAGGGTGCCCCTGGCTGCTGGTGGGTGGGGGTGCACGGGGACATGAATGGGGGCCTGGTGGAGGGTGCCCTGCACTGCTGGGGGGTTGGGGGTGCTGGGAGACATGAGTTGGACATGGGTGGGGGCCTGGTGGAGGGTGCCCCTGGCTGCTGGTGGGTGGGGGTGCAGGGAGACATGAGTTGGACATGAGTGGGGGCCTGGTGGAGGGTGCCCCGCACTGCTGGGGGGTGAGGGTGCAGGGGGACATGAGTGGGGGCCTGGTGGAGGGTGCCCCTGCACTGTTGGGGTGTGGGGGTGCAGGGAGACATGAGTTGGACATGAGTGGGGGCCTGGTGGAGGGTGCCCTGCACTGCTGAGGGGTGGGGGTGCAGGGGGACATGAGTGGGGGCCTGGTGGAGGGTGCCCTGCACTGCTGGGGGTGGGGGTGCAGGGAGAGATGAGTTGGACATGAGTGGGGGCCAGGTGGAGGGTGCCCCACACTGCTGGGGGGTGGGGGTGCAGGTGACATGAGTGGGGGCCTGGTGGAGGGTGCCCCTGACTGCTGGGGGGTGGGGGTGCAGGGAGACATGAGTTGGACATGAGTGGGGGCCTGGTGGAGGGTGCCCCTGAATGCTGGAGGGGGGGGGGGTGCTGGGAGACATAATTTGGACATGAGTGGGGGCCTGGTGGAGGGTGCCTCTGGCTGCTGGTGGGTGGGGGTGCAGGGGGACATGAGTGGGGGCCTGGTGGAGGGTGCCCTGCACTGCTGGGAGGCAGGGGAGCAGGGAGACATGAGTTGGGCATGAGTGGGGGCCTGGTGGAGGGTGCCCTGCACTGCTGGGGGGTGGAGGTGCAGGGGGACATGAGTGGGGGCCTGGTGGAGGGTGCCCTGCACTGCTGGGGGTAGGGGTGCAGGGAGACATGAGTTGGACATAAGTGGGGGCCTGGTGGAGGGTGCACTGCACTGCTGGGGGATGGGGGTGCAGGGGGACATGAGTGGGGGCCTGGTGGAGGGTGCCCCTGCACTGCTGGGGGGGTGGGGGTGCTGGGAGACATGAGTTGGACATGAGTGGGGGCCTGGTGGAGGGTGCCCGTGGCTGCTGGTGGGTGGGGGTGCAGGGAAACATGAGTTGGACATGAGTGGGGGCCTGGTGGAGGGTGCCCTGCACTGCTTGGGGGGTGAGGGTGCAGGGGGACATGAGTGGGGGCCTGGTGGAGGGTGCCCCTGCACTGCTGGGGGGTGGGGGTGCAGGGAGACATGAGTTGGACATGAGTGGGGGCCTGGTGGAGGGTGCCCTGCACTGCTGGGGGGTGGAGGTGCAGGGGGACATGAGTGGGGGCCGGGTGGAGGGTGCCCTGCACTGCTGGGGGGTGGTGGTGCAGGGAGAGATGAGTTGGACATGAGTGGGGGCCAGGTGGAGGGTGCCCTGCACTGCTGGGGGGTGGGGGTGCAGGTTGACATGAGTGGGGGCCTGGTGGAGGGTGCCCCTGGATGCTGGGGGGTGGGGGTGCTGGGAGACATGAGTTGAACATGAGTGGGGGGCCTGGTAGAGGGTGACCCTGGCTGCTGGTGGGTGGGGTGCAGGGGCCGTGAGTGGGGGCCTGGTGGAGGGTGCCCCTGGATGCTGGGGGTGGGGGTGCTGGGAGCCATGAGTTGGACATGAGTGGGGGCCTGGTGGAGGGTGCCCTGCACTGCTGGGGGTTGGGGGTGCAGAGGGACATGAGTGGGGGCCTGGTGGAGGGTGCCCTGCACTGCTGGGGTGGGGGTGCAGGGAGACATGAGTTGGACATGAGTGGGGGCCAGGTGGAGGGTGCCCTTCACTGCTGGGGGGTGGGGGTGCTGGGAGACATGAGTTGAACATGAGTGGGGGCCTGGTGGAGGGTGCCCCTGACTGCTGGTGTGTGGGGGTGCAGGGGGCCGTGGGTGGGGGCCTGGTGGAGGGTGCCCTGCACTGCTGGGGGTTGGGAGTGCAGGGGGACATGAGTGGGGGCCTGGTGGAGGGTGCCCCTGGCTGCTGGGGGTGAGGGTGCAGGGGGACATGAGTGGGGGCCTGGTGGAGGATGCCCTGCACTGCTGGGGGCTGGGAGTGCAGGGGGACATGAGTGGGGGCCTGCTGGAGGGTGAACCTGGCTGCTGGTTGGTGGGGGTGCAGGGGGACATGAGTGGGGGCCTGGTGGAGGGTGCCCCTGGATGCTGGGGGGTGGGGGTGCTGGGAGACATGAGTTGGATATGAGTGGGGGCGTGGTGGAGGGTGCCCCTGGCTGCTGGTGAGTGGGGGTGCAGGGGGACATGAGTGGGGGCCTGGTTGAGGGTGCCCCTGACTGCTGGGGGGTGGGGGTGCAGGGAGACATGAGTTGGACATGAGTGGGGGCCTGGTGGATTTTGCCCTTGACTCCTGGAGGGGGGGGGGGTGCTGGGATACATGAGTTGGACATGAGTGGGGGCCTGGTGGAGGGTGCCTCTGGCTGCTGGTGGGTGGGGGTGCAGGGGGACATGAGTGGGGGCCTGGTGGGAGGGTGCCCTGCACTGCTGGGGGGCAGGGGTGCAGGGAGACATGAGTTGAGCATGAGTGGGGGCCTGGTGGAGGGTGCCCTGCACTGCTGGGGGGTGGGGGCGCAGGGAGACATGAATTGGACATGAGTGGGGGCCTGGTGGAGGGTGCCCTGCACTGTTGGGGAATGGGGGTGCAGGGGGGACATGTGTGGGGGCCTGGTGGAGGGTGCCCCTGCACTGCTGGGGGGTGGGGGTGCAGGGAGACATGAGTTGGACATGAGTGGGGGCCTGGTGGAGTCTGCCCTGCACTGCTGTGGGGGTGGGGGTGCTGGGAGACATGAGTTGGACATGAGTGGGGGCCTGGTGGAGGGTGCCCCTGGCTGCTGGTGGGTGGGGGTGCACGGGGACATGAATGGGGGCCTGGTGGGAGGGTGCCCTGCACTGCGGGGGGGGTGGGGGTGCTGGGAGACATGAGTTGGACATGGGTGGGGGCCTGGTGGAGGGTGCCCCTGGCTGCTGGGTGGTGGGGGTGCAGGGAGACATGAGTTGGACATGAGTGGGGGCCCGGTGGAGGGAGCCCCGCACTGCTGGGGGGTGAGGGTGCAGGGGGACATGAGTGGGGGCCTGGTGGAGGGTGCCCCTGCACTGCTGGGGGGTGGGGGTGCAGGGAGACATGAGTTGGACATGAGTGGGGGCCTGGTGGAGGGTGCCCTGCACTGCTGGGGGGTGGGGGTGCAGGGGGACATGAGTGGGGGCCTGGTGGAGGGTGCCCTGCACTGCTGGGGGTGGGGGTGCAGGGAGAGATGAGTTGGACATGAGTGGGGGCCAGGTGGAGGGTGCCCCACACTGCTGGGGGGTGGGGGTGCAGGTGACATGAGTGGGGGCCTGGTGGAGGGTGCCCCTGAATGCTGGAGGTGGGGGTGCTGGGAGACATGATTTGGACATGAGTGGCGGCCTGGTGGAGGGTGCCTCTGGCTGCTGGTGGGTGGGGGTGCAGGGGGACATGAGTGGGGGCCTGGTGGAGGGTGCCCTGCACTGCTGGGGGGCAGGGGAGCAGGGGGACATGAGTGGGGGCCTGGTGGAGGGTGCCCCCGGCTGCTGGGGGGTGAGGGTGCAGGGGGACATGAGTGGGGGCCTGGTGGAGGATGCCCTGCACTGCTGGGGGCTGGGAGTGCAGGGGGACATGAGTGGGGGCCTGCTGGAGGGTGAACCTGGCTGCTGGTTGGTGGGGGTGCAGGGGGACATGAGTGGGGGCCTGGTGGAGGGTGCCCCTGGATGCTGGGGGGTGGGGGGTGCTGGGAGACATGAGTTGGATATGAGTGGGGGCGTGGTGGAGGGTGCCCCTGGCTGCTGGTGAGTGGGGGTGCAGGGGGACATGAGTGGGGGCCTGGTTGAGGGTGCCCCTGACTGCTGGGGGGTGGGGGTGCAGGGAGACATGAGTTGGACATGAGTGGGGGCCTGGTGGATTTTGCCCTTGACTCCTGGAGGGGGGGGGGGTGCTGGGAGACATGAGTTGGACATGAGTGGGGGCCTGGTGGAGGGTGCCCTGCACTGTTGGGGAATGGGGGTGCAGGGGGACATGTGTGGGGGCCTGGTGGAGGGTGCCCCTGCACTGCTGGGGGGTGGGGGTGCAGGGAGACATGAGTTGGACATGAGTGGGGGCCTGGTGGAGTCTGCCCTGCACTGCTGTGGGGGTGGGGGTGCTGGGAGACATGAGTTGGACATGAGTGGGGGCCTGGTGGAGGGTGCCCCTGGCTGCTGGTGGGTGGGGGTGCACGGGGACATGAATGGGGGCCTGGTGGAGGGTGCCCTGCACTGCTGGGGGGGTGGGGGTGCTGGGAGACATGAGTTGGACATGGGTGGGGGCCTGGTGGAGGGAGCCCCCGCACTGCTGGGGGGTGAGGGTGCAGGGGGACATGAGTGGGGGCCTGGTGGAGGGTGCCCTGCACTGCTGGTGGGTGGGGGTGCAGGGAGACATGAGTTGGACATGAGTGGGGGCCTGGTGGAGGGAGCCCCGCACTGCTGGGGGGTGAGGGTGCAGGGGGACATGAGTGGGGGCCTGGTGGGAGGGTGCCCCTGCACTGCTGGGGGTGGGGGTGCAGGGAGAGATGAGTTGGACATGAGTGGGGGCCAGGTGGAGGGTGCCCCACACTGCTGGGGGGTGGGGGTGCAGGTGACATGAGTGGGGGCCTGGTGGAGGGTGCCCCTGAATGCTGGAGGGGGGGGTGCTGGGAGACATGATTTGGACATGAGTGGGGGCCTGGTGGAGGGTGCCTCTGGCTGCTGGTGGGTGGGGTGCAGGGGGACATGAGTGGGGGCCTGGTGGAGGGTGCCCTGCACTGCTGGGGGGCAGGGGAGCAGGGAGACATGAGTTGGGCATGAGTGGGGGCCTGGTGGAGGGTGCCCTGCACTGCTGGGGGGTGGAGGTGCAGGGGGACATGAGTGGGGGCCTGGTGGAGGGTGCCCTGCACTGCTGGGGGTAGGGGTGCAGGGAGACATGAGTTGGACATGAGTGGGGGCCTGGTGGAGGGTGCACTGCACTGCTGGGGGATGGGGGTGCAGGGGGACATGAGTGGGGGCCTGGTGGAGGGTGCCCCTGCACTGCTGGGGGGGTGGGGGTGCTGGGAGACATGAGTTGGACATGAGTGGGGGCCTGGTGGAGGGTGCCCCTGGGTGCTGGTGGGTGGGGGTGCAGGGAAACATGAGTTGGACATGAGTGGGGGCCTGGTGGAGGGTGCCCTGCACTGCTTGGGGGGTGAGGGGTGCAGGGGGACATGAGTGGGGGCCTGGTGGAGGGTGCCCCTGCACTGCTGGGGGGTGGGGGTGCAGGGAGACATGAGTTGGACATGAGTGGGGGCCTGGTGGAGGGTGCCCTGCACTGCTGGGGGGTGGAGGTGCAGGGGGACATGAGTGGGTGCCGGGTGGAGGGTGCCCTGCACTGCTGGGGGGTGGTGGTGCAGGGAGAGATGAGTTGGACATGAGTGGGGGCCAGGTGGAGGGTGCCCTGCACTGCTGGGGGGTGGGGGTGCAGGTTGACATGAGTGGGGGCCTGGTGGAGGGTGCCCCTGGATGCTGGGGGGTGGGGGTGCTGGGAGACATGAGTTGAACATGAGTGGGGGCCTGGTAGAGGGTGACCCTGGCTGCTGGTGGGTGGGGTGCAGGGGGCCGTGAGTGGGGGCCTGGTGGAGGGGGCCCCTGGATGCTGGGGGGTGGGGGTGCTGGGAGCCATGAGTTGGACATGAGTGGGGGCCTGGTGGAGGGTGCCCTGCACTGCTGGGGGGTGGGGGTGCAGGGGGACATGAGTGGGGGCCTGGTGGAGGGTGCCCTGCACTGCTGGGGGTGGGGGTGCAGGGAGACATGAGTTGGACATGAGTGGGGGCCAGGTGGAGGGTGCCCTTCACTGCTGGGGGGTGGGGGTGCTGGGAGACATGAGTTGAACATGAGTGGGGGCCTGGTGGAGGGTGCCCCTGACTGCAGGGGGCCGTGGGTGGGGGCCTGGTGGAGGGTGCCCTGCACTGCTGGGGGTTGGGAGTGCAGGGGGACATGAGTGGGGGCCTGGTGGAGGGTGCCCCCGGCTGCTGGGGGGTGAGGGTGCAGGGGGACATGAGTGGGGGCCTGGTGGAGGATGCCCTGCACTGCTGGGGGCTGGGAGTGCAGGGGGACATGAGTGGGGGCCTGCTGGAGGGTGAACCTGGCTGCTGGTTGGTGGGGGTGCAGGGGGACATGAGTGGGGGCCTGGTGGAGGGTGCCCCTGGATGCTGGGGGGTGGGGGGTGCTGGGAGCCATGAGTTGAATATGAGTGGGGGCCTGGTGGAGGGTACCCCTGGCTGCTGGGGGGTGGGGGTGTAGGGGGACATGAGTGGGGGCCTGGTGGAGGGTGCCCTGCACTGCTGGGGGGTGGGGGTGCTGGGGGACATGAGTGGGGGCCTGGTGGAGGGTGCCCTGCACTGCTGGGGGGTGGGGGTGCTGGGGGACTTGTGTGGGGGCCTGGTGGAGGGTGCCCTGCACTGCTGGGGGGTGGGGTGCAGGGGGAAATGAGTGGGGGCCTGGTGGAGGGTGCCCCTGGATGCTGGGGGGTGGGGGTGCTGGGAGCCATGAGTTGGACATGAGTGGGGGCCTGTTGGAGTGTGCTCCTGGCTGCTGGGGGTTGGGGGTGCAGGGGGACATGAGTGAGGGCCTGGTGGAGGGTGCCCTGCACTGCTGGGGGGTGGGGGTGCAGGGAGACATGAGTTGGACATGAGTGAGGGCCTGGTGGAGGGTGCCCTGGACTGCTGGGGGTTGGGGGTGCTGGGAGACATGAGTTGGATATGAGTGGGGGCGTGGTGGAGGGTGCCCCTGGCTGCTGGTGAGTGGGGGTGCAGGCGGACATGAGTGGGGGCCTGGTTGAGGGTGCCCCTGACTGCTGGGGGGTGGGGGTGCAGGGAGACATGAGTTGGACATGAGTGGGGGCCTGGTGGATTTTGCCCTTGACTCCTGGAGGGGGGGGGGGTGCTGGGAGACATGAGTTGGACATGAGTGGGGGCCTGGTGGAGGGTGCCTCTGGCTGCTGGTGGGTGGGGGTACAGGGGGACATGAGTGGGGGCCTGGTGGAGGGTGCCCTGCACTGCTGGGGGGCAGGGGTGCAGGGAGACATGAGTTGAGCATGAGTGGGGGCCTGGTGGAGGGTGCCCTGCACTGCTGGGGGGTGGGGGCGCAGGGAGACATGAGTTGGACATGAGTGGGGGCCTGGTGGAGGGTGCCCTGCACTGTTGGGGAATGGGGGTGCAGGGGGACATGTGTGGGGGCCTGGTGGAGGGTGCCCCTGCACTGCTGGGGGTGGGGGTGCAGGGAGAAATGAGTTGGACATGAGTGGGGGCCTGGTGGAGTCTGCCCTGCACTGCTGTGGGGGTGGGGGTGCTGGGAGACATGAGTTGGACATGAGTGGGGGCCTGGTGGAGGGTGCCCCTGGCTGCTGGTGGGTGGGGGTGCACGGGGACATGAATGGGGGCCTGGTGGAGGGTGCCCTGCACTGCTGGGGGGGTGTGGGTGCTGGGAGACATGAGTTGGACATGGGTGGGGGCCTGGTGGAGGGTGCCCCTGGCTGCTGGTGGGTGGGGGTGCAGGGAGACATGAGTTGGACATGAGTGGGGGCCTGGTGGAGGGTGCCCCGCACTGCTGGGGGGTGAGGGTGCAGGGGGACATGAGTGGGGGCCTGGTGGAGGGTGCCCCTGCACTGCTGGGGGGTGGGGGTGCAGGGAGACATGAGTTGGACATGAGTGGGGGCCTGGTGGAGGGTGCCCTGCACTGCTGGGGGGTGGGGGTGCAGGGGGACATGAGTGGGGGCCTGGTGGAGGGTGCCCTGCACTGCTGGGGGTGGGGGTGCAGGGAGAGATGAGTTGGACATGAGTGGGGGCCAGGTGGAGGGTGCCCCACACTGCTGGGGGGTGGGGGTGCAGGTGACATGAGTGGGGGCCTGGTGGAGGGTGCCCCTGACTGCTGGGGGGTGGGGGTGCAGGGATACATGAGTTGGACATGAGTGGGGGCCTGGTGGAGGGTGCCCCTGAATGCTGGAGGGGGGGGGGGTGCTGGGAGACATGAGTTGGACATGAGTGGGGGCCTGGTGGAGGGTGCCTCTGGCTGCTGGTGGGTGGGGGTGCAGGATGACATGAGTTGGGCATGAGTGGGGGCCTGGTGGAGGGTGCCCTGCACTGCTGGGGGGTGGAGGTGCAGGGGGACATGAGTGGGGGCCTGGTGGAGGGTGCCCTGCACTGCTGGGGGTAGGGGTGCAGGGAGACATGAGTTGGACATGAGTGGGGGCCTGGTGGAGGGTGCACTGCACTGCTGGGGGATGGGGGTGCAGGGGGACATGAGTGGGGGCCTGGTGGAGGGTGCCCCTGCACTGCTGGGGGGGTGGGGGTGCTGGGAGACATGAGTTGGACATGAGTGGGGGCCTGGTGGAGGGTGCCCCTGGCTGCTGGTGGGTGGGGGTGCAGGGAAACATGAGTTGGACATGAGTGGGGGCCTGGTGGAGGGTGCCCTGCACTGCTTGGGGGGTGAGGGTGCAGGGGGACATGAGTGGGGGCCTGGTGGAGGGTGCCCCTGCACTGCTGGGGGGGTGGGGGTGCAGGGAGACATGAGTTGGACATGAGTGGGGGCCTGGTGGAGGGTGCCCTGCACTGCTGGGGGGTGGAGGTGCAGGGGGACATGAGTGGGGGCCGGGTGGAGGGTGCCCTGCACTGCTGGGGGGTGGTGGTGCAGGGAGAGATGAGTTGGACATGAGTGGGGGCCAGGTGGAGGGTGCCCTGCACTGCTGGGGGGTGGGGGTGCAGGTTGACATGAGTGGGGGCCTGGTGGAGGGTGCCCCTGGATGCTGGGGGGTGGGGGTGCACGGGGACATGAATGGGGGCCTGGTGGAGGGTGCCCTGCACTGCTGGGGGGGTGGGGGTGCTGGGAGACATGAGTTGGACATGGGTGGGGGCCTGGTGGAGGGTGCCCCTGGCTGCTGGTGGGTGGGGGTGCAGGGAGACATGAGTTGGACATGAGTGGGGGCCTGGTGGAGGGTGCCCTGCACTGCTGGGGGGTGGGGGTGCAGGGGGACATGAGTGGGGGCCTGGTGGAGGGTGCCCTGCACGGCTGGGGGTGGGGGTGCAGGGAGAGATGAGTTGGACATGAGTGGGGGCCAGGTGGAGGGTGCCCCACACTGCTGGGGGGTGGGGGTGCAGGTGACATGAGTGGGGGCCTGTTGGAGGGTGCCCCTGACTGCTGGGGGGTGGGGGTGCAGGGAGACATGAGTTGGACATGAGTGGGGGCCTGGTGGAGGGTGCCCCTGAATGCTGGAGGGGGGGGGGTGCTGGGAGACATGAGTTGGACATGAGTGGGGGCCTGGTGGAGGGTGCCTCTGGCTGCTGGTGGGTGGGGGTGCAGGGGGACATGAGTGGGGGCCTGGTGGAGGGTGCCCTGCACTGCTGGGGGGCAGGGGAGCAGGGAGACATGAGTTGGGCATGAGTGGGGGCCTGGTGGAGGGTGCCCTGCACTGCTGGGGGGTGGAGGTGCAGGGGGACATGAGTGGGGGCCTGGTGGAGGGTGCCCTGCACTGCTGGGGGTAGGGGTGCAGGGAGACATGAGTTGGACATGAGTGGGGGCCTGGTGGAGGGTGCACTGCACTGCTGGGGGATGGGGGTGCAGGGGGACATGAGTGGGGGCCTGGTGGAGGGTGCCCCTGCACTGCTGGGGGGGTGGGGGTGCTGGGAGACATGAGTTGGACATGAGTGGGGGCCTGGTGGAGGGTGCCCCTGGCTGCTGGTGGGTGGGGGTGCAGGGAAACATGAGTTGGACATGAGTGGGGGCCTGGTGGAGGGTGCCCTGCACTGCTTGGGGGGTGAGGGTGCAGGGGGACATGAGTGGGGGCCTGGTGGAGGGTGCCCCTGCACTGCTGGGGGGTGGGGGTGCAGGGAGACATGAGTTGGACATGAGTGGGGGCCTGGTGGAGGGTGCCCTGCACTGCTGGGGGGTGGAGGTGCAGGGGGACATGAGTGGGGGCCGGGTGGAGGGTGCCCTGCACTGCTGGGGGGTGGTGGTGCAGGGGGACATGAGTGGGGGCCTGCTGGAGGGTGAACCTGGCTGCTGGTTGGTGGGGGTGCAGGGGGACATGAGTGGGGGCCTGGTGGAGGGTGCCCCTGGATGCTGGGGGGTGGGGGTGCTGGGAGCCATGAGTTGAATATGAGTGGGGGCCTGGTGGAGGGTACCCCTGGCTGCTGGGGGGTGGGGGTGTAGGGGGACATGAGTGGGGGCCTGGTGGAGGGTGCCCTGCACTGCTGGGGGGTGGGGGTGCTGGGGGACATGAGTGGGGGCCTGGTGGAGGGTGCCCTGCACTGCTGGGGGGTGGGGGTGCTGGGGGACTTGTGTGGGGGCCTGGTGGAGGGTGCCCTGCACTGCTGGGGGGTGGGGTGCAGGGGGAAATGAGTGGGGGCCTGGTGGAGGGTGCCCCTGGATGCTGGGGGGTGGGGGTGCTGGGAGCCATGAGTTGGACATGAGTGGGGGCCTGTTGGAGTGTGCTCCTGGCTGCTGGGGGTTGGGGGTGCAGGGGGACATGAGTGAGGGCCTGGTGGAGGGTGCCCTGCACTGCTGGGGGGTGGGGGTGCAGGGAGACATGAGTTGGACATGAGTGAGGGCCTGGTGGAGGGTGCCCTGGACTGCTGGGGGTTGGGGGTGCTGGGAGACATGAGTTGGATATGAGTGGGGGCGTGGTGGAGGGTGCCCCTGGCTGCTGGTGAGTGGGGGTGCAGGCGGACATGAGTGGGGGCCTGGTTGAGGGTGCCCCTGACTGCTGGGGGGTGGGGGTGCAGGGAGACATGAGTTGGACATGAGTGGGGGCCTGGTGGATTTTGCCCTTGACTCCTGGAGGGGGGGGGGGTGCTGGGAGACATGAGTTGGACATGAGTGGGGGCCTGGTGGAGGGTGCCTCTGGCTGCTGGTGGGTGGGGGTACAGGGGGACATGAGTGGGGGCCTGGTGGAGGGTGCCCTGCACTGCTGGGGGGCAGGGGTGCAGGGAGACATGAGTTGAGCATGAGTGGGGGCCTGGTGGAGGGTGCCCTGCACTGCTGGGGGGTGGGGGCGCAGGGAGACATGAGTTGGACATGAGTGGGGGCCTGGTGGAGGGTGCCCTGCACTGTTGGGGAATGGGGGTGCAGGGGGACATGTGTGGGGGCCTGGTGGAGGGTGCCCCTGCACTGCTGGGGGTGGGGGTGCAGGGAGAAATGAGTTGGACATGAGTGGGGGCCTGGTGGAGTCTGCCCTGCACTGCTGTGGGGGTGGGGGTGCTGGGAGACATGAGTTGGACATGAGTGGGGGCCTGGTGGAGGGTGCCCCTGGCTGCTGGTGGGTGGGGGTGCACGGGGACATGAATGGGGGCCTGGTGGAGGGTGCCCTGCACTGCTGGGGGGGTGTGGGTGCTGGGAGACATGAGTTGGACATGGGTGGGGGCCTGGTGGAGGGTGCCCCTGGCTGCTGGTGGGTGGGGGTGCAGGGAGACATGAGTTGGACATGAGTGGGGGCCTGGTGGAGGGTGCCCCGCACTGCTGGGGGGTGAGGGTGCAGGGGGACATGAGTGGGGGCCTGGTGGAGGGTGCCCCTGCACTGCTGGGGGGTGGGGGTGCAGGGAGACATGAGTTGGACATGAGTGGGGGCCTGGTGGAGGGTGCCCTGCACTGCTGGGGGGTGGGGGTGCAGGGGGACATGAGTGGGGGCCTGGTGGAGGGTGCCCTGCACTGCTGGGGGTGGGGGTGCAGGGAGAGATGAGTTGGACATGAGTGGGGGCCAGGTGGAGGGTGCCCCACACTGCTGGGGGGTGGGGGTGCAGGTGACATGAGTGGGGGCCTGGTGGAGGGTGCCCCTGACTGCTGGGGGGTGGGGGTGCAGGGATACATGAGTTGGACATGAGTGGGGGCCTGGTGGAGGGTGCACTGCACTGCTGGGGGATGGGGGTGCAGGGGGACATGAGTGGGGGCCTGGTGGAGGGTGCCCCTGCACTGCTGGGGGGGTGGGGGTGCTGGGAGACATGAGTTGGACATGAGTGGGGGCCTGGTGGAGGGTGCCCCTGGCTGCTGGTGGGTGGGGGTGCAGGGAAACATGAGTTGGACATGAGTGGGGGCCTGGTGGAGGGTGCCCTGCACTGCTTGGGGGGTGAGGGTGCAGGGGGACATGAGTGGGGGCCTGGTGGAGGGTGCCCCTGCACTGCTGGGGGGGTGGGGGTGCAGGGAGACATGAGTTGGACATGAGTGGGGGCCTGGTGGAGGGTGCCCTGCACTGCTGGGGGGTGGAGGTGCAGGGGGACATGAGTGGGGGCCGGGTGGAGGGTGCCCTGCACTGCTGGGGGGTGGTGGTGCAGGGAGAGATGAGTTGGACATGAGTGGGGGCCAGGTGGAGGGTGCCCTGCACTGCTGGGGGGTGGGGGTGCAGGTTGACATGAGTGGGGGCCTGGTGGAGGGTGCCCCTGGATGCTGGGGGGTGGGGGTGCACGGGGACATGAATGGGGGCCTGGTGGAGGGTGCCCTGCACTGCTGGGGGGGTGGGGGTGCTGGGAGACATGAGTTGGACATGGGTGGGGGCCTGGTGGAGGGTGCCCCTGGCTGCTGGTGGGTGGGGGTGCAGGGAGACATGAGTTGGACATGAGTGGGGGCCTGGTGGAGGGTGCCCTGCACTGCTGGGGGGTGGGGGTGCAGGGGGACATGAGTGGGGGCCTGGTGGAGGGTGCCCTGCACGGCTGGGGGTGGGGGTGCAGGGAGAGATGAGTTGGACATGAGTGGGGGCCAGGTGGAGGGTGCCCCACACTGCTGGGGGGTGGGGGTGCAGGTGACATGAGTGGGGGCCTGTTGGAGGGTGCCCCTGACTGCTGGGGGGTGGGGGTGCAGGGAGACATGAGTTGGACATGAGTGGGGGCCTGGTGGAGGGTGCCCCTGAATGCTGGAGGGGGGGGGGTGCTGGGAGACATGAGTTGGACATGAGTGGGGGCCTGGTGGAGGGTGCCTCTGGCTGCTGGTGGGTGGGGGTGCAGGGGGACATGAGTGGGGGCCTGGTGGAGGGTGCCCTGCACTGCTGGGGGGCAGGGGAGCAGGGAGACATGAGTTGGGCATGAGTGGGGGCCTGGTGGAGGGTGCCCTGCACTGCTGGGGGGTGGAGGTGCAGGGGGACATGAGTGGGGGCCTGGTGGAGGGTGCCCTGCACTGCTGGGGGTAGGGGTGCAGGGAGACATGAGTTGGACATGAGTGGGGGCCTGGTGGAGGGTGCACTGCACTGCTGGGGGATGGGGGTGCAGGGGGACATGAGTGGGGGCCTGGTGGAGGGTGCCCCTGCACTGCTGGGGGGGTGGGGGTGCTGGGAGACATGAGTTGGACATGAGTGGGGGCCTGGTGGAGGGTGCCCCTGGCTGCTGGTGGGTGGGGGTGCAGGGAAACATGAGTTGGACATGAGTGGGGGCCTGGTGGAGGGTGCCCTGCACTGCTTGGGGGGTGAGGGTGCAGGGGGACATGAGTGGGGGCCTGGTGGAGGGTGCCCCTGCACTGCTGGGGGGTGGGGGTGCAGGGAGACATGAGTTGGACATGAGTGGGGGCCTGGTGGAGGGTGCCCTGCACTGCTGGGGGGTGGAGGTGCAGGGGGACATGAGTGGGGGCCGGGTGGAGGGTGCCCTGCACTGCTGGGGGGTGGTGGTGCAGGGAGAGATGAGTTGGACATGAGTGGGGGCCAGGTGGAGGGTGCCCTGCACTGCTGGGGGGTGGGGGTGCAGGTTGACATGAGTGGGGGCCTGGTGGAGGGTGCCCCTGGATGCTGGGGGGTGGGGGTGCTGGGAGACATGAGTTGAACATGAGTGGGGGCCTGGTAGAGGGTGACCCTGGCTGCTGGTGGGTGGGGAGCAGGGGGCCGTGAGTGGGGGCCTGGTGGAGGGTGCCCCTGGATGCTGGGGGGTGGGGGTGCTGGGAGCCATGAGTTGGACATGAGTGGGGGCCTGGTGGAGGGTGCCCTGCACTGCTGGGGGGTGGGGGTGCAGGGGGACATGAGTGGGGGCCTGGTGGAGGGTGCCCTGCACTGCTGGGGGTGGGGGTGCAGGGAGACATGAGTTGGACATGAGTGGGGGCCAGGTGGAGGGTGCCCTTCACTGCTGGGGGGTGGGGGTGCTGGGAGACATGAGTTGAACATGAGTGGGGGCCTGGTGGAGGGTGCCCCTGACTGCTGGTGTGTGGGGGTGCAGGGGGCCGTTGGTGGGGGCCTGGTGGAGGGTGCCCTGCACTGCTGGGGGTTGGGAGTGCAGGGGGACATGAGTGGGGGCCTGGTGGAGGGTGCCCCCGGCTGCTGGGGGGTGAGGGTGCAGGGGGACATGAGTGGGGGCCTGGTGGAGGATGCCCTGCACTGCTGGGGGCTGGGAGTGCAGGGGGACATGAGTGGGGGCCTGCTGGAGGGTGACCCTGGCTGCTGGTGGGTGGGGGTGCAGGGGGACATGAGTGGGGGCCTGGTGGAGGGTGCCCTGCACTGCTGGGGGGTGGGGCTGCAGGGGGACATGAGTTGGACATGAGTGGGGGCCTGGTGGAGGGTGCCCTGCACTGCTGGGGGGTGGGAGTGCAGGGGGACATGATTGGGGGCCTGGTGGAGGGTGCCCCTGGCTGCTGGTGGGTGGGAGTGCAGGGGGACATGAGTGGGGGCCTGGTGGAGGGTGCCCTGCACTGCTGGGGGGTGGGGATGCAGGGGGACATGAGTGGGGGTCTGGTGGAGGGTGCCCTGCACTGCTGGGGGGGTGAGGGTGCAGGGAGACATGAGTTGGACATGAGTCGGGGCATGGTGGAGGGTGCCCTGCACTGCTGGGGGGTGGGGGTGCAGGGTCAGGGGGACATGAGTGGGGGCCTGGTGGAGGGTGCCCCTGGCTGCTGCGGGGTGGGGGTGCAGGGGGACATGAGTGGGGGCCTGGTGGAGGGTACCCTGCACTGCTGGGGGGTGGGGGTGCAGGGAGACATGAGTTGGACATGAGTGGGGGCCTGGAGGAGGGTGCCCTGCACTGCTGGGGGTGGGGGGTGCTGGGAGACATGAGTTGGACATGAGTGGGGGCCTGGTGGAGGGTGCCCTGCACTGCTGGGGGTTGGGGGTGCTGGGAGACATGAGTTGGACATGAGTGGGGGCCTGGTGGAGGGGGCCCTGGCTGCTGGTGGGTGGGGGTGCAGGGGGACATGAGTGGGGGCCTGGTGGAGGGTGCCCTGCACTGCTGGGGGGTGGGGGTGCAGGGGGACATGAGTGGGGGCCTGGTGGAGGGTGCCCCTGGATGCTGGGGGGTGGGGGTGCTGGGAGCCATGAGTTGAATATGAGTGGGGGCCTGGTGGAGGGTACCCCTGGCTGCTGGGGGGTGGGGGTGCAGGGGGACATGAGTGGGGGCCTGGTGGAGGGTGCCCTGCACTGCTGGGGGTGGGGGTGCAGGGGGACATGAGTGGGGGCCTGGTGGAGGGTGCCCCTGGATGCTGGGGGGTGGGGGTGCTGGGGGACATGAGTGGGGGCCTGGTGGAGGGTGCCCTGCACTGCTGGGGGGTGGGGTGCAGGGGGACATGAGTGGGGGCCTGGTGGAGGGTGCCCCTGGATGCTGGGGGGTGGGGGTGCTGGGGGACTTGTGTGGGGGCCTGGTGGAGGGTGCCCTGCACTGCTGGGGGGTGGGGTGCAGGGGGACATGAGTGGGGGCCTGGTGGAGGGTGCCCCTGGATGCTGGGGGGTGGGGGTGCTGGGAGCCATGAGTTGGACATGAATGGGGGCCTGGTGGAGGGTGCTCCTGGCTGCTGGGGGTTGGGGGTGCAGGGGGACATGAGTGAGGGCCTGGTGGAGGGTGCCCTGCACTGCTGGGGGGTGGGGGTGCAGGGAGACATGAGTTGGACATGAGTGGGGGCCTGGTGGAGGGTGCCCTGGACTGCTGGGGGTTGGGGGTGCTGGGAGACATGAGTTGGATATGAGTGGGGGCGTGGTGGAGGGTGCCCCTGGCTGCTGGTGAGTGGGGGTGCAGGGGGATATGAGTGGGGGCCTGGTGGAGGGTGCCCCTGACTGCTGGGGGGTGGGGGTGCAGGGAGACATGAGTTGGACATGAGTGGGGGCCTGGTGGAGGGTGCCCCTGACTGCTGGAGGGGGGGGGGGTGCTGGGAGACATGAGTTGGACATGAGTGGGGGCCTGGTGGAGGGTGCCTCTGGCTGCTGGTGGGTGGGGGTGCAGGGGGACATGAGTGGGGGCCTGGTGGAGGGTGCCCTGCACTGCTGAGGGGCAGGGGTGCAGGGAGACATGAGTTGAGCATGAGTTGGGGCCTGGTGGAGGGTGCCCTGCACTGCTGGGGGGTGGGGATGCAGGGGGACATGAGTGGGGGCCTGGTGGAGGGTGCCCTGCACTGCTGGGGGGTGGGGGTGCAGGGAGACATGAGTTGGACATGAGTCGGGGCATGGTGGAGGGTGCCCTGCACTGCTGGGGGGTGGGGGTGCAGGGGGACATGAGTGGGAGCCTGGTGGAGGGTGCCCCTGGCTGCTACGGGGTGGGGGTGCAGGGGGACATGAGTGGGGGCCTGGTGTAGGGTGCCCTGCACTGCTGGGGGGTGGGGGTGCAGGGAGACATGAGTTGGACATGAGTGGGGGCCTGGTGGAGGGTGCCCTGCACTGCTGGGGGTGGGGGGTGCTGGGAGACATGAGTTGGACATGAGTGGGGGCCTGGTGGAGGGTGCCCTGCACTGCTGGGGGTTTGGGGTGCTGGGAGACATGAGTTGGACATGAGTGGGGGCCTGGTGGAGGGTGCCCCTGGCTGCTGGTGGGTGGGGGTGCAGGGGGACATGAGTGGGGGCCTGGTGGAGGGTGCCCTGCACTGCTGGGGGGTGGGGGTGCAGGGAGACATGAGTTGAATATGAGTGGGGGCCTGGTGGAGGGTACCCCTGGCTGCTGGTGGGTGGGGGTGCAGGGGGACATGAGTGGGGGCCTGGTGGAGGGTGCCCCTGGATGCTGGGGGGTGGGGGTGCTGGGAGCCATGAGTTGAATATGAGTGGGGGCCTGGTGGAGGGTACCCCTGGCTGCTGGGGGGTGGGGGTGTAGGGGGACATGAGTGGGGGCCTGGTGGAGGTTGCCCTGCACTGCTGGGGGGTGGGGGTGCTGGGGGACATGAGTGGGGGCCTGGTGGAGGGTGCCCTGCACTGCTGGGGGGTGGGGGTGCTGGGGGACTTGTGTGGGGGCCTGGTGGAGGGTGCCCTGCACTGCTGGGGGGTGGGGTGCAGGGGGAAATGAGTGGGGGCCTGGTGGAGGGTGCCCCTGGATGCTGGGGGTGGGGGTGCTGGGAGCCATGAGTTGGACATGAGTGGGGGCCTGGTGGAGGGTGCTCCTGGCTGCTGGGGGTTGGGGGTGCAGGGGGACATGAGTGAGGGCCTGGTGGAGGGTGCCCTGCACTGCTGGGGGGTGGGGGTGCAGGGAGACATGAATTGGACATGAGTGAGGGCCTGGTGGAGGGTGCCCTGGACTGCTGGGGGTTGGGGGTGCTGGGAGACATGAGTTGGATATGAATGGGGGCGTGGTGGAGGGTGCCCCTGGCTGCTGGTGAGTGGGGGTGCAGGGGGACATGAGTGGGGGCCTGGTTGAGGGTGCCCCTGACTGCTGGGGGGTGGGGGTGCAGGGAGACATGAGTTGGACATGAGTGGGGGCCTGGTGGATTTTGCCCTTGACTCCTGGAAGGGGGGGGTGTTGGGAGACATGAGTTGGACATGAGTGGGGGCCTGGTGGAGGGTGCCTCTGGCTGCTGGTGGGTGGGGGTGCAGGGGGACATGAGTGGGGGCCTGGTGGAGGGTGCCCTGCACTGCTGGGGGGCAGGGGTGCAGGGAGACATGAGTTGAGCATGAGTGGGGGCCTGGTGGAGGGTGCCCTGCACTGCTGGGGGGTGGGGGTGCAGGGGGACATGAGTGGGGGCCTGGTGGAGGGTGCCCTGCACTGCTGGGGGGTAGGGGCGCAGGGAGACATGAGTTGGACATGAGTGGGGGCCTGGTGGAGGGTGCACTGCACTGCTGGGGGATGGGGGTGCAGGGGGACATGAGTGGGGGCCTGGTGGAGGGTGCCCCTGCACTGCTGGGGGGGTGGGGGTGCTGGGAGACATGAGTTGGACATGAGTGGGGGCCTGGTGGAGGGTGCCCCTGGCTGCTGGTGGGTGGGGGTGCAGGGAAACATGAGTTGGACATGAGTGGGGGCCTGGTGGAGGGTGCCCTGCACTGCTTGGGGGGTGAGGGTGCAGGGGGACATGAGTGGGGGCCTGGTGGAGGGTGCCCCTGCACTGCTGGGGGGTGGGGGTGCAGGGAGACATGAGTTGGACATGAGTGGGGGCCTGGTGGAGGGTGCCCTGCACTGCTGGGGGGTGGAGGTGCAGGGGGACATGAGTGGGGGCCGGGTGGAGGGTGCCCTGCACTGCTGGGGGGTGGTGGTGCAGGGAGAGATGAGTTGGACATGAGTGGGGGCCAGGTGGAGGGTGCCCTGCACTGCTGGGGGGTGGGGGTGCAGGTTGACATGAGTGGGGGCCTGGTGGAGGGTGCCCCTGGATGCTGGGGGGTGGGGGTGCTGGGAGACATGAGTTGAACATGAGTGGGGGCCTGGTAGAGGGTGACCCTGGCTGCTGGTGGGTGGGGAGCAGGGGGCCGTGAGTGGGGGCCTGGTGGAGGGTGCCCCTGGATGCTGGGGGGTGGGGGTGCTGGGAGCCATGAGTTGGACATGAGTGGGGGCCTGGTGGAGGGTGCCCTGCACTGCTGGGGGGTGGGGGTGCAGGGGGACATGAGTGGGGGCCTGGTGGAGGGTGCCCTGCACTGCTGGGGGTGGGGGTGCAGGGAGACATGAGTTGGACATGAGTGGGGGCCAGGTGGAGGGTGCCCTTCACTGCTGGGGGGTGGGGGTGCTGGGAGACATGAGTTGAACATGAGTGGGGGCCTGGTGGAGGGTGCCCCTGACTGCTGGTGTGTGGGGGTGCAGGGGGCCGTGGGTGGGGGCCTGGTGGAGGGTGCCCTGCACTGCTGGGGGTTGGGAGTGCAGGGGGACATGAGTGGGGGCCTGGTGGAGGGTGCCCCCGGCTGCTGGGGGGTGAGGGTGCAGGGGGACATGAGTGGGGGCCTGGTGGAGGATGCCCTGCACTGCTGGGGGCTGGGAGTGCAGGGGGACATGAGTGGGGGCCTGCTGGAGGGTGACCCTGGCTGCTGGTGGGTGGGGGTGCAGGGGGACATGAGTGGGGGCCTGGTGGAGGGTGCCCTGCACTGCTGGGGGGTGGGGCTGCAGGGGGACATGAGTTGGACATGAGTGGGGGCCTGGTGGAGGGTGCCCTGCACTGCTGGGGGGTGGGAGTGCAGGGGGACATGATTGGGGGCCTGGTGGAGGGTGCCCCTGGCTGCTGGTGGGTGGGAGTGCAGGGGGACATGAGTGGGGGCCTGGTGGAGGGTGCCCTGCACTGCTGGGGGGTGGGGATGCAGGGGGACATGAGTGGGGGTCTGGTGGAGGGTGCCCTGCACTGCTGGGGGGGTGAGGGTGCAGGGAGACATGAGTTGGACATGAGTCGGGGCATGGTGGAGGGTGCCCTGCACTGCTGGGGGGTGGGGGTGCAGGGTCAGGGGGACATGAGTGGGGGCCTGGTGGAGGGTGCCCCTGGCTGCTGCGGGGTGGGGGTGCAGGGGGACATGAGCGGGGGCCTGGTGGAGGGTACCCTGCACTGCTGGGGGGTGGGGGTGCAGGGAGACATGAGTTGGACATGAGTGGGGGCCTGGAGGAGGGTGCCCTGCACTGCTGGGGGTGGGGGGTGCTGGGAGACATGAGTTGGACATGAGTGGGGGCCTGGTGGAGGGTGCCCTGCACTGCTGGAGGTTGGGGGTGCTGGGAGACATGAGTTGGACATGAGTGGGGGCCTGGTGGAGGGTGCCCCTGGCTGCTGGTGGGTGGGGGTGCAGGGGGACATGAGTGGGGGCCTGGTGGAGGGTGCCCTGCACTGCTGGGGGGTGGGGGTGCAGGGGGACATGAGTGGGGGCCTGGTGGAGGGTGCCCTTGGATGCTGGGGGGTGGGGGTGCTGGGAGCCATGAGTTGAATATGAGTGGGGGCCTGGTGGAGGGTACCCCTGGCTGCTGGGGGGTGGGGGTGCAGGGGGACATGAGTGGGGGCCTGGTGGAGGGTGCCCTGCACTGCTGGGGGTGGGGGTGCAGGGGGACATGAGTGGGGGCCTGGTGGAGGGTGCCCCTGGATGCTGGGGGGTGGGGGTGCTGGGGGACATGAGTGGGGGCCTGGTGGAGGGTGCCCTGCACTGCTGGGGGGTGGGGTGCAGGGGGACATGAGTGGGGGCCTGGTGGAGGGTGCCCCTGGATGCTGGGGGGTGGGGGTGCTGGGGGACTTGTGTGGGGGCCTGGTGGAGGGTGCCCTGCACTGCTGGGGGGTGGGGTGCAGGGGGACATGAGTGGGGGCCTGGTGGAGGGTGCCCCTGGATGCTGGGGGGTGGGGGTGCTGGGAGCCATGAGTTGGACATGAATGGGGGCCTGGTGGAGGGTGCTCCTGGCTGCTGGGGGTTGGGGGTGCAGGGGGACATGAGTGAGGGCCTGGTGGAGGGTGCCCTGCACTGCTGGGGGGTGGGGGTGCAGGGAGACATGAGTTGGACATGAGTGGGGGCCTGGTGGAGGGTGCCCTGGACTGCTGGGGGTTGGGGGTGCTGGGAGACATGAGTTGGATATGAGTGGGGGCGTGGTGGAGGGTGCCCCTGGCTGCTGGTGAGTGGGGGTGCAGGGGGATATGAGTGGGGGCCTGGTGGAGGGTGCCCCTGACTGCTGGGGGGTGGGGGTGCAGGGAGACATGAGTTGGACATGAGTGGGGGCCTGGTGGAGGGTGCCCCTGACTGCTGGAGGGGGGGGGTGCTGGGAGACATGAGTTGGACATGAGTGGGGGCCTGGTGGAGGGTGCCTCTGGCTGCTGGTGGGTGGGGGTGCAGGGGGACATGAGTGGGGGCCTGGTGGAGGGTGCCCTGCACTGCTGAGGGGCAGGGGTGCAGGGAGACATGAGTTGAGCATGAGTTGGGGCCTGGTGGAGGGTGCCCTGCACTGCTGGGGGGTGGGGATGCAGGGGGACATGAGTGGGGGCCTGGTGGAGGGTGCCCTGCACTGCTGGGGGGTGGGGGTGCAGGGAGACATGAGTTGGACATGAGTCGGGGCATGGTGGAGGGTGCCCTGCACTGCTGGGGGGTGGGGGTGCAGGGGGACATGAGTGGGAGCCTGGTGGAGGGTGCCCCTGGCTGCTACGGGGTGGGGGTGCAGGGGGACATGAGTGGGGGCCTGGTGTAGGGTGCCCTGCACTGCTGGGGGGTGGGGGTGCAGGGAGACATGAGTTGGACATGAGTGGGGGCCTGGTGGAGGGTGCCCTGCACTGCTGGGGGTGGGGGGTGCTGGGAGACATGAGTTGGACATGAGTGGGGGCCTGGTGGAGGGTGCCCTGCACTGCTGGGGGTTTGGGGTGCTGGGAGACATGAGTTGGACATGAGTGGGGGCCTGGTGGAGGGTGCCCCTGGCTGCTGGTGGGTGGGGGTGCAGGGGGACATGAGTGGGGGCCTGGTGGAGGGTGCCCTGCACTGCTGGGGGGTGGGGGTGCAGGGAGACATGAGTTGAATATGAGTGGGGGCCTGGTGGAGGGTACCCCTGGCTGCTGGTGGGTGGGGGTGCAGGGGGACATGAGTGGGGGCCTGGTGGAGGGTGCCCCTGGATGCTGGGGGGTGGGGGTGCTGGGAGCCATGAGTTGAATATGAGTGGGGGCCTGGTGGAGGGTACCCCTGGCTGCTGGGGGGTGGGGGTGTAGGGGGACATGAGTGGGGGCCTGGTGGAGGTTGCCCTGCACTGCTGGGGGGTGGGGGTGCTGGGGGACATGAGTGGGGGCCTGGTGGAGGGTGCCCTGCACTGCTGGGGGGTGGGGGTGCAGGGGGACATGACTGGGGGCCTGGTGGAGGGTGCCCCTGGCTGCTGGTGGGTGGGGGTGCAGGGGGACATGAGTGGGGGCCTGGTGGAGGGTGCCCTGCACAGCTGGGGGGTGGGAGTGCAGGGGGACATGACTGGGGGCCTGGTGGAGGGTGCCCCTGGCTGCTGGTGGGTGGGGGTGCAGGGGGACATGAGTGGGGGCCTGGTGGAGGGTGCCCTGCACAGCTGGGGGGTGGGGGTGCAGGGAGACATGAGTTGGACATGAGTGGGGGCCTGGTGGAGGGTGCCCTGCACAGCTGGGGGGTGGGAGTGCAGGGGGACATGACTGGGGGCCTGGTGGAGGGTGCCCTGCACAGCTGGGGGGTGGAGGTGCAGCGGGACATGAGTTGGACATGAGTGGGGGCCTGGTGGAGGGTGCCCCTGGCTCCTGCGGGGTGGGGGTGAAGGGGGACATGAGTGGGGGCCTGGTGGAGGGTGCCCTGCACTGCTGGGGGGTGGGGGCGCAGGGAGACATGAGTTGGACATGAGTGAGGGCCTGGTGGAGGGTGCCCCTGACTGCTGGTGGGTGGGGTGCAGGGGGACATGAGTGGGGGCCTGGTGGAGGGTGCCCTGCACTGCTGGGGGTGGGGGTGCAAGGGGACATGAGTGGGGGCCTGGTGGAGGGTGCCCCTGGATGCTGGGGAGTGTGGGTGCTGGGAGCCATGAGTTGGATATGAGTGGGGGCCTGGTGGAGAGTACCCCTGGCTGCTGGGGGGTGGGAGTGCAGGGGGACATGAGTGGGGGCCTGGTGGAGGGTGCCCTGCACTGCTGGGGGTGGGGGGGGGGTGCTGGGAGACATGAGTTGGACATGAGTGGGGGCCTGGTGGAGGGTGCCCTGCACTGTTGGGGGTCGGGGGTGCTGGGAGACATGAGTTGGACATGAGTGGGGGCCTGGTGGAGGGTGCCCCTGGCTGCTGGTGGGTGGGGGTGCAGGGGGACATGAGTGGGGGCCTGGTGGAGGGCGCCCTGCACTGCTGGGGGTGGGGGTGCAGGGGGACATGAGTGGGGGCCTGGTGGAGGGTGCCCCTGGATGCTGGGGAGTGTGGCTGCTGGGAGCCATGAGTTGGATATGAGTGGGGGCCTGGTGGAGAGTACCCCTGGCTGCTGGGGGGTGGGAGTGCAGGGGGACATGAGTGGGGGCCTGGTGGAGGGTGCCCTGCACTGCTGGGGGGTGGGAGTGCAGGGGGACATGAGTGGGGTCTGGTGGAGGGTGCCCCTGGATGCTGGGGGGTGGGGGTGCTGGGAGCCATGAGTTGGACATGAGTGGGGGCCTGGTGGAGGTTGCCCCTGGCTGCTGGGGGGTGGGGGTGCTGGGGGACATGAGTGGGGGCCTGGTGGAGGGTGCACCTGGCTGCTGGTGGGTGGGGGTGCAGGGGGACATGAGTGCGGGCCTGGTGGAGGGTGCCCTGCACTGCTGGGGGGTGGGGTGCAGGGGGACATGAGTGGGGGACTGGTGGAGGGTGCCCCTGGATGCTGGGGGGCGGGGGTGCTGGGAGCCATGAGTTGGACATGAGTGGGGGCCTGGTGGAGGGTGCCCCTGGCTGCTGGGGGGTGGAGGGTGACATGAGTGGGGGCCTGGTGGAGGGTTCCCTGCACTGCTGGGGGGTGGGAGTGCAGGGGGACATGAGTGGGGGCCTGGTGGAGGGTGCCCCTGGATGCTGGGGGTGGGGGTGCTGGGAGCCATGGGTTGGACATGAGTGGGGGCCTGGTGGAGGGTGCCCATGGCTGCCGGGGGGTGGGAGTGCAGGGGGACATGAGTGGGGGCCTGGTGGAGGGTGCCCTGCACTGCTGGGGGGTGGGAGTGCAGGGGGACATGAGTGGGGTCTGGTGGAGGGTGCCCCTGGATGCTGGGGGGTGGGGGTGCTGGGAGCCATGAGTTGGACATGAGTGGGGGCCTGGTGGAGGTTGCCCCTGGCTACTGGGGGGTGGGGGTGCTGAGGGACATGAGTGGGGGCCTGGTGGAGGGTGCACCTGGCTGCTGGTGGGTGGGGGTGCAGGGGGACATGAATGCGGGCCTGATGGAGGGTGCCCTGCACTGCTGGGGGGTGGGGTGCAGGGGGACATGAGTTGGACATGAGTGGGGGCCTGGTGGAGGGTGCCCCTGGCTGCTGGTGGGTGGGGTGCAGGGGGACATGAGTGGGGGCCTGGTGGAGGGTGCCCTGCACTGCTGGGGGTGGGGGTGCAAGGGGACATGGGTGGGGGCCTGGTGGAGGGTGCCCCTGGATGCTGGGGAGTGTGGGTGCTGGGAGCCATGAGTTGGATATGAGTGGGGGCCTGGTGGAGAGTACCCCTGGCTGCTGGGGGGTGGGAGTGCAGGGGGACATGAGTGGGGGCCTGGTGGAGGGTGCCCTGCACTGCTGGGGGTGGGGGGGGTGCTGGGAGACATGAGTTGGACATGAGTGGGGGCCTGGTGGAGGGTGCCCTGCACTGTTGGGGGTCGGGGGTGCTGGGAGACATGAGTTGGACATGAGTGGGGGCCTGGTGGAGGGTGCCCCTGGCTGCTGGTGGGTGGGGGTGCAGGGGGACATGAGTGGGGGCCTGGTGGAGGGTGCCCTGCACTGCTGGGGGTGGGGGTGCAGGGGGACATGAGTGGGGGCCTGGTGGAGGGTGCCCCTGGATGCTGGGGAGTGTGGCTGCTGGGAGCCATGAGTTGGATATGAGTGGGGGCCTGGTGGAGAGTACCCCTGGCTGCTGGGGGGTGGGAGTACAGGGGGACATGAGTGGGGGCCTGGTGGAGGGTGCCCTGCACTGCTGGGGGGTGGGAGTGCAGGGGGACATGAGTGGGGTCTGGTGGAGGGTGCCCCTGGATGCTGGGGGGTGGGGGTGCTGGGAGCCATGAGTTGGACATGAGTGGGGGCCTGGTGGAGGTTGCCCCTGGCTGCTGGGGGGTGGGGGTGCTGGGGGACATGAGTGGGGGCCTGGTGGAGGGTGCACCTGGCTGCTGGTGGGTGGGGGTGCAGGGGGACATGAGTGCGGGCCTGGTGGAGGGTGCCCTGCACTGCTGGGGGGTGGGGTGCAGGGGGACATGAGTGGGGGACTGGTGGAGGGTGCCCCTGGATGCTGGGGGGCGGGGGTGCTGGGAGCCATGAGTTGGACATGAGTGGGGGCCTGGTGGAGGGTGCCCCTGGCTGCTGGGGGGTGGAGGGGGACATGAGTGGGGGCCTGGTGGAGGGTGCCCTGCACTGCTGGGGGGTGGGAGTGCAGGGGGACATGAGTGGGGGCCTGGTGGAGGGTGCCCCGGGATGCTGGGGGTGGGGGTGCTGGGAGCCATGGGTTGGACATGAGTGGGGGCCTGGTGGAGGGTGCCCATGGCTGCTGGGGGGTGGGAGTGCAGGGGGACATGAGTGGGGGCCTGGTGGAGGGTGCCCTGCACTGCTGGGGGGTGGGAGTGCAGGGGGACATGAGTGGGGTCTGGTGGAGGGTGCCCCTGGATGCTGGGGGGTGGGGGTGCTGGGAGCCATGAGTTGGACATGAGTGGGGGCCTGGTGGAGGTTGCCCCTGGCTACTGGGGGGTGGGGGTGCTGAGGGACATGAGTGGGGGCCTGGTGGAGGGTGCACCTGGCTGCTGGTGGGTGGGGGTGCAGGGGGACATGAGTGCGGGCCTGATGGAGGGTGCCCTGCACTGCTGGGGGTGGGGTGCAGGGGGACATGAGTTGGACATGAGTGGGGGCCTGGTGGAGGGTGCCCTGCACTGCTGGGGGGTGGGGCTGCATGGGGACATGAGTGGGGGCCTGCTGGAGGGTGCCCTGCACTGCTGGGGGGTGGGGGTGCAGGGAGACATGAGTTGAACATGAGTCGGGGCCTGGTGAAGGGTGCCCTGCACTGCTGGGGTGTGGGGGTGCAGGGGGACATGAGTTGGACATGAGTGGGGGCCTGGTGGAGGGTGCCCCTGGATGCTGCGGGGTGGGGGTGCAGGGGGACATGAGTGGGGGCCTGGTGGAGGGTGCCCTGCACTGCTGGGGGGTGGGGGTGCAGGGAGACATGAGTTGGACATGAGTGGGGGCCTGATGGAGGGTGCCCTGCACTGCTGGGGCTGGGGGGGTGCTGGGAGACATGAGTTGGACATGAGTGGGGGCCTGGTGGAGGGTGCCCTGCACTGTTGGGGGTGCTGGGAGACATGAGTTGGACATGAGTGGGGACCTGGTGGAGGGTGCCCTGCACTGCTGGGGGTGGGGGTGCAGGGGGACATGAGTGGGGGCCTGGTGGAGGGTGCCCCTGGATGCTGGGGAGTGTGGCTGCTGGGAGCCATGAGTTGGACATGAGTGGGGGCCTGGTGGAGGTTGCCCCTGGCTGCTGGGGGGTGGGGGTGCTGGGGGACATGAGTGGGGGCCTGGTGGAGGGTGCACCTGGCTGCTGGTGGGTGGGGGTGCAGGGGGACATGAGTGCGGGCCTGGTGGAGGGTGCCCTGCACTGCTGGGGGGTGGGGTGCAGGGGGACATGAGTGGGGGACTGGTGGAGGGTTCCCTGCACTGCTGGGGGGTGGGGGTGCAGGGAGACATGAGTTGGACATGAGTGGGGGCCAGGTGGAGGGTGCCCTGCACTGCTGGGGGGTGGGGGTGCAGTTTGACATGAGTAGGGGCCTGGTGGAGGGTGCCCCTGGATGCTGGGGGGTGGGGGTGCTGGTAGACATGAGTTGAACATGAGTGGGGGCCTGGTGGAGGGTGCCCCTGGCTGCTGGTGGGTGGGGGTGCAGGGGGCCGTGAGTGGGGGCCTGGTGGAGGGTGCCCTGCACTGCTGGGGGGTGGGAGTGCGGGGGGACATGAGTGGGGGCCTGGTGGAGGGTGCCCCTGGCTGCTGGGGGGTGGGGGTGCAGGGGGACATGAGTGGGGGCCTGGTGGAGGGTGCCCTGCACTGCTGGGGGGTGGGAGTGCAGGGGGACATGAGTGGGGGCCTTGTGGAGGGTCCCCCTGGCTGCTGGTGGGTGGGGTGCAGGGGGACATGAGTGGGGGCCTGGTGGAGGGTGACCAGCACTGCTGGGGGGTGGGGTTGCAGGGAGACATGAGTTGGACATGAGTGGGGACCTGGTGGAGGGTGCCCTGCACTGCTGGGGGTTGGGAGTGCAGGGGGACATGAGTGGGGGCCTGGTGGAGGGTGCCCCTGGCTGCTGGTGGGTGGGGGTGCAGGGGGACATGAGTGGGGGCCTGGTGGAGGGTGCCCTGCACTGCTGGGGGGTGGGGGTGCAGGGGGACATGAGTGGGGGCCTGGTGGAGGGTGCCCTGCACTGCTGGGGGGGTGGGGGTCCAGGGAGACATGAGTTGGACATGAGTCGGGGCCTGGTGGAGGGTGCCCTGCACTGCTGGGGGGTGGGGGTGCAGGGGGACATGAGTTGGACATGAGTGGGGGCCTGGTGGAGGGTGCCCCTGGCTGCTGCGGGGTGGGGGTGCAAGGGGACATGAGTGGGGGCCTGGCGGAGGGTGCCCTGCACTGCTGGGGGTGCAGGGCGACATGAGTTGGACATGAGTGGGGGCCTGGTGGAGGGTGCCCTGCACTGCTGGGGGTGGGGGATGCTGGGAGACATGAGTTGGACATGAGTGGGGGCCTGGTGGATGGTGCCCTGCACTGCTGGGGGTTGGGGGTGCTGGGAGACATGAGTTGGACATGAGTGGGGGCCTGGTGGAGGGTGCCCCTGGCTGCTGGTGGGTAGGGGTGCAGCGGGACATGAGTGGGGGCCTGGTGGACGGTGCCCTGCACTGCTGGGGGGTGGGGGTGCAGGGGGACATGAGTGGGGGCCTGGTGGAGGGTGCCCCTGGATGCTGGGGGGTGGGGGTGCTGGGAGCCATGAGTTGGATATGAGTGGGGGCCTGGTGGAGAGTACCCCTGGTTCTGGGGGGTGGGGGTGCAGGGGGACATGAGTGGGGGCCTGGTGGAGGGTGCCCTGCACTGCTGGGGGGTGGGAGTGCAGGGGGACATGAGTGGGGGCCTAGTGGAGGGTGCCCCTGGATGCTGGGGGTGGGGGTGCTGGGAGCCATGAGTTGGACATGAGTGGGGGCCTGCTGGAGGGTGCCCCTGGCTGCTGGGGGGTGGGGGTGCAGGGGGACATGAGTGGGGGCCTGGTGGAGGGTGCACCTGGCTGCTGGTGGGTGGGGGTGCAGGGGGACATGAGTGGGGGCGTGGTGGAGGGTGCCCCTGGATGCTGGGGGGTGGGGGTGCTGGGAGCCATGAGTTGGACATGAGTGGGGGCCTGGTGGAGGGTGCCCCTGGCTGCTTGGGGGTGGGGGTGCAGGGGGACATGAGTGGGGGCCTGGTGGAGGGTGCCTTGCACTGCTGGGGGGTGAGGGTGCAGGGAGACATGAGTTGGTCATGAGTGGGGGCCTGGTGGAGGGTGCCCTGGACTGCTGGGGGTTGGGGTGCTGGGAGACATGAGTTGGATATGAGTGGGGGCATGGTGGATGGTGCCCCTGGCTGCTGGTGGGTGGGGGTGCAGGGGGACATGAGTGGGGGCCTGGTGGAGGGTGCCCCTGACTGCTGGGGTGTGGGGGTGCAGGGAGACATGAGTTGGACATGAGTGGGGGCCTGGTGGAGGGTGCCCCTGACTGCTGGAGGGGGGGTGCTGGGAGACATGAGTTGGACATGAGTGGGGGCCTGGTGGAGAGTGCCCTGCACTGCTGGGGGGTGGGGGTGCTGGGAGACATGAGTTGGACATGAGTGGCGGCCTGGTGGAGGGTGTCCCTGGCTGCTGGTGGGTGGGGGTGCAGGGGGACATGAGTGGGGGCCTGGTGGAGGGTGCCTCTGGCTGCTGGGGGGTGGGGGTGCAGGGGGACATGAGTGGGGGCCTGGTGGAGGGTGCCCCTGACTGCTGGGGGGTGGGGGTGGTCGGAGACATGTGTGTGGGCCTGCTGGCAGGTGCCCCTGACTGCTGGGGGTTGGGGTGATGGGAGACATGTGTGGGGGCCTGGTGGAGGGTGCCCCTGGATGCTGGTGGGTGGGGGTGCTGGGAGACATGCATTGGTGATCAGTAGTGCAAGGTGACATGTGGGTTGGCTGGGGGGCATGGCCATGGTGGATGGGCTGTCTGCGGGACATGAGCAGGGGTGCAGGGTAGTCCCCTGTGGTGTGGGCTGCCTGCAGGGGCCGTGGAGGGTGTAGAGGGAACACCTGGGAGGACCCACACGGTCAATTCACGTGTAGTACTACCCGGCACCCCTGAAATACACGTACCCTGCTGAAATCGCGTGTGGAACTTCCCGCGCACCCCGGAATACACGTACCCTGCAGAATTAGCATGTGGAACTTCCCACGCACCCCGGAATACACATACCCAGGCCAATCGCGTGTGGGACTTCCCGTGCACCCCGGAATACACAGACCCAGGCAATTCGCGTGTGGGACTTCCCGCGCACCCCGGAATACACGGACCCAGGCAATTTGCGTGTGGAACTTCGCGCGCACCCCAGAATACACGTACCCAGGCAAATCGCGTGTGGGACTTTCCGCGCAGCACAGAATACACGCACACGCTATTTTTCACATAGCTGGTGTCCGTGTTTGTTGCGTACCCCTTTGCACGTCATTTGTCTTAGAGGGCCACAGTATGTGACATTCATCATAGCTGCATATAGGTGCTTTTTGTTGGCGCACATTTTGGCGCACATTTATTTCAGGGGCAGGGACACTACCGCCTGCTTTCTTGTGGCGGACGTGTTTTGGCCTGTGCGCTGGTTTGACCGTGCGCTGGTTTGCCCTATTGGATTCCATGAATACATGTTGTAGGCGAGCGTGTGGGTGTTCCGCGCACTTGCCTCCTGTACTTCCCCTGTGACGCCCACATTTTGACGAGTTGTTCCCCATTCCGAGTGTTACGCCCCGTGTTCCGCCTACTTTTGTTGTGTGCGCCGCGGTATGTGCGATTTCGCTGTGGCCGTGGCGGACGGCGTTAGATATCCTGTGCGCCGGCGTGCACCGCGCACTTTTTCAGCACACATCCGATATTTTTCTCACGCACGGCCTTCCATGAATCGATGTGCGCTGGTTTCCCTGCGATTTTCGCACTTGCACTGCGATTTTCGCACTTTTACTGCGATTCGCACGGTTTGGCACCTCTGCGCGGGAATTTTCGGCGCAGATCAATTCCATGAATCGACCCCATGATCTTTCTGTCTTGAAGCCGACCCAGTGAATGTGGTGGCTTGTGAGTTGACTGTGTGACAGACTTGTGCGACCTTCTTTGGGGCACAACCCCTAACTCCCCTGAAGTTATGTAGTCTGGTGCCTTCAAACAGAACCTGCACATTGCTAAACATTATGCAAATGGATGAAAAGAAGATGAAAAGACGATGCTTTTAGAAAAGTAGTCCTGTCTGCTGGTGTGTGGTAAATGTGGCTCTTTAATAGATTATTTTCCCTGAAGCCAAATATGTTCAAAAAGAGTATTTCTGAGTCTGACCATTGCACTGTGATTTCAATATCCAGGTGAGCTTCATTTAATTTGAACATTTCCAACACAATGGGCCTCATTACAACCCAGGCGTTAAGGGTTTAACGGTGACGTCGGCGCCGTTAACCCGTAACGCCTGATTACCATTTTCATGCCTGCTTTTAGCAGCCGTTAAAATGCAAGGCGCTAACCCGCCTTGGTGCTAATTACGGCACCGTAATTTACGGTGCCGTAATTAGTGCCTTCCCCAATCCCATTATGCCCTATGGGGCAAAAATGGGAATGGGGAAGGGTAAATGGGGAATGGGGATTTACTACCCCACTCACCTTGGAATGGGGCGGTAAATCCGCCATCCACCATGGTGTAAACAGAGTTTACACCATGGTGGTAAAGTAGGGAACTTACCGCCTGGGTTGTAATGAGGCCCAATATCTAGTTGTTCCAAACAAAAAAAGTCCTCAATGGATTCATCTTAAAATGTGATGTTCTAGCTTAATCTATGGTTCCAAATACGTTTGTATGTAGACATTTACTTGATAGGGAGCAAATTGGCCACTTTTGAAATGTTTAATAATTTGAAGGAAAAAAAGTTCTTGTGTATAAAAAAGTGTTTTTGAACACTGTTCCCAAGAGTAGAAATACAAATACATGCTACCACATTCACCGGGTCGGCTTCAAAACCCAACACGGAAAGATTATTTTTTGCATTCTCAGTTGAACAAATGTGGGTTGGTCTTCTTGATCATTGATGTCTCCATTTCAGCCGTACAATATCCGTGCTTTCAGATAGATGTTTGTATATAATGATGTGATAGCCAGAACAACCTGTACAATTTTAATAAGAAATCACTCATGTCTTAAAGTAAAGTGATTCCCAGGGTGTAATATTTGCTGCAAAATACAATCAATGTATATTGATAAAGGCTGAAACATACTTTCATGTTGAGCA
Source organism: Ambystoma mexicanum (assembly GCF_040938575.1). Taxonomy (NCBI): domain Eukaryota; kingdom Metazoa; phylum Chordata; class Amphibia; order Caudata; family Ambystomatidae; genus Ambystoma; species Ambystoma mexicanum. The sequence goes on along the minus strand of NC_090922.1, from coordinate 1,247,135,552 downwards.
ACCAGAATAGATGTTAAAGATGTATGAATCTTTGGTAAGCTGAAAAAGATTGGTATTTTGGATGCTCCCTATTTATACATTCTGCCATTTTAACAGAAATGTTACCCCAGTCTTAATTTCTGCATTTAACAACTGTCCGGTCTTATCGGTTGTATTAGAGTCGATTTATCATGTCGTTTGACCTCATTCACATAATCCACGTGGTTCCGATCCACTGCGGCTCCAGCTTTGTCTGTGCACTTTACAGTAATGCCAGAATTGGCGTTCAATTTAAAAAGCAGTCGCTCATATTTGCAATTTCTTGGAGGAGCAATTGTGATGTTGTTTCTTGTAGTTTCTTTTAGAAATATAATTTAAAGCATGATTTTCCACCTGTGATGTGAACGGATTGTATTTTGTAAATTAAATAAATGAAAAGTTTGGTTCATAGTCACATGCTTTAGCAATTACCAGCATCATTCATCTGCCAGTGCATCTCAAGTCCAGTGCTCGTCTCTTTGTCTTTGGTGTAACCATAGGTTGAGGCAAGCAAGAGTTTTTAAGGGCAAAGTGTTTGATTCTTCGCTTCCGGAAAGGCTGGTCCTACTGAGTCTAGGTAGAGGGAAGTCTGTTACTGTGGTCACTGGCAGAACTTAGCCATCAGGAAGATTGTTCAAGGGATGCGTGTTCTAGCAGGGCTTCCTCGAGGGCCTCATTACGGGTCCGGCGGTAACTCTGCCGGTGAAACCAGCGGGTTTCCGCCAAATCCCGTAAAGAATTAGCGGTGCCTGACTTCCCGGTAACACTGGGGTATTACAACCCCGGCGGACGGGAAGTCACACGCCAGTAATTTCATTAATCCCCATTCCCATGGGAGTGGGGACCATGGAAGCACCAGCACCGTTGCTAACAGTGGTTTTGCTTCCATGACGGTCTGCCTTCCGTGGCTACTGTGCCCGGCAGGGTCAGACCTGTCGGGCACAGGGGCTCTGGCAGGCAGACCTGTAGTATGCCGGTCCGGAAACAACGGTGCCGGTAAGCTTACCGGCACCATTGTTTCCAGACTGGCATACTTATAATGAGGCCCCATGTCTTTATGTCATCATCTTCTTCTGTCTTTGGGGATTATACCCAGAGTTTTACAAGCAACTGAGGCAGAACATCCACTTTTCTGAGAAACTGGGGTTAGGGAATTCTAATCCCAGAGTTTCATTTATTCAGAAATCTTTGGGATGCTGGCACTTTCAAATTTCACAAGCTTCTTCCTGGGAAAACTAATCAGGTATTCAGATACCCCATTATACCTAATGAGGATCCAACTGTCTATCATAATCTGACATAACTTTACCCCATTAAATAATTAAACAACAAAAGTTAACTACAGAAGTACATGTCTTTCTATTTCCATTGTGCCTCTTAAAAACATGCTACATGAGATTTCCCTTCAACTTGTTGCTTAGTTTAAAGATCATGGGCCCAAGATGGAATTTCTCCAGAGAGAAACGAAATTGTAGGTTTTGTCAAAAAGAGCTCCTCGAATCAATTGAGCAGATTTTTATGGATTGTGAGTACTTTAAACTGAGCAGAAAAAAACATATGCTCGATCTTTGTCCCGGAGCTTACACCTTTAAGAGAAGAATTGTTATGGAACTGCTTGCTCCAAGGCTTTCAAATTACCCTATTAATAGCTTTGTTTAAGATGTTATCAGAAATCAAAATTTTCCACAAAAATGCAAATGCCAATATGGAAAATTCATCTTCTAATATCGCTCCTCTTTCAACCAAAAATAATCAGGTACTTTGATAATCCCCTCCAGTCGACCTAGCGGGCTTCCCTTTCTGAATATTGCTCTTGCTCTTTCACTTTACTTACACTAATACTCAAGTCTACGCTATAAAACTGCATACTTAGGTTTGTGAATTTTGAACCAACTATTACTAAAGACTTTTTCCCTTTATGTGGTAACTATAAATGTTACAATATACCCTCTGATATTATTGGTTTTACCATTTGTTAACACCCAAACAAAATAATAATACATAAGTTAACATATCATCACAATTTGAATCAGAGATACATGTATACAATAGTGTTAATCAAGCTGTAGTCAATCAATGCCCAGTTAAGCAAAATTATTCTCAACACTTTTCGGACATAATACGTTCTTTTTCAGAAGATTCTCAATGCTGTCTTCCTAGAAAGTGATCAAAAGAATCTATTACTGACTACTCATCTTATAATAATAACCCATCATTTAAAAAAGAGGAAATCATCTACTTATATACCCACCTGTTGGATAAGGATAATTAAGCAATGTTTGCCACAATCACTGAGCATTTAATCATATGAAATTATGAGGGATCATTTGAATTATATTCTTTTGAAAAATGATTCCTACCTTTTTGGACTCTGATTATAGAACTGGGTTGAAGATTATTTCATTCATTGATAAGAAGGTTAGTGCTAAAAAATGTTTTTCCTTTTGTTGAAGTTAAATTATAGAGCATATAATGGTTTATTGAGAAGCCACCCTCAACACGGGGAGTTCCTTCCCTCCCCACTCATTTGGGTTATGCAACAAACGGTTTAACAGATTCTTTGTTTAGCCCTATCTCAGACACATATCAATGCCCTTGGATCCCTCTCCCCTGAGCTAACAATGAGCCAAGAACCAGGCTAGTGTACTGGAAATATATTGGTATTTCTTTAAATTAAAAGTAATAGAATTTAGCATGAAAATGTCAGACGCCACTTCATCTGTGGCACAACACAATCAACTTCTCTCAGCATAAATAAATCACAAAAGTGAATTAAAAATAGCACAATCACAATTCTTCATTTTCTGCAAATTTCACTTCAATAAATAATTACATGGATCAATAACAAAAACACTTATCATGTGATGTTGTGTGATTTTGATTTTCCTGCCAGCTTAAAAGGATAGCAGTAGGATTTCAAGATTGGTAACTATGATTTCACCCACATGTTTGGTTTAAAATAAATACAGGGTGATTTTTTGGTTTGTTTTGTAATATCCTATTATACTTCTTATGGTAGAGGCTTCGTGAAAGATCTATATTGTCACTTATGTCTTTAAATGGTTCAATGCGAAGTGGCTTCTTTTGGGGTTTGGTCAAGTATGCACTTTGCCCAGCATATGTAAAAATGCAGACGGCAGGAGAAATATGTAGCGCATATTTACTTACGTTTATGCAACTCTACTTCCTAGTTTACACACTTGATGTGGCTCTAGATCTGGAAAATAGGCTTCTGTTATATTTTCAACAGTTTTTCTTCTTTCTCCCTTTGGTTATTACCTCCAACCTATTGGATACCCCTTCAAATAGAATCCTCCTGTCCATGACCTTTTTCTGTGAAATGTTTCACCAATGGAGCGAATTCCACCTTTTGTTTAAGATAACTTTTGTGTTCCGTGATGCAGGTATTGATCTTTCTGATGGTTTTTCCAATGTATTTCAGACCACATGGGCATGATATCATGTAAACTACTGATTCAGTGTTACAGTTTATGAGGTGTCTTTGGAACCATTAATTCCTGAAGCCTATCTCCACCGCTATGTTTTTTTAGTCAACTGCCAGACACTGCATGAGCCAAAAGGAAAGTGTACTGTGACAGGCAGTGACCCCCGGATTTGGGGTAAAGTAGTGGAGAGGGTTTGTTCAACCTATTTTTACAAACCATAAATGCCCTTTTCTGCATCCAAAAATTGGTCATTTAACCTCTTCTCTTTCTTTTTGGAATACTTTCCAGTTCATGCAGATAATATTTTTGATTTTCAAGTTTAGATTTGTGAATGTGATGACACATACTAACTACTGTGGCATTAGTTCTTTGGGTTGATGTTGAAGTAGCACGTCCCTATAATTGTTAAATGCTCTTATAGCTGATTTGCGAATCAGCTGTCTAGGGTAGCCTCTATATGTACATTTTTCAGAAAGGAATGAGGCTTTGGATTCAAATTATTAATTCAGACTACTATTCCTTTTTAATTTTAGAAACTGGCCGAACGGCAGGTTATCTTTCAAGTGTTTGACATGATGGGTTTGGTAATGTAGCAAAAACCTTTTATCTGTGCTTTTGTGATATGGTTTTACCAAAAGTCGTCCTTTTTGGTGGTAGATAGTAATGTCTAGGAAATTTAGTTGACTATTGCTCATACTGTGGGTACATTTTAAATATCTATTCTGATTATTGAGCCAGTCGATAAATACCTGAGCTTCTCTTTCGTGCCCTTCCAGATTACCACAACATCATCTATGTAATGTTTCTAGGTCTTTATTTGTTGATGAAAGCAGTGACAATCGGAGTAGATGATGGCTTTCTCAAAACTCTCAACTTATAGATTAGCTGGACAAGGTGCCATGATGACGCCCATGGCTGTACCTTCTATTTGATGATGCAGGGTACCCATGAAGTCAAAACAATTCTGGGTTAGAGCAAGATCAAGGCACCAAAGTAGGATTAGTGCCTGGCCTATTCCAAAGTACTTCTTCGATGACTTCTAGAGTAGCTCTTTGGGCTTTTCTCGACTAGAGCAAGACAATATTTAGACTAATTAGTAAATTGCTGGTTGGGTCAAATTCCTGGTTTTCAAAAAGACATATTGCTTTGTTTGTGTCTTTAATGCAGGATTGCATCCCTTTTACTAAAGGGTTGAGATAATGGTCTGCAAAGTTAGAAAGGGGCTCAAGTACCGAATCGATATAGTACGACGTCCTTTCATCGCGGGATGTTGTTTTGCAGGTTTTTTTACCGCAAATATTTTTTCAAAAAACCCATCGAATGTTTTTAGAAAATCTGGGGGTTGAGGGGGACCCCCCCAAATATAATTTTAAAAAAAATGTGATGGGTTTTTTTGGGAAAAAAAATCGCGGCAAAAAAACCTGTGAAAAAACATCCCGTGATGAAATGACATGGAACCATCGATATATGAGACAATGGGGCACCCTCAGGGATTTTCTATGTTTTTATGCCATTTTAGAAGGCATAGAACCATAGACTTTCTTCTCACCCATTAGATTCACCCCTCAATCCATCAATTGTTGACAGTTTACAAAGTAGGTGCCTTTATTGACAGTGAACTGAGAGTGTCTACCTTAATTGGAGAAAATACAACTGCCACACATTTTTAGAAGGGCTGCCACTCTTTAAATACTTAGCACACTTTGAAGGAAAGATTTTTCAACAACATTCCTCATTTTTGTACAAAATCATTAAGGTCAATCTTTTCTAAACATTTTTTCCAGACTGTTTTCAGGCATTGAGTTGTAATAAAAAAGAATGAATAGCCATATTTAAGTTATAGTTCAACATTGATGTTTCTGCCTTTGGCTGGCTTGTTGCTCATAATTCAAATTCTAGAGCAATCCATTGATACAAGATATTACTTTTAAATGTATACTTCTAAATACAAATAACATAAACTGCTAACACAAGTTATTGTATATTAAGTCATTCCCACCCTTTATAATGGCATGCTGTATCTCAAGATTACATGCACCAGTAATATTCAATTTTATATTAGTTTTAATTTTTATTGTGCATGGTTTACCAAAAAACTTTACAATAAAACACAGTAGTACAAACAGATTTGCACATAGTCACAATTTCACACATTTTAAAACCTTATTAAACATCATCATTCATTTAAAAATTGGTATATGTCCCTGTTCTATTTAAAATAATTACATATACAATTCATTGATTCATAAAATGCTTACTGCAAAGAATTAAAAAAAGCAGCAACAGCCAGTCTATCAGAGTTCGTTTCACCACTGAGACAACGTCTCCACAAATTATCATCGTCAGACCAGAGAAATTGATAGCAGGCTTAATAGAAAAGCGGCCACATTTTCTATCCATTTTTTAAAAGCTGATTAGACAGGCATCTTGCCTTCTGCATAAGGGAAAGAGTAATATTCAACTTTATTGTTTGTGAGGCTATATGAAACCCTAGGTATACGACACAGGCTGCTTTTTATTTTTGTACTTTCAAAAAGTAATGGAGTTATGCCATGCTTTTTGCCTCTTGTCACAGCCAGGATTCTGGTTTTAGCCCGATTTATTATGAGACCATTGTCATTGGCATAATGTGAGAAAGCAGATAAGCGTATCTGACGCTCTATCTTAGTATTGTCCAGAAGCAGAAAGTCATCAGCATATGCTATCCATGGAAACGCAAAGTGACCCAATTTAGGGTAAATAAATGCATGAGGAGAAAGATATTCTGCAATGCCGGAAACATTTGGTTAAAGAGGGCAGGGGCCAAAACACACCCATGCCTCCACCCAGACTTAGTTACAATCCTTCCAGACATATCACCTTCCTTGTTTAATCTAACTCTTATACCCAAGTCCTCATGCAAACCCCTTATTAATGACAACAGGCCAGTCTTCAGACCCCAGATATCCAACTTTGACTATAGCCTTCTACGGTCCATCATGTCAAAAGCAGCCGTGAGATCAAGCAAGGCCACATAGGTGCACCTAGAAGAATCAGCGCATGCTGAATGAGAATAAAACGCTTCAGATTAATGGTAAGTCTCCTTTGAAAACCAATCTGCAGTTTACTTAGCATACCCGTAGAACAGGCCCAGTTCTCCAAATGTTTTAATATGAGAGATGCAAAGACCTTGCTATTCGCATCAATTAGTGGTATAGAGTGATAACTCTTTGCTTCAGTCCTGGCACCTCTCTTTTAAATCGGGACCCCATGCGCCGTATGCAAGATCTGGGGAAACATGAACATTTAACAATACATTTAAAAAGAATTGTCAGTGTGATAGCCCAATATGTCACTTCAGCTTTAAGAGTATTATCCGTAAGGCCACTAGGGCCAGAAGCCCTCAAGTTATGACTCCTTACTCATAAACCTCACCGAAGTCAATATGAAGCCTCCAATCTGTATTCACAGGTTTATCTAAGGGAGTTATAGAAATACAGTCAATATTCTCATTCAGGGCACACAATTCTTCAAAATGTTTAGTCCAGGCATGCTCTGAGACAGCATTCAACTGAGCAATAGCAGAAGGAACATCTTGTGCGGTCAGAGGACCCCAAAACGATGTAGCATCCCTTTTAATAAGTGTATACAGCATATTATCTGCATCCCTGTGCAATAAATATGCACGTCGTGTTTTTCAGAAATTCCTATATTTCTGCTTAATCTTCTTAGACTTCTTAATTTGAGCTTCAAACCCCTTTTTAGAGAGCTTAATATCTCTGATCAGCTTCCTCATATTACGCTTTTGGATTGCTAATTGCTCATCATAAACATGCAAATGCAGTTTCCTCATATTGCCTGTTTTAGCACCAAAAACCCTCTCCAAATTACTCTGAAGATTGCCCAAGGAAGAATCAAAATGGGCCACATTGAATGCTTCCATTCCAGTGTGGAGCAGCACATCATATTTCCAAAATCAGCATTAAAAAGCCCAATATTATGTGGAGTCCATCGAATACGATTCCTTCCCTCATTGACTCACAACTTAATAGGACCACCCTTCATATGTGCAAATAGGACCTTGCTAAATAAGGCCTTTAAAAGGTCACTCCAATTATTTTTCCTAATTTGAAAGTCAATGAAGTGTCAAATAAACCTTGGTCCACAAAGAAATAATCCATAGTAGACTTGCTAAGACCCTGATACCGTGTTGGTTGGCCATTGGGGGTCATTACGACCCAGGCGCTAACTGCGCCAACTTTACCACCATGGTGTAAACTACATTTACACCATGGTGGATGGCGGATTTACCGCCCCATTCCAAGGTGAGTGGGGCGGTAAATCCCCATTTCCCCTTTTCCCTTCCCCATTCCCATTTTTGCCCCATAGGGCATAATGGGAGTGGGGAAGGCGCTAATTACGCCACCGTAAATTACGGTGGCGTAATTAGCATCATGGCAGGTTAGCGCCATGGATTTTAACGGCTGCTAAGAGCAGCCGTTAAAATCAGAATAGGCGTTAAGGGTTAACGACGGCATTAACCCTTAACGCCTGGGTCGTAATGAGGCCCATTGACATCTCCCTAGACCTGCCAATTAAATAATTGGAGACTGACTTTTGTCCTGCTAGGGTTTTCAAATCAGAGGTCACCATATCGGGAATATAATCCGAAGCTCCCCCTTCAAATCCGGGGGAATACAAGTCGCATAAAAGGATATGCCCCTTAAATTCTGTAATCCGCCAGGCCATAATGCATTCAGAAAATTCTTGAAAATTCATTCAGATCTCTTACCTCTCTGTGCCAGTAAACATTGATCATTAGTAAATACATATGCGCTGCTGGTCTCGATAAAGCCATTGGAAGTTCAGAAATCATCTCAGCACCGAAACTCAAACATGAGCATATAGCTGTAATCAAGCCCCAAGCTGGTTGGCCCCCATTGCCGGGTTTAGCGGCTTGAAAAAATACCTGCTACCCATCTAATATGGGAGAGGAACTCAACTATGTGTGTTGTAAAAAGATACATGTATAATCCTTCATTTTAATCATAACCTCTGGATTTGTTAACAGTTTAAGATTTCACTGTGAATTCAAAGATATTAATTATGATCATCCTTCGCACCATGAAACCCTGCATCTCTGATTATGTCAGTATTAGTTGTATGCCACAGGGTAGATGTGATTGTGGGCCAATCAATTTTACTTGCAGAGGGCCGGTCTAAATAATTTACCACTTCTCTGATATGGGCCCAATCAGATTGTGTACAGACCTTAAAATCTGTGCTACCCTATACCTCTCTTCCTCTTCAGTCTTCCTCTTCAGTCAAAACTTGCAGATGATCAATAGAGAAACCAAGGTTGTTTAATTTTTGATGCTCAGAATCAACCAATTCCTGTACCAATTTAGACCCAAAATGTAAGATGCATATGTTCGTGTTCATTTTATCGGAGAATTCAATTTGGTCCAAATCAATTGAAAACAGTGCTCTTAAAGGTGAAATCTCTGAAAAAATCAATAAAACTTTGCTTCTATTCATACATTCAGAGTTACCCTCCCCACTATATTCAATATTTGTTATGCGGCCGACCCACAGCTCTCTTTCAAGCTTCCCTCCTCTGCCTCTGCCTCCTCCTCTCTCATTCCTGACTGTCTGTCTGCTATTCAGGCATGGTGGTGCACTGCTAACGATCTCTGTCTTAATGCCAGTAAGACTGAGACCCTTCTCATTGGGACCCCTGCTTCCTCCTTCCCTGTGATTTAAAAACACTTGTGTATAGGCGCATTTTAAATGCCATATCATATCATATTATACACTCTGGCTGCCCTCCATGGGGCCCCTCCCCTCACACTCCTGTTAGGTAAAAAACCTTGGTGTCATCTTCAACTCCTCTCTCTCCTTCTCTCCTCACATCACGCACCTTGCCAAGAAGGCCCATTTTCAGTAACACCGCCGCAGTGGCATTCTCCCTTTCCTCACATTCCCCCAGAAACTCTGTCTCCAGAGCTCTGGTCCCCCACAGGCTGGACTAGAGCAACAGCCTCTTCCACATCCTGCCTAATTCCTCCCTTCGACCCTTCAACTAATCCAGAACAGGACTGCAAGACTTATCCTTGGCCTCGAGCCCATGGACTGCATCTCTCCTGCCCTAAACTCTCTCCACTGGGTCCTGGCTCCTGGCTCACAAGACCCTCTGTATTGTATTGTATTGTACTGAAACATACAGAGAGCGAACAAGACCAGAAGGCATCAAGGCGCTGAGAGAGTTGAGAGGAAGGGAATAACCAGGGATTTAAAACAGAAAAGTTTTGAGACGTTTACGAAAGGAGAGAAAATCAAGAATAGTGAGGATGTCAGGGCAGAGGGCATTCCACAGTGTGGGACCGAGCACAGAGAAAGATCTTCCTCTGTCTTGAGTCTGTTGAAATTGAGGAATACTAAGTAGAGATTGGTTCACCGATCGAAGAGCTCTGCCTCTGTAGGGTATAAGTCTACATTGCAAGAACTCGGCTCCAATACTGTGGTTGTCTCCATAAATGAGGCAGAGAGCTTTAAACTTAATGAGGCCTTTCACTGGGAGCCAATTGAGTTGGTGAAGAAGGTCCTGGGAATGAGCCAATCTAGGGGCATTAAGAGCAAGGCGTGCTGCAGAGTTTTGAATAATCTGCAGTCGCTGAAGCAGGAATTCAGGTTGGCCCAGGTAAATGCCATTACAATAGTCGATTGACCCCATAATGGAAGCAGTAACAATTTTTGATCTGGAGTCGAGCGGCAAGAAGGGGAGAACCTTTTTCAGTAATTTGAGTTTTGCAAAGCCAGTTTGGCAGATTGCCAAGATTTGGCCTGTTCTACAGCCCAAGGACATCATTTTAATGGCTAGGCTTTTTACAGTGGAGGCAGGTTCAGGGCAGGGCCAAGAGACGGAGGCCAATAGTCGGTGGTCCAAGATGGTCCAGAGCAAGTAGAGCCAACCAACATAATCTCAGTTTTATCACTGTTTAGTTTGTACCAATTTTTGGACCTCCAATCAGCGACTGCCGAAAGACAGTCCTTCAGCTTCTGAGGATGATCAGTAGACAGGCCACTAAGTCGTAAAAGAATCTTTGTCTCATCGGCATAGGAAAAGAAATGTATACCGTGACTGGAGATTAATTTGACAAGAGCCAATTTATACAGATTAAACAAAAGGGGAGAAAGGGCCGACCCTTGAAGAAACCCACAGTCCAGGGTGGTAGAAGAAGAAGTAAAAGGCAGAAGAGAAACAGTCTGGGATCGGTTGGAAAGAAAAGATGAAAACCACTTCAGAGGGGTACCAAAAATTCCAGCTTTGTGCAGACAATGGAGTAGTCTATGATGGTCAACAGTATCAAAGGCATCTGCATCACCCAAAAGGCCTTATGGGGCCTGGGACCCCGCTACATCCAGTTCTCTCTCCCTAAATACCTCCCTACTAGAACCCTTTGGTCTTCTAGCTCCAACTCTCTGCAGATCAGACGCTACTGTAAGCAGAGAGTGGGGGGTAGGTCTCTCTCCTCCACAGGAGCCTCCCTCTGGAATGGTCTTCCTGCCCCTCTCAGACTTAAGCTGGATCTCATTACATTCTGGAAGCTTCTCAACCCCCTCCTTTTCTCTTCTACCCTCTCCCCATACTAATAATGCCCTCCTCTGCCTCTTGACTGGTTTCCTGGTACCTTCAGATTCTTACAGGGCACCAAGCGCTCCAGGTCCAGTCTACCCATGCACTCTGACCCCCCACAACCTGTACTTGCCCTTCTGAGCCCCCTCCTCTGCACTAGCCTGGCTGGGCCTGCACCCCATGAGCCCTTCCAGCAATGTAGCTCGCACTTAGAGAGTTGACGTGGACCTCCCCGGCACTCTCTGCATTCCCCTGGTTCTGTCCACCTGGCCTCCCTGGCACTTGCTTAACCCACAGGCACTTCCGACCTGACCGGCACTCCCCCGCCCCCCCCTCTCCCCCGTACTTCTGTACTGCACATGCATGATCCGAATCTCACAAGGCCTAGTAGGACCGCTGTTGTTCTTGTCATCCTTCCCCCTACCGCCTGTGTCTTGTCTTGTTGCGCCTTGAAACACATTCAGGGTAATTCATGGAATAAATGTGTGCCGAAAAAGGGAGCACAAGCGTGAAAATCGCAGTGCACGCGTGCTAAAGCCGCGCACGCAGCCGTTCGTCGATTCATGGAATGCGCTGCGTGTGTAAACCCTGGGATGTGCGCCAAATCCGTGGGTGGCACACGCGGGCGCACACATCACTAAACTCTGTGCACGACATGCACAGAGAAAGCGCACAACGTGTAGCGCACACAAGAAAAGTGGGCAGAACACGGGATGTAACACACGGAATGGGGAACAATGCATGAAAAAGTGGGCGCTACGGGGGAACTTCAGGAGGTAAATGCTCACAACGCCCACACGCACGCTAACAACACGTATTCATGGAATCGAACAGGGGAAACCCGTGCACCAAAAAAGATGCGCACAGGCCTAAACACGTCCACCACGTGAAGGCTGGCGGTAGTGTCCCTGCGCATTACAAAAGTATGCGCAAACAACAAACACGTATATACAGCTAAGATGAATGTCCCATTCTGTGTCCACCTAGGAGAAATGACATGGGTCGCAACTCACAGGCATCCCATAAAAGCAATAAAAACAGATAAGCGACCCCTGTAGCCCACACACGTGTAAAAAAACACACACTGTACGCTGTGGCAGCCAGGAACCCAAAAAATACATACGTGATAAACACGCAGGCTAGTATGGGTGGAAAAAAAGGGGTACGCGACAAACAGAGACTCCCGCAGTGGTAAAAATAGCGTGTACGACTCACCGTCTGGTGTGCGTGTAGTAGAAGAACGCGTAGCCAACACCCACCCGCTGTGAAGTAATCGCATGTGAACCCCAATGCCTGGAAAACACACGCACCGCTTTCCACGAAAAGCAAGTACAGAGTGATGGAAACCCACGTGGGACCCTCAACCCGTGCCAGGGAAACGCCCACGCGTGTTACGTCACATACGCGCTTACGCGATAAGTGCCTTTCCTCAAAATACACATTGACGTGAAGTTTTTTCACGTGCCGTATCAAACTGGCCACGCAACAACACACGGAAGACCACGCTCCTGTGCAGAAAGCCAAATTGCTGCCCCCCAGAGCAACGAGCAGCCTCCAAGGAGACAACTGCTGCCGCATGCCTGCCTGCTGCCACCGTGCCCTGCCATTTGGTGCCTGCACATCTGCCACCTGCAGGGGTCCAGTTGCTGTGACCACCCCTGCTGGAACAGAAGACTCCCGACTGGTGTTCCATCACTCCACAGCCCAGCCCCAGGACCCAGTTGCTCACCCACACCTGCCTCGGGGGTTGCAATGTCCGACACAACACCTTCCAGCACCAGTGGCAATCCCCCAGCACAGAGGCAGAGGGCTACCAGCTTCAGTGAAAAGGAAGTTGGTATCCTGGTGGAGCAAGTTCTGGGGCATTGTGATGCCCTCTTCACACCATCGCGCACCGACAAGGAAGGACGGGAGAGGATCTGGAAGGACATGTGGGTGCCATCAATGCGGAGGGGGTGGCACCCTGCGACATCAAACACGTCCAGAAGCGCTGGGAGAACTACAAGTCCAGGAACCTCAAGAAGGCTTACCACCCAGCAGATGAGGGTCCTGGAGCACATTCGCCCAGTGCTTCACCACCAGATCCTTAGGATGCAGGCCCATCTGGAGTCGAGCAGGTAAGTGCCCATGCATTCACGTTTCAAACAGTGCATGTTGAAGCGTGGTGGTAGTTAGCTACTCGGCTGCATCTGTGACATGGGTCATGTATGGATGTGTGTGTGCAGGGAAATGATGGTGCTGCATGTGAGTCTAGTCAGGTGTGACCCACATGGATGGTGTATGTGTTACAATGCATCATGCTGAGCAGCATGCGGAATGCATGGCTGCACCTGTACTTTGACATGTTTGGGGTGTGAGAGATGTGTGCAGCTGTCATGGACATGCATGATGTATATGTCCATGTGTCAGCGTAGTGTGTGTGTAGTATGTGTGCATGACACATGTCTGTGACGATGTGTTGAATCACTGATACAGCCTACTCATCCTTGTATCCACTGTGTCTGTGGGCATACGGGGCGAGATGCATGACCCTCTGGTGATGCGTGTGCATGTGATCAGCATGTCCCATGATGTATGTGAGTTTCAGGCCACCATTGGATGTTTCTACGGTGCAGTGGACATGGATGCAAATTATTGTTGCATGTGCCATACCGGTTCCTGCATGTGTGTTGCCTGCACTGACCCATGTGTTGTTGGGAGACATGATGGAAGTGACGTTTGACAGTGCCACTCATGTGCTATTGCTTTCTGTCTATGGGGACTATTGTACAGTACTTTGATGCTTGTGTTCAATGTCTCCCTTTACACAGTGGCGAGTGAAGAAGAGGGCGGAGATGGCGCTGTGGAGGAAAGCGGCAAGGATGCCTCCACCGGCCAGCGACGCAAGGCTCAGTCACCCTCCTAGGAAATTCCATCATCCGGGAGCGAGGGGACTGGTGCTGCGTCTGCCACTACGGCTGTAGCGGAAGGGGCGGATGAGCCCCCACAGGGGCTTGCTACGGCAGAAGACAGTGTGGAGCCATCCAGGTTGGGTGTGTGTATAGAGGAGGAGGAGGCCGCTACAGAGCCGCAAATGGGGCCTGGTGGGGGTGGTACCACTGGTGCAAGTGGTGCAGTCCAGGGGCAGGGGCAGGAGGCAGCACAGGTCACCGCAGAGGTGCATGTGTATGTCTCTGTCCCTGACACTGTGACTGCATCACCATGCACCAGCAGGGATGCCCCGTTCCAGGCCCGTCCGCAGGTATGGGGGAGGTCCACGTCATCTGGCACTTCTCTACCTGCGGACGGGGGGACCCGTGACCAGATGGAGTCCATCCTGATTGGTGTTGCGTTGCACACACGTGTCATTCGTGATGACATGCGTGGTTCCTGGGGGGGACCACGCACGTCATCACGAAGAGCTGTGTGCAAACATGACCCATTTGGGAGGGGCCATGGTCGGGGGATTCCTCCATGTGTCGGCCAGTCTTGCGGCCCTCTCCTCCTCTGTTCACACTATACACCAGTCATTCTCCGTGCCATCTTCCGGCCCAGATGCAACCAGGGCCCCCTGTGGATCTGCCCCAACCAACACAGCCAACCAGGTGGAGATCCCATCCCTGCCGCAAATAGATGCGGAGAGGCAGCGGGCAGAGAGGGCACGGCTCAGGATGGTCAGGGCGGAGAACTTCATGCACTGGGCTTTGAGGTGGACAGAGGGCCTCGAGGAAACTCGCAGGGATTTGAGGGATTCCATGGCTGCACCCCTGCGAGATCTCGAGTCCAGGGAACAGGCCCGCCTCCGGAACATCAACATGGAGTTCGATGATGCCCTGGGCCGGAACATTGAACAGTGAGCCATGGGACTAGCCGCCGCATTTGTAAATAGTTATGTAGTTGTAGGTTTCCTTTATTTTTTTTTCCTTTGGAGTGCATGGACTATGCGTCAACTTTTTGTTAATAGTTATTCATTAGGTAGGTTTTTTTTTAGGTTTCCTTTGGATTGTTGGGCACATGGACCCTTGATTTTTATATTGTATATAGTTATGGACCTGATTTAACATATGGAGGAATGTTTTCTTTTTACTTTGGATTTGGTGCTTTGGACGGTCACTTTGGAGGCATTTTTCTTTGCATTTCATTAAATTCACCATTAATAATTTTTCCTTGATTTTGAACATCCTTTTATTTATCATTTAATTCTTGTGTAATTTTGTTTCATTCATTCATTTTTTTATTTCATAATTTTTTTTTACTTCATTTCTGTGGTCTTCTCTCATTGGTTTCGTGCATTTCACAATGTGGGTTTTCTCAGTCACGTGTCGCCATTGTGTGGGTCTGACGGACTTGTACTCATGCGCATACTTGTTATTTGTCATCTATCATGACATGGGAATTTCAATTTGGAGTGGATGGAATGCTTGGTTGGGTGTTTGGACTGGGGTGGCGTGGGGTGGGATTTGGTTGACCATAAGGGCCATGGATCTGGATTGTGATGACGTGTTGGGTGCGGGACATGAGTTGGAGCCTTCTGGCAGGTGCCCGTCACTGGGGGTGGGTGGGGGACCTTTGTCGGGGCCTGCTGGCGGGTGCCCGTCACTGGAGGTGGGAGGGGGACATGAGTCGTGGCCTGCAGGCAGGTGCCCGTCAATGGTTGGTGGGTGGATGGGTGGGGGACATGAGTCGGGGCTCCCAAGTGCGCTCACAAGTGCATGGTGCCAGGTGGGCTGCCTGCAGGGCATGGTGAGGGTTGAAGGGTAGTCCCCTGTGGTGTGGGCTTCCTGGAGGCCATGGGGAGGGGGAAAAGGCCACACTCGGGAGGGGCCACAATGCAAAATCGCGTGTAAAACTTCCTGCGTACCCCCGAAATACATGCACCCCGCTCGCACAAGGCCTATCGCATGGGAAACTCCCCGCGTACCCACGAAATACACACCCCGCTCGCACAAGGCCTATCACGTGTGAAACTCCCTGCGTACCCCCGAAAAACACGAACCCCGCTCGCACAAGGCCTATCGCGTGTGAAACATCCTGCACACCCCGAAATACACGCACCCTGCTCGCACAAGGTCTATCGTGTGTGAACCTTCCCGCGCACCACCGAAATACACGCACCCCGCTCGCACAAGGCCTATTGCGTGTGAAACTTGCCGAACCCATTCGCACAAGGCCTATCGCGTGTGAAACTTCCTGCGCACCCCCGAAATACATGTACCCTGCTCGCACAAGGCCTATCACGTGTGAAACTTCCTGCGCACTGCCGAAATACACACAGGCACCCCATCCACACTGGGCATTCCCCACAGGCAGCCCACTCACCCTCCCCATGCCACGCAGGTAGCCCATCCACCCTGGGCATGCCCCGCAGGCAGCCCACACCACAGGGGGTGCTTTTTCTACGCATTTTATGTGGCGCGAGCAATTCCAAGGGGTGCGCAAGTACATTTTCACGTGTTTTGTCTGCCGTGAGCGAGGTACGCTAGTATTTTTACGCGATTACAGTGTAGCGGCCCTGTAAACTGGTCCAGGTTTAGCGCGCCCCTTTGCGCTGCATTGGGTATTTCAATGGCTTTTCCTTGCGCAAGGGGCGTAACTTGCACTGCGGGATGTTCTCTGCACCAGCGCTGAAAATGGCTTGGAAATTCCATGAATATGCGGTGCGCCAGAATGCTGTTTAGCGCACACTGCCTCCGTGCTGAAATCTATGAATTACCCCCATTGTGTATATGACAATTATAAATACCCAATAAATAAATCAAATAAATAAAAATAGTGTGTTGCATGTTGCGTGCCCATCATCCATCATTTTCAGGACTAACTTTAAGAAAATGTTTTTAAAAACTCAAATAATGATCATTGGGCGTATCTACAAGTGTGACGGTTCGGAAAAAAGGGTGCCGGTAGCAACGTACCAGCAACCGTTCTGGACTGCCACACTACGAGTCTGCCTGCAGCAGCCGTTACACTCGGAAGGTCTGACCTGACGGGCGCAACGGTCCCGGTAGGCAGACCTGTCACGGAAGCACCGGCACTGTTAGCATCGGCGCCGGTGCTTCCATCTCCAGATCTCCCATGAAGTGCTAAGGCCAGGAATGGAGAACAGCATTTTCCGACAGCTAACTTCCTGATCCACCAGCAGGTTAATGCGGCCCATCCTCTCCCATTTCACCATATGCTGCTCTATCAGGCATTCAAAAATGATCATAGCCAACTTGTTCATTAATAATAATAATAATAATAATAATAATAATAATAATAATGATTTAGCACTTATATAGCGCTATCAACCCTCGGGTATCTGAGCGCTGCTTATTATTACCCACGGTGTGTGGTGCTAAAGAGTAAATAGAATGCAAATAATAAACACAAAATATAATTGCTTAAATGTATATTTTATGTTGCCTCTTTGAGGATGACTTCAAATACTATAATAATTGTGCTACACATTTCAATTGTGAACCTGTGTGTTTTTTGTCGTCTGTATATTTATTACATCTAAAAATATGAAAATATTTTCTAATCATAACACATTGTGCAGTACTGTTTTTTCTTCATTACCCACCCATTCACCAAAGGTGGCGGTTTGGGAAATCTACCAGTTCTAAACAATTTTGAATATAGTCAAATAAGTCATAATTATAAAAAAAATCATTCTCTGAATGATAGTGCAGTTTAAATCAGTGCAAAATAATAGTCCAGTTATCAAGGGAGACATTTTAATCCCAATACTTTCAGAAACCCTTGTGAATACTCTTGCCCACCAGTTGCAGGGGACATATATATGGGTTAGATTTCTGGATGGATGAAGGTAGGGACTCTGGGATACGTTCAGGGGGCATATAAATACACTCAACATGTGTGAAAATACGTTTTTCATATTGTGGTATGGTTTGAGTACCTTGACACAAACCGTTCACAAATACACATTCATTTCTGAGAAGAATGCTGAGGATACACACCTGGAAGCCGTGTTTTAAATGAAGTGCAATCTGTGAAAGTCTTCGACTTCCTGGTTACTAAACTTTTGTTGCTTTTTCTAGATTTAAAACTGTCAAAACAATTGATTTATTTCTGTTCTGTTCTTCATTTCCAATAGTGTAGCTTTGTAGCAATGTATAGATTGTATTGAATGCATGTTTTAAATTGCGTTGGTTTCATTTTGTTTTCTTATTGCAATTGTTCTCTTTTTTATTGCATGCAGTTATCTTGTAGTTGTGTCTCGGACTACTAGCGCACACTCAGTACAAAAGTGAGTGCATGGACAATAAATTATAATAATAACAAGCTGCACCCAGCCTATCATAGACTGATCTGGAGCTTTCGCTCTCTGTGTTCTCTTTTTCTCGCTGTCTCTGTCTGTTCCACACTTTGGCCCTCATTATGAGTGTCCCGGTCCAGAAAAAATTGCCAGTAACAATGGTTGCCGGCACCTTTTCCACATCGAGTCTGTCGGCACAGGCTGTAAACTAAAATCACTGAAGCACCGGCACCGTTACTAATGCTGCCGGTGCTTCAGTGTTCCCATTCCCGTGGAGTCCTGGGAATGGGAACTTACTGTACCTCCGTTGCCCGTCATATCCCGGTATTACCGGGAGATGGGGCGCGGAAACGGTAAGCTGAGGTTGCTGGGAGGCCATAGGTATCACCGGCGGCCTACCAATAACCTTGTAATGAGGGCTCATGTCTTTCTGTCTCTTTCAGCTTGTCTCTCTTCTCTCTCTTACTCTTACTCTCTCTCTCTCTCTCTCTCCCTCTCTTTCTCTCTTTCTCTCTCTTTCTCTCTTTCTCTCTCTATTTGTTTGGGTGTGTGTAACGTTGTAAGGTGCATGGTTTCTCCAGCTAACCCAGCTATTGCAGATAGCAATACAGGTAGAAATAGATACAGATATCTTGATGGAGGGGGGAGATGTTGTTTTTTAGGGTTAAGAGTAGAATGAGAAAATCAGTGACAGAGACAACCCCAAGGTGGGGACGGGCCTTGCATTTGGGGATCTATGCTGTGGAATCTATGCTGTTGTCGCAGGCATCCTGGAGCCATCACAGAGAGGGCACATTGGCCATAGGGAGGGTAGGTAAAGTGGTAAGGATAGGCTCAGTGGGAGATACTGGTGTTCTGATAGAAATTGCAAGATACAAGAGGACAAGGCTCCATGGTCTACTAATGAGTTGGTCTATTTTCTAAAATGTGTTGATTATTAGTCATATTGTAACAAATGAGTGGGTTCTGCAGCAGCCTGTGATAAAAAAGGCTTCTATGATTGAATCACTAAGTAGATATAATGCACATTGGGCATTATGTACTCATTTCTTTTTTTGAAACTGCTCATCCAGGAATTAAAGACTCAAACCATGAACCATATACACCGATTCAGACAGCCTCAGGATGTGGGTGTGAGTATAAAATGCTCATAACCCCTTTTCTTGTCCACTTTCCTGAAAATGCTGATTTGTTCCTGGTATCTCCCTACACCATGCTTAAAAAGACCAGACTGGCGGTATCCCACTATCTCATCCACACCAATTTCTCTCTTTTTGTCTCTCCACCCCCATCTGCGTGTTCCCCATCCTAGGGAAAGGTCTTTTAAATAATCAAACCTAGAAGTCAATGCCTCAGAGAAATCACCATGTTATGAAGCATATGTTTGAAAATAAAACTATTGTAACTCGAAAGACTCATTCGATGAGGCAGATGTGGGAAAAAGTTACAGAAAGGCTTTCAACACTTAACATTTCGTTGTACGGTCCTATGAGTGTATTTCCTTGGCTACCTCTAAAAGAGATTGCCCAGGAAAATCCCACTAGAGAAGACTGCGACGTGACAGGAGGAGGGACGGGGAAGGTGGCACGTCATGCACCGGGGTCAGCACAACGAAGTCCTAAGAGCAGGTAAGTGGAATTTTGGAGTTCAGGGATGGAGAGGGGAGGGCTGAAGGTGGTTGCGGAAGGGGAAAGTGGCCTCAGGAAGGGGTCAAGAAATATCCAATTATTATTCTCGGGAGGATAGCTCAGCAGCAACGTGCTTGCCTTGGAAGCAAGACGACACAGAGCAACACAGGTTCGATCACCAGTCTGCGCTTAGAAACCTCTGGGTATTAAGCTTGTTATAAATAACCTATCATATCATATATCAATAGTATGGGGTGGGTCACACAGACATGGAGGTGAGGACTGAGTGGGCAGCGGTGAGTGGGGTGCGGGGAGAAGCAGATTGCGGTGGGCGAAGGCATTGGGCATGTTGGGCTTGGGGGTAAAAACTGCCGATGGTGGCCAAATCCTGTCTGAACCAGAGCAGAGTCCAATGGATAGTAAGAAGACATAGAACACCTATTTCTTTTTTTTAAAAAACTTCAGCAGGACAGACAGGTAAAGGACAAGCATACTTTCTAATTTAGAACCCAATGTTGACAAGTGACAGTTGACAGATTAGATTCAAGCAATCATAACACTTATCTCTATTGAGCAAACCAACTGTTGACTTGTCTCACTAGGATAGCTCCCCTCAATTAGATCATAGTATCTCAATGCCTGATATCATTCACCAGCATCACAACCGAGCCAAATACTTAAATCGAGTAAAGATAAGAGTAGGTCTATAGACAATAGGAAGGGCATTATTAACATAGTTAACAAAAGGCAACTAAATTCCTCCATATTTTGCATATAGACCCACTTACAGAGTTGTGATTGTTTCTGCAGCAAGTATCTCCCTTATCTTGCTCCACCACATCTGTACATTCGGACCTTCAGAAGTCTTCCAGTTTTGTGCTTCAGGATTTTTGCAGCAACCAGGAGTCGTTAAGAAGAGCAGCCCCAGCATCTCCCATCATGTATATTTCGTCTTCCATATGCACCAATAACACAATGAGAGGATCCAACGGTAGGGAAGCACCTGTAATTGCTTTGATGTGGGAGAGAACTTCCTTACAAAAACAACATGCCTTATCACATGACCACCACATATGAAAGAATGTCCCAACCTAATTACATCCTCTCCAACATACATTAGGATATGACTGATTCATTGTGTTCACCTTTCTAGTGGCAAATACCACCTGTAGCAGATTTACAGTTGGCACTCCTTGTCAGTGGTGCAACAAGAAGCCTGATGATTCCTAGCCCAGATTTGACCTGAGGGTTCATCATCTATGCGTCGACCCAGGTCTTGTTCCCACGTAACCATATAGGGTAAAAGTTCTGTGCATCATAACAATCTAGGAGCCTATAAGGCGTTGACACTTTTGCATTTCCCAAACGTGACAGCTAGGCCAGTTCCAGCGCACACAGAGCCCTGTTCGCTATCTGCTTCACTTCAGGGTTAGTGGACCAATGATGCAGCTGGGAATACCTGAATCTCTCCTCTTCGCCTTGCACAAACGTAACTTTACATTCCCCAAATGACTGCCGGGTCCCCTCTTCATTTAGCTGCCGTAACTCATTCAGGCCCCCCCATTTCCCACCTTTCTCCAGAGGCCAGGCGTAAAGTCAGGAATACCAAAAACCAGGGATAATGGTTCCAATTCTCATGCAATACCACTCTTCGTAACCGCCTTATTCCAAAATGTGAGAGACTCTAGTGTTGATAATACAAGTGGGTATCGTTTAGCATTAGTAAAAGATAGCTATGCAACAGGGTCCGGAGACATGGGCTGCTCCAGTTGTAACCATCTATGTTGAGTTAGCGTTTGAACCCATTTGAATATATGTGAAGGTTGTGAAGAAAGAAAATATCCAAAGATATCTGGAACCCCCAGATCACCCAATCTAGAACTTCTACTCAAGACATTTTATGAAATTCTTGCTCTTTTATCTTTCCAGATGAAAGACAAGATCTTTCTTTGTAGAGGCTGAAAGCTTTCATCTGGAATATGGACAGGAAGAGCTAGAAAATAAAATAGCAGTTTTGGTATCAAGTTCATCTTAATAGATGTGACCTGCCATAGCCAAGAAATGTCCTGATTATTACATCGGTCGAATGAGCAGGTCAACTCTGCAAACAGAGGAAGGAAATTAAACCAATAAACAGCTTCCACTAGGGACAGAATCTCAAAACCCAGGTAATCTATGGCATCATTCGTCCATTTTATTGGACATAAGCTTGAGAAGTCAGCCTCGGGTGAGATCAAGACAGCCAATCTCAGAGACTTTGAGTAGTTGAACGAGAACCCTGAGACCATTCTGAATATTCCAAGCTTCTCCATAAGTGCAACCATAGAGTTAGCAACCTTCGTTACTGAGACCAAAACATCATCCGTGTAAAGGGAGAGTTTATATTCCTTGTCCTTAAATGTAATACCCACAATGTTCCTTAATCCCTCACCCTTTTAGCAAATGGCTCCATGGACAGGGCAAATAACAATGGGGATAAATGGCACCCATATCTCGTACCTCTGGTGATTGAGATGGACTTTGTTGAATGACCATTATCCCATATTTTGGGAGTAGGGGCATCATAATTAGCAAGAAGATACTGTCAGAAAATTGGACCAAAATCAAAGATCGGTAGAGCCTGGAGGAATTTCCAACCAAATTGATTAAAAGCCTTATGGGCATCCAGAGAATTCACACCCACCTCAAGTCCTGCTTGCCCACACACATCTATAATGGTATTTATCCTCTGTACATTATCATGTGCACTCCTAATGACTATAAAGCCTATCTGATCTGAATTGATCAGGTCCAATAGTGCACCCATTAAGCAGTGAGCCAAGACTTTGGAACAGATCTCAGCATTATTACTCATGATCCTATTTGGTCTATACAAATCTATCAAGCTCAGATCCTTATTGGGCTTTAAAGAATTCTAGAAGATTCTTGCATGGATAGGGTGATTGCCCTGTCGCTGGGAAGGCATTAAACAAGTTTTATAAGCAGGGACCAGATTGGATCAAACTTTTAAAAATAAAATTGGGAAGTGAGTCAGTCAGGCCAGGGTCTCATCTCTAAGTGACATTATGGCCCCCTCAACCTCATCATTACGGATTGGCTAATCCAATCCTGACCAAACCCTTGTGTCAAACCCAGAAGTTCTGCGATGATCAATTTATCTACTTGGGCTCTGGCTGGATGCAGCTTTCTTGACATGGTAGTGGAATAATATTGGTATAGTAAGTCTTTCTTACCAGCATCATCATAATGCAGAGTCCCTAAGTCATCTCTCAGAGATAATATATTATTACAGGTCTTACATTGAGTAAGTTTATGCACCGATATTTTGTTTGGATTAGCCCCACTCGAATAGTAATATTACTTGGTTCATAATATAGCCTGTGCCGTTTTTTCAGACAGGTGTGCTTCCAGTTGTGCCCAAGCAAATTTCAGTTTACGCGTTGCCTTCAAAGTTCAAGAATTCTTATGTTCCCTTTCCCTATTCCTAACTTAATCCTCTAGACATGCCTCATACCTTTCCCTTGCTTTCAAATAAGCAGCCATACAATTTAGAAATTCCCCTCAACCCATGCAGCAGTGAGGGGTACCTGAACCAGAGAATCTCTGAGAGAATTCTATGTTCGATACAAGCTTCTGCGATACAGGGGACTAGGGATGATGCCACTAATAGAGCATCGATTCTGGAAATGCTTCTATGAACCTGGAAAAAGTCTGTATAATCTTTACAGATGAAATTTATAAATCTCCAGATATCGAGTAGACCCATTTCCTTAAGAAGTTTGGCAAAGGCTATGACATTTCTCAAGTCTACTCGTGTAGGTTGGAGAGTCTTGTCGGTATCAGGATCTGGAGCAAGTTTAAAATCTCCCCCATAATCACTATACACTCTGCAAAAGCCTGTGCCTGGGACATGAAGGTGGACAGAAATTGATCCTGTTTGTCATTTGGTGCATACATTGAAAGGAAACATGAACAGATGACCCAACACCCTGACTCCCTGGATACCCTTCCCCCTCCCCCGGATCACGAACGTGGAGCAAAACAATTGAGATTGTTCTCGAGATCATGATGGCCACACCTCTCTTCACCCCCACCCCAACCCCTTGTAAGAACACCCATTTCTACCTGTTCTCCTGGTGTTGAGAGTTGGTTCTGATGTGTCCCCATGCCCCCAAATCTACCGTGGACATAGGGACACACTGAAGGCAGACTTTCAAACCCAACAATCATGACGCTTCTGATTACAGCCTTACCGACCTAGTGCATCTTCCAAAGAAAGCCATTAATTTGTGTATATTTGGCCTCACAAATTGTTTACTGGGGGGACTGTGGTATGGGTTTGTGTATGCAGCTCTTGGGGTGGCTGCTCATGGTCTATAGGAAGTGGTCAAATATAAAGAAAGGAACGACATTTACCATATATACTTCTCCTAGGGACAGTCTCTCTGCAGAGCACAAAAAAAGAAAGATTGTCACAGGGATCTTCCCTAGGGATTGTACATGCCATCAGAAGATGGCTGCCCAGCATCTGTGAGATGTGGATCAGCAGAATCTCACTTAAGGAGCCTGACCGTCAAATGTGTAAGATATTGAACTCTTCTGTTTATAGCACATGATGTTCCTTTCCACGAACAAAGAGCGAGCTGCAGTGCACAGGATGCAGATCGCAGCTGATGGGCATTTGCTATAACTTCTACACCTATTTGATGTTGGGCACGTAAAATAAGAACCGAAAGGTAAGCCACCAGGTCTGCCATTCAAAGCATTGCAGGTAGGTGAGGATATGCAAAGACCCCTGTCATCTTTGCTCACTACCCTATGCCTTTTCTATAGACAGACAGACCAGATGTAGGGGAACATACCTTAGGATCAACGAACCAGAAGGGCCTTCCTTTCTGAATAAGAAGTGCATCTTGGGTGCACTTTCTCCACCCCCGGCTTGCCACAAGCATGCACATTTTACATGAGGGCCCAGCTGTATACTCAAAGGAACTTGTTTGTGCATGCCCTCATGTGGCCGACGTTTAAAATGTGTTAACTTTCCCTACCCGTGCAGACCGTTGATCTATTGTATACAGCCATTGCAAGTAAGGGCAGGCGCAGAATAGGCACAGTACCGCGAAAGGACATCCTTTTTACATTAGTGACAAAACTATCTTTATGTTTTTTGTTATGAAAATCTTCTCCCTTGGACCAGCTACTTCCTAGAGTAGAAATCCTCAAAACAAGTACTCAATTCCTCTGTTGAGAACTGTTTTGGAGAAATGTCAGCGTTAACGCAATGACAATCTTTCCTAAACCTTTTAAATACAATTGCATGCTCTTCTTGTATATTAGCTTTTTGTAGTATTAATTAAGGAATTCAACCGTGGAGCTGATTACTGGTCCTGAATGTACCTTTTAAGTATTGGTGCTTTGTTATTAAATGACTCTAACAAGCTCTACCTCGACACAAACAGAGGTCACTAGAAGGTGTTACAAGGTTAAAGAGAGATGTGTGTATAATCAGGTTAGTTGAATGTCTGCACACTTTTGTAAACCTCACTGCTGTATTTACATTGCATGATAAAGCACAACAATGAACTTTTCCACTGGTCTTTGCACTCTTCTGGAGTCCTCAGGAGGCCACAGGAAAACGAGTTTCAAACTGCCAAAGATGGATACAGGCTGTTTACCTTCTAATACAAATCAAAAGTAGGCCAAATGTGCTACACATTTTGCTGCACTTTTTCCTGTCTAGCCATGATCCCAGCCATTAGCGATATGCAGAGTCAACTGCAGGTAGGGCTACTCATCGCAGAGACTGGCCGATGGTCATGCCGTTGGCCCAATGACTGCTGTATAAGGCCACAGTCCATGCCCAGTAGTCACTGCAAGTGGGTTCACTGAGTATGTCACTACTTCATGGTTTGGGTGTTTTGCCTTCATTGCAGTGCTCGTCCACTGGGCTCAGAGGAGTATCCTAGGTCACATGACACATGTTTGCTTCTCTAGATTTTCCCATCAAACAATGGGCCTCATTATGATTGTTGCGGTAAGGCAACAACGCCGCCGGTATGGCTTCCGGCGCCATTGTTTCCCACCAAACAGTGACTTTGATAGCGCTTAAATTGTTTCCCTCTATCATGTAACCAGTCCAACCTCCTCCAGAGTTTCCCACCAAACCGTGACTACTTAAGGGCTTAGTTTTTCCCTCCCTTGCGGTAATCTTCCACCAGGCTCAGGGGACTGTTCCTGGACACATGATTAGTTCTGCATCCTCCAGCCTTTCCTACACATCCTCATTCCCACCGCCCTCAGCTAAAGAAGAGGCAAGGGCATAGTCTGTTTGTGCCTGTCCAGTGCTAGACGGGGTACCGAGCCAGGACGCTTTCCTATTAACAATGTGTCTCTTACAGTCACATATTACTGCCATGCTCTCAAGGGACTGGGCCCATCAACAATTATAGAACCCATGCTTTGTGTATCCTTCGGACCTCATCCACAGCCCTCTCATCACCACTCAGCCAGCTCCTCAGCTGCTCTCTCACAGCCTGATGCTAATTGACACTCACTCAGCTGTCATTTATGCCATTGGCATCTCTGACGTAATTTCCACACATGAGCTCAATGCTATCTTTTCATCGAAGCATGGCTCTCCCCCACTTGCTTCCATATCTTTGACATCCTCCTCCCACAAGGCCAAGTCATCCACCAGGACGTTGACATCCGGAAAGAAGAGGTGGTGGCCGTCATCAGGAAGTCCAACAGGGAATGCACCATGATCAGCCAGGTACTATTGAACCTGACAGGGCTCTTAATTTTCCCACTCCCCACTGTCACATTACCAGTCTGCCACTTCTCATCTATTGGTAGTGACCGAAAATATCGTAAATAAGAAACCAAATGGTTGAAATGTTCAGATTTCGGCTGTACCAAAATTACGTACAGCCGCTAGGTATCAGGTAATAATGTCCCCATACATAATGTCGCCGGGAAAAGCCAATGGCGACATTATATATGGTGACTTTATGTATGGAGACGGGTTGCGAGGAAGTCCCCTGCTCCCCTTGTAAAACATGTGGGGTTTTGCAGGGTTGTGTCCCGCATGTTCAATGTAATAATGTCTCCACAAAAAACAGCGTTTTTTTTGTCAGGAGACATTTTGGCGGGGACATTATTACATAGAACCCAGCCGAAAATGCAGAACATTTTAACCATTCGTTTTTCATTATAGCGAACAAGGGAAGCAGGGGTTGCAGAGGTGCCTCCCACCCCATTGCTCGCTCTAATGGAATCTGGGATGGTCGGGGTGTCCCCCGCATCCAAAACAAAGTTTTGGAAAAAAGAAAAAGAAAAGGACCCTGCAGCGCCAGGTCCCATCCACGGAAGTGAAGGGAACTGGTGCCGCAGGGACTCGGCGGCACACAGCAAAGTGTGCCACCAAAAGGTAAGGGTGTGGGGGAGCTGGGTGTAGAAAGGTCATTTAGTAGTGGGGTGATTATTTAGAATACAAACATTTGGAATGCGAGATTTACATCTTCGAAATAATAATAAATGCCGTCTATCGCCCACCACACAGGTGTGGCTCATTTGTTGATGATATCTCTGATCTCATCCCATTGCACACTCAACAAACATCATCCTTGGTGATCTCATGATACCAGAAAAACATCCACCACAAGCTCCAGCGATGATCTCTGTTGTATGACTGAATCCATGAACATTGAACTCCATGCACTGAACCCCATGCACATCAAGGGAAACATTATCCATCTTTTCTTCTTTGTGTCTTTCCTGGTAAAATTGCTCAGCCCAACCCCATTTGACTGGTGAGACCATGCTCATAATAACAATACATAACCTGGCATTTATATAGTGGTACGAACCCTCAGGTATCTGAGGGCTGCTTATTACCCATAATGTGTGGTGCTCATTTATCGACCTCGGAAGGTTGAAAGGCTGAGTGTGGCCCCGCACCGATCTCAAAGCGAGTGCTCTACTGCTGTGCCACTTGACCGGCTATATGCTGTCATCCTTACCCCTAGGCCCACTGGGTCTTCCCACTGCGCCTTTAAGAACTTATCCTTAGAAGAACTAGAACACAGTTGTGCAATGCTAGTCAGCCCAACCATCCCCAACAATGATGCATTGCTGTCAACCTTCAATCAAACCATGAAGGAACTGGTAGACATGTATCATTCCCTGGAGCAACTTTGCACCAGGATTAAACCCTGTGCTCACCGGTGTACCATAAAACTGGCTGAAAATAAACCAATTGTCTTAAAAATAAACCCATTGGCCCTCATTACGACCCTGGCGGAAATCGAAAAACGATGGCGGAAATGCAATACCGCCATCGAATAGCGCTCGGTGCGACTATGACCCGTCACCGCAAAGTACGAAGCCATTAGCGACACCGTAGTGAACGCCAACGCTAACTGCACCAAGCACGCGCGCGCGCGCCATGCCAAACCGCAAACACCACCATGGTGCAACGGTACGCCAATTCCGACCCTAGCGGACATGTACCTAACGCCATCAGGCATGGCGGAATGTACCATTCCGCCATGGCGAGAAGTACGGCATCGCGAATCAACCGTAAACGGCCCCACTGAGTGCCTGTACACCGCTCCCTGCCCACAAAGTACAACTCCCCGTAGGTGCAATGAAGCCACAATGCAACCATTGAAATGTACAAGTCACCCATGCATGCCAACGAACAAAAGAAACACAACAGGGGCCAATGGGAGCTGCAGGGCACAGATGGCACGAATACAGAAGCCATCCCAATGGACATGACCACAGTCCCCCACCAAGAAACGCACGCAAACACAGGCACCTGTGACCAGCAATATTCCGAAAACCACATCATTCAACCAGTCCACCTGGCTGACCGGCATCTGTTACACAAAACCCAATCCCCCGCCCCTGAGCATGACAACATTCAAACTGGCATATTGGCAGCCCCCATCCCTGACCTCACTGGGCTTCGTAGGCAAACGCGCACAGCACAGTACCACGCAACTAAACCCCGAAGCTGGAACCCAATGCAGATCTCCTCACAATACATCGCCCCCCAAATAGGCATATGCCACATCACTTGCAAAGAAAAACGCTACACGGGCCAAATCAGAATAGAAATTTATGCACATCAAAATCACCAAGCACATACAGACATCAGGCCATGAAATCCAAAACACCAATCACCATTGTGGGCTGCTTCCGCAAGAAATGACCAGCCACTACCTGTGTGTCGCCCTGTTCCCCCATGGTACACAGAGCCACATTCACGTACGAAAAGGCAACATGGAAGCGCACAGAACCGCAGGGCCGTCCCAATGGGGAGGCACTAGTCCAGCTGAAAGGCCGAAATGTTGCTCCGAGCCACCAGTACTGCGTAAGGGCATGTGGCCCATTGGCGATCGTCCCATAAGATCGTAATGCTGCTCCACTGATTAACACGAAGCAGCAGGTGTCGGGAGTAAAATCCATCTGCAGGAGTGGCATACAGATGGCAGTGGCAAAAGGGGAGGAGATACCTGTCAACCAAAAGAAAAGAAAAAGAACAGAATGGCCATCAGAACTACATACCAACAACTCACTTCAATGATCACACGAAATCCACAGCCATATGCATGCTAGCCCACTCCAAAGGAACATCACCACCCCAAAACCACTTGCGACTCATAACCATCTATATCGAGGTGCAAACACCATCACAAACGAGTGTCTGAGGGCGCCTCGAGACAGGGAGGGCTCAACAAGGCCAGATGGACGATGGTCCCACTATGGCAGCCCTGCATCACATAGCGTAGGGGAGGCGGATAGATCCCAAGAAGCCCTGTACATGGCAAACTCTGTATCAAATCACCTGCCCATGCATCCATCCATCATTCCCTCATCCCGGGATCAAAATGCCTGAATAATTACTCACATGACATTAGAAACATCCATTGAGTCTGTGCGTTATGCAGCCTGCTAAATCCACAGTGCCCCAGCCCGTAATTCCAGTGTTGTGAAGTAACATGTATTTGGGAACGGACGGCCTCATCGCCCACGTAGCTATTGCGCATCCCAAACTATTCATATCAATCATTGCTCCCTCGCCATGGGCCCTGTCTCAAGGACATAGAACAATAGAACGTTACATTTGCAGTCAGACCTGTGGGCATCTCCTCGCCGCTAGCTGGAAACCGAAAGCGCCGCCCTTCGAATTCCTCATTTGCAACATCACGTCGAAAAGGCATCTGTGGCCGTTTGAAATCACTAATTATCCCATCGAGTGCGGCTGTGTGTGAAAATGGCAACTGCCTTCACCCACGAATGGGACGCCCCGCCCGTCGTTGCAACTCGGTACAGTGATGCATGAGGGCCCACCGTCACTCGAGTACTACGTTCCACTGACCCTTCACAAGTCTGTTCGCGACTGCACAGATAGTATGTGAAACAATGGGAACACAGCAGAATGAACATATCAACCAATCTTACACGGCCATCGGGTACAAATACATGATTGCAATAGCAAGATACAATTCCCCGAATTGCAGCGTTGTGCGCGGGACGTGCTCGGCCAAAGGGGAGAGCAGTTTGCACAGGTGGAATCAATCACCACAGGTGGAGGCCATACAGCCTGAAAACACATAAATTGCACAGCCAGTCTCCTCCCACAACCACACCGAAATGCTACCGGCAGGACTCGCGATGTTGGCCCTGGGGGACCTGATAGCACTGCAAGTGCTCCGACTCCAAGAAGTAGACGAACACCAACTACAACCAGCCGCACGGAGGAGACGCAGGAGGAGGAGGAGGCCAAGGCAGGGCCAGCAAGGCCCACCAGCACAGCCACTACCACCACGCAGGCAGCCCGCAATTCAACGCCTCCGAGCACATCCCTTCAACCTCACTGATGAGCAGATCCACACCCTCTACCGTCTGGACCGGGACACCATAGCCGCCATTGTGGACATGACACAGGCTGACCTTGTCAGCATGATAGATAGCCCAACCGCCATCCCACCCCTACTGAAGGTGGTGTCTGTACTACACTTCCTGGCCACAGGCACCTACCAGCACACAGTCGGACAGTTGCATGGCATTTCTCAGCCACTGTTCTCACGGACACTATTGCAAGTGCTCGATGCCCTCCTGAAGCACGCAGACGACTACATCTCTCTACCACGCTCGGAGCAGGAAATTACCAACACAAAAGTGGGATTCCATGCACTTGCCGGCATACCGGGTTGCATTGGTGCCATCGACTGCACCCATGTTGAATTGGTCGTCCCACATGCCATGGAGGCCCAGTACCGCAACCGAAAACAATTTCATTCCCTGAATGTACAGATGGTGTGTGACTCCAACAGGATCATTACACATTGTTGTGCCCGATTCCCTGGATCAACCCATGATTCTATGGTCTTGAGGAACTCTACAATACCACGCTACATGGAACGACACGCAGGGAACAGATCCTGGCTACTCGGTGAGTCTCATTACATGCATGATGATGTGGGGTATGTGAATTGTCAATGACCTGCCAGGAAGGGGGGGGGGGTGTGCGTACGTATCAATGGCATTCCACATCATACGTTTCTCGTCCACATACAGGTGATGCTGGATATCCACTGAAGAGATGGCTCCTCACACCAGTCCGGAACCCACGGGACCAGCATGAGGAGGACTACAACCATGCCCACTCACGTACCCGTGTAGTCATAGAACAGGCATTCGGCCTACTGAAGACCCGTTTCCGCTGCCTCAGCAGGTCTGGCGGGGCACTCCTGTACCGCCATGAGAAGGTTGCAAAGATGGTCATGGCATGTGTCATGCTCCACAACATGTGCGTACGTAGAAATGTGCCCATGCCCCCTGACGCAGAACTGCAAGCACCTGATGATGGTCATGATGAGGGTGGGGATGTGGCAGCACCTCATGGAGTCTGCGAGGCACCGGAGGGCCGTGACATTCGTCAGCATCTCATTGATGTATGCTTCTAGCACTCACGCCTGGTGGCTGATACATGGACACGGGACTCGTGGCACTGCGTGTGTCTGGGACATGCACAATATGGACTGTACGCCTATGATGGCCTAGTACACAAAGATCAATGTCCACACTTCTCATTGGTTGATCGTGCACTTTTTATGGCATATGTGATATCATGTTGAACACCCTATCGACCCGCCACCCAAGTGAGCCCAACACACCCCCTCCACCCTCCTACCTCCCCCCCGAACACCAGTGTCCAAAGATGCTCATTGTCAGTGGGCTGTCGCTATTGCATGCCCCCTCTGCGGGTATCAGGGGCACCCCTGCCTGTGGAGCGCAGGTTCCTTCCTGATCTACGTTGGGGGCTGCCCTGGACGGAACTTGCAACGGATGATGTGTCTGCCTGCTCACGTCCATGCATGTCCCTAAGGGTTTGCGAGAGCTCAGTGAGCACACGGCGCACTGCGGCAAGTTCGGCACATACGTCTTTGGACGTCGCATGCAGTTCCCCCCTCAGGCTCTCGGTGCTACTCTCCATTTGGACTCTCAGGCTCTCGGTGCTACTCTCAATTTGTGCCCTTAGCGTCTCTGTACCTCTCTCCATTTCTGCCCTAAGTGTCTCTGTTGATGTTTCTATGTCTGCCTTGGTGCCCCCACATTCATCGGCATGGCCCTTGAGGAGTGTGGCCATTTGCTGCTGTTGGACGATTAACTTGTCGAGGGACTGTTGCCTCTGCTGGGCCATGGCCATTTGCGGTGGTGTCACAGAGGGGCTGTTGTCCTCATGTTGCCTTGCCACAGGGCTTGTGGGGGATGGCCAGTCGTCGTCTTGTGGCTGCACCTGCGTGGTATCCTCATGTTGTACGGGATGGGACAGACAGGGGGATTGGGACAGGTCATGGATGGATCTGACCTCGACATCCCCGTCTTCTGTGTCGGAGCATGCTGCCATCAATGGGGTGTCACCTATGGTGCTGCTGCCACCAGAGGCAGTGCCTTCTGTGGCATCCATTGGGGGGACCTGTGGTGGTGGTGTTGTGGCCATGCTGGCTGCTGGGGTGCCTGTTGATGTTCCCTCCTCTGTGCTGCCACCTGATTTGTGCTGCTGCCGTGTCTTGATGCGTGCAGCTGAGGTGGAGGGTCTCTGGCCGTTGGTCTTGGCCCTCTTTGCAGGTGTGCTGGTAGGGGTGTCCTGTAGCTCGTCGTTTGGATCGGACCCTGTGGTGGAGTAAAGGAGGGCGAGGGTTATTGATGGGTCAGTGGGAATTGGAATGGCATTGTATCACATGCATTGGGGTGGTACCTGAGGGTGATTTGGGTCGGGGTCTTGGAGGTGCTTTGATTTGTGTGTGGAGTGAGGGTGCAGTTGTTTGGCAGCCTGCAGTTAGGGTGTGCCTGCTGCACGTGTAGTGCGTGTATTAGGGGTTTTTAATTATTTATGTATTTATTGTGGGTTTTGACGTGCGCTTTCAGGCCGATGTGTGTGGACGTTCTCCTGGACATGTGTTTCTGTTGCACTATGTGGACGCATGGTACTTCACATGGTTGGACTTTGTGGATTTGGCATTGTTTTATCTGGCCCACCTACCTGAATCTTCGGATGTCTGCACTCCTTTCTCCATCCCTCCGACTCCCTCTATGCTCTCCATTCCGATGGTGGAGGCACAGATTTCTTCCCAGGGGGTCAACTTGATGGGTGATTCAGGACCTCCCCCGGTGGCTGTGGCAATGTTGCGGTTGGCAGAGAGTATGCTGCGGACGCGTATCCGCAGGTCGTCCCATCGCTTGCGGCATTGCTGTGGGGTGCGGGGTGCGGTCCCCACCGCACTTACCCGCTGTGCCACCAGAGCCCATATGGCCTTCTTGTTTGCAAGTGCCGTCCTGGTCATTTGCGTGGAGAAGACGACGGCTGCATTCTCCTGGAGGGTCTCTGTTAGCACGGTGAGTTCCTCACGGGAGAAGTGGACCTGCCGCTTGCGGTCGCACGCTTTCTTCGCTACTTTTCCCATTTTTCGTGGTTTCGCTAGGGTGGTTGACGGGTTGGGGTGTGTTTCAGGGTAGTGATTTTAGTGGTTGTGTGGTTTTGGTGTTTTTATAGGTGTACGCCGGGATGTTTCCCGTTCCGGGCCCATGTTTTAACTTCCGTTTCCGTATATTTCCGGGCA
The DNA here is from genome assembly GCF_040938575.1 of Ambystoma mexicanum. Classification (NCBI taxonomy): domain Eukaryota; kingdom Metazoa; phylum Chordata; class Amphibia; order Caudata; family Ambystomatidae; genus Ambystoma; species Ambystoma mexicanum. The sequence goes on along the minus strand of NC_090922.1, from coordinate 1,247,101,473 downwards.
CCGTACTTTCCGGTAGGCGCACACTGCGGTGACCGCTAAGAGGGGTGGCGGTATTGCACCTAGGGCGCCGTACGGCGGCGGTGTGGGCCGTTTTGGGGTCATTTCCGCCATCGCGGACTTTGCACTTCCGCCGTGGCGTGGTGCTCGTGCCCGATGGGTCGGAATGGGCCGCACTTTGCTCCTTCGTACAATGGCGGAAACGCTATTTACGCTGTGGCGCTCCGGTCAGTCGCTTTCCGCAAGGGTCGTAATGAGGGCCATTGTGCGAACACGAGAAAACGCTGGTGCAAAATCCATACGCATCATTAATATTATATGTTTTTTGATAACGCGCTTAATAAAGAAGAGGTCTAACGCAGCCGCGGCATTCGAACCTGTGCTTCTATGCATGATCTTGCTTCCAAGACAAGCGTGTTGCCACTAGAGCTATCCTATCCGTGCTCAGCATTGGCAGCTCTTCACCTTCCAGTCAGAATGCAGTACTCACAAGCCAAATTCTCCTTGTTGGAACATGTGCTCGATCCCTCAGTACCCTGCTCAATGCACTGAATGTCACCCTGAAACAGTGAACACCCAAACACCATTGACTCCAAAAACCTTACAAACCTAGACGTTGGCACGTGGAAGAATTCAGGAATAGCAAGAGTCAGACAAAGCAAAATGTGGCAAAAATCACGAAAGCAATAAGACCACACCACTTTGAAAACTCTCCGTTCAACACGTAGGAATGTCACTTGTGTAGGGGTGCCTCTGTTGCTGCTATTAACATTCTACTTTTAGCTTTAAAAGAAACACAGCACCCTTTTCCCACTTTGAGATGTAAGTATTCTCTGGTCGTTCTGCTGTGAGCAATGGCTAGGGTGGCTCTGGCAAAGGCGAAAACTGAGTGTGAGAGAGAGCGAGCGATGAATAGAGGACAGTAGACTGGTGTATGAAACGTTGGACTAAGGTAATGCCCCAGGGCCAATAGTTATAGGCCTGAGTGAAGCGAAGGCCCCGGGGCATTACAAGAGTTGTTAATACCCCCGCCGCCAGGAGCATATAGCTATTAGTAGGCCCGCAAGATCTGTGTGACCGGGGCACTAAAAGCATTTTTTTGTCCCGAAACGCTGCATCATTTAGGGACATAAAAAATAAAATATAAAAACGGCCAAGAAAATGGCCGCCGGGAAAGGGAAAACAGAGTCCGTTTTCCCCTTCCATGGTGGCCATCCGGAGTGGACATGCTGGGAACAGAAGCGTTCCCAGCGCGGCCGCTCCAGAAAAAAAAAAGAAGAAGGTAAGTGGGGTTGGGAGGGCAGAAGGAAGGGAGGGAAAAGAAACGTACCTGAGTCCCCGGCGGGGGACAATAGAAGCCTCCAGCTGTGTGGAGACTCAGAGCGTGGATGGCCCCGCTCAAAGTCTCCACATGGCTGGAGGCTACCATCATCCCCCACCGTGGACAAAGCAGGCTGATGGTAAGTGGGGAGGGTGGGGAGGTGGGAGGAAAGGGAATACAACAAAAAAAAACCTGAGTCCACCGGCAGGCAGCGAAAGCATTTTCTTAGCCGTGGGGAGGCTCGGAGCGGGGATAGCCCCGTTTTGAGCCTCTTCATTGGCTGCCACTCCCCCCGCCGTTGAAAATGCGGCTGGAATCTGGCCGAGAGTCGAGGGATTCTCGGCCGGGTAAGCCCCGACGAGGGCTAATCAGAATGCTTGTTTCATTCTGATTGCGCCCTCACCGGGTACTAATATGTTATATTGCAATACAATCTTTACAATAGATATTGACTTGTTATAGCTTTCTCACTTAATGAAGATATCCCAAGCATCTGGTTTTCCACTATGCCTGTAATTTTACATCAACACATCAACAGCTTTCACCTGAAACACATTAATCTCTGTGTTTTCAGAGCTTGAAAAAGGATGCCCCCGCATGTGAAGCTTGCAGAGTGTCTGATTTTTAAACATTGACACGTTTGCAAAGTAGCAGCAAACAGACTAGCACTTTATGCCGGTGACATTTCTCCCAGTGTTTTATCTGGATTTGCCAAAGTACAAAAACAACATTGCGAGGACATCTGTTCATTTAGATACGAAAATGCATTTCGCTAGGAAAACAGGAATTTTACGCCAGTAGTTTTGAGACTATTCAATATATACATATGTATATTTTAAAATATGTTTGTACGTATACCACCAAAATAGTGATGCAAATAAATAATACATGGGTAATGTTTATTATTTCAAGAATTAACTAATAATGCTAGACAAACCTCCACATGGCCCATCTCATAGGCCAAACCAATTATCAGAGGTAGGAATCGGTGGAAACACGCAATGTCGCAGTGCTTGCAAGCAGCCCAAAACAGTGCCTGAACCCACATGCCGATTATTTAGCAGAGGATTCCTTGTTGTGGGCTAATCAGATCTGCAGAATCTCCATGGAGATTCATTGGCTCTGGGGATTGTCGGTGGCACTAGAAAAGACCAACCTCAACTTCACTTTCCTTTTGTGGGTTTTGTTAGGCTGCAACAGCAGAGTTGTACAGGGCAAGCTCATACCATGTTTTGATGTATTTTGGTAGAGGAATTTGGTGTTTCTTTACACTGTACTAGTTTGTATTGTATTGTATGCACTATTTACTCCCTTTTGTCTGTTTGCATGTTATTAGGTTCCCCTTGTTAAATGCAGATGACGACTCGAGTTCGCAGTCTTCACCTCCAATACAAAACTGTTGCGAGCAACCGGACACTTCAATAGCAGCCATGAGTGCCGAACATCAACAACACTAGAACTGATATGAAACTGAACCCGACATTAAGCAGGGATCGTCCCGAGGGAGGGAGGGGGGATAAAGGGTCTCGTGACCGGTGCACGGTCTTGTAATGTCTCACTATTTCATTGTTGTAAAATTAATAAAGAAAGTTACAAAAAAAAGTTATTAGGTTCCTTTAATTATTTTTCCTTTTTTATACCCATAACTATGTTGCCCTCAAGTCCCAAAGCTACCTCGCTGAGCAGCACAATATCTCCAGAGGTCAACCGTCCACCAGAAGTAAGGACATGTGCAGACTTGAACACCACCATGCATGGCGGAAAGAACCGCAAAACGGGCCTTCTCTGTAAATGCTTCCAGAATCTGGAATCTCCTGCCATCATCACAAGACTCTCTCCCTCCCTTCTACATTTCCGGAGAGAGCTCAAGACACTCCTCATCAAGGAATGTCTTCTCTCCCAAGACTTTTCTCCACACCTAACCTGAGACTGAGCAATCTGCCCCACCCTCCCTGTATCATCCTCTGGTTGCTTGAAGATCCCTTGCTGCTGAATTGCCCATCCTCCTTCTCCCCATTATCTGTATACTCTGTGTACAACCTGTTGGGACTATTGTGATGATATGTCTACTACTGTAATGTAATGTTCCACTACCTGTAATGTAATGCTCTACTAAGATATGCGCCCGGTTGCCTTTGGGCCTGGTCTGCGCTATACAAATAAAACAAATACAAATACAAATACAAATTGTTAACTCCCCACTCCATTGTGGATCTAAATTGAGATACAGGAAAAAAACATTGAGACCCAAAACAACGAATTTTCTATGGTAGATTTTTTGCACTTTTATTAATGTGGGTGGGCACCAAAAGCTACCCCAACACCCTCACCTTAATTTATTCTCGAACCCCACCCCATCTATTTATTTTAAAAAAGTGCAAAAATACCAACCATAAATCGATCCAAAAAATGTGTTGTATTCTTCCTCAATGTTTCTGCATTTGTTTTGATCAGGTAATACCCTCCATTGTATCTCCGCTTGCCTCACGTGTACCCTCCCCTATGACAAGTAAAATGCACTGTTGCTTCCGGAAGCAAGGTCCAGGCAAGGCTGAGACACTGGAGGAGGTTCTCTAGGGTGAGCAGTTCCATCTTCATAGGAGAAGATGTCCTGTTTTAGTTTTATTATCTTTCCCTGATTTATCTCTCCTGGCCTGATCTAAAAGCAATTTTACTGAAAAATAATATGCCTAAAATGTAATGCTTTATTAGTCAGTTTTGGTCTTGTCACAGTTACGTGCCGACTAGTGGTAGGGGCTGGATGCCCAAAGACATGAACAATGTTCCCGAGTTGGGAGAGTCATTGGGGAATACTTTTTGAAAAGAAGAGGGTTTAGTGCTGACAACAAAAGGTTTTCCACTGCCACAGGAGGATGAGGAGGCAGATGAGGATGTGAGGGGAACAGGGCCATTGGAGGGGGCAAGGCATTGAGTTCCCTTGCACGAGTTGAACAAAGGAACTGGTTGGGTGTCTAATTCAGGAGGAGGACATTGTAGTTGTGGATACACTGAAGGAGTTTCTGGAAAATGGCTTTTCAACCGTCTAGTTGACATTTGGAAGTTGTAGTAGAGGTGTGGGGCAGCCCAGAAATGCATGATGACCGGGGGCAGGTTGCAGTAATGCGGTAGGTGGAAATGCAACAGGTTGAGGAGAATGAGGGAGTCCCCCAGCAGATGGCTCATGAGCAGGAAAAGACCAGGGCATCTGAACCTGTGTGCCTGTGTGCCTGCTCTTGCTTAGAGGGGGAAGGCAGGCACCAGTATTTTTGTCTGGTTTCATGCAAGATAGTGAACATCTCAATCCATGGGTCTTGAACAAATGTAGCTTGCTAGAGGTTAATTATGTAAGAGTGACAAAGACACTGTGATATGCAACCAACACAAAACATCAGTCAAGTACACTAAGAAAGGGTTAACCATTGGGAACTATAATAATACACAAGCATATGACTCCGGACATGAGATACCGAATCCTAGAGCCTCCATTTCATATTCCAGTGGCCCCTCCTCCACAGTACCCTCCAGAGGTTGCGACAGCAATGGGGGAGTGTGTGTAGGCTCTTAACAGGAAGGTCCATCTGAAGACCACAGCACAAGCAGACCTCAGTACCCCTCCCCCTGGGTTTGTACAAGCACCTATCGCCTAAGTGGGAATGTAGCTGAATATGTTTGCCTAGGCTTACTAATGATTGATTCCATCAGAAAAGAACACCCACAGCGGTCATCTTTATCCTCTCTATACAGTGAATCATAACAATATAAGGATAATAATGTAGAAAATTGATCTTTAAAGCATATCTATGCAAATGGCACAGCAGCATCACTAGCAAAGATTTAGTGTACCATAGTATTCCAAAATACCTACACGTAAAAATGTTCTGATTAATCAGAGGCCATAAAATGAAAGGACAGGAAACGTGATTGATTCCTATAGCTAATGTTACTTACATCTAATTTAGACATTCTGGTATTTCAGATTACAAACCCCCAGCTCTCTCCTTTTGCCTAGTGCATGTTTAGTTTGGGCTATTAGGTGTAGCTTGTGACACCTGTAAGCCAAAACTATTGCATTACAGTACTGATAGGGAGAAATGGCATATGAGGAGGGACAAACAGCTTGTAGGTGTTGTTTGGTTATTTGCCCACCAATTGACTGCCTATTGACATGCTAATCCCTATAGCCGTTCCCACCCAGTTCCTGCCTCTCCCCGCCCAAAACACCTTCCCTTGGGATCTCTTTGAGCTCACTTTAATCAAGCCTTACCATCAAACTGTGCACTCAAAGTGCCTACCAGTGTTTTTTCCAAAGCAGTGTTCTGAGAGTTAAGGCCTAATTTGTGCTGGAAACCTGCCACTTGTATAATGAAAATGTGTGATCCAGGCCTGCCTTCAGCCACTCGATTTATAAGCACTATGTGTGTCCTTCACTGAAATCCCGTTAAAAACAAGCATTGTCAAAGCCAACAGTTTTGGCTCATGTAGAGGTATTAGACATTTGGCAGGTAATTCTTTTAGATGCCCATTTTGCACCTGCTACCATCATGGCCCGTTAATACCACTATGGCTGTGCCTGGCAAGTACCTTTCCAAATGCCTACACAAAAGCCTAAACTCTTGGTATTGCTAATACTTGTTTTTATAGTGCATTGTAGATAGCCAGGTTGGCAGGATAGCTAAGGGGCAATGCACGTGTCTTGGAAACAAGACACTGCCGAGCTGCATGGGTGTGATACCTGGTCCCTCGCTAGGGGCTTGACCCCAGCATGAATCGCGATATAAAAAAACTATGATTTCTTTTTTTATTACATTGCCAAAAAGCATGGATGTGAATGGAGAAATATTGGGAAGAACGGCCACAGCCAAGTTTCCTATTTTGAACAGTCTAGTAATAGGGATCAAGCAAATAGAGTTTAACGAACAACATTCACTCATTCAGTTCCAAACGCAAATAGTACGAGATGTAAACTTGTGAAGAGTGAGAGCACCGCACTTTTACATCTTTCTAAAAGTGAGATTTCATTGTGGCCAATGGATCATAATACTTAATTCAAACACATGAGGATGGAGATGAAGAAGTGTGTAAGGAGCCAGAGGAATTAATTATTGATTCGCGCAGTAAAATCTAAATAAGTAGGAATAAGCCAACTCTCCTTCCTAAGGAAAACGCAATATTTTCTCTTTTCAGAAACCCATGCAAAATTCTTCAAACAAGTGTAACAGAATCCTAAGAATGATATAGTCAAATGAAAGTCAGGAAAGATGTTAAGTTTTCTGGACTGGAAAAACTACCAGTTTGACAAATCTACACCTTCAGTAAAACATTGAATTGCATTATGAGTTTCGGGCAACCAGGAGGCAGGCCTGTAGGGAATAATGCCACTCTAACTACTCAGCTGATGCACTGTAAGCAATGAGCACTGACACAGAACCAGTACCAAGTGGATATCCAAGTGTTTTTTTTTTATATGTGGTCAGATATCTCTTTATCAACAAAAAGAAGCACTAACATCTGAAACACCCAAAAATGAGGCTGGTAAGGAGGTGGAGGAAGGGGCAGCATGGAGATGCAGATGAAAGGAACATATTGGCCCTCATTACAACCTTGGCGGAGGACCATGGTGCTATTAGAACCATGGTCCATGCCGCTAAGGTTGCAATTCCGCCATGGTGGATGGCGGAATTACCGCCCCGTTCCAAGGTGAGTGGGGCGGTAATTCCCCATTCACCAATGGCCCCGTCCCCATTACCCATAATGGGAATGGGGAAAGGCGATAATTACGGCACCGTAAATTACGGTGCCGTAATTATTGCCAAGGTCCCTTTGCGGCATGGCTGTTAACGGCTGCAAAAAGCAGCCGTTAAAAGCCATCCCGCAAAGGGAACCTTGTAATCAGGCGTTAAGGGTCGGCGCCGTTTACGGCGCCGTAAACCTCTTAACGCCTGAGTCGGAATGAGGTCCATTGTAGCGAATTGTGTACAGCAACAGCATCACACTGAAAGGAACAATGCCAATTTTGTGATTATTATATTGTCAAGGACATTGACACCAGATGAAAAAACATTCTCAATTAAGGCGTGTCCTTTTCACCAAATAGATAAAAACATTTTTTAAACTATAGAATCTTTGAAAACTGTTCAAGCACTAAGAATGTATGTCATCGGCGATGAAGGATCATGTAAGTGGAGGTCCATTCAAGATGTGGGCACACGTGTCACATTCAATCCCCTAAAAAGATGAAATGACAGGGATCTAGTAGATATGCAGAAATTAACATTTGCCCACGTTTGGTATTAGGAGGTAAATGTAAGAGGAGGTCAAATTTCACGTCTACAATGGGTGATTGTTTCTACATCAAAATGTTTCACAATACTGAAAGGAGGAGACTCAAACATTCTAATGTGAAAGAATGGCTTTTGCGTAGAAACAAATACACTTTTTCCAGGAAAGCAAGTTTAATGCATGTTGATGATTGGGTGGGTGGAGGGCTAGTCAGTTCCTTGGAGCTGAAAATGAACCTTATTCTCTCTGAATGACAACAAAGTTACAGTTTATATACCCAGTTAGACAATGTACATAATCATACATATGTTGGTACAGTCATCACCCAGCCCTTCATTGGCTAACTCTAATACAAACTAATTTAATCCCCCTAGCTCTAAAATCCTATTGGATACAACCCCTTAGACATGTGATCTTCTTCCATAGTCAGTTTTGATGTTCTCTCCATAATACATTTATCTTTCATGAATAACTCAGTTTATTATTCAGACCATGTGACAGAAACCCATTAACCCAAATGGTGATTGTGCAAGGCTTTCCATAAACACTTTAAGGCATGGGGATGGAGAGAATGAAATAAGCACACCTTTGAAGCAGTAGTAAAAATCCTTATCTTCCCAGATGCTCTAGGCATCCCATACCATGTTCCCTGCATTCTTTCACGTAATCCTATTTGCCACTGCCATCTCAAGGCATATAGCCTTCGGCATACATTCTACCTACTTCCCTGAAAACCCATAAACCATCTCAATTTAACACTCCATGTAACCAGACCTTTTCTAGTCATCAGAAAACAATCCTACGTTCTCCTAGGGAAATTACATTTTGCATCAAAGAAACCAATCCAGCCATAAAAACTGTACAAATGTCTTTCTATCCCGTTCTCGCCTTCATCCCTTTACAATGTTATGCCTATATGCAGTTCGCTTCCTAGCCCCTTCTGTGACCTAGGTCATCCAGCTCTCCAAACCAGGCAGAAAACCATTGCTGCTGATCCAGGGACTTTGCGGCCTACTAAGACTTCCAAGTAGGTGAAACCTGCATTCTGCGATGTCTCGATCTTCCCATAATGAACCCCATTCCCAATACTCTAAGGCTGTCTGCAATCTAAATCATTGTTGAATTTCCACATGTTAGTTTCCCCTTCAATTAAGTCCTCTATAGCATGTATTAAAATCCTCACTATGCACTTTTCAGTGATACAAATTGTGCATTGCACAATACATTGGATCCCTCCTCCTACTGGTCATGTTGCTGCCTACTGTGACTCTAAAATGTGTCCAACTAAAACACAAAGTAACACTCATTTCAATTCTTCTAAGTACATTGAACATATATTTTGTTGTAACATTGCATCTAACCCAGCCGCACCATGGCCCAGTAAAATTTACAGGGACAGTAGCCTTAGTTTGTTTATATAGGCTGATATATTGGAGGAGTTAACGACAAGGAAATTACAAATGTATATCCTTACGCTAAATAAGGCTGCTTATGAGCTAGGGCGGAACACACATATAATCCCCATAAACAATGCGGCTAATCTTAATTTCAAATTATTTAAATAGCAAACTATTAGATTGTAATAGTACACAAATTGAGGCACTGAATATGTAAGGCATTTATTGGTGCTTTGTTTTCACATTATTCTACCAACCATGCCTAGATGGCAGGACGTTTACTTTCAGTCAAATGAGGTGGCTGTAGACACAGCGTGTTGCTTTGACAACGTCTGCTGAGCCGTACAGCGTCACTATGACAAAGTATAAACATGGGTTGTAACATGGCGTCGACGTCCTAGGAAGAAAGTATCCGATGCATGCGAATGTTAAGTCATTTACGGTAAGCAAGCATCTAGATTTAGAATCCAATCACTTTAAAGCTCAAGAAGCCAACTCATTTATATTATGTTTTAGATTAAATAGTAAGCGGAGTAACATTTCAGCTTTAATGCATTCTGAGAGTCTCTGATCTTGACGGCAATTGCATACTCACCATGTAATTTAGTGTTTCACACTTCATAAATCGAATAGCCCATCTCAGATAACGGAACCTGAGTGGCTATCTTTACGCAGGTGTCTTTAAAATATTATAAGAGGGACAGACATTCTTCTTTCGTGATCATATGAATTTAGATGTATTTTAACACAATATTTATTTTAAGCTCCCCCATATATCATTTACAGTGACTTATGGGATCAAACCCATGACGGACCATTATAATGAATTTGCAATGACAATCTGAAGGAATTCGGTAAGCAACCCTTGAATTTGATAATGTACCAATAATTTAAATCATGGTTTTATTGCATAAAAACATCCAGCACTGTTTTGATGGATTTCTCCCCTTTTTTCACTCAGCCTTCTCTCAACTCCTATTTATCCTCCCCATCACCAACCCGCAATCTCTGTCAAATGAATGTTATCTTTGTGTAACATGTTTACTACTACATGGCTAATGTTAAGCTGATCATGTTCAATTTTGTCCAACACCTTAATGCACACAACATGCTAAAACCAACTGATTTATCATTTTTGCTATCTTCATGTTAACACAAATAACTTTGTTTAGACTCAGCCCTGATTTAAAAAAGGCTACTCTAAGCCGAAACACGTGTCATCAGCAGGGGCATTACGTAATATGACAACAATAATAAATTGGGAAAATTAAAAAAGGATTGGCGCAAAACTCAGGGAGTTTTCTTTTTGGCTTAGTTTGTATGAACATTACACTATTCATCCTCTACACTCACGTGAAGTCATGGGTGATAGTTTAGAATTGTATGAAATAAAAGCAATGAATGGTACACCAATTAGTATCTGGGAAACGACATTAGTGTCATGACCCCCAGGAGTGCCCCATACACACCCTCATACTGTAGAGGAAGGAAGCACACACACTTGGGCAAAGAATGGACAATCAGGGTTGCTGGCTGGTGCAGACACTGGCAATAGCAGCCCATCAAGGAATTAGCCCCCACCAAGATGGCCACCAGGTTGGGACTCAGTCAGGAACTCAAGATGTCCCCAGGCAGCCCATGCCTCAATGATTCTGTTGGTCTAGTATCTCAGGGCCAAACCCAGGCTTATAAAACCACGCCCTTGGCCACACCCTGTGCTTAGCGATTTTCCTAGTGTCCTCAGCAGCAGTGCAACTCGTACCACTCTGCCTGATTCCTGTGCTGAAGTTACTAGCCGGACTTCCTGCAAGCTCAGCATACTTACCAGACTCATGTACTCATTGGACCACAGCTGCTGCGTCGCTCTGTCAACATCAGGCTCCTACAATAGAAAACATACAATAAGGAGAGTGCTTGCTTTTGGAACCACACCCTCACTGTGCGTCCCGTGGAAAACTTGCTTACCTGACACCGCGGCCTCACGTCCCTCTGCAGTTGCTCTGCCTCGTACTCCAGAGGCTTCCCCCTGGAGTCCCTCAGCAGCCTCAGCGTTCAGGACACAGCACGCGCAGGAAACACAAAACAAAAAAATATATTATTTGCGCTATCCGTGCGCCGTACAACACAACCATTAAGACATTGCAATGCGCTGCCTCACTCTGCGCAGCGCGCCCATAGACTCTTACAGATCCAAGCAAGAAGCATCATGTGTGTTGCAGCTGAACTGAACCACAATTTGCCAGTGAAGAGACTGCACCTGGTGCCTTCCTTGCACACTTGGAGGCACAGCTTTAACACAAGGGGTGAGCCAGTCCCCTTGCCAGCCAGCAAACCCTAGGTACAGGAGAGGGGAGGTGGGGAAGAGGCTGGAATAGTCACTAAAATTCCCCCTTGTTTGCGCATAGGTCCTCACCCTGACCACATCATAGCCACTCCAGCCAGCATTGAGGAACCTTTCCCAAACCACTCCCAACTGCACCGTGTGCAGGGCTATTTTGGCTATTCTGCAGAACGGTGGTGAAGGAGTACTCTGGATCATGCATCCCACACCGCGAAGCCACGCATCCGAAGCTGATGACCAGGCACCCCTGCAGGGCATCAGGTAAGTGTTACAGAATGCTTAGCCCATGTGCACAAGTCCTGTCTGAGCGCTATGGCGTCTGAGGTAGACCAGTTAGCAGCCATTCTAAGCGAACTGCGGACAGAGGTCCACGCTGCCCGCTCAGAATCCAATGCCATGAGGAAAGAATTAGTGGTGAATCGGGAGCAGACCAAGGAGTTTGCAAAACGCCTGACTAGAACCCAAGCGGGTCAGGTCACCCTATCTGGCCCCTCAGATGGCGCTGCAAGACCACCCACACACCTACAAGTAACCACTCCTGCCTCAGTCCCCTTAGCTCCTCCAGAACACTTTTTTGGGGGATCCACTTCATGAATGAGGGCCAGCTCCTCTTCCTATGTCGACCTGGGGCATTCCGAACAGACCATACCAGGGTCGCCTTTGCTTGTCATATCTGGGAGGTCATGCAGGCAGTTGGTCAGTGCCGTTCGTGAACCGAGATGACCCTATTCTGCACCATTTTACAGACTTTCAGCAAGAATTAGACAAACTCTTAGCTCGCAGAATGCAAGGACAAGCCCTAGATGGGGAGCTGCTGACTCTACATCAGGGTTCACAAGACCTTCTTGTGTACATCACCACCTTTAACCGGTTGGTGGACAAAACTAATTGGCCAAAGCAAAAGAGAACTACATTGTTTTTGCAGACGCCTCTGCAGTGAACTCAAAGACATCTTGGCACAAGTGGTCAAACCCCAAGCGTTGTTCTGAGTATATTGATTAAAAAGTCCAACTAGATCATTGTTTGCAAGAAAGAAGAACAGATTGGTCCCGTTCAGAGGGACTCCCCTTGTATGTACGCCCGAGGGAAAACATTTCCCATCTAGCGGTGAACCCACCGGAACCCATGCAATTGGATGTGTCAGGGGACCCTTGACCAAGGAGGAAAGGGAGAGACGAAGGCAACAGCAGCTCTGCCTGTACTGCTGCAAAGCAGGACATTTCCTGAGGGATTGCCCAAGCAAGCTACCTCAGAAACTTTTGGGGATGCAGGAACCGCACAAAACGTAGATTCAGGAACCGTAGCAATGGCCAAGCCCTCAGAAAACTTCACTGCTTGGCAAGAATAGTGGTGGCTTTTCGAGTAATGAGAAGGCATCAACGATCTCACATCTCACAATACCAGTCATTCTCCTGTGCCCCGGGCAACCCCAGCAGATGCATACCCTCGAAGCATATGTTGATTGTGGTGCCGTGGGGAACTACATAGATTTCACTGTGGCCCAGTGGATTGTCGTTCCCATACAGCGGAGAGGGAAAACCGAAAACATTGTCTCTGTCGATGGCAGGTAGCTGTCATCTGGACCAGTGACCCAATGTACTGGAGAGGTTGTGCTTTTGTGCCATGATGGCAACCGGGAATGTATCGTATTTGATTTGATCAATGCACCCCAGATCCAGCTCATCCTAGGTATGCCCTGGTTGGAGTGCCACAATCCAATCATAAATTGGTGGACACAAACCTTGGCCTTTTCCGCTGACTTGCTGCAGACTTATACGACCACATTCACTATTACTCACTCACCAGTTGCAGTAACACAAACCAAGAATCATGGTGCCGTTTTAGGCATCACAGGGAGGTTGCCCCCTGAATATGAGGCGTACAAGGATGTCTTCCAGAAGGAGGAGGCCAACACCTTGCCCCTGCACAGACCCTACAACTGCTAAATAGACTTTATCCCAATCTCTCAGATGCTCTACAGCCGTATCTACGCACTAACTGAGAAAGAAAACCAGCGTCTCAGCAGTTATCTTGACCAATACCTGGCAAATGAGTTTAGACGACCGTCCAAGTCACCAGCAGCCTCGCCCCTCATCTTAGTCCCCAAGAAGGAGGGAGACCTCTGGACCTGTATTGAGTACAGAGGGCTCAACAAGATTACGATAAAGAACCAGTACCACTCCATTGATCTCATTGCTCTTAGACCAGGTACAGAGTGTGAAGTGAACATCTATACCAAGCTGGACCTCAGAGGGCTGTACCACCTGGTGCACGTGAAAGCCAGAGATCAGAGGAAGACAGCTTTTCGTATGAAGTTTGGGCTGCTCGATTACTCCGTCATGCCCTTTGGCTTATGTAACGCACCGGCAGCCTTCCAATTCTTTATTAACAATATCATCAGGGAGCTCTTAGATGTCTGTGCCATGGTATACATTGACGATATTCAAATTTACTCTACCACCCTAAAAGGCCATGTACAGCACATGAAGGCAGTCCTTGAAAAGTTGCGGCAAAACAACTTATATGCTAAGTTGGAGAAGTGCGTCTTTCATGTTACTGAAGTAGAATTCTTGGGCTTCATCCTAACTCCACAGGGAATCCGAATGGACATCCGTTAGGTGGAAGCAATTCTCCAATGGCCGTCACCTACCTGTTAAGGCAGTCCAGAGTTTCCTGGGTTTCGCCAATTTTTATCAGCAATTAATTTCCGATTTCTCTGACATAGTACACTCGACTACTTCACTGCTCCGTAAAAACAAGATCTTTGCCTGGACTACCGATGCTGTGCAAGCCTTTACCCCGCTTAAACACCAGTTCACCACGGCACCGATACTTCAAAACCTGGACCCTGAACTCACCTTTCTGGGTGGAAACCGATGCGTCTAGCATCGCGATGGGTGCAGTGATGTCTCAACGAGATCCAAATATCAACCAACTACACCCAGTGGGCCTCATTACAACTCAGGCGTTAAGGGTTAACGCCGTCGTTAACCCTTAACGCCTGATTCCGATTTTAACGGCTGCTTTTAGCAGCCGTTAAAATCCATGGCGCTAAACCGCCTTGGTGCTAATTACGCCACCGTAATTTATGGTGGCGTAATTAGCGCCTTCCCCACTCCCATTAAGCCCTATGGGGCAAAAATGGGAATGGGGAAAGGTAAAATGGGAAATGGGGATTTACCGCCCCACTCACCTTGGAATGGGGCGGTAAATCCGCCATCCACCATGGTGTAAACATAGTTTACACCATGGTGGTAAAGTTGGCGTACTTACCGCCTGGGTCGTAATGGTCTAAGAAGTTTGCACCTGCCGAATTGAACTACGCTGTGACAGACAAGGAGCTACTCGCCATCAAAGCAGCCTTCAAGGAATGTTGGCATCATGTCCTTGGGGCACGTCACCCTGTCACTGTGCTTACTGATCACTGCAACCTACAATACCTTCAAACAGCAAACGCTAAATCTCCTCGACAATTGTGATGGGCTCAGTTCTTCACTGAATATGATTTTTACAGTAACGTTCCGACCTGGGGTACGGAACAGGAAAGCCGGTGTTCTCTCTCGCATAGGCTGGGATGCTGAAGGGGATTATGTCTTCGCCGTCCCCACGCTAGTCGCAATTATCCCGGAAGATAAGTTGTTAGAGCCACAACCACTGTTCCCTCTACCTTGGACTCTCTGCAGGATGAGATCAGACAGTCAATGAAACCTGACCAAATGCGGACCTGGGTCTCTCAGGACCCAGAGCAAACAGAGGACAATGGGCTTTCCTACTTCAGGAAATGCTTGTATTTACCAAACACTACCTTGCAAACCAAGGTCCTCCACGCATACCATGACACTCTAACAGCAGGCCATCCTAGTATCACAAAAAAGTTGCAAAGATCCGGCAGTACTAATGGTAGCCTACATGGCGAAAGGATGTAATACAAAATGTCAAAACCTGTGATATCTGCACATGAAACAATACACCAAGGATCAAGCCGCAAGGTCTGCTTCATACGTTACCGATACCACGGGCCCCCTGGCATACCATATCTTTTCATTTTATTACAGATTTCGACTTCCCTCCATGTAACGGTTACAACACTATTTTAGTAGTAGTAGATCTCATGACCTCAGTGCTCTGAAGGGATTGCACATTACTGGACACAATGATTTAGGAATTTTCTAGTGAATGTAGTCAGGTTGCATGGTTTTCCCTCTGTGGTTATATCTAATCGAAGAAGTCAGTTCATCTCCCGATTTCAGAAGAGCTGCTGTGCCAGTTTCCAAATTGAAATCTGCGTATCAAACAGTCATCACTCACAGACCGATCGCCAGACCGAAAGAACCAATCAAACCCTCAAACAATATCTGCGTTGTATGTTCACACAAAGTGACAAAAGTTCGGTTGACCTTCTCTTGGTGGCTGAATAGGCATATAATAATATCCACAGTTCCACAGGTTCTTCACCCTTCTTCTTCCTGCATGGGAGGCATCCATGCATCACTGCCTATGATCCATCCACACCATTGGATATGCCTGCTATTACCTCCCTGCACGCAAGCAAGCATCTGGGAAACCCTAAAACAGGCCACTATAACACTTCAGGACACAAAAGGAGCAGACACGCGATTTGCCCCAACTTATCACATAGGAGATAGAGTGTGCCTAACTACAAAACACCAAAATTCATTGGCTTGTATCCCATTGTCTCCGTAATCAATCCAGTAGCAGTTAAGCTAGATTTCCCTTCCATGTTACGAGTGCATCTGGTTTTTCATGTATCACTACTAAAGCCTGTCCAACTCGGTACTCGGGATTCTGCAACTAGACCTCCCCTGGTGGTCACGCAAGGGGACAAGCCTGAGTATGAGGTCCAATATATTATACACTCCAAGATTGTGAGAAAGAAACTCTATTATCTCATTAATTGGAAGGGGTGCAGTGTATTAGACAGAACCTGGGAACCGGCTGCCAATAAACACGCACGACACACCACGTCTAATGGCCCGTTACCACCGTAATTACACAGGACTGCCAGGGCCAAGTATAGCTTTCCTTGGGGGGGATCTAGAGGGGAGTGCTGGCATGACCCCCAGGAGTGCACCAAACACACCCTCATACTGTAGTGGGGTAAGTGCATAAACTTGGTCAGGGAATAGAAAATCAGGGTTGCTGGCTGGAGCAGACACTGGCAACGGCAGCCCATCAAGGGAACAGCTCCACCAAGATGGCCGCCAAGTTGGGACTCAGTCAGGAACTCAAGATGGTCCACAGGCAGCCCATGCCACAATGACTGTGTTGGTCTAGTTTAACAGGGTGCAGCCCAGGCCTATAAAACCACGCCTTGGGCCACACCCTGTGCTTAGCATTTTTCCTGCTGTCCTCAGCAGCAGTACAACGCTTACTGCTCTGCCTGATTTCTGTGCTGAAGTTCCTCACTGTACTTCCTGCAAGCTCAGCATACTTACCGGACTCCTGTATTCGGACCACAGCTGCTGCTTTGCTCCTTCAACTTTGGCTCCTGCAATAGAAAACATACAGTAAGGAGAGCGCTTGCTCTTGGACCCACACCCTCACTGAGCGTCCCGTGGAAACCTGCTTACCTCAGCCTCACGTCCCTCTGCAGTTCCTCTGCCTCACTCTCTGGAGGCTTCCCACTGGAGTCCCTCAGCAGCCTCAGCATTCAGGACACGGCACCTGCAAGACAAACAAGACAAAGAACAATATTATTATTGCTATCTGAACACCGTGCAGCACAACAATTACAATGCGCTGCCTCACTCCGCACATTGTGCCCATAGACACTTACAGATCCAAGCAAGAAGCATCACGTGTGTCGCAGCTGGACTGGACCACAACTCGTCAATGAAGGAACTGGACCTGATGCCTTCCTAGAACATTTGGGTGCACATCTTTAACACAAGAGGTGAGCCAGTCTCCTTGCCAGCCAGCAGACCCTGGGTACAGGAGAGGGGAGGTGGGGAAGAGGTTGAAATAGTCACTAAATCGCCCCATTGTTTGCCCATAGGTCCTCACCCTGACCACATCATAGCCACTTCAACCAGCATGGAGGAACCTTTCCCAAACCACTCCCAACTGCACCGTGCACAGGGCTATTTTGGCCATTCTGCGGAACAGTGGGGAGGAATGGTCTGGATCACGCATCCCATACCGATAAGGCACGCATCCGAAGTCCAGGCACACCTCCTCTCCATCCCTCATCTCTGACTGTCTGTCTGCTATCCAGGAGTGGCGTGCCTCCAATGACCTCTGCCTTAACGCCAGTAAGACTGAGATTCTCCTCATTGGCACACCTACTCCCTCCTTCCCTGTTGCTCTCTGGCCAGCCTCTCTTGGCCCTCTTCCTACTCCCACCTGCAAGGATAAAAACCTTGGGGTCATCTTTGACTCCACACTCTCCTTCTCTACTCACATCTCTGATGTCTCTAAAAAGTCACACTACCAGCAGCACCTCCTCAGAGGTATTCTTCCTTTCCTCTCCTTCCCCCAGAAGCTCACTGTCTCCAGAGCCCTGGTTCTCTCTAGGCTGGATTACTGCAACAGCCTCTTTCTAAATCTTCCTGCCTCTACTCTCCGCCCTCTGCAACTCATCCAGAACAGGACTGCAAGACTTGTCCTTGGCCACAAGCCATGGGATCATATCTCTCCAGGACTGAAATCTCTGCACTTGCTCCCAGTGGTTGCGAGGATTAAGTTCAAAACCCTATGCATTGTCCACAAGGCCTTCTGGGGCACAAGGCCTCAATACCTTCAACTCTCTCTTCCTAAATATCTTCCTTCTCGAGCCCTTTGCTCATCCGCCTCCAACTCCCTCAGGGTCAGTCACTTCTCCAAGAAACGAGTTGGTGGTAGATCTCTCTCTTCAGCTGGGGCCTCCCTCTGGAACAGCCTCCCTGCCTCTCTTAAACTTGAGGAGAACCATCTCTGGTTCCGGAATTACCTCAAAACCTTTCTCTTTGCTTCTGCGTTTTCTCCTCCCCTCCACTGCTGACCATCTGGCTGTAACTAGAACTGTGCTGGGTATCTGGACACCCTCTGAACTTGGGCCCAGGACCCCCCTCAAGTCGCACAACCTTGCACTGGGGACAATCTCTGTATCCCTTCAGTCCCCCTACCAGCACTTGACACCTGATGTCAGCCCTTACCCTTGCACTTGCCACCTGCTGGCCGTTACTGTTACTTATTATACTTATTGTTACTGTTACTTATTTTACTTATTGTTAGAATCTATTCCCATGTATTGCACTGTCCCTTCTCCCTTCCCTTGCACTTGCGTGATCTGAATGATACCTGGCCTAGTAGGATCGTTGTCTGTCCTCCCTTTGTTCCTCCTCCCTTGCCTCATCGCGCCTTGAAACACTTGTGTATAGGCGCGTTATAAATGCCATATCATATCAGGGCATCAGGTAAGAGTTACAATTAGAAGCCTGTTGTTTCCCTATGCTTTTTCCAACAAACTGATACTGGAGGGAGATTGGATGATCGTAAGGTGAGAACCTCTGCTTCAGAAAATTGTTGTACAAGAATGTATTCAGAAGATTCACTATTCCACACCAATGTTGAATATATGTTTTACTTATTATATGAAAGTGAATTTTCAACATTATGTTATGGTGTTGCTCATACACTTCAGACCCGAACTAGACTTAAAAACCTTTCTGCATGTGAGATGCTGCAACAGGTGAAAGAACCAAATGATGTTTTAGAGGGCAAACTTACAAATATTCTTGCTACAATGAGAGGAACTAAGGAATATTGGTATATGAGACACTCCGAGGCTAGATACATGATCAGAAACTTGGGATCTCCAACCTGGTTTGTGACTTTATGTTGCGTAGAGTATGGTTGGGATGACCTTTCAGAGTGGATTCGGGAATGTAATGCAGAGAAAGACAACATAGAACACATGACACCAGGATAATTGTGTTCTATGGACTCTGTAGGTGTATCATGGTTTTTTCATCACAGATTTCTAGCCATCTTACACTTTATATGTAATAAAGAAAATGGTCCAGTAGGCCCTGTAGAACATTTCTTTTGGAGGAAAGAGCGCCAGGCACGTGGGGCTCCACATATAGATATGCTGTTGTGGGTTAAAGATGCTCCTCAGTTTGGTAAGGAAAGTGATAGCTGAGTGATGGAGTTCATTGAAAAATGTGTTACTTTTTCTATTTCAGCTCAGAACGTGAATTTTGATCTACGGAACAAGGTGGAAAGTTTTCAAAGGCATTCATGTAGAAAGTACTGTCAAAGAAAATACAAATGTAATGACAAGTACTATACTCAGTGCAGATTTGGCTTTCCAAGGCTTATGACACCAGTTGCTCGAGAGAACAGTTTAATGTAATCTGTTCAACACCATGTTACTTGTAAGTCTCACAGAAATACCTATCATTTAAAAAGAAATAAGAAATGCCAATATATTAATGATTACAAGGCTGTCATTGCTCAGCTATGGAATGCAAATACTGATGTACAGTTTATTGCTGATAATTCAACAGCTGTTGCTCGTTATGTTATAGCATATGTGACAAAAGCAGAAAAGAGCAATGCAGCTGAAGTATGAACAGATTTATCATTATATAAAAGTCTCAGTCAGAAACTTGCAGATCGGCTAACTAGTTTGCCTCTGTATGGACATAGCGTTAATGTAGTTTGGTTAAGTCTTGGACCAGCTAGTACTAGAAATCGGGTATTGAAGCCTTAGGATGAAATTGAGCAGTTAGCTGAATCAGTACCTGACAGTATAGAAATTTTCAAAACCAACTGAATTGATACATATTATCCAAATGAATCCGAATTTTTGGAGGATCTTTGTTTATATGAAGTAGCACAACACTACTCATATCGAAATATTGAAGCAAACAGTGACAGAGGACAGTTTAAAGTATATGGATGTAGTGGTTGTCTAGTGAGACATGAAAAGGTAAGTCCCATAAACCACATGAAACTGTCTTGCCAAAGTGCAGAGAAAAAGGAATTATTTTATTTTTGTATTTTGCAGTTGTTCTTCTCATGACGTACAGAGAGTTATTTACTTGGAAGTTTTGAAACCTTTGAAAAATAATGTTTTGCAAAACAATTCTTAATTACACAGTAGTATTTGGACTTACTGGAGAAAAAACTTTGTCAAGAGGAACCTTTGGCAGCTGAATTGGCAAAAGAGACTCCTGAGGGCAGTCGAGAATCTCCATCAGGAAGTCAAAATGTTCTTGGTGAGCCAATTATTCAAACTGATGTTAAGCTTGCTATTGAGGAAGTAGAAATTGCAATGGAACACAGTAAATTTGCAGATGTGAATTGTGATGAAATTGTTAGTAAATTTAATATAGGGCAAAAAGAAGTTTATAATACAATTAAAAATAGGATCTAACACGGTTTACTGCATGACAAGTGTGAATGCTCGTGTGTGAAATACAAACCTGTTTTGTTGCATGTTAGTGGACAAGCAGAAACAGGTCAATCTTTTTTAATAAATGCAATAAGAGATATGATCCAAAATGTAGCAGATTCCTCTTTGTCATGTTTTGTAACTGCTGCAACAGGTTTAGCAGCATTTAATGTAGGAGGTGTTACTTTACATCACCTGGTAATGTTGCCAGTGGTGCATGGCAACAAACTAGAATATCAGAAACTTATATCAAGTGCAGCAAGTAGGAAATGTTCTTAGAAAATTAAATACCTTGATTGTAGATGAAGTAAGTATGGTGTCTAACTTGATGCTAGCTTTCATTCACTTGCAAATGCAAGAGGTTTTGAAGACTGACTACAACATTTTATTTGGAGGTAAACATGCACTTTTTTGGAGACTTGTTACAATTTACTCCTGTGAAAGGTCAGCCAATTTTTAGAATGTTGCAATCTAAGGTAGTATTGGTGACTTTAACCCATTCCAGGAACTTACCATTAATATGAAGCAATCTGGAGACTTAGAGTATGCAAAAATACTTAACAAGATTTGTATAGGTGTTATTGAGGAAAATGTGAAAGCAGTCTTAAAGGGAAGACTGATTTCTAACATGTTTCATGTAGATTGCTGTCTATCTGATGTCATGTTGACACTTAAGGAAAGAACATATTTTTGTGTTGCTTTGATGTGCACACTTGCAGAGTGTAACAAGATTAACTCTACAATGCTACTATCAGAGAAGCAAAATATTGTAGAGATAAAATCAAGTGATGTTTTTGATGGTCACGTTATGCTTTTGGAGTTGGATGAGAGAGCAAAAGCTTGATTAGGTCAACTAGAGGTCGACTAGAGAATACAATTTATAAAACTGCAGGTCTGGAAGAAGTTTTAAAACTGTGCATCAATGCACGAGTAATGTTGAAGATGAATTTGAAAGTAGAAATTAGTTTAGTAATGGAGCAATGGGAAGAGTAATTGCATTTCACACTTTTCCTCAAAGTACAAGTATTGAACATGTTGAAGTTAAGTTTGATCGCATTGAAGGAACTCACTTGATTTCTCGGAGCTCTGCATGTTTCATGCTTTTTAAGGATACCTTTGTGAAAAGGGTACAGTTTCCATTGTGCTCTGTTTATGCAATAACTATTCATAAATCCTAAGGGTTGACATTAGAAGCAGCACTTATTGACATTGGTCATACAGTGTTTAAAGAAGGAATGTCATATGTAGCTTTGTCACGTGTGAAACATTTAGAAGATTTATTTTTTATAAACTTTGATGAAAGCAACATGACAGCTGACATTTCTTGCATTGCAGAATATAACAGGTTGCGTGTACTGTATGCTCCTCAACTGAACCATATACATGTACCTGTGAAGCAGTCATCCAGGAAAAGTAAGGAGTCAGTGTAAGCACATTCAAACTAAATCAATCCTTGTAAGAGTGAAAAACAACGTAATTTAATGGAGTTGGAGAGTAGTTCAACTGTAACATACTGTCATTGCAGCTTTAGTAATGAAACAGGGGTTGAATGCTATTGTAATACAGCTTTGTGTATGTTGTCTCAAATTACTCTATTGGTGCAAGAAATAGCTTCAACAGCAGAGAAGCAGATATGTGTTGAACTTTCATTTCTTAAAATGTCTTTAGATGAAAATTCACACAGTTTACATTCAGCAATGTCAATCCGAAATGTTGTATCTGTTGCAAGTGGAAATTAACAATTTTCTCAAAATACACAGGAGGATAGTCAATAATTTGTAATGGATGTCTTTGAGATATTAGTGAAAGAAACAGTTAATGTAGCTAAGTATGTTAAAATTAGCTACGAGTGGAAGCATATGTGTCCAAAATGTAAGAAAGAGTATTGTATTCCAGATCTTTGTGAAAGATTTGTGTATCTGCATGTGCCTGATCAGAAAAGTGTAAGATTTTCTGATCTTGTAACTAAAGCGTTCCATGACATGCAATGGAGTGACTGTGGTTGTAATTTGCAATCTACACTGCAAAATCTAGTTTTTAATAAGTATGTATTGATTATGTTTCAAAGATACAATGTAGATGGTAGGACAATTAACACGTCAATAATGAATTTTGTAAATAGTAAAGTTTCTGTTAGTAAGAAAACTTTTTAAATGTGTGCAATTATTTTTCATGAGGGTACATCCATTGAATCTGAACATTTTACAACATGGGTGCGTACAGAAGTAGATTGGCTTGTTTGTGATGACTCTATAGTCACACACCAAGCGAGATTGTCAAAGGGGTTAACGAATGCTTACTTAATGTTGTTAGAAGCAGTGTTTTGAGATATATGTGTAATATTCTTTGTGAATATAAATATGAAAAATACATGTTTTTTTAAAATAGTACTAAATAAGTGTAGAGGTGGTATTGTGAAGATTATTTACAGGCCGATTCATGGAATTAATGTGTGCTGAAAATTTCGGCGAAAGCATGCGAATCACAGCGCAAGTGCGAAAATCGCAGCGAAACCTGCGCACAGCGATTCATGGAAGTCCGTGCGCGTGTAAATCAATGGATGTGCACTAAAATCATGCGTGATGCACGCTGGCACACACGTCTTCAAACAGTGTGTGCTACACGCACAGCAAAAGCGCACATAGCGCAGCACACACAACAAAAGTAGGCATAACACGGGGCGTAACACGCGGAATGGGGAACAGCGTGTGAAAATGTGGGCGTCACGGGGGAAGTACAGGAGGCAAATGCGCGGAAAGCCCACACGCACGCCTACAACACGTATTCATGGAATCGAACGGGGCTAATGTGTGCGCCAAAAAAGACACGCTAATCCGGAAACACGTACGCCAGCAGGAACCAGGCGTACATGGACCCGCGCAGCATAAAAGTGCGCGCAAACAACAAACAAGCTCTGACGCTAAGATGAATATACCGTTCCTTGCAGCAGTGGTCGTGGGATACCGCAGGAGGAGGAGGAGGACAGTCAGGCCCAGAATTTTTGCACCCAGAACCAGCCTTTTTGGGATGTCTGATGACCAGGTGTATGGGAGGTACAGGTTTACATAATACTCGACCTGGTGAGTGAGTAGGAGGATGACCTCACATCACCCCCCCTGTGCTCCCAAGCACTGAGCCCCCTGGAAAAGGTGCTTAAGGTACTGCACTTCTTGGCCACTGGATCATTTCAGCGGACAAGTGCTATAGTGGGGGGGGGTGTCACAGGCCACGCAGTTCCGCTTCCTACACCAGGTGTCGGCCATCATGACTGCACGCCCATCAGTCCGCAGGCACATATACCTGCCCAGAACACCTGCAGAAAGGAAGTCTTCCGTCCAGGATTTCTACGGGGTGGCACAATTCCTCAAAGTGCTAGGTGCCATTGATTGCACCCATGTGGCTCTACGTCCCCCCAGGGCAACAGAGCACATCTATAGAAACCACAAGCACTGGCATTCCATCAACGTGCAGGTAGTATGTGATGCCAAGGGAATCATCACCTCAGTATATACCAACTATCCAGGGTCCACCCATGACAGTTTCATTTACAGAACGTCAACCCTAAACCGGGACCTAGAAGCTGGGCGGCATGGCGATACATGGCTGCTTGGTGAGTATAAATGCCACTGCACATGCATGCATGTCAGATACTGAGTAATGTCACAACCCCACTAATGATACCCATCACCACCTCCCCAGGGAACAGTGCCTACCCTCTGAGCACCCACATGATGACGCCAATTCGGAACCCCACCACACCACCCGAAGTGCTCAAGTCACGCTTTCGCTCCCTTGACTGCTCTGGTGGGCAGCTGCTATACGCTCCCCCAGTAGTGTACAGGATCATAGTGGCAGCATGTGTCCTGCACAACATTGCAACACGCCGGGGCCTGTGGGTGGACCTGGTGGTGCCCCCACATCTCCAACCACATGCACGGTTGCTGCGCATGGGAGGGGAAAGGGCACGTTGTGAGGCAGCCCGTACGCAGCTGGTGGCTAATTACTTCACCTAAAATCACACCCCTGTGGAGTGCACACAGCCCTGGCACATACCAGCTGACAATCAATGCTGATGACATAAGGGACAGTCAACTGTCACAACCATACCAGCCTGAGATTGGTCATCTGGAAGTGTTACATTGTGTGCATCCCTACCTACCGAAACACCACCAATGCTGTGTCATTATAAGAGATACACCTATGCTGCTAAATTTATTACCCCCTTGCAAAATACAACATGAAAACAGCGCCATGTCACCCAACACATCCCTAGCTCCGCCACCCAACACACCATGGCATGTCATGCAATGTGAAAGCAAACAAAGCAATGCACAAGACCTGACACAAGTGTCACAAGTCCTAAATGGAAACTGCCCACAGACAATATGCTCCCAGTAATCAATAACAAACAGCACACATGAACAAATACTTACCACCAACACAATACAGCAACACACCATGAAACATTGCAAAAACATGACAGTACTAAGTCAAAGTAGTGGTAGTGTTACAACCTGAATAAGCCAGCACATCGACCCCTTCCAACTGTAGAGTGTTGCTGCCACGCAAATGTGTCAGTGTACTGCATACAACATGAACTCCATCTGCAAAGGAGACGGACTTGTGAAGACATGAGGAAGGAACCTGCAAATTAGGAGGAAGACATGGATGCACAAGCACATATCAATACACCAGGCAGTGTACAATACAGCAACAATACCCACTAGGGATGTCCACACAGTATTGACTACAGACTGCCCACACAGCTCATGGGAGTCCAATGTCACTGTGTAAGTCACTGTCACTCGGTCACACCCTTTGCAAGCCTATGGATACGGGAATCAGGAGGGGTGTGTGTGTCACAAACCCAAGCATCTAACCCAAACTCAGGACAGGCCTGCATGTGCCCAGCTGGAATACAGTGGATGCCCACGGACGCCACACAAGGCAACACACTGTAAAAAAATAAATAAAAAAATGGCCATGTGGGGGCCACGTGGGCGGGGGAGCACCCAGGAGGTTCGAGGACAGGGTACACACCAACACCCACCTGCGTGGATGTTGTGGAAAAAAAATACCTCCATGGGCTCATGGCCTGCATGGCTATGCCATTGTGGGAGAACTGCTGTCGCTCTCTTCACCCTCTGCTGCTGCATCAGGCAGCCCACTCAAAGCCCTGGTATAGTCCTCCATGGCAGCAAGCATGCGGGTCTGGAAGGTCTGATTCTGGAGGATTAAAGTGCGGAGATCCCCATGCAGCACCTCACGGGTTGCCTGCACTTCTGCACGCATGGCCTCGCGTGATGCCCGGATCTCCGCACGTGTTGCCTGCAGCTCAGCTGAGAGCGAATGTGTGAGCTGCTCCAGCTGCTGTTCTGTCCTAACAATTCGGGAAGCCTCAAGTTCAAGCAGACTCTGCCTGAGGTTATGGAGTTCTACCCTCAGGGCTTCCCTGTGGCCCTGTGACTCTATTGATATGGATTCGTGCAGAGTCTCTAGTGCCGCCCATCGGTCCCTGTTGGACGCCAACATGTCTTCCCTGTGTGATTGGCAAATGGAGTCTGTTGTCTGCTCCATCTGCCTTTCAGGGGGGATAATGGAAGTGGCCACACTCTCCATTGCCTGAGCCATCATTTCTACTGATGCTGCCTGTTGGGTTGCCATACCGTACATGGAGTTTTCCCATACAGTATTGCCTGGTGGCACACGGCCACTGCGTCGGCGGGCACCACACCTGTTCGGGGCAAGGCAATCTGCACCTTGCTGTGCTGGCACTGCCTGAGACTGCAGGACTGCATTCCCTCTTCTGATCTGCTGGCCCAGGAACAGGATCAGATGCTGTGGAGTGTGACCCTGCATCCATAACCGCCAAAAGCGGACCTACCAACACTGACATCCCCATAGAGGGTTCTACCCCTGGTGCAGGTGTGTTGGACAGAACAGAATCCCTGCCAGAAGCACTGACCTGCGACAGCACTTAAGTCTCATCATCCGACTCAGCACCTGAATAGAGGTCTGGGGAGCTGCACCCAGAGACACCTCTCAACAGTATGATCTGCAGTACCAAAGTGTTTTCACCCACCACCACACCACGTCCCCCACTGGTGCTTGGTCGTGGCTGAGAATCCTCCTGGGTCTGCACCATCTCCTGAACCTCACCAGCATCAAGTGCGTCATCACCTGCATAAACATGAAATACAAGAAATGGAAACAGGCATGAGCACCATATCATACACATAGGCCTGACAAAACAGATATCCTGTACATGGTTTACACATGTCCCACATGACTGTAACCCTGGCATGCATGCACTGTCAATGAGTTTGAAGGGGAGTCAAAAAGGCAGACAATGAGGACACCAAGATGGAAAAGCAACACATTTGCAGCGTGTTGTGTAGCACTGGCATCACACATTAGACTGTGAGTGGCATGTCCACTACACATACATGACACATGCCAGCACACAGATGTCATGTAGCACAGCCATGGTAAATTAGACAACTACAGCGATATGTCAGTAAATGAGTAATGTCACACATTCATGTCACATGGACATAATGAGAAGATTAATGCAGAATAGTGTTGCAAAATATGCATGTGCCACACACTGCAACACATTCAGTGTACAATAATACAGTGATTGTAGGCAGATGTACGCATCAATGGTTGGTCACTTCAACATGACAGGAAAAAACTATCATGTTCCACATGCAAACAGGCCCTAAAAATAAATTTCAGCACGCCAATACTCTCTCGCCCTGAATGGTCTAATCATTCACATAAGCAGGTAACGAATGTGGCACAATGTGGGGTGTAAACAATGACAGAAGCATTTCACATATGTGGCATTAGGGATGAAAAAAGCATATGAAAAATGGGATGATCTAAACAATCAGCCTGAATGAACACAGAAAAAATCAGAACAATGTTGTTGCAAGATGATAGTTCAAGGGCAACATCAGTAATGTGGGGCTAATTGGCTACTGTGGGCAGAAGGGATACTGTCATACCCAAATCAAAGGCACGTGAATGTATTGGAGGAAGCACATTGGTGACCCATAACACTCAGGAGTACACACCCTCACCTGGCACTCAATCAGAACCCATCACCCAAACAACCTACACATGGATTACACACACATGCATGGGCACTCACCGGATAATGCGTCGTAATCAGGTAGGTCTCCCACGCCTAGGACCTGTTCCTCTGTGACGAAGGTCCCAGCAACAGACTCATGTTCAGTGAGTTTGTTGTCCTCTGGTGGAGACCCCCGCCAGTCACCAGAGTAGCGGCATGATTTGAGGCCAGCTTGTTCTTTGCTCTGCGTTTCAGGTCATTCCACCGCTTGTAGCAATCCTCAGCTGTGCACCTCACAGATCCAAGGGCACTTATGCGGTCCGCGATGGTCTGCCAGTGTGCCCTACTTTGACCAGGTGTGGTCTTGCACCCTGCAGTCACCACCATTTTGCGGCTATGTGCTGACACATAGGCCACAAGTGCGTCAAGTTCGGCGTCATTAAAGCTAGGCTTCCTTGATGTACCAGAGTGTGTAGCCGTGTCTGGGGTCTCAGCCTGTAGTGCCAGAGCACCATTCTTCCTCTTTTTCAAAGGTGGAGCGGAGCCTGAGTGGCTTACGCCGCCCTGGTCAGTAGGGGCAGAAGCACCGGTGGACTGGGTACTAGGAGTGTGCAAATGCACAATGACCATAGGTCTTGGTGCAGGCATTGGCTGAAGTGTGATGTTGGGAGGGGCAACATAGGTTTGATGGACCTGGACTGACACTGTCTCGGCTATGAGACTTAGAGCTGGGGTGGATAGAGCTGCAGCTTCCCCTACAGCCTCCCCATCCTGCCTACTTGGGGCAGCAGATGACATTGCTGCCCCAGATCCACGTGGCCTGGTGACACCAACTTGCAACACCACACGTGGCTTAGACTTGCTGACCTGGAAGTCAGCCTGGGAGTCATCCTGTGCCGGTTCAGGTGCCACAATGGGCTGGTCCAACAAGGGCTGAGCTGGGATGGTGTCAGCTACGTTTCCCACAACTATGGGGGGGGCATGGGTGTCCCTGATTGGTCCTCCACACATGGGGGTCTAGGGCACCCTGCAAATCCTGGCCACATCCCCTACCGCACCCACCACGCCCACCTGTTGGAGGTCAGCCACCTTTGCCTCCCTTAACGCTTGTTCGCCTCCCAACCATGGCACTGATGTTGTTGTGCGTATGGGAGTAGCAGTAAACGATTGTCCTGGGCAATTGGGGGTGAAAGGGGTGGGGTACTAGATGGAAATCGTACCTTAGGGCTCTAGCAAGGCTGTCTGTGACCCCTGGGGGAAGATAACGGGTCACGCAACGCACAGGAACCCCAAAAACAAAAAATAACGTGCACGCAACCCCTCGTAGACCACGTGCATGGAAAAATGAACCCGCACTACGCTGTGGCACCCAGGAACACAAAAATAAGCGTACGCATGTTACACGCAGCCTACAAAGACCTCTGAAGGGGTACGCGACACACGGGGCAAGCACAGTTGGTAAATACGTGCGCGACTCACCGTCTGCCTGGAAAAAGAACGTGAAAAAGACGCGCGTGTGCGCGTTGGCAACATCCCCGCCAAAGAAGAATTGTACGCTGTCTGTGGAGACAAAAGAAGAAGTGAATGCTGTTTGAGGAAACAGGCCCAACAAAAAAAATGAACGCTGTCAGAGGTAACAGGGAGTACGAACTTGAAACGCTGTGAAGTAATTGCGTGTGAACCGACAAGAAGTACAGAATTCACCCACTAGCTCTCCACGAAAAGCACGTGCAAGGAAATGGGGTCCTACACGTACCTTTTAAAGCGGCCCACACGTACAACGTCACCTACGCGTGTACGCGCTAAGGCCCTTTCCTCCAATTACACGAGCTGACACTCGGACGTGCAGTTTTTGGACATGTACGATGAACATGCACCCGTGTTGAGGGAAACGCCCGCGCGCGTCACGTCACATACGCATAGGCCCTTTCCTCGGATTACACGCATTCACACGCAGACGTGCAATTTTTTCACGCGCCATGAGCCACTATGCCCACGTCACGAGGGAAACGCCTGTGCGCGTAACGTCACAGACGCGCTTAAGCGCTAAGGGCCTTTCCTCGAATTACACGCAGACGTGCAAGATTTTCACTTGCCAAATCACTCCGTATCAAGCTGGCCACGCAACAACACACGGAAGACCATGCTCCTGCCCAGAAGGCTGAATTACTGCCCCCCAGAGCCCCGAGCACGCTCCCACCTGCCATCTGCTACTGCCTGCCTGCCTGCTGCCCACGTGCCCTGCTATTTGCTGCCTGCACATCATCCATCTGCAGGGGTGCAGTTGTTGTGACCACCCCTGCTGGAACTGAAGACTCCCGACTGGGATACCATCGCTCCACAGCCCAGCCCCAGGACCCAGTTGCCCACCCACACCTGCCTCTGGGGTTGCCATGTCGGGCATACCACCATCTGGCACCACTGGCAACCCCCAGCCAGAGAGGCAGAGGGCCACCAGCTTCAGTGCCAGGGAAGTTGGTGTCCTGGTGGAGCAAGTCCTCGGGCAGTATGATGCCCTCTTTGGAAGTTCTCACGCCGACTATGAAGGACGGACCAGGATCTGGATGGACATCGTGACTGCCATCAACGAGGAGGGGGTGGCAGTCCGCGACATCAAACATGTCAAGAAGCGCTTGGAGGACTTCAGGTCCAGGACCCTCGACAAGGCCCGGCACCTCTTGAAGGCAGCGGATGCTAAGGGGCGCTGGGGCCACCTGTCCGACCACCAAATGAGGGTCCTGGAACGCATATGCCCAGCGTTCCACGTCCAGTTCCTTGAGAGGCAGACCCGTCTGGAGTCGAGCTGTAAGTGTACATGCATACTGATTGGACGCTGTGCGTGTCGTGGTGTGCCAGTAGTGTGCAGGTTGCACATGTGTTTTTGGAGGGCCATGTATGGATGTGTATGTACAGTGGCGTGAGGCTGACACATGTGAGTCCTCTCATGTGTGAGACACATGGATGGTGTATGTGTGGGTAAGCATGCAGGCCAAATGCAGATGTGGGAGCACACATGTTTGAATTACTGTGTATGTACGTTGGGATGGTTGTGGTGTCACACATGGATGTTGGTTCCAGCTGCATGTATCTGCACTGTGTACATGTGCATGTGTGTGTATTTGTCAAGTGTGCAACTGTGATGCAACATGGATGCATGTGGCACTGACATGTAGAAGGCTGAATGCCAGATGTGACATGGATGGCGATCTCATCACTCTGACAGTTGGTGGACATGCACACATGAATGTAAGTGTTTTGGTGTGTGTGCATGTGTTGTGTACTCCCCGTGTTTAATGTGACGTCAGGCTCACCTTCGGATGCTGATGCTGTTGTATGTGTATGGATTGTGCTGCCTGGTGCAATATTGCTGTGGAATTGCTCATGTGTGTGAGTAGAAATGACATGTGTGTTAGGGAGTGTGATGCCATGTCTGAAGTTTGACACTGCCACTCATGTACAACTGTCATGTGTGTATCAGTCCATTGTACAGTGCCCTGATGCCTGTGTTCTATCTCTCCCTGTCTGCAGCGTCAACTGATGAAGAGGGCAGAGAGGGTGCTGTGGTCAAAGCGGCATGGATAGCACCACCAGCCGGAGACGCAAGGCCCGGATCCCCTCCCAGATTGTCATCTCTTCGGGGAGTGAGGAGTCTGGTGCCGCGTCCCAGGCCGCAGCTGCCGAGGGTAGGTCCAAGAGGTGGAGGTTGGAGATGGACTCCTCGGCAGCAGAAGGGGCAGCTGAGACCCCACAGGGTCCGATAGAGGAAGATGGCATGGAGTCATCCAGGTTGGTGGGGGTTTGGAGGAGGAGGAGGCCGTGGAAGGGACACACACAGGGTCTGGAGGTGGAGATTCCACTGGTGCCAGAGGTGCAGTGCAGGGGCAGGGACAGGGGGCAGCACAGACTGCCACTGAGGTGCCTTGGGTAATCCTGTCCCTGTGACTGCATCATCCGGCACCAGCAGGGATGCCTACGTCCAGACCTGTTTTCAGGGAGGGGATGGGCGCACAACAACTGGCCTTCCTCTCCCTGTGGACGTGGCTATCCGGGACCGTGTTGAGCCCGTCCTGGCTGGGATAGCGTTGCGTCAACGGGGCATGCGAGTTAACCTGCAGTGTTTTCATGAAGACACTGCACATCATCTCGGATGCCTCTTTGACTGTGTTGACCTACTGGGACGGGTCACCAGTGCTGGATTCTTCTTGCAACCCTCTCCTCACCTGAACCCCCTACGCGCCAGTCGTCCTCCATGCCATCTTCCCACCCATGTATCACCTGGGTACCCTGTGGAGCTGCCTCTGACCCAGCGGCCAGGCTGGTGGAGGACACATCCCTGCCACAGTCGGGAGTCGGACGTCCAGCAGGGGTGGCCATCACTACAACTGCACCCCAGCCGGCTGAGGACGTGCAGGCAGCAAGAGCTAGGGCGCAGGCACAGGCACAGCAGCAGCAGCAACATGGTGGGAGCAATGATGGCTCGGGGCCTTCAACATCGGAGGGTCAGGCATCGGTCAGAGGGCAGGAGGACCCAGGATTGCAAGTGTCTTCCGTGTGGCAGCGGTTGGGCCACGCCATAGATGCGGAGCGGCAGCGGGTGGAAGAGGCACGCTCACAATGGTCAGGGCGGAGAACTCCATGCGGAGGGCACTGGGGCGGGCCGAGTGCCTCGAGGCAATTCACAGGTAGTTGGAGGCCAACATGTCATCGTCCCTGCGAACCCTCGGGCCATGGAAGAGGACTGCCTCCAGGATATTGAGCGGGAGTTCGATGATGCCCTGGCCCGGGAAATCCAAAAGTGAGCCGTCGGACTAGCCCGCTGCCATTGTAAATAGTTAGTTAGTTAGTGTTAGGTTTCATTTTGGTTTTCATTTTTTTTGTTGGGGCGCTTGGACAATACCCCACATTTTTGTATATAGTTCTTCATTAGTTAGTGTATTTTTGTAGGTTTCATTTGGACAGTTGGGCTCAAGGACCCATGATTTCATCCTTGTAGATAGTTGGAGTGTGGATTTGTCGGCATTTTCTTTTTTGATTTTTCCATGGAGCAATGGATTTTACTTTTTCATTTCTGTTTGGATTTGCTTTGTTGGAGGGAGACTTTGGAGACATTTTTGATTTCATACATCTTGGATTCTGATTTTCTTTTTTATCATTATGTGACATTCTGCATTGTTTTCCTTATGTCCATTGTTTGGTATTTGATTTTCTTTCACCACATTTTTTGTTCAATACATTTGTTCCCGTACTTCAATGTGTGGTATTCTCTCATTGGTTTCATGCATGTCACGATGTGGGTTTTCACATTCACTGGCACCCATTGTGTGTGTGTGACGGACATGTGTTGATGTACATACATGCCATTTGAGTTGTTTCATGTAATGTGCATTTCAATGTGGGGTGTATGTTATTCTTGGTTGGTTATTTGGGCAGGGGTGACTTGCAGTGGGATTTTGGTGGCCATGAGGGCCATGATTGTGGGTCATGCCCCTCACTGCTGGGGGGTAGGGGTGCAGGGGGACATGAGTGGCACATGAGTGGGGGCCTGCTGGCAGGTGCCCCCCACTGCTGGGGGATGGGGGTGCAGGGGGACATGAGTGGGACATGGGTGGGGTCCTGCTGGCAGATGCCCCTCACTGCTGGGGGGTGGCGGTGCAGGGGGACATGAGTGGGGGCCTGCTGGCAGGTGGCCCTCACTGCTGGGGGTGGGGGTGCAGGGGGACATGAGTGGGGGCCTGCTGGCAGGTGCCCCTCACTGCTGGGGGGTGCGAGTGCAGGGGGACATGAGTGGGGGCCTGCTGGCAGGTGCCCCTCACTGCTGGGGGGTGGGAGTGCTGGGGGACATGAGTGGGGGCCTTCTGGTAGGTGCCCATCACTGCTGGGGGTGGGGTTGAAGGGGGATATGAGTGAGACATGAATGGGGGCCTGCTGGCAGGTGCCCCTCACTGCTGGGGGGTGGGGTGCAGGGGGACATAAGTGGGGGCCTGCTGGCAGGTGGCCCTCACTGCTGGGAGGTAGGGGTGCAGGGGGGCATGAGTGGGGGCCTGCTGGCAGGTGCCCCTCACTGCTGGGGGCTGGGGGTGCAGGGGGACATGAGTGGGACATGAGTGGGGGCCTGCTGGCAGGTGGCCCTCACTGCTGGGGTGGAGGTGCAGGGGGACATGAGTGGGGGCCTGCTGGCAGGTGCCCCTCACTGCTGGGGGGTGGGGGTGCAGGGGGACATGAGTGGGACATGAGTGGGGCCTGCTGGCAGGTGCCCCTCACTGCTGGGGGTGGGGGGCAGGGGGACATGAGTGGGTGCCTGCTGGCAGGTGCCCCTCACTGCTGGGGGGTGGAGGTGCAGGGGGACATGAGTGGGGGCCTGCTGGCAGGTTGCCCTCACTGCTGGGGGGTGGGGGTGCAGGGGGACATGAGTGGGGGCCTGCTGGCAGGTGCCCCTCACTGCTGGAGGGTGGGAGTGCTGGGGGACATGAGTGGGGGCCTGCTGGCAGGTGCCCCTCACTGCTGGAGGGAGGGGGTGCGGGGGACACAAGTGGGACATCAGTGGGGGCCTGCTGGCAGGTGGCCCTCACTGCTGGGGGTGGGGTGCAGGGGGATATGTGTGGGACATGAGTGGGGGCCTGCTGGCAGGTGCCCCTCACTGCTGGGGGCTGGGGGTGCAGGGGGACATGTGTGGGACATGAGTGGGGGCCTGCTGGCAGGTGGCCCTCACTGCTGGGGGGTGGGGGTGCAGGGGGACATGAGTGGGGGCCTGCTGGCAGGTGCCCCTCACTGCTGGGGGATGGGGGTGCAGGGGGACATGAGTGGGACATGAGTGGGGGCCTACTGGCAGGTGCCCCTCACTGCTGGGGTGGGGGTGCAGGGGGACATGAGTGGATGCCTGCTGGCAGGTGCCCCTCACTGCTGGGGGGTGGGGGTGCAGGGGGACATGAGTGGGGGCCTGCTGGCAAGTGACCCTCACTGCTGGAGGGTAGGGGTGCAGGGGGACATGAGTGGGGGCCTGCTGGCAGGTGCCCCTCATTGCTGGGTGGTAGGGGTGCAGGGGGACATGAGTGGGGGCCTGCTGGCAAGTGCCCCACACTGCTGGGGTGCAGGGGGACATGAGTGGGACATGAGTGGGGGCCTGCTGGCAGGTGCCCCTCACTGCTGGGGGGTGGGGGTGCAGGGGGACATAAGTGGGGGCCTGCTGGCAGGTGGCCCTCACTGCTGGGAGGTAGGGGTGCAGGGGGGCATGAGTGGGGGCCTGCTGGCAGGTGCCCCTCACTGCTGGGGGCTGGGGGTGCAGGGGCACATGAGTGGGACATGAGTGGGGGCCTGCTGGCAGGTGGCCCTCACTGCTGGGGTGGAGGTGCAGGGGGATATGAGTGGGGGCCTGCTGGCAGGTGCCCCTCACTGCTGGGGGGTGGGGGTGCAGGGGGACATGAGAGGGACATGAGTGGGGCCTGCTGGCAGGTGCCCCTCACTGCTGGGGGTGGGGGGCAGGGGGACATGAGTGGGTGCCTGCTGGCAGGTGCCCCTCACTGCTGGGGGGTGGAGGTGCAGGGGGACATGAGTGGGGGCCTGCTGGCAGGTTGCCCTCACTGCTGGGGGGTGGGGGTGCAGGGGGACATGAGTGGGGGCCTGCTGGCAGGTGCCCCTCACTGCTGGAGGGTGGGAGTGCTGGGGGACATGAGTGGGGGCCTGCTGGCAGGTGCCCCTCACTGCTGGAGGGAGGGGGTGCATGGGGACACAAGTGGGACATCAGTGGGGGCCTGCTGGCAGGTGGCCCTCACTGCTGGGGGTGGGGTGCAGGGGGATATGTGTGGGACATGAGTGGGGGCCTGCTGGCAGGTGCCCCTCACTGCTGGGGGCTGCGGGTGCAGGGGGACATGTGTGGGACATGAGTGGGGGCCTGCTGGCAGGTGGCCCTCACTGCTGGGGGGTGGGGGTGCAGGGGGACATGAGTGGGGGCCTGCTGGCAGGTGCCCCTCACTGCTGGGGGGTGGGGGGGTGGGGGTGCAGGGGGACATGAGTGGGACATGAGTGGGGGCCTACTGGCAGGTGCCCCTCACTGCTGGGGGTGGGGGTGCAGGGGGACATGAGTGGGTGCCTGCTGGCAGGTGCCCCTCACTGCTGGGGGGTGGGGGTGCAGGGGGACATGAGTGGGGGCCTGCTGGCAAGTGACCCTCACTGCTGGAGGGTAGGGGTGCAGGGGGACATGAGTGGGGGCCTGCTGGCAGGTGCCCCTCACTGCTGGGTGGTAGGGGTGCAGGGGGACATGTGTGGGGGACTGCTGGCAAGTGCCCCACACTGCTAGGGTGCAGGGGGACATGAGTGGGACATGAGTGGAGGCCTGCTGGCAGGTGGCCCTCACTGCCGGGGGTTGGGGGTGCAGGGGGACATGATTTGGGGCCTGCTGGCAGGTGCCCCTCACTGCTGGGGGGTGGGAGTGCTGGGGGACATGAGTGGGGGCCTGCTGGCAGGTGCCCCTCACTGCTGGGGGGTGGGGGTGCAGGGGGACATGAGTGGGACATGAGTGGGGGCCTGCTGGCAGGTGCCCCTCACTGCTGGGGGGGTTCAGGGGGACATGAGTGGGGTCCTGCTGGCAGGTGCCACTCACTGCTGGGGGGGTGTTGGTGCAGGGGGACATGAGTGGGGGCCTGCTGGCAGGTGGCCCTCACTGCTGGGGGGTGGTGGTGCAGGGGGACATGAGTGGGGCACCTGCCAGCAGGCATGTGTGGTTATGAGTGGGGGCCTGCTGGCAGGTGGCCCTCACTGCTGGGGGGGTGGGGGTGCAGGGGGACATGAGTGGGGGCCTGCCGGCAGGTGCCCCTCACTGCTGGGGGTTGGGGGGACATGAGTGGGACATGAATGGGGGCCTGCTGGCAGGTGGCCCTCACTGCTGGGGGGTGGGGGCGCAGGGGGACATGAGTGGGGGCCTACTGGCAGGTGCCCCTCACTGCTGGGGGGTGGGGGTGCAGGGGGACATGAGTTGGTGATCATATTGCAAGGTGACATGAGGCTTGGCTAGGGAGCATGCCCATGGTGGATGACATGACCAGGGGTGCAGGGTAGTCCCCTGTGGTGTGGGCTGCCTGCAGGGGCCATGGAGGGGGTAGAGGGGACACCTGGGAGGACCCACACTGCCAATTCACGTGTAGGACTCCCCGGGAGCACACTGGATACACGTACCCCGCTCTGACAGCAAAATCGCGTGTGAAACTTCACGCGCACCCCCGAAATACACGCACCACGCTCGCACAGGGCCAATCGTGTGTGAAACTTCCCGCGAACCCCAGAAATACATGTACCCTGCTCGCACAAGGCCAATCGCGTGTGAAACTTCCCGCGAACACCAGTAATGCACGTACCCCACTCGCACAGGGCCAATCGCGTGTGACACTTCCCGCGAACCCCAGTAATACACGTACCCCGCTCGCACAGGGCCAATCGCGTGTGACACTTCCCGCGAACCCCAGTAATACACGTACCCCGCTCGCACAGGGCCAATCGCGTGTGAAACTTCCCGTGAACCCCAGTAAGACACGTACCCCGCTCGCACAGGGACAATCGCGTGTGAAACTTTCTGCGAACCCCAGTAATACACGTACCCCACTCGCACAGGGCCAAACGCATGTGACACTTCCCGCGAACCCCAGTAATACACGTACCCCGCTCGCACAGGGCCAATCGCGTGTGACACTTCCTGCGAACCCCAGTAATACACGTACCCCGCTCGCACAGGGCCAATCACGTGTGAAACTTCCCGCGAACCCTGGTAATACGCGTACCCCACTCGCACAGTGACAATCGCGTGTGAAACTTCCTGCGATCCCCAGAAATACACGTACCCCGCTCGCACAGGGCCAATCACGTGTGAAACTTCCCGCGAACCCCTGAAATACATGTACCCCGCTCGCACAGGGCCAATCGCGTGTGAAACTTCCTGCGAACCCCAGAAATACACGTACCCCGCTCGCACAGGGCCAATCGCGTGTGAAACTTCCCGTGAACCCCAGTAATACACGTACCCCGCTCGCACAGGGCCAGTCGCGTGTGAAAATTCCCGCGAACCCCAGTAATACACGTACCCCGCTCGCACAGGGCCAATCGTGTGTGAAACTTCCCGCGAACCCCAGTAATACACGTACCCCGCTCGCACAGGGCCCATCGCGTGTGACACTTCCCACGAACCCCAGTAATACACGTACCCCGCTCGTACAGGGCCAATGGCGTGTGACACTTCCCGCGAACCCCAGTAATACACATACCCCGCTGGCACAGGGCCAATCGCGTGTGAAACTTCCCCTGTACCCCAGTAATACACGTATCCCACTCGCACAGGGACAATCACGTGTGAAACTTTCCGTGAACCCCAGTAATACACGTACCCCGCTCGCACAGGGCCAATCGCATGTGACACTTCCCGCGAACCCCAGTAATACATGTACCCCACTCGCACAGGGCCAATCGCGTGTGACACTTCCCGCGAACCCCAGTAATACACGTACCCCACTCGCACAGGGCCAATCTCGTGTGACACTTCCCGTGAACCCCAGTAAAACACGTACCCTGCTCGCACAGGGCCAATCGCCTGTGAAACTTCCCGCAATCTCCAGTAATACACATACCCTGCTCGCACAGGGCCAATCACGTGTTAAACTTCCCGCGAACCCCAGTAATACACGTACCCCGCTCGCATAGGGACAATCGTGTGTGAAACTTCCCGCGATCACCAGTAATACACGTACCCCGCTCGCACAGGGCCAATCGCCTGTGACACTTCCCGCGAACCCCAGTAATACACGTACCCCACTCGCACAGGGCCTATCGCGTGTGAAACTTAGCGCGAACCCCAGTAATACACGTACTCGGCTCGCACAGGGACAATCGCGTGTGAAACTTTCCGCGAACCCCAGTAATACACGTACCCCGCTCGCACAGGGCCAATCGCGTGTGACACTTCCCGCGAACCCCAGTAATACACGTACCCCGCTCGCACAGGGCCAATCGCGTGTGACACTTCCCGCGAACCCCAGTAATACACGTACCCCGCTCGCACAGGGCCTATCGCGTGTGAAACTTCCCGCGAACCCCAGTAATACACGTACCCCACTCGCACAGGGACAAACGCATGTGAAACTTCCCGCGATCCCCAGTAATACACGCACCCCGCACACACAGGGCCAATCGCGTGTGAAACTTCCCGCGAACCCCAGTAATACATGTACCCTGCTCGCACAGGGACAATCGCGTGTGAAACTTCCCGTGAACCCCAGTAATACACTGACCCCGCTCGCACAGGGACAATCGCGTGTGAAACTTCCTGTGATCCCCAATAATACACGTACCCCACTCACACAGGGGCAATCGCGTGTGAAACTTCCTGCGAACCCCAGTAATACACATACCCCGCTCGCACAGGGACAATCGCATGTGAGACTACCCACGCAGCGGGGTGCGTGTATTCGGAGGGGTGCGCAGGGAGTTTTACAGGCGTTTTCGTGGTTTGAGCCTGTGCACCATGTACGGGATTTGTGCCTTGTGCATGGCTCTCGGGGAGAGGTTGGGGGCGTAACTGGCGCTGCTGCAGGGTCGATGCGCCATCTGCGCCACGGCTGGTTTTGGATGTTAAAATCCATGAATACGCTGTGCGCGGAAATGGATTTTAGTGCACGCGGCTGATGCAGAAAGTCGCACGCGCACTCTGTGCGCCAGCCGCATGCGTCACTTGTGCACTGAATTCTAGGAATTAGCCTCATTATTTAGAAGAGAAAATAGCCTTCTGCAATCTTCTACTTCTGTTCTATTGTGTAAAACACTGTATAGCAACAGTTTTTATTGTCTACCTATTATTTATACTATAGTAAAAAAAGAAAAGGTCAGGCGCGCAGTCTAGTTCCCAGTCTTTTTAATCTTTAAACTAGTAATAACAGGGTTTGATCCCAGCAATGTTAAAAAATAACAGGGTTAAATCCCAAATGTAAGTGGTAACGGGGTTGGATCCCACAACATTTTCAAAAAATATACCAGGGTTAAATCCCAACTGCCACAAAATGTTCAAAAAATATACCAAGGTTAAATCCCAAATGCCAGTTCAAATGCACAGTAGTTCTGCTCTTCCAAGTGTTATCGAGTCTCCAACTCTCTTCAGGGAGGCTGTGTTTCTTTTCAGCTGTTGCCAATTGCTTTTTTAATTACAGTCTCAAGGAATTCTGTTCTTTGTAGTGATGGCACAATGTTTTGTTCAGGAGACCAGGAACTAACTCCCCTCCAAACACCCACATCTTACCCAAAATTGGGGGAGGGGGAAAAACCATGACTACGGTTCTCCAAAGTGAGGGCATGATAACGCCCGGTGCTGCTGCCTCCAGGACCCGGGCTTCCTGCAACATTAAGTAAAAAAGAAAAGGTCAGGCTCACACTCTAGTTCCCAGTCTTTTTAATCTTTAAACTAGTAATAACAGGGTTTGATCCCAGCAATGTTAAAAAATAACAGGGTTAAATCCCAAATGTAAGTGGTAACAGGGTTGGATCCCACAAAATGTTCAAGAAATATGCCAGGGTTAAATCCACACTGCCACAAAATGTTCAAAAAAGATACCAGGGTTAAATCCCAACTGCCAGTTCAAATGCACAGTAGTTCTGCTCCTCCAAGTACTATTGAGTCTCCAACTCTCTTCAGGGAGGCGGTGTTTCTTTTCAGCTGTTCCCAATTGCTTTTTTTAATTACAGTCTCAAGGAATTCTGGTCTCTGTAGTGATGGCACAATGTTTTGTTCAGGAGACCAGGAACTAACTCCCCTCCAAACACACACATCTTACCCAGAATTAATGTTAAGTATTTTAAATAACAGAACAGAGTTTTCTTTTCTTCATTGATTTTTTGTATTCCTCTGTAGCATGGCTAAAGAACACAACTTGGTAATGTTTGTATTCTTTTAGTGTCATTATGAGAAGAAAAACATAAATCATTTTGTTTTTCTTTTGTTATGATGAACACCATAGTCCCAATGCAGTGATGATAGTGCATAGTATAAATGGACATTACTATTTACATTTCTTTTCAGTCTTCATATATGGAAGTAAGACAGAAGGACATAGGTATTTGGTAAGACTTTGGATACATAAATATGTGCAATGTATATATGCACATACAAAGAATCTTTTATTTTTTAAATATTTTTAGCCACGGTTAAGGTACCAATCAATCAATAGCGGTATTTCTTTTGCATGGCTAAGGTAAGCAACGACAGGAGCGCTTTTACTCGCGGCTCAGATAGTCACAGCTATAGGCAACAATTGACAATTTTGTGTACTGAAACTGCATAAAATGGACCCAATGGGGGATGGGGATTTACCGTTAACGCCCAAACAGTGATCCAGCGGTAATACCGCCGGGCCGGTGGGAGCTAAGGCTATTACAACTGGGATACAGCCCAACTCGTGATGAGGCCCATATGTTTTGTAAATTCTATTAATAAAAAAAGGTGTCACACAGCACCACTTAGCTTAAAAATGATGCTCTTTCATGTCTTCAGAAAAAAGTGCCTTTTCACAGATTGCCACAGATTATTGCCAGGACTCACGCCTGAGTGACCTTCATGACAGATTTGCATTCAGAGGGCGGGGAATAAATTTAAAGGTAATCACTTTTGTAATCCCTAAAAACAAAAAAGGAATATAAATGGAATGGAATTCTACACAAAACAGCCTGAAATAAAAAGAAGATAAAGAGTTTGAGAGAAAGAGAGAGGGCAAAAAAAGCATATTTCTATTTTCTTGCTTTTCAGCAGCTTTCTCTGCCTGTGCTTGCTTTTGAAATTAAGTGTAA
Organism: Ambystoma mexicanum; assembly: GCF_040938575.1. Classification (NCBI taxonomy): domain Eukaryota; kingdom Metazoa; phylum Chordata; class Amphibia; order Caudata; family Ambystomatidae; genus Ambystoma; species Ambystoma mexicanum. The sequence goes on along the minus strand of NC_090922.1, from coordinate 1,247,059,851 downwards.
CAAGCTAATACATGGCCAACAGCTTGTAAACACTTCCTGCAGAAAATGTGCTGCGTTGTTTTCTTTGCGCAGTGCTTCCTAGCCGGCGAATTCTCCCCTTGACACCAGATATTATTAAAATTATATATAGACCCCTCCCTGTTCTTCCCAAGCCGAGTGCGTGCTAAGACACGTTCAACGTGCTCACATTAACATTCTCAGCAACGGTCACAGGACATCAATTCACTTACACTATTGGATTTTAGACATGCGTCACGGCACGCATCCTGAAGGTGTTGCGCCACTCTCTTGCAGCTCAAGCCGAAAATGTGGGGCTGCTGTGCCGTCCTGAGATTTATGTGGTGTGCCTTGCTTCTCTCTCAAAGAGAATGCAGATGACTGGCAGCTCTGCATTGTAAATGCCTGAGGTAACCATAAAAATATAAATGGAATAAGGTTATTGATTTCTTCTTCGGTGACCACAAATTTAAAAAAAAGCAATGCTAAAAACCAGTACTCTATCCACAAACTTTAATTAAAACATAAATAAATCATTTGACTTGCCGCACTTGCATTAAACCAAAAGGGAACTATGGCACCATTACAAATACATGTCAACGTTTTGTAACTAATGAGTCAGAATGAAAACACAGTGAGAAGGGGCTGAATTGAAAACAGACACCAAAGTTAACTAATCTTTTAAAACAAAATTATTTTGTACATTTTCAAGGCGTAGTATATCACGGCAAGGACTCATGGCGCCTGGCAAGATAGGTACGAGGAAGCAGTTCAAGTGGATGCTTGTGGAACAAGAGGGGCCAGAAATGTATGCTGTGGCGACTGGTGAATTGTCAAAGTGGAGGACAAAAATGTTTTTCTCGAAATTACTAAAGCAAGCATGCAAGACCTCTCTGAACCAACCAAAGGGGGTTTGGGGCATCCTCCTGAGAACATTTTTGAAATAATATTATATTATTATTATTTTATAGCACAATGTTCAGAACACCCGGGGTAAACAAACCATTTACAGTGGGTTTTGAAGGGGTAAGCATGACAAAATATGAGGACTGCCAGGTCCCAACAGTACCTGTGAGAATTCTTTCAACACATTTCCATCATGCTTACGCCCACAATATATGCCAGAATTACCGTCATAAAGAACAGTTTCATTATGCCAATGCCCACAACGTACGCTAGCAATGCCACTGTGAGCAGTGTCATGATGTCTAACCTCGCCTATTCCCATGTATGAGACAGATGGAGGGATGGGTCAAGCTCTTGATTTGCCAATCGAGGAACTTCAATTTTAGCGACTCCAAATTAACATTTGCCCCTGGTTTGTGGAACAATGCTTCACAAGCCTGGGACAAACCTATGCCGTTAATGTGCTGGAGTGGTCGTAGCCAGCTATCCCCAGTGTACATCTACTATACAGAGAGACAATGGACCTCATTACGCGGAAGGCGGTAAGGGTTAACGGTCACCGGTAATGCTGTTTAGCAGGCTTTAAAAACCAACCCGCAAAGGGACCAGGGTGCTAATTACGGTACCGCAATTTGCAGCACCGTAATTAGCACCTTCCCCATTCCCATAGAGCCCTATGGGGCAAAAATGGGAATGGGGAAGGGCAATGGGGGAAGGGGGAATTACCGCCCGCCAACCTTGGAATAGGGCGGTAATTCCCCTTTCCACCAAGGCGGTGCCGGTATTTTACCGGCATCGACCAAGGTGCTAATAGCACCTTGGTCCTCCGCCTACCGTGTAATGAGGCCCAATGAAGACATACGAGGGAAGGTTATGTTAGTTCTACTGTAACCCATGGATATTGTCTGTCATAGTGGTGGCTGAAATCATGTGGGGCACCACCTCCTCCAGCCTAATAGGCCGACTGACACTATTTAATATGCGTGTGAAAGTGGTGAGGGGTATTCATGTTGCAAATTGTAACTATATATTTAGACTATCCTTAACATGGGGAGTTCATCCCCCACCAATTCAGGTGCCCCACAATATATCATTTGTTTGATTCAGTCTAGCCCTGTCTATGACTCTTATAGAGCCACACAGATCCCGCCCCCTCTGCCACCAATAAGCCAAAATCTAGCCCCGGGTGCCGAAAGGCTATATATTTATTAAATAATTGGTTCATTGAATATTTGCACCAAATTACTACACAAGTCACCTTCTCTGTGGAACAGAACAAAGCTTCAATACAAAAACTCACTTTTTGGGATTTCACTTTTGGGTCTCAAGTACATGGAACATAGGCCAAATAAAAAGTTCAACCCTGATGTCCCACAAAATACCCTGAATGTCAAAATGAAATCATACCTTGAAACATTACAAGACCATGAGCATTAGCATTCCTTGATAAGGTTTAAATTTAAGCCAACTGCAGCCTTTTTCTATTATCAACAGCTGAGTGGGGCAGGGGTGTTGCGCTGTGTTGGACCCTGAGACTGCAAGACTGAGCAAGCAGAGTCTCTCTACGCTCTTCATTGTTTGTGCATCCTTATAGTTGACTCCCCCGCCAACCAAGGTGAGCCTCTCAGAGATATTTTCTAATCTCGAACTGCCGGAACCACAAGTATCCACTGTAACTGTGCCGCATTGTGATTTAAACCTCTGGCAGCCCTAACCCAAACTAGGCCTTTCTTTCCCTGTCCTTTCCCTTTCCTTGCCTTCCTTCCCCCGCTAATCTATTTCAAATCCCGCCGTGATGCCCGGAAAAGTAAAGAGCCAATCCAAAGCCCTGGTAAACTGTACTAAAAAACCTTACGGCTTACGTTCTGACAAACCTGTTGCAGCGAGCAATCTAGCAAGTGTTGAAGAGAGAGGCTGTGTATTTGGGACCACAGGGGCTTTGGACAGCTGTCGGGGCACGATGGAGGCATACTTCCCAGCAATAACAAATGTACCACCTGTCCATCTGACAACAGGGGCTAAAGTCATAACTACTCTGGAGGGGAACACAAGTATTTCTTTACATGACGTCGACCGTGATTCGCTCCTGAAAATGTGCTATGCACTACAGGGTAGCACTTCACGCGACCCCAATGCTCCCGACCCCAGAGCAGAGGTACCAGCTGCGGTATCCCTTTGGAGGAGACGTATGAGGAAAGACACCAAGAACCTGTTGTGGAGATCGCAGAGGGTGGGGTTGGTACATTTCCCCCTCCCCCTTCGAATCCTTCTTGTTTGCAGCTAACCAGAGACAGTCTGCAAGTCCAAACCTGCGTTACAAAACAGGAAATGACGACTCTGCATCTGACCACACAGATATTTACAGCACACGAGGCCTCCGGCTGCACACAGAGTAATGGAGTATTACTATTTTCCATCAAGATCCTACTGAAACTTTGTGGGACAATCCATGAGGACCGAAAAAAGAAAGATCTATTCACTGAGCTCCCCTCCTCGCTCTTGTTCACTGCCTTTGACTCCCTCCTCCCTGATGGCTTCAAGATCATCTCCAAGCCTTGACCTCTCCGCATTGGCTGTGGAGTTTCCTTAAACTTCCCTGAGTGGGTTCCCGCTTCCATTTTACCTACCCAGACCTATTCCTCTTTGAAAGCCTGGTTTGCAAGTTGGTCACCTCTCCTACCTCCACCCTACTTCTAATCTTGTCCTCCTTGGGGACTTCAACATTCAATTGGACTCCTCTAGCTCTGCAACCCCTCTATTCATGGATCTCTGCTCCTCTTTCTCCCCTCAGGGCCAACACACACAGCCGGACACACTCTGCATGCCCTCATACTCTCTGACCTCTCGCTCTCCCCCTCATCAGTCACCCCTCTCTTCTGGTCCGACCACTCTCTCCTCTCCTTTCATCTGGGTCCATTGGCCCCCTCACCGCCCTCCCCCTAAAGTCGCACCTACCTCATTCCCTAACACCTTCCCGATGAAACAAGTAACTGCGACTGCCTTCACTTCCACCTTCGTAACCCCTCACCCCCACACCTCTTACTCTACCTCTGGCTCTGCCCTCACCAACCTCCATCTTTCCATCACCAACACTCTTGAGATTCTTGCCCCAGTCACGAGGATCCGTCGGAAACCTGCCTCAAATCGTAACACTTGGTACGACACCGAGCATGCAACCCTGAAACGAAAGTGGAGGGCAGCAGAAAGGAAGTGGCTAACCTCAGGCTCATCCTCTGATAAAATGGCCTGCCACTGCTCCAAAGGCAATACAGACTCACCATCCGTGCAAAGAAAAGAGTCCACATTCAGGCACAGGTCTCCGGCACATCTAATAACTGAGCAGAACTTTTCAAAATCTGCAGGGAACTAGGCAACCCTTCCGCAGTCTCCTCCTCTTCTTCACCTACCCAGGCCCTCTGCAATGCCTCTCACTTTGCCAGCAAAACTCAAGACTTTCTGACCTCCCTTTCTACACTCCATCATAACCCATCCCACACCCCCTCCAGACCCTTCCCCTCCCCCTCCTTCCTCCTTTTCCTCCTTCTGTCCTGTCACACCTGAGGAAGTTACCAGAGTTGTCCACTCCACTCCAGTATCTACTAAACAGGTCTTCCCCTGCTCATCCAGGACCATCAAGAATAGCATTGGCTCTCTTTCCCCTGCTCTAGCTTATTTCTGCAATCACTGCTCCACCACTGGATCTTTCCCCTTCCCCCTCAAGCACTCCCTTGTGCACCCACTCCTGAAAAAAACATTCCTCTGACACTACCTGCCCTGCCAACTTTCGCTCTATCTGCATCATCCCTTTCTTGGGGGAGCTTCTTGAGAAGCTGGCTTTGCCCCATTTTAACTCCCACACTGAACTTGCCAGTGGCCTCCATGACCATCAATCTGGATTCCGAGCATCCAGAGGCATGGAGACTGCTCTTCTGAACACCTGTGAAGAACTGCTTGCATCTCTGGACTCAAACTCCCCAGCCGTCCTTATCGTTCTTGATCTCTCCTCTGCATTTGACACAGTTAACCATTCCATCCTCATGAAAAGGCTCCATGATACACTCGGTATCTTGGAACGGGCACTGTATTGGCTGTCCTCTTTCCTCACTAACCTCCCCTCCCAGGTCATCCTGGGCCCCTTCTCCTCTCCTACTTCCATCTACACCTGTGGTGTCCCCCAGGACTCTGTACTCTCCCCCTGGCTCTTTAACATCTACTTGCTGTCCTTGCATGCCTCATCTCCTCCTTCTCCTCCATCATCCAGTGTTACGCAGACAACACACAGCTCTTCTTCACACTCCCTGCTGACCATCTTGCACCCTCCATTATCCCTGACTGCCTATCTGCCATCCAGTCCTGTGTGCCTCCAATGTTCTCTGCCACGACTCCGGTAAAACTGAGTTCCTTCCCATTGCGACCCTTGCTCCCTCTTTCTTCCCCTCACTCCAGCCTTCCTCCTTGGGCTCTCATGGTGCTCCTTCAACTGAAGCCAGAAACCTTGGAGTCATCTTCGTCTCCTCTCTCTCCTTCCTCCCTCACACTCAGGAGATTGCCAGTAAGTCACTATCAGTTTATCCTTCTCAAAGGAATTCTACCTTTTCTCACTTTCCCTCAGAGGCTCACTGTGACTCAAGCCCTAGTTCTCTCTAGACTTGACTACTGTAATAGTTCCTCCTAAACCTTCCTTCATCCACTCTGTGACCCCTTCAGCTTATCCAGAATAGAGCAGCGAGACTTATCCGTGGCCTCAAGCCCAGAGACCTCATCTCTCCTACATTAAAAAGTCTTCACTGGCTCACAGTTGCTGCAGAGATGAAATTCAAATCCCTCTGCATCATCCACAAGGCTGTCTGCGCCCGAGGGACCTCACTATCCTCAACTCTATCTCAATAAATACTTCCCATTAGACCACTCCGCTCCTCTTGCACAACTCTTTGTGTGTAAAGCGGTTTGCTAAAAAGAGGGCAGGTGGTCCCTCCCTTCTGCGGGCTCCCTCCTTTGGAATGGGACTTCCCAATCCCCTGTGCCTTGAGCAGGATCTTCTCAAATTCCACAAGCTCCTTAAGACTTTCCTGTCCTGCTCCTCCTTCCCTCCTTCTCTTCTCTGCTAATTCCGCGGTTGCTAAATTGGTGTCCTTGGCCCTTATGCATCTTCGGGCATTGACCTCCCACAGTAATCTTCGCAGCTCCTGTCTTCCATAGCACGTTACATCTGCACACCCTCTGCCCTGGAGACTCGCACTTACACCACCAGCGGCCCAGGCTGTGTAGCATTCAACAAGCACTTTGTCCATAGCTTTACCACAAGCTCAGACCCCCCAGGACATACCCCCTCTTCCCTATCCTTTCTGCACTTGCAAGTTCTGAATACTCACAAGGCATAGTAGGTTCACCCTTCTTCATCTTCCCCCTCTGCTCTGAATATTGTTTTTAATGTATTTCCCACCCTCCCTAGCTGCCCTGTGGGCACTTTGAAACGGTATATTCCAATTGTATAAGTGCCTAACAAGTAAACAATAAATAAAAAAATAAGAAACGTCAATTTCCCAATTACAGGAGCTAATGATTATTCAAAAATGCATTGCAGCCCACCGCCCCTCTTGCTCTCCCCAGTGATCGACCTCATAAACATCCCTTCATCCATACCATCAGCTCCACCACCACCACCACAAATCTCAGACGAAGACCAGACCATTAACACTGACCCACAAAATGACAACGCAACAGATATGAATTCTCCCATGCACTACCCCTCAAGGAAACAAGCAAGAATGGGCAAAAGACTCCAGGCTAAGGCTATTAAATACACAAAGTCCAAAATCCATTGCCCCCGCCCCCAAGATAGCATCTCAGGAAAAACAGCCTCTCAACTGTACTGTCAGATCAGATACTAACGTGAAGTCAAAGAAAGAGCAGAAAAGAGAAGCAGGCCACAAGAGGAGGTCAGCACAGACCATGGCAACCCTAACTAGCTAGTTTGTAGGGGAGGATCACTACAAACAAACTGCTCCCACCGAGCAGCAAGATGCATTGAGCTGTGGAAATAACAAACCGTCTGGGAACATGTTTCTCCCTAACGGTCCAGAACGCGAAGCAAAAGGGTCCCGTTACCTGAACCGCTCTGCCCCCGTGGTACTGTTCAATAAGGTACCATTGCTGAGGATCCTGAACTCAGGAGACTTTGACTTCATTGAACCTCTTCGTCTCCAACCAGGGAAGGTAACACAGATCCACTGCTGTCTCGGGGAGGCAGCTTTATTGATCCGACAGCATCAGGCCTCCCTGGCCCATCTGGGATTCGTTTTGGATATGCAACCAACGAAGGAGGAGAGGACTTTGCATTGCACCCAATGCAACCAATCACAATTCGACAGTAGAGCATCTAACCAAAAATGCAAGCTTGATACGGGAGCAAAGTTTGACTACGCTCAGGAGTGGGAATGTCTCCAGCGAGTGATCCCTCAAATAAGAAGTAACCAGTGAAATTGTACTGTACTAAACTGGAATACAAGGGGTTTTAACCATTGGTTCCTCCAGGGTGACTCGCGCAACCTACTCACAGCCTGTGAAATATATGTACTATAGGAAACATGGGTCACATTCAATGTGGAAGTGGACGAATATGTAATATTCCAAACAGAGGCTTTCAAGGGGACTGCTGGTCGCCTGGAAGGCGGAACGCTGATTGGTGCAAGAAAATATCTTAACCCTAAACTGATCTTTGCAGGTACCCCTGGTGGTAACATCTTGGCAGTAGAGGTGTCTGTTAACAACGAGGGTGGGGAGCCCTGCTGCATTTTATTTGTGAACATTTGCGACCCCCCCCTGGTATAAATACCTCAGAGGTCATGTTTGACAACCTGGACCAGATCTTACTGCCTTGGGTTGACACAGCTACCTCTAACTGTGTTATTCTCTGTGGGGACTGGAACGCCATATGTGTGGAGAGGGATGGAGGTAGGGTGTTCAAAAATGTTTTTGAATATTGTAACATGCTGCATCAAATATCTAGCACCAGGGGCAAGCAGTAGCTAGGTTATTTTAAGGAATGGAGTCTGACCATAATCAATGGATGGACAACAGGAGACTGCTGTGGCAGTTCTACCTGGTCTGTAGGCATAAAAAAGGCCACTCTGGACTACTTTGCCGGCAACAACTGTCTGCTGGAATGGGTAGTCTCATTGAAGATGGCATTTAATAAATACACTGACCACGCAATGCTCACCCTGGACCTCAAAGCAGTTAGTAGTCACTCAGAGGCTCATTTGTGTGGTGACCTGATGCCCAACCATGCAGGAAACCGTGTTAGCTGGAATCAGAGCAAAATCACAAAATTATGCACCTCTACCTTCCCACAGGGGTGTTTTTACTGAAGAAATCTTCAAGGCAAAATCCCCGAAGCAATTGAAGATTGGCTCCATCAATTGGCACATACCATTGGGGCCCGTTATAGTAATCCAACACTAGCTAGTAAAACCAGGTTGAGTAAACCCTTTGACAAAAAGATCTGTGATAGCAGGCGTAAGATGCGCAGGGCACTTAGAGATCTGATAGGGCAGGGGCAGCGGTATGCCCTTCGCTTCAGGTACAATGCGCAAGCAAAACCATAAACGGGGAATAAAGAACCTGGTTAAAACACCACCATTTATCAATGCCGAAGGCTGAATGGCAGCACTTTGTCCAAGTATTGATAACGCGAGACAGTGGCAAAATATGGAAGATCTTGGCCACAGCCAGAGGGGAAAAGCTGAACAAGATATTAAACCCTATATCTGGAGCTGAATGGAACATCGATATCACCTCTAAATTTTTCCACCCGAAAATTCCTATGTGGTCTGCCTATACAGAGGTGCCATGGTCACTGCCAATGAGCCGGAAGATACTGACAGAGGCCATTATAAAACTCAAGACCTTGAATGCGCCAGGTCCGAACTGACTGGCAACTGTAGTACTAAAATGGGACCCCAACAACTGGTCACAGGTATTGCTTACCTTATTCTCATGAATTTGTAGAGAACATAAGATACTGGCTTCTTGGCAGCAGTCCGTCCTTATACCGGTACACAATGAAGGGGGTTGGGTCTAACATTACCAACTACACGTCTCATAACATCAGAGCCCTGGACTATCTGATTCAGACTTCCCGCTTCAGGACGGATGCCACACTGTACATTGCCGTTGTGGACTTCTGAAGTGCATTTGATCAGGATGAATAGGGATACACTCGGGACCAAGCTTAGTAAATTGAAATTTCTGAACTGGCTCGTCCATATCCTGAACCCCTTATATAGTGACAACAGCACTAGAGCGAGGCTGGACAACTACAGAAGAGTCACCATACCCATTCCGGTAAATAGGGGTGTTAAACAGGGGTGCATAGCGGCGCCCCTATTATTCAACATATATCTTGCTGACCTTCTCTCCCACCTGTTTGGCAAAGCAAACTTCCCCCCAAGATGGTGACCAGCCCATGGTGGGTATGCTGTATGCTGACGATTTGGTCCTGTTAGATTGGACTTACACCGGCATGAAGAACTTGTTAAAAGAACTTGCAGTCTATGCTCAACAACAAGGTGTGTCCATAAATTTGGAGAAGACCAGCATAATGTTGGTTTCCAGGAAAAAGGTCAACAGGACAAGGATGGATACCTTGCTTGGAACCTCGATTATGTACAGTCCTACCCATATTTGGATCTAGAGACACACAGTATCGCTGACTACAGTCACATAATTAATAACAAAAGTTGGAGAGCAAAACAATTGACTGTGCAAGCCTGCAAGTTCGCTACAAACTGCGCCGGATATTCCACAACTGGCATCATTATGTTGTATAGGCAGTGCTTTGTACCTGCAATAATCTACGGCCTTGAGGCTCTTGCCATGCAGGACTACTCCTGGCTTAACAAACTAGAGGGATCTTTCTGGTGCGCTGCTCTGGGTCTCAGCCCGTCGTGTTCCATGGAATACATATGCCTAGAATTAGGAATAACCTCATTGAGGGCAATGGCACTTGGTGCTAGAGGCTGTCTGTGTTTAAAATCTCGATCTGGTGCGGTTTTCAAATTAATGTCAGTCCTGGGCCAGAGTTATGACACACGGGCTACAACTACAAAGCTCTGAATGAAGCCCGTTTTGCTGATATAAACTGGATTCCATACTTCAGCAAAGGCACACCTTATATCCACCTGATAAAGTCCTTTGAGAGGAAATTCAACAACTGGGACTGGTGTAACAACTACGCCCATCTCTCGAAGCTAAAGGGCTATGAGGTGGTGTCTCACGTGGTGCACTGCTATAGGAGGACTCAGAAATACTTGTTATTGTGCCCAGACCCTGCAGTAAGACAATTTCTGCTGAAGCTTTGTACAAACCAACTCCCTGTACTATCTGTTCTAGGACCACAGATGGGCTTAGCCGCTGAGGACTGGTTGTGTCGCATCTGTGGGCTGCCAGATGAACCGGAAACTGCTAGGTATGTACTGACCCAGTATGCAAAATTTGGCCCCCTATATATGTGCAACCTTTGTACCCATGTCCACAGGTACGATGCAATTCTATGCAATTCTATCGGAATCCTTTTGGGATTACTGCCTGCATGTGGACAACATATCAGCACAAATTGCTTTATATCGAGTGTGGCTCCATGCAAAAAACGTATTATTACCATGTCAGTCACCTGACAAAATAATCATTACCTAATAAGGCAATAATAAGCAGCACTAAGATTCCATCAAAGTCAGCGATTGTAACAACATGCTTGCAAGGTTGCGACAGGACCTCATCAAGTTTGCTATTGTTAAAGGAAACTAAAATTCCATTTTATATAATGAACGATCTTGTAAAACAGATTATCTACTGACCTGACCTGTGAGCATTTGTGCTCGACAGACAGAAGGGATAGTTAGGAAAGTAGTCAGAGATACACTTCTGACTTGAACTGGTTTGCACTGTACTCGCGGAACGTTAGCACCGAGCTCAAGAAGGACTCGAATGAATTGTACGTATGAACACTATGGAAAGAAACCCATGATTGATTTTAAAATTGTACGGATTTTGTGGCCCACAAGAACCAATTTGATTATTTATTTAATCATGTTGCTGTTGTTCACTTGGGGCCTGATTCATGGAAGTGTTTTATAAATGTGACAAAATGCCATAGGCAAACGTTCCATGAATATTGGTTGTTGACGCTTTTTATTAACATAGTGCTGTATTCAATTCAATTAATTACTTAATCAAGTCAATCAATTGAATTCAGTTAACGTTGTTGTCGCCACTGTGATGATGATGATGTATATCTTCTACTCTATTGTTCTCACTTTACCTCATCTTACTTTACTTCACCTTATTATTCGTTTGTTTATTATGTTGTGAAGTTGTACTTAATTGTATCTGGAAAATGGTTTTGTCTTTCTTTTGTGTAAAGTTCAAAACGTACTAAATCACAATAAAAGATTATATATTATATTTTCAACAGCTATTTCACACATGCAGTGCTTTGTATGTTTAATTACCCAGCACAATTGAAAATGCTAGCAGTTATGAAAGCACAACAGACATTTGATAATATGTTTGATGGTTTATAGTTATAATTTCGAAAACAATAATGTCGAAAGTCATTATTTCGAGAAAAAAAAATGCCGAAAAAAAGTCTAATTTTTTTTTCAATACGTTTTTTTTTCAAAATGTGGGGGGTTCCCCCCACCCCAACCCCCCTTTTTTAATTTTTTGTTTTACCCATTTTTTTTTACTCCCAGACTTTTTTGACATTTTTTTTCCGACATTTTTTTCATTCGACATTATTTTTTCGAAATTATGACTGACCACCATGTTTGATTGTTTCAAACCTTCTTCCTTCTTCATGCTTAAGCAATGCACAATATTTCTTCTATCAGGGTCACTTTCTCACTCTCACCAGAGAGTGTGCATTTTTCAATTAGGAACTACACTCTGTTTCATTTAGCAAAGCTCTTCTCTACTCAGCACCAAAAAAACAGACCTTCAGTTACACGCAGCACCCCTCCGCTTAAAGGCCAAGACTGAGGAATGATGACAGTTAGGAATTTTGTTTTTAGACATGGACACCTCCTCCCTTTAGGGAATTCTGAGGTTGACAAAGAAAATAGGTGTAGCTGATTACATTAACAGACTATAGTTTTTATTCACACTGGGAGTGAGTAGTGTTAGTTTTTGAATGTTACCAAAATCACCCCGTGTTATTTAGCTATAGGGGAATTAAGTGAATTATTATTTAGCCAAATATACTAAGGATGTACTTCCATACCCCCCACACATTAACTAAGCGGAAGGCATAAATCAAACAAATCCCACACTAGGGTCTGTTGGACAAACTATTTAGGTTGGTGCTATGGGTTTGGCGCTCAGAAAAGACATCAGTGTTTCAGGACCCCCTCCTGGGGAAGCAGAGGGATCTGGTGAGGCACTTCAGTCATGAATAGCCACCAGCATTCATCCCTCACAGGAACGGGAGTCCTTGTGCAGAAGGGGGCAGTCTCTCCTGGTGAGGTCCCACTTGCCTCGACCCTTAGGGGGGGGGGGTTGTGGAGCGGGCTTACCTCCCTAGACTCACAGGGGGCTACGCTTGGGGGGAAGGGATGAATTCCCTCAATTCATCACAGTTCTTTGCAGATAATGAGCCTGGTTTAGAAAAAACATTTTACAGTGGTGCAATCACATTGAAAATCGCTTTATAAATCAGGCCCAATGTTTTTTGTGCCTGAAAAACATATACATATTTGTTTATCATCAAACTATTTCTTATTTTAAATAACATACATTATATATGTTCCTAAATAATGTCACATTGATGTTCTGAGAAACTTGCAAGCTCTAATTCATATTTAAGTTCTCACATAATGTGGAATTGCACCAATTGAAAACATAAATCTAAATATTTGTGTGGTGTACATACAGGCAACAACAGAGACAATAAATTACACCAAACAAATGAGTCTCTAAATTCACACCAATTTTTCATATGTAAATAATTATTAAATATGTGCACAGACACTCATGTAAGGTTGATCCTCAACAACATAGATGGTTAAAAAATTCCCAAAAAGCTATGCAAATTACCCTCTGCATTAATGTCACAATATTACCAAGTTTAACCAATCAATACAAAAGGCTTCCTTTTGATTCAGTAAAAATGTAGTGTTCGAGTACCATGAACGTGGATGTATCACTTCTAAAATGTGGAACTGCATCTGTACCCCTTGATGCCTTTTGCTCAATAAAGTATCTTGGTCCACGTTTATACATGCTTTTATTCGGCATAAAAAATCATCAAACACATACAAAAATCCAGAAATATAAAAGTCAAAAAATAATTATCCAATAAAGTATCTAGTAAATGACAAATTTAAAATGCATGTTCTTAAATTCGAACATTGTTTGTTACATTTGAGTTTTGCCTTCCTGGTTGATTGTCCTGCATAATACATACCTGATGTGCAACATATGCAATAACTTAATGTTTAAGTTTTTGTAAGTAGTAATCCTTTGGATGCTAATTTTCTCCCTTTACGTGGGTGATACACAATATTTCCCTTGATAATGTTACTGCAATTAACACGCTGAAGACATGGAAAGGTACCAGTTCTTTTCTTGACTGTATAGTGTTCCTGCTAAATATCCATTTTCACAGGGAGATCTTGCAAGCCCTAATTACTTGTAGAGGCAAATACGGGTGCAAACTATTTACTTAATGTACTGTCATGTTGAAATATACACCATTCTTTAAAGGTTAACTTTCTAAAAGCATGACTTTGCAATAATATCTTGACATATGAACCATGAAAAGTTGGCCTATCTTTACTTTTGTCTTCAATAAACCATGACTGTCTTCTGATTCACTTTCGCCCTTGCTTGCACAAGTTCTTTGTTAGAATAGCCTTGTGCAGATAATGTATTCAGCATAACCTCAAACTCCTTTGAGCGTTCCTCTTCATTGCTCACAATACACTTAACCCTTAGTAATTGGTTGTATGGTAAACTCTACAATGTGCTTGGTACATGGGTTCTAAGACAATGTAATACATTATTGCGATTGGTGGACTTTATAAATGTTGGTGACAAAACACAAGGAGGAAACCCACACCTCTCCAATCTAAAAATCTGAAAGTTGGACATCATGGTTACCCACATTAGCCATATACTGAATACAATAATCAATTTCATTCTCCTTAGTGGATATGCCAAATGCTAGCAATATCAGCTACGTAATTTCCACAATAGTGAAGGTACTTGTGCCAGACCGGATGGTACACAATGTAATCCACCTCAAACATATGCAGAAAACGATTGTCATACACTGGTGCAATGATGGCCCCCATGGATGTGACAGACACCTGTTGGTGCAATTGTTGCTTATACCTAAAACATGAGTTTTGTGCAATAAATTCTAGCACAGATGTAAAACATATCTTTGAAGCCCTATTGTGCTCTTCTTTTTGCAGTAACCACCCTACCGCTTCTAAGTGTAGATGCGTTTAAGCCCTACTGTAGACAAAATGTCTTCTGTCTCCAAATTGATATTCCACAATAATGGCTAAAAATGTGTTGTGGTTTTAATGTAGGTAGTGGTCTTCTGAATAAGTGACTAGTAAACATGATCTACATATGTACCAAATAGTTGCAAAACTCCATTGACTGCTGACACAATTGCTCTTCCTAACAGTTGTATTGGATGCTTGTGGAGAGTTAGCAATGGATAAAATACTGTATGTTTGGGTGTATTTCTCTCAAAAACGTTTTTTTATTATTATTGACTCCTCCCTTCTGCTACCTCAAAGAACTTTTTCAAAAGCATATCTACACCTTGTAATGGATCATGGTCAAAGGGAACATAAATAACAGTGATGTTAACTTGTTATTGACACTGCTTCATAGTTACTGGTATTAACTAAAACCAGGGCACCGTCTTTATCAGCTGGGCTAATGTTAATACTGTCAACAGTATGCAATTACTTAATCTGAGCTAACTCGTACAGACTTAACTTTATATATTTCATTTTTTTGAAAGCAATGTTATGTAAATCAGTTATTACTCGTCTGTAAAGGAAAAAGTTGATAATTGCTTTTTCAAGTGGTGGGATGATTGTGCTTTAATGGTGTGACTGTTCATTCTCCTCATTGTTGTCTAACAGGGACTCCAACAATGTGAATTCCAAACTCGCAAGAAACTCTTTAACTCTTGGCCTTCAGATACATTTCAACAAATCTATCTTGTTCTCAAATAGGATGGAGAAAGAGACAGGCACAAAAAGGAACCCTTTCTGCAAAGTGGCTATCCGACTATTAATTAGTGCTATAATTGATAAACTAGCAAATCAATTATTTTGTATCGTTGACAGATCTGATGTCTTAAGTGACTTCCTCCTCCACACTGGCAGGTTCCGGTATTTTTGTTCTTTTTTTGTGAAAAAGAAAATCAAATGTTCTGGGTGCACAATTAGTAGTTTCAATAACTTGTTTCCTGTCTGTACCCTCCTTTTTGTTTTGGTATTATCATAACTAGAGAAGTCTGGAGAACTACCCTACCTGGAGGTTTGTAGCTGGGCCCATTTCGGAGGGAAGCTCTTAGCTCCAGAGCTATCAATCTGGAAATGCCAAGTAGGAATTTGTATTATTTAAACCTACACAGACTACACAGAGTTGAGCAGTATCTTTCAAGAGGCTGGGGCAGAAGAATACTATTCCTCTAAGGTATGGGGTAATAGTTTTATGGTTTTAGTTTGTTTCATGGAATGATATCAACCAATTAACAAACATGTTCAGACAAAGAAGTTTTCAAGATGTTTTATCTTTTTATGTTTTTCAATGTGTTGCTTCATTCTCTACCATATGAAACAATTAAAATGGGATTTGTCCCCTCCCTTCAACTGCACTTTCACTGAAAGCTGGGGATGGTGAGCAAGCCTGTTCCCTGAAAGAGTGGGATCCTTATCTCTCAGACTCACTTTAATCCCAAAACATACTTCAGCATGCAACTGTGGCACCCAATTTTAGATGTTGACTATCCATTGTTGAATTCTCGTGGACGGAGTACTATATCCATCTGAAGGTATTCATTGCTTTGACACCTGCACTTGTTGCCGGCTTTCCCTCCACGTTATTTACTGTATTGACATTCGTATCCACTCAAGATCTGCAGACAGACTTCCTACTTCGCACATCAGCGTCACGCAGCATGTTTACACAGCTAACGCATGAGCTCAGTGCGGTATCCGTCACCAGAGCCCTGTGACGTAATTGCGCACCTGTGCATGTGACATCACGGGTCCCGACGGCTTTACGAGCACAGATGTGGGCCGGCAGCTTTATTCGCGCTACAGATCGGTGGAAACTACAAAAAGCTTATGGTAAGAGGAATGTTCGTATCCACGCTATGGAGCTCTTCATTGTCACTGAAGACAGTAGGGGTAATTCATGGAATAAATGCGCGCCGAAAAGGGGAGCGCAAGCGTGAAAATCGCAGCGCACGCGTGCCAAAGACGCGCACATAGCCGTTGATCGATTCATGGAATGCGCTGCACTAGTATAAGCTGGGATGTGCGCCAAATCAGTGGGTGGCGCACGCGGACGCACACATCACTAAATGGCGTGCGCCACGTGCACAGGGAAAGCGCACATAGTGTAGCGCACACAAGAAAAGTGGGCAGAACAGGGGGCGTAACATGCGGAATGGGGAACAACACGTGAAAATGTGAGCGTTACGGGGAAGTACAGGAGGTAAATGCTCGCAACGCCCACACGCGCGCTAACAACACATATTCATGGAATCGAACAGTGGAAAGGCGTGCACCAAAAAAGACGCGCTAATCCGGAAACACATACACCAGCAGGAAGCAGGCATAAGTGGTCCCGCGCAACATAAAAGTGCGTGCAAACAACAAACAAGCTCAGACACTACGATGAATATACCGTTCCTCGCAGCAGTGGTCGTGGGACACCGCAGGAGGAGGTGGATAGCCAGGCCCCTAATTTTTTTACCCAGGACCAGCCTTTTTGGGATGCCTGATGAGCAGGTGTATGGGAGGTACAGGTTTCCAGCACACATAATGCTAAACCTGGTGATGGAGTGGGAGGATGGCCTCACATCACCCACCCTGTGCTCGCAAGCACTGAGCCCCTTGGAAAAGGTGCTCAATGTACTGCACTTCTTGGCTACTGGTTCATTTCAGCAGACAAATGCCATAGTGTGGGGTGTGTCACAGGCCACGCAGTCACGCTGCCTACACCAGATGTTGGCCATCATGTCTGCACGCCCCTCAGTCCGCAGGCACATATACATGCCCAGAATACCTGCAGAAAGGCAGGCTGTTGTCCAGCAATTTTACGGGGTGGCACACTTCCCCAAAGTCCTAGGTGCCATTGATTGCACCCATATGGCTCTACGTCCACCCAGGGCCACTGAGCATATCTATCGGAACCGCAAGCACCGGCATTCCAACAACATGCGGGTTGTATGTGATGCCAAGGGAATCATCACCTCAGTATATGCCAACTATCCAGGGTCCAGCCATGATAGTGTCATATTCAGAATGTCACCCCTAAACCGGGACCTGGAAGCTGGCCGGCATGGCGACACATGGCTTATTGGTGAGTATAAATGCCCCTGCACAGACATGCATGTCAGAAACTGAGAAATGTGAAAATCCCACTAATGACAACCATTATCACCTCCCCTGGGGACAGTGCCTACCCTCTGAGCACCTACATGATGATGCCAATTCGGAACCCCACCACACCACCCAAGGTAAGATACAACACAGCCCATATTGCAACCCGGGGCATAGTGGAGCGCACATTCGGAGTGCTCAAGTCACGCTTTCGCTCCCTCGACCGCTATGGTGGGCAGCTGCTATATGCGCCCCCAATAGTGTGCAGGATCATAGTGGCAGCATGTGTCCTGCACAACTATGCAACCCGACCAGTGGACATGGTGGTACCCCCACATCCCCAACCACATGCACGCCCGCTGCGCATGGGAGGTGAAAGGGCACGCGGTGAGGCAGCCCAGACCCAGCTTGTGGCAAATTACTTCACCTAAAATTCCACCCCTCCGGAGTGCACACAGGCCAGGCACATACCAGCTCACAATCAATGATGATGACAAAAGGGACAATCAACTGTCACAACCATACCAGGCTGAGATTGTTCACCTGGAAGTGCTACATTGTGTGCATCCCTAGCTACTCAAAGACACCCAATGCTGTGTCACAAAAAGGCACAAATTCATGCAGCATGAATGACTGCCCACTTGCAAAATACCACATCAAAATAGTGGCATGTCACCCAACACCTCCCCAACACACCTTGACATGGCATGCAATGTGAAAGCAACCAAATGAATGCACAACACATGACACAAGTGTCACAAAGTGCACTGTCCTAAATGGAAACAGGCCACAGACAATTTGCTCTCAATAAAACAACACACATGAACAAATACTTACCAGCAAGGGAAAACATCAGTACACGTTCAAACAGTGGCAATATATGAGAATTAAAAATCACAGTAGTGCAGGTGTCACAACCTCACTAAGGCAGCACATCGACCCCTTCCAACTGCAGAGTGTTGGTGGTAGGCAAATGTTTCAGTGTACTGCATACAACATGAACTGCATCTGCAAAGTAGACGGGCTTGTTAAGACAAGAAGAAGGTACACGTATATAAGGAAAAAGTCATGGATGTAGAACCATACATAAATCCACCATGCAGTGGAGATTTCTACAACAATACCCACTAGTGATGTATACACAGTTTTAACTACAGACTGTCCACACAACTTATGGGAGTCCAATGTCACTGTGTAAGTTACTGTCACTTGGTCACACCCTTTGGAAGCCCATGGAAAGGGGAAGCAGGAGGGGTGTGTGTGTCAGGAACCTAAGCATCTAACCCAAAGGCAGGACAAGCCTGCATGTGCCCAGCTGGTATACACAGTGGATGCCTACGGGAGCCACACAAAGCACCACACTGTTTTTTTAAAAAAAGAAAAAAATGGCCATGTGTAGACCGGGGGGGGCACCCAGGAGGGATGAGGTACAGGGTGTACCCCAGCACCCACACGCGTGGATGTTGAGAAAAAACAAAAATACCTCCATAGGCTCATGGCCTGCACGGCTACGCTACAGTGGGAGAACTGCCGTCGCTGTCATCACCCTCTGGTGGTACATTAGAAGGTGGCCGTGATATGGGAGGCAGACCACCCAAAGCCCTGGCATGCTCCTCCATGGCAGCAAGCATGCAGGTCTAAAAGGTTTGGTTCTGCAGGATGATGGTACGGAGATCCCCATGCAGCACCTCACAGGTAGCACACATTTCTGCCTGCATGGCCTCACGTGATGCCAGGATCTCCTGACGGGTTGCCTGGACCTCAGCTGAGAGTGTGCAGGTCAGCTGCTCCAGCTGCTGTTCTGACCTTGTACTCCGGGACACCTCAAGTTCAACCAGAGTATTTCTGAGGGAGCTGTGTTCTAACCTCAGGGCTTCCCTGTGGGCCTGTGACTCTACAGATATGGCTGTGCGCAGTCTCAAGTCCACCCCGTCGTTCCCTGTCAGACGCCAACATGTCCTCCCTGTGTGAGTGGCAAATGGACTCTGTTGCCTGCTGCTGGAGCTCGATCTGCCTTTCAGGTGGGAGAATGGAAGTGGCCACCCTATCCATGGCCTGAGCCATCATTTTGCACGATGCTCCCTGTTGTGCTGCTATAGTGTATATGGAGTTCTCCCACACAGTATTGCCTGGTGGCGCACAGCCCCCGCGTTGGCGGGCACCACACTTGTTTGGGGCAAGTTGATGTGCACCTTGCTGTGCTTGCACTGCCTGAGACTGCAGGACTGCATTCCTCCTTTGATCTGCTGGCCCAGGAACAGGAGCAAATATTGTGGAGTGTGACCCTGCACCTGTAACCGCTACAGGCGGACTTTCCAACACTGAATGCCCCATACAAGGGTCTACCCCCGGTGCAGGTGGGTTGGACAGAACAGCACCCCTGCCAGACACACTCACCTGCGACGGCACATATGTCTCAATGTCCGATTCAGCACCTGATTCATAGAGGTCTCCGGAGGTGTACCCAGAGACACCCGTGGACAGTATGGTCTGTAGGAGTAATGGGTTTTCACCCACCACCACCCCACTTCCTCCACTGGTGCCTGGTTGTGGCTGTGAGTCCTCCTGGGTCTGCGCCATCTCCTCCTCCTCAACAGCATCAAGTGCCTCATCACCTGCAAAAACATAAAAGAAGAGTAATGAAAACAGGCATGAGCACCATAGCCCACACACATAGGCATGACGAGGCAGACATCCAGTACATAAATGACACATGTCACACATGACAATAACTCTGGCATGCATGCACTGTCAATAATTTGGAAGGGGAGGCAAAAAGCAGACACTGAGGACTCCAAGATGGAAAACTAACACATGTGCTGCATGCTGGTTAGCACTGGCATCACACATTAGCCTATGAGTGGCATGGACAATCCACATACATGACACATGGCATCATACAGATGGCATGTAGCATTGCCATGGCAGATTTGACAAGGACACCCAGATGGTAGCAAATCAGTACCGGCACCCATCCATGTGAGTGGACATCATGAAATGAAACATGCAAAATAGTGTGGCAAAACACGCATGTGCCACACGCTGCAACAAAGCCAGTGTTCACTGAAGCACTGATGGCAGGCACATGGATACATCAATGGTTGGTCACTTCGACATGAGAGGATACAATTGTCATGTTCAACATTCAAACTGGGCCCCAAAATGATTGTGTGCAGGCCATGTGTAGGTGCACATTACTCAATCAGCCTGACTGTTCAAATCTTTCCCATAATAAGTCAAGAAATGTGGCCCATTGTGCGGTGTAATCTATGACTGAAGTATGTCACATTTGGGACAGTAGGCCACAAACATGTGTGGTACAAATGGAAAAAATGTAATAAATCAGGCATAATGAACAGGAAAACAGTATGTAGAATGGTGTGGCAAGAGGACAGCTGAAGGCCAAGTGCAGTAATCATGTGCAAAAAGTGAACTGTGGTCAGAAGGGATACTGTGAAACGGAAACACAAGTACAGGGAATTGTTTTGAGGGACCACATGGGTGACCCATGGCAGACAGTCTCACCTGGCACTCAATCGGAACACATCACCCAAGCAACATACACATGGAATGCACACACAGGTATGGTCACTCACCGACATTGCTTCAAGATCTGGTAGGTCTCCCACGCCTTGGATCTGATCCTCTGTGATGAATGCTCCAGTGACAGACTCATGTTCAGTGAGTTGTTCCTCCTCTGGTGGAGACCCACTGCCAGTCACCAGAGTAGAGGCATGATTTGAAGCCAGCTTGTTCTTTGCTCTGCGTTTCAGGTCATTCCACCGCTTAGAGCAAACATCAGCTGTGCGCTTCACAAATCCAAGGGAACTAATGTGGTCAGCGATGGCCTGCCAGTGGGCCCTACGTTGAGCAGTCGTAGTCTTGCACCCGGCAGTCACCACCATTTTGCGGCCATGGGCTGACACAAAGACCACAAGTGCATCTAGTTTGGCATCATTGAAACTAGGCTTTCTTGATGTGCCGGAGTGGGTAGTTGTGTCTGTGGTCCCAGCCTGCACCGCAAGAGCACCCTTCTTCCTCTTGGAAGGTGGTACGGACCCTGAGTGGCAAACGCCGCTCTCGTTGGAAGGGGCAGAGCGCAGGTGGACTCGGCACTGGAAGTAGGCAAAGGCACAATGACCAAAGGTCTCACTGCAGGAATTGGCTGCTGGGTGATGTTGGCAGGACCAACCTCGGTGTGATGGACTTGGACCAACACTGTCCCGGCTGGGAGACTCGGAGCTGGGGTGGATTGAGCTGCAGCTGCCCCTGCAGCCTCCTCACCTTGGCTACTTAGGGCAGCAGATGACATTGCTGCCCCAGATCCACGTGGCCTGGTGACAGCAACTTTCACTGCCACACGTGTCTTAGACTTGGTGACACGGAAGTCAGCCTGGAAGTCATCCTGTGCCGGTCCGTTTGACAATATAGGCCGGTTTAACAAGGCCTGAGCTGGGATGGTGTCAGCTACATCTCCCTGAACCATTGGGGGGGGCATAGGTCTCCCTGATTGGTCCTCCACACACTGGCCTCTTGGGCCACCCTGCACATCCTGGCTACATCCCCTACCGCACCCACCTCTTTGAGATCGGCCACCTTTGCCTCCCTTACTGCTTGGTCACCTCCCAACCATGGCACTGATGTTGTTGTGCGTATGGGAGTTGCAGTAAACAATTGTCCTGGGCAATTGGTGTGAAAGGGGTAGGGTACTAGATGGAATACGTACCCTAGTGCTCTAGCAAGGCTGTCTGTGACCCCTGGGGGAAGATGACGGGTCACGCAACGCACAGGCACCCCGAAAACAATATTTAAAGTGCACGCAACCCCTAGTAGACCACGTGCGTGGAATGAAGAACCCGCACTACGCTGTGGCACCCAGAAACACAAAAATAAGCATACGCATGGTACACGCAGCTTACAATGACCTCTGGATGGGTACGCGACACACGGGGGCAACCACAGTTGAAAAATATGTGTGCGACTCACCGTCTGCCTGGAAAAATAACGGGAAAAAGATGCGCGTGTGCGCGTTGGCAACGCCCCCGCCAAAAGAAGAATTGAACGCTGTCTGAGTATACAGGGAGTACGAACTGGAACCGTTGTGAAGTATTCGCGTGTGAACCGACAAGAAGTACAAGAATCATCCGCTCGCTCTCCACAAAAAGCACGTAGAAGAAAATAGCGTCCTACGCATACCTTTTAACCCAGCCCACACATGCAACATCACTTACGCGCGTACGTGCTAAGGCCCTTTCCTCCAATTGCACGCAGTGACACCCGGACGTGCAGTTTTTGCACATGTACAATCAACATGCACCCGTGTTGAGGGAAACGCCCTTGTGCGTCACGTCACAGACGTGCTTACGCGCTAAGGGCCTTTCCTCGAATTACATGCTGACTTGCAGTTTTTTCACGTGCCAAATCACTCTGTATCAAGCTGGCCACGCGACAACACACGGAAGACCACACTCCTGCCCAGAAGGCCATTTTCCTGCGCACAGATCCCCAAGCAGCCTCCCACGAGCAATCTGCTGCTGCCTGCCTGCTCCCACCGAGCCCTGCCATTTGGTGCCTGCACATCTGCCATCTGCAAGGGTCCAGTTGCAGTGACCACCCCTGCTGGAACAGAAGACTCCCAAATGGTGTTCCATCACTCCACAGCCCAGCCCCAGGACCCAGTTGCCCACCCACACCTGTCTCGGGGGTTGCCATGTTCAACACAACACCTTCCGGCACCAGTGGCAACCTCCAGCCAGAGAGGCAGAGGGCTACCAACTTCACTTCCGAAGAAGTTGGCATCCTGGTGGAGCAAGTCCTGGGGCATTATGATGCCCTCTTCACACCATTGCGCACCGACAAGGAAGGACGAGGAGGATCTGGACAGACATAGTGGGTGCCATCAACGCGGAGGGGGTGGCACCCCGAGACCTGAAACACGTCCGAAGCGCCCGGTGCCTCTTAGAGGCAGAGGATGCCGTGGGGCGCCGGGGCCAGCTTACCAACCAGCAGATGAGGGTCCTAGAGCGCATTTGCCCAGTGCTTTGCCACCAGATCCTCCGGATGCAGGCCCGTCTGGAGTCGAGCGGTAAGTGGCCATGCATTGCTGTGTGAAACAGGGCATGTTGCAGTGTGCTGGTAGTCAGCTACTTGCCTGTATGTGTGACATTGGCCATGCATGGATGTGTGTGTGCAGGGACATCACAGTGCTGCAAGTGAGACCAGTCAAGCGTGAACCACATGGATGGTGCATGTGTTACATTGCTACATGCGGGGCAACATGCGGAATGCACACATTAATGCAACCCTGTCTCTGTTGTTGGACATGGATGGGGTGTGAGAGATGGGTGCTGCTGTCAAGGACATGTGTGGTGTACATATCTATGTGTCTAAGTAGCATGTGTGTGACTTGTAAATACAATTAACAACAACAAGAGACTCACAGAGTGATTTAAAGACGTCGGTTCCGCACTCCTATGGAAGCATTGTGGACAATAATCAACAAAGAAGGAACCAGCCGTCCTCTTTCCTTATACCACTCAACTTATCCTCCCACTACCGGTCCATGAACCAAATAAGGACCGAGTCCGAGGTTTTTATGAAGAATGAAAGTAAAAATACTATTTTATTCAAATACAATATGCAATTAAATGGAATGTGACTTGTAAATGCCATGGATGCATGACACATGTCCGTGACTATGTTGGGATTCACTGAGGCAGCCTAGTCATCCTTGTCTCCACTGTGTCTGGGGTGTACGAGGCCAGATGGATGAAAGTACGGTGATGTGTGTGTGCATGTGATCAGTATTAGCCATGATGCATGTGAGTTTCCAACCACCATCGTATGTTTCAACAGTTCTTTGGACATGAATGCAAATGTTCTTTGCATGCACCATGCCTGTTACTGCATGTGTGTTGCCTGCACTGACCCATGTGTTGTGGAGGTACATGATGGAAGTGACGTTTGACAGTGCCACTCATGTGCTATTGCTTCCTGTCTAGGGGACTATTGTACAGTACCCTGATGCTTGTGTTCTATGTCTCCCTCTACACAGCGGCGAGTGAAGAAGAGGGCGGAGACGGCTCTGTGGAGCAAAGCAGCGGGGATGCCTCCATCGGCCAACGACGCAAGGCCATGTCACCCTCCCAGGAATTACCATCATCCGGGTGCGAGGGATCTGGTGCCGCGTCTGCCACTACGGCTGCAGCGGAAGGGGTGGGTGAGCCCCCACAGGGGCTTGCAATGGCAGAAGACGGTGTGGAGACATCCAGGTTGGTGGTTTCCACAGAGGAGGAGGAGGCCGCTACTGAGCCGCACATGGGGCCTGGTGGGGGTGGTACCACTGGTGCAAATGGTGCAGTCCAGGGGCAGGGGCAGGAGGCAGCACAGGTCACCGTGGAGGGGCCTGTGCATGTCACTGTCCCTGACACTGTGACTGCACCACCATGCCAAAGCAGGGATGCCCCATCTCAGGCCATTCTGCAGGTAGGGAGGAGGTTCACGTCATCTGACACTCCTCTACCTGCGGATGAGGGGACCCCTGACTGTATGGAGACCATCCTGATTGGTGTCGCGTTGCGCACACATGACATTCGTGATGACGTGCGTGCTTCCTGGGGGGAGCACACATGTCATCACGAAGAGCTGTGTGCCAACGTGGCCCAGTTAGAAGGGTCCTTCATTGGGGGTTTCATACATGTGTCGAGCACTCTGGCGGCCCTCTCCTCCTCTGTGGAGACTATGCGCCGGTCGTTCTCCATGCCGTCTTCCGGCCCAGATGCCACCAGGGCCCCCTGTGGACCTGCCCTGACCAACACAGCCAGCTTGGTGGAGATCCCGTCCCTGCCACAGTCGGGAGTCGGAGGTCCAGCAGGGGTGGACACCCCAGCAACTGGCCCCCAGCAGTTGGAGGATGTGCCGGCAGCATCGGGCAGGGCACGTGCACGATGGCGCCGGTGGATTCCATCAGCCTGGATGCCATTGTGCTGGCAGAGGCAGTTGCGTCGGAGGCAGCGGCAGGCTCAACGTGGGAGGAATCATGGCTCGGGGTCATCAACATCAGAGGTGCAGGCATCGGTCAGATGGCACGAGGACCCTGGAATGGGAGTGTCTTCCGTGTGGCAGCGGTTGGGCCAGCGGATAGATGCGGAGCGGCGGCGGGCGGAGGAGCACGGCTCACTATGGTCAGGGCGGAGAACTCCATGCGCAGAGCACTGAGGTGAGCTGAGTGCCATGAGGGAATTCACAGGGAGTTGGAGGTGGGCATGGCGTCATCTCTGCAAAACCTCGGGGCCAGGGAACAGGCCCGCCTCCAGGACGTTGAACAGGAGTTCGATGATGCCCTCGCCCGGGAAATCAACTAGTGAGCCGTAGGTCTTGCCCGCCGCCATTGTATATAGTTAGTTAGTGTTAGGTTTCATTTATGTTTTTATTTCATTTGGGGCGCTTGGACTATGCCCCACCTTCTTGTTGATAGTTCTTTATTAGGTAGTCTTTTTGGTAGGTTTCATTTCAATAGTTGGGCTCATGGACCCTGGATTTGTTATTTGTATATAGTTGAACAGTGGATTTATCTTCATTTATTTTTTATTTCACCGTGGAGCAATGGATTTTACTTATTTCCTTCCCTTTGGATTTGCTTTGTTGGACGGAGACTTTGACCACATCTTCATTTGGATTTATTTGGATTCTGATGCCATATATTTTATTAATTTTGTGACATGCTGCATTTTATTTATTATTTCCATTGTAGTGTGATTTCTTTTAAATCCCTTCATTTTGTGTTCAATACATTTTTGTTTTGTAATTCAATTTGTGGTATTCTCTCATTGGTTTCATGCATGTCACAATGTGGGTTTTCACATTTACTGGCACCCATTGTGTGTGTGTGTGTGACGGACATGTGTTGATGTACATACTTGCCATTTGGGTTGTGTCATGTAATGGGCATTTCAATGTGGGGAGGATGGAATACTTGGTTGGCTCTTTGGACAGGGGTGGTGTGCAGTGGCCTTTGGGTGGCCATAAGGCCCATGATTGTGGATCATGATGACGTGTTGGGGGGGACATGAGTCGGGGCCTGCTGGCAGGTGCCTGTCACTGCTGGGTGGGTGGGGGTGCAGGAGGACATGAGTAGGGGCCTGCTGGCAGGTGCCCGTCACTGCTGGGTGGGTGTGGGTGCAGGGGGACATGAGTCGGGCCTGTTGGCAGGTGCCCGTCACTGCTGGGTTGGTGGGGGTGCATGGCGACATGAGTGTTACGCTCACCTGGTAACCACCGGGACGTCACTCAGCCTGTTCTGACCTCTTACGACCTAGACCCTTCCCTGGAGTCTCCTCGATTGGAGACTGGGCCTGAAACACAGGATTGGTAGAGTTTAACTCCCTATTGTCTCTGTGTGCTTGAACCCCTTCTTCCCCGGGGTCCAACCCTTCCCTTTGATCCACAGCTCACCTTGTTTTCTTGGAAAGTGTGCGGTCCGTCCTGCTTTCAGCGCAGGGGCGCATTGATTGATGCGGGCTTGTTGCTGCCTAGTTAAGTAAGTATAATGAGTCTTTAAAACAGTTCTTTAACTTTGTTCCTTTCCTTCCTTAGATGATAGCCGGTGTCCGGGGATGGCGATGTGCTGCTGAGATGAGTAGCACTGAAGGTGAGTGAGAGCGCGATTTGACCCTTTCGTATTTGTATTGAACGGAGTTCTTTTTCTGTGTCTTTTAGGTGCCGTGACGTTTTCAGCGTGGATGCCGGTTATGAAGAAGAAATGCGGTGAGTAAGCGCGGTATGCGGCACCTCTAGATGTTTCCACGCAAACCTGGAGTGTCTTTTCCCTCTTGCAGATGGATGAGAGGTTCCGGAGACAGAGTTCCCCCAGAGTGGCTGGGATTCAGGTAAGCGTTTGAAGCTCGTACAGTCTTTAAAAATAAGCGAAGATTTGCTGAATGCTTACTAATGCCTTTTTTCTGTTCTTTTCCCTTTTCCTTTGGAAGCGGCGTGCCGGGATGGGAATGACACCGCCGAAGATGCCCACAGAACAGAAGGAGCGATGAATGATGGGCAGAAGCGCCGCAAGGTAAGGCTGTTCCTAACGGTGTTCTTGTTCTTGCAGGAGCTGAGCGCAGAAGAAAAATGCAGGCCTACTGGAGACCGATCCGAACGCGGTGAGTGTCACGCTGCAGGTGCAGAAAACGCAAAGCATGTTTCTCAGCCTGGGTGTGGCTTAAATAGTCTCTGGGTATCTCAGGTGTCTCTGGGCTGAACCACACCCAAAAGACTAGACTGCACATGCAGTTCTGGGAACCGAAATATGTGGGGGCATCCATCTTGTCCCCATCAGTGCACTACAAGTCCAATCCCCAATGTTATCCTATGGGAGTGAGTGAGTCTGGTGCCATAAGCGCCAAGTCTGACTCCAAGGGGGTCTTTGGAGGGATGGAGAGACCTTTGAGGGCCATGTAGGTGATCGTGGCCTGGCTCCAGCCTGACATCTTGGAGGGCTGGGGACATGAGGGGCAGGAATCATGACAATGAGTCGAGCCTTTTGGCAGGTGCCCGTCACTGCTGGGTGGATGGGGATGCAGGGGGACATGAGTCGGGCCTGCCGGCAGGTACCCGTCACTGCTAGGTGGGTGGGTGTGCAGGGGGACATGAGTCAGGGCCTACTGGCAGGCGCCCAGTCACTGCTGGGTGGGTGGAGGTGCAGGGGGACATGAGTCAGGGCCTGCTGGCAGGTGCCCGTCACTGCTGGGTGGGTGGAGGTGCAGGGGGACATGGGTCGGGGCCTGCTGGCAGGTGCCCGTCACTGCTGGGTGGGTGGGGGTGCAGGGGGACATGAGTCGGGGCCTGATGGCAGGTGCTCATCACTGCTGGGTGGGTGGGGGTACAGGGGGACATGAGTCGGTGCTCACTGGTGCATGGTGACATGTGGGCTGGCTGGGGGGCATGCCCAGGGTGGATGGGCTACCTGCGGGGCATGCCCAAGGTGGAAGGGCTGCCTGCGGGGCATGGCCAGGGGTGCAGGGTGGTCCCCTGTGGTGTGGGCTGCCTCCAGGGCCTGGGGAGGGAGGAGAGGCCACACCTGGGAGGACCCACACTGCCAATTTACGTGTGAAACTCCACGCCACCCCCAAAATACACGTACCCCACTCGCCCAAGGTCTATCGCATGTGAAACTTCCCGGGCACCCCTCAGAATACACGCATCCCGCTCGCCCAGCGAAATCGCGTGTGAAACTCCCCGCACACCCCCAGAAATACACGTACTCCACTCGCCCAGAAAAATCGCGTGTGAAACTCCACGCTCGCCCAGCGAAATCGCTTGTGAAACTCCCCGCGCACCCCCAGAAATACATGTACCCCGCTCGCCCAGAGAAATCGCGTGTGAAACTCCATGCGGACCCCTCAGAATACAGGTACCCCGCCTGCCCAGCGAAATCGCGTGTGAAACTCCCTGCGCACCCCCAGAAATATGCATACCCCACTCGCACAGGGCCTATCGCGGGCGATACTCCCCATGCACCCCTCAGAATACACGTACCCCGCTCGCACAAGGCCTATCGCGTGTATAACTTCCGCACAACCCCAAAATACACGTACCCTGCTCGCACAAGGCCTATCGCGTGTGATACTCCCCGCGCACCCCTCAGAATACACATACCCCACTCGCACAAGGCCTATCGCATGTGATACTCCCCGCACACCCCTCAGAACACACGTACCCCACTCGCCCAAGGCCTATCGTGTGTGATACTCCCCGCGCAACCCCAGAAATACACGTACCCCGCTCGCCCAGCGAAATCGCGTGTGAAACTCCGCACGCACCCCTCAGAATACACGTACCCCGCACGCCCAGTGAAATCGCGTGTGAAACTCCCCAAGCACAACCCCAGGGATACACGTACCCCGCTCGCACAAGGCCTAGCATGTCTGCTTCTGTCGGACGTCTGAGCACAAGCCCTGTGCTTCTGCTAGCGCACACATGCACACATCTGCACCACTGAACGTGGCCAGGTTTCAGTAGTACTTGGCCCTGTGTCTGCTGGCAAAGGTAGTCTGGAGGCTCATTTTCCTGCAGAAAGGGCATAAAAGATATTAAGGCTGGAAAGTTCACTGTGTGTGTGTCTTCATGCTGGTTGTCACTGGGCCATGTTAGAGACCTACATCCGAACTCCTCCCACCATCAGTGTGACTTTGACAGGCAAAGGGTGCAGGCTACTGTCTACAGCATGAAGTGCATCAAACATATATATAGACAAAAAAAGAACATACATCACAATCCACATCAACTAATGGAGATATCAATCATGTACTCACCCAGATTGATTACAGACATGCCGTGGACAAAACCCATTCAATCCCCACTAGGTGTGTTAACACAAGTAGTACAGCAGCAGACAGGCCACAGATATGACGAAAGTCCAAAGCCCTTGTGTAAATGGTTGTTACACCGAACCATCCTTGCGAGCCCATGGATAAGGGAAGCAGGAGTGGCCTATGTGAGTCAGGACCCCAAGCTGCAAACACATACACGAGACAAGCTTGAAGGGCCCAGCTGGAACAGACAATGGATGCTTTCAAAAGCCACAAAGCACCACACCGTCACATGAATGCACAATAGACAAGCAATTTTAAACTAATTAAACTAACTATAAAAACCTATATTACCTAATTAAACTAACTACCAAAAACCATATTAACTTACTAAACTAACAATAAAAATCATAAATGGCCACATACGATCTGGGGGGGAAGCACCCTGAGGGGGGGAGGTACAGGGTGCACCTCAACACCCACATGCAATGATGTTGAGACAAAAAAAAAACCTCCATGGGCTCAACGCCTGCACAGCCCGACCTGTGTGGGAGATAACTCGTCGTCCTCATCACCCTCTGGCTGAAAAGGTTGATGTGGCACAGTACCCTGACCACGCCTAGGCACAGCTTGCCCCTCGTTGGCAGCAAGTCTGCGGGACTGGTGAGCCTGGTTCTCTGGGGCGATGACACGTAGGTCAGCATGTAGAACCACGCATGATACGCGTGCTTCCTCTTGCAAGGTAACACGTGTAACACAGTGTTCTTCCTGCATGGCCTGGCTAGACAACTGGTACACCTCCCGGCAAGCACGTAGCTCAGCCGAGATGGTATTCTCTAGCTGCTCCAACCTCTCCTCTGACCGCGTTCTCTGAGACATCAAGAGCACAGCCAGAGTAGATTTGAGGTATTCATAGTCAACCCTCATGGCCTCCATGTGTGCCTCTGCGTAAGCAGCAATTGCTTGACGCAAAGACACCATTTCAGCCCGGCGTGCCCTGTCTGAGGCCGGCATGCCCAGCCTGAGTGAGCGGGCCGTGGACTGTGCCGCCCGCTGCTGGAGTTCCACCTGCCTAGCAGGGGGAAGCACAGATTGGGCCACACGTTCCATGCTCTCATGTTGTTATCAGCGATGTTATCAATTGCTGCCCCCTGGTGTTCTGAATTGGCAACCATGGCTTGCTCCCACTCAGTATACCCCAATGGTGCACGGCCACCGTGTTGCTGGGCTTGACACCTGCGGGGCCCAAGGAGCCGACGTCCTTGTTGTGTTGGCACCACCCGCGGCTGCAGGACTACATTCCTCCGTTGACCTGATGCCCCAGGCACATCAGAAACTGGAGTGGAGGGTGACCCTGCATCCCGATCCACCACAGGTGGAGGTCCCACCGTCTGGCCCCTCAGTGCAGGTGTCACGGACAAAGGAGTGTCCACATCAGAATCGCTCACCCCTGATGAATGGACCCGATGCACACCCAACTCGACATTGTCGTCAGAGTGATCATCCGGGCTACACTCATTGCCAGCCGTAGACAAGATGGTCTGTAACACAAGTGGGTTCTCGTGGTCTACCACCCCACGACCCCTACTTGTGCTGGGTTGCTGGTGTGATAGCAACCCTGTGCCTGGCATGACAACACCATCCTCTGGCTCCATTGCATCATCATGTGAAAAGTGGAGAAAATTAAGATTAGTACACATGTCAGAAGCACATTACACACACACACATAGACATCACACAGACAGCCAACACATGAAGCAGACATGTCACACACAAATGAGAACCTGGCATGCATCCAGTGGCCTTGATATGCAAACACATCCCAAAAGCAGAAATGGATGTGTCTAAATAGCAAAGCCTACACAAGTACAAAATGTAGTGTATGAACTCAATCAGTCACCACCTCTGTCAGTCAGGCACATGTCACAGACAGAAAAGACAGATGGCAATTAAGAGATGCAACACACCATAAGCATTTCTGAACTGCAAATTGATCACTGCTGCAAGTGAATCCAAACACACAATGACACAGGTAACATGGATGTAGACGTGCATCACTAAAGCATCATCATCAATATAGCTACACCCATCTGCAGCTCGGTTCGGCATGGGCCATTTAGAAATAGTGAATGTCCCAAGCAAAGCAAGGGCCTGCAACCAGGCATGAGGGACCATAACGCCCAGTACCGTCCGAGCTGCAGGACATGAGGCCTTCAAAACACCCCTCAGGGCCTGATTGAGCACATTGGGCTATGAATGTGCCCTATTACATCATTCCTTGTGGAAATCTCCACGCCCAGGACCCACCATAGTAGCTAAGTGGGCCTGGGCATACACATACTGCACAACAGTGAACCTTTGGGATCATGTCAGTTCCACATAACATGCGCAATGCAGAAATCTCACCAGCATAAACGTCTATCAACTACATATTAGTCAACAAAAAAGCTGCGAAAGACACATGTGTAAATGGACTCTGTGCACCAGCCGCGAGCGCCACTTGTGCACCGAATTCTATGAATTACCCCCTAAATTACACTGGGTTGCGATTGATCTTGAAGCTTTTGTCTTTAACTATGAGGAGTAACAGTGCAGAATTGATGTTCTAATGGTTAAAGAATTGAAACTCTACTTGTTCAGCCCACCAGCTGGGCACTACGAGAGCTTGTGGTTCTCAATGGGGAGAACCTGTGAGTTTTCTTGTATTGTATGTTGTAGGCGTTGTACAAGAGGCCTTTCCTCACAACGGAGATCCATACTGATAAGATGAAATAATATATACATTTTCTAAGTTTAGAAACAGAATAATCGAAAATAGCAGTACCCACCTGCACTGATTTTTCATTATCCTCCAAAAGACCCAACTGGATTCCCTACAGCTGAAGATGAGAGGACTTTGAGGTTTCCAATAGGGAAGAGGGAGGTTTGTTCGTGGGGAAGCGCATTCCTTATGTCCCAGTGTCCCATGGCCTGCTGCGCTGTGGTGAACATAGAGCTATTCTGTTACCCTACGGATGGGAGAACATGCACTGTGTGTGAGTACCTCATTTGAAATGGGGGCCTCCCTGATAGGTCCCCCCTGCCCAAGGTTCCCCAATTACTTGGGTATACTTGTGGTCTGGTTTACAGTCTTTGCCCAAATGAAGGTGTTGTCTTCACACCTGGCACAGTTCTCCCATGTGACGTTCCTTCCCACACAACATCATTTCTCTTGTCAGAACAGCACCAATTCTGAAATGTCACATGAAGCAGGCTATGTTTCTAGACCCAAAATTGTCCTCTTCCCAGTAAAAGATCTCTTTAAATGATATGCGGTTCCAATATGTTGTTTGAGTCCATATGCAAGATTACTATGGTGACTGATTGATGACTGATATGTTATTTTTAATGCACCTATGCACAGGGTGCAACCAGACAAGGGAGGAGGAACAAGAGAGGATAAGACAAACGATCTTACTAGTCGTAGTATCATTTGGATCGTGCAAGAGCGCAGACAAGAAGTGCAGGGGAGACGGTACAGAGAGAAGTGTACCCAGAGCAGCAGGGCCCTGAGTTAAGTGCAAAAAATGTGTGGATCCTAAGGGGAATCACACCCCGATAATGCAGACCAGGGGGCAGTGCAGGAAGGCCAGCAGGGGGACCGGACGGGGGGGGGTCTTGGTGTCCCGTAGGACTCAGGGGAACTGTTAGCAGAAAGTCAGCAGAATGGTGCAAAAGGAAGGCAAGGTTAGCAGGGGAGAGGAAGAGAAAGAAGAGAAGAAAGAGAAGGTCTTGAGGAGCTTCTGGAACCTAAGGAGATCTGGCTGAAGGCAGTGGGAGTTACAGAGGGAGGCACATGCAGAGGAGAGAGATCTATCCCCCAATCTCTGCGTGGAGAAGCGACTCACCCACAGAGAATTAGAAGTAGACGAGTGGAGGGCTCTAGTAGGAAGATATTTAGGCAGAGAGAGTTGGCGATAGTGAGGGCCCAGGTCCCAGAAAGCCTTGTGGATGATGCAGAAGGTCTTGAACTTGATCCTTGCAGCCACCGGGAGCCAGTGGAGAGATTTGAGGGCCAGGGAGATGCGGTCCCTGGGCTTGAGGCCAAGGATAAGTCTTGCGGTCCTGTTCTGGATGAATTGTAGAGGGCGAAGAGTAGAGTTAGGCAGTTTGAGAAAGAGACTGTTGCAGTAGTCCAGACTAGAGAGAGCCAGGGCTTTGGAGACAGTGAGCTTCTGGGTGACGTGAGAAAAGGGAGAATACCTCTAAGGTGTTGCAGCTCGAAATGGGCCTTTCTGGCAAGGTCCGTCATGTGTGGAGACATTGGAGAGAGCAGAGTCGAAGATGACCCTAAGGTTTTTTGCCTCAAAAGAGGGTTAGGGCACAGTGCCCAGGGAGGCTGGCCAGAGTGAGAGGGGAAAAGCGGGAGCAGGGGTCCCAATGAGAAGGATCTCAGTCTTACTGGCATTAAGGCAGAGATCATTAGAGGCGCATCATGCCTGAATAGTGGATAGAGTGAGCGAGGAGGAGGAGGAGGAGGCCGAGGGTAGCCTGAAAGAGAGCTGCATATCATCAGCATAACACTGAAAGTTAGAGGAAAAGGTAGACCAGGAAGACCAAAGGATCCAGGTAGACATTGAAAAGCCAGGGGGAGAGGATAGAGCCTGGGGAATACCACATGTGGAGAGACAGGTGGTCGAGAGGAGGAGCCCAAGTTGAACCTGGGAAGTTCGGCCCAAGAGGAAAGAGGACAGCCACGCTAGAACCTGATCTGCGATGCCCACAGTACTGCAGAGACAAGTGATCATGATGTTGTGGTTCACTGTGTAAAAAGCATAGTATAGGTTGGGGAGAATGAGGACACAGGGAGTGCTAGAGTCAAGGTTAGAGAGTAGATCTTCACGGGTGTTCAGGAGAGCAGTTTCCGAGCCTCAGGGCTGCTCTGAAGCCACAATGATGGTCATGGAGACAACCAACAGCTTTGGTGTGGTGGGTTAGCTGGGAGACAGTCAACTTATCCAGGAGTTGCCCGGGAAAGAATTGATAGAGATCGGGTGATAGTTTGCTGGATTGGAGGGATCAGAAGAAGGCTTTTTTAGTAGGGGGTGCACAAGGGAGTGCTTGGGAGGAGAGGGAAAACTCCAGTGGCGAAAAGAGTGATTGCAGAAACTGGCCTAGGCTGGAGCGAGAGAACCAATGTTGTCCTTAATGGTTCTGGAGGGTTAGGTTCACCTGTTTGGATGAGCCTTTTATAGACAAGACTTGTCTGGAAACATCATGAGGTGTGACAGGAGAGAGGTGGAACAGACTGAGAGGAGGGAGGAGGGAGAGGTAGAGGGAGAGAGAGGAGAAGAGGTAGAGAGTGCAGACAACATGTCATGGGTTTTAGTGGTGAAATGAGAGGCCAGGGCCATGCAGACACCCTGGTAGGTGTAGAAGAGGATGAAAATGCAGTAGGATTGGCCATCTCCTTGCAGATTTTGAATAGTTTGGCCGTGTTGTTAGAGGCCACAGAGATGCAGGCTTCAATATGGACCCTCTTTTTAGAGAAGATGGATAGTCTGTATTGCCTTTGGAGTAGGCAGCATGTCACAGGATGCACCACAAGCTCCCCATTTCCATTCAGCTGCTCTGCATTTGCATTTCAGAGCGGCCAGACTGGAGTCATACCAAGAGTTGCACTTTTGGCAGGCTTCATGTGGATCCTCATGACAGGGGCAAGGATGTTCAGAGTGTTAGAGATAGAAAGGTGAAGGTTGGAAAGAGCTGTATCAGGAAGGGAGTCAGCCGCAGGATTAGGTGGTGAAGAGAAAGTTGAGGCAAAGGCTGCCACTGACATTCGCTTCATAGTTCGAATGACTGCAAAGGAAGGTAGCAGTACTCGGTCGGCCTTTGCCAACGGGACAGGAAGCTTCAAGTGAGAAGAAAGAAGAGAGTGGTCAGTCAAGTAGAGAGAAATAGTGAGAAGATTTGAGAGGGGGATGTCTGAGGATATGAGAACATTCTAGGTGTGCTCGGCAGAGTGAGTCAGACCAGAGGGTAGAATGTAAAGGGACAGAGAGTTGCATAGGTTGCAAAAGAGCCCAGAGGAGTCTGGAAAGTTCACGTGGATGTTGAGATCCTCAAAGAGGAGAAGCTGGGAGGTAGAGGAACGGAGAGAAGAAGTGAGGTTAGCCCATTCAGGGAGGAAGATGGTAACATGGCTAGGTGGCCTATCGAAGGTTACCAAGGTCAGAGAGAAGCCAGGAAAGATAGAGATCCTGCAGACCAGGCATTCAAAGGAGGAGTAGGTTTTAGTTGGGAAGATGGAGGTAGGAATCCACTCAGGAAAGATCAAGGCAACTCTGCCTTAAACCATGTCTCTGTAAGAGCGATTACATCTAGGTCCAGGAGTTCAAGTAGGTGGCAGATGTCAGAGGAGCATTTGACAGAAGAGGTAGAGTTGAGAGTAGCAATGTGGAGCAGGTTCCCACTTTTGAAAGACTTTCGTGGAGGGGTACAGGGAAGAGAGGTACCTATCGAAAGTGGCAGAGGAACCTGAGAGGTAAAGGGAGGAGGAGGCAGAGGAGCCAAAGAGGTAGTGGCTTGCAAGGGGGCCAGAGAGGTTGTAGATAGCAGAGGAGCCAGGATGGTAGAGGAAGGAGATGGAGGAGGAGCCGGAATGGTAGAGGAAGGAGGTGGTAGAGGAGCCAGAGAAGTGGTAGCAGGAATAGGAGGAGAAGGAAGTTGATGAGGTGAGGGCGCCGCCTATCAAACAGTCGAAGGTTGGGCTGAGCAACCTGCACCATAATGGTACCATTTATATAGATATTAATGATGACTTTGGAGGACTGGAAGGAGGCCAATAGGATCTCCCATTGGGTTCTACCATTGATAGGTGAAGAGGAAGAAGCAGAGAGAAGAGCGACCATGTGAAGGGTTCATAGGTCAGGTTAATGAACAACAAAGAGGATGTCGGTGAGAGTCTCTCTGGAGGAAGCACTGACATAGGTGTCAGCGATGGGAAGGCTTGAGCTGGAGACCAGGGTGTCCTTCTTGAGCTTCTTCCTACCAGTCTTAGTGAGACAAGTAGGATAGAAGATTAATAAAAACAGTTGGAGAAGATGAGGGAATAGAGAACACCATAGTGGGTGTGATAGAGGGAGGAGAGGACAGGCGAGAGAGGAAAAAGCGAAAGGAACACTGTATAGAGCTACATCGCACAGGGTGCACAGGAAGTGGATAGGGTGGGAGGCAGGTGGAGCCATGGGGAAAACAACAGGCTACAACAGTGCGCAGAGAACAAGTAAACAAGGCAGCAGCAGGCAGTGAGAAATAGTGGTGGGAGCTTGCTCAGTACACCCTAGGGAGGAAGAAAGGCCTGGAGGACAACAGTAGTGAAACACAGAGAAGAGGGGAACCTAAAGAAGGGGAGAAAGTCCTAGTGGACAAAGCATACCATAACAAGCACACCCAGGAACATGAGCCTAGAGGAGGAAAAATGCAGGAGTATGCAAAAAACAGCGACAGAGGCCAATACAATCACCTAGAGGGTAAAAAGCAGTAATTGCAGGGAAAATGCAGAGACGGTGAACAGGGCAAATCATTCACCTACCGGGGAAAAATGCAGAGAAATGCAAGCAACACAGTTCAGAGATGCATAAAATAGAGTATGGCTACCTGAGGGACAGTGCAGGGTAAGAATCGCATTGAAAAGGAAGTACGCGTGAGTTAGGGCAGTTTAGAAGGACACAGTAATGGCTGCACCCCCGCCTGCCCCTTTCGCACCTTGCAGTAGCTGCTTGTGAACGCCTGCGTCGCTCAACACTGCAGCCTTGTCCTGCAAGGGCTTCGCAGCAGAGGGTCCGTTCCTTGGTTCTTAAATGCTCAGAAGCATGGACCTTTCAAGGTGTGCTACGTATCATTGGGCAGTGTCTCCTGCGCACAGAACACTGTATGGAGGAAGAAAGACCTGGAGGGCAAGAGTAGTGAAACACAGAGAAGAGAGGAACATAGAGAATAAGAGAAAGGCCTAGTGGACAAAGCATACCATATGAAGCACACCCAGGAACACCCAGGAACACCAGCTTAGAGGAGAAAGAATGCAGGAGTATGTAAAAACAGAGACAGAGGCCAATACAATCACTTACAGGGAAAAAAATCAGTAATTGCAGGGGAAATGCAGAGCCAGTGAAGCGGCCAAAACATTCACCTACAGAGAAATGCAAGGAAAACAGTTCAGAGATGCAGAAAACAGAGTACAGCAACCTGGGGAGGGATAGCCTAATGGATGCGTGAGGACAGTACAGGCTAAGAATTGCATTGAAAAGGAAGGATGCGTGAGGTAGGGTAGTTTAGTAGGACACAGTAATGGCTGCTCCCCTTGCCCGCACCGTTCGCACCTTGCAGTAGCTGCTTGTGAACGCCTGCGCTGCATGCTTGCACTCTTCGTTCCGACCCCTTCGTCGCCAGACACTTGCATCGCTCAACACCGCAGCCTTGTTCTGCGAGGGCTTATCCTTGGTTCTTAAAGGGTTAGAAGCATGGACATAGCAATGAGTGCTATGTATTGTCGGGCAGTGTCTCCTGCACACCTGCGTTGCTCAACACCGTGACCATGTCCTGCGAGGGCTTTCCCGCAGAGGGTCGGATCCTTGGTTCTTAAAGGCTTAGAAGCATGGACATAGCGATGCGTGCTATGTATTGTCGGGCAGTGTCTCCTGCGCACCTGTGTCACTCAACACTATGACATGTCCTGCGAGGGCTTTGCTGCACAGGGTCCGAAAGGTTCTCAAAGGTTCGTAAGCGTGGACGTAGCAATGTGTGCTATGCATCGTCAGGCAGCGTCTCCTGGGCACCTGCGTCGCTCATCACTGCAGCATTGTCATGCGAGGGCTTTGCTGTAGAGGGTCCGATCCTTGGTTCTTCAAGGCTTGGAAGCTTGGACATAGTGATGCATGCCACGTATCGCCGGGCAGCGTCTCCTGCGCACTTGCGCCACTGAACACTGCAGCCTTTTCCTGCAAGTGTTTTGCCAGAGAGGGTCTGATCCTTGGTTCTTAAAGGCTTGGAAGCGTGGACGTAGCAATGCTTGCTATGTATCGTCGGGCAGCGTCTCCTGAGCACCTGCATTGCTCCACACCGCAGCCTTGTCCTGCGAGGGCTTTGCCACAGAGGGTCAGGATCCTCAGTTCTTAAAGGCTCGGAAGCATGGACATAGCGACGCATGCTACATATCAACAGGCAGTATTTCCTGCACACATGTCTCACTCAACCCTGGATTGGTGGTGGAGAGACCAGGGACAAGCTGGGGAAGAGGGGGGCAGGAGCGCCTTTAAAGCTAGGACTGATACCAAATTCGAAGAAGCTAAGAGAGTGCCAGATAAGAAGGGCTCAGAACCCCATACTCATGGGACTGAGATCAAAGGAGAAGAAACATTGAGAGAATGCCAAAGAAGATGGGTGCAGGAGCCCTCAAGCACAAGAAAGAGAATTAATGGGGTAAATATACCCCTGGAAGGGCAAGACGAAGAGTGTGGGACACCCTTAAACCTTACCCGAGACTACGATGCAATCCCCTTGGGAGAAGGTGACCAGAGGGTGTGAGAACCCTGTTAATCCCAGACTTTGTTTTGTTCCAAATAGCAAGAGGACTCAGTTCCTGACCTAGGATTCAGTGCCCTGCCCTGTCCATCCTGTGTTGTCTTCTCCAAAATAAAACACTGTAGTTTAATTGATATTTCTGCATTGGCCTTGTAACTGATCCGCTTGTGACTCATCTTAAAATCATTTACTGTGTACATATAAACCCATACGGATGATAACCAGATCTACAGGCAAGAAGGGACGCACAATTCTTTCATTATTCGGTTACTTCTCTAAGCTAGGTCGACACTCAATAAATACTTTAATAATACTGATTATTATTGTATTGTTTGCTTCAATGTGAGGACTGAGCCCTCTTAGCTTCCGAGGAGTGAAGATACACCCAGACAGAAAAAGGGTCCTCCGCACAAACACCCCCTGTATCCACATAGAGCCTGGACACAAATGGGTTCCAAGCACAATACCACCTCAGGCTGCAGGCTCTGGACCACTGCAGTCCGTTTATAGAACAAAAAAATAGGAGAAAAACTACAACTCCCAAGATGCACAGGCCTCGGAAGTAGTTTTCTGGAAATACCCCGAGACTAGGAATTTCTCACATGATTCTGGGACGAGTACCATTTTAGGGACTAGCCTATAAAAGGCCATGCCCTAGGGAACAGAAGCTCAACGTTCTAACTAGTTTGTCCATAGTAATGCCGCACCTGCTGCTCTTAAGAAGTCTGCCTTCCTCTGACCGCCCGCGCGTCATCCCATCTACTCCTGGGGAGAGCAGCTTCTCATACCCGTGATTACACAGTTACACGCTCAGGACCAGTATGTTCACAGCGCGCCTCCTGCAAGAAACAAAAGAAAGAAGAAATAAGTGCTGTATATCTTACCTTGTTTTCTGCATGCGCCGGATACTAACCGTCTACATAGGAAGTGCTGATGCTTAACAGATTACCCAGCATAACAAATGTGCCTAAACAATACCAGTACACTTACCTGCATAACTGTTTTATTTAGCATAGGTAACTGTTTAATGCTTCAGACTAGCCGAATCAGTGTGCATGGCCACTGATGTTACCGTTGGTACAAACCACACATAGTTATTTTAACCTGTGAAAACTTTGCTTCAGCATAGCTGCTGGCCAGTTTACGTGAAGTTGAGTGAAGGAACTCAACTAGTCACAGAGAGACGAAACACTTTTACCAAAGCTCTGCTTGAAACTCATGTTAGTCTCGAAGAGTGGAAACAATGGGTAATTACGGGGTACAGGCTGTGGCTTCCCACTGGCGATTGTTATCCGAGGAAGTGCCTCGGATAACAATCGCCAGTTCTCCCCTCTTATTTTTGCAGGTGAACCAAGAGACCAGACTGGAGACGATCCAGGGTTACACCACAAGGGTGTCAGGCACGTACACAAACCCCACCAGGGTCGGATTGGGTCGTCGGCCCATCGGCCCGTGGCCGATGCAAAATCATGGCTTCGGACCTGGGGGCCGGTTCCTGAAGACCATGTGGGCCGGTTTTGGCCCAGGCATGGGCTTCATTGTGAAGCCTTCACACTTCAGGAACCAGCCCCCGGTGCTGGCCTGCTTTAGTGTGGCGTCTTCCCTCAGCCCACAGGTCTGGCATCCGGCGACAGCATGGCTGGCGCCTGCCAGGCCACTTCTGATTGCGAATTGTAATACTTAGTTACACCTATCCCCACCCACCCTGTCTGGGTTGCCGGGCCTGGCCTCGCAGTGCGCACACGGCAGTACAGTGCATTTGGAAGTTGGCTAGTTCCTTTCAACTTTGCAGGTGCCAATTTACAACATCAAATTGATACACTTACAAAGTTGAAAGTAACTTTGTCTGAGTGCCCTGGGGCTGGGAACTGGGAACTGGGAAATGACAGTGACTGTGAGCCAATGCAATGCAGAACTGCGCGCCTTCAGCATGAAGAGGTCAGGTCATGTAAGAGGATTCAATTCAACACTACAGCTAAGTCAACGCCTAGTCTATAATACTGAATGAAAACCCTTATTGATATATCTTTAGGTCCAGTTCATGCGTTCTGGATGACTACCCCTATATAACACCCCTCTCTTGGAATCCCCCTGACCCCACTGAGCCAAGAAGTAGTTCTGTTTTGCAAGTTAAAAGGGTTTATTTGATAATTTAAACAATAGATATATATATGACACTTTATAATAAGTTAATAATTGAATAGCACACTTAATCTGATATGATAAAGATCAACAACGGAGAATCTGGCACTAGCACACTTCTTTATAATTACTAAGGAGTTGAGATGAAATGGATAAGGTAGCACACTGGTAAATAGGTACAGAAGGATAATGTGGTAGAGAATGCTTTATAGGGTTCAAGGAAATGCAAGGTTGAATGAATGAAATGCAGTATAGAAAATACTCAATATGATTTCCACAAAACAATGTAATCACTTTTCTCTGGCTATTCACTCCCCCCCTCTTTATGCAATGCAATGGAATGGGAGGAGAGCACACAGTTCTCAGAAATGCAATCAATGTAATCAGTTCAATCCCCCCCCAAGCTTAGACAACAGAAGTTTAAAACACAGATAGGAGTTTTGAAAACACAGGCCCAAATGCTTTGATATGTGCTAGCAATGGATGAGAAATATGCTGGAAATGCTTTTTGATTCCCTTTCAGAGGTTCAGGGTGAGTGGTATCTAGTTAATATTAGTCCAGGCTCACACTAGCAATGAGGCAGGGATAGTTAGCAGGTTAAACGAATTTCTGGCAAATGGAAGGCAAGCAGCAGCAGTTTTTACATGTGAAGAAATTTGCAAATCGCGGCAAAATTCGCGAATGCGTGTTCCGCGATTGCG
Organism: Ambystoma mexicanum; assembly: GCF_040938575.1. Classification (NCBI taxonomy): domain Eukaryota; kingdom Metazoa; phylum Chordata; class Amphibia; order Caudata; family Ambystomatidae; genus Ambystoma; species Ambystoma mexicanum. The sequence continues at coordinate 1,247,017,598 of NC_090922.1, read as the reverse complement.
GTAAAACTATAAGGGGTAGGAATGCGGTTCTTGATGCGATTCAAAGCTACGATTCTAAGCTTTCAAATGAAAGTTACTGCAAGTCTCTAGCCCAAACGGTCGCGGAGATATGAGCGATTTAATAAAGGTCGTTTTTGGGTTTGCAAATTTCAAAAGCTCAAAATGACAAGTGCAGCTTGCAACTAGAAATGACAGGTGACAGCTAGGAGGCAGTTCTACTTAGGTTAAATAGATTGAATTAGATGAATTTAAACTAAGAGATTGGTTCTACACAGTTCTGCGGGGTACTCACACTATATTCTTGAGTGAAATGTGCCTCGCCACGGATCTGGTCAGGGTTTTAGACTGGACTCTGGTCTGGTCTGGTCTGGCCTCTGCACTTCACAGTGATCTGGGTCAGCTCTCTCTGCTGGTCTGGGTCTCTCTGGGTACAGCACTGCTTTCTCTCTGGTCTGGTCTCTTAGTTCTGGATAGATTGAAGTCTCTAGTTTGGCTTTCTGTAGGTTGATGAAGGTAAGTATGGATTTTTCCGGCAGAGCGTCCCGCTGCAGATGGATTTGGAAGGCCCTATCTGTCCTTATGTGTCTGCTTTTATGTGTTTAGAATGTGGGTGTGTTCTAGCATCACTGACCCTACCTCTCTCTCAGCTTCTAATTGGTCAAACTTCCATTTATCATTTGATTGGGGAATGAACTGTGAGTCAGAGTGATGTCATTTTACAGCCTGCAGAAAGTCCACTCCTCCTGTCAACTTACACACAAATCTAGATTTGAAACAAATACATATTTGCAGAGGTACATATTGTTTTAAAATCATATGCACCCATCATGCATTACAGGAGGTATACCCTGTTCAAACTCTGCTCTTCCTGGGAGCTTGCATTCAGAAATGGCACATATTTCACTTTTTAACTGATTTTGCAATTTCTGACATTGACCCAACTTTACATACATGTGTGCAGGGAGTAGGGACATTAACTGATGAAGTTTCAGATTTTTAACATGCATACAGTTAGAGTAATATCCATTTTTCCGCTAAAACCCCCCTGAACATGCCACCGGGTCGAAAAACCTCTTAAAATGTGTGCAGAAAAATCACAAGCATTATGGTATCATTTATAAAATTTTCACATGTCCGCTCTATGAGTTATTCATCTTTTTAAAGTTATGTTCTGGCTCCAAAGGGGTGTGGTTTCCCAGGTCACATGGTATAGAAACCAGTCTTTCCAGTTTCTGCCAAGCCAGCTTGCTCTCACAGGCAGTGCTCCTCCCAGCTCCTGCCAAGAGGAAGCTACATTTTACGACTGCGGTAATAAAAACCTTTGCCTGAGTGAAGAGGGCTTTGTTCACTCTCTTGCAGAGCACAGGTAATTCAATTATCAGATAGATGGCCTATCCTTAGTGTGGGCAGCAAAAGGAAGGTTGGCCTGGGAACACAGTGGTGACTCAAATTTCACTCCTGATGGGGGTAGTTGCCAGGCAGAATCAAGTTCCCTAAGCCAGACTTTCAGCTACTGTCATGTTATTTGTTGCTTTTTAAATTAACTTGCAATTTTACACATGCAGCTAGAATGCTGATTCTAAGTTTAAAACTATGACATTTAAACAGTTACAAAGGCATGTGACACCAAACATAGCTCACTCATTTAATCTAAACATTTTCGATTTTAGTGTCTTTAAATCCAGTGCAACTTAAACTGCTGACTCCATAGCAGTTTTGTTATAAGCATTGTTTTGGGCTCTTCATTTCCCAGATTTTGTAGGCACACAACACTCCATTCTACCAAATGTCTGCTGGTGTCCAGTGAGTTTTTAGATGTGTTGCAATGTTTAAAATAGACAGTTTGAGCCTGCCTTCAGAGAAACACAGGGTGGTTTTAAACTGCCGGCTTTTGGATAGTGGTGAGTACTGGTACTGCACCCATTTTTGGGATTTAAGAAAATGAATTCCCAACAATTCTAGGTTGCATTTGGCATCAGCATTGCCATTCCCAATGGTTTCAGACTACTGTGCGGGTAGTCCAATGGTGGTTTTAGGCAGTTTCCTTCTGTGCCCATAACATCGGCAAAAATGGGTGGCAGCCTATTCTTCCTGCATTTCCCTGTGCATTTTCTGGGAAGCTCTGGCCATCATGATGTTTTCATGTCAGTACTGCACAGTTTTGAGGTAGGGCTAGGATGCATGGGTAAATACATCCCACAAGCCCCCCTCTTGCGATGGCCATTCGGTTTCACTGATGGGACTCGCAAGATCTGGGATGTTTCCTCATCTTCTTCCAATAGATGGCACAGTTCAGCATCTTTTCCTCCATCCGGTACTGATCGATCAGTTCTCCTCGCCGGTCCTGATGGGAATAATCGGCGGTCCACTGGGCCCATTGGATCTTCGTTCCCGGTCTCCGTATCATCCTCCTTGGCCCGTCTCCCGGTTTTCTTTCTCCTAGGACGACAAAGGAAGAGCGGCAATACCTATTCATAGATTTTTTCCACCACTGTTGAGATAGTGGGGCAGCATATGCATTTCATCATAACAAAACATTACATTCTTATTTTGAGAAAAAAAAACAATATAACTAAGAGACAGTTTCATACACATCACAATATTTTAGAGACTAGATGTGGTATGTTTTATGATTGGAACTGAATTAGTCTGAGACAGTACCCGCTAGGATTCCAGAGGATTCCTCCAGTTGTTGCAGAGTGTGCCTGGGATGGCAACATTTCAACTGGTTTATGTGGACCCACTTGTCTTCCCCCTCTGCCGAACCGCCTTTGGGGATGCGGATCTTGTAGGCCACAGGGGAGATCTTATCGATGATCTCAAAGGGTCCCTTCCATGTAGGCAAAAATTTGCGCTGCTTGGCCTGGTTCCTTTGGAAGTTGTATAGATAGACCCGGTCTCCCACCTGTTATTCCTTCCTGGAAGTTTTCAGGTCATAATGGGTCTTCATGCTATCAGCCGATCTTTCTAGATTCCGCTGAGCATAAGCAAAAGCATGTTGGAGGTGTTTCCTTAAATTCTCTACATACTCATGAGTAGTGGAGGCATTTATCAGTGTCTGCTCCTGGGTCCTGTAGAGCAAATGCTGAGGAAGCACCATCTTGCGCCCAGTCATTAACTCAAATGGTGACATTTTGGTTGCAGATGAAGGGGTAGATCTGATAGCCTTTAGGACCAGAGGTAATCGGATATCCCAACTTGGCCCAGAATCTGCCACAAACTTCTTTAATATGCTCACAATTGTCCGGTTATATCTCTCTACTGCCCCAGAAGAAGCTGGTCTATAAGCAATATGCAGCTTTCTCTTGACCCCCAGTATCTCCCACATCTTTGTCATTACTTCACTGGTGAAGTGGCTACCTCTGTCTGACTCAATCCTTTGAGGTAGACCAAAACGGGAAAAGATGTGGTTAATCATCAAGGCAGCTGCAGTTTCTGCCTTGCAATTTGGGGCTGGGAGACATTCCACCCACTTGGTAAACAAGCATGTCACAGTCAACATGTACTTATTCCCCCTAGCCGAGCGAATCACAGGGCCTACAAAGTCGATTTGTAAATCTGACCATGGCAGTGTCATTCCCCTCTTTTGTAAAGGCGCCCGGTGTGTGAGGGATGTCGGCTGAAATTGTGCACACACAAGACAACCCTTCAAATATTGGTTGAGGTCCTGGCCCATGTGTGGCCAGTATGCAACCTCTCTTAAGATTTCCAATGTTGTGTGAAACCCCCTATGACCGGCGGTGGCCGCATCATGGGCGTGACTTAACATCAGGCTTCGGAATGAGGTAGGAACCACCCACTGATCGAGGCCAGCTTTGGATTTCCTTACCAGCAAACCGTCTTGGATCCGGAACATTTTTGGACATTTCATCAACACTCTTAGGTCCTCTTTCCCAATGTAATCGGTATCCGTCAGGGGAAAGTTCTCAGGGTCCTCAAGGTGCTGGTAAAACTTACCAATAATTGGATCCCCCTTTTGAGCTGTAATCAAATCAGCATCAGGGGTCTCCTTACTCCATTGTGCAATTGAAAGGTCGTTGTGAGCATTTGTCTGGGACCTAGTGATGGCAGTGACCTGGATTTCCCCCAACAGGGACTCAATCTCAATTAGATCCCCTTGGATGGCCCCGGTTTTGGCCAGCTGATCAGCTAAGTCATTTCCAGTTTTGTCTGGTCCCTCTACTTTGGAATGACCCTTAATCTTTTTCCAGTAGATGGTCATCCCATTCGATGTGACCAGATCATCAATGTTTTGGATCAACTTCCCATGTTTCAAGGGTTTGTTGTTAGCACATAACATGCCTCTGGTTTTCCAATTAACCAGGTGCTCCACGAACCCGTTCCGTACATAATCCGAATCTGTGATTATGACCAGTTCGCGAAGTTGATGCTGGACAGCAGTGAGGATGGCCTGATGCACAGCCATCAATTCTGCCACCTGACTACTTCGGGGACCAATTTTGTATCCAGCGGAGGGTTCTGGGGACTCATTCACCCATGCATTCCCTACGCCGGCCACCAGTTCTTTCTCCCCGTTGTTGTCAACATGGTAAGAGCATCCATCCACATAGACAGTGGGCATTCCCTCACACTTGTCTTCTTCAAAGACTTTGTGTGGGGAATTAAGGTATGCCTCCATGTTGTCCTTTATTTTTAGACTTTCGTCCTCGAGACAGTTTTCTCTGGCACAATCATGCAAGTCCGCCAGACCTTGCGCGAGGGGACTCTTCTTGTTTTGGCCATATCTGACCTCCACAGGAAAGCCTTGCATTGACAGAATCCAGGAAGTAATTCGGGAATTACTCACATTTCCGGCCTGGATTCTGTCACTTTGGAGATATTGCAGAGGCTGGTGTGGAGTCTCCACAATGATGTGTTCCCCCTGGATAAACGGGCGGTAATTCTTCAATGCCCACACCGTTGCCAGGAGTGCCTTCTCACAATCGTTGAATTTTTCCTCCACAGAGGATAAAGTTTTGCTCGCATAGGAGATTACTTTATTGACCTTGTCATGCTTTTGGTATAATACTGCCGTCAAGCACGTATCAGAGAACCCCGTCTCCAGGAAGAACTCCTTGTTTCTGACAGGGTAAGCTAGGCAAGGCGCTTGTGAGAGGCTTCTTTTGAGTTGTTTTACCGCCTCGGCTTGTTCTGGACCCCATTCCCACTTGACCCCCCCCCTTCAGGAGATGAATCAGGGGTCTGGTGATCTCTGCGTAGCCCTCAATGAACTTTCTGCTGTAATTAGTCAGTCCAAGGAGGCTCCTTAGTTCCCGCAGAGTTGTGGGGTCTTTCAGTTTCTGAAGTGCTTCCACTTTCTTTTCCTGGGGACAGAGGCCCTGAGGAGTAATCTCATGCCCCAAGAAATTAACACGGGTTCTACACCACTGTGCTTTCTGAAAGGAAAGTTTTGCTCCGGCGGCCCTCAACTGTGTCAGAACATAACGGATCTCCGCTATGTGTTCCTCCACAGATGAACTTTTGATGAGGACATCATCTACATAAGCCAGGTTACCCCTCGCACCCAGGTCGGGCATGGCCTTATGTAGGAAAATGTTGAATTCATTGCCAGAGTTGAGGTATCCGAAGGGAGTCCGGGTCCATGTGTACTGCTGGCCCCCAAAGGTAAAAGCCAGCTTGTATTGGTCCTCCCTACTGACAGGCACAGTCCAGTATCCATTGGTCAGGTCTATTGCAGTGAATACCTGTGACCCCTGGATCTGGGCCAGCCCTTGGTCAATGTAGGGCAGAGGCCATCGGGAAGTATGGACCCGTTTGTTGAGCTCCCTGAGGTCGGCACAGAGTCTCCACTGGCCGTTTGGCTTCAATATTCCCAGCACCGGATTATTGAAGGTGCTGTGGACTGGACGGATTATTCCCCGGGACTCAAGGTTCTTAATTATTTCAGTAAGGGACTCCATGGATGCGAGAGGCAAACGATATTGCTTCACAAACACAGGAGTCATGCCAGGGTCCGTGGGGATTGTTGTTGTGTGGATGTCAGTGCGACCACAGTCATATGAGTCTACCGCAAAGAGATCTTGGAAATCCAAGAAAACTTGTTTCAACTTTTGCTTCTGTTCCAGAGTCACACAGGCATCAGCTAGGTTGTCTCTCTCTTCCACCATCTGCCTGAAGCCTGGAAAGACTTCTGGTTTGGCTATCTCCGCGGCCTCCTCCAGCTGGGTGGAGAAGTCCCTGGTCAGAGTGCTGATTTGGACCGGAGGCTTCAGGTGGGAAAGGCAGCCCTCATGTACCTGGAAGATCACCTCATCCCTCCTGAAGTCACACGTCACATCTTCCTTACCATAGGGGCAGGAAGTGTACACCAGGAAGTTCCCCCCATGCCGGGTGAAAATCCTGTCTGGTGTTGTATTGTCCTCACTGTCACTGTCAACACAGTCCTTGGGGATTGGTCCTAACAGTTCATTTACAAGATCAATGGAGAAATGTCGGTCATCAACCGCCATTCCAATAATGGTGCCTGCGGCTAGAGTAATACTCTTTAAGTCGCTGTTATCCACCTCTATTAGAATGGTGTCATGTTCTATGTTGACTAATGGAGTTGGGTTTACCCCTAACCCTTGCAGTTGGAGAGAAGCATTTAGATGTATGTAAGCATCAGGGTTTTGCAAATATTGTCCTCTTTTAACTTTCACTTCCAGGGAGAATTGTCGGGTCCTTTCTGGGATGGTGACTTCCTCTTTGATCTGAATTTCAACTGCATAAGGTAGCAATTGAGCTGACCTAAATGCTTTTTCTGGATCATCAAAGCCCATGGGATTATCCGCTAATCGGGACCAAGCTTTGAAGTTTATTAGGTCCAAACTAATGGCAAAGCGATTGAGAATGTCACTGCCTAAGTAAAAGGCGGCAGTGACGTCTCGCACGACCCAACAATTATGGACTATGCTCTTGTTGCCAATGGAGATTTTGAGCATACACCTGCTTGGCAGGAGATGTTTTGAATTGGGTGCTTCCAGGTCCATTTCCCATTTGTCTATCAGTTTGAAGGTGGGAATGGCTGGATCTTTTGGAAGTTGGCGAAACATGGCTTCGCTGATGAAGCTCTTACCGTTGTTCACACACACTCGAGCGAGAACAGAGTCCTTCCCATCATTTAACTGAAAAGGGATGAACAACTGCTCTCCAATTTGCTGAATCTCAGCCAGGCTCTGAGCTGATTTCACATCTTTCTGGACTATAGGAGTGGGAGTTTCTGATTGTGGATTAGTATAGAATTTCAGAGTGTTTCCTTCCAGCGTGGAATACCACTTTAGACTGGAAGGAAGGTTGATTTTCAGAAATAGAGAGGACCCCCCATCACCAGTCTGTTGTCCTACTGCTATTACTGTCACGTCTGGAATTTGGTTGTTCTGGAAGTGAAATTGTACTTGGTCAGATTTTTGTTCAACCATGTGGCAGGTACCGTTTAAACTAACATGGTTGACACTCTGTTTTAATTTTATTGGTCGGCTAGTCTGGGTCCAGAGGACCTTGTTTACACAATCTATTAGGGGTGACAACCTTCTCAGGAGGTCATTCCCTAGTAAACAAGGGGTGCCCTCCGGGGTCACAACTATGACCGGGTGTTTCAACTTATGTCGCCCAATTTTAATGTCCAAGTCTGCAGTCCCCTCAACGGGAATTTCCTTCCCGTCAAAGTTCTGTAGTTGTCCAGGAAGAGAGGTGAGAGGAATTTGGTAATTCTCTCCCCTTCCTGCATTCAGTTCGTCAAAGGCCCTTCTGGACAGAAGGGTAGCTTGAGATCCAGTGTCCACCAGTGCCGAGATTGTACCCTGCCCCTGTACTTGTACCGGGGCATAATATCTTCCCTCCTTCTCCTCAAGGGGGCACAGGTAATGTACATTTTTGGACAACTGGTGGGCTAACTTTCTGGTTTCGGACATCGCGAGAGAAGAATTTTGGGCAGAATTCTGTGGAGAGCCTTGGGAATCTGAAAGAAAAAGTTGGCAACTGGAGATCAGAGCCATTGTGGGTTCCCCTGGTTCCGGTTCTGGGCCGCCCCCCCCTTTTTGGAGGCAGTCACCAGGATGGGTTTGAACCAGGGGGTTTTCTTGCTGTTTGTTCTGGGATGAGATAGTGGGCGGCGGTAGCTCAGTCTCCACATCTCCCCAGTCTGGATTTGCATCCCTAGGGACCCATTTTTCTTTGGGAGGAGTTCCCCCCTCTCTGAAGGAGAAGATCCTTTTCCCAGGATCCTCTGAGGATCCCTCTCCCTCAAATTGGAAGATCTGTACCTCCTCCTCAAATTGAGTCTGTTTGGGTCTTTTGTTTCTCCTACCCCCCCTCTGCTCCTTAGGAGGCAGACTTTCAGGGGCAAGAGATTTTGTTTCCGGTTCCTGGGTTTCCAGGGGCTGTTTACAAGTGAGGAAGGAAGCTTCCTCCAAGGCTTTACACCCCCCTTCCCTTTGTGCCTCCTCCCTGGGAACCGGTGAGTTATCGGGGTGCTGCCCCCGTCATTGTTCTGGAGCACCAGGTCCAGAGTTGGGTGCGTTCTGCGCCGGCACGCCCATCTGAGGGTTCTGCTGAGCCCTCAGTATGTGACCCAGGTCCCGCGCCATGTTTTGAACCTGGCGCTCTAACTGGGAAACCCGCTCAGGCTGATACGGGGCCCTGTTTTCTCCCCTGGGCTGATCCCGGGAAGGGTAGCTGTCCCTCCTCTGGTAATACCCCGGGTTGGGAAGATTTGGGTACCCCTCCACCCTTGGCCTCCCCTCTCCCGGATTCAGTGGTCTGGGCTCAGGGAATTGGGGAAAGAAGGATGGATGGTTTTGGGGCTGAAAGTCGGGTGGATATCTGGGGGAAAAGTTCTGCCCAGGGTTTGGTAAATTTCTGCCCTCCTGTGGGAAGTTTGGAGGGAAGTTCCCTGGGTTAGGTGCTTGTCTGGATCCCCCCCCTTGGGCTGGAGGAGTCCACACATAACCCAGGATGGGTCGATTTCCCTTGTAACGGGGACTTACATAATCAGGAGAGCGAGGGACCCCATTTGTGGGGCTGCCTCCTTGGCTCCCTGTCTGTGACTGACCCGAGGACCTCCTGGGCCTAGCATTATTAGGTGCAGGCAGGTTTTTAGGCCCCCCCATCTCCAAATCCAAAACGGGGGTAACCTTTACCTCTGCCACCTTGGCAGCAGCAGGGGTGCTGTTGGCTTTGGGGTTTTTCTGGGCATTACTTTTGCTATCTACCGGTTTCTGCACCTCATAGATCCGGGTAGCCTGTTCAATGACCCAGTCTAAAGATCTTTTCTCGTGAAAATCCCTCACGAGCTGGGTCATGATATATTTGGGCAAGGCATGGAAAAACGTATTAATAAATTCCCTGCTATCCGTGCGCACCCTTCTTGTGGTCTGTGCAAAAGCACGCTTTAACTCCTGCACAAATTCTTGTGGGGCCTGATCCTCCCCACATTGCAAATTGTAGGCTGCCTTGCGAGCCTCTTGAGGATTTCTGTGAACAGAAAAATGTTTCAGGATGGCCGCCTTATATGTGGACCATCTTAAATGATTTTGGTCCTCCAGCCCCGCAAAGAAACTGGAGTATTCCGGGGAGAATGTCCACTTTACATATTGAATACAGCTTTGGCTGTCCTTCAAATGGAAAGTCTCCATCATTTGTTCAAACAACTCTAAGTGCTCCCAAACAGAATACTTAGCGTTCTTATGGTAAGGCGTGATGACGCTCCTGATCGCCTTAATCTGCTTTAAGGGGTCCTTAAGCAAGGCCCTTTTTGCCTTATTGGCCTTTTTGGTTCGGGTAACCCTTGTCCATTCTTCCTCGGACTCAGAGGCACTGCTCCCAGAGGTTCCCGTCTGTTCTTCCAGGTTTTCCCGGATTCTGCGAGCCTGGGAATGGCTGGCAGAATGTGGGGACCTGGTCTCCTGTGCCCTGCGCAGTTCAGAGGAGTCTTCAGATTCCTCCTTGCGGCCAGGATTTGATGGGTACCCCCTCCACTGACCTAACTGGGCAGAGGTTTTCAGGATGCCCTTAATGGGCCTACTCTCCTGGGGTTCCCCATTGAACTGTACTGTACTTGGGTGCCCATACCCGGATGCCCACCCCTCCATTCCTGAGTGGTTCTGGCCTATGAGCCCCATACTCTTAGCTGGATAGTAATCTGCCATCCCTGTGGCCCTGTGCTCATGTGCGCCAGGGAACATGGGGGTGGCAGAGTCCAGGGACTGAGAGGTATGAGGGCCTCTGGTACTAGGGCTCCTGAGGTTATGCTCCGGAGTTTCCCTTTCCCAGCGAACCTCATCTCTATCCGCCCCTGCTCCCTGTTGCAATGCAAGAGCCTGCATTTGTGCCTTCAGTTCTTCAGTTAAGGCCTTACTGGACTCTATCAGTCTCTCCTGCATCGCTACCTGTTGTTGGAGCCTATCATTGTGTTCACAGAGGGCCTCGTTTTCCCTCTGTGCTTCCTGGTTGGTCCTGGAGAACTGGGCCAGTCTTTGCTGCAGGAGGGTTACCTCCTGAGCTGTGTCCCTATTGGCCTGCTCCTTTCTTGCTAGAGCATCCTCCACCCTCCTGGTGTGCTCTAACAAGTTCTGGTGTTCTTTTTGGAGATCACCCAGTCCCTGGTGGGCCAGGTGATTTTCTTCCATTTTTCTTTTTAAATGGCAGACTTCCTGGCCTAAGGCGTCTCTTTCCTGACTAAGAGCCTGCATTTGTGCCGCCAGGTCGTCCCTTTGCCGTTGAAGGGCACCAGCTTTTTGGCGCTCCTCATCAAACTCTGCCTGGGTATCCAGGTCTTTCAAGATCAGCTTGTTGCTCTCTACCTTCACTCTATCTAGATGACTTTGCAGGGTGGCTACCTGCTCCGTGCATGCCCTGTTAAAGTCTAATTGTTGCTCCAGCTTTTTCTGGCTCTGCAGTAAGGAGTCCAAACTGTCTTGGTGCTCCTTCTGCAGGGCCAGAAATCTGGTATCCTGTTCTGACTTTTCCTTTTGCAGCACATCCATATCCTCCCTCATTTTAGTGATGTACAGTCTGCTGTCATTTTCTGACTCCTGGCTCCTCTGCAGCCTCTGCTCAGAAGAGACCAGGTCAGATTGGACCTTCTGTAATGCCAGCAGTTGCCTACTCGCCAGATCTTGGCCTTCAGCACATTTGTCCTGCACGGCTCCCATATGTAAATATAAATACGCCGCTACCCTGGCAATCTTATTGTGTTCATCTTTGGCTTTAGGAGCCATATATAGTTCACTCAGGGCCACATGTAAGGGACCCTGATCTCTATATATATCTGACCCTGTTTCAGTGACCTGTTGTGTGATGGCCTGCAACCACGCATCCTGGCCCTGTTCGGTCCATTCACCTCTCACAAATAGCTTATGCAAGAGGTGCTCTCTGGCTATTTTCATGTCTACTAAGGTCGTCATTCTAGAGATTGGTCTCTGTCCTGACTTACAGAAGTTTGTATTTTATTTTTGCAGAACAGAACTTTTCTTGGAGTGTCCCTTTTGAGGAATGCTTCACAGCGTAATGCAGCGTGGTGATCCGACCGGATGTATGTATCCCGTCAGTTAGCACACTGTATTAAGCTGCACAAGTGGTAAATCTAACCCAACGTCTCGGCTCGAGCCCCCAATTTGTAAGAGGATTCAATTCAACACTACAGCTAAGTCAACGCCTAGTCTATAATACTGAATGAAAACCCTTATTGATATATCTTTAGGTCCAGTTCATGCGTTCTGGATGACTACCCCTATATAACACCCCTCTCTTGGAATCCCCCTGACCCCACTGAGCCAAGAAGTAGTTCTGTTTTGCAAGTTAAAAGGGTTTATTTGATAATTTAAACAATAGATATATATATGACACTTTATAATAAGTTAATAATTGAATAGCACACTTAATCTGATATGATAAAGATCAACAACGGAGAATCTGGCACTAGCACACTTCTTTATAATTACTAAGGAGTTGAGATGAAATGGATAAGGTAGCACACTGGTAAATAGGTACAGAAGGATAATGTGGTAGAGAATGCTTTATAGGGTTCAAGGAAATGCAAGGTTGAATGAATGAAATGCAGTATAGAAAATACTCAATATGATTTCCACAAAACAATGTAATCACTTTTCTCTGGCTATTCACTCCCCCCCTCTTTATGCAATGCAATGGAATGGGAGGAGAGCACACAGTTCTCAGAAATGCAATCAATGTAATCAGTTCAATCCCCCCCCAAGCTTAGACAACAGAAGTTTAAAACACAGATAGGAGTTTTGAAAACACAGGCCCAAATGCTTTGATATGTGCTAGCAATGGATGAGAAATATGCTGGAAATGCTTTTTGATTCCCTTTCAGAGGTTCAGGGTGAGTGGTATCTAGTTAATATTAGTCCAGGCTCACACTAGCAATGAGGCAGGGATAGTTAGCAGGTTAAACGAATTTCTGGCAAATGGAAGGCAAGCAGCAGCAGTTTTTACATGTGAAGAAATTTGCAAATCGCGGCAAAATTCGCGAATGCGTGTTCCGCGATTGCGGTAAAACTATAAGGGGTAGGAATGCGGTTCTTGATGCGATTCAAAGCTACGATTCTAAGCTTTCAAATGAAAGTTACTGCAAGTCTCTAGCCCAAACGGTCGCGGAGATATGAGCGATTTAATAAAGGTCGTTTTTGGGTTTGCAAATTTCAAAAGCTCAAAATGACAAGTGCAGCTTGCAACTAGAAATGACAGGTGACAGCTAGGAGGCAGTTCTACTTAGGTTAAATAGATTGAATTAGATGAATTTAAACTAAGAGATTGGTTCTACACAGTTCTGCGGGGTACTCACACTATATTCTTGAGTGAAATGTGCCTCGCCACGGATCTGGTCAGGGTTTTAGACTGGACTCTGGTCTGGTCTGGTCTGGCCTCTGCACTTCACAGTGATCTGGGTCAGCTCTCTCTGCTGGTCTGGGTCTCTCTGGGTACAGCACTGCTTTCTCTCTGGTCTGGTCTCTTAGTTCTGGATAGATTGAAGTCTCTAGTTTGGCTTTCTGTAGGTTGATGAAGGTAAGTATGGATTTTTCCGGCAGAGCGTCCCGCTGCAGATGGATTTGGAAGGCCCTATCTGTCCTTATGTGTCTGCTTTTATGTGTTTAGAATGTGGGTGTGTTCTAGCATCACTGACCCTACCTCTCTCTCAGCTTCTAATTGGTCAAACTTCCATTTATCATTTGATTGGGGAATGAACTGTGAGTCAGAGTGATGTCATTTTACAGCCTGCAGAAAGTCCACTCCTCCTGTCAACTTACACACAAATCTAGATTTGAAACAAATACATATTTGCAGAGGTACATATTGTTTTAAAATCATATGCACCCATCATGCATTACAGGAGGTATACCCTGTTCAAACTCTGCTCTTCCTGGGAGCTTGCATTCAGAAATGGCACATATTTCACTTTTTAACTGATTTTGCAATTTCTGACATTGACCCAACTTTACATACATGTGTGCAGGGAGTAGGGACATTAACTGATGAAGTTTCAGATTTTTAACATGCATACAGTTAGAGTAATATCCATTTTTCCGCTAAAACCCCCCTGAACATGCCACCGGGTCGAAAAACCTCTTAAAATGTGTGCAGAAAAATCACAAGCATTATGGTATCATTTATAAAATTTTCACATGTCCGCTCTATGAGTTATTCATCTTTTTAAAGTTATGTTCTGGCTCCAAAGGGGTGTGGTTTCCCAGGTCACATGGTATAGAAACCAGTCTTTCCAGTTTCTGCCAAGCCAGCTTGCTCTCACAGGCAGTGCTCCTCCCAGCTCCTGCCAAGAGGAAGCTACATTTTACGACTGCGGTAATAAAAACCTTTGCCTGAGTGAAGAGGGCTTTGTTCACTCTCTTGCAGAGCACAGGTAATTCAATTATCAGATAGATGGCCTATCCTTAGTGTGGGCAGCAAAAGGAAGGTTGGCCTGGGAACACAGTGGTGACTCAAATTTCACTCCTGATGGGGGTAGTTGCCAGGCAGAATCAAGTTCCCTAAGCCAGACTTTCAGCTACTGTCATGTTATTTGTTGCTTTTTAAATTAACTTGCAATTTTACACATGCAGCTAGAATGCTGATTCTAAGTTTAAAACTATGACATTTAAACAGTTACAAAGGCATGTGACACCAAACATAGCTCACTCATTTAATCTAAACATTTTCGATTTTAGTGTCTTTAAATCCAGTGCAACTTAAACTGCTGACTCCATAGCAGTTTTGTTATAAGCATTGTTTTGGGCTCTTCATTTCCCAGATTTTGTAGGCACACAACACTCCATTCTACCAAATGTCTGCTGGTGTCCAGTGAGTTTTTAGATGTGTTGCAATGTTTAAAATAGACAGTTTGAGCCTGCCTTCAGAGAAACACAGGGTGGTTTTAAACTGCCGGCTTTTGGATAGTGGTGAGTACTGGTACTGCACCCATTTTTGGGATTTAAGAAAATGAATTCCCAACAATTCTAGGTTGCATTTGGCATCAGCATTGCCATTCCCAATGGTTTCAGACTACTGTGCGGGTAGTCCAATGGTGGTTTTAGGCAGTTTCCTTCTGTGCCCATAACATCGGCAAAAATGGGTGGCAGCCTATTCTTCCTGCATTTCCCTGTGCATTTTCTGGGAAGCTCTGGCCATCATGATGTTTTCATGTCAGTACTGCACAGTTTTGAGGTAGGGCTAGGATGCATGGGTAAATACATCCCACAAGCCCCCCTCTTGCGATGGCCATTCGGTTTCACTGATGGGACTCGCAAGATCTGGGATGTTTCCTCATCTTCTTCCAATAGATGGCACAGTTCAGCATCTTTTCCTCCATCCGGTACTGATCGATCAGTTCTCCTCGCCGGTCCTGATGGGAATAATCGGCGGTCCACTGGGCCCATTGGATCTTCGTTCCCGGTCTCCGTATCATCCTCCTTGGCCCGTCTCCCGGTTTTCTTTCTCCTAGGACGACAAAGGAAGAGCGGCAATACCTATTCATAGATTTTTTCCACCACTGTTGAGATAGTGGGGCAGCATATGCATTTCATCATAACAAAACATTACATTCTTATTTTGAGAAAAAAAAACAATATAACTAAGAGACAGTTTCATACACATCACAATATTTTAGAGACTAGATGTGGTATGTTTTATGATTGGAACTGAATTAGTCTGAGACAGTACCCGCTAGGATTCCAGAGGATTCCTCCAGTTGTTGCAGAGTGTGCCTGGGATGGCAACATTTCAACTGGTTTATGTGGACCCACTTGTCTTCCCCCTCTGCCGAACCGCCTTTGGGGATGCGGATCTTGTAGGCCACAGGGGAGATCTTATCGATGATCTCAAAGGGTCCCTTCCATGTAGGCAAAAATTTGCGCTGCTTGGCCTGGTTCCTTTGGAAGTTGTATAGATAGACCCGGTCTCCCACCTGTTATTCCTTCCTGGAAGTTTTCAGGTCATAATGGGTCTTCATGCTATCAGCCGATCTTTCTAGATTCCGCTGAGCATAAGCAAAAGCATGTTGGAGGTGTTTCCTTAAATTCTCTACATACTCATGAGTAGTGGAGGCATTTATCAGTGTCTGCTCCTGGGTCCTGTAGAGCAAATGCTGAGGAAGCACCATCTTGCGCCCAGTCATTAACTCAAATGGTGACATTTTGGTTGCAGATGAAGGGGTAGATCTGATAGCCTTTAGGACCAGAGGTAATCGGATATCCCAACTTGGCCCAGAATCTGCCACAAACTTCTTTAATATGCTCACAATTGTCCGGTTATATCTCTCTACTGCCCCAGAAGAAGCTGGTCTATAAGCAATATGCAGCTTTCTCTTGACCCCCAGTATCTCCCACATCTTTGTCATTACTTCACTGGTGAAGTGGCTACCTCTGTCTGACTCAATCCTTTGAGGTAGACCAAAACGGGAAAAGATGTGGTTAATCATCAAGGCAGCTGCAGTTTCTGCCTTGCAATTTGGGGCTGGGAGACATTCCACCCACTTGGTAAACAAGCATGTCACAGTCAACATGTACTTATTCCCCCTAGCCGAGCGAATCACAGGGCCTACAAAGTCGATTTGTAAATCTGACCATGGCAGTGTCATTCCCCTCTTTTGTAAAGGCGCCCGGTGTGTGAGGGATGTCGGCTGAAATTGTGCACACACAAGACAACCCTTCAAATATTGGTTGAGGTCCTGGCCCATGTGTGGCCAGTATGCAACCTCTCTTAAGATTTCCAATGTTGTGTGAAACCCCCTATGACCGGCGGTGGCCGCATCATGGGCGTGACTTAACATCAGGCTTCGGAATGAGGTAGGAACCACCCACTGATCGAGGCCAGCTTTGGATTTCCTTACCAGCAAACCGTCTTGGATCCGGAACATTTTTGGACATTTCATCAACACTCTTAGGTCCTCTTTCCCAATGTAATCGGTATCCGTCAGGGGAAAGTTCTCAGGGTCCTCAAGGTGCTGGTAAAACTTACCAATAATTGGATCCCCCTTTTGAGCTGTAATCAAATCAGCATCAGGGGTCTCCTTACTCCATTGTGCAATTGAAAGGTCGTTGTGAGCATTTGTCTGGGACCTAGTGATGGCAGTGACCTGGATTTCCCCCAACAGGGACTCAATCTCAATTAGATCCCCTTGGATGGCCCCGGTTTTGGCCAGCTGATCAGCTAAGTCATTTCCAGTTTTGTCTGGTCCCTCTACTTTGGAATGACCCTTAATCTTTTTCCAGTAGATGGTCATCCCATTCGATGTGACCAGATCATCAATGTTTTGGATCAACTTCCCATGTTTCAAGGGTTTGTTGTTAGCACATAACATGCCTCTGGTTTTCCAATTAACCAGGTGCTCCACGAACCCGTTCCGTACATAATCCGAATCTGTGATTATGACCAGTTCGCGGAGTTGATGCTGGACAGCAGTGAGGATGGCCTGATGCACAGCCATCAATTCTGCCACCTGACTACTTCGGGGACCAATTTTGTATCCAGCGGAGGGTTCTGGGGACTCATTCACCCATGCATTCCCTACGCCGGCCACCAGTTCTTTCTCCCCGTTGTTGTCAACATGGTAAGAGCATCCATCCACATAGACAGTGGGCATTCCCTCACACTTGTCTTCTTCAAAGACTTTGTGTGGGGAATTAAGGTATGCCTCCATGTTGTCCTTTATTTTTAGACTTTCGTCCTCGAGACAGTTTTCTCTGGCACAATCATGCAAGTCCGCCAGACCTTGCGCGAGGGGACTCTTCTTGTTTTGGCCATATCTGACCTCCACAGGAAAGCCTTGCATTGACAGAATCCAGGAAGTAATTCGGGAATTACTCACATTTCCGGCCTGGATTCTGTCACTTTGGAGATATTGCAGAGGCTGGTGTGGAGTCTCCACAATGATGTGTTCCCCCTGGATAAACGGGCGGTAATTCTTCAATGCCCACACCGTTGCCAGGAGTGCCTTCTCACAATCGTTGAATTTTTCCTCCACAGAGGATAAAGTTTTGCTCGCATAGGAGATTACTTTATTGACCTTGTCATGCTTTTGGTATAATACTGCCGTCAAGCACGTATCAGAGAACCCCGTCTCCAGGAAGAACTCCTTGTTTCTGACAGGGTAAGCTAGGCAAGGCGCTTGTGAGAGGCTTCTTTTGAGTTGTTTTACCGCCTCGGCTTGTTCTGGACCCCATTCCCACTTGACCCCCCCCCTTCAGGAGATGAATCAGGGGTCTGGTGATCTCTGCGTAGCCCTCAATGAACTTTCTGCTGTAATTAGTCAGTCCAAGGAGGCTCCTTAGTTCCCGCAGAGTTGTGGGGTCTTTCAGTTTCTGAAGTGCTTCCACTTTCTTTTCCTGGGGACAGAGGCCCTGAGGAGTAATCTCATGCCCCAAGAAATTAACACGGGTTCTACACCACTGTGCTTTCTGAAAGGAAAGTTTTGCTCCGGCGGCCCTCAACTGTGTCAGAACATAACGGATCTCCGCTATGTGTGACTCCACAGATGAACTTTTGATGAGGACATCATCTACATAAGCCAGGTTACCCCTCGCACCCAGGTCGGGCATGGCCTTATGTAGGAAAATGTTGAATTCATTGCCAGAGTTGAGGTATCCGAAGGGAGTCCGGGTCCATGTGTACTGCTGGCCCCCAAAGGTAAAAGCCAGCTTGTATTGGTCCTCCCTACTGACAGGCACAGTCCAGTATCCATTGGTCAGGTCTATTGCAGTGAATACCTGTGACCCCTGGATCTGGGCCAGCCCTTGGTCAATGTAGGGCAGAGGCCATCGGGAAGTATGGACCCGTTTGTTGAGCTCCCTGAGGTCGGCACAGAGTCTCCACTGGCCGTTTGGCTTCAATATTCCCAGCACCGGATTATTGAAGGTGCTGTGGACTGGACGGATTATTCCCCGGGACTCAAGGTTCTTAATTATTTCAGTAAGGGACTCCATGGATGCGAGAGGCAAACGATATTGCTTCACAAACACAGGAGTCATGCCAGGGTCCGTGGGGATTGTTGTTGTGTGGATGTCAGTGCGACCACAGTCATATGAGTCTACCGCAAAGAGATCTTGGAAATCCAAGAAAACTTGTTTCAACTTTTGCTTCTGTTCCAGAGTCACACAGGCATCAGCTAGGTTGTCTCTCTCTTCCACCATCTGCCTGAAGCCTGGAAAGACTTCTGGTTTGGCTATCTCCGCGGCCTCCTCCAGCTGGGTGGAGAAGTCCCTGGTCAGAGTGCTGATTTGGACCGGAGGCTTCAGGTGGGAAAGGCAGCCCTCATGTACCTGGAAGATCACCTCATCCCTCCTGAAGTCACACGTCACATCTTCCTTACCATAGGGGCAGGAAGTGTACACCAGGAAGTTCCCCCCATGCCGGGTGAAAATCCTGTCTGGTGTTGTATTGTCCTCACTGTCACTGTCAACACAGTCCTTGGGGATTGGTCCTAACAGTTCATTTACAAGATCAATGGAGAAATGTCGGTCATCAACCGCCATTCCAATAATGGTGCCTGCGGCTAGAGTAATACTCTTTAAGTCGCTGTTATCCACCTCTATTAGAATGGTGTCATGTTCTATGTTGACTAATGGAGTTGGGTTTACCCCTAACCCTTGCAGTTGGAGAGAAGCATTTAGATGTATGTAAGCATCAGGGTTTTGCAAATATTGTCCTCTTTTAACTTTCACTTCCAGGGAGAATTGTCGGGTCCTTTCTGGGATGGTGACTTCCTCTTTGATCTGAATTTCAACTGCATAAGGTAGCAATTGAGCTGACCTAAATGCTTTTTCTGGATCATCAAAGCCCATGGGATTATCCGCTAATCGGGACCAAGCTTTGAAGTTTATTAGGTCCAAACTAATGGCAAAGCGATTGAGAATGTCACTGCCTAAGTAAAAGGCGGCAGTGACGTCTCGCACGACCCAACAATTATGGACTATGCTCTTGTTGCCAATGGAGATTTTGAGCATACACCTGCTTGGCAGGAGATGTTTTGAATTGGGTGCTTCCAGGTCCATTTCCCATTTGTCTATCAGTTTGAAGGTGGGAATGGCTGGATCTTTTGGAAGTTGGCGAAACATGGCTTCGCTGATGAAGCTCTTACCGTTGTTCACACACACTCGAGCGAGAACAGAGTCCTTCCCATCATTTAACTGAAAAGGGATGAACAACTGCTCTCCAATTTGCTGAATCTCAGCCAGGCTCTGAGCTGATTTCACATCTTTCTGGACTATAGGAGTGGGAGTTTCTGATTGTGGATTAGTATAGAATTTCAGAGTGTTTCCTTCCAGCGTGGAATACCACTTTAGACTGGAAGGAAGGTTGATTTTCAGAAATAGAGAGGACCCCCCATCACCAGTCTGTTGTCCTACTGCTATTACTGTCACGTCTGGAATTTGGTTGTTCTGGAAGTGAAATTGTACTTGGTCAGATTTTTGTTCAACCATGTGGCAGGTACCGTTTAAACTAACATGGTTGACACTCTGTTTTAATTTTATTGGTCGGCTAGTCTGGGTCCAGAGGACCTTGTTTACACAATCTATTAGGGGTGACAACCTTCTCAGGAGGTCATTCCCTAGTAAACAAGGGGTGCCCTCCGGGGTCACAACTATGACCGGGTGTTTCAACTTATGTCGCCCAATTTTAATGTCCAAGTCTGCAGTCCCCTCAACGGGAATTTCCTTCCCGTCAAAGTTCTGTAGTTGTCCAGGAAGAGAGGTGAGAGGAATTTGGTAATTCTCTCCCCTTCCTGCATTCAGTTCGTCAAAGGCCCTTCTGGACAGAAGGGTAGCTTGAGATCCAGTGTCCACCAGTGCCGAGATTGTACCCTGCCCCTGTACTTGTACCGGGGCATAATATCTTCCCTCCTTCTCCTCAAGGGGGCACAGGTAATGTACATTTTTGGACAACTGGTGGGCTAACTTTCTGGTTTTGGACATCGCGAGAGAAGAATTTTGGGCAGAATTCTGTGGAGAGCCTTGGGAATCTGAAAGAAAAAGTTGGCAACTGGAGATCAGAGCCATTGTGGGTTCCCCTGGTTCCGGTTCTGGGCTGCCCCCCCCTTTTTGGAGGCAGTCACCAGGATGGGTTTGAACCAGGGGGTTTTCTTGCTGTTTGTTCTGGGATGAGATAGTGGGCGGCGGTAGCTCAGTCTCCACATCTCCCCAGTCTGGATTTGCATCCCTAGGGACCCATTTTTCTTTGGGAGGAGTTCCCCCCTCTCTGAAGGAGAAGATCCTTTTCCCAGGATCCTCTGAGGATCCCTCTCCCTCAAATTGGAAGATCTGTACCTCCTCCTCAAATTGAGTCTGTTTGGGTCTTTTGTTTCTCCTACCCCCCCTCTGCTCCTTAGGAGGCAGACTTTCAGGGGCAAGAGATTTTGTTTCCGGTTCCTGGGTTTCCAGGGGCTGTTTACAAGTGAGGAAGGAAGCTTCCTCCAAGGCTTTACACCCCCCTTCCCTTTGTGCCTCCTCCCTGGGAACCGGTGAGTTATCGGGGTGCTGCCCCCGTCATTGTTCTGGAGCACCAGGTCCAGAGTTGGGTGCGTTCTGCGCCGGCACGCCCATCTGAGGGTTCTGCTGAGCCCTCAGTATGTGACCCAGGTCCCGCGCCATGTTTTGAACCTGGCGCTCTAACTGGGAAACCCGCTCAGGCTGATACGGGGCCCTGTTTTCTCCCCTGGGCTGATCCCGGGAAGGGTAGCTGTCCCTCCTCTGGTAATACCCCGGGTTGGGAAGATTTGGGTACCCCTCCACCCTTGGCCTCCCCTCTCCCGGATTCAGTGGTCTGGGCTCAGGGAATTGGGGAAAGAAGGATGGATGGTTTTGGGGCTGAAAGTCGGGTGGATATCTGGGGGAAAAGTTCTGCCCAGGGTTTGGTAAATTTCTGCCCTCCTGTGGGAAGTTTGGAGGGAAGTTCCCTGGGTTAGGTGCTTGTCTGGATCCCCCCCCTTGGGCTGGAGGAGTCCACACATAACCCAGGATGGGTCGATTTCCCTTGTAACGGGGACTTACATAATCAGGAGAGCGAGGGACCCCATTTGTGGGGCTGCCTCCTTGGCTCCCTGTCTGTGACTGACCCGAGGACCTCCTGGGCCTAGCATTATTAGGTGCAGGCAGGTTTTTAGGCCCCCCCATCTCCAAATCCAAAACGGGGGTAATCTTTACCTCTGCCACCTTGGCAGCAGCAGGGGTGCTGTTGGCTTTGGGGTTTTTCTGGGCATTACTTTTGCTATCTACCGGTTTCTGCACCTCATAGATCCGGGTAGCCTGTTCAATGACCCAGTCTAAAGATCTTTTCTCGTGAAAATCCCTCACGAGCTGGGTCATGATATATTTGGGCAAGGCATGGAAAAACGTATTAATAAATTCCCTGCTATCCGTGCGCACCCTTCTTGTGGTCTGTGCAAAAGCACGCTTTAACTCCTGCACAAATTCTTGTGGGGCCTGATCCTCCCCACATTGCAAATTGTAGGCTGCCTTGCGAGCCTCTTGAGGATTTCTGTGAACAGAAAAATGTTTCAGGATGGCCGCCTTATATGTGGACCATCTTAAATGATTTTGGTCCTCCAGCCCCGCAAAGAAACTGGAGTATTCCGGGGAGAATGTCCACTTTACATATTGAATACAGCTTTGGCTGTCCTTCAAATGGAAAGTCTCCATCATTTGTTCAAACAACTCTAAGTGCTCCCAAACAGAATACTTAGCGTTCTTATGGTAAGGCGTGATGACGCTCCTGATCGCCTTAATCTGCTTTAAGGGGTCCTTAAGCAAGGCCCTTTTTGCCTTATTGGCCTTTTTGGTTCGGGTAACCCTTGTCCATTCTTCCTCGGACTCAGAGGCACTGCTCCCAGAGGTTCCCGTCTGTTCTTCCAGGTTTTCCCGGATTCTGCGAGCCTGGGAATGGCTGGCAGAATGTGGGGACCTGGTCTCCTGTGCCCTGCGCAGTTCAGAGGAGTCTTCAGATTCCTCCTTGCGGCCAGGATTTGATGGGTACCCCCTCCACTGACCTAACTGGGCAGAGGTTTTCAGGATGCCCTTAATGGGCCTACTCTCCTGGGGTTCCCCATTGAACTGTACTGTACTTGGGTGCCCATACCCGGATGCCCACCCCTCCATTCCTGAGTGGTTCTGGCCTATGAGCCCCATACTCTTAGCTGGATAGTAATCTGCCATCCCTGTGGCCCTGTGCTCATGTGCGCCAGGGAACATGGGGGTGGCAGAGTCCAGGGACTGAGAGGTATGAGGGCCTCTGGTACTAGGGCTCCTGAGGTTATGCTCCGGAGTTTCCCTTTCCCAGCGAACCTCATCTCTATCCGCCCCTGCTCCCTGTTGCAATGCAAGAGCCTGCATTTGTGCCTTCAGTTCTTCAGTTAAGGCCTTACTGGACTCTATCAGTCTCTCCTGCATCGCTACCTGTTGTTGGAGCCTATCATTGTGTTCACAGAGGGCCTCGTTTTCCCTCTGTGCTTCCTGGTTGGTCCTGGAGAACTGGGCCAGTCTTTGCTGCAGGAGGGTTACCTCCTGAGCTGTGTCCCTATTGGCCTGCTCCTTTCTTGCTAGAGCATCCTCCACCCTCCTGGTGTGCTCTAACAAGTTCTGGTGTTCTTTTTGGAGATCACCCAGTCCCTGGTGGGCCAGGTGATTTTCTTCCATTTTTCTTTTTAAATGGCAGACTTCCTGGCCTAAGGCGTCTCTTTCCTGACTAAGAGCCTGCATTTGTGCCGCCAGGTCGTCCCTTTGCCGTTGAAGGGCACCAGCTTTTTGGCGCTCCTCATCAAACTCTGCCTGGGTATCCAGGTCTTTCAAGATCAGCTTGTTGCTCTCTACCTTCACTCTATCTAGATGACTTTGCAGGGTGGCTACCTGCTCCGTGCATGCCCTGTTAAAGTCTAATTGTTGCTCCAGCTTTTTCTGGCTCTGCAGTAAGGAGTCCAAACTGTCTTGGTGCTCCTTCTGCAGGGCCAGAAATCTGGTATCCTGTTCTGACTTTTCCTTTTGCAGCACATCCATATCCTCCCTCATTTTAGTGATGTACAGTCTGCTGTCATTTTCTGACTCCTGGCTCCTCTGCAGCCTCTGCTCAGAAGAGACCAGGTCAGATTGGACCTTCTGTAATGCCAGCAGTTGCCTACTCGCCAGATCTTGGCCTTCAGCACATTTGTCCTGCACGGCTCCCATATGTAAATATAAATACGCCGCTACCCTGGCAATCTTATTGTGTTCATCTTTGGCTTTAGGAGCCATATATAGTTCACTCAGGGCCACATGTAAGGGACCCTGATCTCTATATATATCTGACCCTGTTTCAGTGACCTGTTGTGTGATGGCCTGCAACCACGCATCCTGGCCCTGTTCGGTCCATTCACCTCTCACAAATAGCTTATGCAAGAGGTGCTCTCTGGCTATTTTCATGTCTACTAAGGTCGTCATTCTAGAGATTGGTCTCTGTCCTGACTTACAGAAGTTTGTATTTTATTTTTGCAGAACAGAACTTTTCTTGGAGTGTCCCTTTTGAGGAATGCTTCACAGCGTAATGCAGCGTGGTGATCCGACCGGATGTATGTATCCCGTCAGTTAGCACACTGTATTAAGCTGCACAAGTGGTAAATCTAACCCAACGTCTCGGCTCGAGCCCCCAATTTGTAAGAGGATTCAATTCAACACTACAGCTAAGTCAACGCCTAGTCTATAATACTGAATGAAAACCCTTATTGATATATCTTTAGGTCCAGTTCATGCGTTCTGGATGACTACCCCTATATAACACCCCTCTCTTGGAATCCCCCTGACCCCACTGAGCCAAGAAGTAGTTCTGTTTTGCAAGTTAAAAGGGTTTATTTGATAATTTAAACAATAGATATATATATGACACTTTATAATAAGTTAATAATTGAATAGCACACTTAATCTGATATGATAAAGATCAACAACGGAGAATCTGGCACTAGCACACTTCTTTATAATTACTAAGGAGTTGAGATGAAATGGATAAGGTAGCACACTGGTAAATAGGTACAGAAGGATAATGTGGTAGAGAATGCTTTATAGGGTTCAAGGAAATGCAAGGTTGAATGAATGAAATGCAGTATAGAAAATACTCAATATGATTTCCACAAAACAATGTAATCACTTTTCTCTGGCTATTCACTCCCCCCCTCTTTATGCAATGCAATGGAATGGGAGGAGAGCACACAGTTCTCAGAAATGCAATCAATGTAATCAGTTCAATCCCCCCCCAAGCTTAGACAACAGAAGTTTAAAACACAGATAGGAGTTTTGAAAACACAGGCCCAAATGCTTTGATATGTGCTAGCAATGGATGAGAAATATGCTGGAAATGCTTTTTGATTCCCTTTCAGAGGTTCAGGGTGAGTGGTATCTAGTTAATATTAGTCCAGGCTCACACTAGCAATGAGGCAGGGATAGTTAGCAGGTTAAACGAATTTCTGGCAAATGGAAGGCAAGCAGCAGCAGTTTTTACATGTGAAGAAATTTGCAAATCGCGGCAAAATTC
The DNA here is from genome assembly GCF_040938575.1 of Ambystoma mexicanum. Classification (NCBI taxonomy): domain Eukaryota; kingdom Metazoa; phylum Chordata; class Amphibia; order Caudata; family Ambystomatidae; genus Ambystoma; species Ambystoma mexicanum. Next base: position 1,246,992,602 of record NC_090922.1, on the reverse strand, counting down.
GCGAATGCGTGTTCCGCGATTGCGGTAAAACTATAAGGGGTAGGAATGCGGTTCTTGATGCGATTCAAAGCTACGATTCTAAGCTTTCAAATGAAAGTTACTGCAAGTCTCTAGCCCAAACGGTCGCGGAGATATGAGCGATTTAATAAAGGTCGTTTTTGGGTTTGCAAATTTCAAAAGCTCAAAATGACAAGTGCAGCTTGCAACTAGAAATGACAGGTGACAGCTAGGAGGCAGTTCTACTTAGGTTAAATAGATTGAATTAGATGAATTTAAACTAAGAGATTGGTTCTACACAGTTCTGCGGGGTACTCACACTATATTCTTGAGTGAAATGTGCCTCGCCACGGATCTGGTCAGGGTTTTAGACTGGACTCTGGTCTGGTCTGGTCTGGCCTCTGCACTTCACAGTGATCTGGGTCAGCTCTCTCTGCTGGTCTGGGTCTCTCTGGGTACAGCACTGCTTTCTCTCTGGTCTGGTCTCTTAGTTCTGGATAGATTGAAGTCTCTAGTTTGGCTTTCTGTAGGTTGATGAAGGTAAGTATGGATTTTTCCGGCAGAGCGTCCCGCTGCAGATGGATTTGGAAGGCCCTATCTGTCCTTATGTGTCTGCTTTTATGTGTTTAGAATGTGGGTGTGTTCTAGCATCACTGACCCTATCTCTCTCTCAGCTTCTAATTGGTCAAACTTCCATTTATCATTTGATTGGGGAATGAACTGTGAGTCAGAGTGATGTCATTTTACAGCCTGCAGAAAGTCCACTCCTCCTGTCAACTTACACACAAATCTAGATTTGAAACAAATACATATTTGCAGAGGTACATATTGTTTTAAAATCATATGCACCCATCATGCATTACAGGAGGTATACCCTGTTCAAACTCTGCTCTTCCTGGGAGCTTGCATTCAGAAATGGCACATATTTCACTTTTTAACTGATTTTGCAATTTCTGACATTGACCCAACTTTACATACATGTGTGCAGGGAGTAGGGACATTAACTGATGAAGTTTCAGATTTTTAACATGCATACAGTTAGAGTAATATCCATTTTTCCGCTAAAACCCCCCTGAACATGCCACCGGGTCGAAAAACCTCTTAAAATGTGTGCAGAAAAATCACAAGCATTATGGTATCATTTATAAAATTTTCACATGTCCGCTCTATGAGTTATTCATCTTTTTAAAGTTATGTTCTGGCTCCAAAGGGGTGTGGTTTCCCAGGTCACATGGTATAGAAACCAGTCTTTCCAGTTTCTGCCAAGCCAGCTTGCTCTCACAGGCAGTGCTCCTCCCAGCTCCTGCCAAGAGGAAGCTACATTTTACGACTGCGGTAATAAAAACCTTTGCCTGAGTGAAGAGGGCTTTGTTCACTCTCTTGCAGAGCACAGGTAATTCAATTATCAGATAGATGGCCTATCCTTAGTGTGGGCAGCAAAAGGAAGGTTGGCCTGGGAACACAGTGGTGACTCAAATTTCACTCCTGATGGGGGTAGTTGCCAGGCAGAATCAAGTTCCCTAAGCCAGACTTTCAGCTACTGTCATGTTATTTGTTGCTTTTTAAATTAACTTGCAATTTTACACATGCAGCTAGAATGCTGATTCTAAGTTTAAAACTATGACATTTAAACAGTTACAAAGGCATGTGACACCAAACATAGCTCACTCATTTAATCTAAACATTTTCGATTTTAGTGTCTTTAAATCCAGTGCAACTTAAACTGCTGACTCCATAGCAGTTTTGTTATAAGCATTGTTTTGGGCTCTTCATTTCCCAGATTTTGTAGGCACACAACACTCCATTCTACCAAATGTCTGCTGGTGTCCAGTGAGTTTTTAGATGTGTTGCAATGTTTAAAATAGACAGTTTGAGCCTGCCTTCAGAGAAACACAGGGTGGTTTTAAACTGCCGGCTTTTGGATAGTGGTGAGTACTGGTACTGCACCCATTTTTGGGATTTAAGAAAATGAATTCCCAACAATTCTAGGTTGCATTTGGCATCAGCATTGCCATTCCCAATGGTTTCAGACTACTGTGCGGGTAGTCCAATGGTGGTTTTAGGCAGTTTCCTTCTGTGCCCATAACATCGGCAAAAATGGGTGGCAGCCTATTCTTCCTGCATTTCCCTGTGCATTTTCTGGGAAGCTCTGGCCATCATGATGTTTTCATGTCAGTACTGCACAGTTTTGAGGTAGGGCTAGGATGCATGGGTAAATACATCCCACAGTCAATCCCGTGACCTCTCTCGTCAGGGTATTGCTTGGCCTGGGCATTTTGGGTACACACACAGAGGTAGCAGCAGACTGCAGCAGTAGCACGCCCGCTCTCCACCGCCACCTTGGGCACCTCATGTGGCTCAGCCTCAGGCCGCCCTCAGCAGCAGCCAGAAGGGAGTGTGCAGCAGCCAGCACAGCCAGCAGTAGAGGAGAGGAGCCGTCGTCGGCGTGGTCAAGGACCGGTATCGTCATGCCCCCCCACCCTGTTGCGCTTTCATTCAAGGACCCCCAGGTGTGAGTTCATCGTTCTTCAGAAACGTTCTAATCCAGTTTTGCTTGTAGACAATGATTTTTTATAGTATTCTATGGGGATGATGAATACAACATTTTGTATTATGTCTCTTCAGTTAATTACATAATATTATGCCGTTTAACACGTCTTTCAATGTTTCAGCTTGTTGTTTGGCTCTTTGGGCCAAGCCAGACATCCGGCTTGGATCTGGCACGACTCTCCATTTAATTTTATTGGCTTGCCCACCTAAGTGCTAATGTGCATTGCGGTGGGGGTATGGCGACCCAACTACGGGGACTGCTGGGACTTGTAGTCCGCTTTAACTCACTAAGGAGACATGTGAAGTGGCTGCAGGCCTTCTCTCACGATCCCTTTTGACTACTGTTTCATTGTGCAGTTTTTTGCTGTGTGACATGTGGCCACTAGCCAGGCATTGGGCACCCTTTCAGAGGGCCTTTTGTTTGCAACTGCCAACAGGTTCAATGCAAGCTGGACAGTAAAGGATCACATGCGCGCAGTCCGCGCACGCACATTTCCTTCAGTGAAGGATTAGTCCATCACTCGCCCTCTGTTCTTCAAGCCACAGCCCTCCGAGTCTTGGTCTGTGCTGTCCAACTAGTCTGCTGCTCCTAACCCTACTGAGAAGCAGTGTGCTTTACCAATTAACACACATATAAGAGCCGGTGGGAAGACTGTACATTATTGTCTTCTGCAGCACCAAGAAACGTCTGCGCTTCACACATGAATAAAGCTATCGGAGTCAGCGGGAGGGATTCACACCATTGTCGGCTGCAGCCCCTAGAAGCAGGTGTGCTTTCCAAATGAATAACAGAATGCACATGTGGCATCACCACAGCGAGCAGAGATGTGCATTGGTGCTTTACAAATGGATACACATTTCAGTGCCACTGGGAAGAGATATGCATTATTATTCTCTGCTACAGCGCCACGAAGCGTGTGCGCTTTACCAACTGACATCCATATTACTCCCAGTCCCAGCGAGTCTGAGCAGGAAAGAGATACACTTTATTGTCTGCTATGGCGCCAAGAAGCGGTTTGCTTTCACAAATGAATACACATTTTAGAGCTAGAGCGAAGAGATGTCAATTATTGCCTGCTGTAGTGTCAGGAAGCGCGTTGCATTAACCATTAAAAATATACTACATTATTGCCTGGTTCAGCGCCAAGAAGCGTGTGCGCTTTACACATGAATAAACATGTATTCTGCGGGAAGATAGGTACATTAGGCACAGCACGACTTGCAGCCCTGGCCCCTGCAGCTCATAGCACTTTTGGGAGCATGCATGGCAGCAGGGCTCGGGATGGACCGTAGATGGGGTGCTGTTGATTACTGAAGGTTCCCGGCTTCTGCAGTGATATAGCATCAGGCAGGGTGCAATGCACGCCCCCACCTCCCTTACCTTGTACGTGCTGGCCGGGCCGCCTCCTTCATGTGGTACGTACACAGCATGCCCTATTGATGACCAGTGAGAGCACCACTCCAAGCACACACAGGAATTACGCCCTGCTTATTTATCCCAGCCTTGTGGTATGGTGACGAAGGGACGATTTTGGGGTTTCAGTGTGTTTGCAATGTAACAAGTTTTGCTCTGCATCTAGAGCTTGGATCCGGCTCAGGTTCCGCAAAAAGACGTTATTGCTCATCTACCCTGTGGGCATGTTTTAAAGCCTGCCCATGCTTATGTTGGTTGATATGTTGGACCGCTTACGTTTTATGTGCATCATGGCATACCTTGCATGGTAGTGCTCACTCCTTAATGCTTTATGACGATTTGGTCTGTATGTGAGTATTGGTTCTCTGAATGGATTCTCTGTTGGTTGGTTGGTTGGTTACATCTTGGTATTGGTGCGAGGACTTTTTGATTGTTTTAGGAAAGGAGGTGTGTGGTGTTCTGTGACCTTGCTATGTTGTACCAACAGTGGCCTACATGAGGGGTATTTGTGGAATGCTGAGTGTGGTATGTGATACCTGAGTGAGTTGATGGTTGGGATCAGAGAGGATGGGATCATGCAAAAGTTGCTTGCCTTTGAGACTCTTGTCTAACTACCTGTGTATGCCCTGGCTGTAACTACAACAAACATGTATCCCACAGAGTTCTGCCAGATGCTTCCATGCTGCTGCCATGCTTTGGGGAGGATAACACACAATCCTGATGTTATTTGTGATCTGATTCCCTTTACATTTTTAACATTGCTCATTCCTGTAGTTTCCATTTGTATAACATGCACAAGGCTCGTCCTTTTCTTTCCTTTTACTCTGCGAACAATTCTAATTGTGGCCTTATTTATTTTATTTTATTGAGCATTTGTTCATCTTCTCTTGAATCAACTGCTATTCTGCCCTTCTGATTGGTCTAGCGGCCTAGCAAGCTAGCAACTCTTCGCTCAATCTATGATTCTGCTAAACGTGTTCTTTCATCTTTCCACTCACAATTCGAATAATCCATCTCTGGCTTGCTTTTCCTGGGTCCCTTTGATACTCATTTTCTCTATATTGTGTTGTATGCCTCTGAACAGAGCGAGTGCTTTTTGTAACATGTAGACATCTTGAGGTGTCTGTTTTGAGGGCGGCCAGCTGGTTTATGGGATACATAGCCTTCTGTTTTTCGTAAGTAAGCCACGTTGTATATTGTGATAAGTAGATCACAAGAGTCAGTGGGCAGTCTGGGGACCTATAGTTTGGTGAGGAGAGATGTACAGAAGCTATATGTGTTCCAAGGCATGCTGTGCACTATGAGGGTGTAAATATTCAGTGAGGGAATGCATTCCGACATACGCATCTGCCAGCCCCGTGATTCACCCAGTATAGGTGCCTACAAGTATCACCCGAGAGAACACCTATGGTAATTGGTGACCTCATTAATCAGTAGGGAATAATGTATTGAGGGCCATGGAATTCCTTGTGCTCTGCACTGTGTCAGTCATAGTGCAGTGTGGGACATGTATTGCCATCGGGAGTTTCTACATAGTGAGGCAAAGTGTAATGTAGGGCATGTTTGAATTTCTGTGTCAGATAAGTAGAGTGCATTCTTAGAAATGTAGTCTTGTGGTGCCGCTGTGCTTTGTGAAGGATCAATCATGTGTACATGTGTTTGGGTAACCTAGGCATATGATAGCCACACTTAGCATGTTGTGGAACCAGCTGCACACATGAGGCTGTATCCAACAAACAAGACTAATTGCCATTTGAACTGCATACAAGTACAAAATGGCTACACCTGCCAGTCTTGCACATAGACCCTTGCACACCGGGGAGCTCAGCAGCCAACATCAGTACAGTGTGGGGGCCCTGTGAGAGACCCTCAGATTACCCGCTGTCGTCACATCATATTGCACTATGGGACTTGTAGTCCTGCATTTGTAATCAAATTGTTCAATTTAAAGAATATTGAAATAGGCAACAATGGTTAAAAATACTAGCCGCATAGTGAAGTAACTCATTAAACTGTTACTGGCCATGTTGGCCAAAAAATGGCCCACTTTGACCAAAAAAGCTGCCCCACACCAACATGCTACGAGGTCAGACTCTAGCCGGGCATAGGAGACCTTCAGCGAATGTCTCCCTCCTCCTACTTTCACATACACTCTGTGTTCTTTGTATTTAACTAAATGTTGGTTTTCACCTATTCATGAGTTGTTCTCGAAATGTGTTAACGCACTTATCACGCTGTGTAAACTTTTAGGTTTGTGTACTGTACTGTAGACACAACTATGTTCAACATCAATGGCTTGTCACTACCATGTTGATCACCTTTTTCTATCTACAAAAGAATACTCTAAAAAACATGCAAAGTAAAACCATAGTATCAGCTAATTAATAAAAAGCTGTTCTACAAAATATGGATGATATATATGTTCATTAGCAGTTTGTGTTTGTTAGAAATGGTGAATGCCCCATTAAATTGGGTGTTCGCAAGGGTTCAAACTATTGTGCATTTAAATTGTATTGCATGCATTTGAATTCTAGAGGGTAGGGCCACCCCCCAGTTATAGCTTTATAGGCCCTGCAGTCCTCCCGGTACATTGGCAGCCTCTTTTTGTCTATACCACACCAACATGCAACAGACAGATTAACCCTCCATAAGTTGCATTTTCTGTGAAGTCGTGAATTGCCGCGATTCATGGATCATGGTTTGAGGGCCACTTTTTTGAGGCAAGGGGTGGGCCACTTTTTTTTGGGTGTCCGGGCCTATTTCTTGTCCCAGTCCGACCCTGAACCCCACTCTTTTGGGCAACTGTGTTGGAAGCGCTGACATCTTATGGCATTGCTAGCCCAGTCAGAAACACCAAGGGGAAAGGTACAGGCGATTTTTGTTTCAATTGCATTCCTGCTGTTGGACTTCACAGATAACTAGCACAAAAGAACGGGCACAGGAGAATTTATGTTGTACGCACAATAGTTTACACATTCATACAAGTACAAAAACACATGAACTGACCCTCAAGAGACGCACACCGTAACCCTGTCAAGCTTGAAAAGTATCGAATGTATTTGTGCTCGGGTCATCACAACGTTTGTTTGCTACAAGAGCAGTGATCAGACGCTTCCTGTGTTGGACACGCTTCCAGACACAGATTATGCATCTCGCAAATTCAACAGGGGCTGTAGACTAGGGCCTCGTGTATGCTTAACACTTTTTTTTTTTTTTGGCAGAGCATTTGATTGGGAGGCTTCCATTTCTGTTAATGTTTGGAGGTTAAGAAGTGAAAAGTGAATTTTCTCATGGACACCTCAAGGGAATGGACTACCAAGCCCCTTGGATTTAAAGAAATCCACGGCCTACTATCACATGATTGTGATCACCTGAGTGCCAGTCCCAAGCTAAAAGATGAGGTCTGCTCTGTTTAAATCACCCCCATAACTCTTCTCATAATCGAGAGGGCATTGTTTCCCTCTCTAAAATAGATCAGAATTAATCGAAGGATCTGCAGAAATCCAGTATTACAATTCATCTCACCCCCACTGAAACCCACTTATTTGGATCTGCTGGAACTGGTTGAAATTCAGAAAAGGAGATATAATGATTAAAAGAGTGCTTTAAATACAAACATCATTTGCTGGTAGAGCACTGTGGTAATGTTGAAGAAGACTTCAACAAGTAAGTGATGTGATATATATTTATTCTTATAAAATAAAACCCCAATGCGGGTGCGCGGCTGTAGGGTATGGAAGCGCCAACCAACTGTCATCTCAGAGCAGATGCACGCGATGACACTCCAAAATAGAAAGCTGGGCTGTCATCGTGTGCACCAGCACTCAATACAACATATGTTCCTTCTTACATGTAACAGGTGAAATGTTGAGAATATAACAATAACACTGATGATATAGGGTAATAGCTACACATGAACGAAATTCTAGCAAGAAACTCTTTACATTTCTATGTTTGTAATGAAATTGACTGTTTGATGTGATGAAATAATGCAGTTTAAACTGATAGAGCATTTAAATAATAAGTGCCAAAGGACACAAAAAAATCGCTATAATCTAATAACCCAATCAGTTTGATTTAAACTGATTGAACATATTTATGGTAAGTGTCAACCAACACAATGAAATACAATTACCTAGTCATACACTACGTAATAATAATAATAATAATAATAATTTAGCATTTATATAGCGCTACGAGCCCTCAGGTATCTGAGCGCTGCTTATTATTACCCACAGTGTGTGGTGCTCCTCATTTATCGACCTCGGAAGTATGAAAGGCTGAGTTTGGCCCTGCTTGAATTCAAACTTGCGTGGGCAGGCTCTGCGCGGATGTCAAAGTGAGCGCTCTACTCGCTGTGCTGTCTGACTGGCTATCGTCGTGCAACTGAGCAGGTCTCCTTCTCACACGTTCTGTTGCACTTCCTAAGTCTTCCCTTCCACTCCCAACATTTTCGCCCGCATCCACTTTACACCATGTGGCATCATCACAATCATGAGACCCCTCCCAAACATCATCCTGACCCCCACGCACCTCCACATGTGAAACCCCACAAAGAGGTAGTAGCCACATCATCAAGCACCCCAACAGCAACTGCACATCTTGTACCATTCATCCCCATCATCACTCACCACAAGCTCTGCTTTAATTCAGGGTGCCTCACAATGGCGGTTCGGTCCATGCTCCAACACCTCCCTCACTGGTAATGACAAGCTTATTGTCCACCTTCACTACCTCAATAGGTTAAAAAAAACGAGAGCAACCTTTCAGTACACGGAAAGTGTTCTTCCCCCTCATTACATAGGCCACACTCACCTGACTCCCATCAACCACACCTTTCACTATCACCATACTCCCTGCATCCGCCAACCAATAAGGATACAACTTAGATCGCATTTTCCTACCCCTCATCTTCTCAAATGGGGTAACCCATGGCATTACATATGGGGGATCCCTGAATGCCCTCATCATTTTGTGCAGACATTACTTCCAATCCATGCTATTAGCATGTGCTAACTGAATGGTTTCCTTAATGATACCATTGGTATGTTCCGCAAGACCATTAGCCTTGGGATAATACAAAGCAGTACAGTGATTTTCAATACCGTTGGCTTCCAAATATTCATACATCTCTCGTGATACCAGCTAGATGTCATTATCAGAAACAACTACCTTCCCTCGTAAACAGCTGTTCCAGACTATACTCTCCACAAACACCACTTCAAACTATATTGATGCGTAATCCACCACCACAATGGCAAACCTGTTCTCCTGACCCAACAAACTCATGGGTCCCATATAATCAATCGCTACCTTCTCTCATGCTTGCTCAGGAACATCCATCTTTCCAAGACCAAATTTCTGGGTCTTTAATGACTTCTCACTAGCACAACAAGGAATACAACCCTTCCTCCTCATTCACCATAGCAGCCATACACGACTACCAAAACTTGGCCCTCAATCATTATTTCCCAAATGACCACCATGTGCACGCTGAGCTAACTGTCACCGTAGAGAAGACGGCAGAATCAGCCTTTCTCCTCATGCCAAACCCCATACCGAAATGCACAATTCATCTATCACCTTGCAGTATGGAGAGCTTATATCCTCCCGTGTGCGCCACCCACACTCAGTTCTGTTTACTGACTCCTTCATTTCCACATCATCATCAGCAATGCCTTTAACCAATCTCCTTCGAAAATGCATTGTTAACAGTGTCTTCCACCTGTGCTATCCACTCATCCCATACATCCCATACATCATCCACCTGAGCCCTCATAAACAATCAGCAACTGGATTGCAATGACCTGGTACGAATGGCACCACAAAATTAAAATCTTGTAGTGCAGCTATCTGTGAAATAGAGAGACAACCATAAACTTCCTCCTACTCCTGCATTTTATACTGACTCTAAATGATCAGAACCAGGTAGACACCTTGAAGTCATAACATATATTGACTCCTAATCTGACAAACCATACTTTTTTAATAACGGAGTTTCATATTTTATTATTGACTCATATTGAGTCTGTTTTTCTTTTTGCATTAAAACACATTTAACACATAAACTACATGAGAAGAATGTGTCACCACCAATCTTTTCCTTTAGACATCTTTTTCTGTAGACACAGTTTTGATCTGGGGTTAGACAAGAAAAATAGTACTATCACATACAATACATCAAAACAAACAAAATAAATTCTATATAAAAAATAGAAAATGGATCAGTCTCTTATTAATTATAAGGTGCTTGCTACCTATCACCTCAAGGGGTGTTTGTTAGGGAGAATTATCTGTTTAGGCTCAATTTCCTAACCTAGTGAGTCCCCCAGCAGCTTTGCTGGATCTCTGGAGTTTGTTTTTTCTCCTGCCAAGAGTGAGTCTCTTTATCCTCACACTCTTGGACATGATTTGAGGGGTTCCTTTGACTGTGAATGTGTTTTATGGGCTATGGGGTCGTTTACTCCGTAGGGTCTCATATGTTTTTACTATGTGTGTTACACAGCACCCTCAGTGCAGTAACACAGGGGTGTCATAGTGACACCCCACCATAGACTCCATACCCTGGGACTGACTACTATCTCCCAGGGCATGTAAAGTCACCATTGGCTTTACTAGTCCCAAATTATGAACAGAAACCAGTACAAACCATCATATTGTGGACGTACTGGTCGGGGCAATTCGATTCCCCCGGGGTCTGTTATTTGAGGGGGCACGTCTCTGTCCCACCTGATCGAGTTTTGGCTGGTGGCAGTGGATACTACTTTTTATATTCGACCACAAATATATCTCTATGGGATTTTCCCATTGTTTGAGGCTACCAACTTTAATTATTTAATTCCTATAGCCTCGAACATACCGCCGTGTTATTTATTTAATATTAATTCACCGGTTGGTATTTTTTTGCCAGAACTTGATCCTAAAATGGCGTTTGTGTTCTCTTCTGTGACTCCAACCCAAGTCGAGCCCTTTGTTCCACTTTTTGGGGGGCTTCTCCACAGAAACCTCCAAAAGTGGTGCCACTCTGTCTGGGTACCACAGGAGGTGTTGGAGGGGGTTTAGGCACCCTGGACTGAGTTGCCTTGGCAACTCAAGTCGCACTCTTGTGTGATTGGCCCAAGTGGTGAGCTGGCCGGCTCACCACTTAGCATGTTTGATTGACAGCTAGGCTGAATGAATGGGGATTTCTTGCATAAAAGCAGGGCTTTTGGGACTGGAACTTCAGAAGTCGCCACAGGACCTGAAAGATCCGAAGAGGGAGAAGCTGAGCCGACCTGCAACGACGACACCACCGGTGGAGCCCTGCTGAACCGTCTCACCACTTCCCGACGACAGAGGAGATCTTCTTGCCGGAGAGTCTCTTCCCCTTGAGCTGGTGGGGACAACCAGTTTGCTTTCCTTTTCGCCTACCAGGACGTCTAGTGGTTGAATTGCCCGTGCCAAGCACTCCGGCAACCGGATAGCCACTTACCACTGAACCGCGAAAGAAAGGACCGCTCCTTTGAATCGAGAAACTCAGCGGCTGGTTTCTTCCCTGGCAGCACAACGACCTCCTGTTTTCCTCCCCGACGAGATCTTCTCTTCTGCCGGACGAAGCACCAACTTGCAACCGCTGCCAGGAACAACTGCCCCCGCTGGAGCATTCTCACCATTTCAAGGTACTGTGTCCGCCTGGCCTCCCTTTCTATAGATTGCTACAAGGTGACAGTAAATCCTTAACCTTCTAGACAGGGCTGGCATCTTGACCATCTAACTGGTCCCTTTCTTTTGGTCCAACTCCTTCCTGAACCTTTTTCGAAACTTTTATGCACTTTTCAACCGTGTGACCTTGGACATATTTCGTTCTGATCCTCTTAAAGTGGGTCTGGCTTTCTGAACTCTAACTTCACGGTTTTATTCTGCCTTCCTCTCTTGCTGTGTTCTTGTAAAGGTGTTGGGATCTGTTTCCATTTATGCTCTGCTTTTCTCTCCCTATTAACCCGAATCATTAGAGTGCCATCTGCGTTAAGCACTCACCGCTGTCTGAAAATAAGTGGTGCTTTACTTAAGACTTGTCTAATATTCTTTTAAGGGAGTGTATATACTTTAGTGACTGTTTTTGAACTTACTTAATATTAGTGCCAGCGTGTTTTTATAGATGTGTTTTGAAATAAATAATTATATATCTTTTACACCAAAGCTCTGGTCAGTGTTTGCTTGTTCTACTGTGTTTACCTGCCCTATCGTGTATGCTCTGTATACTGCCTAACTCTTCTTGAGAGAAGTCTGACTGCTCAGCCACAGCTACCAGGTAAATCTGGGTGGTGCAGACTGCTACCAATTGGGTTTACTGCTAACTCCTGTAGTCCTAAACTTTTTGCAGTGGTCCCTAAGGGAACTGCACAGGTTTCTGCCTAACAGTGTTTTATTGGCAGTGGATGAATTTTAAAAAAATGGTGTTGACGTGGTGCGTTTCGGCCCAAATGTTAGAGGTAGACCGCATCCAAACCCAGGTCTCCTCTTTAATTGAGCCGAGCCTTCATCAGGACATGTCATCAAATGATATGATTAGGAATAAAAACCTCCAAACCCAGTGGTGCTTCTTTTTCTAGACTCCTGGAAGAGGCGGGACTGAAATCTGGAGGAGAACCTGCATAGAGAGCAGGGGTGTACCGAACTTCGGATTCAAGTAAGTATTCGGCTGAATTCTGGCTGAAAAAAAGCTATTCGGCACCGGCCAAATAGTTTCTAGCTATTCGGCTCTTGCCGAATACTTTGACATTTTCATTTGAATACAATGCAACATGAACTCAGAAAGGCAGATATAGACTTCAGTTTGCAAAACTGGATAGAATTAGACCAGACAAATTGCTATCACACAGCTGAAAAATATCTTATATTGTAATCTGCTCTTTAGGGCATGTTTTGTGACAGAGTCTTAGACAAAATAAGTTGCTCATCTTTTATACTTGGGGTGCAACAATACAGGAACATGTTTTCTTTTGGCTAAGGTGTATATGCAATGTGCACTTTTTTCAGTTGGAAAAAGGAAACTGAAAGAAATGTGCACAGATACTTTCAGTTCCTGTCATGTCCCTTCCCATTGCGTACGTCATAGTCCCCCTTTTCTTTTTTTAAGGACTTGAGTACTGAGTTTAACATTATCTGATATTTTATCAGAAAATTATAAGTTGCATATGTTTGTGTATTGATGAGAAAGAGTGGCTAGGATAAGTGAAAAGTGAGCAGCATTTGTTTGGGTCATGTGAATAGTTGTGGGATGTAGTTCACGCATTTCAGATTTCCTCTTGACTTGTGTCCTGCATGAGCCGACATGAACCATTTTATACATTTCTATGTGAGCTGAAAAGAAGTTTCGAAACTCGACCACATCGACTTTGCAACTGGATAGAGAATGCAATGTATCTGATTCACAAAGGCAGTCCTTATGCATTTGTGAAGCCTCCTACTTTAACTGCCTCTGAATATGCAACAATCTTATATACATGTGGTCCCTTCATTTTGGTTAAATGTGCTTTATTTCTGGCTTTTATACTTTAAATAAAGATGCTACATATATTACAATGAAGAGAAATAAAAGTATAGAATGGATTTAAAATGGTGCTTTATTTGTTTTTTAATAAGTGTGATTTTTGAAGTTTGGAACATGATTTATTAAATAAAGCAACTATTCGGCTTCATATTTGGCTTCGGCCGAATAGTTGACAAGCTATTTGGTATTCGGCCTAATATTCGGTACAGCCGTAATAGAGAGTGCTTTGAGACTGGTCCCAGCTACCATTAAAACACCCCTTGAGGTGATAGGTAGCAAGCACCTTATAATTAATGAGAGACTGATCCATTTTCTATTTTTTATATAGAATGTTTTCATTTGTTTTTATGTATTGTATGTGATAGTACTATTTTTCTTGTCTAAACCCAGACCAAAACTGTGTCTATATGAAAAGATGTCTAAAGGAAAAGATTGGTGCTTACACATTCTTCTCATGTAGTTTGTGTTTTATGTGTTTTAATGCAAAACGAAAAAAATAGAGACTCAAGATGAGTCAATAATAAAATATGAAACTCTGTTATTTAAAAAGTATCGTTTGTCATATTAGGAGTCGATATATGTTATGACTTCAAGGTGTGTACTTGTTTCTGATAATTTAGAGTCAGTTTAAAATGCAGGAGTAGGAGGAGGTTTGAGGTCCTCTCTCTATTTCAAGGAACTATTACCCTAATATACCACAAACCCCTCAAAAAACAAAAACAAAAATAATATAGGGTAGAACCTATTGTATAGAAGTGCAGCTATCTGTGACATTGACAAACCAGACCCCCTTGTTGAAAATACATTTACCAATGGCTTATGATCACTCCTGATTACAAAGGGTATGCCCAACACATACCTCTTAAAGTAATTAGAACCCCAAAAGCATGCATCACTGTCACGTTCAATAGTAGAATATCTTGCCTCCATTTCCGTCAAAACACATGATGCAAATGCTACTGGCACCTCCACCCCCTTACTGAACAGGGTAAGAACTGCACCCAACCCATGCCCACAAGCATCCACTGTTATGATTGTCACTGCCATAGGATCAAATCTGTGCAACATGGGCGCATTAGCTACTTCCCCCTTCATTCTCCTAAACACCTTCTCTTCTTCACTTCACCACACAAAATCCGTCCTCACTCTCAACAGATCTCTCAACACAGCACAGTTAGCTGAAACGTTCTCCACAAACATAGCAGAGAATTCCATCAATCCTAAGAATTATCTCAATTCCTTCTTGTTTGCCGGTAATTTGACATTCAAAATAGAATCAACTATCTCATGGCACGTTTCCAACCCCTATCCAGTCAGTCTATGTCTCAAATAGGATTTCTGGTGTATCTGAAATTGCCATTTTTCCTTTTTAACTGCCTACCCCACCTTCTCCAACCTCCTCAGAACCTCATACACCCTGGCATCACACTCCTTGCTCCTACCAAAATGTCATCCTGGAAACATCTTACTCCAGGAGTATCACCTGACAAATGTTCCACTATCTTCTGAAAGCTGGCAGCCGCCGACGTCAAACCAAATGGCATCCTTTTGAACTGGTATGCCCCCATAGGTGTGATGAAAGCCATCAACACTCTGGACATATGATGCAAATCCACCTGGTGGTAAGCAGATGATAGGTCAAGAGTTCAGTACCATTCTGCCTTCTCCATAGTAGTTAACATCTCATTCACTGTGAGCAAAGGGTGTCTATTGACCAAGATATTACAGTTCAAATCCCTTAAATCAACACATAACATAATCTGGCCATCAGGATGCCGAGTCACTACAATAGGGGTTAGCCACTCACAGCACTCAATAGGTGTTATGACACCCTTTTCATATAAACTGTGAAACTCCATCCACACTTTATTTCTCACCCCATATGGCAGGTTCCTAACCTTCTGCACACAGGGCACAGCATTCACAACCAACTGGATATTGTGACAGTACCCCTGTAACTTCCCAATTCCTTTACACAAACTCTCCAATGCAAACTTCTCTGGCTTATCCTTTCCCACCATCCTCACTTGCAATTCCTTCCCAGGATGTAATTCCAAACCAGGTTTGCCCTGGTGCTTCCAACCGAGCAGACACTCATTGGCTGCTACATACACTTTAGCATGAATATGTTTAGCACTATAAGCAATGTTGCTCAAAACAAAACTCTGGATATTAATCCTAGCACCCCTATACGCTTCTGGTTGAATATCGGACTTGTGCAATGTATGATACTTTTCACCCCAGATTTCCTTATACTCCTTTGAAATTATGGTATAAGGGGGAACATATTCACCTTCTTCATTCTCTCCCACTTCACCCACAATGTGGACTACTTTATTGGACCACTCAACCCTCTCCTGGCCCACATATTTATTTAATGCGTGTCTCTGCCTCCGATACCATGTTGTTAAACTTACACAATCTGGCAAAATCCCCCATCTTTCTTCACTTCCTGCTCTTGGCTCTCATGGCTGGACACTCCTTCTGATTCATTGCATGCTTCTCAAAACCACATCTAGATCATTGCCCCTTGCGCAAAACATGTTGTGATACTTCCCACACCAACCCCTACTTTATTGTTTTTCCTTATCACACACACTTTAGATTCATCCCCTTGACTCTTTATCACTCTCATTATCTTTCACCATTTGCACATTCTCCTTGCTATTTTTAGCATTAACTTCCTTCAAGCACTTGCTCATTAACTCCATACCCTTGGCAAGGGACAAAGCTTCCTGCGAAGGTGGATTTATTGTTTCCCTCAAACGTTCCTAAATCTTAGGACTGGACGTGTACCTCATTTACTGATCTCAGATGTACTCATCCTCCCTTCCTGTATATTCACACGACACCAACAGCCCCCTCAAATTGGCAACAAATGAATCTACTGATTCACCAAACCCTTGTTTCCCTAAAAAAAATGTATACCTCTCCAACACCACATTTAACTGCATGCCATAATGCATTTCCAATTTCTTCATCGCCTTCCCATACAAAACATCCCCAACCCTCTTCTTCCTTCTTTCCCTTCAACATCCTGTACATCCAGTAACTTTTCTATCATCTTAACTGCCTATGCCCCCCAAACAGTGCATGAGAGTTAAGAATGTACGGTCATCTGAGAATCTCTCACCAACAGATGTCATGAAATAGAACTTGAAAGGATCCTTCCCACGGATCTGGCAGTTCACCAGGGGTAGCCAAGAACTTGGGAGGTAGGTTTAAATTCTGCATGCAAATCCTAGTCACCCAATAGATGGAAGAAAATAAACAGGCCACAAAAGACAAATAAGAAAAAAGGAGCAGTTTTTCAAGAATGTTCAGACTGAAGCGAGCTCCCACTGTCTCTCAAATGCTTCCACTGTGCACAATAGAATGGCAGGAATGATCTCCCACTGCCGCCATCAATTTCCCAAGAATTGAATTCTCTCTTTCCTTCCTCCGTGCTAGCTGAATGCCCCCTCAGACACCAGCTTGCCACCTCACATCGGTCCTCTGACTGACTTAAGTATAGTTAAACCAATGTCAAAATGAGGCTGCTTTTCCTATGCCTGACCTCCGGGTGGTGCTGTGCTTGTAACCACACAGGCACACCAGACAGCCAACAACGTCAACTCAGCAGGCCCTCCTTCCTCTCGAGCGAGTCAAAATAAATGCACCACTCCAACCAGCACTCACCACCTTGCTCAGCTCCACACCCGGTGCAGCACCAGCCCTCAACTAAACAAAAATATCAGGAATGCTGGGCCGCACCGGTCCAACCGGCACTCCAAACTCAAACCAGCGCAGCACTGGTCTGCCATGTAGATACAGGTTGTGAGCCCCGGCCACTTCTGAGCAGCCACACCACTCCCACAGTGCCACCACAGAACTGCAGTGGGGAACATGACACCCACAACCGCTCCCACCCAACCGCTGCTCAGTACACTGCTCTGTGCACCTGGAGCCACCTTAGTGCCGCTTCACTTCCTCAGTGCCACTTCAGCACCGCAGAACAACAGTTCCCTCTCACCACCAGCAGCCGCACTGTTCAATTATAATATTTAGCTGAACACATTTCTGTAAGGATGTATACATTTTTCAACTTGTTTTGTTCTGACATGTGAACTTTTCAAGTTATTGCTATTAAAAAAACGGATTCTTGGGAGCCAAACAGTACATATGTCGAACAACTAGGCGTTGAAAGTTATGAGGTCAATTGCCTAAGCAGCAGACTGGTCTCCGAATCTGGCTTCATTACTTTGCTACAGTGTGTGATCCTGGGAAAATGATTGTATCTCACTGTGCCTAAAATGCATGATTCTAATGTGAACTAGATAGGTTCTCTTTTTTCACTGAATAGAGGCTGCTCAAATAATGAATTATAACAAATGTGTGCAGTTGTTCTGAAATAGTAACAAAACATGCATATTTATGGTTACACAGATTGACTTGGTGTTTTAGCATACATTTTGAACATCATTTTTTGCGTCCCTACCCCAAATTTACTGTAAAGTTTCCATGAATTTACTGCAAAATTATCTCGAGGACAGATGGATTCGATGAAAAAATAAAGATGGCGGATTTTCATTTCTGAGAAACTTTTTCAGTTGCTACAATGCACCATGGGACATATAAAAAGTGTTTTTTGGCCTGGGGCACCAACTTTTCTATAACATATTTTTTAAAAAACGACTCGCAGGTTCCCAGTAAAGCAAAACAAGCATTGGCAAAGCCAACAGTGTGGGCTTTTGTTCAGGTATGTGATAGGAATTTACTAGGTACTGATATTATTGTACTACCTGGCCATAAGATCGCAACAGCTGGCAAATGGTGTGATTACTTGGACATATGATCGCAGTGCTTGGCAAATATATATTTAATACTCATACATAAGCTCCAACTGCTAGCTTTGTCAATGTTTGTTTTTAACAAGACTTCAGTACATGGGTGTAATTTTATGGGGGGGCAGGATGTTTGTGTCTCCCTCAACTTTCGTGGCACACCGTTTTGTCCCCCTCATTTGGAAGGGGCCCCTTTTCTTTAGATGTCGTGTCCACCCCCACATTTTCAGCAAAGTTGCTCCACTGCTTCAGTAGAAGGAAGAGATGATAATGAAGTGGCTGATGGCACACTTGGTTAAGACATGTTTATTACACCATTAGACATTTACTGCTGCAATTAAGTGATTAGCCATTAGCAGATTGCTAAGAAATAACTCTGACAGGCTACATTTTGATGTTTCAGATTGATAGACTGAGCTCAGAGGGATCCCAGGAGGATGTGTTTTGGGCAGGGAGGGGCAGGCAGTGCCGATGCAAGCACTAGTCCTGCTAAATGATTGCCTATAGTACTGGCCAGCAGGGGGCGCCAAAAGCAAAACACGTTTTTACTTCCGCTTTCAAGAATTACAAAAGCAATGAAAACCAGTCTGAGTTAAAGGAGGTGATAGATATAACTTTTTGAGCAATGCCGAAGGGCTGACCCCAAGCAGTGACCCCACAATTGATTTGTTGCAGTATTTCCTTTCAAGTAGAAATAATACATATTTATTTGTGCAACTTTTAAGCTACTTTATTATTAAAAATATTTTATTTTGGGCACACATGCTATTTGAAAGTTGACATTCTTTGTATATGGGTGAATTCACAGCTGCAACCATGATCTAGGAAAGTTAAAGAAACGAGGGCCAATTGATTTGTGATTTTCTGTGTTGAGTTTCAATGCAATACTGAACGGTACCGGTCAAATCTTGCCACTTTGCCCGCATATTTATATCAAGTGCAGGTTATAAACCCAAAATAAGCATGCTGGCTGAGAATATTTGCATGTAGAGGGTAAATACATAGCACTCAACTGGTCAAAGTTTTATGTGGTTCAACTGATGTTAAGATGCTGGTCAAACATTAAACCTACAATGAAAAGTATTAAACAAATTGAATTTTGGGAAGTCATACTCGGAATTTGATAGTGGAAAAAGATCTGTCCCTCCAAATTGATGTCAATTAAAAGCCGGCCCGAGCAACTAATACGCCACTGGTGTTGCCAGTAAACATAGGGGGCACTGATGGAACATTGCCTGCAGTGCCTTTGCCCTACAAAGGGAAACTTATGCTCTAGCCAAGCTGCACTGCCCTGCAGTCTTAGGGCTTGCTTTCTGACTGTCCTTTCCCACATCTTTGGAATGCCAGAGAATGGTTAGTGGGCATATTGGGCAGACTTGGGGCAGGAGACTCTCTGAAATGGGCAATGGTGGTGTGTTTGCAGGTCAGCAACAGCTGTGCTTGCACCCCATCTTCTTTACCTGGCCCTTCCATACCCTCACAAGCAAGTCTGGTAATAAGCAGTTGACGAGTGCAAAGAAGCAAGCACTTTTGCACAGTGCGCCCTGAGGAGTAAGGGCGAGGAGTCTCTGTTTGGGTGTGGCAAGTGCTGAGTAAGGACTGGTCTTTCCCTCCAAAATACTCTACTTGTGAGCCTTCCTACTCTCCAGTCTCCAGTTTGTGGTGCCTGGAGGTGCGTGGAGGTGCGTGTGCCTTTAAGACTATCATTTGGTCAGCCCATATAAGGCCGCCTCCCACGCCCTTGCGGCGTAAGCCCTGAGGAGCAAGGACAAGGAGTCCCTGTTTGGCTGTTTGGCTGTTTGGCGAGTGGCGTCGAGTGCTGACCCCACTGTGAGCTGGGAGGATGGATTCCGCCAATCCATCATCTTCTAGGACTAGAGCCCAATCTAGAGCTCAAGCAAAATGTATGGCCATACAAGAGGGGCATCCGGTTAAGCGTGCACAACAACAGCAGGTGAGTCAGTACTTTTCGTGTGGCTTAATATCTGGTATAACTGAGGAACTGGGTACCTTTGTGGCAGAAGATGTGTTTGAAGCTATGCATTATGCGGCCTCCCCACAAACACCCGTGTTAACCCTACCAGCTGCGAACTTACAAGCAAACTTGATTTCTCCTACTCTGTCCCATCTCCCCCATACACCAATGCATACGGAGCACATTGAAAATACGTTTAATGAGAATGATCGTACCGTTGGGTTTGGAGTGCTCCTGGCGGAGGTTGTAGTGGCCGGGAGGTGTGGTGCGGACCCGCATTCCCTGGGGGATCCGGCATTGAGGCGTGAGTGCGTGGAGTCAACAGAGGCAACAGCGATGGCGGCCTCAGTCGCACCTGATGATGCAGAGGGGCGTGGCGAAGAAGAGGTCGCCTTGAGACCTGACAACGAGGAAACCTCGTGCGGCAGCACCAGTTGGATTTGGCAGAGGTGCGCCAAGTCAGTAGACTGGGAAGTCCTGCCGCGCCCCTGGAGTCCTCCGCAGCATTAGATACTGGTGATAACATTGACATAACTGGGAAAGCCTGCTCCAATGCCGAAGAGCGTGAGGTAAGCGAAAAAGCCGATCCGGCTATAAATTTAGTTACGTGCTGTGTTGAAAACCTGCTTGATTTACAACAACATGAGGCAGTTTTCACAGTTACGTCCCCGGTGGGAGTCCGTACAGCTCCAATTATGATGGCCCCCAATATTATGATAACAACGATTAGCGAGGCGGCAAAACCACAAAGTGGAGTCTAGCTGGAGGAGGAAGTGGATGTTGCCTGTAAGGCTGGTTGAAGAAACACCTTAGAGGTGGTTTCAACGGTTTTACAAAATTTGATTGAGTTAAATAAAGCTCGTGCCAGTAAACAGACGTCAGTGTGTATTCCCCATCAGAATGTGGTTACGAAAATGACACAGAAAAGACAGAGCAATCATGTGACTGACATCAATCGAGACATATGGGGCTCTGGCAATTATAAAAGAGCAAAGACATCAGAGGTTGGGTCCTCTGGCGATTCATCTCAGTCATCAGTTGGAAAGGTGGCAGAGTCACAGAAAAGACAGTCATCTTACAACAATGTAACCCGTTGTGCAAGCTTGTGTCAACAAAAACAAGTGCTGCAAAATTCAAACAGTGATGATTCTTTGGATGATTCAACATCCATGGACTCATGATTTGTGGAGCGAAAGGTCTGCCTTTAGTCAAGCTGCACGTGATGTGCCAAGGAAATTTAGAGGCAGTGGATTGGCTCCATGTGTGCACGTGCCCTCAAATGACCAATTAATAGCTTTGACTTCTGCAATGACACGGCACCGTTCACCAAACTTTACGAAGCAATAAATGAAAACGTGTAAGATGTTACAACTTTATTAGCCCTAATGAATTCAAAACTCTTACATCTAGAGGAAATGCATAGTGGGCATAGAACCAAACAAGAAGAGGTAAACCAGAATTTATTGGTAGGGCTTGCATCAGTCAATGAAGGCAAATGTAATGAAATGATTGATAAAAAGCTGTTTGCAGAGGTAACAAAGCAAGCTCTGGCTCTCTTTCGTAAACCCCACATGGAATCAAGAGGCAGGGATCTATTCGGAGCTTGTACTGTGCCTCATAAGCCAATGAAAGAGCAACCGACCACTTTTTCTCTTCCGTTCCGCTTAATAGTGCAACGGTATCAGAGAACATTGCCGTACTAACGCAGCCAAGTCAACTCGAGAACAATATTGCCCAAATGCACACGATCCCCAAGAGCCCACTGTTGGTATTCAGTGGTCCTACCGATTCGGAACTCATGGGTCTTCCTCACCAAGTGGTAATTGATGTCGAAGGTTCCCCAAATACTAGTGTCTTAAGTAGTGATTGTGTTGGCCAGGACAATATAATGGAAACTTCTTTTCATACAGCATTCCTACAAGCTAGAAGTTCAGCAAATCTTGCCCTGCTGGATAGTCAAAGCGCGTCTGATTCAACTCCCCAAATACCAGCTGTAGATCAAGCCTCTGGAAATAAAGTGGCGGCCGTTGACATTGCAAAGCCAGCAGGATTGTTCCCCATTTTTGGAGGCCCAGATGTCGAACAACAAAAAAATGTAGAAATGTGGAAATCAAAAAATGCATTCCACCTCAAACCAAGAAGCAAAAAAGTATGCCGGGGCGTAAGAAGAGCCAGCAAAGAGGTGCCCGGAAATTTCTTCGCAACATTAATATGTTACAATTTGTTGACAAAGCGATCCCCACACGGCTGAATTTAGGTGTAACAACAGAGGAGAGTAAAAAGTTATCAAGAGATTCAACGGCAATCGGTTTGCAAACAGGCGATGGTCACCCTACTGAAGCCGCAAAGGCAGACCAAGACGAGCTGATGGATTTATCAGTTTATGAGGACTTTGACTTCGAAGAATGCATACCAGGGAAACAACCTCTCCATGCATCTATCATCTTAAAAGCGGTCACTTTGCCTATCGGACAGAGGAAGAACAGCTCCCTTAAGAATGTTGAAGCCGGCACGTCGATCCCTAAAACGTCTGTGCCACATTTGCCCCAGGTTAATTCAAATAATTTAGCAGCTGTGAATGGTGGTAGGATCTGCTCTATAATTCCGATTGAAGTAGCGGCTATTTACAGGGAATTGACACCTGTGAGCCCTGTGTTTACTACTTTACAGGAAAATAGGGAACGTCTAAGGCTTACAGTACAAACAAACCACCCTGAGTTTGGGAGCATGTGTCAGCTTCCTCTGAACGTCCCTAATTTCGAAGGAGAAAGCCTCGAGCCTATTGCGGCTCCGTCGGTTGTTGTTGTATCTAACTCACGAAAAGATGCGTACCATCAGCCGAAAGCGGTAGAGCAAAAAAAGAAGAGCAGTAAAGGGCATGTAACAGATCGTCCCTTGGACCATACCTTGATGATCAAATTGATGCTGGAGAGGTTGGAGCCTTGTGATAAACTTATTCTGAATCGATCAAATGTATTGAGACTGCTTCATCATGTACCACGCCTACGATCATTGAGTTCCAAAGACTTAAAAATCGTCGAATTCCCTGATGAAACATGCAATGACAAGGTGATTTTGCACGTTGACTCCAATATCATTGCAAACGCAATATTGGAAGCAGGGGAAGATCTTTTGTCCATGGGGTTTGACACCTTTAAAATAGTGGAAAAGGCATGCTGTAAAAATCAGAGACTAATGCTGTAACAGGTAAAGTCTTAGTCGCCCAAGAGTCCAACTTACGTTCCACTAGGAGTTTCCAACATACTGCGCCGACGGAACAGATCCCTACAGGACAGATTCGCAGGAGTGAGCCGGCACCAAAAGTGGTGGCTGAACATTCAGGGATAGAAGGTTGAGTCCCTGGTTTGCTTCTCGACAGCCAGATATACATGGCCGAAAAAGCGAACACCAACAAGAGTGGGAGAAGACGATCGACCGTTTTCCAAAATCCTACCAACCCGGTGAAGCATCCTGACCCCAATACAGGTAACAGGAGTTAACGAAAGTCTGTGAGGGAGCAGATAAACTGTTTAAGAGGCTACTTAGGCATTTCTTGTGTGCGAGGGAAGTATACTATACTATATGATATGATGTGATAATAAGTCATTTATAGCGTGCTTGTACACAAGTTTCTAAGCGCAACAAAACAAGGAGGGAGAGAGAGGGGGACAAAACAACAATCTTACTAGGCCTTGTGTCATTCAGATCATGCAAGTGCAACAACACAGAGTGCAGGAGGAGGGAGAAGGGGTAAGTGCCATCATGGCAGCATTGCTCTCGGGATGAGCAACAATGGAAGCGTGACTCTGGGTAAGTGCAAGGAGGCAGGAGATTGTAGGGTTACAGTTAAAGCCCCAAGTACGCGGTAAGCCCAGAAGCAGTGCAGGGGAGACTGGTCATGGAGGAGCCTGGTACCCAGTGAGGTTCAGGGGTAGCCAGGCAACCAGAAAGTGCAGCGGACCAGAGGGTCAGCAGGGGACAGAGAGAAAGCAGAGGTGAAACGGAACATCTCAAGTTTGAGAGAGGCAAGGAGGCCATTCCAGAGGGAGGCACCTGCAGAGGAGAGAGATCATCCCCTCCACTCTCTGCCTGGAGAAGCGTCTGACCCTCAGAGAGTTGGAGGTGGCTCAGCTTGAGAAGGAAGGTGTTTTGGACTTTAACTCCCATCAGCCCTAGCCAGCATAGTCAAATGTGTGGCATATAATGTGAGGTGTAGTTTAGACCAATTGGAGAGGCAAAGGTTACAGACCCCTGCTATAGGGAGTGGTTAGTGTTTGTGTTGAGCCCACAGCTGTGATGGCTTAGGTGGTTCTGATATTTGTTGGTACTACAGTTTGCAGGTATGACTTCATATATCTGAATGTGCATCTTACATGTCACTTGCCACAGTGATGTGGATAAGATGCAGGCGGTGGGTGTGCCATAATGTGAAAAACGCTTAATGTTGCGTAATGTGCCAAATTGTGCCTGAACATAAATAATGTATCCAGAAACTCTGCACATTACGTTTCCTACTTTTTAAACATACCTGGAAAGTTTTATGTTTTTTGGTGGCCGACTTGCAAATTATTCAAATTAAGCCCTTTTCTTGCATTATGTGGGACATTCTAAAACTTTTAATGTGTAAAATACTTAATGATATGATAGGTTATTTATTACGCACTTAATACCCAGAGGTTTCTAAGCGTGGACCCGGGGATCGAAACCTAAATCAGTTACTGAGATTACCTACATATTACACATTTCTTACTTCCTAAACATAACTGGAAAGTCTAATGGATAACCTCCAAATTATGCACAATACACACTTTTTTTACAGCACTTAATGTTGCGTAATGTGCCAAACTGAGTCAAAGCATAAATCATTGACACTGAAACTCGGCATAAGACATGCTTTCTACTCCCTAAACATAACTGGAAATATTCATGGTTTTCTCACAGAATTTGATGTTTCTTTATACGCCAAATTGCACCAACACATAAATCCTGTTCAAGGAACCTCTGCACATTACAGATTTCCTACTTCCTAAACATAACTGGACAGTTCCATGGCTTTTGCTCACTAAACATCCAAATGTTTGAATCTTAAGCACTTTTTGTACAACACTTAGGGGACCATGATGAAGTTGAACCTTAATTTTTAGTATTGTCTTTAAAACTGCATTAAACCATTTTTATGTAAAGAAATTGCTAAATTGCTATATTGAACTGAACGTTTTATGTACAGAAATTCCTAAATTGCTATTGTTTTCTAAAGTTGTTAGACATGTGCTTTGCACCATATGACACATTGAAATATTGGTATATGTCATTGAAAGAAGAAGGTCAATTGACCCCAATAGAGTGCATAAGGGTTACCTGTTGGTGACAACAGATTAGATTGGTATACGTTTGATTTGGTCTCCATCGGCCAGGGGATGATATCCTCTTGCACCAGAAGTTCTATAGAATTTGGTTCTTAACATTGTTTTGTTAACACTCTGAATATCAAGACATATAAATCATTACTAATTAGGAAGTACAGTAGTGCCCCTCTATGTATATTTACGTTGTTTTTCCTCTATCATGATTTTTTATAAGCCAACCTATAAAGTGTGCAAATTAAGAACTTTTCTAAGAGCATTTGATGGTGCATAACGTGAATTTTGGTGGCCCAACGTACAACGTATGCAACATATGCCTGTTAAGCACTTTTCTTAGAGGACCTGATGTTGCTTAATTGACCAAATACCCGTTTCCTACTCCCTTAACATAAGTTTTAGGTTCCGTGGTTTTTGATGTCCCAAACTTGAAATTATTCAAATTAAGCACTTATCCTATGGTGCTTTGTGTTGCTTAATGTGACAAATTGTGCCAACACATAATTCATTAAACAAGAAACTGTGCACATTTATTTTCGTCTTCCTAAATATAACTGAAATGTTCCATTATTATTGGTGGTCCAAACTGAAAATTACTTTTCTTAGAGCACCTAATGATGCTTGATGTGCCAGATTGAACCAAAATATACATCATTTACTGGGAAACGTTGCATATTACAGGTTCTACTCCCTGCACATAATTGGAAGGTTCCATGTTTTTGGTGGTCCAACCTGCGGGTTAGGCACATGAAGCACGTTTCTAAGAGCACGTAACAACCCTTTATGTGCCAGATTGTTCCATTTACCCAGAAACAAATGTTGCATATTTCCTAATCACAACTGGAAAGTTCTAAGGTTTTTATGGCCCAACCTGCAATTTATTCACATTAAGCACTTGTTGTTTAATATCCCTGAATGTACCAAATCATAAAACATATGCTGTATAACTTTGCACACATCACGTTTCAAACTGCACAAACATATCCTGTAAACACATGACATTTGGAAGACCAATCTAAAGATTATATACATTGCACACTTTTTTTTTATTCCTTACTATGCCCTAAAGTGAAATTATGTTTTAAATGTTCAAATCTATGCTTGAGCCATTGGCGGTCTAACTGTGTAAATATTCCCATGTAGCACTTTGTTAGAAAAGCTTCCAACTGCTTACTACACCTACAAATGCCAACATATAAAATATATACCTCATAATTTTGTATGGTTTATGTTTCTGAATCGTTAACTATATGCGGGAAGATTACAAAGCCCTTGGTGGACCGAACTGCAAGTTCTTCATGGTAAGCACGTCGACACAAGTGCTTAACGTTACTTAACTTGATTAAAAGTGACAAAATGTCAATCATGCACTTCAATACTTTGTGCATATCTTGTTTCCAACTGATGAAATGTATCTGTTAAATCCCTTGTCATTTGGTGATAAGGGAGGTTCTTTCCGATGAGGCTATAGAGGTGCGGCCGTTACCCAAAAGTCCATCTAAGGGTGGTTTAATGCAGAAGGACCTCATGGGGAGGGACTTCCGCTCTGGGTACCAGGGCGATCACCTGGGGTATAGCCCATTGAGTATTGTCACTCGCCAACATTCCCTAGCCCGCCCCACTCTTCAGAACCATTTTATTGAAAGTAAACATGTGTATTGTTGTAGCATAGAGGATGAAGCACAAAAAAAAAGTACTGGACCGAAGTAGAGGACAGGAGTGGTGAAGGTCATTCACTGTGCTAGTACTGGTACGAGCTGGCACCGAGGAGGCATAAGGATTAAGTTATAAACAGTAACAAAGGACTTTTACAATCTGCCAGAGTGGCACTGGTAATCTTGTTATAATTATAGATGACGGACAAACAAACCAATCAAACCCAGCTGGGAGAAGCAACAGGAGCATAAACCAGCTGGAGTTTCAAACGCTGTGGTCAGACCAAAGTCGGAGAAGAGCGGAGGACGCCGGTCAAGCGTGGAAGAAGTTATCCGCAAGTCAAGCTAAAGAAGACCCGGACGCGAAGCAGGAGAGAAGAGCCAAGCAGCTTCCCAGAGCGCTGTGCCGCCGTGGAAACCAGAGCGAGAAGCCTGGTGCATCAGAGAAAAGAACCCCAGTTACAGGAAGTCCCAGTGGTGTGCCAAAATCTCTAATGGGAGGGGCGAGAGACCCAGAGGGGAAACAGGGGTGGAAGATAGATGAATTGGGGACAAAAACACTTATATACCCAGCATCCGAGGAGAACTTCCTGGTCACAGTGGTGTTAATAAGCTGATCTAACCACCAGAGATGGGTCGAAGACCCTATCCAGTACAAACCCTGCATTCGAGGAGAGCTTCCTCATTGCAGTGGTGAAAATAAGCCCACTGACTTCCAGAGAAGGGTTGTAGACCCCAGGTATTGGAAACCAAGCAACCGAGGATTGCTTCCTCTTCTCAGTGGCAGTAAGGAGCCCACTAAGCACCAGCAAAGGATCGGGGACCCCAACAAAAGGGAACTGAGCAAGCAACATGAACTACTTTTTTAGGTTGGGCCACCGAAAACCATGAAACTTTCCAGTTATGTTTAGGAAGTCGGAAACATATAATGTGCAGAGTTTCTTGGTACATTATTTATGTTTTTGCACATTTAAGCAACATCATGTGCCATTATGAAAAGTGCTTAACATTAACACTTTTTAAAAAAAAGAATTAAAAAAACAAGATTTTATTGAATTTTACAAACAATCAAACAATATAAACCAAACAAACAGTGCATGTTCCAACAGTTTCATTACATGTTTCTCAATTCCTAACCGCTACTCCCTCTAACCCACCCCCCTTGCGAGTCTATTGCATTAAACCTTCAGTTTCCGCGTCCTGTGGTTCAGTCTCCTCCTCAACAGACTCAGCCGGGTCAGCTAATGACCCAAGCAGTTCGGCTATCAGTGATTTCCAGGCCATCAGGGACTCATTCTCCTCCTCCCCCCCAGTGCTACACGCTTCCTGCCATGCCATGGTTTCGGCTTCTGCCCATTTTTGCAAGTCTTTCCACCACACCTCTATCTTCGGCACATGGCATGACTTCCATCCCATGGCATTCCTTCTTTTTGCGAGCACATAAGCCAGGTCCCTCAGCTTACTTACATGCCTGAGCTTCTGTGATCTGGGGAACCCCCCAGGAGACAGGCCCACACCGTATCCACTACTATCTTGACCCCTCTTTCTTCTAGTTTCTCTTTCCCCCCCCTCCAGAATCTCTCTATGATCGGGCATGACCAGAACATATGCACCATGCCCGCATTCTCCTCATCACACTTGGGCCATGCTTGCCGTCCTGCAATTTCAAACCTCGATATCCTCCAAGGCGTCACATAGGCCCTGTGTGTTATGTACAGCTGTATCTGTTTCAGCCACGCGTTTCTGGACACCTTCTTATGATACCCCTGCACCCGTTCCCACATCCCATCTCCCATTGGGGCCCCGACCTCCATTTCCCAGTCTAGTCTCAACTGCGTGACCTCCTTCCCAACTTTAGACATCAACATCTCATACAGTCTGGAAATCTTGTGACCCCCCTCAGCTATGTCATATCACGTCTATGGTGGCGTCTAATTCTTCCTCCAACACAGTTTCAGTCCATGTTCTCTTAATCCTCTGTACCACTCTGTGATACGTGATGTACTGGCCTTCGTGCAACGCAGCTTCTTCCCGCAGCCCCTCAAAAGTAATACTTGAGCCCTCCTGCCAAATATCACCCATCGTTGCCACCCCAGCCGGCTCCCAGTGCGGCCGGAGTATCACTCGAAGCTGAGCGTCTGCTGCCTCCGTCAATACAACCAATGGTATCTGCGGTGAGCATGGGGGCGGGTCCTCCATCATTTGACATGCCCTGCACCACACCTTCCACCCCAGTAGCATCATTTTAGGGCGCCCCACCATTTTTGCCCTGGGTACCCACATCATTTCTTTCAAATAAAAAGGTGCACAATCATGCCCAAACAGCCTAAGTTCAGAGGTCTCTTCATCAGAGAGCCATTTGGCAACATACTGCAACTGGCTTGCCACATAGTACGCCTCATAGTTGGGCAGCTTTATTCCTCCTTTGTCATGGAAGTTCGGAAGCTTCCATAACGCCACTCTTTTTCGCGTGCCATGCCACAAAAAGTCCCTACACATGCTATTTAGTTTGGTGAAGAACACCTTAGGAATCAGGTATGGTATATTCCCAAAGTAATGTAGGAGCCTCGGCAGGACCACCATCTTTAGCATTGCTCTGCGCCCCATCATCGCCAAAGGCAGCTTTGCCCAAAACTGCATGCACTTCTCAATTTTCTTGATGGCTACTTCTGTATTACACCTATGCTCTTCCTCCACGGTGTGATATATGTCTATTGCCAGGTACCGAAAAGTACTAACCGCCCATGGTACCTGCAATACCGGTACCCTCTCCGCTGGAATCCCTATGTACCCTCCCAATGGGAACAAGCTAGACTTCTGGGGGTTCACCCCTATGCCGGACAGCACAGCGTATCTCCCGAGCACTTCCAAAATGTACTGGAGGTTTTCCTCTGGGAATCGCACGTACATTAGCAAGTCATCTGCATATAGGGAGATCAAATGCCGCTCCCCTTTCACCTCGATGCCTATGGTGTCATATTGCTGCCTCAGATGAATCGTCAGAGGTTCCAGGGCCAGTATGTAGAGCATAGACCACGGGCATCCCTGTCTAGTACCCCTGCTGAGCTGCCACCTCTTTGATATCACATATCCTGTCTTAACTCCAGCAGTTCGCTATACAAAATTTTCGCAAACCTTACATATCCAGGCCCTAACCCGTAGTGCTTCAGGGCCGCCAGCAGCCATGGCCACTTGACAGAGTCGAACGCCTTGATCGCATCCAAGGACACGATTGCTATTTCCCCATCATTTTCTCTGCCAAACTCAATGATTCTCTGGAGTCGCCTATGATTATTGGTAATATTTCTATGGGGAACATAGCCCGTTTGATCCGGATGTATTAATTTGCTAATGACCTTCTTCAGTCTATTTGCTAAGACAGCAGTTAATATCTTGCCGTCTTGATTCAGCATTGACACGGGTCTAAAGGAACCACAGCTGCGCCCAGATTTATTAGGTTTAGGGAGAGGTACTATGACAGCTTCTCTCAGTGACTCCGGTAAGCGTCCCATCTGGAACGCTTCGTGTATCATCTCTAGCAGCAGGGGGAGCACCTCTTCTATATATACTTTGTAAAATTTGCTTGGGAGCCCATCTGTTCCTGGGGTTTTACTAGTAGGCCGCTGCCTCACCACCTCCCCCAATTCGTCCAGGGTAATCAGGGTGTCGAATCCCTCTCTCTCCTCCTCGCTTATCTTGGGCAGCCCCATATCCTCAAGCGTTTCTTCCATCATTGCACGGCTACTTTCCACATCTTCTCCGTATAATACTTTATAATAATCCACAAACGCTTGATTAACTCCCTCCTGGGTGTCCTCTACGCTACCATCTTCTCTCTCTATAGTTCTGATTGTGGCTCTGGGGGTGTCACTCTTATATAACCACGCCAAAAGTCTCCCCGGTTTATCACCTCCCGCATGCTGTCTCTCTATGTATTTTTTATAATTAAGGTTACACAACCTCTCCCAATATTCCGCACATTTTTGCTGTAGCCTAAGTATCAATTCTAGCTTCTCCGCTGTATCGTCTCCGGCCTTTAAGGCCTCTTCTAATTTTACTTCCGTCTCCCGCAGTTCAGCCGAAAGCCCACCTTGTAGGCCCTTGGATTTCGCTATGGCTGCACCCCTCATGACAACTTTGAAGGCCTCCCATAGTGTTCCCACAGAGTCCACACTCCCAGTATTTGTTTCAAAATAGTTTACGATCTCCTCCCTCAAATCCTCTCTAAAGAAGGGGTCCCGCCAAGCCTCCGCTCGTAGGTGCCATGTCGTGATCCTCGCTCTCGGGGGGCAGTATTGCCACGCAAGGATCAGGGGCGAGTGGTCCGAGAGGACCCTGGCCCTATACTCTATGTGTGCAATCTCCGCTATCATTTCAGGTGATGCGAAGACATAATACAGCCTCGTTGATAACTGCTGTGGGGCAGAATAATGTGAATATTGCCTTTCCTGGGGTGCCACACTCTCCATGCATCTTCCAACCCAAAGCCATCAAGCAATGTCTGTAGTGCCCTGGCTGCAGGGGCCGGTCTATCCAATTTCCCATCTGATCTGTCCACCCTCGGGTTCAATACGCAGTTGAAGTCCCCTCGCCAGATCACCGCGCTTCCTACACATGCGCTCAGGTTCTCACTCAATGTCCTAATGTACGCCGCTGTGTTCTGATTCGGGGCATACGTGTTAAAAATACTTATCTCCCTGTTCTCCACCAGTCCCCTCAGCATAACCATCCTCCAGTCTGTCTCAACCACCACTTGCAATCGCTGAAACGGGACATGTGGCACCAACCATATAAGTACTCCTCTTGCGTAGGCCGAGTACGATGAGCCAACCAACACCCCCTTCCACTTTCCCGCAATCATGTCCATTCTCTCACGTCTAAGGCGGGTTTCCTGCAGCAATGTAATATCTATTTTCTGCCTACGCAGATACAACATAACCTTGTTCCTTTTTAAGTAGCTATTAAGCCCCCGCACATTCCATGTGAGTATTTTAAGGTCCCCCATGGCCTGTTGTAGTCCCATTCCCTCTCCTCCAGGTGCAGTTTGACTTTGAGTTCCAATCCAATCTGTATAGGCTTGCATCCCATTCTAAATTCCCTTTAAGCAAAAACACATCAAACTTCTCACTCCCCCTCCCTCTCACCTCCCGTCCCTTCCCCAACATCACACCCCCCAACTGTTGCCCAGCTCAATCCCTGGATCTCAGGCTCCCCCGCATCCAGCTCTTTCTGTCTCTCGCCTGTACTCGAAGCTCCGCAGGGTGAGGCCGCCCTAGTGGCCAACCTACTACAACTATAATTCGGGGGGTAGGGTGCTTTTGCCCTGCCGCTCCTATAGCACATCGGATAACTACACATTGCCATACAATTTAAATATATGTACCCGCCACTATATTCCAGTCCATCAAGTCCATTACAATCAGTGGTATTTTATCGAATATCAGCCTCCTACAGCCGTGCCCATTGTTCTTAGCCTTCGCCTAGGCGCCCCTGGGATGTTCACACGCTGCCATAACAGTATGCATACCGGATCCCCGTCACTTATCGCGTCCATCTTGGGTCTCTTCCGTGTCTTGTTCCGGGCAGCCCTGCAGATCCAGCCATGTAGTTGCTTCTTCCGGCGTGTCAAAAAAATGCATTTTGCTCTTATGCACCACCTTCAATTTCACAGGGTACAGAAGCATGTATTTTATCCCAGCTGCCCGCAGCCTCCTTTTGATGGTTACATAGCTGTACCGCTGCCTTTGGACCAGCATACTATAATCCGGGCACGCCGTGATGGTGCTCGAGGCCCTTTCGATTGTTCCGCCTTTTCGGACGTTCTCCAGTATTTTCTCGCGGTCTTTGTAGTTCAATATTTTGGTGATTATCGCTCGTGGAGGGGCTCCTGGTCTCGACTTCCTCATGAGGGCTCTGTGTGCGTGCTCCACTACAAATCCCTGCTAGAGTGTGCCGGCCCCAATTCCTTGTAGGAGTAAGTTCTCGATGTAATCAGTCGGGTCCTGGCCCTCTTCACCCTCCGGCAAACCCACCACCCGGATATTGTTTCTCCTCGCTCTCCCTTCCGCGTCTACTGCTTGAGACTCCAAGTTGGCCACCTGTTGCTTAAGGACATGGATCTCCTTTGCATTGTTGGTGCTGGTGTCCGTGTTAGTTTTCACCGCACCTTCCAGGCTGCTTGTACGTTCCGCCAGCCCCCTGACATCTTGTCTGAGCAGGGAGACTTCAATGCCCACTGCTTCAATTTTAGCCTCCAGGGAAGTGCGCAGGTCCAACATCACACCCACCCAAGAGTCTTTCAGCTCCGTAAAGGCCCCTAAAATCTGATGCTTATCAGCCGCTGTGGTTCCCTCAGCTTGTGTCATCGGGCCTTTGGGTACGATTGCCGCAGGAGACTGTTGTGTTTTGGCAAAAATATCCATTGTGGGTTGTTTGTTCTTATTCTTGCCCACGGCCCCTCGCGCCGACATTTTCCGGCCTTCGTTGGGCCTCTCTATCGCGATTCAGCGTCCGCGTGTTTCCCCAACCGTCTTTTCCACTCTTATCGGCTGTTGTGGTGATCTTGAAGCAGTCGCGACATCCGCCTCCTCTCACCGCTGCTAGTTGCTCATCAATGCCGAGCGAGCGCTTCTCGTGCCTGTCGTGGTGTGGCTTGTCTTTTCACACCTCCGCTGCCCTCGGTCTCCTGCCGTCCGGGTCAGCACCCAAGCCTTCGCGACCCAAGGCCCACCGCCACAGGGGTTTCGCTCCATCTCCACTTCGCCATGGTCGTTCTTTCCCCGTGGCCGCCACCTCTATTCGTCCTCTTCGGGTGCTCTAGTTTTGTTTCCTTTGTTGTCGGCCATCTTGTGTGACAATGGACCGAATAGCCGCCGTCGTTCGCCGAGCAATTCCTCCAGAATCCCGCTTACGATTCTCTCGGTCTTTATACAGTGAGCAGAACACACGTTCCCGTGCATGTGTGATCAATTCTGGAACCAGTGGCGCACTTTTAGTTTTCACGGATCATCTGTCGGATCCTCTTGAGCTGCAGGGGAAGCACGTCCTACTCCATGACTGCCCAAGCCACGCCCCAACATTAATACTTTATAGGGTTGGCCACCAGAAATCACATATTTCCAGTTATGTTTAGGGAGTAGAAAACAGGTCATGTGCAAAGTTTCAGGGTACATGGCTTATGTTTTGACTCAGTTTTTACACATTATGCAACATTATGTGCTGTATGAAAAATCCTTAACATTCATCATTTGATGGTTGAGCCACCAAAAACCATGGAACATTCCTGTTCTGTTTTGGAATTGTGTCACGTGATTTGCAGAGGTTATGTGTAAATGATTTGTGTTTTGGCAAATTTGTATAGTAAGCAGCAGTAAGTGCTCCACTGAAAGTGCTTTACATGCTTAATTTGAAGGTTGCAGCACCACAAAACATGAGCATTTACAGCTATGTTTAGGGAACAGGAAATATGTAATGTGCAGAGTATCTGGGTAAATGATTTATATTTTGGCTAAATTTGCCACATGAATTAAAATTAAATGCTCTGTGAAAACTGCTCAATATTAATCATTTGGAAGTTCAACCACCAAATGCCATGGCATTTTCCAGTTATGTTTCGGAAGTAGGAAATATGCAATGCGCAGAGTTCCTTGGTATGTTATTTATGTTTTGGCTCAATTTGGCACATTAAGCAACATCAAAGTGATTACTATGAATTATTTGCAGATTGGACCACCAAAACCATGGCATTTTCCAGTTATGTTTAGGACATAAGAACATTTTTTATTATTTGTCAGAAAGATGGCTCAGTGGGTTAAATGCTTGTTGCTGTGATCTGTGTTTGATTTGCAGGTTACAGGTTCAAATCCCAACAAGGCCAATTCAGCCTCTCATCCTGCAGAGGTTGATAAATGAGCACCAATTTCAATTGGGTAATAATAGTAATGTATGTACATATGTCCTATGTAAAGCGCATTGGATTAAAGTGCTATTTAAAGATATGTATATATATGTTATTTGCAGAGTTTCAAGGTACAGGAAATTATGATTTGGCACATTAAGTAACATTAAGTGCATAATGAACAATGCTTAATGTGAATAATGTTTAGGTTGCACCACCAACAACTACGAAACTTTCCATAAAGGCTGTAAATGGGTACAATTCAACACATCTGTGGTTCATTGCATCAGACAAGAGTTGCGACTATTCCTTCTAGGTGAAAGGGCACAGCCCTTTCACACAGCAGAGCGGAAAATGCCACTGAGCCCGTCAAAATATCTGCCGAACACATATGCAGAGAGAAAGCTCAGCATATTTCTTGCAACGCTGCATTTTAGAAAACCACATCTGTAGTCCACATTAAAATGCAAAAGTAACTGATCTCTGTACGCTTTTACAGGCAGTGCCCCCATTGTTACAAGTTCAACCTATTAAATTGCTTCTTCCTGAATATACAGTGGCAGTAGACAGTTTATTGTTATTTTTTAAACTGCTTTCATTATAATCACACTGATCTATATCTCTTCCCCTTGCATGGCCTTACTCCTAACTGTGTACTGTATGCAGGTGCTTTTACAACTCAGGCGTTAAGGGTTAACGCCACCGTTAACCCTTAACGCCTGATTCTGATTTTAACGCCTGCTTTTAGCAGGCGTTAAAATCCATGGCGCTAACCTGCCATGGTGCTAATTACGCCGCCGTAATTTACGGCGGCGTAATTAGCGCCTTCCCCACTCCCATTATGCCCTATGGGGCAAAAATGGGAATGGGGAAGGGAAAATGGGAAATGGGGATTTACCGCCCCACTCACCTTGGAATGGGGCGGTAAATCCGCCATCCACCATGGTGTAAACGGAGTTTACACCATGGTGGTAAAGTTGGTGCACTTAGCACCAAGGTTGTAATGAGGCCCCATGTGACTGCTACCATGCCGTTACTCTTTTGTGCTCTCTTACAGCACACACAGTGCACAATTCCAACCATTGTGGTTGAAAATCTCTGAGTCTGCGCAGTGACAAGAGCAGACAGACGAAGAGAGGGACATGTTGTTGGAGATTGGTGGAGGTGGAGGAGGGTGTGGAGGGAATCTCCCCATCAAATACGGGGAACAAAGGTGACAAGCATTGGCAATGCAAACAGTTTTGGCTTTTGTATAGGTATTTGAATGGCCTTTGCCAGGCACTGACATAGTGGTATTAACTGGACATCAATAGTATCAGATGAAAAATGATGTGTGTACCTGGGTATATAATAATAGTGCCTAATACGTATAAACAAGCTTATACACCAGCCAAAACTGTTGGATTTGCCAATGCTTATTTTTTACAGGACGTCTGTGAAGGACCCCACGTGCTTATAAATCGAGTGGCTGAAGGCAGACCTGGTTAAGACATTCTTATTACACAAGTAGCACATTCACAGCACCAATCTAGTCATTAAACTCTCAGAACACTGCTTTGCTAGAATGTTGGCAGCCACGTTGAGCACAAAGTTTGATGGTAAGGCTTAAAAAAGCTAGTTAAAAGAAATCCCAGGTGGATGTGTTTTGGGTGGGAAGCGGCAGGAAGTGGCTGGGAATAGCCGTAGGGATTATCATGGCCATGGGCCGCCAATGGCTTGGTAAATAACCAAACAACACCTACAAGCTTTTTGTCCCTCCTCCCCATGTGGGGTTCGCTGGTGCAGATATGAGCAATTGGAGTCTGAGCGTGGGTTGGGGGCGGAATCCTGTCTCTCGTTGTCAATGTGGTATCTTAAGTAGACAGGCTGATAGCCTAGGCAAGATAGATAAAGCAGGAAGCTTTATTGGTACTACCATGAACAATGCCCAGGCATCATTGGAACTTCGTTTTAGCAGTCTGCAAGCCTCGGGATGCACGTATTAGCATCAGAGCCCTGCCACTCTCAGATCCATGCCTTCTTGCTTCCTGTGCATTCGGCACTATCCTGACTCACTCTTGTCTTGGCACTCTGTATCATCAACCATGTGTCCTGGGAGTGTGACAGAGTGCAAGTCTGCATTGTAAGGAACTCATGGTGGCAACAGTAAAGACAGACACAAGTGATCATAGTTCAAGAGTGTTTATTGAACTAAAATGGGTGAGGAAAAATGCCTAATCTAAACCTAAATCTAAGATGGGAACAAGCTACGACCATCAGATAATAATAAGGCAGTCCTAGTGGCGTCTTGTCAAATGAAAAGGGCCTATACTAAAAGTAAATATTGCCAACCCTTACCACTAAGTTAAAAAAGAAGTGTGGGATAATGGTCAGAAAACAAAGAAGTGTTAACCAAATGATAAATCAGGATGGTATGGCAGGGGTCTCACTTCCCCATGTTTTTAGCACAGGACAAGGCAGGACCTTTGAGCACAGCACACTCCTGGGCCTCGCCAGCACAAATGGTACAGTTCCTTTCAACGCTGCCAGGACCTTCGGAGGCCAAGTCTCTGTCTCTTTTCTATAAAGTCTCTTGCCTTAGAAGGCCTGCTGGACCATAAACAATAAACAAACAAAAGTTTCTTTGGTAATCTTTCAAGTTGGGCAATTTCTCTTTGCCCCTCTGATAACCCTCAACCAGGCTCTGATCCTTCGTTAGCCTCCCTCAGTCAGGTTCACTACGGCCTTTTATTCAAAACTTAACATTAAAAAATTCTCAATGTCTTCGCAGGCATCCCTCAGTCGGGTTCACATTTGCCCATATCAAAGTTCACAATCTCATCAGAAAGCAGTGGTTCCCTTACCCTAACTTACTCCTGGGATCCCTCTTTCAATTTCCACTCTTGGAAAAGCTGGCCATCACCCAGCTCAATCTTCACACTGAATATGTTGGCTGTCTCCATGATCATCAGTCTGGCTTTAGCGCTGCCAAAAGCATGGAAACTGCTCTACTGAACATCTGTGAATACCTGCTCTCCAACCTTGATTCCAACACCCCGTGTCCTCATCTTACATGATCTCTCTTCTGCCTTTGACACAGTCAACCATGCCATCCTGCTCAACTGTCTCTGTGATAACCTGGGTATCACCGATCAGGCCCTGGCGTGGCTGACTTCTTTCCTTTCTGATCTACCCTCCCAGGTTGAACTTGGGTCCTTCCTTTCCTCTATCTCTATCTCTACCTGTGGTGTTCCCCAGGGGTCTAACCTTTCTCCCTGGATGTTCAACCAATACCTGGTACTTCTTGCCCACACCATTGCTACGCTCTGCCCCAACTTCCAGTGCTATGCGGATGACACTCAGCTCGTTTTCAGGCTACCATCAGCCACCTCTTATCCCTCTCTCATCTCTGACTGTCCTCCACCCGGAAGTGGTGTGCCACCAATGATCTCTGCCTTAATGCCAGTAAGACTGAGATTCTCATCGGCACACCCACTCTCTCCTTTCCTGTCACTCACTGGCCGGTCTCTCTTGGCCCTCTTCCTGCTCCCACCTCTGAGGCTAAAAACCTCTGGGTCATCTTCAACTCCACACTCTCCTTCTCTCCTCACATCTCTGACGTCTCTAAGAAGTCACACTACTGCTGCACCTCGTCAGAGGTATTCTCCCTTTCCTATCCTTCCCCCAGAAGCTCACTGTCTCTAGAGCTCTGGTTCTTTCTAGGCTTGACTTTTGCAACAGCCTCTTTCTAAATCTGCCTGCTTCTACTCTCTGCCCTCTGCAACTCATTCAGAACAGGACTGCAAGACTAGTCCTTGGCCTCAAGCCCGGGGATCGTATCTCTCCAAGATTGAAATCTCTGCACTGGCTCCCTGTGACTGCGAGGATTACGTTCAAAACCCTCTGCTTTGCCCACAAGGCCTTCTAGGGCCTGTGGCCTCAATACCTCCAACTCTCTCTTCCTAAATATCTTCCTTCTCGAGCTCTTCGTTCATACGCCTCCAACTCCCTCAGGGTCAGTCGCTTCTCCAAGCAACAAGTTGGTGGTAGATCTCTTTCTTCGGCTGGGGCCTCCCTCTGGAATGGCCTCCCTGCCTCCCTGAAACTTGAGGAGAATCATCTCTGCTTCCGGAAGCACCTCAAAACCTTTCTCTTTGCTTCTGCTTTTTCTCCTCCTCTCCCCTGCTGACTTTCCGGCTGAAACCTAAACTGCACTGGTTACCTGGCCACCCTCTGATCTCAGGCCCAGTCCCCCCCTCCCACCAGTCGCACACCTGTACTGCCTTCCTGGCAACCCCAGCACTTGGGGACTGTTTCTGTATCCCAACAGTCCCACTACCAGCACTTGACACATGTTGTCTGCACTTACCCTTGCCACCTGCTGGCGTACTTCTACTTGCTATTTATTCTTATCCCATGTACTGCACTGTCCCCTGCCTTTCCCCCTGCACTCTCCCCCTTCACCTTTCTCATGCACTTGCGCGATCTGAATGACACCTGTCCTAGTAGAATCGTTGACTGTCTTCCCTCTGTTCCCCCTCCCTAGCCTCATCGCACCTTGAAATACTTGCGTATAGGCACGTTATAAATGCCATATCATATCATATCATATCCGTCGGGCTCACACTTAGCACAGTTCACAAGATCCCTTCTTCCTTTTTCCTAAGTTTGGGTCTCAGCCCCCAGTCAGGCTTTCCTTAAAGCCCCCATTCAGGCTTCCCTCAAAGCCCCGAGCCAGGCTTCATACAGTTCTATTAATACTATGTTCTCAGGTGCATCACTGGGTATCCTGATTTGTAGGCATCCCTCAGTCGGGTTAACATTTGTCAATGTCACAGTTCACTCTGTTTTCCTCAATGTGGCAAAGACTTTTACGTGTACGAGGGGTTTTGCTCAACCCTCGTATGACCACTTAGACACTTCACGCCGGCCTGCCCTAAGGCCTCTTGGTTCTCGTAGTTTCAACAAAATAACACAACTCAAAAAGGCTTCAGTCAGAGTCCTTCGAATGAGTGCCCCTGTGATGCCGGACCACTCTGCTTCTGGACCTTTTTATAGGATTTCTTCAAAGTTCAATTATACAAGTTCTTTGTTCAACAATGTTGCCACCTGCAACCTTGGGACCAACACAGTTTGGTTTACTATCAGTCTTCTCTGACTCACCGGCTGTGCTGAACTGTTGGAGCTTCTTGTCTCTGGAGTCAAGGACAGCACCACAGCGGCAAGCGCTTCTCCCTTCTTTGGCTATCAGCGCGGGAGGGCCCAGTGTGCCGTTGACACCTGTCACACCAAATGTCAACTAGATTTCCCGGTCTTATGATTTCCCTTTCGGAGGCTTTGCAGGTCTGAGTTGAAAAAGGCAACGGCAATTCCCTCCTTGTCGTCCCTCCAGGTCTCCCTTCCTTTCTACTCAGTTTGAACTGCTGGTCGGGAATAGCTTTTCCCTCGAGCGTTCGGCCTTGCTCAATGTGTGTTTTCGTGCTCCGTCTTTTATCCCTGTGGGGGAGAGAACGGGCCGTCCGGTGTGCGTAGTTATTGTCAATTGCCTGACTCTGCCTGACTGTTGTGTCGGGACATGTCAGGTAAATTGCTCGGGTGTTAGTCCATTGTCTTTCATGGTGTAAGAAAGTGTTCATGTTGAAAGGGGGGTTAGAGTTTGGTAGGGTTTGTGAAATGAATAGGAGGGATTGTGGAAAGTGTAGTGTTTTGTCAAAGTAGACTGAGAGTTCACTAAATAATAATCAGAGGGACGTGGAGAAGAATGACTGGGAGTACTCGGGTAGGCAACAGGAAAACAGGGATCCTAGGAGATGTAGTTTACCACAGCATTGGGATTTGGGTTCCTAATGGGTATACCATAGACGGAGGGGTTGTTGGCTTCTTTTAAGGGAGACTCATTAGGTGGAAGGGGGGTTGATTTGAAACAGCTTACAAAAGCCTCAGGGGCTTTGTCCTCCTCGTCTTCTCTCTTGTTGTAATACCACGTCTAACTTAGGGTGTTCCCCCAAGCATAACCCCGAGTTCCCCTACCCAGATGATCCTCCCTCGCTCGTCCACCCCCAGGGTTGGGATCTCAGAGCGCCAGTCCTTCCCTGGCCCCCTGAATAAGGGATTCTTGAGGTCTACTTGGGAGAGTACCCTCAGGTTTCTCACAGCACTCTACAACAGGTTTTAGGAAATCAAGCCGATTAAGTAATTTCGATCAGCTAATGATCATGTCACCCAGAGAAAACATTATTCAGAGAGCAGGGCCAGATATGGAATTTAGCATACTTCCACATGGGCCAACAATCTTTCCTTATAGTAACTTATCAAGAATGGGGGAACGTTGATTCCTAACTCCTTGTGACGACTAAATTTACCAC
Source organism: Ambystoma mexicanum (assembly GCF_040938575.1). Taxonomy (NCBI): domain Eukaryota; kingdom Metazoa; phylum Chordata; class Amphibia; order Caudata; family Ambystomatidae; genus Ambystoma; species Ambystoma mexicanum. Next base: position 1,246,951,055 of record NC_090922.1, on the reverse strand, counting down.
ACTTCCTACCACCAACGGAAATGGTACTAAGCAACGTACACTTGGACTACCTTCCTAATGATTTCATGAGGGAATAAAACGTTTGGAGGAGGACATCACTGCCCAGGTGAATAGAGGTGGGAGCTAGAGTGCCACCCTCCCTCACCAAGAAAAGCATATGTATACTCTGTTTCCCTAAAAAAGAGGGTTTATCTATTTATTTATTGGGTATTTATAATGCACCTATATACAAGGTGTTTCAAGGTGCAACAAGACACAGGGTGGAGGGGGCAAAGATGAAAAAAAACAGAAATGGTCCTACTAGGCCTTGTTACATGCAGCACATGTGTAACATAGTAGTATAGTAAAATATGTATGTGTTTCCTGAATGATACAGCCTACACTCCAGTGGTCTGCACCCACACAGATTGCCCCGTAGGTGCATCAGGAACTTTTCAAATGAAAATAATGAGGGACCGAAAAGCTCCAGCACAGCGCCAATGCAGCAATTTAGTCCTGACCTTTTGTCCTGGAGGGCTGTGCTGCCGCCGCACTACCCAGCAAAAGAGGCCCCCATCATTGGCCCCCACTCATGTGTATACATTATCTGGCCGATCCTCCTTTGTTGCGGTTTCTCGAGGTAGCGTTCTCGGGCCAAGGGAGCAGTACAATATTCTTTAAACAAGCAGGATTACCTCTGACATCCCTGCCGCTGGCCCACTCCATTCACACTGGTGGCCGGCTGGGCTCTGATCTTTACCTGGACCACCTCTTGTATGCAGCCCAGGATTTATGCTTCACCCAGAACGACCTGGCAATGTGTTATGAGTGGCTGCCCCTTTAAGGGAAGCCACATGTAAGGGGGACGTCACGGGAGGAAGTGACGTGAGGAGGAGGAACGGGGTGTGAGATTAACACTTCCGAGTTGTAACCGAATAAAGAAGGTTCTCTGTTGTACCCGCTGGCGTCCGTGTCTTCTTGGAGCTTCCCGCGCTCCCTAACATTTGGCGACGAGGACTCTCCAGCCAGCGGTCCTCCTTATTCCTGACGGAGATCCCTCCGTGCGTCCTCCTCCACTGCTAGTGATCCCACTAGCCCGCGGACCCCCGCTACGGCCCTGCAGGCACCCAATCCACACGTGCGATCCCGCCGTGGTTGGAAACAATAATATATAATATACAAACACGGCGCAACCTGGAAAAAGGACAACGCCAGAGGAGCAGACAAGACTCCGGAGACACCCAACTACACGAGGGTGTACCTGCCAGCAAGCACGTTAAAGTAGTGGAAAAAAAAAAAAAATTCCCCCATACTACTACTCCTCAGTCCTCTGGCAGCCTTCTTCTTCGTCGCAGTACCTGCATCCACCACAACAGTGCCACTATCAACCCACAAGAACCCACAGGCCGACGTGTGGTGCCCAAGACCAGCCGGTTTGGCCCACAAGGAAGTCACCTGATGGTTACGACCTGCAAGCAACACCGACCGCATCCAATATGAGCACCACTCCGGACCAGGCATCATCCAGCTCGCAGCCTCCGCCTGCGGTATCAAGGTCCACCGTCACGGCTTGGCGCATGCCTCCACCCTTCGCCATGATGCCTCAAGCAGATAAAGGTGCGGGGTGGGTGGAATGGTTGGAGGATTTCAATAACTTTATAGAGGCAGCTGGAGAAGAAACCTCCCCGCGACTACGAAGTATGTTCATCAACACGGCCGGCACTGAGATAAAGATGCTCATCAAAACCATACCGCCAACAGAAATCACTGATTTCAGCAGTCTCATAGCAGCCCTAAACAAACGCCTTGTCATCGCCCCCAATAGAGACTATGAGAGGTATGTCTTTAACCAGTGCACGCAACGCATGGAAGAAACTGTCGATGAGTTCATCACGAGACTTCGAGTCAAAGGAGCACATTGTCTATTCCATGAGTTCTCACTGGACGAAGCGATCCGACTCAGGGTCATTGAGGGCTGTGTGTCGGCCACACTACAGAAACAACTTCTGAAGAAACCTGTCACAATAGAACAAGTGAGTGAGATGGCACGCATACTCGAGAGAGTGGAAAAGCAGGCCACTCACATGGCCACCAACGCCACCACAAAACTCGACAAGAGTGACGTAATAGCTGCAATGCAACAGGGCAACCAGAAAAGCTACGACAGACATGGCACGACAGCCCCGCGAATGCGAAGGCAATGTTACAGATGTGGAATGGCATTCCCACATGCAGGTTCCTGCCCTGCGCTGTCCCACAAATGTGGCAACTGTGGCAGGGAAGGACATTTCCAGTCTGTGTGCAGGGAAGGAAAACCATTCCCCACTCCGAGAGCGTACACGGGCACGCAATCGAGACCAACCCAAACCTCATTTCCCAACCAGTCTTACCAGCCTCGACCATACCAGCAAGGACCCAGGAGATATGTAAGAGTAGTTGAGGAGGTATACCCGGAGGAAGACTGCCAAGAGTATGTCACACAAGGACAAACCGTGCAACTGAGGGACGAATATGATGGACCACCGTCGACACGCTGTGACCCTTCGCTCGAAACACACGGGGAACTCGACTATGGTCTCGCGTATGACCTGCATGACCAGGATGAGTTTGTAAACCTTATCATGGATGAAAGGGAAGCCCAGGAAGCACCCAAGATTTTGATAAACATATGCGACCAGCAGTTCTGTGTCCTAATTGACTCAGGGGCGACAGTGAACATTATAGGGGAAACAGAGTTTCAACGACTGCAGGATAAACCGAAGCTGAGCCCGTCAAAGTCGAAGATCTATCAATGGGGTGCGGATGCCCCGCTACAGTGCATTGGGTCGTTCAAAAGGAGACTCACATTTGCTGGCCAAGTAACCGACACGGTCATCCACGTCATAAAAAGCCCCACCAAAGGTCGGTGCTTACTAAGCTACAGGACGGCATCGCACCTGGGCCTAATCAACATTCCTGTCCAGGCTCGAGATATCATTGAGTCTGCGGAGCCACCACAAGACGGAGCACATAGGCAACATAGTCACCCATGACACCCCTGCCATCACTAAAGAAGACATTATCAAAGAGTTCCCGCAACTATGCCAGGGGTTGGGCAGATGGAATGGCCCGCCGATCAAATTACACATAGACTCGAAAATTTCACCGGTCCCACAACACCCGCGCAGGGTAGGGTTCCATTTGCAGGAAACGGTGTCGAAAGAGCTGAACCAACTATTGAAAGATGACATAATTGAACCGGCCACCGGTCTGACGCCGTGGGTCTCTCCCCTGGTGATTGTCCCGAAAGAAGGGGGTCGCCTACGACTATGTGTGGACATGAGGGTGGCCAACACAGCGATACAGCGAGAACGGCACCCTGGTCCGAAGATTGAGGACATGATAGTCCAATTGAACAAATCCGTCCTCTTCTCGAAATTGGATCTGAATCAGGGGTATCATCAAATGGTACTCCACCCGGACTCACGACCCATAACCACCTTTGCTTCACATGAAGGACTGTTCCGCTACAAACGGCTAAACTTTGGAATTTCGTCGACGGCGGAAATATTCCATGAAACGATCCGGCAGATCATACGCCCTGTAAGCGGGACACTCAACTACAGCGACGACATCTTGGTTTTCGGAAAGTCACGTAAGGAACATGATGTTGCCCTTCGAGAAGCGTGCCGGGCAGTGCAAGAGGCCGGATTAACACTTAACATCGACAAGTGTCGATTCAGCAAGGCCAAGCTCAAATTCTTTGGCCACATTTTCTCGGCTGACGGGATGACTCCCGACCCAGACAAAGTAGCCACCATCTTTCAGCTGGAAAGACCCACTCAGGTTGCCAACATCAGGTCATTTCTGGGAATGGCAGGGTACTGTGCTCGGTACATCCCACATTTCGCATCCATCACTGAACCTCTCCGGCGCCTGCTTCAGAAGGAGGTCGCGTTTGCATGGTCTGAGGAGTGCCAAGCTGCGTTTGACAGCATCAAACAATCGTTGGCTGAGGCGAGGAAACTGGCATACTTTGACCCTGACTGGCACACTGAAATAGTGGTAGATGCCAGTCCGGTGGGACTAGGTGCCATTCTGGCGCAGACCAGTGGACAAGACACGCATCCAAGGCACATAGTTGCTTATGCCAGTAGAGCCCTGGCCCCGCCGGAGTCGGCGTACTCCCAGGCAGAAAAAGAGAGCCTGGCAGCCGTCTGGGCGTGCGAGCATTTTCATAATTTTGTCATCAGAAAAAAGTTCACATTGATCACAGATCATCAGGCCCTACTTTCCCTTTTCGGCAACCGGCGCACAAAAATGCCACCCAGGATTGAGAGGTGGGGAATTCGTCTGCAAGAATATGACTTTGACGTTGTTCACCGACCCGGAGGAGAGAACAACCCAGCAGACTACCTCTCCAGACACCCGGGCGGTAGCCCCACACCTCGACAAGGTGATGTAGAATACATCGGCTACGTAATGACCAACGCGTTACCGCCTGCCATATCCATTGAAACAATTGCGGTGGCGTCGGCTGCAGACCCGTCCATGGCCCTAGCCATCAGTCTGACGGAAAATGGAAAGTGGAAGGACTTCCGCAGAGCGGTACAAAACCACCCTGGAGCGTGCCGCGATGAGATGGAGAGACTGGCGAAGGTGCACGCCGAGTTGGCAGTCCAAAACAAAGTCATTCTGGTAAGGGGTTGCAAAATTGTCATACCTTCCACACTACACGTGGAAGTCATCAAAACTGCCCACGAGGGGCACCGTGGTGCGGAGAACACCAAACGTCTGTTAAGATGCAATGTCTGGTTCCCCTTCATGGACGATATGGTCGACCGGTGGGTCAAGAACTGCGTGGCATGCCAGTGCACAGCAAGACCCGACCCGCCAGTACCGCTCAGGATAACCACAATCCCTGATCATCCTTGGGAGAGAGTTGCAGTCGATTTCTATGGACCAAGGGAGGAAGGAGATTACCTGTTACTGTTTATTGACGAACACTCCAGGTTCCCCATAGTAACACGAGTCAAATCAACAGTGTTCGCCCACGTCGCTGCAACATTTGATGAAGTCTTCAGCGAGTGGGGGATACCAGTCACGCTAAAATCCGATAATGGTGCCCATTTCAGTGGTCACGAGTTTGGGGTATTCGCGAAACACATGGGCTTCCATCACCAAAGAGTGACACCGAGATGGCCACAAGCCAATGGCATGGCGGAAAGATTTATGGCGTCCATTAAAAAGACCATACAAAGGGCTCGCCTAGAGGGGATTGACCCGCATCAAGCGCTGTGCAGAATGTTGAGGGACTATAGGAACACCCCTCATGAAGCCACGAACAGAACCCCAGCAGAGCTTATGATGAAATACCAGGTCAGGACCAGGCTCGTCAACAACCCGACGAACCGGCCTGAGGCAGACCAAGAAGTCATCGAACGAGACAGAGCGACCAAAGAGAAGATGAGGGAACAGACTGACAGGAGGAGGAGAGCACAACCCAAAGAACTACAAATAGGAGATGAAGTGTGGGTGCAGAGAGCCGCAACAAGAAAAACAGACTCACAATTCTCACCTGAGCCGCTTAGAGTGGTGGCGATAAAAGACACCATGATAACCGCGACAAATGGACATCAAGAAGTGACTCGCAACTGTTCAAGGTTCAAGCTCGTTACCAGACCGGTTGAGGAGGAGTTGCCCCCGAGGACCCGGACCCAGAAGTCATGGACAGTCGTGATGAAACGTGGATCCCCCTTGAACCACAGGTTCAAAGTCAGGTCAACCCTGAGCATGACGCTGACGGCGGCCCCCACCCGGAGCCGCGAGGAAGGCCACAAATGAATGTTAGGAGGCCTCCCAGGCTAGTGGAGGAGTGTTGACATTGGTGCCAGTTGGCCAAGTTGAGTTGGTTGCAAGGACATTTGTCCAGGGGTGTTGTTATGAGTGGCTGCCCCTTTAAGGCAAGCCACATGTAAGGGGGACGTCACAGGAGGAAGTGACGTGAGGAGGAGGAACGGGGTGTGAGATTAACACTTCCGAGTTGTAACCGAATAAAGAAGGTTCTCTGTTGTACCCGCTGGCGTCCGTGTCTTCTTGGAGCTTCCCGCGCTCCCTAACACAATGCAGCTCTTATTTGAACTACCGGCTTACACTGCCGCAATCACTGCGCCGTAGCTGGCATACTTGGCCCAGGGATCTGAAATACACACGCCCTCTAGCACCACCTCAATGGCACAGGCCGCTTCTGGCATACATGCCTGTGAAACAGTGACGTTATGCCACATGTTAAAATGCGGAGAGCCACCTAAGGCCATGAGGAGAAAAGAAATGAACATAGAGCAGTGGAAAGGGAAGCAGTGGGAGGGTGTCCTTTTGGTGAAAGCATAGAAGGAACAATAAGGTGGCTAGTATAAAAATGTAATAGATGGAGCCTAGGAAGAGAGAAACAATTCAATAAAGAAAAGACAGAAGGAAATGTGGATGAAGAATAAGTCTGGCAAGAGGATGCAAGGTGTGGGCTGAAGGGCAGATTGCATGGACCAATGAACATGGGAAAAGGCAGCAGGTGTGATCTAGGGAGTGGGCCGGGTGCATAGCTGATGTTAGGTTTCTGTTTTTTATTTCTTTTTTCTCATGTTTTTGTAGCTTTGACCAGTCACTTTGTAGAGCTGCTGATCCCTTGATGTTGCTTGACTGTCATAAATGGAAGCCTTTACTTACAATGGCTGCACACAGGAATTCCATACACAGTTGGGCCTCTTGCTTCTGCCGATTTGATTATACCTTTGGAATAATCTACACCAAATAATATTGTTTTCACATATATTATGCTGAACAATAACTATTGTTGGAAAGGGGGCAGCCCCGTACCACCCCCTTATCTGATTTAGAGTGAGGCGAGATGCATTTGAAGCACTATGATGGGCCAGAGGGTAGGGGGGACGATGAGGAGGGACACCTCACAGTGTAACAGGACCGCATTGCGATATGACCAAATATAGTCTATCCACATAGTACAGCATAAGGCGCGAACAGGATTTCTATTCTGTGTAAATATTAGTAACCATAGGTAGAAGGTAAGGCCTGCACTAGGCCCAAAAGTGCGAGACAAGAGAAATCCCCAGCCATACCCGAGCTCCCATGAGGACAGCCCAGGCCGCCAACTGCCACAATGCCTATTCATTGTTCTAACAGTGTGGAAAAGATGTGTTTTTTTACACAAAAGGAATGTGCCCTACAAGGCCGCAATCAGAGACCGGAGCCTGGTGTGCATGTTTTCTCACACTGGCCAAAGCATGATCCGGCCCATTCCCAGGTGACCACAAGTTATAGCCCATATAGCTGACTAAACCTTGAGATCCCTGAATTCCATGGCACCAGGTGCCCTTTGACCACCAACCCCATCAAGTCCTGAGATGTTCAAAGAGGGCAGACAGGGTGCATTGGTGAAGCAACAATAGGGTGATTTGTATTGTGAGGTGCTGGAAGGGGTAAATGATAGTTCAAAACGAGGGTGGAGACCTCGGAGCTGGATGGCGTGGAGTCGAGTGAGTGAAATGTGTGTTTGAAGGTTATAGTGCCCCAGAACCTCCTTTGTGTCCATCTTAAGACCTGCGAAGTGCACAGTATGAGTGATAAAATATCCTTATGGTAGGAGTATAATTAATTTGTTTTCTGACCTTCGACATGAGAAGAAGATGAGCCCTGCAGCACCCACGTGATGGAAGACGGAGGTACTGGGCTGGGCCCAATAGACCGGCACACCTTATGGGTAAAGGTGGACACTGTGTATCTTTAAAAGTTTCTGCTTGTATCTTTTTTTGGCAGAACGTTCTTAGTAGCAGAGTTCTTTGCTATTGTTCTCATTTGCGTGTGCTATTAAAACGTGTTATCCTTACAAGATCGACTTGGGCCTTTCTTCCCTAGCGGGTTGTTTTCTCTCTGGTGTGAGTGTCCAGGGGCGTGCCTTCAGTTGGTGACCTGGACGTGATCCAAGCACCCCGGTATCTTCAGAGGCTTCCAGACCGCTTCTCCAGAAGGAACCGCACCACCTACAGCAACCGGACCCGGAAAAACATGTGCTCTGAGTGGTTTAGCAGGAGTCATTTTAAGAGAAGTCCTCTTGAAGCGGGGGGTGGCTCTGAGGAGAGTGCAGGCCGGTGTTGGAACCCTGTGGCGGGGGAGGTCTGGTAAGCACACACATGTGAGTAGACTCTTGTAAGAGATAACAACTAGGGGCAGATGCAGGGGAAATGTGAAATGGGGAGTACATGGAGAGCGAGGTAATTGATGTGACGTGGATGAGGTTAGGGTTATTTGTTGTTAAAATTTGTACCATGAACAGAGTGTTTCGGTAAGGCATTATAAGGTAAGGCAAAGGTAAGGCCGGGAGCCCCTCCTCGGAAGGGAAGGGAAGGTGGTACCACAAGATAACATATTATTTAACGGAAGAATATACAAATAAGAGTAGTGGTCATGTATAAGTAGTAGGCCTGGAACAAGTAGTGATTGTTAGTTTAGCGTGTTGTTTTAATCTATTGTGTTCATGTTTTTGGGTAAAGAACAGGCCCTAGAAGGGGGGTTAATTGTATGTGTCGCGGTGTGGTGTTGGACGATTCTGTGGAGTGGTGTGTGTTCGCAAGGAAGGGTGATAGAGAAGGGTGGGGGTTGATTATTTTCCTTATTTGTTACGAGCAAGTGGCAGCGTGTACAGCGCATTTGCAGGACTTTGCGGGGATAGTGAGATAGATATCACTAGCATGGGGGGTGGAACACCAATAGAACATAGGTATAAGGCCACCCCACTGTATCATGACAGTGTGGAAAAATATCATAAGCAGTGGATTGCTGAGATAGGAGAAGGGAGGATGCCCTACCCATGGCCAGGGCAGGGCACACACAACAAGAGCATCCTGGTACCTATGTCTACATTTCTAGTAGCAAAATATAAGGGTAAGCAGCTGCAGAACAGAAAATAAATTCTAGAGCTCTGGCATATGTTCGAAGACGCAGAAGATCAACGGAATCAAGTAGAGGTGCAGAGACAGAGAGATGGTAAGCCTAGAAAGGGGGAAGGAAAAGGCAGGGCGCCAGTGGAGGGTAGGGGATTATATCCCTTGACAACATATCCCACAGAAGGGTGTACTAACACAAGCTATGTACCCGCTGCAATAGGGAGCCCTTCTGCTGTGGTAAGGCACCCCGTAGTGCTAGTAACACCACAGGCTACTGCTCCCTCACCTCCGTACACATACCCGCATGAAGTACCGGCATCAGGAGGTTATAGGTCAAGATAGTTTGAGGTTAGGTTGGCGGGATTGCTAACAGAACTGAGAAGGATACAGACGTCCCCAAGATGAGTAAGGGATATGATATGATATGATATGATAGTTTATTTATATAGCGCCTATACACAATGTGTTTCAAAGCGCTTCAAGGCAAGGGAGGGAACAAGGGAAAATACAATGACGTTCTTACAGGCCATGAACAGTAAGGATGTGAAATTAACTATCGTACTGGACCTGACGACATTTCAGCTAGTGCAAGAGCTAAGACATAGATAAGGCAGGGAGGGGGAGAGTGGGAAGGAAATGGAAACAGACAGGCAACTACCGTACTAGGCCCACTGACATTTCTGGTAGAGCCGGAGAAAACAAGAGGTGAGGGAGAGGGGTGCAGAAATAGAGATATAGAGAGAAGGAGCAGGAGAATGGAAATCAGGGGAAGTGCTGCTTAAGATGGACAGTGAAGGAATAAGATGTGTAGGTGTTGAGAAAGAAAGAAGCCTTGGGGAGTGGATCATCCTGGGAGATGAGAATACGGTGTTGGAAGAGAATGTGGTGGAGGAGGATGCTGATACGTTTACTGAGGATCAGAGTGAAGGAGAAGGGAGGGGTGAAGAGGCTGCTGAGAATACCGCCCAAATAGAAGGTCTATGGGTGAGGGGCAGGTTGAGGAACAGGGTTGGCTGAATGGCACTGGTAAAGAGAAGAGGAGTTATGAAGAAGGGTATGGGAAATAGGGAAAAGATTCAGATGCCCCTAATACATAAGGGGCAGGGAGGACACAGTACGTGCCCTGGCCCCAATTGGATAAGAATAACTTAATAAAGGCACACCCACAGCTTACAGCAGGGACAAATAAGTGTATATGCGAATTTCGAAAAGAAAACGGCAGGGGTGCCCCTTGCAATAGGGGACCTTAAGAGCTTGCTGGTTGCTGTAATTGGGCACAGGCTGTGGATGTGTGGGTAAATACTGGATAGTATACCCGGGAGTAACTCTGGGAGATGATGCACATGATGGAGCATGATTTAATGAAGTTTGAGAATTGGTTTGGGATGCACTACGGAGGCCTTCCCAGATACCCCTGATTTACAGTCCTTGATGCAGTATACTATGGGTGATGATGAGAACCTGGCTAGATTTATTCTTAAAATGCAAGAGAAGTGATGAACTGAGATTGGGGCCCCGTGGGACCAATCAATACTATTCTTTTGCAAAGAGGGGCTTGCCAAAGGATGTGCAGAAGGCGTTGGATAAGATCGTGGGTATTGAGGTGAAGGGGTGGCCGGAAATACAGAGTATAACAGAGTATAATAGTGCATCATTGTAAAAGGATTAAGGAGCGGGAAATGGAAACAGCCCAAAGACCCCAGTGAGATGGAATTGTTTAAGGTGGGGACATTTTGCAAGGAAATGAAAGGAGCAGGTCTACAGTGGGGTATAATTATGGGCCGCAGCAACAGGGCCAAGGACCCCAAGGGCCCCAAGGACTCGGGTATGCACAACTAGGGTCAATGGTATCAGAATCAAGAGTATTCATAGGGGCGATACCAAACCTATAATCAGCAGCCCCAAGCACTGAACACATAAGCGTGGCACCTGCCAAAACAACAGCAGGGCGGTGTTGCCCCGTTGAGCAGGGTACCAGGGATAGAAGCAAAGGCCTGGACGGAAATACAACTCACTATAGTGCACCATTGTCAGATTATGTCAAGAAAAGGTAAAACAGAAGGCAGAAGAGAGGAAGGCAGCCAAGGCAAAGCTAGTTCAAAAGAAATTGTCAAAATATGCACTAAGAGCGTTAATAACAAGCCCCAGGTGCAGACAGTGACTTCTCAAACACAGCCTCAGTACCAACCACACCAGCAATGCAGCACCATGGGAGGAGGATACATGGAAAGGGGCAGTTACCAACAGAATTTCCGAGGGAGGGGAGGTTTCCAAAGGGGGCGGGGGTTTGGACCACTATCACACCAACCCAGCGGGGGGTTTCCAGGATACCCACAGCAAATGTCACAGGGACCAGGTGAGGTAGGAGGAGGATTCCCATGGCAAGCAAGGGAGCCACCCCAGTGATGGACCTGTGGGCAGCTAGGACACACTTCCCAGACCTGCAGAAACAGGGGGGCGTAACAAGGGTGGGGAGAGCAGGGCTACCAGGGAGGGCAGAATGGCTACTACATTCCATACCTGCAAGAACAAGGAGAAGTGCAGAACACACCGCAACAGATACCACTGCCCCCACATACACAGCCCCAACCTGCACCACCCACGACAACACCACCCCAACCAACAGTGCTTCAAATGTCAGCGCCACTGCCCAATATTTACCAGCAGCACAACAGCTAACACAAATACAGGACCACTCCCCAGAATCCACGGATATGATGGCAATGGTACCAGTATGAAGAATGGGAGGGGTTACTGTAGTGGGGAACAACCCTTACACACGGAACAGGTCATTCCCTCAATAGGAGAGCCCACAGACAAACTTGCTGTGTCCCATCCTGTCGGTCACACCTAATCCTGCAGAGGAACATCTCATAACGGTGGCGATAGGTGACAACACTTTTTCCTTTCTTGGTGACACTGGGGCGACTACGTCGTGTATTCAGGAACGGACATATGCATTGTCAGGCGATGCCATGAACACTCAAGGATTCTCTGGGGCTCTAGACACGGTTCTCTTTACTGATAACATCTCCTTATCTGTAGGAGATCATGACTTATCTTTACCCTTACTTTATTCCAAACAAGCACCTGTAAATATATTGGGATGTGACATAATGAGCAGACTAAACATGACCATCTCATTTACAGACAAGGGTAAAGTATGCTCCACACCAGGAATACACATGCTCACTGTAAGACAAATTGTTCAAGCATATGGTGAAAAAATGGTACAGAGGGGGGAGCCAACCGACCCCGAGCTGTTCCAGTACGGGACAGGCATGGCCCTTGCATGATTGCCAGGAATTGCAGGGAAGGTTTGGAGGAGACCAGGTGAGTACCTATTCAGACCAGAGACACCATCAGATGAGGTAGAAGGAACAGTTGTATCTATAGACATTGAAGGGGTTGTGGTAAGACAGGATTGGGTTGCAGTGCACGCAATAGATGACCAAGGGAAGGCATGGAGGGCCATGATTGCAGTTGCAGATGGATGCAGGCTGACACACGTGGCAGATGAGCTGTTTTCAGAAGACAGAGGGGAAGCAGAAATGATGTTGGAAATTAGTGTGCGCTCCTGGTTACACATCACATACAGAGATGTTGCACAGAAAATGGCAATGGCACTGGAGGCGTCACCACCTTTCTGGGAGGAGGATCTGGCCAACGTACCCGACAGCTTATGGACTACAAGTCCCTATGATGTGGGGTGCATAAAAAATATAGGAGGAATGAAGATAAAATTGAAACCTGGTGTAATACTACCATGGGTAAAACAATACCCCCTGATGAAAGAGGCAGACGGGGGCATTTATGAGACAATCAACACCCTCATTTAAAGAGGCATTTTCGTAATTTCAGAATCTCCATGCAACAATGCAGTGTACCCTGTACGCAAGGTGAACGGGGGGTCATGGAGCTTTATCCAGTATTTACACCCTCTTAACCACATTGTAGAAGCAGAGTATAATGTAGCAGCAAACCCCGCAACGATCTTATGCAGCATCCCAGCTGAAGCAACCTATTTCACTGTTATTGACCTAAAAAAAATCTTTTTATCAGTGCCATTACACCCAGACTCACAAGATTTGACCAGCTTTATGTATTGCAACCAGAGATGGAAACACACTAGGTTTCCACTAGGGTACTGCGAGTCACCTCTGTCTTTAACAAAGTAATACAGATGGACCTAGGGAATATCCAGACAGTAAGCACAGTTTTGCAGTATGTGGATGACATACTCATCCGTAGTGAAACAGAGGAATAATGCAGAAAAGACTCAGTGCACATGCTCACAGTACTAGCGGAAAAGGGGTACAAGGTAGACAAGGCCAAACAACAGTACTGTCAAAAAGAAGTGCTATATATTGGGCAATTAATATCCAAAGACGGTAGGCACATAGCCTCGAAAAGAGCCCAGGCAATACAGAACACACCACAACCTAAAACAGTGAGAGAACTGAAGCAGTTCCTTGGATTATGTAATAACTGCAGAGCATGGGTTTTCGACTACAGCACTTACACATGTCCACTTCTGACTGCCCTCAAGGAAGCGCAAAAGGGAGCAAAGCCACTGGGTTGGACAAGAGAAATGACAGAGGCATTCAACGAGCTGAAAGAAGCAATAAGCAAAGCGCCAGTGTTAGGGACCTCAGACTACAAAAAGGAATTCTTCCTGTTTTTACACGCCAACAGTGTGATTATGAAAGCAGTACTGACCCAGAAGACAAGCATGGGCCATAAGCCAATTGCCTATTACAGTGGGCAACTTGACCCAGTAATGAAAGGACACTTTCCGTGCGAACAACACTTGGTTGGTGCAGCATTGGCAGTCGAAAGGGCTTCATCAATAACAATGGGGTGCACAACAACCCTTTATGAAGAACATGCCCTCTTTGCGATACTGCATAAGCCAAAGACAACACTGACAACACAAAGAGCATCAGGGTACGAGATCATACTATCAAACCAGAATTAAAGATAGTGAGATGTAAAAATGTTAACCCAGCACTATTCATGGAAGATGTTCACCAACCAGGAGAATGGGCTCATGACTGTACTAAAAACATTGAATTCTTCACTGAAACCCGCATGGTAGTGGAAGACGCATGTAGGAAGCACGCTAACTCGTTATAGTAGTGTACAAGTCCAGTTTATTACGGAGCTCCCCAGAGCCACGTCCACCGCACATTGAAACCTTAACCGTCTCCTTCCGGTCGCGTGGCTCTCGCTCACCAGCCTACCAGAAAGCGCGCGCGACCATCACGAGACGCAACATTCCAAACACATAGGTCTCTACATATCTTCCCCCTTTTGCAGCAATTAAACTAAAGTCAGCATAAGAGAAAAACAATAAAGAAAACAACACATTCCCAATGTAACCAACATAGTCACATTAGAGAAAATTAGCTAAAACAGAAAAGTTAAGTGCAAAGATTATGTGCATTAAAATTCAAACTCATGCATTACAATCTAATGCGCATTTATAATAGAATATCAAGTTTCGTAGTCTTTCATCCACATAGGCTTTGACCTAAACCTATGTGAACCCTCTTCATTGCCCCGCACACCAGTATTATCATCGTTTACAACCACATCTCCTTCTTTCCTCTCTTCCTGCACTCCCTTTTCATTGCTCACATTCACTTTCCTTCCTTTCACTTGCTCATCCAATGCATTGTCTTTCCCGTCCCCCACCTTTGCCAATCTTCCCTTTGACCAAACTTCTCCTCCCTCCACGATAACCACATTGCCTTTCACGGCACATATCTTCTTCGGTCCCAGGAACTTACTTTCTACACATTTGTTCACTAATCTGGGATTTTTAAAATACACTAACTCTCCAATCTTCCATTCCTGTTCCTTCACTCTCATTCTGTCATCAAACAATTTCTTATTCTTTTCTGACTCAAAGCAATGAGTTTCATTATTTGACCCCGATCCACATTGACTACCTTGGCCATGCCTAACCATCCTGGACATAGCCTTGTTCCAGGTTCCCTACCCTTCATAGACACAAATGGAGATACTCCAGTCACAGAATGTGGTGTAGTGACATAATTCCAGGTTAACATCTTTAATATCTCCCTCCATGGTTGTCCCGATTTCATGGCCATTTGTAGAGCCCCTTTTATGTACCTGTTAACTCTTTCAACAAGTCCATTCGCCCTGGGACTATACAATGCTGTCCTCGTGTGTTTTATACTATATCCCGCAAGAAATTTCTTCATTGACATTGATACAAATTGTACTCCATTGTTGGATACAATTTCAAAAGGTACTCCCTCCTTAAGAAAAACACCTTCCAAAAAAACAATCAAATTCTTAGCCGTGACCTCTCTCACCACTTCCCATTCGAACCATTTGGAATGGTAATCTACCACCACAAATACAAACTTTAATCCATCTCCCAAACCTGCTACGGGACCTATTATGTCCACTGCTAGCTTGCTCCAAGGTTGGTCTGGTACTACACTCGGTATTAACGGCGCCTCTCTCACCACCCTGCATTTGTCACTAGTTTGGCAATCCATGCAATCTTTGACAAACCTCTCCGCACTCCTGTCTATCCCTGGCCACCAGTAGTTCTGCCTTAACTTCCTTTTCATTGCAGCTTCTCCAGGATGTCCCTGATGTGCCAGCTTTACTAGTATAGACCTGATTGATTGTGGGGGAACAATGCACCTACCGCTCCTTAGCCTGTTGTCACACAAATTCAACTCGTTTTTTATTTCCCACCATGTATTGAATTTACTATCCAATTCTTTCTTTTCCGGCCATCCCTTCACAGTCCAACACTTCACAAGTTTAAGATCCTCATCTAAATCTTCTTCACGTGTCCACTCTTCCTTGCTAACTGCATTTTGTACTTCTGCCACTACTGACTCCTCCTCTGCCTCCCTTTCTTTTTTTTCCACCAGATCACTATATACCGTCAGCCTGGACAGGCAGTCCGCTACCACGTTTCTCTTTCCTGGCAAATAGCTCACATCAAAATTAAAATTTTGAAGTCCTAAACCCCACCTGCTTATTCTTGGGGAACCCAACGCCCACCTTCCACTCTCAAAAAGCTGAACCATGGGCTTGTGGTCCGATCTGACCACAAATCTCCTCCCCCACAAGAAGTACTTAAAATGATTCACAGCCCAGAACATGGCCAACGTTTCTCTTTCAATGACGGAATATTTGCACTCTGCCCCTCTCAGTGTCCTAGACCCAAACGCAACCACTCTCTCTTTATTGTCTCTGTCATACTGTACTAATGTTGCACCCAGCCCCAACATGCTGGCATCAACCACCAAAACAAATTTTGTCCTTAGGATCAAACCTACCTATGGATGGTGCCCCACTTACCGCTTGCTTAATACATTCAAAAGCTACTTGACAATCTGCTGACCATTCAAACCTCGCGCCCTTCTTAAGTAACATTCTAAGAGGAATGGACACCTTGGCAAAATCTTTCACAAACTTGTGATAATATTCTGCCAAACCTAAAAATGATTTCACTTGTTCTTTATCCTTTGGCACTGGTGCACATTGTACTGCCTCTACTAGACTACTCTTAGGTCTCACTCCCTGTTCATCTATCTCATGGCCGAGATATTCTACCTTGTTGACCGCAATCTTACACTTACTTCTTTTTACCGTCAATCCTGCCTCACTCAACTTGTTCAACACCTGTCTCAACACCTCATCATGCTCTTCAATGGAATTAGCATAAATCATAATATCATCTTGGAACACAATAATGTTTTTAACACCGTTCATCACTGTCTCCATCACCCTTTGGAATACCGCTGCTGCCGATGCGAGTCCAAACGGCATCCTGCAATATTTGAATGTTCCAAACACCGTAATTAATGCTGTCAGATGTTGACAATCCTCCTTTAGTGGAATCTGTGATATGCTTGAGAAAGATCAATAACTGAGAATACCTTGGCATTGTTTAGCACCGATAACTGGTCACTAATTATTGGCAAGGGATGTCTATCGATTAAGATATTCCTATTGAGATCTCGCAGATCTACACACAGTCTAATGTCTCCATTCGACTTCATAGCCACCACTACCGGTGACAGCCATTCCGAGCTTTCACTCTTCTCTATTATGCCTCTTTGAAGTAAAGTCTCTACTTCCACCTTTAGCTTCTCACCCAGCTCCTGAGGTACCGGCCTCACCTTGTGCACCTTAGGATTGGCGCCCACTTTCAGCATGAATCTGATGCTCGAATCCTTTCAACATCCTCTCGAAACACTTTCGGGTATTCTTTCTCCCACTTGTCCTTTACTTCTGCAACATCAATTGGTCTTTCTGCATTCGCTTGTATCCTTATGCCCAACTTCCACTGTTCACCCCATCCCAGGAGTGATGAACCTTCTTGAGTAACATATATTTCTGATTCGCAGCTTCTTCCCTTATACTTAATGGAAGCCTGGAACATCCCCACAATTTCAATTCTCACGTTCCCGTATGCATAGGGCTCAATATTGTGCTCCCTCAACATTCTCATATCTCCTTGCATGCAACCCAAAAATGTTGCCTTTGACATTAAAGTCCATGGTGAACAACTGTCCACCTTCATTCCAAACACATAGGTCTCTACAACGCACTTGAATGGGGAGAGGTACTGTACATTGATGGGGCTTCAACATTCGATCAAAGTGATGGGATCAGGAAACTGGAGCTGCTGTAGTGAGATTGAAGGAAGAGTGGATAAGTGAGGTATTTCAGAGTGCTCATTTACCTCCTCATTACCCAGCACAAGCACCAGAACTAGTGGCACTAATATTGGCACTACAAAATTATGTAGGGACGAGGGTGATAATTTACTCAGATAGTGCTTATGTCACCTCCACAGTACATTTAGGTTTGACAAGATGGCTCAAAAAAGGGTCCAGGAGGGCAGATGGAACTCCAGTACAGCATGCTCTGCTGTTAGGAGAATAATCAGAGTGATAACATACCCAGAAGAGCTAGCATTGGTGAAGTGCCAAGCTCACAGCAATGGGGAGGACCCAATCTCAAGGGGTAAGCAATCTGCAGACTATCAGGCAAAATGTGCATCATATTTTGGAGAATTGTATGGTTTGAAGGAGAAGCAAAAAAGGGGAGGGTTGAGACAGATGCTGTTGAAGGATGGATACAATTATCTACCAGAAACACAGATAATGGAACTGCAGGCAGCTGAACCAAGAGATGAGAAGGAACTCTGGGTAAAGAGGGGATATTCCATGTCCCCTACCGACGCCCTATGATGACAAAACAACACAGGAAAAGTGGCCATGCCACTTAGGTTACTGAAAACAGCATTAAAACTATTGCACATCCTACGCACAGAGGGAAAGAGGTCATTGCAGCATGCATTGAAGAATCATGGTTCTGTCCCAACCTAAACGCACATGTAGCATACTTTATTAGCAACTGTTTGACATTTACTGCTGGGCACACACTGAGAGTAGTAAGGGGAACAATACCTAGACCTGAAGGCCCGTATCTACACCTCCATGTTGACTACGTGGACATGATCCAAGTATGTCAAGGATACTGCTACATGATTGTGGTGGTCTGTCCCTTCTCGAGATGGATAGAGGCTGGACCATGTTCCCATGCTGATGCCCTCCAAGCTGCAACATTTCTGGTCCGAGAATTATTCCCAAGATGTGGCGTTTGTGAGGTCCTGCGGTCTGACAATGGGCCTCACTTCGCCAACGAAATCTTCCAGAACATCAATGCCCTGCTAAGAATAAAACACAAAGTTGCATGTGCGTACCAACCACAAGCAAACGGGCTATGTGAACGCCTCAATGGCCCCCTGAAAGAGAGAATAGCAAAACTCAGCAAAGCACCAAAAATAATTGGCTCAACTGCCTGCCTTTGGCATAGTTAGAATTGCACAATAGGCCAGGGTCTGACCACCATTTAACACCCCACGAGGTGGTGACAGGATGGCGAATGCACCTCCCGTTGGCTCCACCCACAAGGCCTCTGAGGGACTGTGAGTGTGTGGCTGAAATTCTGGGACAGGAGATGTTTGAATACATAACTTCACTTGTTTCAAGCGCATCTTTTTTCTCTCGCCAGATACAGCAGACACAGCAGAGGCTGGAAGACAACACACAAGAAGACATAAGCAACCAGGAAGTACACAAAGAACCACCTATTCAAATTGGGGACTACGTCCTCCTGAACAATTTTACGCAGTGATGGAATGCACCCGCTTTCCGGCCCCCACCTTGTTGAGGCGGTGACTGACAGAACAGTGAAGCTGTAAGGCAAGATCATCTGGCACCATCTACTGGACGTCAAGCCCTACAAAGCATTGATCTCACCCCAATGTGCAACTACAGAAATCAACAGGGCCAACGCTACATCAATCAACGATCGACAAGAAAGCACAAATGTCCCAAACCCCAATGAACTAGAGACTACTGGACACCCTATGGTTAGACGCTCCCAAGTTCCTGAAATTCCCACAGCAACACTGGTGCAAAGTAACCAGTGAAACACATTGCCCTATCCCCAAGACATTTAGTAACTGAAATTTGAAATATTGCCCTGCCCAAATTTCCTCCCGCGAATATGACAAATACATTGTAGCACCGTGATTTAACTGGACCATTCCGCACGCACGGTTAATACTACCAACTGCAGCAGTAACACTGTCTTAACAATTCTCCTTCATCGCACATGCAGGGTTCTGCGACTGTTGATGTAAATTGTTAGAAAAGTGCAAGTATTTGAAAATCCCTTGATGTTGCCTCCTGTTGACCCCCCTGAAGCTTTTTCCAACCAATTTGTCCATGCGCTAAGACCCGGACATTTTAGAGCCTGATGATCCAAAATGTACTTCCTAGTATTTATAGAATACCTGGCCCAAGCATACCCACAACTTGAACAAAGTGCATACCCTGTCCTGCTCATGCTCCGAAACGCATCCATACAGAAGATTTGGGAAGAGATATTTGCATGGGCACTTAGTGATTATTTATTTTGCAGAGCTTGAAGATTATCACAAATACTAACATAATAACGCTTTTTATCGCGATTTTCAGGTGGGCAACCTTACCATCTCATCAGCTGCTCAGCAGCAGCATAAGTAACAATGGTAAATGTAATACAAATCTTTATGTCTACTGTTTGGTTACTCCTATCTACTGGGCTCTTAGCCAATACCCTCTGGCAGCTATATCTTGCTTTGCATGTCTCCGCTGTACCCCACACTAACACTTCCCCCGAACCAAGCTGCACGGACTACTGCATCAGGTGGTACAGATGAGACTGCTGATAAGGTAAGGAGAGGTAAGCGCAGTGTTGGCACAGACATGAAGGGAGTTGACACATATCTCACAGACACTACACACATAACGAACAAAATGTGGTATAAGCACATGACCAAAATTGGTAGGTACACAACCGGGGAGAGCTGCTATGTCTGCTCATTGATCCCTTATGCCATGAGTGCTTCCAGGACCTTCGTAGCAATAGAGATACATCAGCACAATGCCTGATGTATCTAGCAATGTTCCAAACACGAGAAGATTCCAAGGGAGAAAAGCCACCTTAAGATGGATGTCCAAGGCAACCTTGCCATACGTAGACAATTATATTAAGACGTTACCCATGATGAACAATTACTGGCAACTCGCTGAGGGGCTGCAGTGCATAACAGAATGACCTGAGAAAGGAGAAACAAAGACAAAAACATTACAATACCTGCCATGCAAATGGCGAGCAGGTGAAATGGGAGGCGAGCTGGGAAAGACAACAAGTATTGATCTATGGACAAGTATACACAGATGATGGCTGGGTAGATGGAGTAGTGGGGCGCAAAGCAGTAACATTACCAAAAGCAGCAGTGAACAGGGAGCAAGAAGAGAACTATAAGTGCCTCAAAGAATGGGAAAAAAGTTCAAAACTAGTGACATGGGTAGATAATGAAGGGGACATATGCCATTAATTCCATTCACCACATCAGCTCTATGTTATCAACACAATGGTGAAGAAGAAGTGGGAGAAAACATCGGGTGTGAAAGAATAGAAACAATCCCATAAATGGGAACAGGAACGGTTGTTCTAATAGATCACTATTGGGCCTGTGGAGCTAAAGCTTATGAAAAGCTGCCACCAAACTGGGGAGGAATATGCTCCCTAGCACACGTGAACATGCCCTCTTTAGTAGTACCAAAGAAAGACCTTCAGCTCGATGAATTCCCGAAAATGCAACCCCAACAAAAGGAAGAAAAGGTCAATGAACACTTCCGCGACTGACCAACCAGAAAACGCCAACCAACCCGTGAGACTAAACAGGGTGCAAAGAGAAGGAAACTACTCATGGTAAAGATAAGAAGCCGCACTGGACGAAGTACCAGCATCTCACAGACTGTTCAGCAGGACAAAAATGTTCTTTGCATCACTATTTCCTGGAGTACAGGCGTACGCAAATGTCAAATGGCTACAAATTACCTGCTATGCACTGGAAGATGTCATAAAACAGCAGAAGAGGCGGTTGGAATGCAACTACTAATGGAGCAGGAGAAGGGAGAGCCAATGGATGACATCATAAAGGAAAAAGAGAGGCTGAGACAAAAAAACTGAATCTGACATATTCCCACCAGGAATGAAGGTAAAAAACCTGTGCAATCCAAAGAAGTACGTAGGGAAGTGGGTATACTGCAAACCCGAAGGTGGGTGTGTCTATACGTACTGGTCATTTAAAGATCATGTCAACTACTCTGGACACCTGGCCTGTATAACGAAGGTGTGGCGTTTGGTAGACGATGGAAGAAACTATGGTGATGTGGTCGACAAGTCAACCAGAGGGGGGACTGAAGAGGGAATGTCAGAATATGCCTTCTATCCTGAAAGACTCCCCAACCCGAAGAAGCACCAGAGACAATATGGCCGCTGATCATATGAGCTCACATCAATTCCCACTGGTCCTACGA
This sequence comes from Ambystoma mexicanum, assembly GCF_040938575.1. Classification (NCBI taxonomy): domain Eukaryota; kingdom Metazoa; phylum Chordata; class Amphibia; order Caudata; family Ambystomatidae; genus Ambystoma; species Ambystoma mexicanum. The sequence continues at coordinate 1,246,929,196 of NC_090922.1, read as the reverse complement.
TGGACAACTATCACAAAAGGTATCCTCTCAGCAAGCCCTACAACCATGCAGCAGTACGAACTCTACCCAGTGTGGATGAAGATACACAAGAAGGAGCTGGAGACAGCTACATGGACAGAATTGACTAAAGCACCCAGAAGCCATGCCTCAAGTCGTTAGAGACATCACAATGACATAGCTACGTTAGACATGAAGCACACGTGCCATCTGCACACGCGGGACATTCACACACCCAACTACACGAAGAACACATGTATGCAGCTCTATGAGTTAGAGGACAGTGACATATACATACTGTCTGCACGTTTATTATTTTGCCATTAGGCTTGCTACAGCAATGCAGGAACGCAAGAAGCAAGAAGGGCTTGTGCAAATGCTTGCAGATGCTTACATGCAAATAACCCATGGTATGGTAGGAGCCCTCGAGGGACCTGACAGCTATGACACAATAACCTATGGACACTGTGGAAGACGCATATAGTAGAAGCCAGACCATGGCTTAGGAAATCTAGTAGGCCACAATTGGCTTAGAGAGACCCCAAGACTCACAGAATGCTGTGCATGCAGAACCACCGCGGCGGGAACTAAACCACTGCCAAGGTCGCAATGTTGCAGATGACATTCCTCACCCTGAACTAAAGTGCCACCGGCTGCAGTAGAGGCACACTCTCTGACAAATACAGAGCCCCTGTGCTCACAAACGTGGTCTCCGAGCACGTGATCCGGCCGAGCTGAGGAGCTGCCAAGATCTGGTGGCTGGGAAAGAGCAACCTGTCTCATGGACCAGACAGTGGTCGCAACAAAGTTGTTACACTCAAGCTACAGTTCTGCATTGGGAAACAGAGCACTCTCATGGTAGTAATGGTCTATACCTAGTTATGACGATAACTCATAATTGCACCTTGCAGACACATAATTGAACATGCACTGTTCACATGTGATTTGTGAGCTGGGAACAGAGTTTTTCCCAGGCTTGGGGGCCCATGGCTCAGCCAACCAAAATCCAGGACTCTCTGGGTGGATAGTGGGGATCACTGACAAATCACAGGGCCTGCTCACTGTAAGCTTTCCAGAGTAACTTTTTTCGGGGATGGTCCAAGCATAACACCTGACGCAGCCTTGTCCAATAACACCACTTCTCTATAGGCTCCTATATGGGAGCTACCACTCAGCAACCTATCCCGACTGGAGCTAGGTTTTTGGGAAGGGCATAGGGAGTGATGCCAATTTCAACATCACACGTCATCAAAACTTGCCTGCGAGCCAGAGTTTGCAGAGAACAGAACAGAAGGAGTTGAGGTGTGCCAGGTAAAAAGCGCTTAAGCAGTTAAGTATTCCAGGATAAACTCGGTTAAACCTCAAAGGATAGGTTGCAGCACCCTGTGGGAAAAGCGGGCACCTCAAACCCACTTAACAAGACAAATGTGACATTGGGTATTCCCACATTGTGGATGCGCTCCCAACAAAACACTTCGACATCCCGAAATAGAGAAAGTCCTCTTGCAAGCTTCCTTTCCAATAAATATTCTGAAGTAACACTAGAATGAAGGTTTCGGACGTTTAATCTTCATCACATCCAGTATGTGTTGAAACGTACCAGAGTGATGTGCCAACACGTGTTTCGACCTCTCTCGGTCTTTCTCAAGGCAAAACTCTGTACAGCAAGTGTGTATATACAATATTGTCAAGCATAACAAGTCCCCATTTACAAGCCAGGACATAAAGTACAGAAAGCACATCCAAACATGAATAATGAAAAGTGCAAATATACATTACCAGCAAGATGGATGTAGCATAATCATAGGCAGCACATGAAAAAATAATAACAATTAACACAATATAAAATTAACAGAGAGAAATCTGACCCATATAACAATTTGTATGTATGTATTTAGAATAGTAGGAAAAGGCCTTCTAAATTCAAATCAATAAACAATTAGTGCCATGAGTGTATTGCCCAATACTAGCCTCAATGATGTGTAAACGTTGTACATGTGGTTCTCCATGCAACATACAACAGTGTGTATCCCTTCCGTATTCCAATTCGTGCATATAATCGCCAAGCACCAATCAAACACCGGTCCAGCACACAACCCCGAACCCATTGGGTCAAAACTTGAATAATATCAAAGTAGCCTCATGCAATGTCAAAATTTTAGAAACCAGTTAAGACCCGTGAACACTGGAAGATTCCATTCCCTAACACCAAGAGTGACAAGTTGCCAAAGTCAAATTTAATGAATTACCGTTATTTATGGCAGTGTGTAAATGTCTTGGATATATTTTGACGCCCGAAAATTCTGGAAAAACATGTGAGAACTAGATCAAGGTGGTGAAACCACAGGAAACCAGTGAAAGTATTTATAAATGTTCACCGTTACCTTCCCATTCCAAAATTTTTAATTTAAGTCAAACCGAACATTCTCATTCAATGAAAAACGTCCCGCCTGGATTGGCATGTCTGTTAAAATAAACCGGATGATCTATTAGGGTAGAGCAATTCCCAAGAAAAAATTCCGTATTTCGTTATAAGTACTCAAACATTAGACAATGTACCGCTTTCTTACCAGCATAATCTCTCGTCTACGTGAGCCCTTTTCAGCCCGGTACATATCTGAACGCAGTGCAGTCTGCGTCCCCTTATAAAAAGAAAGAGGAGAAAAAATAGAAAAAGGCACCCTCCGGACTTGTTATGCTTGACAATATTGTATATACACACTTGCTGTACAGAGTTTTGCCTTGAGAAAGACCGAGAGAGGTCGAAACACGTGTTGGCACATCACTCTGTTACGTTTCAACACATACTGGATGTGATGAAGATTAAACGTCCGAAACCTTCATTCTAGTGTTACTTCAGAATATTTATTGGAAAGGAAGCTTGCAAGAGGACTTTCTCTATTTCGGGATGTCGAAGTGTTTTGTTGGGAGCGCATCCACAATGTGGGAATACCCAATGTCACAAGAGTTTGCAGAGATGTGCATGAACTTCCCTCCACGCATGTAATCCCTGTTATGGGTTGTAATAAACCTCAGTTGCATCTTGCTACTTGTGGGGACCTTACATTCTTTTGGGCAAAGGAAGAAGTTAGGCCTTCCGTGGGTTCAGCACCTGCGGACTCCTAGCACGGCTGGGCCTGCCTGGGGGTCCACCCTAACAATACATTGCACCACATGTCAAAGTTTTAGTACAGGGATGACACTGCGGATGGGGCAGCTTACTCCGCCCTACTGGGCCATTCCGTGAATTACACATAGATTATGCTGATATAGATGAGCATTGTAATGGATCTAGGGAGCTCATTGTGGTGGTGTGTCCTTTCTCAAGGTGGGTGGAAGCAGGGCTATGTGCGCACTGGGATACCAAATGTGCCGCAAGGGATTTAGTGCAGGAAGTCTTCCCACGATGGGGTGACAATGCCACACATTTCTCCAATGCTTTACTTCAACACCTTACAGCACTACTTGGCATGAAGCATCAGATCTGTTCGATTTTTATCACCCACAGGCCAATGGCATTGTGGAGAGAATAAATGGGCTGCTCAAGAGTAAGTTATCCAAACTGTGTACCACGTTGAAGAAACACTGAGTGCACTGTTTGCCCCTGGCCCTCTTCAGTTTACGCACGCAGCCAAGCAAAGACCACCATTTGTCACCTCACAAAGTGGTCACTGGCCGGCGTATGCATACTCCCATATCCCCTGTATGAAGGGCTTCAGACGCACATATGGCTGCAGCAGTGCTAGGCGAGGAGTTCAAAGAGTTTTTAACTAAACTGACTAGGGCCATTAAATATGTCTCCCAACAGATTGCACCTCCCAGGATTGTGATGACAGAGACGCCAGATGCCGAGACTACTATGGTGATGGACCCCTAGCATATGGCCACACGACCACTGCTGCCTGAGGACTTCATTTATGTCACAATTTCATACGCAGATGGAATAATCCTTGGTTGCAAGGGCCTTACGAGGTGGTGTTTTGTACTCCCCTTGCTGTAAAGGTCAAGGAATTGCGCTATTGGGTCCACCTCTTTGACATTCTTAGGGCATCTTGTAATTGTAATTGTTTTTTTGTAAAGCGCTTATACACAAGTGAAGTGCTTCAAAGTGCTTCAAAGTGGGAAGGGAGAAAGGGGATATTGTAGTCATTCTTAGGCCTTAAACATTCTGAATGATCTAACAGCAATAACTAGCATACTAGGTCAGGGCATTTCTACTAGTATAAGTGTGTGACAAAGATTGGGGGAATGTAGGGGAGGCATATGCATGCAGGAACAGCCAGCTAGGAAGGGGAGGTAGAGGAGGACATCACAAACATTCTAAGCCTAGTACATACAGGTGTGCAAGTGCACAGAGAGACGTGCAGGAGAGGGGGACAAGTGCACCCAGTCCAACAGGGGCCAGGATGAAGTGCAGAGTGGGTGCCACTCTCATAGAACGTATTCTGAGTGCAGTAACGCAAGGCAGATTGCGGAGGCCCTGAGGCAAGTGCAAGACTGGCTGGGGAGCGTGGACCTGTGAGGCTCTGGAGGTGTACCAGGTGACCAGTCAGCCGACTGATCAGGTTGGGGAAGAGAACAAATGAGGGAAGCAGCAGAGAAGAGAAGGAGGTTAGCAAGGGAGAGGTAGAGAGAGAGAGGAAGAGGAGAAGAATGCCTTGAGGAGTTTCCAGAATTTAAGGAGATCTGGCTCAAGATGGAGAGAGGCAGGTAGACTGTTCCAGAGGGAAGCACCTGCAGAGGATAATGATCCACCGCCAAATCTCAGTTTGGAAAAGCAGCTCACCCGCAGGGAGTTGGAGGAGGCAGAGCGGAGGACTCTGGAAAGGCAGTATTTAGGAACAGAGCGTTGAAGATAGTAAGTGCCCTGGCCCCGGAAAGACTTGTGGACTATGCAGAGGGACTTGAACTTGGTCCTTGCAGCCAGTAAAGGGATTTCAGCACCAGGCACCGGAGAGATGTGGTCCCTGGATTTGAGGCCAAGGATAGGTCTTGCGGCTCTGTTCTGCATAAATTGAAGAGGTCGAAGAGTAGATGTAGGAAGATTGAGAAATAGACTGTTACAGTAGGCCAGTCTGGAGAGAACCAGGGCTCTGAAGACAGTGAGCCTCTGCGGGAGGGTGGGAAAAGGTAGAATACCTCTGAGGAGCTGCAGCTGATAGTGGTACTTTTTGGACATGTCCGAGATGTGAGAAGAGAAGGAAAGAGTAGAGTCGAAGATGACCCCCAGGTTTTTGCCTCACTAGTAGGTGAGGGTGCAGGACCAAGGGTGGTCGACCAGACTGAGAGTGGGAAAACAGGAGCAGAGGTCCCAATGAGGAGGATCTCTGTCATACTGGCATTAAAACAGCGACCATTAATGCCAGGACTGAATTGCGGACAGACAGTCTGAGATGAGTGAGGAGGAGAAAGAGGCTGAGGGTAGCCTGAAGGAGAGCTGAGTGTCATCCGCATAACACTGAAAGTTGCAGGTGAAGACAGAGATCATGTGGGCCAAAGAGGCCATGTAGACATTGAAGAACCACAGGGCTAGATTAGATCCCTGGGGGACACCACAATTAGAGAGAGTGATAGCAGAGAGAAAGGAACTGGGTTTTACCTGGGAAGGACAGTCGGAAAGAAAGGATGGTAGCCACACCAGGGCTTGATCGGTTATGCCCAGGGTCTCACGGAGCTGGGAGATCAGGATGTTGTGGTTGACTGTATCGAAAGCAGAGGGGAGGTCAAGAAGAATGAGGATAGAGGGAGAGTTAGAGTCAAGTTTTGAGAGCAGGCCTTCACCAGTGTTCAGAAGAGCAGTTTCCGTGCCTCTGGATGCTCTTCACCCAGACCGATGGTCATTGTGAAAACCAACAGATTCAGTGTGGAGGTTAAGTTGAGAGATAGCTAACTTCTCCAGGAGTTTTCCCAGAAAAGCAGTGATGGAGGTCGGGCGATAGCTGGAATAGTAGGGTCATCAGAGGGTTTTTTTTGGGCAGAGGTGCACAAGAGAGTGATTGAGGGAAGTGGGGAAGTCTCAAGTGGAACAGGAGAGGTTTCAGAGGTCTGCCAAGGCTGGAGCTAGCGAGTCAGTGTTGTCCTTGATTGTTTTGGAGGGGAATAAGTCCACCTGTTTGGTAGAAGCTTTCATAGACTGCACTTGTCTAGAGACCTCCTTGGGTGTGGCAGGAGAGAGGGAGGTGAGAATTGGAGTGGTTGGAGCAGCCAATGGGGGCCCAGGAGGTGATGGTGCATGAGTGGGTGCAGAGAAGAGAGAAGACAGGATCCTGTGTTTTGGTAGTGAAGAGTGCGGCCAGGGCCAAGCCATCCATCTGGGTGGGTGCGGTAGAAGAAGAGGCTGCAGTAGGATTGGCCAGTTCCTTACAGACTTTGAAAGGTTCAGTCATGTTGTTGGATGCTGCAGAGATGTGGACTTGAATATGGACTCTTTTATTGGTTGGATGCAGGGTCTATATTGTCTTCGCAGAAGACGGCAGGCCAGCTTGTCCGAGGGTATGTCTGAAGACCCCCATTTTCATTCCGTTGACCTGCACTTGCGTTTAAGGTCATCCAGGTCAGAGTTGTACCAGGAGTTGGACTTTTTGGCAGGCTTTCATCAGACCCTCATGACAGGGGCAAGGATGTCAAGGGTATTGGAGATGGAAAGGTGAAAGTTAAAGAGGGCTGTATCAGGGTAGGAGACAGCCGCAAGAGTGGGAGGAGGAGAGTAGGTGGAGGCAAAGGCAGTCCCTGCCACTTTTTTCCTGGGTCAGATGACCTTGAAGGTCGGAGGCAGTGCAGGGTGTGCCAGTGCAAAAGGAGTGGAAAGCTTCAAGTGAGAGGAGAGAAGAGAGTGATCAGTCCATGAGAGAGGAGTGGTGAGAAGAGAGGAGAGGGGAAAATCTGGACCTATGTTTATTATTGTGGATCAGCTATTCCTGTAGGTCTTAGTGTGATATTGATAAAACTGTGGGGAGTGTATTGGGGGAGGGTATTATAGGAATAGGTCCTATAAAGAGGGAATGGGGGAAATAGAACTGTATATAATCCAAATGGGACGATACAAATCATGTTAATAATACGAGTGGATTTACATATATTAGCAGCAATGTGAACACTAACAAAAATAATGGAAATGTGTTAAATAAATCTAACCACATTATATGTCAGTGGGGGAAGCAGCAAGTAGGGGATTGGTGGCCACTATGAAACAATATAATGTTATTTCCAATAGTACTACTAATACAGCCATCCCAGAGAATATCTATAGAAGAATGAAAAGCGTACTACGAAAAAAGTATCACACATATCAAGGGTTGAGTTTTGATGTGATTGACGATATTCATCATCCCGAGTTCGCTAATTTATGCTCGTCTGATATGAGCGGTGAGGGGAGAAATGCTGTGAATGGGAGTTGTTATGTGTGTTCCTCATTCCACACATGCCAGGGGCTCCCAAGGCGTTAGTACCGCAAGTAGTCCCTATTATAGAGGCACAGTGCCTGGTTCAGTGTGCAACTGAAAATGGTGGGTCCAGATTTTGTAAAGTGCAGTGACGACCAAAAAGCATCAAGTGTGTGGAGCTACCCTATCTGATGGTGAAAGGGCATAAATATGTCAATAATAACTGGCAGGACACCACACTGGCCTGCTTGGCAGAATAACTGGAAACATGCAGCAAGGAAAGAATAGCATGAGTGGAAACTTTCTGTGCGCAAGTCTGAACAGAGCATATCACAAAGCTGACGTGGTTTGCAACAATGGAAAAGCCAGTGCTAGTGCACAAGGAAGAAGAATATAGACTCGGTTTCTGGAACAAGGGTACAGTTTTTGTTGGATCAAATGAACATCGCAATAAGACACTCTTCATCGCAGACATGAAGAAAGGAACAGCGGCTCTGAATGATTACTACTGGGTTTGTGGCCAATAAGCTTACTTGCACCTCCCACCATCATGGAGGGGGTGATGTTCACTGGCTACATTGCCCTCAGCACTATTAGTAATCCCAGAAGAACACCTGAAGCAAAAGCAGTGCCTGCAGAGGGACCAGCTAGTCCCGCAACAGTCAAAAATGAAGATAAGGGCTTGGTATCCACACAAGAGCCCCGTATCCGGCCAGGAAAAGGACAGTTTCAACATCGCAGAGGATGAAAAGATCTAATTGCATATCCAAGACTCTTCCACATTGCTTGATGAAATACCAGAAGAAAAAAGGCTCTTCAGCTCAGCAGATTCCTTTTTTGCATCTTTACTCTTGCTAGGAGTGCAGGCTGCAGCAAATGCCAAATGGTTGCAAATCGTAAGATGGGAACTAGTCCAGCTTGCGAATGACACAGAGAATGGGTTCAATGTGATCAAGGTTGAGTTGCGTGCATTGAGACATATGCTGATGCAAAATTGTTACGTGTTGGACATGTTAACAGCAATGGAAGGTGGGTTTTGCAAAACGTTTGGTGATTCCTGCTGCACATTCGCGCCTCCAGAGGATGTGGAGAACACATCATTATCCCACATCATCGCAGCTGCCCATGGCCTGGGTGTTCGTATGAAGAAAGAGGGAGGAATACAGGACAGTGATTGGTTTACCATGATATCCAGTTGGGCACCATTGTGCCTCATAGCGATTGTGAAGATGTTAGTGCCCATCATTGTGTTCATCCTGGTCATTTTCTGCCCTTGTCAGCTAGTCCTCCGATGCTGTGCAAATATGGCACCTGGTAGTGCAAGAATAATGGTATCAATTGGGGTTCCAAAAGCACCTTGCGAAACCAAAAATATTGAAGTACAAACTGATGTCCCACAGGGTGGCCCTAAGTATGACATGCTCCCTATCCCGAATGGAGATTAAGTTAATCCTCTATACCACACTCTCATTTCTCCACCCCCTGACCCAGAGAATTACTCAGAGGTTTGGGTGGATCTGGCAGGGGGGGAGGATGCATCTATATGACTTGCACCCCTGAAGAGTATGTGCATAGGGGGGGAGAGTTTACAGTCAGTGTGTAGGGCCTGGGTGCAAAAAAGGGAACTCAGGGGAGTGTGATGACTCCAATATCCAGAAGACAGTTTACTTTGGTATTATTAAGACCCTTCAGGCACATATTCTTTGCCCTGTTAATTGTTAACCATCTGCCCTTACGATCAATCACAAGTTCCTCCATCTGGGTCTTTCTGTTGTAGTCTTAACTTCCCAGTACTGTTCTAGCGAGACATTGCTGTCCCTATGGCATGGAGTTGGCTACTCTTCAAAACAGTGGTATCCGACAACATATTCAGTTCACTCCAGCTCAACATTCCCCTTTGATTTCTGCGCCACCCCTTTCTTTTTTGGGCCCGTCAGACCAGCTGATCATCACCAAAGTCAAGGGATCGATTGCATTGTTTTCTTGGGTGGTGGCACTTCCTCCACACCTCAGACTTTCAGGGATCAATCCTTTCGCTTGAGTTTCTGTATGTCACCTCGGTCACCACTCATATTAAAGGACACTCATTAGGTGTAATTTATTGGACCAGTCCAAACGCCTCGGGCCCTATCCCTGCCCGAGTTATGTTCATATCACTTTCTAGTACCCTTTACTTTCAGAGAGTTAAGAAAAGAATCTTGTTCATGCACATGGTAGAGGAAGTAATATTACAAGGTCTGTAAACAGCTCACTCCCACGTATGGAGTTAAAGGGCACTGTGGCAACGTGATTGTAATAACAGAAGCGCATGTTTACTTTGTCTGGAAGAGTAGTTCTTTCTTCTTTTAAAAGACCATGGGGGTCATTCCGAGTTCGGAGGCAGCCTCCAAACTCGGGTCCGGGTCCGGGTAGGCGGAATGGGGACTTACCGGGACATTCTGACCTATGCGGAACCGGTAAGTCCCCATGCCAAATACCATTCCCCATTCCCATTCAAGCCCCCATAGGGCTCAATGGGAATAGGGAAGGCGCTATTAGCTCCAAGGTCCCTTAACGGGTCCCGCTAAGAACGGCTGGTCAGACCAGCTGTTCCTGGTGGGACCCGCTAAGGGACCTCGGAATAGGGCGGTAGAGGGTTAACGGCACTGGCATCCTTTCCGGTGCCGGTAACCCCTTAACGCCCAACTCGGAATGACTCTCCATGTTCCTTGCATGGTGCAAGGTTTCTCCTCTAACTGTCAGGATTATCAAGTATCTTGAGTCAACCTTTCAACTCTTTACTCCTTCATTGATAGGGCCATCTCTTTTTACTTTCTCAATGTCATCCAATTATTTCACAATCCTCAGTATTTCTCATGATTATGTACTTTCAGGATTCTAAGCACATATCTAAGACTCCCAGCTCTTTCTCAACGTATCAATGAACCTCTTAGGTACTGGCTGCCTTTCAGATATCTTAGGATCCCTCACAGTCATATCCTTCTCAGGTTCTAGGTATCTTTCAGACTTCGCAATGCCCCTCTCGGACTCTAAGTGTTTTCTCAAACCTCTCAATGCAACTGTCATGTTAGAGGCATCTTGCATACATCTAAAAACCCCCTCAGCTTTTAGGTACCTTCTAAAACATCAACATTCATACTGGGTTCTAGGAAACTTTCAGACTTCTCAGGTTCCCTCCTATGGTCTAGGTGCTTTCTAAATGCTTCCTAATTACTGTATCAAGTTAAAGTCATGTTACAGCCATTGTTCTTGCGTCTCAGCGCCCCTTTCAAGCTGTAGGCATCTTATGAAAGGTCTCAATAGCCGTCAAAGGTTCTAGGCAACCATTGTATTTCTTAGTGCCCTTCTCAGGCACTAGGTGCCTACTAAACCATGCCCACACTCCTCTCACTTTCAAGACATCTTTTCATGGCAGGTGCTTCTTCCAGTATCAGCCTCTGCATTGGAGAGCGCAGTACTGGGAGTCTGAAGTTGTCACAATCAGCCTTGCCATACAACAGTTTGATGGTTCCTCAGCTATTTCTATATTCAGTGAAAAAGCTTTGTTAAAGGGAGGTTATGGTTAAGTTGCGCTACTAAAAACCTATGAAATTCAGTGAAAAAACTTTGTCAAAGGGACATTATGGTTCCAAGTAAAACCGAAAAACCCTTGAAATTCGCCAGTTATGGTAAGCTAAGCAACCATAACTCGCGCCACCACCATGCACTGCTAAGACTAACACCCAGGACATCAAAGGTGACATCACAAATGTCATTGATGACATCACTGATGACATCACATGTGTATGTACTTTTCATGAAATATGTTTACAAGGGATTCTTATTATAATGTTGCGAAACAAGTGTCAAGGATCATTGCAATAAATATCATACCCTAATTAGTGCATTGAACGATGCATTGATATAAATAGCATTCTATTATGGGGTTCTATCTAGTATACTAAGCTACTCATACAGAAACATAACATTGTGCGCAGTGTACAAGATGAAGGTATAATATTCGTAATGTTAATATGTTGAATAATGAAATGATAATTGTTTTCTTAATAGATTTTTGTGTACTGTGAAATATGTAATAAGTAGCTAATAAAACACATGTATTACATAATTGCATCGCTATAGACAAAACACAAAGACACAAGAACACATACCAATATGGGTATATACAGGGAAAGTGAAGTTAGCAAAAAAGCACAAGTAGTAGCAGAAACAATTAATAATTTAACTGATTATTTTCATGCAAATAAATGATTGCTCTGTTTCAAAGCTGCTATTTACCGTAGGTATATGTACCACTTGATGTGATTGGACCCTAAGGAAAGTAGTGTGAGTACAATGTATACAAATATGACCATGTACAGGGAAAATACAGCCATATAAAAAAAAACAACAGAACTATCAGAAAGTGCTCATAAGTCTATTGATTATCTTTATGCACAAAAAGGATTGCTGTCTTTCAAGCTTGTGTCTTCCCATATGTATATGTTTCATATGATGTGACTGGACTCTAAGGGAATTACTTTAAGAACCTACTTGAAGGATACTATTAATGACTCCAATCAAGCAGTCCCACAAAGTCAGTGCCTTATCTGGGATGGCTTAAGGGAAGACCTTATTTATATATTTTTATGTCTAGTTCGTGTTCGTGTACTCTCTTAGAATCCCCCTGACCCCACTGAGCCAAGAAGTAAGTTTGTTTTGCAAATTTAAAAGGTTTATTTGAGAATTAAACAATATATATATATATATATATATATATATATATATATATATATATATATATATATATATATATCACACATTTATAATACATTAATAATAGATATCACACTTGTGAATATGAGCAGTAATCAGCAATAGGTAATCCTACAATAGCACAGTTCTGGTGACTTATGACTAGGAACAGAGGACTAAGGTAATAGAGAATGCTTTATATGTTTCAAGGAAATGCAAGGTGGAAAAGAAGCAACACAGGAATAAACTTGATATGATTTCAGCAAAACATAATATAATCACTTTTCCCCTTTTGGCAATTCACCCCCCCTCTATGCAATGTAAGGAGGTGGAAGTGATACACACAGTTCTTCAGGAATACAATCACAGTACAATCCCAATTCAGTTTCCCCCTAGCAAGCTTAGATCAACAGGGATGATTTTAAACGCAGGCAAAGTATTTTAAAGGTGGTATGCAAAGAAGTTAAAAATATGCTAAAAATTATTTTAATTCCTTCGAGAGGTTCAGGGTGAGTGATAGCTACTTTAAATTAGTTCAGGATCACTTTAGCAAAGCTCTATGAATGATTGTCAGGTTGCAAACGAATTTCAGCAAAGGAAAGCAAGGACAAATATTTTTACACGTGGCTGAAATGAAGCAAAATGTCAAATCGCGACAATTTAGTGGCATGCGTCGAGCGCAGTTACGGAGGCACTACAAGATTCTCAAAAGAAAAGTCAAGCTCAGAATGACAGATGACAGTTTTAGGCTCGTTGGAAAGCTTAGAATCTTAGCTGCAGAATGAAATTTCGTTCCTAGGACAAGCGGTTCCGGAGATACGGACTATTTTGTGAAGGTAGATTCTCAAAAGAAAAGTCAAGCTCAGAATGACAGATGACAGTTTTCAGGTTTGAGATCACAGAAGGAACACAAGATTTCTAGGATGCAGTTCTCAATAGGTTAAAATAGTTTGAATTAGATTATTTTAAACTAAGAGATTGGGTTTTGCACAGTTCTGGCGGTACTCACACTATATTTTGGACAGGAATGCGACTTCGCCACGGCTCAGGTCAGGATTGGACTGCAGTTCCCTCGCCACGGACGGTCTCTGCCTGGTTCTGCTCACAGCGATCTGGGTCAACTCTGCTAGCGGCACTGCAAAGCGGTCTGGATCTCTGGTTCTGGCAAAAGTTCTTGGCACTGCATGGCGGTCTGGTCTCTGGTTCCGGGTACAGCTCTGCTTTCTCGGTGTTTCTGGCACAGGGTTTTAGGCCAGAATCAAACAGCTCAGCCAGGCTGTTTTACTCTGATGTGCCCCTTGGAAGTCTGGGGTGAATCAGTTTGCAAAAGATTTTGAGGCCTGCTGACAAATTCTGTTGTCTGAATTCAAAGTTCTGGTCCCTGTCTGGATTTGAAGTCTAAGTGCTGGATCTGGTGTCTTCTGGCAAAACGCTCCTCAAGAAATCAGCTTGAAGTGGGAAGTGAATGTCCCTACCTGTCCTGCACATTCTCCTTTTATGTGGTTAGAAAGTGGGAGGGTCGGCTCATCTTCTATGCCCAACCCTCTCAACTTATCATTGGCCAGTTCCTCCTCTCTCCCTTGATTGGGGGAACTGGGTTGTGAGTCAGAGTGATGAGGTAGGTTTATGGTCAGAGGATCCTCCCCTTGTCAAATTGCACACAAATCTATTTCTGATCGAAATACATATTTATCTATGTACCCTTTTTCTAATATTATACTTCCAGTTAACATATTTTCTGTAGCACCAAACCATCCGATCCCTGTCTTTGAAAGATGTCGTGTCCACTTATGACAGAATTCTGCCCTTTTCATCTAGATAACGACCTCTAAACCTTTCCAGATTTTACACAAATGTGCACCAGTGATATGGGTTTCAGATGATAAAGTGTCAGATTTTTAACATGCATACATTTGGAGTAACAACCTTTTTTTCCGCTACTATCCCCAAGAACATACCACAGGGTCCTAACACCTCTTAAAATGTGCACAGAAAAATCACAAGAATGATGATGTTATTTATATAATTTTTACAAGTCCGCACTATGAATTATCCATCTTTTTAAAATTATGCTCTGGCCCCAAAGGGGTGTGGTTTTCCAAAGCACATGGTGGAATTTCTGGTTTATCCACTTCCCCCAAGCTCAGCTGGCTCACAGATGCAGTGCCCCTCCCCGATTCCTTCCAAGAGGAAGCCATTTACGACACCTCTAATTTAACATTTGCCTGGGCCAAGGACAGTGCTTTATTTAGTTTCCTGTAGTCCCCAGGTGCTCCTCCCCTGATTCAATCAGAGAGGTGTCATCTCCTTTTGGTGGGGGCAGCAGAATGCAGCCAGGCCTGGGAAGAGTGGCTGAGCAAGTTTCACTCCTGTCGGGGGTAGTTGCCGGACAGAATTCACTCTCTTCAAGCCAGGCTTCAGCTAAATGTCACTTTATTTCCCAGTTTTCTACATTCAAATCAAACTGACAATTTTTACACATGCAGCTAGAACGCTGAGTTCAAACTATGACATTTCAACAGTTGCAAACTATGTGACACTCAACAGTAGGTCACTCATTTATTTTAAATATTTAGATTTTCGTGGCTTTGGGTCCAGTTTAACTTAAGCTGCTGACATCCGCAGCTCTGCCAGTTTTGTTATGAACATTGTTTTGGGCTCTTTCTCTTTCCAGATTTAGTATGCACACAAGAATACATTCTGCCAAATGTCTGCTGGTGTTCATTGAGATTTTTGCGATGTTTAAAATAGGCATTTTTAGCCTGCATTTCAGAGAAACAAAGGTGATTTCAAAGCACTTTTTTTTAGCCACCGGCACTGCTGTTTTTCCTTTGGCACACATTTCACTCATGGCACTCTTGGCCCCTCACGCTCGCACGGTGGGTGGCAGGTCAGGGGACCATTTTGCTGTGCGGTTCTCCAGGATTCTGGCACAAATGTGGGATTTTCCGCCCTCTTGGATTTCCTAAGCCCACAGCACCAAGTGTTGCAGCATAATTACTTGAACGTGGACCAGGACACCCAACAAGACGTCTACAAATAAAATAAAATTTTTAGTTTCTGACTGTTACTGAAGAAAACCATGTGGCCTAGATATGTCAGCAAAAGAAAAAAGAGTGAGCCAGACATGTGATGTAATCAGTGATGTCATCAATGGCATTTGTGATGCCATCTTTGATGTCCTGGGTGTTAGTCTTAGCAGTGCACGGTGGTGGCGCGAGTTATGGTTGCTTAGCTTACCATAACTGGCGAATTGTAAAGGTTATTCGGTTTCATTTGGAACAATAACGTCCATTTGACAAAGATTTTTCACTGCATTTCATAGGTTTTTAGTAGCGCAACTTAACCATAACGTCCCTTTAACAAAGTTTTTTCACTGAATTTCATAGGTTTTTAGTAGCACAACTTAACCATAACGTCCCTGTAACATTTTTTTAAACTAAATTTTAAAGGTTTTTATTAGTGCAACGTCACCATAACATCCTTTTCAATAGATGAAGACCACTAACATCTTATGTCCTCAAAGTGGGAACGCCGGGTGGTAAAAAAAAACAAAAAGATTTTCCTTCCTACACTGGTAGGAAGGAAAATCTTTTACCAAGATGGCCACCATGGAAAGGGAAGGCGGGGTGTATAAAGAACACAACAGGGCATGAGCGGGGGGTGAGAGGGAACAGGCTACAAATGGGGCATAAGCAGTGGGTGGGGGGAAAGGAAGGAAACACGGGGCATGAGCAGTGGTGGGGGGAACACGAGAGAGACACGGGCATGAGCAGCGGGTGGGGAGGAACATGAGGGAGACACGGGTATGAGCGGGGGGTGGGGAGGAACACGAGGGAGACACGGGGGTGTACAGGGCACACACGGGACATGAGCGGGTGTGGGGGGAAAGGTGAGAGACAAGGGGCATGAGCAGGGGGTGGGGGGAACACGAGGGAGACACGGGGGATGAGCGGGGGGTAACACGAGGGAAACACGGGGCATGAGCGGGGGGTGGGGGGAACACAAGGGAGAAACGGAGCATGAGAAGGGGGTGGGGGGCAACAGGAGACAGGCACGGGGCATGAGCGGGGGGTGGGGCCAACAGGAGAGAGACACGGGGCATGAGCGGGGGATGGGGAGAACAGGAGAAGGACACGGGGCATGAGTGGGGGGGTGGGGAGAACAGGAGACAGACACGGGGCATGAGCGGGGTATGGGGGAACAGGAGACAGATACGGGGCATGAATGGGGGTGGGAAGAACAGGAGACAGACACAGGGCATGAGTGGGGGGGTGGGGGTCAACAGGAGACAGACACGGGGTATGAGCGGGGGGTTGGGGGGCAACAGGAAAGAGATACGGGGCATGAGCGCGGAGTGGGGGGGTACAGGAGACAGACACGGGGCATGGGTGGGGGCAACAGGAGACAGACACGGGGCATGAGCGGGGGGTGGGGGAACAGAAGACAGACACGGGGCATGAGCGGGGTAGTGGGGGGCAACAGGAGAGAGACACGGGGCATGAGTGGGGGGTGGGGGGGTACAGGAGACAGACACGGGGCATGAGCAGGGGGTGGGGGGGTAACAGGAGAGAGACACGGGGCATGAGCGGGGGGTGCGGGGGTACAGGAGACAGACACGGGGCATGAGCGGGGGTGGGGGGCAACAGGAGAGAGACACGGGGCATGAGCGGGTGGGGGAACAGGAGACAGACACGGGGCATGAGCGGGGGGGCAACAGGAGACAGACACGGGGCATGAGCGGGGGGTTGGGGGGTACAGGAGACAGACACGGGGCATGAGCGGGGGGTGGGGGGCAACAGGAGACAGACACGGGGCATGAGCAGGGGGTGGGGGGCAACAGGAGACCGACACGGGGCATGAGCGGGGGTGGGGGCAACAGGAGACAGACACGGGGCATGAGGTGGGGGAACAGGAGACAGACACGGAGCATGAGCGGGGGGTGGGGAGAACAGGAGACAGACACGGGCATGAGCGGGGGGGCAAAAGGAGACAGACACAGGGCATGAGCAGGGGGTGGGGGGCAACAGGAGAGACATGGGGCATGAGCGGGGGGTGGGGGGAACAGGAGACAGACACAGGGCTTGAGCGAGGGGTGGGGGAACAGGAGACAGACACGGGGCATGAGCGGGGGGTGGGGAGAACAGACATGGGGCATGAGCGGGGGTGTGGGGGGCAACAGGAGACAGACACGGGGCATGAGCGGGGGGTGGGAGGAACAGGAGACAGACACTGGGCATGAGCGGGGTATGGGGAACAGGAAACAGATACGGGGCATGAACGGGGGTGGGGAGAACAGGAGACAGACACAGGGCATGAGTGGGGGGGTGGGGGTCAACAGGAGACAGACACGGAGTATGAGCGGGGGGGTGGGGGGCAACAGGAGAGAGATACGGGGCATGAGCACAGAGTGGGGGGGTACAGGAAACAGACACGGGGCATGGGTGGGGGCAACAGGAGACAGACACGGGCCATGAGCGGGGGGTGGGGTGAACAGAAGACAGACACGGGGCATGAGCGGGGGGTGGGGGGAACAACACACACGGGGCATGAGCGGGGGGTGGGGAGAACAGACATGGGGCATGAGTGGGGGTGTGGGGGGCAACAGGAGACAGACACGGGGCATGAGCGGCGGGTGGGAGGAACAGGAGACAGATACGGGGCATGAACGGGTGTGGGGAGAACAGGAGACAGACACAGGGCATGAGTGGGGGGGTGGGGGTCAACAGGAGACAGACATGGGGTATGAGCGGGGGGGTGGGGGGCAACAGGAGAGAGACAGGGGGCATGAGCGGGGGCTGGGGGGGTACAGGAGACAGACACGGGGCATGAGCAGGGGGTGGGGGGCAACAGGAGAGAGACACGGGGCATGAGCGGGGGGTGGGGGGGTACAGGAGACAGACACAGGGCATGAGCGGGGGGTGAGGGTAACAGGAGAGAGACACGGGGCATGAGCGGGTGGGGGAACAGGAGACAGACACGGGGCATGAGCGGGGGTGCAACAGGAGACAGACACGGGGCATGAGCGGGGGGTTGGGGGTACAGGAGACAGACACGGGGCATGAGCGGGGAGTGGGGGGGTACAGGAGACAGACACGGGGCATGAACGGGGGGTGGGGGCAACAGGAGAGAGACACGGGGCATGAGTGGGGGGTGGGGGGAACAGGAGACAGACACGGGGCATGAGCGGGGGTGGGGGGAACAACAGAGACAGAAACGGGGCATGAGCGGGGGGTGGGGGGCAACAGGAGACAGACACGGGGCATGAGCGGGGGTGGGGTGCAACAGGAGACACACGGGGCATGAGCGGGGGGTGGGGGGCAGCAGGAGACAGACACGGGGCATGAGGTGGGGGGAACAGGAGACAGACACGGGGCATGAGCAGGGGTGGGGGGCAACAGGAGACAGACACGGGGCATGAGCGGGGGTGGGGGGCAACAGGAGAGGCACGGGGCATGAGCGGGGGGTGGGGGGCAACAGGAGAGACACGGGGCATGAGCGGGGGGAACAGGAGACAGACACAGGGCATGAGCGAGGGGTGGGGGGAACAGGAGACAGACACGGGGCATGAGCGGGGGGTGGGGGGAACAAAAGACAAGAGGCATGAGCGGGGGGTGGGGAGAACAGACACGGGGCATGAGCGGGAGGGTTGGGGGGCAACAGGAGACAGACACAGGGCATGAGCGGGGGGTGGGAGGAACAGGGGACAGACACGGGGCATGAGCGGGGGTGGGGAGAACAGGAAACAGACACGGGGCCTGAGCGGGGGGTGGGGGGCAACAAGAGAGAGACACCGGGCATGAGCGGGTGTGGGGAACAGGAGACAGACACGGGGCATGAGCAGGTGGGGGGAACAGGAGACAGACATGGGGCATAAGCGGGGGGGTTGGGGGCAACAGGAGATAGACACGGGGCATGCGCGGGGGGTGGGGGGAACAGGACACAGACACGGGGCATGAGCGGGGGGTGGGGAGAACAGGAGACAGACATGGGGCATGAGCGGGAGCCGTGGGGGGCAACAGGAGACAGACACGGCACATGAGGGGAACAGGAGACAGATACGGGGCATGAGCGGGGGGTGGGGAGAACAGGAGAAAGACACAGGGCATGAGCGGGGGGACAGAAGACAGACACAGGGCATGAGCAGGGGCTGGGGGAAGGGAGAGAGACACACGGGGCATGAGCGGGGGTGGACGGGAGGGGGAAAGACACGGGGCAAGAGCGGGGGTGGGCGGGAAGGGGAAAGACATGGGGCAAGAGCGGGGGTGGGTGGGAGGGGGAAAGACACGGGGCAAAAGCAGGGGTGGGCGGGTTTTCGAAAGACACGGGGCAAGAGCGGGGGTGAGCGGGAGGGGGAAAACACGGGGCAAGAGCGGGGGTGAGGGGGAGGGGGAAGACACGGGGCAAGAGCAGGGGTGGGCGGGAGGGGGAAAGACACGGGGAAAGAGCGGGGGTGGGCAGTAGGGGGAAAGACACGGGGCAAGAGCTGGGGTGAGCGGGAGGGGGAGAGACACGGGGCAAGAGCGGGGGTGGGCGGGAGGGGGAAAGACACGGGGCAAGAGCAGGAGTGGGCGGGAGGGGAAAGAGACACGGGTCAAGAGCAGGGGTGGCCGGGAGGGGGAATGAGACACTAGGCAAGAGCGGGGGTGGGCGGGTGGGGGAAAGCGACACGGGGCAAGAGCGGTGGTGGGCAGGAGGGATGAAAGAGACACGGGGCAAGAGCAGGGGTGGGCGGGAGGACGAAAGAGACACGGGACAAGAGCGGGGGTGGGCGGGAGGGGGAAAGAGACACGGGGCAAGAGCACGGGTGGGCGGGAGGGGGAAAGAGACATGGGGCAAGAGCGGGGGTGGGCGGGAGGGGGAAAGAGACACGGGGCAAGAGCGGGGGTGGGCGGGAGGGGGAAAGAGACATGGGGCAAGAGCGGGGGTGGGCGGGAGGGGGAAAGAGACACAGGGCAAGAGCGGGGGTGGGGGGAAGGGAGACAGACACACGGGGCAAGAGCGGGGGTGAGGGGGAGGGAGAGAGACACACGAGGCATGAGCGGGGGGTGGGGGAAGGGGAGAGAGACACGGGGCATGAGTGGGGGTGGAGGGGAGAGAGAGACACACGGGGCATGAGCAGGGGGTGGGCGGGAGGGGGAGAGACACACGGGGCATGAGCGGGGGTGGGCGGGAGTTGGAGAGACACACGGGGCATGAGCGGGGGTAGGGGGAGGGAGAGAGACACACGGGGCATGAGCGGGGTGTGGGGGAAGGGAAGAGGGACACACAGGGCATGAGCGGGAGGGGGAGAGACACATGGGGCATCAGCGGGGGTGGGGGGGAGGGAGAGAGACACACGGGGCATGAGCGGGGGGTGGGGGGAAGGGGAGAGAGACACGGGGCATGAGCGGGGGTGGGCGGGTGGGCGAAAGACACGGGGCAAGAGCGGGGGTGAGCGGGAGGGGGAAAACACGGGGCAAGAGCGGGGGTGAGCGGGAGGTGGAAGACATGGGGCAAGAGCAGGGGTGGGCGGGAGGGGGAAAGACACGGGGAAAGAGCGGGGGTGGGCAGTAGGGGGGAAAGACACGGGGCATGAGCGGGGGTGGGGGGGTAGAGAGACACACAGGGCATGAGCGGGGGGTGGGGGGAAGGGGAGAGAGACACAAGGGGTATGAGCGGTGGTGGGGGGGAGCGAGAGAGACACACGGGGCACGAGCGGGGGGTTGGGGGAAGGGGAGAGAGACACACGGGGCATGAGCGGGGGGTGGGAGGAGGGTGAGAGACACACGGGGCATGAGCGGGGGGTGGGAGGAGGGAGAGAGACACACAGCGTTCGTGTGCAGGCGGCAGATCCCGCTCCTCGGCCCTCCGCTGGCCACCGTGTGCCGATGGCGTGAGCGGGGGGCTGGAGGAACAGGGGAGACACGGAGCATGAGTGGGGGTGGGGGGGACAAGAAGGACACACGGGGCATGAGCGGGGGTGGGAGGAACAGGAGACAGACACAAGACTTACTGTGCAGGTGGAGGAACAAAGATGGCGGGCGTCTCTGAAGCCAGACGCACTGCACGCTTTCACCGCATCCAATGAGAGAGCACGTCAGATGTCCGTGGACATCACGCAAGCTGCTTGCCCAATCACCGTCCTGTCCGCGGAGCGAACAGGGAAGTGTGTCCACGAAGCGAACAAAGATGTCACTATTTTTTTCACTTACATTTTTGTCATTTTTTTAAAAACTACTGGACGGATTTACACCAAATAAAGCAAAGCACGCTTTCGGGACCAAGTCAACGCTCCTGCCACAAATTTGGTGTAAATCCGTCCAGCGGTTTGGGCTGTAGGCGTGAGCAAAGTTTTTTCCCATTATGTCTATAACTTTGCCCCCCCTGGACGAATCCTCACCAAACTTTGCAATAAAATCCAGAGTGAATCAAATTCTTTTTTTGCAAAGTTTGGTGAGGATTTGTCCAGGGAGAGCGAAGTTATAAGCCTCCCAAAAAGTGCTCTTCCTATGGAAACAGCAACTTAACCATAACTACATGGCCACTACCGTGGCCATGTAATGACAACATACTGGTCTCAGGAAGCTAGCTCTTCCTTTACGCCTCTGCTTGACCCCTGATTGGTTTGTAGTTTCCATTACTTTACTCTTGAATTCGTTTTTCTTTAGGAGTTTTAGGTTATCAGAATGCTTTTTCAGACTCCTGTCACACGACAGGAGATGGTTAGGTGATTTAAATCAGGCTGGCCATCTTGTATTTTGTTAGTTGCCCTTTGTAGAGGCCATCATATATGGAGTTGAAACAATTTATACAAATAACTTTCGTGAAAGGCTGCCTTCTAGGTAACAGGCCCTTTTTCTTTTCTAGGGTTATGGGTACTTCATCTCAGTTATTTACATTTCAGATGAGACCCCCCATGCTGGAGGCAAACCTAGAGAAAATAGGCTTCTGAGAGCAGTCAAAACCTACCAATGGTACACATGCAAAGGGCTAACTTTAAGTAGGCTCCTGTTCAGATATTAAAATCACCCTCAAGTTATGGCTCCTCATTCTAACAGTGCCGGTAAGCCTACTGGCACCGTTGTTACCGGACCAGCACAGTACGACTCTGTGGGCGGGTGCCATCTCGGCCGTCAGGGTCAGACGTGGCGGGAGGCACAGCACCCGCCCGCAGCGTTTCACGGAAGCACTGGCACTATTATTAACGGGTACTTCCGTGGTCCCCGTTCTCATTGAGTCCTATGGGACTCAAATGGGAATGGGGATTCACAGTTGCTGGCGCCTGGCTTGCCGGAATGCCAGGGTTGTAATGTCCCAGAGTTTCTGGCAAGCCAGGCGCTGGTAAAATTTGCAAGTCTGGCGGCAACCTGCCGGTTTTACCGGCACGGCTACTGACGGACTTGGAATGAGGCCCATGGTCCATGCTAAATGGCTAGTGCGTGCCCCCACCAAATCCGGCTATGTCCATGGTGCAATAACCTTTTTTTTCTAACTCTGAATGCATTCTAATGGTGGAGGCCAGTGTAATTGTAAAGTATGCATACTATAATATTTGTTTGATTTTTATGTTGCCCAATAAAAGCTAGCGAAGGTTATGTTAGAAGTGAAACTCATTGGGATCCTTCAGTATAAAGTAACTGACATTTCTTCTCCATCAGCAGTCACATAAACAGCAGTACAGAAAATGCTTCTCGTATTCACCTGGTTTTATCCCTTGAATTAAATATATGATAAAGGGATAAGACCCAGTAATACGGCAAGCTGCACAGCTGCATGAGTTTTTCGACCTATTTAAAATTCCAATCAACTACACTGTAAATTTTACTTTACAAAAAGGTTAATGGAGCCATATTTTTAAAGGCTACCGCTGTGCAAGCATCGCCCAATTTCGAATGTGCATCTATAAGCATTCATTGATTATGCTTATTTTTAGGTACAGTACTGGATACACGAAACTGCAAACCTTCCATCCATTAATTTAATCATGTGTTCCCCTCCAAATGGTTCTCTTTATTTATTTGGGTCACTACAACAGTTTTATGGAGTGGGGAAGACTGGGTGCAATGTGAAGAAATTGCACATAATGTATCTTGCGCGCAACCGCAGGAGCAAAGCAGGCCGTGGCTTTCTGCTTAGGAACATGTCATTGCTATAAAGGGACAAAGGGTCATAAAATTGATCGGATTTCAGAAGCGACACATCCAAGAAAGCATTGCTTCTACACATGCCACTCCGTGACCCTTATATGAACCATGTTTTACTGTAAAATCTATACTGGGCCATCCTGGCTCAAACCAACCAAGGTGCCTTTCTGTATATTGCTACTCCATGCCTGTACAGCCCCACCGCTTAAGAGTATACTCAAAGTCATCTGCTCCTCCCAGAATGTCCTCAGGCGACCAATCATCAAATGAGCACCTGGTAGAAGATCTGCCACAATGTTTGCTCTGCAAGTACCTTCACAAGTCCTCGGCATGGTATCTGTGCCATGCCCTACGCTGGCATCTGACCACAAGGCCCACAGTCAGAATGCAACAAATCATACCATCTCTTCAAGGTCCGTCAGACACCTTTGCCAATTTTACATGACAACACTGGCTGCCCTTTAAACATATCTACAGACATCAGATAACGAACATGCATGGCCCAAGAAACACAGGACTCTATGGCCCACTTTCCCCACTCTGGAAAATTAAACACTGACTCCCCAAAAACACCTGTCGCTCCACATTCCTTTCTAGACATGTGCAGTACCACACTAACAGACCTGCATCGGTCATCTGTTGTACCCAGTAAAACAATGCTACGCTACATGCAGTGCCAGCACCATGCTTTCTTTTTCCTGCTCTATGTTATTCATTGTTTTTGATGCACATGAATTCTCTGGGCCCCCTACTTAAGGACACTTTGGGGAGTGGAGCAAAAAGGTGGACATTTCAAAGCAATTCATTCCACAAAGAGGAGGGCATGTGTCACCCTGTGATTAGGATGGGTTCAGATCAAACGCTTGTTGGAAGAGGACTACGGTGTGCAGATGTTTTGCACAAAGGTATAGGGACATAGATAACCATAGCTTGAAGCCATCCATAAAGGCCATTGCAGTAGACTGTTGGAGAAATCAAGCTCACGCATAGTGTGATGTGGGGAAACTCTGTTGCTGCGGTTAGGCCTGAGGTCGCAGTGCGGTGTTAAAGGAAGACACGACTACTAAATTCGCTGCATAAGATCCGGCCAGTTCCGGTGCCCACTCAACGGTGACCTGGTCTCCCGTGACACATGACATCACAGCAAGCCTTATTCATTGACTTGAATCCTACATCGACCAACTCTAAACTAAGCCACCCACCACACCTCTTACCCTTATAGGTCACTTGTCATCTGGCCACTAAGGAAGCAAAGAACATTCTGGAATCTGATGGCCAACACATACCACCTTGCTACAGTACAATGAATCCATTCATTAGTCCTTCAATTTATTTGATTGATTTCATTTGTATTTGATAACTCGTCTAATACATTACCTGAGTTTGGTTTCTAAGCACGATCCGGATTCGAACCTCTGTTGCTCTGCATGATCTTGCGTCGAAGACCAGCGCGTTGCCCCTCTGCTATGCTCCGTTCACTACAGCATGCGCTTCCAGTTGATGTGTCATAAAATCCAGTCCTGCCATTACCGCTGAGGGGCATAGAGAATCCTCCCACCATGATGACCTCCGCTCCTTTACGACCAGTCAATTGTTTATATCAGTTCCTACCAGCCTGAGCCATCACATGATCCAAAATGACCTTGGCTCTATTCCTGCTGAATGCGCCTTTTCCAGTCCTGTGATCTGCGGATGCTCAGAAATCGCTGACAACAGAGGCAAAGCCACACCTTTAATTCAATGCTTCAGTTCCCACAGAGTCTGCTGAAATTTTACTTTGGCTTTGCTAATGTGATGCAGCAATGGGGCTGACCTAAATTTCATTTTGTTTGCTTCATTGTACCTATGATTCATGTATTTTTGTCCTTGTTCGCTTTGTTTCTCCTTTCTCCCACATGCCCCCTTTTGCACTTGAATGCCATCTAATACGGAAAAATATTGAAACTTCATTACTTATCATAAAGCACTCTTGATACTGGGGCCTCACCCTCTTACATCATAAAAGGTTCCATGGCATGCAGTCAGCTCTTTAATAATCTAAATGTCAATGTTCATCAGAGCATCGCCTCAATCTAACTCATTCAGCTCAAATAAAGCATCTTTAAAATGTATAGTTGAGTAATAGATTGTATTATTCAATATCTCTTGGGGTCTGCAGGAGGGAATAGATATGGTGTTTACTTTATTTCTGTGTTGCATAAGCTGCTAACATATTACGTGAGAGGGTATGCACAAGGTAGTTGTCCATTGTGCTATCCGAAAGGCATGTTTTTATTATCAAGAATCACCTCTAAGATGTAGTCCCTTCTGATACTCCTTAATTTTCTCAGCCTGCAGCAAAAATTCTAACAATTTCTCAAACCTCTGAGGGATCAACCTGGTCCAATTCTGCTTGAAGTCACAATTCTAAGCATCTGGTTTCTTTCTGCTGCACAAAATGCATAATGCTTTCTAGTACTAATTTGAAGTAAAATATGCAAACGACAATATCTCTATACAACTGTTGTTTCCCTGGATCGGGAGCTGCACCTTGATCCTCAGTACCTTTTGCATACCCCTCCCAACATACCCTATTCCCCACTAATAATACCTTCCCTCTAGCTAATTTACTCAGACATTGCAGCTGTGGCAGCTGCAAGGGCTATAATAATCAATATGTGCCTATTTGTATCCACAGGTCAGGGGTTGTTCCTGGGGCAGTAGTTAGATATTGAGCCGGGCTTCCCAGAGGTTGCACCTTCCAGACCTCACCATGAGCCACCTAGTCCCAGTTGCAGTCTTCTCATTGACCTGGTGTGATCTGGCTTGGTGGCCACTATACACCATCAAATGGGTGTTCAGCTTGAAATGTGAACATCTTCCTACACAGGTGTTTCCGTGGCCACAGATCTTGAGGGATACCAGAATCATATTCATGTTCTCGTGGCCAGTTCTAACGGAGCACATCTTCCAAGAGTCTTATGAATTGATGGTTCAGGAAGCCCTGCACCTCTGCAACGGTGAAGTCCCATTCCAGAGCTGCTCCAGTGGCTGTGATGCTGTGAATAGACACATTACATGGGAGTTATGTGTACATAACCTACTAATTAATGTCATATTCATTGAATTTAATTGACATAAAATGGTTCACAGTACTACTTATTTCCAATTCTTTCCTGTCTATATTGCACTGTACTTTCCTGGTGTCACCATTTTCACTCCCTGTGGCATATCCACACTATATATCCCACTCTGGAAGATGCCATCAAGCTTCAGCTCTTCGCTGCAATGCCACAACAGATCCACAGGGGCCTGCCTGACCCTGTCTCACTACCCTACCTGACCCTCGCATGCCAGGCGCATCGCAGCGGCCACAACGAAGGCTATACAAAGGCCTGTTCTGCGCCTGTGACCACCACCCCGACTCACACGCCAAGGGAAGAGGGCAGGAGCCCTCTCCCCCTCCCAGAAGCTGCCATCAAGCTTCAGCTCTTCTCCGCAACGCCACAACAGATCCACAGGGGCCTGCCTGACCCTGTCTCACTACCCTGCTTGGCCCTCGCATGCCAGGCGCATCGCAGCGCCAAAATGAGGCTGAGCCTCGGTAACCCGCCTTATTTGAATTACTACATCCGCCGGCAGGCGGATACGCCGGTGGCCACAACGAAGGCCATACAAAGGCATGTTCTGTGCCTGTGATCCCCCACTCCGACTCACACGCCAAGGGAAGAGGGCAGGAGCCCTTTCCCCCTCCCAGAATCTGCCATCAAGCTTCAGCTCTTCGCCGCAACGCCGCAACGCCGCAACAGATCCACAGGGGCCTGCCTGACCCTGTCTCACTACCCTGCCTGACCCTCGCATGACAGGCACATCGTGGCTCCAAAATGAGGCTGAGCCTCGGTAACCCGCCTTATTTGAATTACTACATCCGCCGGCAGGCGGATACGCCGGCGGCCACAACGAAGGCCATACAAAGGCCTGTTCTGCGCCTGTGACCCCCCACTCCGACTCACACACCAAGGGAAGAGGGCAGGAGCCCTCTCCCCCTCCCAGTAGCTGCCATCAAGCTTCAGCTCTTCGCTGCAACGCCGCAACAGATCCACAGGGGCCTGCCTGACCCTGTCTCACTACCCTGCCTGACACTTGCATGCCGGGTGCATCGCGGTGCCAAAACGAGGCTGAGCCTCTGTAACCCGCCTTATTTGAATTACTACATCCGCCAGCAGGCGGATACGCCGGCGGCCACAACAAAGGCCATACAAAGGCCTGTTCTGCACCTGTGACCCCCACTCTGACTCACACGCCAAAGGAAGAGGGCAGGAGCCCTCCCCCCATCCCACAAGCTGCCATCAAGCTTCAGCTCTTCGCCGCAACGCTGCAACAGATCCACAGGGGCCTGCCTGACCCTGTCTCACTACCCTGCCTGACCCTCGCATGCTGGTTGCATTGCAGCGCCAAAACGAGTCTGAGCCTCGGAAACCCACCTTATTTGAATTACTACTTCTGCCGGCAGGCGGAAACACCGGTGGCCACAACGAAGGCCATACAAAGGCCTGTTCTGCGCCTGTTACGCGCATGGGGCGTGCAATGTCCTAATCTCTGAAATGTCTTCCCTTCCGCATCTGTTCTCAGGAAGAGCCTAAAACGCGTCCCAAACAATAAGTGAAGCGGCAGCAGCACCGCATCATCACTCACCCATTGACTTGCCAGGTAAGCCCAAGGGCATAAGCACTATTATCATCCTGCCAACCTCCTTCTCGCCCATTTTCATTTACTGCCTACAAATAATGCAGATCGCCTACCCTTGCTGAGTCGTGAGCTCTTCGCTATACCTGCTCTCCCACGAAACACCTCGTTCCCAAATGGCCGCCCTCACGCGGGTGTGCGCCGCCCCAAGGAAGTAGGTAATGAAGTATAGCAGCTAGCCGTGCTGCATATATGCCAACCAGCCAACTCTGCACCCTAGAGCCTTTCACCCTGATCATACATTGCCACCCAGTTGACTCATACCAACTCTGCCCTGAGCTGCATATGTGCACTAGCCCATTTAGCCTGATGTGCCCACTGTGTTCTATGTATATATGTGCCCTGCCATTTGTTAGCTGCATTTTGCCCTCTGTGACTGCCATTTGATAACTGCATTTTGCCCTATGTGACTGCCATCTAATAGCCACTTTCTGCCCTATGTGCCCTGCCACTTGATAACTGCTTTTTGCCCATATGTGACTGCCATCTGATAGCTGCATTTTGCCCTATGTGCCCTGCCATTTGATAACTGCATAACTGCTATCCTGCCATTTGATAGTTGCATTTTGCCCATATGTGCCCTCCTGTTTGATAGCTGCATTCAGCTCTTAGGCTGCAGCTGGTCAATTTGTTGCCTTGTTAAATGACATGCTGTAATGTGGCACCTGCCCCTGCCAACTATGTGTAGTGATTCTGCCTGCTGATCTTTCTATGAGGTGATTAGTTCCTGATCACTCATCTTGCCGACTGT
Organism: Ambystoma mexicanum; assembly: GCF_040938575.1. Classification (NCBI taxonomy): domain Eukaryota; kingdom Metazoa; phylum Chordata; class Amphibia; order Caudata; family Ambystomatidae; genus Ambystoma; species Ambystoma mexicanum. The sequence goes on along the minus strand of NC_090922.1, from coordinate 1,246,900,481 downwards.
TGTGATCAATAATTAGCCTATTATGCTGCTGAATCAGCCCTCTGCACATTGCGTATGTACCCCTGACCAGCCCGACTCCATCATCTCTCCGGCCTAACTCAGCCGCCACAAAGCCAGTAATACCCATGGTATACTCTATGCTTAGCATGTATACCACACTCCTCTACCATATTATGTTATGTACTCTGATCATTTCCAACATATTACTGCTCCCCGCCCTGCTTGAGCTCCTCAACCAGGACAACCCCCTCAGCTGCAACCACACCACAATGGCCAACATCCTCGAGCCTGACAGTCCCACGTACTACACCACTTCCTCCCTCACGCACTCGCCTAACTGCCACTCCAGACTCCTCAGACTCAGATCTCACTCCCTTACCGTGCACATCAACTCCTGCCCAATGCATATATTTTGGAGGAACCTCAGACTAGGATCTCGCACCAATGGCAAATGACACCTCGACCAGCCTAATGCACACAACACCACTCGCAGTACCAGGCCACACCTTAACCCTAACACCAAACATCATCCCAGCCAAAATCAAAAGTCCACGCCTAAAACCAAAAGAAACTCCCAATTTAACAAAAATAACGATACCACACATTGTAAATGTGCCCTGCTTAATGTACGCTCTCTCGCTGCTCACGCCACTGAAGTTAACAACCTCATCCTATGCCAGGATCTGGATATCTTAGCCATTACTGAAATTTGGCTTCATGAGGCCTCTGGCCCAACTATAGCATTAACCTTACCTCCCGGGTACAATATCCTCAGACAGAATAGACTCACCAAAGTAGGAGGCGGGGTCGCCTTGATCTTCAAAGAGGCACTTGCCTTCAGGATCACACCCCACAATTGGGAGGGTAATGCTGACACACTATCAGTTAAACTATCCCTATCACCCAAAAGTACCATAAATATGCATGTTATTTACAGACCACCAGGCCCTATGGCCGATTTCCAAGGACACATCATGCACCTACTCAGTGAAAATATCAAGAAATCCACAAAAACCTTACTCATAGGAGACCTCAACCTAAGATATAGTGACCCTCTTGATAAATCTGCCACCTCCGTGGCCAAAGATTTAATAGATCTAGGCTTCTCCCAGAAAATCACCACCCCCACCGACATCAAAGGACGCACCCTTGACTGGGTGGTTGACCACAACTGTGGCTCTAAAATTACGTCCAACACAGCCCTTCCCTGGACAGACCACACCTGTATAGAATTCACCATACCCGCAGCTCCAAACACCAAAATCATCACTTCTGCACCTGCCACTTTAGTTAGACGTACTAAAAAGCTTACTGCAGACAACCTCAGCCCCCATCTTAACATCCCTTGCCTTGCTTCTCCCTTCATGCCAAACCCTAATGTCTTAGCTGATATATTCAAGGACACTATCACCCAAGCGGCCACCTTGATCGCCCCTCTTGAAGAGAAGAAGGAAAAATAATCTCTACACTCTAACTCTTGGTTCACGGAAGAGCTTAAACACCTACGTAACGCCAAACGCCAGGCCTTAAAAAACTGGCAGACTAACCCCTGTGTCACAGCCAAAGAAAGTTTCAAAAATAGTGCTGAGAAATACAAAGAAGCCATCTTTATAGCCAAATCAGAAGTTTACAATAGCCGAATAGCCCAAGCTAACTCCCAATCTAAAGAACTCTTCACTATCTTTAAAGAACTCATTGAACCTTCGATCTCTACGGACAAAATTATTAAGGATGAAGCATGGTGCAACAGTATACAAACTGCTATGCAAAAAAAACCGAAACACTACAGAACTAAATTCTATTACATTACCAAACCCTTCTCAATCAGAATAAAGGCCACTCAGTTCGGTCCACACACAGCAGCAAAAATACCAATCTTCCCAAATTCGCTTTCAAAGACATTACGGAAACAGAAGTCATTGACATTCTTAAACACCTCAAACCATCGCAATGTAAGGGCGATGTATGCCCCCCCAATATTATTAAGAATTGTGCCGAACCACTGGCCCCTCTCCTTACCACTTTCATTAATGCCTCATTAAAATCAGGTGTCGTCCCTAACAGCCTTAAGGAGGCATAGGTGCGCCTCCTCTTAAAAAAAAACACACTAGACCCTTCCGAACCTAACAATTACCGGCCTATAAGAACTGTCCCATTCCTACTCAAACTACTAGACAAAGCCGCTCACATCCAGATCCAACTCTATCTAGAAACCAACTCCATCCTAGGCAAAAGGCAGTCAGGTGTCCGCAAGGGGCACGGCACGGAAACTGCACTGTTAGATCTAAAAAATCAAATAACTCAAATCCTAGACAACGGCAAGCATGCCCTCCTCCTCCTTCTTGACCTTTCAGCAGCGTTTGATCTTGTGAACCACAAAAATCACATCTCACCCATGATGCTCACTTCTCCGAGCATGCTGCTACTTGGATCACCTCTTTCCTAGAGGGGAGAGCGATGAAAGTCTTTTCCAACATTGCTCATGCTACGCCCACCATCATCCACTGTGGCGTACCGCAGGGATCATGTACTGCCCCCACGCTGTACAATCTCTTCACTAAGTCCTTGACAGACTGGATGCACTTGGGATTGCATACACTAACTACGCTGATGACACCCAAGTGCTCCTTCCCCTAACCAGCTCATACACCCAAGATGCCAACACCCTTCAACAAATCTACGCCACCATACAAGCGTGGATGGCCACCAATGGCCTCTGCCTCAATGGGGATAAGACCGAGATCCTCATCTTTGGCCAAAAATCCACCCTAGCCAACCTAGACTGCCTCTACACTCATTTCAACATCGACAACTGTACTATTCCAGTGCTAACATCTGTTAAGACATTAGGGGTGCATCTAGATGCCACGCTGTCCATGAACAAGCAAGTCAGCGCTATAGTTTCTGCTTCCGCCCACAGCACCAAACTCATTAACGCCGTCAAACCCTTCCTGACCACGGTCAACTGTCTCTCTATAGCTAGAGCTACTATAGGAGCCAAGCTTGACTACTGCTACGCACTAAGAGCAGCCCTAAGCATACCAAAAAGAGATCACATCTCGCAAGCCAGAAAAGATGCACACTGGCTCCCAGTCAAAGACCGCATCACATTTAAAATACTCAGTACTGCACACAAATGCATCAACCTCACCGCACCATCCTACCTCTCAGACACAATATCTAGACCCACTTCAACTAGGCCCACTAAAACCTATTACACGGACAAACTTACCATCCCACGCATCCACAGAGCCAAATCTGGAGGAATAGGCTTCCCATACCTATCCCCCAAGCTATGGAATGCGCTCCCTTCTGAACTTAGAGCAGAAACGTCCCTCCTTGCTTTTCGCAAAAAGCTAAAAACTGCTCTCTTTAATTAAAGATACGAACTGTCTGTTTCCTCCATAAGTACTCATCACTGCTTTCGACATTGTAACTCAATTTTGTTTTCTGTTCCTTGTAACTAAGTTGTGACCTCTTTTTACTGCTACCTATGTAACTAAGTTGTTCACCCCCCCTATGTAACCAGCGCCACGATGCTCTCGAGCTGTTGCGCGCTTTACAAATCTGAATAAATAAAATAAATAGGTCATGTAAGGAAGGCATGGTATCATACAGTGAAGACAGACAAAAGTGATCACATTTCAAGGGTGTTAATTGAACTTCAATGGGTTGGTTGAACGCCTATCTAAACCTAAATCTAAGGATGGGAGCAAGCTACGACAATGAAATAATGATAATGCAGTCCTAGTCGAGTCTCTGTCACAATTAAAAGGCCTATACTAATACACCTAATGCCAGTCCTTACTTCTGAATACAAAATGGTGTAGGAAAATAGTGTATGCAAAAAGGAAAGTGTTCAAGAAATAATATGTCAGGATAGTTGAACAGTTGGCTTCCCTGCCCCTTGTTTTCAGCACTGGGCAAGGCAGCACGTTTGAGCTTCGCACACACTCTGGTTTCTCTGCCACGAGGATGCTGTTCAATGCATAGGTATCAGGGCCTTCTGCCAAAGCCTCTTTCCCAAAAACAGTCTCTTACTGTCGAGGGCCTGTTGTAATAAACAAGCACTGAAGTTCCTTTCTTATCAGGTTTTTGACATTCACAAGTTCTTGCTTCCAGTGTTCATCATGGGTCTCCTTCCTTCAGGCTGGGACACCTTTAGCACAATGTTTTCAATTGGTCTCCCTCGTTCAGGCTTGGACCATGTAATCTCACTTTCTACGTCTTCCTATTGATATCAAAAATTTAAGACTTTCGAATGTGGGATTGCTTTTGCTTAAACCATTACAGGACCACTTCGATTCACTTCACACAATGTTCTTACCAATCTTCTGCTTTCATTTATGACACTTCTTGGCTGGATACCTTAAAGAGAGCTTAGATTGAGCACCCTTGTGGTGCCGGACCACTCTGTCGCTGGTATTGTATCTTTTTCCGCAAATGTTGAAACATCCATCAGCAATGAAGCTTTCCTTGTGTCTTTCATCACATGCGTTAACAACCTTTGTTCTTGCGCTCTTTATACAATGTGGCCGCTTGCAACCATGAGTTCAACACAGAAAGGTCTTGCATCAGTCTCCCCAACTGACAGGCTGTGCTGATCTATCTTACGCTGCTTTGATCTTGGAGCCAAGGACAGTACTAGGGCGGCTGCTGTTCCTCCCCGACTCTGTCAGCCTTGCAGGATGGTCCTGGGTATCTCCGACACACAATACAGGATTCTTAAAGGCATGGTCTAGTAAAAATTTTTATTGTCCCAACGGGTCGGCCATGTTTTTTTAAGCCTAAGTGGCTCGATTTTAGAAAACTTTCCTTTGGACCTTACCCGAGTTTTTGTCCATTAAACGCAAGCGAAAACAAGCACCAGGGAGCCGCCATTTTCTGATAATCCTATCTTTTCCCCGATCGCCCTGGCTGACCTGCTTTTGCGGCAGTAAATCAATTCCCCCGCCCCTGAGCCTGACATTATCAAAACATTCATATTCCCTGCCTCTCCCCGTGACGTTACTGTGCTGCGTAGGCAAACGCACCCAGTCGTCTTCTGCGCGACTCCACACAGAACCCGGAAACCAACACAGATCAACTCACAACACAGCGCGCCACAATTCGGAATATGAAACTGTACTTTACAATGAAACAGCAACACGGTACATTTGGTAAAGTACATTTATTTGACATTAAATGTTTAGAGAATATTCAGCAATTGCCATATGAACTCCGGAAGCCATTTATTTTCTTTTATCTGTATCCGCAATAACTGTTCCGTTTCATCTTGAGTCACGCGGTGTTCCTTTATGGTACACAGGGTGTTCATTTTCGTAAAAAGAATCACTTTGGAAGCGCGGTGAACCGCAAGGCTGTTCCATCAAATAGGCACTAGTCCAGCCTAAAGGTTGTTATGTTGCTTCTAGCCACTAGTACAGCGTAAGGGCATGTGGGCCCTTGGCGATCGTCCCATAATATGGTGATCGTGCTCCAGTTGTTGACAAGAAGCTGCAGGTGTCTGCTGAAGAATCCATCCGCCGGTGTCTCAAACAGATGGCAGTGGCAGTAAGGGATCAAATACCTGTTATGAAAACAAAAAAATGATAATTAGTCTCGCTAGCCGAACTTCATTAATATTACTCATTTTATTTATTACGGCCGATCAGAAACTATTTGCTTGCAAGGGTAGTTCAATGGAGTATGTTCGTCTCTAAAATCAATGCGAAAAGTAACGAGATAAATCGAGGCCAACACTCAATGATAAAGGACAGTCTACATGCGTGAGGAATGATATGATATATGATATGGCATTTGTAATGCGCCTATACTCAAGTGTTACTAGGCGTGACGAGGCAGGTGGGGAGCAAGGGCAGACAGACAACGATCCTACTAGGCCAGGTGTCTTTCTGATCGCGCATGGGGATGGGCTGTACAAGGTTAGTTGAATACAAATTAAATAATAGGGCCAGCTGGTGGCAAGAGCAAGGTAAATGCCGGGAGAAGGGGCTGAAGGATACAGAGACAGTCCCGTAGTGCAGGGAAAAGTGGCTGGGCCATGGAGCGAGATCGGTGAGACCAGTGGACCTGCATGCCCATGTGCCCACTACGAACAGTTTTACTTGCTTTTCCTAGCTCTTCATTCATTCATTTATTCATGCATCCATTCATTAAATCTTCATTCCGGTATAAAAGCGTGTAAAGATTTACTTACATTATATTTGAAATTTCCATTGTGTCTCTTCGTAATGCAGTCTGTAAAACGGACCGTGCTCTTAACAATGATTTTTCGTATACTGACCTAAAACTGAAACTTGGTCTAGTTTCTGAATTTTCTGCCTTATCGTCTCTTACGTTATTGCGCACTCCCTTCAAATGTAGTTCTTTCGGCATGGTCCCTGTTACAAGGTCAAAAAACAATAGACCCTTATACTTCCAGTGCGACTTGTGGGCCTCATCTGGGCGCTGTCCTTCGCATTTTTTATTTGCAACATCACGTAGTATAGGCATCTATGAGAACTTGAAGTTTAGAATCCGTCTATGTAGTGCGCCTCAATGTGCAAATGGGAACTGGCTTCTCTCCCAAATGCCACGGCCCGCTTGGCTGGCGCATTCTAAGTGCCCCAATTTTGTCACCGTTGTCTGCGAGCTTTGCAGCCCAAATTGAGACATTTAATTATTGGCGGAAGGTCAGGGAAAGTATAAAGTACCACAGGAGTTGAGTTAAAAGTGAGATTTATTGTTTGTTTGTTTGTTTTATTATTTGCAATACGCAAGCCTCCCCTCCGTTAACAGTGCGCAGCATTTACATTTACATGAGATGAGACATGAGAAAAATATATACATACACATATGTGAGGTGAATAGAGAGAATTCAAAGATGACACCCAGCTTGTTTGCCACCCATGATGGTGAAGTTAGGGGTTAGGTTTACAGGTACACTGTACAATAACATTTATTTACAAAAAGACAATCGTATTGCAATTATTTAAACCGGGATTTGTACTTCACAATCAGCTGTGCATCGGGTGGGCATGGCACAGTCGCAATGTTTGGTGGCAATGGATCACTGCTCTGTACAGAAACGTCCAGAATTCCATATCTGTGCTTCTCTAACACAGCAACAATAAGGCCTTTCACAAAGTCGAACTGCATTTCATCATAGACTGGTTTGATCACCCATTGCTTACTTCGTTTTGAAAACACCTTAGTGTAGCGAGGCATCCTTACTTTACCCCTAGTCCTAGATGGTTCACGTCCGACATTGCTGTTATGGGCCAAAACCGCTAGTAGAGTACGATGTTTCATGCCCCGAAAGCTAAAATGCAAGCGCTTTGGCCTGTACTTTAGGCACATATTGTGGAACACCTCCAAATCTCCTGTGTGACAGAATTCTGTCAGTCCTCTCAAATCTCTTGATAGAGTTTTGTCGAAAACAATCTTCCCAATGGCTTTGTGTGTCGGTAAAGATGGAATCAACCACTTCTTCTTCCATGCCTCCTCTGGGGACAAAGGACCATGTTCACATTGGTGGAAATGTTCATTTGCTGTCCAGCGGTGAACGTTGGTACAGTGGTGCATCAGTGACCGCCATTTTTCAAGTAGTATTTCCACTGACCCCTCACAAGTTTTTGAGCTCCACCAAAGATGGTTGGTGATAGAATGTGACCACTGCAAAATACTTTCAAAACCTTTTTTTATTTTTCCTGCAGCCGAGATTTTCTTATTGATTGATTTAGCAAGATGCCATACGTCAAATTGATGTTTAATATGTGGGAACTGCTCTCTCATTGTCTTGGCAATTGAAACGTGTCTATCCGTGGCTATGAGGTCGATGTGCATCCCCCTCGATTGTAGATGTTCCACTAATTTTATAAATCCTAGTTTCTCCATGGCCACTGAGGATGTACATTGTGTTACCTGCACGACCACCGAACTCACAATTTTCTTACTATCCATGTCCTGAAAGTGGTAGGTGCAGTACTTGGCAGAAAATCCAGGGCTATCGCACTGTCCATCGCCGGCTAGCCTGAATCGTTTGCCTTCGAATGTACTTGCTAGAGACAATTGTTCAATTTTCCAAGCATCATTAATGGCCGGAAACAGATAATCACGTTGGTATGTGTAGTACAGCGCTTTAGAAATGAAATGGAGTCCCACAAACTGAAAGAAAGCCTCTAACTTTCTAGAACTGGAGCCACTAAAAAGTGATGCAGCTGCACACAGTAGATTGCCTGCTGGCATTTTCCCCAGCATTGGTTGTGCAGACCATGAGAACCTATGATTTAATCTACAGGCGGCATTTATTTTGACGTTACTGCCTTTTATTTGACGAGTCACATTAATCAATGGCTTCCCACATACATTCCCTCTAATGGAACGCACACAATTCAGCATACTTATAATTTCCATCAAACAACTGTTGAATACAATGTATTTGCTCTCTTTCATTAGACTGTCATCCTGCGTCAACGTTGTTTCGGCCTTTGACGTTGTGGAGATTTCAACACATTGGAAAGTAATATCGCTGATATCAAGTTCTGATGCGTCTATGGATGCTGCGGCTGCTTCATTCTCTGTCATTTCGACATCTATTACTTCAACATTGATGGGAGAACACAACAATGTCGACAGGTTTTTTGGTGGCACATTTTTGGCTGGCGTAGATTGTGTAAATTGATCTGCAACTACTTCAGAGCTATCTTCAATGCATTCAATAACATCTTCTTGTGGTGGTCCGGTCGCACTGTAGCTATGGTCCAATGCAACTTTGCTGTAGTCTCCAAACACAGTTAATTCATGTTCTGGCCATTGGACATGAGCATCTCAAGCCTGAACACGCCTCGCCTCAATTAATAGTTCCTCCATAGTGTACAAGGTCTGGCAAGCCACATCTCTCATTCGCTTCACTGTCTGTGTGTGTATAGTTCTGACACCCACGGGTAACTGGAGGAGAGATTGGAAAAGGGATGTTCAGTTTAAACACAAGATGGAGTGTAGTAGAATTGACTGGAAAAAAACATAAAATAGTCCCCACCACAAAAAAAAAATTAAAGTTATGAACTGTTTGTAACTAACCTTTTTTGTTTTTTTTTCTTTGCAACTTTTATGACTCGACCTTCAACATCTGCACGCTGTAGCTCCGATTCGTTTCCGCATGTCCTCCCTTCCTCTTGCGCTGCAAGGACTATATTTTCTGTATCCGCATAGACAGCACGGAATGAGGCTCCATCGTCTCCCTGAAACATAGTACTTTCATTACTATGTATCAAAATATTGTTAGCATAAAACACACGTGAGGACGAACAACCAGGTACATCTCAATAGCCAAATACGATTTAAACATTGTGTGCAACAATCAAAGGACAAGTATTCGACCAGTGATGATCTATTTCGATGGAACTGTCAGTATCCACACCTCTGGCTCTGCATGGACTGCCATGAATGGTTGTATTGGAGAGAAGGCATCCGCATCTCCCTGAAACACAGTATTCGCATTAGTATGCTTTTCAATATTGGAAACACAACACACACTTGGGGTCGACGGCACAGGTACATATAAAGAGATAACCGCAAATGATGCATTGTCCAAAAGAATGAAGGAAAATCCAAATATGATCACATTTCATCGACTTATTTCAACGATTCCTTTACATCTGCATCATCTAAATGAGATGTTGTGATTGTGGTGGAAGCTCCGTCGTCTCCCTGAAACACAGCACTTGGATTAGTATGGTTTTCAATATTGGAAACATAACACACACTTGGGGTCGAACGCACAGGTACATATAAAGAGATAACCGCGAAAGATGCATTGTCCAAAAGAATGAAGGAAAATCCAAATATGATCACATTTCATCGACTTATTTCAACGATTCCTTTACATCTGCATCATCTAAATGAGATGTTGTGATTGTGGTGGAAGCTCCGTCGTCTCCCTGAAACACAGCACTTGCGTTAATAGGGAAGAAAGTATAGCAAATAGGATCACGTTATACGATCACGCATGATGGAGCTGTCATTATCCATACCTCGTGCTGCTGAAGAATATCTATGGATGTTGCAAATGTAGTGGCACTTCCGAAAGCTGTTGCGCCGATTCGTATACTTGAATGTCATGCTCTGCATCAAGTGCAGGGGTTGACGCTCCATCAACTGCCTGAAACATAGTACTTGCATTAGTGAGGATTACAATTGCGAAAACATAAAATACACCTGGGGTCGACAGCACAGGTACATATCAACGGCTAACCATGAATGAAACATTGTGTAGAACAATCAAACGACAAGAATTCCAGCTCTGATGATGACGCTCGATGGAGCTGTCAGTATCCATACCTCCTGCTGGTGAGGAACATCTAGAAACATTGTAGATGTGGCGGACGCTTCAGCATCTCCCTGAAAGACAGTACTTGCATTAGTATGGATAACACTAATTATAACTGAAAACAAACACCAGTGGACGATAACTAAGGTGTATATTAATTGGAAAGCAGTAACCAAACATTCTGTAAAATAATTACACAATAGAATAAAACTATTACTTGACATGCATAAAACAAGTCTGTAGCGGATTAGCCTAGTAAGATTACCTGATATGCGCTAGAAGTGGTTGATAACTGCGACCACGTCAAGGATGTAGAATGTTCTTGCTTCAGATTCAAGGGATAGTCAAGAAGTTGTAAAGGTCAATTAACGATTGATAATGAAATGCCAATATTAAAAATAGCCATGTAAGCCGACAGAATACTTGAAAAATGCTCAATACAGCACAGTTCCCTGTCCCCATATATATATACATTGCGTTTGTGGGTTATGAAATCGAAAAAGAATATATTGACAAAAAAGTATACACTCATATCAATATCGAAATTATTACAAGGGATAGAACACCTACAATATCTATTAATCCATTCGCATACAAACTACCGCTAGGCCTAAAGCTAAATCCGGACACTTGACTCACCGGTGGCGGAATGTGGACGAATAGAGTGGGAATAGCGTTTTCGCGCAATTTCCGTGTTGTTCGCCGTTTATTCTTCTTTGTTACCCAAGAAGTTGTGTACATGTCCAAGGAAAAGTGCCGGCTGCAGATGCGGTATCGATCACCCCTCTTGTCCTCTTAGACTTGTTGGACTCTACTTTCCAGCTCATCCAGTGGATATCCGCAATGTCTGACCAATTCTCTTATTCGATCAACAGTTTTCGGGAATACATGCATTGTAGTTCCTTCAGATTTCGCATGGGTCTTCGAAGGGCAACCGCTAATCGAACAGGCAGGCATTGTTGATGAATCTGAAAAGTAAATATCGACATTATTATACAATCTTCAAGAGTAAAGATTTGATACAAAAGTAAATGAATCATACAATGATCAATGCAAGGTTTGTTTTGGTCGCAGGAACTATACCAGTTCATTATGTGCTGCTTAGTATTTGCATAAGTTGCAGAAATGTATAATTGATGTGACTGAAATCGGAACATGTGACTCGTCCCTTGGATGTTCTGTCTTGCACGAGAAGGAAACATGCTAACATTATTGACTGGACCCCGGAAGGATGCAATTCAATCACAATAGTCACAGATGAAAATAAATAGATCTATTGATAGCATAGCAATGGAAACTGAAGTCAATACCAATGAGACCAATGAACATAGCACTATTTTGTACTCTACTGGAAAATAGATAGAAATTTAAAAATCTGCGAAATATAACCAGTATACATGGCCTTACCTTGACCAACAAACAGTTGGGTTCAGCAAGCAGAGCAGTATGTTGCGGGAGAATAGGTGGATGGCCACAGGTAGCGCACTGATGGGTATGCTCGAAGCGGTCGGTCACAGAGTTCACGGATAGCATGACGACAAGCAGATTAGCATAGATCTCAGTGGTTCCCAGGTAGCACGTTCAAGAGTTGACTTGCAAAGCACAAAGATGTTCTCATGAGACATATTGAGTGGTTTTTAAAGTATTAGAAACTGGGGTGTGTTTGTGAATGAATGACGTATGTATGTCGTGGTATTAGGGGGGCGGCCTGCCTCAGGGGAGGCCTGCCTGGAGACACGGGGTCTGAGGAGGCCATGTGACCGATGGCCCCTTGGCGTGGGACACCTTTTGAAGTGTACATGCAGTTTGGCACCTTGGCCTTTCGCGCCCCGGGCAGCCCCCCATGCTAGCGCTCATCCCCGGGTGTGAACCGCCTTTGATAGAGGGGGGTGGGATGGATGGCCCTGGGGCGTGCAGATAAGGCACAGGAAGACTGCTGAATGGAGACACACTTATGTGGATTGCAGGGGGGCGGCCTGCCTCAGGGGAGGCCTGCCTGGAGACATGGGGTCTGAGGAGGCCATGTGACCGATGGCCCCTTGGCGTGGGACACCTTTTGAAGTGTACATGCAGTTTGGCACCTTGGCCTTTCGCGCCCCGGACAGCCCCCCATGCCAGCGCTCATCCCCGGGTGTGAACCGCCTTTGATAGAGGGGGGTGGGATGGATGGCCCTGGGGCGTGCAGATAAGGCACAGAAAGACTGCTGAATGGAGACACACTTATGTGGATTGCAGGGGGGCGGCCTGCCTCAGGGGAGGCCTGCCTGGAGACATGGGGTCTGAGGAGGCCATGTGACCGATGGCCCCTTGGCGTGGGACACCTTTTGAAGTGTACATGTAGTTTGGCACCTTGGCCTTTCGCGCCCGTCACAGCCCCCCATGCCAGCGCGCATCCACCGGCGCGAACCGCCTTTATATCAATATACAGTATATCGCCTTTATATCAATGATAGTATATCGTTGCTTATCAATAACAAATGCCACATACCGGAGATTCTTGTGAGCACAGACCCACACTTCAACCGGTATATTATAGTGGCCAAGACCCTAGGGCCTGTATAATCCAATGGTAATTGTTAGTATAGATATATGTTTGACTTTTATAGAGACATAACCTACTGAAAGACTTTGAACAAGTGTTATTTAGTGCATGCATTATCGAGAATATGTTATGTTAGCTTAGATACATAGTGACCACCCTGCACAGGTGTCTGACGTCCATCCTTGAATGGAGACACACTTGATTCATTTAAAAAATCGAGACAAACGTTGTTAAAATATATGTGGTGTTTTATTTTGTATCTTATTTTCATGACACAAAAATACAAGACTTTAAAGATTATACAGGTCAGGTTGCAGCACAGCGAGAGAAAATCCCCTGTACTGACCGCTGTCACTCGGGAACGTTTCTGTAATGGCACGAACGGCACAGGCGGGTATCACTCTTCGAACGCGGTGTCCAAGCCTCCCGTGAAGCCACCATGTAAAGGAACGATAGGCCACCAGCCTGTACCACCTGTGAAAAGGAATGAAACAAACTGTTTTTAAATGACCTAGATAAGTTTAATAAACGTTTGTTGTCAATGACAATTCTTGTAACTAATGGCATTTTACACGGACAAATGCTATCTAGACAATGCACACTATTGAATGACTTACATGTGTTACAATGATATGTAGATGTCATTTTGGATATAGTAGAATAACATGAAATAGCAGTGGCATGACAAGCAGAGTATACTTACTCGTTACTCGGATTACGAGGACGAACAGTTTGCTCGAAGTTCGTGCATAAGCACCATCATTATTCTCAACACGGCCCGTGTGAGGCAGGCTGCCCTGAAGTCTGGCAGCTCGGTGATGCATTGCGGTCGTGGCTCGCCTTCCGAAATGTAGGCCAGGCATCCCGAGTTTTCTCGGCAGCAGCAGTTCTCGTCCTCAGTTGGCATTAGCTCGCACCGATTGCATGTGCACCAGGTGGAGACGCCGTCCATTCGACTAGGCCCAGGCTCTTCATCTGTTGATTCGTCCTGCCAACTGCCGTCCGAATCCCCATCATTTTCGCGTGCTTCCCTTTCCAGTAGTTCCTCCTCGGTATACTCGGGCTCGTACATGTAGGGCATTATTGTAGCCATTGTGTGTTAAACAAACTAAAATAATTTATAGCGGTGGTACTGATATATGTTCACACGGGCTACAAGCGGCAAAGGTAGCTGACCAGAGCACTGAAACGAGCCACAGAATACTTAAAGTAACACAGAGAGAGGAATAGAATCGAAAATCGGCTGCTGTGTGTTGTGAAACGGTCTGTTTATACTTATTGAGGAGAGAGGCGTCCTGCCATTTCCATGGCGACACGTCATTAGCTGAAGTGCAGCGAATGTTGACACATGACGTGCTTTGGTGTTGGGAAATGGGCGGTACGAGTCTGCTGATGACAGGCTCAGGGGCGGGGGAATTGATTTAGTGCCGCAAAAGCAGGTCAGCCAGGGCGATCGGGGAAAAGATAGGATTATCAGAAAATGGCGGCTCCCTGGTGCTTGTTTTCGCGTGCGTTTAATGGACAAAAACTCGGGTAAGGTCCATAGGAAAGTTTTCTAAAATCGAGCCACTTAGGCTTAAAAAAACATGGCCGACCCGTTGGGACAATAAACATTTTTACTAGACCATGCCTTTAAGTCTGGTTTCCTGGCCTTACGCTTTCTAATCTGAAGGGTTCTGGAAAGTAACGGTTTCTCGACGAAACAGTCAAAGGTATCTCCCTCCTTGTGTACCCTTCTTGGTTCACCGTCTTTCTTTCCTCGTTCAGCTGTCGTCGGGAAAATACTGTTCCTTCATGTGCTTTGCCTCGCCCAGAGTGTGCTCTCATGCTTCTTATCCATGTGGGGAAGTTTAATGGAAATCAGGTGTGAATGATTACCGGTAATTGCCTGGCGTTGCCTGACCATAGTAGTGGGACATGGCAGGTACAATGCTCGGGTGTGAGTCTGTTGTCTCCCAGAGCGGGCTGTCCGTGTGAAAGTGTACATGAAGGGAAAGATGGGGGGTAGAGTTCCTAAATATCCTATCGGGTAGGATGGTTAAAGGGGCTACAGCGAGGTGGATACTTTGCCTCGCCATCAGGTGTCCCTCTCCCACTCCACAAAGACCCCTCACCGAGGTGATCCTCCCACACTGGTCCACCCCCATGGTCTGGATCCAAAGGCGATGGCCGTGCCATGGCCACCTGAGAGAGAGATCCCTGGGGACTAGCAGGTGAGACACCTTCTGGTTTATCACAGTCATATGATCACCTTATTGGTGTACTGTTACATTCCACACATAGATCTTTACTCTACTGTCATTGTACAACAACAACTGTGTAGAAAAACTATAAAAAGGCAGATCGAATAAATGCGGATGGTTCAGACCAAGGCACCTTCTCTAGGATAGTTGGGACAGTGCTAGACATAGTTCTGGTGTGAATCATGAATGCTGGGGTTACTGGCTGTTTTTCTAGTGCCAATTCTTTCAAATATTTCAGAGACCCAATTAGGGAGGGTCTCAAATGGATAAGGGAGTTATCCTGGTTGACACTCAGCTGGTTTGTGAAGGAATCCCAAGAACATGTTTATTACGCAAGTCCAGTCTCTGCTAAACGCAGAGGTCTGCCAAACCTGTCAGGTCATAACATATATTTTCTCATGCCATGAACAAGACTACACTTCTGAAGTAGTTACCACCCACAAAAGCTTCACTTCCCTGCCAGGCCCAATTTTGGTTGGTTCTAGTTAAATCTCTTTGAATGGGGAAGTTATTTAGGGTAATCAATGTAGAACAGAGTGCCAACACTTCTTGGACCCAATAAGGCTTAACTTTCAGGTGGAATGCTCCTCTTACAGAGGGTGGTGGGAACACAGGTTGGAAGCTCACTAACCTTCCCAGCTGACACAGTAGCCACATTTCCTGGAAAGGGCCCCTCCAGCTGGGTGCCAATGCTGGTTTCCACTGGAAGCAACGTGTCGAGTGATGGGGAGGACGCCCCCTCACTCAGGTATGCAGCAGACAGGCAGGGAAATGTCCCACACCCAAAATTATAAGTTTCTGGTGCAACACTGTTAAGGTGAAGGTGGGTGGAGATTGGTCAAGGGTAGCTTCTCAGCCTTGGCAGGTTAGACGGTTACAAGCACATGAGCAACAATTGAAGGTGATGAGAATGGCCCTAAGGTGCTGCGTGTTTGTTTGTTTGTTTGTTTGTTTATTTATTAATATAGCGCTCCACACCCTGAGGTATCTGGCCACGTTACAGGTTAAATGATTACACGTTGCATACTTTGCATGGATGAGAAGTTACAGTACATTATTTACAATAGTTATACAGTGAGAGAGAAAAAAAACAGCAGAAATGTACATGGGAGATATACCGGTCCCTTTATATGCATGAAGCATTGTAGTATTTGACTGGGGCTAATGGGGGGATACTGAGGCTGTTCATAGATCATTAGAGAAAAGCCAATTCTTAGTGTTTCTCCTGAAGCTAAGGAACGACTGGTCAACTCTTAAGGTTAACAGCAAGGAGTTCCAAAGCTGGGCTGCCATGAAGGGAAAGCTACTACCTCCTGCTTTCTTCAGTTTATATCTAGGGAGTTTCAGGCAGAAGGAATGCATAGTTGTGGTAGGGCAGAAGAATGTTTAACAGGTTTGTCCATTAGGTAGACAGGGACAGAGTTATTAAGGCATTTATGTGTGAAGGAAGCTACTTTGAACTGAATTCTGTCCTTGACTGACAGCCATTTGTACTGCCGTCTAGCCTCTGAAATATTTTATCTTCTAGGAATATTCAGTGCGATTCTTGGTTCATTCTTCTGTAAGGTTTGAAGTTTCTTAATAATGTATTTATTAGATCCAAGGTAAGGAGTGTTGCAGTAGTCTATTTTAGAGAGAATTAAAGCTTTCGCTGGGGTGATGCAGCTGTCTGTGGATAAGAAGGGTTTGCAGGCATGTATCAGCTTGCAGGTGTAGGCTGTTGCCGATGCTGTTGCCTTGACTTGCTTGTGCATATTTAAGGGGGCGTCTAGGTAAAAGCCCAGGGTCTTTACCTCTTTAGCTACCTTGATATCAATACCATCAATATTGAAAGATTGGAATTGAGTGCTGAGTTTGCTGAGATTGGCGGGGGCACCAAGAAGCAGGAGCTCTGTCATCATTCAGGCATAGGCTGTGAGAAGCCATCCAGGCCTGAATGATGAGATAGATTTTGTTGACCAGTGTCACGTCAGTGTCATAATCACTAGTTAGAGGGATGAGGATCTGGGTGTCATCTGTATAGTTAGTGTAGGTGACACCCAGATCATCAACGTTGTCAAATAGTGGCTTAGTGAAGAGGTTGTACATGGTCGGCGATGCACATGATCATTGTGGAACTCTAAATGCAATATGTGTGGGTTCAGCTCACTCAGATGGAGAGAAGACTCTCATAGATCTGTAGTTCAGCAATGCCAGGATCCATGCTGAAGCTTCCGGGGAGAAGTGGGCAGCAGAGGTTAGGTGTTTACATAGTACTTCATGATCCACCAAATCAAAGGCGGTGGATAGGTCTAGTAGTAGAAGGAGTGCCAGTTTACCATTATCCTTTAATTCGTCAATTTGATTCTTCAGATCGATCAAGGCAGTTTCTGACCCATGCTTAGGTCTGAAGCCAGATTGTCTAAATCCTAAAAGGCTATTGCACTCTAGATATGACTGAATTTGGAGGTAGGCAGCGTTGTCGATACTTTTTAAAACAAAAGGGGCTGTTGTTATCGGTCTACAGTTTGTTGGGATATTTGGGTCTAAAGTGGGTTTCTTTAAGAGAGGTAGGACCCAGGAGTCCTTAAGGTTATTAGGGACAGTACATTATTTAAATTAAGAATTGATTAGATTCATGATGAAGGGGGCTAAGTCTTTAGCCAGTTTTTTAATGGCAGATGCCAGACATATGGCATCTGGAAGGTTTGAGCACATCTATAATAGTTTCAACTTCTTGAGTGGAAACGTGAGCAAATGTAAACGCTGATGAGGTTTGTTGGAGCTAATTTGAGGGCTCAGAGTGTCACACCAAAGTAACCATTCCATGATTCCTTGTGCCTCGATCCAGAATATTTAGCTTTCGACTTTACACTGTATTGTATATTACGCCCCGAAGAGATGGATGGGAACGAAGGTCTCTGCCTGCCCATGTCTGGCTATAATGAATAGGCATTCTCTGCAGCTGCAATTCACGTGTCTGGAGACCATACTTAGAGTTGTCTTGACCAGCAATTTATAGGAATTTTATCAAATGTTACTATGGGTGTTATTCCTTGTCTGGCCTCCGGAGACTTGTTTGAGCTACTCCCTCCTCAGTGCCAGGTGTGAGCTGATGAAAATCTGACCTTCTTACAACATTTGTTTCTTGTTGATTGAGATAAAGATGTGTCTTTTGTCTGGGATTCGCCCATTGCCTGTACTTTTCCAATGTTGATCCAGGCCTGGCATTCTCTGCTAACCTTGGCCACCTGTGCACTTGCTATCTGTGCTGTTCAGACTTGGCTCTTCTCCTGGCTCACCAAGACATGGTCTCCCTGCTGTCTTATGGCTTCCCAATGTCTCCTATTCGCCTAGCGTGACTCATGGCCACTCACTTTAATTGCGTTTTGCATTAAGCAAGGTTTTATTTGTATTCTCGTGCGACTTGCATTTCAGCATAGGAAGAGAGAGAGAGTGTCTGTTTTCTACCCTTGTGATTGTAAGCATGTTCTTCGTGTCTAAATGCAGTTTGACTTAATATTTGTGTATCTTCGTGCTTGGGTATGCATCCTTCATGTCTAATGCACCTACGTGTATTGATATCAGCCGTGACAGCATTTGTCTCCTTCGTGCCTATAGCCCATCGAGGTATTCCATCCCCTGCAAGTTTATTGTTTCAGTGATGTCATCTGGGTCGGGTCTGTACGGTTGTCTCTGGGAATAACACTGATGATAAAGCAGTGGTAAGAGGGTAGACACAATGAGCGAAGTGCACCATTCATGCCTATATCGCCGAAACGCGGGGGAGAGGGTGAAGCAATGAAGGACACATTCACTTGACTCTCTTAAAACGAATAAGGAGCACGTCCTCTTCTGGCTCTTTACACAATGCTTCTTCCACATGAATATGGGCAGATCAGATTGTTGAGATCCAAGGTCTACAATAGTCAAGAAGAGGATCATTAGTCAAGTGCATACTGACTGATGCACTCTTCACAGGCAGTGAGGAAGGGAAACATATTAGCCACGCATAGATATTCTTGTGGGTGCTGAAACCTGTTTTTCTATCTGAAGTACTTGTGATGCTGACCAACACCAGCAGCAGCACCTCTGGACACGTAAGGCCCATCCCAGTACAAAGCTTAGAGGGCCTGTTCTTTATTGCACCTTTATTACACCTCTGATGCTTCTCTGCCCTGCTGATTGAGGGTGATTTGGACAGTGGATGTTATGCTATATGTTCAATGTCGCCGTTTAGGAGTAGATTTACAAAATTAGCACCTCTGCCACTGTTTCTACTGACTAGTATACCAAACCTGGGTATAAAATCCTTGAGTAACACCGTTGCCACTGATATGGTGTCTGCCCCTCTACTTGGTGCGGCTCCACCCAGCCGGACAAAACATCTATAGCTACAAGTACATATTGCAGATTACTACATCGGGCAGATGGATAAAATCCAATGGGAGGTTGACAAAAGGGCCATAAAACAGTGGGTGTGCTCCCTGTGTTGTGTGCACGGCCTTCCCAATATTATTCTGCAAACAGATGACACATTGCCATCAATCATTCAGGACCATGTCTGGAAAGTCCAGGGAAAAACAACCCTGATTTTAATGTGGAGCTCATACCTCCTTTCCCCACATGTGAAAGCCCATTGCATATTCAAATCAATTGTAACAAAATTACTTTTGGAGCAACAAGGTGACCATGTTCATCTCTCCATAAGGACTCTTCATGTACTCATGTATCCAAACACTTTTTCTATAGGTGGAGCCTCCTGAATGTGTGCTAACTACTCAAGTTGTCAAAAAGGGGTTGACTAGGTTGCCCCTTTCAGTTTTAACACATACTGTGCCTGGCAGTCAAACTGTGGGAAATTTAGCAGTTCAATCTGCAAAATCGTTCCGTCACGGGAAGCTGGCTATCCAAAGGTGTGTGCGCTATGCAATAGTAATGGCTATTTGCTCCGGTAACATGGTTGCCTCTTGCAAGTCTTCTACATAGGCGCAGTTCTTTATGGGTGAACCAGATGATGTTACAAAGCAATATTGCTTCCACAAATGACCAGAAGTGTGAGCAACCCAAAATGCATATCTTGAGTCTGCATATATTAACTTTCTGCTGCTCTACAAACTTACAAGCACGTGTCAGTGTGGCCAACCTCAACACCTGGGCTGAAGTGACTCCTAGCAATTCCCCACTCTGGACAACAAAACCTCACGATACACAATGCATACACCACCACCAGTTGGCCATCTTCATCTCCATAAAAGAACCATGCACAAAATATTTTAAGTTAGTATTGTGTATTGGTGTAGCTGATATATCTCTCCTGGGTGTCAACAGAAAATCAATTGTGGCCACACCATTATGTGGTTCATTATCACCTGGATCTCCATCTTCTGGACATGGGAGTAAGGATACTGGTCCCTGCACAAGGCATCAGGTTAGTGTAATATTGGAGGAGTTATAAAATATTACTTCATACTTATTAAATATGGACCAAACATGTGTTGCGATTTAGTTTTCAGAAAAAAGGGTATCACTGAACAAGGAACAGCAACATCTGCTGGTGAACCTAGAACTATGTATTCACAAAACTATTGTTGAAGTGGTTACTGAACATAGACAAGGGGGCATCTCTGCAGTGACGATGTGTTTGTATTATTAATCCCTAAGGAAACCCATTTCTGTCATGAAAATAAAGTGTACATTTATTTTTATAATCGGGGAGACTCAACGCAGGGACTTCAGCTAGTTCTGTCTAAACAATGTCAAATGCTTTTCCTGCTTCCTCATTCCATTGGAGAGGTTCTGGGGTGTTGTATAGTGTTTCAGTGGCTTAACTATCCCTGCATACCTGAAATAAATTGCCTGTGGTAGCCCACCATACCTAAAACGCCCTCATCTGGGTAAAAGTCTAAGGGCCTAATCGGGAATCTGGTGGTATCCCGGCGGTATTACCGCCGGGATACCGCCAGCACAAATAGCATTACTGCTATTCGGTTCAGTGCTATTAGTGCTGGATCACAAGTAGCGGTACAACGGACAGTAATTGCACCAGCGGTAATAGCACCAAAAACAGGTGGTAAGGTGACATGTTTACCTCCAGTAAAGAGCTGGAGGTAACTCCCACTTACCGCCTCACTCATGATTGGGCCAACCCTTAAATGCTGCTGTAATCGCGTTACCGCCGCATTTAAGGGCTAAGGCTCAACTCATGATGAGGCACTAAGGCTTAGGAATTTTAGGCTCTGATTCTTTCCTGCAAAGAGCTATATATTGATGACTCAACATAATGTCATGTCCCACATAGTGTACACTCTCCCAGCACAGCTGTAGTCAATGTACGGATGCTTTATATCCTTTGCTCACTAATGCAGTTAATAGCATCTCTGTACCTTGTTCGCATGAATCATACGATGGGGAGGCTAACAATATGCCATCTATGTATTGTGCCAACATTGACTTACAGTCAATTCAACATTATCCTAACCTTTTTCGTGAGCTGCTATGGAAAGAGGGTAGGTGATTCTGTATGCCCCTGGAGAAGCCTCCTCCAAGTATACTTTAATTCGTAGATATGAAAATGCACACTGGAAGTATAGGGATAGAAAAGAAACACAAACACAAATCTATGACAGTGAAGTGTTGGTGTAATACAGGATATAATATTAGCCGGATTGGGCCACTGGAAAAGCAAGAATAACTATGGAGTTTGCGGGTCTTAAATCTTGAATGAATCTATATGTATTATTTTTTCTGGCTTCTTGACAGGTAACATTGGTGTATTGCAGGGACTGGGCATTAGTTTACCTTGCTTCACTAGGGAGTCTATTACTGTCCCTTTGACTTCTTCTGGTTCTGTTCACAGGGTTTACCTGGGAATATGAGTCAGTCTCTTTTACTGTTCAGTCTTAATCTTAACAGGTTCTGCATTTCTGATACAATCTACTTCATTGTCAGTCGCTGAATTTAAGGATTTTGGGAGGGCATCAATCAATTTTTGTAAACCTAGCAACAAATTATGCAATGGTTTCTTCTAAAAAAACATGTTAGGTGGCTAGGGCTCCTGCTGCATGCTTACTGGGGACACTCAAAACACTCAATTCGGGGTGCAATGGATGGTGAAGTTTAATTTGCTTAACAACTCTCTCCATAACAGATTAAAAGGGGCTAAAGGATGGGGGGGGTTAACATGAGCGTCATGCTCATACCTATCATTTCAGGTTCAGTGACATAATGAGGGACTGGGATGTTGGAATTCCCACTGTCTTTACTGTCCCAGGAGACAGAGGGGTGTCTTGGTGGCTGTCAGACGAAATGGCTGACTGACTGGCTTCTCTGTCCACCAGGCAAGAGATGGCTTACTCATCAATGTCACACTGCACATACAGGCCATCCTGAGATACAGGCATCATGGGGTACATAACAAGGTCTCCTCTCAGGCTTTCTCAGTATTACCCATCCTCTTGATGCGATGACTGGGGTGTTTTACTGAATGTAGACGTCAGTCTGTCCGCCCTGTCCGCCCAAAGGGGAGAGGAGGTATTTTACGCTGCGTTCTATACGGGCACTTATTCTTCCAATGCCTTAGCTGCTCTCAATAATCACAGGGTATAAATTCAACATATTCCCCATGTTGCGCCAGCTGATCCCTGTTCGGTGCTCCTCTTTCCCTCCCTCTTCTTCCAAATCTATGAATGCCCCCAAACCACCCCTGTCTAATTGCAGGTTCTATAACTGTAGCAACATATGTTTGTTCTATTCGGACAAGGATTTGTTCTTCCATCCTATATAAATGTTCTTTAGTTGTGCTTGAAGTTTAGGGTGCAGTTCAGAGACAAAGGTATTGGCTATCTCCACCTGTGGAGTCTAATTGGGCTTGGTAAAGTGTGTGCTGGGTGAACATCACCTTTAGTCGATCTAAATAATTGGCTGGGGATTCGGCCATCTTTTGCATACAAATACTCATCTAATGCAAAATACGGGCACACTATTCGGATCCTAGTCTAATGGAGGTCCTATCCCAGAGTCTGCCGTTGGACATAGGGCTTACAGGATAAGTCTCTGTCTAACCTCCGAAGACATAACTATCCCTATGGACTGGTTTATGTCAGCTGAGGCAGGATCGTAACACTGTAGGATGATTTGGAGATCCTCAATGAAACACTGAGGCTGCTCCTGGAATTTAGGGAAGTCTTTTGACAAGATTCTCTACACCTGGAGTCTATGGCTCATGGATCATCACAAATCGGTTATCTTCTCCATCACCCCTTTCCACTCCAAGCCATGTTTAGGGGGCATGTTAAAAGTCATACTGTCCTGTCCATAATTAGCACCTCCCCCAAGTCAGAGATACAGTGAAGGCGTAACTGGCAGGTATCGGTGTAAACCTGGTAACTGTGGATCCTGGTGCCGCTGGGGACAGAGGTTCATGAGCAATCAATGTGGACTGGCAGACCACTGATACTGTTGTTGGTTGCAGCGGTTGGAGCAAAAATCTGGGGCGGGGCAGTCAGAGCAGCCTCCTGCTCTTTCTGAGCCACTGGTGTACATACATTAGTAAACAAATCTATGAAATGCTCTATGGTTTCTCCATCTTGGTTTTTGTCTACAACCTGTGAACAGATAAATGTGGTTGTCTGACTATTGCTCGTCATCCCCTGAATCCTCAGGTGTTTAATTTGACCTTGTAACTTTTCATTCAAATCCCTCAAACCCCTTTACTAATAGGTGGTCTGCCTCTCTGACAGCTCTTCACAAAATGTGGCATAGGCTCCCCATTGCCTTTGATCTGCTCTTCCTTTCTTTGACTCTAATGCACTCTTCAACGCAGATAACTACCCCAAATTGGAAGGTTTCTTTAAGTGGGAACTGGCTTTGTCTATTTTCCTGCATTAAATGGTGCCGGGCTTTGGAGAACTTGCATGTGGCAGTGTTATATATAGTAAACATAGGGTGGGCAGGCGTCCCCTTAGGTGATACAGGTAGATGCTTTCTTTGACTGACCTGTGCCCATGACTGTCCCTCGCTTTTAGCACCACATATTCAAATCATCATCTGCCCATGTTCCTCTCAGACTGTGAATCAACATTTTATGGGTTCTTGAGAATTACCAGAGACACCACCAAGTGGTCCGAAAGGGGATTGGGGCACACCCCTTCTGACCCTATTTTCAATGGGCAGATCTAACGTACTCATTCCTGTTACGTTATGTTTCTAAAAAGATTAAGAGAGCTCGACAAACCTTATCAAACCAGAGTAAATATACCAAAAGGCCACTGGCCCCTTACCAGGTCAAATTTCCAGATCAGTATAGTTACCCAAGTCATAACAGGACCTGTTAATTTAGAGTAACCAAGTTACGACAATTTCAAGACCTAAATATTCATACCAGAACCTTAAATCAGTGTTAGCGTAACCCTGTAAAAAGTCTGCATCTTGCTGTTTCATCATAAACACCCCTGGCCCCCTTCACCATCTACTCAACTGCACTACTTATGATCAGCCTTCTCCTTACCACCCCATGGAGTTTTAAAGTAGGACTCCTTACCTCATGCACCAGCTTTTAGGAGTTAGGCCTGGAAGTCGAGCAACAGTTCTGAGTTGCAGCACCTGACTGTTGGAAAAAAAGCTCACACATCAGTTTTAGGCGATGGGCGATGTTAGACAGATTTATTCATTGACTTGCAAAACAAGGGAACTGAATCCTACAGAATCCTACAGTAACTAGGAACTGACCAGATCCCTCATCTTTAAAGTTCACTATTCACCTACTGATTTGGAATCAAAGAACATTCTGGAATCCATCACTAGGGCCTCCCACCTGCCACAGCAATTCAATGAATCCTTTTGATAGACATTGGTCCTTCCATAATGTCCACTTCCGGTTGTCGTGTCATATGATGAGTTCCAGTTCTGTGATTAGCACCCATGGGTGTAGGCACTCCTCTCACAATGATGACTTCCTCTCTTTTTTGAGCAGTCCATTGTTAGTGCCAGTTAATACAAATCTAAGACATCACATGGGCCAATACGACCTTCGCTCTGATCCCTGTTGAAAAACTCCTTTCAAGTCCTGTCATCTGCAGATGCTCACAATTTGCTGAAGTAGGGCCAAAACCAAACCTTTAAATCAATGCATCAGTGTCCCACAGAGTCTGCAGAAATAAAAATCTAACTAAGGTTTTGCCCTTTTGTAACTTCTTTTTGTTCCCTGGTGCAATTAGGAACACTATGCTCCCAGCACATGCAATGGACAGGTGGAAGGCCACAATATCGGCAACGGATACAACCTGAGACATTTAAATCTGTGACAGTTTGTTAAATGAAATGTGCCTTGACTTAGATGTTAGGGGCCAATCCCAAGATCTGATCCATGGATGGTTAAACACACCATTTGGAACAGTTGTGCACCATCAGACATTACAGTGGTCCGTAACCCTTTTCTATCTGCATGTGTTTAGGGCTATGCAAGGAAACACAAAGTTCTCCCATCTGTGGTGCAGAATGGCAACACCCACAGTTCTTTCATAAATCCCTGCGCCCCTCCCGCCCTTGGATGGGTCCTAGTCCCTATAGTCCCATCCCCAAACTACAAATACTAGAATTTGTTGTAAAGGGCTCTGGTCAGTGGTTGGAGAATGGCGGGAAAATTCTCTGCAAAGCTTACGAGAAAATAAAAATTGCCTATATTCAGCTTCTGTCTGTCTTACTAGTTGCCCTGTCAGTGTGGACCTTCAAGCTCCTCCTCTCAGCGGTCGCCTCAATGCCAGTCAGTGTGAGGTTCCTGTTTCATACTGTGTAGCACCAGGAAAGAGGTTGTTCTCAGTCACGAGTCCCTTGAGTAGCGTCCTTCGATTCTCTCTCTACATACTCCAGTGATAGGCTAGGCAGGCAGCAGTTCTTCTCTGTGATGACTGATCTCTCAGCTCAGTCTCTCCCATAGGCAGCGCCACCCTGGGAATTGGGAGGGATAATGCTGTGTAACTTTAAGGCAGAAGGCCTAACTCTGCTGTGAGGTCCATCCAAGCAAGTCAAATTTCCCACCTCGGAGAGCTCTGCATTTAATAAAAAACATTTTTAACAGTCATTAAAGGGATAGTGCGCTCAAAAATATTATTGTCCCGATCGTTCGGGCATGTGTTTTTCAGCATACAGTGATCAATCGTAAAAAACCTTCCATGCATCATAGCATGGTTTTCCTCACTTTTACAGATGCGAAAACAAGGATTCGGGCACGGCAATCTTGTGCTAATTGTATCCGTTGCAGCATCACACTAAAGTCGAGCTCCCCAGCGGCACTAAATCATATCCCCCGCCCCTGAAGCTGACATCACTATTCCAAACGATATGCTCCACCTATTTTCATGACGTTAGTGGGCAGCGTAGCCAAATGCGCCCAGTCATCACCCACGTTATAACGTTAGTTGATGCAGAACATGTAAGATCAACACACTCTCACAGCATGTCCCAAATCGAATTTGCTCCCAATATCTTTACAGAAAACATAATTAATCTGCAATTTCGCAAGTGCTCTTCTTTATTAAAGAACGCTCCAAAAACCACATTGAGATCCACTGATTGCGATGAACCACCAATGATTGTGTGCCCTTAGGCTCGAGTGGAAAAAGTTTAAAATGATGCACATGGTGTTCCTTTCGGGAGAAGATGTGGATTTGATGCAGCAGATTCTTGCTACACCGTAAACAATGACAGGTTGGTTCTTTGTCGCTGGTACCGCCAAAGGGCATATCGGTCCCGGGCGATCGTCCCACATAATACTAATGCTGAACGATGCGGTTAGGCTTATCTGCCATTGCGGGTTGAAAACGCCATCCCACAGCAGCCAGAAACTATGGTATTCGCAGAACGGTACAATATATCTGTGTAGATAACAGAATCAAAATATATTTAAAAAATATATTTTAGTATCCGTTCTTTATGCTAATTTATGTTGTAATTCTGCAACGGATAAAACAAAATAACAAACACAACCCACACACAATGAACACACACAGACAATGTGGGGGATTATTTTAGACTACAATGTGCATGAAAGGTTAGCGTGGAGAAGTCAGTGTAGCTCCCAAAGGTATGGATAAAGTGGCTCAGAAATGGGACAACAGACAGATGGCATTGTAACGGAACTGGGAATGTTATCTATAGAAAAGCGAACCAATTACCCTTGGAAAATGTTCTGACCCCGGCCCTATCAATAATGCAACCTTGATTGCACACCCTGACATTCCATGGCACGAAGTGGTTTAGATATCACTAGCCAGCATACAGGTTGTGCTTTTGTCTCATCTATGTGTAATCGTCCCAATATGCTCCAAAGTATCCATAACAATGTCAATAATCAATACAGGTCAAAAATCCAAACCTTTACTCACCCCGACTTAACCAAAACACCAAATAACTATTATTAGTAGACTTATAAATAAACCGCGAGTTACGCACTTGGTATTTTAAATATGGCTCGTTATATGGAACAACGTATTCTGTCTACTCTTTACGTCAAAGTGCCATTTTAGCACGTCACTAAATTCTCCAATAAGCAAAAAGAACAATTTCCCCTTTATTCATCGCAAAAATCTTATGTATAGTTCAATTTACATTGTTTGGTTGTTGCATGCATTCTCTTGGTGTAACACGCAGTGTCCGCTCTGAACAACGGTTTGCATAAATTGAAACTAAATGTTCAAATGTCCACTTTCATAATAGTAAATGTTATCATTTTTGCGTGTGTTCCACAGCTTCCATCTAGCCTGGCGATTGCTCCCTTCGGTCCAAGGTCACGTAAAAATTGAAGCTTGTTTTCAGCGCTGTTGTTTGGTAGCTTTCTTTTTTGAGAATGAATGCCACAATATTAAAACATACCGGAGAAGATGCCGTAGTGTGAAATGATCATTGTCTTCTTTCACCGCAAGCATCATCCCACGAACTAACCTTCACTCCATGAAGCACTGGGCACAGCAGGTGCACATAGCATTTGAAAAACACAAAAAAATAAATGAATTGTTGGTATCCAACAATGCCGCGTGTTCTTGAATTCTCTCTCACCCATCACTGGAGCGGGTTATGAACCTACATGTGATGTCATTCACGATGTTGTGGATTTTCCATAGGCAAAAGCATTAGATCTGGCGTCTCAACGTTCACGAACAGCATCTACCTTTGTTGATTATTATTTAATTTCGGAATAACCTTGTGAAACCCTGCAACCTATCTCTTTGTTTCTTTCAATAGAGATTTGTATTCATTAGGTTCTGAGCGTAACACAGGACAGCCGTTCACACCATCTATCCCACCTGAGGCAGTCCTGTCTAGGTTCAAGCGAGACAAGTCACATTGCTTGCCCATACCCTGTTAGTTGCATTTATGATCCGACTATGCCGTGTCTCAATCAGCAGTATTTTTCAGATTCTTTCACCTAAATTACAAATGCGGACCTGAGAAGTCTGTAGCTTTGTGTTGAACATTACAGTAGTGCGCGAAGTCACGCAATTGCAACGGTCAAGCGAAAAGCTTATCTTCTTGGGAAGGCTGTAGAAAGTCAGGAAGGGGCCTGAGGCGATGAAGAATTGGTACTCACTATTGCAGCTGGGTGTGCCCTTCGTTGCAGATCAGTCTTTTTTTAAAATCTGAAAAAGGCTGGTGAGCGCAGGCCAAACCAGCCAACACAGATTTCCTTTGCTAGACTCTATCCTTTGTACCGTGAATCTCAGCAAGAAATCACATATGGCCTTATTACAGGTTTACCGGTCCGGAATCACTGGTGCTGCTAAAACCGTACCGGCACCATTTTCCGGACCGGCAAACTATGAGTTATGCGGGCGGCTGCCGTCCCGCCCGCCAGGTCAGACCTGGCGGGTGGAACAGCACCGCCCGCAGATGGACGTGGAAACACTGGCACCATTACAACATGGTTCCGGTGCTTCCACGGTCCTCATTCCCTTGCAGTCCTATGGGACTCCACAGGTATGTGGATTAACAGAATTGCCAGTGCCGGATTTACCGGACTACCAGGGTTGTAATGCCCCGGTAAATCCAGAAAGTCTGGCACTGGTAATTCACTACGGGTCCGGCGGCAGCCTGCTGGTTTTACCGGCACGGCTACTGCCGGACTCATAATGAGGGCCATAGTCTTCAATAGGCACGGTATAGAACTATGTATTTGTATCGAACTATGAATTGTATTCTGTATAACTGTCATTTGAGGATAGTTGGACCTTGGGGCGTAACATTCATTGTCAGTTGCTTTTCGTTTCACAGAGCAGGGGAAGCCATGAATTCAAATTAGTTTTTGACAACAGTTACACTGAAGGTAAGTAAAACCGACAGTACAAAGCACTGAAAGCCTTGTGTAACATAGGATTCCTTTTGTGTCTTTACAAAACAGACCACGATATCATATGATGATATGATATGGCATTTATAACGCATATATGTGCAAGTGCTTCAAGGCGCGATGAGGCACGGGAGAGGACACAGAGGGAAGACAGAGGGCCTCATTACACGGAAGGCGGTAATGGTTAACGGTCACCGTTAATGGTAACGGTGACCGTTAACCATTACCGCCTTACTACGATGTCCCTTAGCGGGTTGGTGCTTTAACGCCTGCTTCTTGCAGGCGTTAAAAACCAACCCGTTAAGGGACCTTGGTGCTAATTACGGCACCGCAAAATTGCGGTGCCGTAATTAGCACCTTCCCCATTCCCATCATGCCCTATGGGGCAAAAATGGGAATGGGGAAGGGCAGTGGTGGAAGGGGGAATTACCGCCCCGTCAACCTTGGAATGGGGCGTTAATTCCCCTTTCCACCAAGGCGGTGCCGGTATTTTACCGGCATGGACCAAGGTGCTAATAGCACCTTGGTCCTCCGCCTTCCGTGTAATGAGGCCCAGAGACAAAGATCTTACTAGTCCAGGTGACACTGATATCGCAAAAGCACAAAAGGAAGGGGGGGCAAATGTAAAAGTGCTGTGGGAAAGGTGGAAGAGCCAGTAGAGTGCATAGTCCAAAAAAATAAAGGAATCCAATAAATAATAAGCACGGACAGCAAGTGGAAAGTGCAAGGGTAAGTGCAGACGACAGGTGTCAATTGCTGTTAGGATGCTGTAGGGATACAGAAACAGTCCCTGAGTGCAAGTGTTGTCAGGAGGCAATGCAGGGGGGCAACTTGCAGGGATGGGACCTGGCCCCAAGATGAAAGGGTAGCCGGGTCAGACGGTATCCTGGCAACCAGCACAGTTTCAGTGAGCAGATCAGCAGGGTATAGGGGGAGAAAAAGTAGAGAGAGATAGAGTAGAGGAAGGACCAAGTTGTAACAGGGAGGGTCGGTCTGGGAGAAAAGAAGTCAGCCAAGCCAGGGCATGATCGGTGATAACCCCGGTTATCATGGAGATGGTTGAAAACAATGGTAGGGTTCACCATGTCAAAGGCAGAGTAGCGATCGAGTAAGATGAGGACATAGGGGGTTAAGGAATCAAGTTTGCAAAGCCGGTACTCGGAGATGTTCAGGAGAGCAGTTTTCTGTGTGTCCTGAGGAAGTGCACGAAGCATCCAGTTGGATGTTAAATTCTCCAAGAAGGAGACTTTAACAAGGAGACTTCTTATTTAAGAGGCATTAAGTAAACATTAATGATGACCTTGCACGCAGTGGAAGGAGGCCAAGAAGGCCTCCCACCAGGTGCCACCGTTAATGTGAGAAGAAGAGAAAGGAGAGATAACAGAGACCATATGTAGAGTCCATAGGTGTGGTGACAGAATGACAAAGAGTATGTCGAAGAGGGTTTGCCTGAACGTAGCACAGGTATCAGTGATAGGGAGGCCGGGGTTGGAGACCAAGAAGTACTCTGTAAACATCTTCCTACCAGATTTAGTGAGGAGAGGACGGTAGTCGATAGAGAAACGGTTACAAAAGATAGGAGAGACAGAGAGCACCAGGGAGTTGGTAGGCAGAATGAAGAAAAGGAATGTTGTTGGAGGGGGCTGTGACAAACACACAAGGGAAGGACACAAGCAGGGGCACATGCAAAGCAAAACACTGAGTCACACTCTATCGAAACCCAGCCCCAGCAGGCACTCATTGCCAAAATGTTGACAAAGATGATACTTTTATTGAAAATTATATTTTGGACACAATGCTATGCAATGTAGAGATATGGAGAAACCAAAAACTACTCACACATCAAAATACTGAAATAGTATCAGAAAGAGTAAAGGGACCTAATCGCAGAGGTGTTTAAAATACTTTTAAAACTGCTAAGGCAGAACGTTCTGGAAGTTAGGGGGTTGACACAGGTCAGTCGATTGATCATTGCTATGATAGTCTTACCCACCATAGGCTTTCAGTGCCAGTGCCAGTGCCAAGCACTGCATATGTGTATGTGGGTTGGGTCAAGAATTAAGGGTTTGACAGACACCAAATCTCAGTGTCCCATTGACTGATGGCTAATATCCAATTTGCCCATCATTATTTCAGCAACCAAAATGGGCAGTGCCGCACCAATGTGCTAGGGAAATTCCATTTTCAAATAGATCATGAATAGCAATCACATACATATGTCTAATCGTTCGAGGAACATAAATATCGATGATTGGAAGATGAATGAAATACATTAATGAATAATACACCAAATTTAATCTGCATAATTAAATATTCTTTAATACTGTTTGTAGCATCGAGAGTTAGTGTAATAGCATTTAAATGTTGATGTACAATGTACACACATTGGGGAACATATTGAAAATGTTATTGTAAGCAGATTCTGAAGACAGCTACTAATTATTTATATCGGGAAGTTAACTATTCTACAAGTACCCCTTTAAGTGGACCGGGTTTGTTTGCAATGTTGTGTGGCACTGTATGTGTCCTAGGAACAAAATCTGGATCGATTCCATGAGTATGCATGGCCACACATTCAATGTCAAATCTTTCACAAATTCAAATCCGATATCCTGGTATATTGACTTAATCACCCATTGTTTGCTTCATTTTGTGAAGAACTTGAGGTAACAATGCATCCCGAAATGTCCTGCAATTTTTGCTTGGTCTCTCCTAACGTTGTTGTTGTGCGCAAGTACAGCTAGTCTTGTTATGGCCTCCATACCGTCTATGTCGAAATGCAACCTTTTGGGCCTGTACTTTAGGCACATATTGTGGAACACCTCCAAATCTCCAGTATGACAGAATTCTGTGAGTCCTTTCATGTGTCTGGAAAGCGTTTTATCATACAGGATCTTCTCAAGAGCTTTGTGTGGAGGTGAACATGGCACTAACCACTTCTTTTTTTGTTTCTGCTGCTCAGATAAACATCCATGTGCACATTCGTGAAAATGTTGGTTTTCAGTCCATGACTCTACGTTGGAACAATGGTGCATCAATGAATGCCATTTCTCAAGTAGAATTTCTACAGACCCATCACAAGTTTTGGAGCTCCACCAAAGAATGTTGCTGATAGACTGACACCACTTAAAGATTTCTTCAGAACCCTTTTTTCTACTAGCAGTTGTAATTTTTTTATTGACTGATTTGGCAATGTGCCATAAATCGAATTGATGATGAATGTGTGGAAACTGCTCTTGCGTGGCCTTGGCTATTGAAACATGCTTGTCAGTGGCTATCAGCTCTATTTGCATCCCCCTCGATTGAAGAAATTCGACAGATTTTATTAAACCATGTTTCTCCATGGCCAGAAAAGATGTACATTCGGACACCTGCACTATCTCTGAACCCACAATTTTTTTACTTTCCATGTCTTAGAAGTGGAATGTGCAGTATTTTGCTGAAAATCCTGGTCTGTCACACTGTCTGTCGCCAGCTAGCCAAAAACGTTTGCCAGAGAATGTGCTTTCGATTGACAGAGTTTCAACTTTCCAGGCTTCACTAATGGCGGTGAATATGAATTCCCTTGATTTTTGAAGTACTGGATTTTACCAAGGAACTCAACTCCCAAAAATTGACAAAAACTGGAAATCTTACCAAACGTAGACCAGCTGAAAAGTAAAGCAGGCGAACATAATAGATTTCCAGCTGGCACTTTGTCCAGCATCGGTTGAGAGGACCATGAAAGTGTACTATGGAGGTGGACACAGCTGGCTTGGATTTTCAGGTTAGTGCCTTGTTATACACGAGATACATTGACCAATGGCTCCCCGCATATGTTCTGCCTTAATGTATGGATACATTTCAGCATCTGTACAATTTCTAGAAAGCAGCTGTCAAATACAAAGGCTTCATTATCATCCAATTGTCCGGCATTAATGTGGTTTGTGATTCGGCTGTGGACATATCGAAAGAACTCGGCAAACTGAAGTCGAGATCTTTAGCAAGTTCCTCGGTCAGTTCCATTGAAGCTTCTCTGTTATTTCAGGTTGTGATATTTGCACGCGAATTGGAGAAACGGATATAATTGTTTGTATTTGTATTTGTATTTATTTATTTATAATGCGCACCAAACCCAGGGGTAACCAGGCGCAAAGGCAGCAAGAGGGTTGCAAAAACGTAGTTACATACAATAGGGTGAGGTCCCGCTGTGGTTACAGTGCCGGACGTTTCACGCCAAAAATGAGGGGAGGAACATATACACTTTAAGCAATGCTATATACATATTTACATACACTGAGGGAAGGAGCCAGGTGGTAGTGGCGCATCCAGGCATCGGAAGGTCGTTATGAGTTGAGTTTTTTAAGCCAATGGATAGTTCTGGCTCTGAACTGGTGGTAGGGTAGGTCCTCCCTGCAGGTAGGAGGAAGGGAGTTCCAAAATTGTGCTGCTTTAACTGGAAAGCTGTTGCCTCCAGACTTAGTTTGTTTGAACCCGGGTACCAGAAGAAGGTTGGTATTGGCCGTTCTCGCGGGGCGAGAGAAGGTGGGTCTAGTAAATCTGGAGATGAGGTATTGAGGGGCTGCTTGGTGGAGGCATTTATGAATCAAAGACACCGATTTAAGGAATATCTTGTCCTTGGTGGATAGCCATTTGACGGATCTTCTGGAGTCAGAGATGTGGGCTTTCTTTGGGATACTGAGGGCGGCTCTAAGGGCGTTATTTTGGAGGATTTGGATTTTGTTTGAGATATATTTGTTACATCCTACATAAAGAGCGTTGCAGTAGTCCAACTTGGACAGGATCAGAGCCCTGGCCAAGGTGGTACAGTTAGTGGGGGAGAGGAAAGGTTTGGCTGCCCTAATAAGTTTGCAAGTGTACGCGGTGGGGGAGGCCATGGCGTTCACTTGTTTATTGAAGGTGAGGGAGGAATCTAGATAGAAGCCGAGGGTTTTAACCTCCTTAGCTACCTTGATCTTGTTATTGTCAATTATGAATGAAGAGTAATTGTGGCCCAGCTTGTTGAGGTAGTGTGTTGAGCCAAGAATAAGGAGTTCCGTCTTTTCATCATTCAGGCATAGACCGTGTGTGGCCATCCATGCCTGGATGATGAGGTACACCTTATTAACGAAGGCCAAGTCCTTGTCATAGTCCCCCGACAACGGGATGAGGATCTGAGTATCATCGGCATAATTAGTGTAGGTGATACCCAGATCGTCTAGATCATCAAAGAGAGGCTTCGTGAAGATGTCATAAAGTGTAGGGGAGACGCAAGATCCTTGAGGCACGCCGCAAGTGATGGGTGTAGGGTCGGCTGCTGCTGACAATGAGAAGACTCTCATCGTGCGGTTGTTAAGGAAGGATTGGATCCAATTGGTTGCTTCTTGGGAGAATGGGGCAGCTTTTTGTAGGTGGTTGCACAAGATCTCATGGTCAACCAGATCGAAGGCCGCAGAGAGATCAAGGAGTAGCAATAGTGCTGTCTTACCTTGGTCTCTCAGTTCATCTATTTGTGCTTTGAGATCTATGAGTGCAGTTTCGGTTCCATGCTTTGGCCTGAAACCAGATTGTCGGGCGCCTAGGAGGTGGAAGTGCTCAAGGTAGTGTTGGATCTGTTGGTAAGCTATTTTGTCGAGGATTTTAAGAAGGAACGGTACTGTGGTGATGGGGCGGTAGTTAGTTGGAGTGGATGGGTCTAAATTTGTTTTTTTAAGCAGAGGGAGGACCCAGGACTGTTTTAGATTATTAGGTACGGAGCCTGATGTGAAAGACGCATTTATTAGTTTGGTAATAAATGGTGCGAGATCACAGGCTGCATCCTTTATCAGTTGAGCGGGGCATGGGTCTCCGTGGCAATTTGACGGTTTGAGGGTAAGAATGGTGTTTTCTACCTCTTTGGTGGATACTTTGTGAAAATTAAAGGGGGGGTTTTGCGCTGGGGAAGCTGATTGGGTCAGGTGAACCTTATTGTGGGTGCCGGTGCTCGGCTTAGTAGAGGCGAGCAGAGATTCTTTTTTAATGCTTATCTTAGACTTAAGGGAAGAGATTTTGTGCGCGAGGGCATTTTGTATGCCCGTGCACCAGTTTTTATCTTTGATACATGAGTCAGGCACTTGAATCGGGGATTCAATCTCTTTGAGTATTGTGAAAAGCTCTCTAGTGCTAGATTTAGCTTGAGCGATGCGTGTACTGTAGGACGTTTGTTTGGCCAGTATAATTTCTTTCTTATATTGTGAAGCTAGACTGCTCAAGTTTTTTTTGTTGTTTTCTGAAGGGTAAGCTCGCCAGATTTTTTCATGGCGTCGCTTTTCCTGTCTGAGGGCTTTGAGGTGGGGTGAAAACCAGGAATTGATGTGTTTCCGGGGCTTACTCTTTTTTAGCTTCAATGGGGCTATGGCATCAAGGGATGAGAGCATGATTTTGTTATATATGTCCACCATCGTGAATGGATCTGTACGAACCGGGATGGCATTCAAGGTTGGTGTGATAAGCGGGATCAGGTTTTCGAGGGTGATGTTTTTTTTATTTCGGGATTCGACGGCTGGAGCTATGCTGTTAGCTTGTGCTGGGGTTGTCTCTAGGGTAAACGAGATCAAGTGATGATCTGTCCAGGGCTGTGGGAGTATGGCCGAGACTAGGACTGGGCAGTTGTGCACCGCTAGCCAGTCCAAAGTTCTCCCTTTGATATGGGTGGGCTTGGTGATCTTCTGGGTGAAGCCCAGTTCCTCTAGGGTGTTATTAATAGTACTTGCATTTGTGTCTGCGGGGTCGTTAAATCCGAGGTTAAAGTCTCCTAGTAAGAGGCGTTGTGAGGAATTTTTAAGATTATTTGATAAGATGTCTGTGAGGTCTTCTTCAAATGACCCTAGGGGGCCCGGTGGTCTGTAGATAAGGTGGATGGAGATGGTTTGAGTATTAGATAAAGTTACCTTGGCGGTTAGAGATTCGCAAGAGCTCACATTAGTGGACGATTCACTTGTGATAAGGAATTTGGTTTTGGCTATGATGGCAAGACCTCCGCCTCTAGAGGTGGTACGATCAAGTCTTAATAGCGTGTAGTCATCTGGTACCGCTAGCATAATTGCAGGGCCTGCCGTGGGGTGAAGCCAAGATTCAGTGACCGCTAAGAAGTCCAGGTCTTCATTGTGTAGCAGGTCGGCAATGTCTGATGCATGGGCTACCATAGAGCAGGCGTTTATTAGAGCACCCTTGGTCCTAAGATCTACTAGGTTTGAGGGTGATGGCATGGCTTCATGTGTATTTTTCTGGACACGGATGGGCTCATGGTGGAGTCTACTGTTCAATTGAAGAGGGTGTAGGGAGGGATTCCTAGTCACCTTGTTGTAGGCTGGTTTAGGTAGAGGGTCATAGAGCTTTGGGAACCTAGCCCGTAGTCTAAGGTTCCTCGTGAGAACAGGGCACGGTATAGAGGTTGTTTCAGTTAGTGTGTATGGGTTATGTATGGGCTCAAGTGCTGGTAGATTAGGTAGCATGGTTGGGCATTGGCTGTTCAAAAGGTACAATATTGATCTCAGTAACACTGTATAAAGCGCATGGAGATACATTGTGATGTAGGGCAGGAAGGGCTGGTACAGTGGGGTTGTAGTCACTAGCAGGGTGCATAGGCAAGGGGTCACCTAAATTCGATTTAGCAAACAAGGCACAAAGCATAGGATAAAAATTCGATTTAGCAAACAAGGCACAAAGCATAGGATACTGGCATAGGCATAGGGTCACCTAAATTCGATTTAGCAAACAAGGCACAAAGCATAGGATACTGGCATAGGCATAGGGTCACCTAAATTCGATTTAGCAAACAAGGCACAAAGCATAGGATACTGGCATAGGCATAGGGTCACCTAAATTCGATTTAGCAAACAAGGCACAAAGCATAGGATACTGGCATAGGCATAGGGTCACCTAAATTCGATTTAGCCAACAAAGCACAAAACATAGGATACTGGCATAGGCATAGGGTCACCTAAATTCGATTTTTCAACAGGGCGAGAAGCATATGTCACTATATATGGTAAAGATATGGTTCCAGGTATTTCGATTGTTTCTTGGGTGGAACTTTGGCGGGTGTAGATTGTGTCAAGATTCCGCGAGGAATTCCAATGCATCTTCATTGTGTTCAAACTCATCTTGTTGAGTTGTCACATGGTAGCAATGGTCCATGGACACTTTGCACGGATTGCCGGTCACATTACATTCAGTTTCCGGCCATTGGGCATAAGCATCACAAGCTTGCTTAGTGACTGGACCATGCTGCGCCCCAAATAGTAGTTGCCCCATTGAGAAATCAGTTTGGCAAGCAACATCTTTTGTTTCATTTGTTGCCTGTGTCTTTATACTTCACTTCCTTCTGGGCCTCTAAAAGATGTGTTGAGAAACATGCTCAATGTATAGCACAGATACAGCAGATACTACTTTATTACAAAAACATTATATGAATAAATCAACAGCTTAAAAAGTTCTACAAAGCAAACCTGTTTGTTACCCTTGTTTTCTTGGAAACCGTGGCATTCTCTTTTTCCACCGCACCAGCAAACTGAAAATAAAAGCGTGTTTATATGGTGAACATCCAGCACATTTCATTTTATCGCAAACCAACATCTGTGCATATCTACAAACAGAACCAACTTGATTGAATAGGAAAAATTAGAACATTAACATGTATTCTAAATGCAATGTGATGTCCAATAGTATTGAATATTAGGTTATGTTTACCTCGAGTCCATGTGCCATTTCAACACTTTGTGTACAATCCTTGAACAGAATATTCATTAAAAAAAGCAAAAGTGAATTGTACTGGAAATTAAAATCTTTAATCAGACTGTGCACTTAAACAAAGTATTATTAAATGAGTAAGAAGGTTTGTTTTCGCAACACTAAGAGAACATTCATATGAACATACCCTCGTAAACAGTCATAATATGCCTTTCACATTGCACCTGATAACATTCAGAGATGACACATGTGCTTCATCAGAGATCACCGTGCAAAACATACTGATTGTAATGTTGCCCTCAAACGTTTTGTAATTTATTCTGCATTAGGGAGGAAGTACGCATAACTCTGGACCAGTTGCAAAGGATGAAGTGATTGTGGCCGAAGTTCCAGCATCCACTTGTAACACAGTACTTGTTTTAGTACAGGTGAAAACATCAAAATGGAACTGTCAATAAGATTCAAACAATTGTACATATAGATGGACACAAATACATGCCACTTAGTGTTACTAACAGATAGCACACATAAACAATTTCATTTCATTTTAAATTGCAAGCATAACATATTTTTGTAAAGGACAAGCATAATAAAATTACTTGATAGGCGAGCAAACTTGATGTTGACTCTGGAAATGAAACTGATGCAGAATCTTGTCCATTCATTTTCCAAGCATTGTCATAAAGTGGTCCAATGGAAAAACATAGCTGTATTAGATGTGTGGGCAGATCCAACACTCTAGAATATCACTTTGTGCATGCCAGTAGGACTCACCTTTGGGACACTGGACGTGTCAGTGGTTTCTTCACTTGTGAGGGTCTGTGCATCCATCACTGTGCTCTTCGCCAAAAAAAGGAACATGTCAAGCAACCGATTACAAAAAAACACAATGCGACTTTTAAAGGGCACAATGGCATTGTTTTATAATGGTCATAATTGTTAGATTTGTTAGAGGCTCAAGAAAGCGGAGACCGATGTAGTGTAGTGAAATCCAGTATAGTAAAAATTCAACACTATCTTGTAGCAATGGAAACCTTAGTAAGACACTTTTGAAGTAAATGTACACTGAAAGCTCAAATCCGTTCATGAAGTTACCATTTCAGTACCCTACCAGATTTTGATAGAGAGATCATGGATAGTACTTATTTATGCAGCCCATCACCCAACATAATAACAAACACAGCTAATTCATCACGCAGGGCTCACGGGAAGGCAGCGTGTACATACATTTGGTTGGAATTGCATGTGGAAGCAATTTACAATGAATTCAGGGTCGAGGCTTCTTAGTGTACTCGGATCGGTCGTATATATCGTCGGTAAAGTGCCAGCTGCAGATGCGGAATCGATTGGACCTCACATCCGTCAAGACAGCCATTCTTCAATTGTCTCTTAGACCTCTATAGAAATATATAAATAATTTTACAAAATGACTGTATGGCAGTGATTGATGTGATTGTATCACAGCTTTCTATGCAATATTAGTTTTTTTTCGAAGAGGGAAAACATGTGTAGCATAGTCGAATGAGCACATAGGTAACTGTTTTACAGATATGATTGGTATACCGCTATTCGTAACGTGTTACTCGTCCATTGCATGTACTTTCATGCATCAAAAGGGAACATGCTTACAAACATGTCCCATGAAATATTCTATTCTATTGCAATGGACAAAGATGCAATGTGGTATTATTCGAGATGAAAATACTTGACACATTAGACAATGGGCTAAATGAACTTTAAAATGGCCAGTACAGTCGGTGGGAATAGTAAAACAAATTGAGATTGGCAGTATATGAACATAGAGAAGGAAATTTGGTAACCTACCCCCCTTACCTGGATGAACAAACAAGCCGATTCAGCAAGCAGGGGAGCAACTATCCAAGAAACAAGTTGCACGCCGAACAGATTCTTTACTGAGCACAGAGATATTCTCCTGTTAAATGTCAAGTTGTTTATAGAGGATTAGAAA
The DNA here is from genome assembly GCF_040938575.1 of Ambystoma mexicanum. NCBI lineage: Eukaryota > Metazoa > Chordata > Amphibia > Caudata > Ambystomatidae > Ambystoma > Ambystoma mexicanum. Next base: position 1,246,860,386 of record NC_090922.1, on the reverse strand, counting down.
AGAGGGTGTGTATGTGAATGTGTGACGTGTTTGTTGCGTTGTCTTGCAGAGGGGAGTCTGGAGACACTGGGTCTGGGGAGAGCATGAGAGCAATGGTCACTGTGCAGAAGATCCCTTTTGAAGTGTCCATGGTGTTTGGCACGTTGGCCATTCACACCCACCCAGCCCCCTTGCTTGTGCATGGCCACAGGTGCGAAATGCCATTGATACTGGAGGGTGGAAGAACGGGCATGGGGCGAGCGGAAATAAGGCCCGGTAGACTGCTGAAGGGAGACACAATTATGTGGATTTCAAAGGCGAGGAGTCTGGAGACACTGGGTCTGGGGAGGGCATGAGAACAATGGTCACCGTGCAGAAGATCCCTTTTGAATTGTACATGGTGTTTGGCACCTTGGTGGTTCACACCCACCCAGCACCCTTGCTTGCGCATGGCCAGAGGTGCGAAATGCCATTGGTACTGGAGGCGGGAAGGATGGTCATGGGACGAGCGGAAACGGCCCGGAACACTGCGGAAGGGAGACCCACTTATGTGGATTGCAAAGGCGGGGTCTTGCAGACACTGTGTATGGGGAGGCCATGAGAATAATGGTCACTGTTGTTGGTAAAGAGACAATCAGTGCCCCCCACCCTTGCGTCGCTCTAGAAACATACCACATATAATAACCAAGGGGGGAGGCATTCTTTAGCACCACAGCCCATAGAAAATAACCCATACTTTATAGACCCCAGCTCAGCCATAAGAAACCATTTGTGAACTAGTCCCTATGCCATCTGTTCTACCAGCCCTGAAAAACAATCTCTATGTAGAAATGCAGCTCTCTTCCATATGCACATTTTACAATAGCCGGTAAGATAGCTCACTGGGTTTGGCACTCGCTGCAGTGATATGTGTGTGTAATCAGCAGGTTGCAGGTTTGAATCCCGGCAATGCCAACTCAGCCTTTCAGCCTTCTGAGGTTGATAAATGAGTACAGGTTGGGTAATATTGTATGTATATTTGTTGTATATAAAGCGTAAGTAAGCGTAAGCATAAGTGCTATATAATAACACATCATTATCATTTGGCCTTGGATGTCTACTTGAATTCACAGTTATTTGATAACATGGGCCTATACACTCTGATATTAACGATACATATGGTGATCCATTCTTGTATGAAATGTATATCACATTACAGTGTTATCTTATCCATATTTTTCGTAGTGTACTTAGGAACAATGCTATGTGATGTCACTTATTGTTTTGTCAAAGGGTGAAAGGTTGTGTTCCATCACTTCCTGTGATGTCACTTCAGGGTGGGGTCAAATTACATCACTTTCTGTGATGTCATCAGAGGTCAAGGGTCATGTGATGTCACTTCTGGTACCCCTAGCATTTAAGGGAAATGACGTCCCTGCATGTCCCATTTATGTATTCCTGATGTAGCTCCCTGCAACAAGAGGCGAGCGTTCCAAATATGTATTCATGTACCTATCACGCCCTCTATACGTTTTCCTGATGTAACTCTCCGTCACAAGAGGCAAGCTTTTCAAAATATGTTTTCACTGTACTTATTATGTCCTATATATGTATACCTGATGCAGCTCCCCGCAACAAGAGGCGAGCTTTCCAAGTATGTATTCATGTACCTATCACGTCCCCTATATGTATTCCTGATGTAGAACCCTACCAGAAGAGGCCAGCTTTTCCAAATATGTATTCACTTTACCTATCATGTCCAAATATATACTCCTAATGTAGCTCCCCGCAACAAGAGGTGAGTTTTTCCAAGTATGTTTAATCTGTAGTATCCAGGTACAATGTATTCCTGATCTGTGACCATTGTATCATGTTATCTCTAGCACTTACTGTAACCGTATTCTTAAATTATAAGCGCCTAGCTGCCTCTGGCCTTTGTGCGCTATATAAATGACTAAATAAATACATAGAAATTGAAAACACTTTATAAAAAATAAATATTTTTCATTACCATATTGCAGCGTGACTTCTCTCCATTACATTCGTTAATTTCTTGGAGATTTATACATTATTTTTGGTGTCTCTGACTTTGCAATTCACAGCAAGTGCCTAGGGGGGTTGCACAATGCACAGCAGTATTGATAGCATTTCCTCAGCATACTTTTAATCTTATAGTTATAGTTCATACAGGCGGTTGTGTAGAGGCTGTTATTAGCGTTGCTTGATCAAATAATCCCCGAGGACACACTTGCATGCCATGGGGCATTCTTGCACTGTGCCCTCCTGGCCTTCTTGTATTTTGCTAGTTGCAATGACAGCAATCTTCAGCGAACCAAACTATGTTGATCACCTGGCATCCTTTTCTTGCCAGCAGCATTCTGCAACATTAGGGGTGCTTAATTAATGTTTGCACAGAAAGTACCGGCTGCTTCCTTTGTCTTTTATATTTTTGGGCTCCCAAACTTAGGTCTAAGCGAAATGCCATCACTGGAATCCTCTAGTGTAGCCCAAAAGGCCTTACAATATGTTAATGGTTGTCAAATTGAATAAAGCCCCAAACCTCAGTGCCAGACAGCACTTCAGAACACAACTATGCCTTTTAAAAGCCAGTGTAACGTCCAAGTTCTTTTATACGACCTCTCACCTGGCTTGCAGTAACCTTAAAACTTCGTTTAGGACCCAGAATGGAAACTATGAATCCTGATGGCTAGTCAGGAGGGAAGGTTTCTGGGCAATGCGTGCTGGTATAGGTAAGGATCCAGATTGGTGTCAGGCTTACAGTACTCACTCTGTGTACCTCGTCTCCACTGTACCCCTACGTTTACTTTGTTGTGGGTGAATAAAGGAGCGGGCCCCTTTAAGGAAAGGAGAACACGCCAGGGCGGTGGGAGCGGAAGAGGGAGGAAGGGAAGGGGCGAGAGGGAAAAAGGGGTATTTTTGTAGAGGACGAATAAAGTGAGGTTGATACGGAAAGCTGCTCCGTGTTGTTTGTGGAACTGCGTACCAAGGCCCTGAGGCTGGGCTAACATACTTACACTTTGGCTGCGAGCCAGGGACTCTCCCTGGACTCCACACCTCCACCTACACCCGTCGCACACTTCCTCATCTCGTTTCTTGAAAGCAGCCACTGCCGCAGAACATTCTTTTTTCGCTGGTTACATTTGAATGTTTTTAAAACGTATTCCATTAACTTGAATTGCTTTTTATTTGCACTCAATTTTACTCTTTTATCCACGGTGTGTAAAGGAAAAGAAAGGGTAACATTTCACAACAGAGTCCTGCAGTCACGTGCTAATAACCTTACAGCCTGTTCCTGCAAACGCTACCAGTAGTTACGTACACTTCACACTTCTAATTTTCCCTCGTCTCGGACCTATAACTTAATTTAAACGGCATATAAATACTATTATGGCATTTCGGAGCAGGATATAATGCTCATTAGCACATGGAGTTCGTTATTCACGTCCTCTCAACCAATCAGAATTTTCAGTGTACAGTCAATAAATACTGGTATTGACTGTATTCCGAGCATTCTGTCTTCAAAAGCAAACATGAAAATAACAATGCAATTTCCAAGCAAGGTTTCATTCAACAAGACACGTCCTTTCTGGGAGGACCTTTTTCCTAGCAGCATCTTATTTAACACACCAGAGAGAAAGCTAAAACATTGGAATATGCTTTCACTTTCTTAGAGATAAACTGTTTATTCTTACATGATGCCTAATGCATTCTCATGTTAAATCCACTCCAGTTTAACTAGGTTTGCAATAAAAATACTGAATTTATGAAGACAACCTTGTTATTTTAACTCTACAAAGTAAAACAACATTGAATGGGCTAAGTTTGTCTATTTACTTTACTCACTAATAAATGTAACAATATATTGGGAGATCACGCTCAGCATAGGGAGTTCTCCCCCCCAATTAAACGAGACCAAAATAGATCATATATTTAGGATTCAACATGCCCTACTTATGACTCATATAGAGCCCTGTGGATCCCTCCCCCTGTGCCAACAATGAGACAAGAACCAGACTGGTGTACAGAAAGAATGTATATGTATTTAAAATATAGGTTCAATAACTCTTGCACTAAATGGTTACACATGCCACCTTCTCTGTGGCACCAAACAAATCTTCAACACATAAACTACTTTCTCTTTTTTGTTTCTGTTACATGGAACACAGGCTACATGAACAGTTCAAAACTCCTGTCCCACGAACCCCTTTGGTATCAAAATTAAATAATAATAACACAGTACATTAATAGAGCATAAGCCCTAGCATTTCTTGATAAGGGTTTTGTTTTAAAACACAGGCACAATTTCGTTTTGAAAATGAGTTACCCCACAATGCTTGATACTTGCAGTTTCTCTTAACACTCGCAAATGGTTGCAGTTTTGAAAACACAGATTTTTAAAGATAGCACCCTGTTTCCTTGTCACCCAAAAACAGTACATACTCATTCTTCTCTCAGGGTCATTTACTCACTCTGAGGAGTGTGGGGTGCATTCAAGGGCCCCAAACTGTAGTAAAAAATGTACCACTGCTAACAGGAAAAATGTCAGGGAAAAAAACACGGTGTGTGTTGACAAAAAGTAATGCATATTATGTTTTGCATACAAAATACTAGTGACATTTGAAAAGCCACTTTGTTTTCCACGGAACAATGCCTGTAGGCCAGAGGCAAACCCTGTTGCTGGCTTTTGGACACATGTCACAATGAAGTTCAACACTGAAAGGCTGGTATCCTAGTGTTTACAACTGCAATAAAATGTGACTTGCTCTGGAAGGTGTGGAAAACCAAGTGTAGTTTGGACTGGCTGCCTCTGCAGGTCATTTTCACCTGGCTGATAACCAGAATGTAGACAGTAGGTGTGAAGAGGGGAGCTGTAAAGAAAGTTCAATTAAGGGAGCCTGAAACTCCACTTCAAACAGGAAACCCGCTTCAAAGAGACTGATAAAATAAAAATCTTTGGTTACAGGCGATCACATTGAGACCATATGTCCTGGAGGCAGGAGAATTGGCATTTGTCCCACATGAAGATTTACTATTAATTTTAAAGTACTATTATAATGTAGGCCTTTTTCCCCAGTGACCATAAGTCAGATTTTCTTTATTTATGTGTCATGTGTTATGTAGTTTCCAGGAGATTGTGGTGATCTAAAATTCATCCACCTGCGACTCAGGGAACTGTAACAGCCATCTAAAATGGGTTTGTGACTGATCTGAAAATGTTCCAGATGTGAGAGTTGGTGAACGGGTGGAGGATAAAATTAGGAATATGGGTAATACATTACATTTCCATAACTGTTATGCTTTTTTTTGGAAATGGCAGAAAATTGCCACATGGCTGTGCAACATGGTGTGTACTTGGCTGTCATCTTATTTATTTCCCCATGATTAACTGAATCAGGAAATATGTATTTCGTGGCAGTTATTAGTCAAATTATGAAGGTTTACCACATAATGGGGCTTGTAAACTGTCATATGTCTGCTCCAGATTCTTAAACAGATCAGTAGAGAGGGGCTGGAATGGGAATGAGAGAGAAGGGTAACTGTCCAATCCTATTTGTGTAATCTCGTGCAGGGTACTCCCCCATGATTGTAAAATTGATGGTGTCATCGCTGCCAAACGGCCAATGGAGACTATGTGCAGACCTGAGGGAGTTGAACAAACTGGTCCACATGTCAAGAGGGCCCCCTCCCTACATCGATCAGAGACTGACCCAGATGCAAGGGTCAAAGGTGTACACCGCCATTGACCTAAACAAAGGTTACTGGACAGTACACATGAGTAAGGAAAAGCAGTACTAGCTTGCTTTCACTTTACAGGGGGCAGCAGTACACATGTACCCAAACCCCCTTTGGATACATAAACTCTGGCAATGAGTTCAACATCTTCCTACATAAGGCCATGCCTGATTTAGGCAAAAGGGGAAACATGGTCTATGTGGATGATGTTTTGATCAAGAGCTCAACTGTGGAAGAGCATATAGCAGAAACCTGCTATGTTCTAACCCAGTTGCAGAAGGCCAGAGTAAAACTGTCCATTCAGAAAGGACAGTGCTGTAAGACCTGAGTGAACTTCTTAGGGCATAAGATCACACCTGAGGATCTTAATCCCCAGGCAAAGAAGGCGGGTGCCTTATTGAAATTAAGGAGCCTAGTCAAGTGGGAGTGAGGTCCGGAACAATGCGAGGCAGTTAAACAACTGAAAAGAAGCCTTTCACAGGCTCCTTGTTTGGCTTACCCCATAAAGAAAAATGAGTTCTTCTTGGAAACAGGGCTCTGAGATAATTGCCTAACATTTGTATTGTACATACACGAGCAAGACTTTGTCCTCTGTTGAGGAAAAATTCAATGACTGCGAGGAGGCACTCCTGGCAATGGTGTGGGCATTTCGAAATAACTGCCCATTCATACAGGGAGAGCATATTATTGTAGAGACTCCTCACCAACCATTACAATATCTACAAAGTGACAGAATCCAGGCAGGGAACGTTAGTAATTCCTGAATTACTTCCTGAATTCTGTCCATGCAAGTCTTTCCTATAGAGGTCAGATTTAGCCAAAACAAGAAGAGTCCTCTAGCGCAAGGGTTGGTGGACTTGCATGATTGTGCTCAAAAAAGCTGTCTTAAGTATGAAAGTCTAAGGACCAACACAACATTAAGGCGTACTTAACTTTCCAAAGCAAGGTCTACTAAGAAGACACGTGTAAGGGGAAACCGGCGGTTTATGTGGATGGGTGCTCCCACCATCTTGATAGCAACAGGGAAAAAGAACTAGTGGCTGGCATTGGGAATGCCTGGGTGAATGATATCCCAGAACCCTCTGCTGTTTATAAAATAGGACCCCAAAGTAGTCAGGTTGCAGAGTTGATGGCCGTTCATCAAGCCATCCTCACTACAGTGCACCACCAACTCAATGAACTGGTCATAATCACTGACTCTGATCACATCAGGAATGGCTGCCTGTCATAGGGGGTTTACACAACATTAGAAATCTTGCGTGAGGTTGCCTACTGGCCACACATGGGCCAGGACCTCGACACTTACCTAAAGGGGTGTCTTGTGTGTGCTCAATTTAAACCCAGTTTACCCACACACAGAGCTCCCCTACAAAAAAAGGGGAATGACACTGCCTTAGACAGATTTGCAAGTTGATTTCATCGGACCAGTGATTCACTCCTCTAGAGGAAACAAGAACATGTTGACGTTGACATGCTTGTTCATAAAGTGGGTAGAATGTCTTCCAGCCCCGAATTGTAAGCCAGTGACAGCTGCTGCACGAATCATCAATACATCTTCTCTCGTTTCAGCCTCCTGCAAAGGATTGAGTCGGATCAAGGAAGCCATTTCACCACTGAGTTGATGGTGAAGATGTGGGAGATTCTAGGGGCAAAAGGAAAGCTCCCCATTGCCTACCACCTGGTCTCAAGCAGGGGGGTAGAGAGATACAACAAAACAATTGTTAGTCTCTTAAAGAAGTTTGTGGCAGACTCTGGACCCAGTTGGGACATCCGATTACCACTTGTCCCACACCATCTTCTGCAACAAAGATGTATCCATTTGAACTCATGACCAGATGAAACATGGTGTTACCGAAGCATCTGCCTATAAAACTCAAGAGCAGACACTGACAAATGCATCCACAATTCATGAGTACATTGAACATTTAAGGAAGCACCTCCAATCCACTTTTGCTAATGCTCAGCAAAATTTCAAAAACTTGGCTGAAGGAATAAAGACCTATTATGACCTAAAGACCACTAAGAAAGAGTATGAAGTAGGGTACAAGGTTTACCTGTAGAATTCTCAAAGGAATAAGGCCAGGGAGCGAAAATTCCTTCCATCTTGGCGTTGCGCCTTTGAAATTGTAGATAAAATATCACCTGATGCCTACAAGATCTGCATCTCAAAAGGAGAAAAGACAGAACAAAAATGGGTCCACATCAATCAGTTGAAAAGCTGCTTTACGACTGAGGAGCCAAAAAAAAAGTCGAGCAGCGGAATCATATGAATAATACTAATAATAATAATAATAATTCACATTTATATAGTGCTACGAACCCTCAGACATCTGAGTGCTGCTTATTACTACCCATGGTGTGTGGTGCTCATTTATTGACCTCGGAAGAATGAAAGGCTGAGTTTGGCCCTGCCAAGATTTGAACTTGCTTCGGCAGGCTCTGCTCGGATGTCAACGCAAGCGCTCTACTTGCTGTGCTATCTGACCGGATCAGAATGAATGAAAAGGAAGGATGAAAAATTGGATGGAACCTCTCCCCATCCTCTCTGGTCCCCCCGTGTTGTTCCCTTGTGTCCCCCCTTCCTGCACACAAGAGTCTCATTAACTTCATTGATTCACGGTGCGTCACCCTTTCTCAACTCTCATGCTGGACTTCCTTTGCATCTTGTACTCATGGTGGCCCTGAATCATGCTGTTCCCATCTTCATCTTGTATCCTGGCTTGCAACATTATGTGTTACTACTGACTTCTGCAATTGTATTCGGTCTCCCCTCTTGCTTTTCCACTCTTTTTGACTGCTTACTCTCTGTTCTCTCCTCCCCTCCCCTCTCTCTTTTCCTATCCCCTCCCATCCTCCCTTTACTTTCTTCTATGCACTTACTCTATCAGAATTGTCTCTGGACCTAGTACGACAGCAACCTCGTCTGTCGCTCCCCCATCCCCTTACTGTCCCCCCCTCCCTATGAAACGTTGTCAGGCCTAGTATGATAGTCACTTGTTTTGTTCCTCCCCTCCCTTTCTTCACCCCTCTCCCTCACCTTTTCTTTTCCTCCGGCTCTACCAGAAATGTCGTCAGGCCTAGTACTTCCCACTCTCCCCCTCTCTTCCTTATCTATATCCAGAGGCGTTGCTAGGTTTGTAAAAGATCCGGGGCTAGAGCCCATTGCAAGTTTGGACGTCACTTAACTACATGGTATCAAAACGATCGTGGACGCAGGAGCTGTCCGTTGGAATGTGTTCTGTGATCCCAGTTCCATTGCAGCCTGGGCCACAACCATAACTTGCACAAACACCCACACACTACAATGCACCCTTGCACTCCACAGAGGCATTCACTCTGCATATATGCTGCACATACATCCACCCAATGCACATATATCCACCACTGGCCACACCCATTACTTGCACGCACACACTCTACTCGCTCTCTCACACTTCAAATATCATCCACACACTCCATAGACACATACTGTAAATATACTGCACATACACCCACCTACTGAGCTTATAATATATCCACACAGTACACTCTACCCACACCAATAACATACACCCTCACACTACGTGCATCCTCGCACTCCACAGACGCATTCACTCTGCACGTATGCTGCAACATACACGCATCTACCCACTGCACATATAGACACACACTGGCCACAGATATAAGCTGTGCCCATACACTACACACGCACCCTCACACTTCACATGCATCCACATAGCGGGCTTTAAGTGAGATTAAAAAAATTGAGGGTAGGGGGGCTAACCAGTCATGGGACATGACCTGAGAAGTGTAAGTTCTGTGAACCCCAGGCATCTACAGGACCCTTGGAAGATGTGGGACCAATGAATATAAAAGAAGGGTCTAAGAGACGTGGTCGATTGTTCATAACCCATTAGTCTGATTCTTATCCAAACGACCTCTAGCCATCTCCTTAAAGGATTCAACTTTAGGACAGTTACTTTCTACAATGCCTGCTTATTTCTGACGGCGATCCCGCCCCATAAATTACTCCATGTTTAAAAGGGTGGCAGACAGACCATCCTTCACAATTCGACATCAGAGGTGAATGATTATTGCAGTGGGGCTTCTACGGCTCAAATTAAAATGTTATTGTTTCTGACCTTGCAGCGCCTCTATTCTGACCTTGCAGGCAGCCTGCTCTTGCAACACTGGGACTGCAGACTCTGCTCTGCTGATGCGCCTCTATTCTGACCTTGCAGGCAGCCTGCTCTTGCAACACTGGGACTGCAGACTCTGCTCTGCTGATGCGCCTCTATTCTGACTTGTTCCAGCACTTGGCCCGCGGAGTCTGCTCTTCTGGTGCATCTCTACTTTCTGTCCCTGCACACAGCCTGCTGTTCCAGCACTCCCAGAGGTTGGCCTGCACAGCCCCTTGGCCCGCAGGATCAGTGCACCTATGCCCCATAGGTGCTATTTCCTCCCCCTGATTAGATTAAAAACAATCAACACTGGGCAGCGACACCAGCGCCTTGTCTCACTTTCAGAAGGGTTTGGCAATGAGGGAACCTGTTTCTTGTGAAATATTCTTGCTCATTCCCGGTGGATCACGGGGAGGCATGCAGGTGCTCAGTCATGGGGTGTAGAAAGGGGAGATTGCTATGTCCTCTAATGACACAGCAAGAGGCGCTTGATTTTCCTGGGACACTCTCTCTGGGAGAGGGGTAGTGGGAAATGCTCATCTCTTGCCGCCCAGTGGGAAAAGTTATGTACACATTACGTAGTCCGGGTGGTTATTCTAAAAAGGACTGAGTATTGACTTGTCGTACGTTACCGCCTGGGTCGTACCCTTACCACCATGGTGTAAACTACGCTTACACCATGGTGGATGGTGGATTTACCGCCCCAATCCAAGGTGAGTGGGGCGGTAAATCCCCATTTCCCATTTACCCTTCCCCATTCCCATTTTTGCCCCATAGGGCATAATGGGAGTGGGGAAGGCGCTAATTACGCCACCGTAAATTACGGTGGCGTAATTAGCACCATGGTCCCTTAGCGCCATGGATTTTAACGCCTGCAAAAAGCAGGCGTTAAACTCACCATGGCGCAAAGGGACCTCGGAATCAGGCGTTAAGGGTCGGCGCCGTTTACGGCGCCGTTAACCCCTTAACGCCTGACTCGTAATGAGGCCCATTGTATTTGTCGGCTCTCTCGGCTCACCTTGTTATTTCTTTTGTTTTCCCCCAGGTGCTGGAGTTCGACGAAGAAAATGATGGAGGCAGTGCCGAGTCGAAAGATGCTGTAGACTGGTGAGTATGACGCAGCGCTGCTGCTGGCGATGCGACGCATGCTGAAATAATGTCCTTTCCAGGCTCGGAGATGTGCTGGATCCGGAATCAGGTAAGGATTTAAAATAATGTCCGTGATCTAACCGTTTCTCCTTCTTTCCCCTTTTTCTAGGAGCTCCGGATTCGAGGCGGGCGTGGCAGAAGACTAGATGCTGACTTGCAGGCACGGTGAGCGTTACGCTGCAGAATACAGAATAACGCGAAGTGTGTGCTGTTGTTCAGGCGTGGTTTAAATAGCCTCCAAAGTAGTTCCAGGTAAGAAGTTCCCCAGAACCACACCCGAGTAAAAAATAGTCCCTGTAATAAAATAGTCCCATCCAGGCCTCACGTTGGCTTGGATTCATTTGCAGCATAGTCTGCATGAGGTAAGTAATGTCTATGAGCCTGGCGCCTATGGCGCCAGGACTGATTTCTAAGATGAGCCTGGCGCCTAAGGCGCCTGGACTGAACCCAAACAGCCCCCAGCCGGGGCTGCTGGGGTTTTAATAAGTGTCTGGATGCCTGCTCCCGGGGCTGAGGGACTCGATCCGGATGCCCGGGGGTAGGCATCATGACAGCATGATTATTAAACCCTGCCCCTCCCAAAGTTGTTCTTCCCCTTGGCCCTGGCTTGTCTGGGAAGTTCTGATGGAATCTTTTCACCAACCGAGGAGCATGAACGTGGTCACTAGGTTCCCATGACCTTTATTGTGGTCCGTAACCCTTCCAATCGATTAAATAAAAAAGTCTTGATTTAACCATCTTAGAGTCCAGGATGTTTTTTACCTCGAATTCAGGTTCTCCATCTATTAGGATGGGGTCAGGTGGTTTGGTTAATCTTGTCCCGGGTTGAACTGGTTTTAGAAGTGAAACATGAAAGACAGGATGAATTTGCATATTAGAGGGTAATTCTAATTTGACGGCCACCGGGTTGATAATGGCCTTAATGGTGTAAGGTCCCAAATATCTAGGATTCAAAGTCCGAGTTCCTTTCAGAGGTATGTGTCTTGTAGCCAGCCAAACTTGATCTCCAATCCGATATGGTGGAGTCTCACTTCTATGTTGATCAACATTTTTCTTGTATTTCTCTTTTGCTTGTTTCAAATGTTCTGTTGCCTCCTTAAAGGCTTGTGTAATAGTAGAGTGCAGATGGGTCACTACCGGTATTTGTAAGTGCTGGGGCGAATCGAGTTCTGAGGTTCGAGGATGATGTCCATATATGGTTTAAAAGGGGCTTTGTCCGGTTCCTGAATGTACAGAGTTATTGTATGCGTATTCAGAAATCCATAAAATATCCTTTCAATTACTTTCGGTTTGGTGAAGCATACAACGTAGGTATTGTTCAAGGGTCTGGTTGGTCCTCTCTGTCTGACCATCGGTTTGGGGATGGTGACTGGTTGATAACCTTACGTCGATTTGTGCCAATTGACAACATTTCTTCCAAAATTGCGAAATGAACTGACTACCTCGGTCAGAAATCAATACGGAAGGAAATCCATGTATTCGAACAATGTTTTCGAGAAATTCCTTGGCCAAAATTGAAGCGGAAGGTAATCCTTTTAAAGGAATAAAGTGGGCCATCTTGGAAAAAAGATCCACAATAACTAGAATGGTGTTGAATCCATTACATGGCGGTAGATCTGTAATAAAGTCTAAAGACAAAGTGTGCCATGGTGTGGGTGGAATATCTAAAGGTTGTAAAAGACCAGCTGGTTTTTTCTTCTGACTTTTGTTTTGGGCGCAAATGCCACAAGACAGTACAAATGACTTTACGTCTTTTCGCTAGGTGGCCCACCAGAATTGTCTTTTAATTTTAGCTTCAGTCTTTGCAATACCTGGGTGCCCTTCCATCAGAGCATCATGGTAATTGGAGATGACTAGTTCTTGTAGTTCCTTGTGTGGTAGAAATAGACGCCCTTGATAGTAAGGTAAGTCATTGATGACTGAATAATCTTGGCCCTTTTTCTGCCAGTCCTGCAGGGCTGCTGAATCGAAAAGTTGTTGGATTTTTAAATGAATATCTTGTAAAGTCTGTAGAGTAGTTATGCCAAGAATTCTTTGTTCTGGAATTATAGGCACCGGTTCTGGGTTTGAATATGCTTCTCCCATCCCTATTCGGGATAAGGCATCTGCCTTACCATTCTTACAACCTGGTCGATAAGTGATCACGAAATCGAATTCGGCAAGGAATAATGCCCATCGAAGTTGACGCGATTATTGTGCCTTGGCTGTTTTCAAATACTGCAAGTTCCTGTGATCGGTGATTACAGTAATGGTGTGCCTGGCACCGAGAAGATAATGCCGCCAAGCCTTGAAGGTGGATTTGATGGCTAACAACTCTTTATTGGTAACCGCATAGTTTAACTCGGGGGCCGAGAACTTTCTGGACAAAAATACTACTGGATGAAGTTGACCGGTTTCAGGATCCTTCTGGGACAGGACAGCCCCCCTCGCTAAACTGGATGCATCGGTTTCCACTATGTATGAGGGCTCGGGGCATGGATGCTTTAAAACAGGTGCCGACGTGAATTTCAATTTCAGCTCTTGGAAGGCTTTTTCAGCCTCTTCGGTCCACAAGAAGCGTTTGTTTTTTCGCAAAAGTGCTGTGATGGGGTGTACAACATGTGAGAAGTCAGGAATAAATCTGCGATAGAAATTAGCAAATCCAAGCATGCTTTGTACCCCTTTAACTGAACTGGGTGATGGCTACTTGAGGATTGCGTCCACCTTTCGAGAGTCCATTCGGACTCCTTTTGGAGTCAGGATAAATCCAAGGAATTCAACTTCTGTAGCATGAAAAACACATTTATGCATATAACTTGTGCTGGCGTAGTTTCTCGAGGACTGCACGAACGTGCTTAACATGGTCTGATTCTGAGGAGGAATACACTAGAATATCGTCTATGTATACGACAACACAGACGTCAATGAGTTCACAAAGGACATCGTTCATAAAATACTGGAAGGCTGCTGGTGCATTGCACAACCCGAAGGGCATCACCTGATATTCGAATAATCCTTACTTGGTGCGAAAGGCAGTCTTCCATTTGTCGCCTTTCTTTACACGTACCAAATAACATGCCCCTCGGAGATCTAATTTAGTCTCCGAGGCAAATGATATGCCCCTCAGAGATCTAATTTAGTGTAGATGCAGGCATCCTTTACTTGGTCTAGTAATTCGGGGATCAGAGGCAATGGGTATCAGTTCTTCACCGTAATCTGATTTAATGCGTGGTAGTCTATGCATGTTCTGAGGTCACCTTCCTTTTTAGGCACGAATAATAAAGCTGAGGATGCAGGGGACTTGGATGGACGAATGAAGCCATTAGCAAGGTATTGGTCCAAGTATTGTCGTAGGTGAAGGTTTTCGTGTTCTGTAAGGGCGTAGATCCTACTGCATGGAGGTTGTGCACTGGGTATGAGGTTGATTTGACAATCGTATGTTTTGTGAGGTGGTAAGGTGTTTGCCTGTTCTTTTTTGAAAACATCCTGGAATTCTTGATATTCTTGAGGTAACTGCACGACTGGATTAGCGATTGTGGCCAGGCCTTTGTTCAATGTTTTTTCCGGGTAACAGGTGTAACAGGTGTGTGCACAATCTGGGAAGGTTATTCTCTTCTCTCGCCAATCAATACAAGGATTATGTGTTTCCAACCAAGGTATCACCAGTATTATTTGGAACTGCGGGTCTTTGATTAAATCAAACACAATAGTCTCTCGATGCCCATCTTGACACAACAGTGTCATCTCTGTGGTGGAATGAGTTACAGGCCTAGAGGCAATTTCAGTTCCATCGACTGTGGTGATGACATCCGAAGTGGTCTTTTTGCAGAGAGGTAGATTCATCCCAGAAGCCAATTCATGGTCCATATAGTTTCCTACGGCCCCGCTATCAATGTATGCACTTACTGCGTGCATACGTGATGGCCGCCTTGGTTCAATAAGGACCATTGGTATGATTAGGTGCGAGGTCTGAGTGTCCTTCTTCAAGCTCGGCAAGCGGACCTCTACGCTTGTCGGGCGTCGTCGTTTCCCGAATCAGGATCTGTTTGATTTCTATCAGCAACTCCGACTACTTTCTTGGATGGTTTTATAGGGCAATCCCGTAGAAAATGTCCTGAGGCCCCACAGTACAGACACAATTGCATCTGCCGTCTCCTTTCTCTTTCCTTTTGAGTTAAGGATCCCTTAACCCCCCCGATCTGCATAGGTTCTGATGCATCTGTTGCTTTGGGGGGAACATTGGGTTTAACCAATACCCGATTCTCGAACTTAGCTCGATCAGCCTTTCTATTCTGAAGTCAGTGGTCTAACTGGACCACTAAGTCTACATATTCTGCGCAATCCTGAGGTGGGTTCACAACTTGGGCCAAAACATCTTTGAGTTCACCCCGAAGTCCACGATGAAATAATTTAATTTGTTTTACCTCTGGCCATCCGGTTTCCACCACCAACCTTTTGAAGGTTGCGATATAGGTTAGCAGATCCTGGTTACCTTGTCGTAGGGATAAAAGTTCGTTATCCAGGGCCTGTCCCTGTGAATGTCTGGTGAATAGTCTTTCCATGCTCAATTGAAAACCCTGAAAATTCCGAAGAAGAGGGTCATCATGGTTGACTAGTGGAATTGACCAATCCGCTGCGCTGCCACTAAGGTATGATAGTACAAAGGCTACTTTGGCTTGGTCGTTTGGAAAAGCTCCAGGTCTGCATAAAAAGTGCAAGCGGCATTGGTTCATGAACACGGCAAACCTTTTCGGGTCCCCGGCAAAACGTTCGGGTGGAGCTAAAGGAATGCTCCCTGGTAGAACCACTTGCACAGGATTGCTCGATGAAACGGGAGTTGGATTCCCCCCGAGTCCAGGTAGTGGTGTTTGCCCAGCTTGGTTTTGCAGCAGTTGTCTAGCAAGATCATCAGTGCGCTCCTTTGACAAAATCAGTTCTCTCCTGAGGGCATTAGTCTCTTGGCGCGCGGAGTGCACTTCTACCCTAAGTTCCCCTAACAATTGGGCTAGTTGGTCGGTTTCTGACGTTTCCATTACGTCCGGGTGGGGATTTGTAGATAGGCTTCGCGTTCTGTTAGGTTCACCTGGTTCCCACAGGGGTGTCGATCGGACCCGGACAGCTGCGGTCTCCACCAACGTGATGTGTAGTGCAGAGATGACTGTCTGGACTGGCCCGCCTAATCTCGTCTGCTGGACCCGTAGAAGTATTCTCCTGCAAGTGGAGAAAGGGATTTAGCCACCTGTGGATTTTAGTGATGGCCCCCTACTGTTCTCGTTCTCCCCACTAGTCACCTCCGATATCCCCTTTTAGTAACCTCACCTTATGTTTTTAAATGATGAGCTTGCCATCCTGCATGGCATTCAGGGGCGCGTAGATACCAGTTACTTCACTGGTTTGAAGGTACTGGAGGAGTTCTGGAGGAATATTTACTCCGTGGTTTATAAAGTTCAAAGAGTTCAATATGTCCGATGTTCACTCTTGTTCCATTCCCTTGTTGAATTGCAGCTGGGTCCAAAAGAATATTGCCTGGAGGCAGCTGATGGCGTTCAGGTAAGAGTCTGTATTACCCAACACTGTCATGGTAAAAGTTGCATGAGTTTAACTTGTTGTTTTCTCTCCCTTTATAGGTGTGGCATAGGAAGATGTGGCGTATTAAAGGGTAATGCCTCCGGTGGTAAATCAGGTAAGCCTATGGTGGTAAAAGAGATTGTATTTCTCGGCTCTCTCGGCTCACCTTGTTATTTCTTTTGTTTTCCCCCAGGTGCTGGAGTTCGACGAAGAAAATGATGGAGGCAGCGCCGAGTCGAAAGAAGCTGTGGACTGGTGAGTATGACGCGGCGCTGCTGCTGGCAATGCGACGCGTACTGAAATAATGTCCTTTCCAGGCTCGGAGACGTGCTGGATCAGGAATCAGTTAAGGAATTAAAATAATGTCCGTGATCTAACCTTTTCTCCTTCTTTCCCCTTTTTCTAGGAGCTAGCCTCCAAAGTAGTTCCAGATAAGAAGTTCCCCAGAACCACACCCGAGTAAAAAATAGTCCCTGTAATAAAATAGTTCCATCCAGGCCTCACGTTGGCTTGGATTCATTTGCAGCATGGTCTGCATGAGGTAAGTAATGTCTATGAGCCTGGCGCCAATGGCACCAGGACTGATTTCTAAGATGAGCCTGGCACCTAAGGCGCCAGGACTGAACCCAAACAGCCCCCAGCCAGGGCTGCTGGGGTTTTAATAAGTGTCTGGATGCCTGCTCCCGGGGCTGATGGACTCGATCCGGATGCCCGGGGGTAGGCATCATGACAGCATGATTATTAAACCCTGACCACAAAAACGGCTTGACATTTGTATTTGCGGATTAAAAGTGAAAAATGTACCACTGCTAACAGGAAAAATAAAAGACATGATTTGTGTTGACAAAAAGTAATGTATATTATGTTTCGCATACAAAATGCCAGTGACATTTGAAAAGCCACTTTGGTTTCCATTGAAAAATGTCTGTAGGCCAGAGGCAAACCCTGTTGCTGGCTGTTGGACACAGGTCACAAGGAACTTCAACACTGGAAGGATGGCATCTTAATGTTTACAACTGCAATAAAATGTGGCTTGCTCTGGACGGTGTAGAAAAACAACTGTGTTTTAGACTGACTGTCTCTGCAGGTCAGTTTCACCTGGCTGATGCATGACCAAAATGTAGACAGTAGGTGTCAAGAGGGGAGCTGTGAAGACAATTCAATTAAGAGAGCCTGAATCTCCAACTTCAAACATGTAACCCACTTCAAAGAGACTGTTCAAAAAATAATTTCTGGTTGCAGGCGAGCCCAGTGAGACCATATGACCTGGAGGCAGGGGAATTGCCATTTCTCCCACATGAAGATGTACTATTAATTATGAAGGACTATTATAACTTATGCCTTTTTCCCCAGCAACCGTAAGTCAGATTTTCTTTATTTATGTGTCATTTTATGAGTAATTTCCAGGTGATTGTAGTGATCTAAAATTCATCCACCTGTAAATCAGGGTACTGTAATGGTCATCTAAAATGGGTTTCTGACTGATCTGAAAATGTTCCAAATGTGAGGATTGGTGAATGGGTGGAGGATAAAATTAGGAATATGGGTAAAACATTACATATTCGTAACTGTTATGCTTTTTAAGGAAATGCCAGAACATTTCCACCATGCAACATGGAGCAGACCTGGCTGTCGTGTTATTTAATTCCCAATGATTAGCGGAGTCAGAAACTATGTATATTATGGCAGGTATTAGTAAAATTATAAAATTTTGCAGCATAATGGCAAAAATGTGACATGGGAACAAATGGGGCTTGTAAATTAAGCTGCCATCTGTCTGCTCCTGGCTTTTAAACCAATCCACAGAGAAGGGCTGGAGTGGGGGTGGGGGGGATAAGGGTAACTTTCCAATCCTATTTTTGTGACCTCTTGCAGGGTACTCTACCAAGATTATAAAATTGGTGTTGTGGTGTCATCACTGCTATATCAGGGGGACTACACTAGGAGGAAGGGACAGATCAGCTGAAATTTAACATCAAAAGAGGAAGCAGCAGAGGAGATTGGTGAGAGTGCATTGGGTGGAGCTGTCTATTGCTAGGAAGGCCTAAAAGCTGACTGGGTCGAATAGTAGAGAGCGGGAGGCCATCCTTGAGAGTGGAGTGACCAGACCCCTGCCCTATCTTTCCATAGGGTCCAGACATGCAGCTGGCTATCCTGAATTTTAAACAGAGGTTTTCATTGCAAGTAGACTTGAGCCCATTGTAACAAAAAGATGTGGGAATCTGCTGGCCTTAAATCCTTTCAATTAATAGTAGGCGGGGGAGGAGGAACTGTGTAGATCCTTAGACTAATTAACTAAAAATATAAGTTTAATGAACTCCCTTTGGCAGAACACTGCAAGGTGATTTTGTTAAAATTCAAAATGAACAAAGCTCACTTCCCAGTTTGCGCTGAAAAACTATAGCCTATAATTTAATTGGGTAATCCTTTTTGTCTGGTTCACCCTGACTTCTTTAAGGAAGTGGGGTGTCTTTGTTCTTAAATCAGTCCAATCTTTTTATTCAACTTTCCCCTAACACAGGTCTATAAATAGGTCGGGGGTCTGAAAATCCTAAATTCTCAAATCATCCCGGTTTTTCTGTCAGACTTTCCAAACCAAACCATGGTAGGGGTGTGGGTTCTGAAAAACAAACCGCTAAATCACACTGTGTTTATTTTAAAGTGAAAGTGTGGGTGAAATAATAATAGCCATATGCATATGCACAAATTTGTTAAATCAAACTGATAGACATTTTAAGCGTGCAGGAAAATCAAAAGTGTACAGTATTGCAAATATAAAGTGATTTTAGGGATGGGCCAGTGTTGATGATTATTTAATTTGAAATTTGTAGGAAGAAAAGTATTGTAATAATGTTTCGTTTCCTAACCCAGTGGTTTGTCTCACTTGTGTAACAAGAAGTTCATTGTGATCCACAAAGAAGGTGGTGTGTGTAGTTGAGTGTGATTTCTATTTTCCATAGGTTAAATTAATATAATTATATTTCCTGATTCCCGGTCTGATTCTTGACTCATTGGTAGCTCAGGTGGAGGGCTCCAAGGGGCATGATATACATTTGAGGTAGGGCTGAATAAAAGAATCAGTTAAACAGTTGGTTGCTGGACACCTTGAGTGAGACGAGAAGGAACTTCCTGTGTTGATGGTGGCCTCTCAATAACCCATTACAGGAGAGAGTGTATATTGTTCAATGGAAAGTGCACAAGTTTGTCAATTGTCAATATTCCGTCAAATATTCTAAAGGTCTACACAGGTTGCCCTCACCCACTATTAAGGGAAAAAGATGAAGGCAGGCAGATCCCTCCAACACATTTAGTTTCAAAGGGATCAATTCTACTTACATTGGACCTCTGTTAAGGGGCACTCATGAAGGACAGCCAGGCATTTCTGTGAACCCACAGAGTCTGGTCACTTCAGTCAGCTGTTGGTTTTCCCAGTTTCTCTCCCAGGCAAAGTGTAAGGCCTCTCAATGTTAAGGTCTCTCTGTCAAGGATTAATGAGTGCTGGCTCATACCTGTGTTGGTGGACTTCTTGTCTGGAAGAGCCACAGTGAGAACTAGGATGGTAAAACGGAAGGGGGATACTGGAAGGCTACCCTAAGCCTTCTTTCCAATAGATAGCTCAAGGAGGCAAAGCTGGGGAGGTTCTCTCTGTAGCACAGACCGGTATCCTGGATTAACGTGGTACAGGGATAGTGCAAGGCACTGCACCGGGATACCACTGAATGCTGGTCACTGGAGGCAATTGTCAGGAAGGCTTAAGAAAAAGATAGAGAGTGAGGCAGAGAAGGGAGGACAAGCACAGGGCAAGATGCAGGACAAAGCAAGGAACAAGGGGCAACACAGAATCACCCAGAAGGAGGTGAAGGAGAAAGAGCAGAGCTCAGGAGCGAAGCAACAAGGTAGTTGAGACACAGGGAGCAGAGCGACTCCCTGGCTTTTATCTTTGAGAAATAGAAACGAGGCTGTTGATAGCAGGTTGCCCAGAAACCTGGCAGTGAGGCGTGAAGTAACACAGTGCATCAGAGGAAGATGCTGCCTTGATTGCCTGAGCCGGTGATGTCCCAATAAACCAAGGTATGGAGTATTGCTGTGCCCGGGGTTTGGAGCTAGCAGGTAAATAATGTAATAACCTCTTTATGACAAACCTCTATCTAACCAAAAAGAATTGATGCAGATCGCATTCAACCATTTGACAGGAAAAAGAAACACCAAATAAACAGAAGTTCTAGATTGATTCTGTATTCAATTAAACAGGTAGGCAAATGGCTGTTAAACAGTTGCAATGAAACAAATAGCAAAATAAACCACTCAATATACAACAACAAACATTCAAATAATGTGTGCCAGTACAGAAATAACAATTTAATTTGAAAGAAACCAAAAAAGACACAAACTTGAATACATATGTTCAAAAATTGTCAAGTAATAACCCAAAACAAAAAGGAAAAGGGGAGAAAAAAGGGGAGAACAGACAATTGGAAGGAAAGGAATTGGCAAATGTACAAAAAAACCTGAAAGATAAGGTAGCAATGGATCGGGACAGGATCTTTCCGTCCTTTCCATGTCGTGTAAACAAAACAATGAGCTAGTCACTCAATATGAAGGTCAGAGTTGTGATTGTCACTTATCAATCCTGATTGTGAATCTGGATGTAGGTTCAAAACATTCAAAAATGATAACAGTACATCTCGGGAACAGCCCCGTTTCCTGAGGTTGAGTCAGCCGACGAAGTGGGGGAACTGGATTGTTAGCAAGGTCTTGTGTGTTGATGTTAACAAAAGCCTGCAAACCCCTCACGAGTATTGTGTTTCGGCGGAAGGAGCCAAAATATAGAAAATGAAAGGTTCTGTCTTCATCAGGGCCGCAGTCATAAAGTCTTTAGTAGACAAATGAGCATCCAAAAGGGGGAGCAGGAAGACGAATTCCCGCAGGTTGGGGTGCTCCTGCTGTGAGGTCCAGAGTAACTGGAGACGCACAGCCGTTGCCTGAAGTTAAACGGCAGTGCCCGAAACAGTCTAAAGTTAGACCGCTGGGTATCTGCAGTTCAGCATGAATGGCTTTGCTTGATATGCAGCCGTGTACCCCTGTCTCTTGTCCTTGGCTCCCAGATGAAGATATATTGCCCGGGGCCGGCGAGGGAAACTATGTTCGGGCTGGAAAAGCTCTACAGGGCATTGCGGTGCACCGGAAGAATGACCTTATAAAAATGTTAGTTCAGCAGAAGCTCTGTCCCTTTCTTGGCTCTGTGAGCTTCAAAGAGATTTTTAGATGAGAGAGAAAACTTGCTGTGGAAAATCACTGATCCCAGCACAGCCCTTTGTTCAGCTTCTGTTCGTTTCTCCATCTTCAATGAGTGGAGTAGTCGGCGTTACGTCTGCGTTGGGCTGGTTGGGTCAGCTGCGTGCTGACATGGCAGGTTCTTGTTATTGTGTTGCCATGGTTATCGCACATGCGTGGCTTGGGATTCTCGTTCGAGCATGAGTTTGTACTCTTGGCAGGAACCTATTCCTTTGAAATAGGGGATCGTGGAGGAGGCCTAGACTAGCGCATTACGGGTTTTACTGCCACGCTGAGCAGAATTTTATTCTACTGGTTTATACGTGCAAAATGTAACTCCGAAAACACTCTTCTGGGGCTTGTTGGTGGTTTCCGCAAAGTAACTCGTGTATGAGCCATGATAGTTTTCAAGGGCTTCCGCTAAGTGACAGGGTGGCACAGGAGATTTAACGTTGGCTGTGATTTCCCAAGACATGGAACACCCGACGCATTGGAGACTGCACCTGCAGCACCATGGAAAACTGAGCCCCAAATTGGCAGGTAAGTAGGAGTGGGTGTGGCAGCAAAGGGGCATAGCCGTGGGCTACTGCGGTACAGGTGGCTATGGGGGAAGAGCTGCCAAGCCCTCAAGGCCAGTCTGATGGATTGGGGTCCTGGCGAGCATCTAACACCCTGCCCCATCCCCGGGACCGGATGGGTGCCAGGCTTTCAAGGAAAGTGACAATACAACTGACGAAGAAGACGGGGAGCGGATATTTGAATCGTTGGTTTCCAGGTGCGGTCTGCTTGGTTATAGCCCTTACAATGAACAAGTTACTGTAGGTGACCACGACTAAAGCATGCATCACAAACAGCTTCTACCTCATACTCAGGTTCCCCGTCAACCAGGATAGGACCGGGGTGAGGACTGGAACAACGAAAGGTATCAGGCTTGTAGGGTTTCAGCAGGGATACCGGATGGATGCTCCAGGTGGTGGGTAGTAAGGCCACCAGCGATATTTTCTTCACGATATTGAAAGGTCCGTTGAAACGAAGAGCAAACTTTCGAGGGCAGTTGTGCAAAGGAAGCTCCCTTGTGTTGAGTTAGACTGACATTCCTGGAGGAGATTAGCCCATTTCATCATTGTGGTGGCTGTTTTATATGTGTTCTGTATTCCTTTAATCAATGTGTCCACAGTAGGAACCAAAGTGGCGACGGTCGATGACATTGGTAAGATCTTGGGATGTTGTCCGAAGGTACAGTAGAATGGACTATACTGGCTGGCTGAATATTTTGTGTTATTGTAAGCAACTTCTGCAGTATCCAGGTAATCAGCCCAGTCATTCTGAGTACCTCTGGTAAAACAGCGTAGGTAGGTCTCTAGTGTCTGGTTGGTTCTCTAAGTTTGCTCGTTGGTTTGAGGGTGGTATCCAGAGCTAAGGGCCTTATGGATCTCTAGAATTTGACAGATAGCTGTCCATAAATGGGACCCAAACTATTTGGCACGATCAGTGACGATTGTTTCTGGAAGACCATGAAGTCGGTATATGTCATGAAGAAAAGCTGCTAATGTCTGAGAAGCAGTGGGCAAACTCACGAATGGAATAAAGTGAGCCAACTTGCAAAAGCAGTCATCGATAACCAGAATGCAAGTAGGACGACTACAAAATCCATAGCTATAGTATGCCATGGATACGTAGGTACGTTCAAGGAGTGAGGAAGACCAGCCGGTTTGTGATGAGTCATTTTCTGCATATTGCACAAAGGGCAGGTAGAAACGTAAGCAAAATCACTGGATTTCATATCCGGCCACCAAAAATGCTGGGAGATCAAGTCAAGAGTGGAGGATTGACCCCGGTGGCCTGCTGAACGTGAATCATGAAACCCCTGAAGGATGGATTCCCGTAGATTGGTCGTGGGTAGATAAAGTTTACCACTGAGGAAACCAAGACCTTCAGTAACACTGAAGTTTCTGCTTCTTCACAGCTTAGCCATTGAAGGGTCAGTGGCTTGAGGTTCCTTGACCAT
This sequence comes from Ambystoma mexicanum, assembly GCF_040938575.1. Lineage (NCBI taxonomy): Eukaryota > Metazoa > Chordata > Amphibia > Caudata > Ambystomatidae > Ambystoma > Ambystoma mexicanum. Next base: position 1,246,836,536 of record NC_090922.1, on the reverse strand, counting down.
CTCAAGGGACGATTGAGTGGCTAATAGAAAATGTTTGGAGGGAAGGAGCAAAGATGTGGTCGCAGTAGAATAAGAGCCACCATCCGTAGAACATGACTGGTCGTTGGCTTTGATATTCTGCGTTCCAGGTATGTGAGTGATTTTAAAGTCGAATTGAGAGAAGAACAGTGCCCACCGGGCTTGACGATTATTGGTGCAGGTCAAAGTGTGAAGAAATGGCTAATTCCTATGATCCGTACAGACCTCCACAGGAAACCGGCTCCCCAGTAAATGATGTCTCAATTTGAGGAAACTCTCTGATGGCCAAAAGTTCCTTTTTTGATAACGGTGTAATTCCTCTCATTGGGGGTGAGTTGCCTGGAGAAATAAGCAACAGGATGTTGAAGACCGTGTAAGGAACTCATGGTGGCAACAGTAAAGACAGACACAAGTGATCACAGTTCAATGGTGTATATTAAACTGTAGGCAGGTTGGAAAAAACGCCTAATCTAAACCTAAATCTAAGATGGGAGCAACCTTCAACCATCAAACGAAAATAAGGCAGTCCTAGTGGCGTTGTGTCAAAATAAAAAGGGCCTATACTAAGAAACCTATTGCCAAACTTTACAATTAATACAAAAAGGGTGTGGTATAGTTTTCAAGAAAAGAAGAAGTGTTAAAAAAATAATGTCAGAATGCGCTAGCTTGGGTCTTCCTTGCCTATGTTTTGAGCACGGGATATGGCGGGATCTTGGATCACATACGCTCTCGAGCTTCGCCAGCATGAGACAGCAGTTCCACTTGCAGCTAATATGGCCGTCGATGGCCAAGTCTTGTTTCTCTTGAAAATCTCTTACCTTCGGGGTCTGACGTATTCAAATAACAAAGCAAAAGTTCCTTCAACAAAATTAAAGTTTGTTTCCTGGTTTTACTTAGGGTGAAGATTCTTCACCCCTGTGTCCCCCTCTTCCAGGCGCTGACCTTTGTTCCTCCTGGTTTTAAGTGATAGGTGTTCACCCCCAGGATCTCCCTCTTCTGGGTTGGATCCTAAAAGAGTTCCTATTGATATCAAGGCCTTCGGTACTTGAGTCTCCTGGTTCTGGGGGCCTGATAGGTTTACAAAAACAACTAACAAACACAAAGTTCTGTTCTACGTATTTCTCAGGTGATGGCTTCACCCATGGGTCCCCATCTTCCGGGTGCAGACCCCTCTATACTTTCAGCCTCCCTCCACCGGTTTCACTATGACTTCTCCTTCATTCACAAATCTTAATGTCTTTTTAAACATTTCCAGTGGACATCCCTCGGCCGAGATCACCTTTGTCAACAGAGAAGCTAGTCTTGGGACTCTAGACTTTGCCCCTCCTCATCAGCATCCCTCTTCTGGGTTCACTCTTGCCGACTTCACATTCACATTTTCTGTCAATGTTTGAGGGATTCACTTCCCTTGCTTCCTCTATAGTTCTTAGGTCAAAGGATTTCGACTGTACAGGGATTTTGCTTGACCTCCTGTATGACCACTTTGACTTGTCTTGACGGCTCTCTTACAGCCTTCTGATATCTGTAGTTTCACTCAGACGGGGTTCAGACGGAGATCGACCAGAGTTTCTCAGAGCAGCACCCACATGGTTCTGGTCCCCTTCTGCAGCTGGTATCCCCTTTACAATTGTACAGTTATTTAAGCTTCTCTCACTTTGCTACTTTGCGACTTTCATTCATCACAGCCCGGCTCTCCTTTCGACTCACCAACTGTGATGAACCGATTGGCTTTTCTCATAACTGGAGTCAAGGCCAGTACCACGGTAGCATGAGCCTCCCTCATCTCTAACTATCAGCTTCGATACGCTCTGTGTACCATTGACATTTGTTGCAGCACACTTGGGCGATTGTCCTCAGTCTTATGATTCCTTCTGCAGACGTTTTGTGTTTTTTTTTTGCGAAGGGCAAGGTCATGTCTCCCCTCATCAGCCTCTTAATGTTTGCCACCTTTCTCCTTCTCTTGAACTGCTGGGTCTGGATAGCTGTCTCGTCGTGTGGTCTGGAAACAGACAGGTGACTACCATACTAGGCCTGACGACATTTCTGGTAGAGCTGGAGAAAAACAAAGGTGAGGGAGGGGGGTGCAGAAAGGGAGGGGAGGAACAAAACAAGCGACTATCGTACTAGGCCTGATGACATTTCAGATAGTGCTGGGGGGGGGACTATGGGAAGGGGTGAGGAGACAGGCGAGGTTGCTATCATACTAGGTCCAGGGACAATTCTGATAGAGTAAGTGCCTAGAAGAAACTAAGGGGAGAAGGGGAGGAGATAGGAAAAGGGAGAGAAAGGGAGAGGAGGAGAGAACTGAGAGTAAACAGTCAAGAAAAAGAGGAGAAGCAAGAGGGGAGAGCGAATACAATTGCAGAGGTCAGTAGTAACACATAATGTTGCAAGCCAGGATACAAGAGGAAGATGGGAACAGCATGATTCAGGGCCACCATGAGTACAAGATACAAAGGAAGCCCAGCATGAGAGTTGAGAAAGGGTGATGCACCGTGAATCAATGAAGCCCATAAAAGTCAAATCCAGCATTGGCCTCAAGATCGTGATGGTGAAACCAGAATGCATCGAGACAGACTCCTGCAGAAATAGTCTGGAGGGGCCGAACACAATTGCAGAAGTCAGTAGTAACACATAATGTTGCAAGCCAGGATACAAGATGAAGATGGGAACAGCATGATTCAGGGCCACCGTGAGTACAAGATGCAAAGAAAGCCCAGCATGAGAGTTGAGAAAGAGTGATGCACCGTGAATGAAAGAAGTCCATAAAAGTCAAATCCAGCATTGGCCACAAGACGGTGATGGTGAAACTAGAATGTATGAGGACAGACTCCTGCAGAAGTAGGCTGGAGGGGCCCAGGGGGAGCAGGGTAGAAGAATCAAGCAAAACTGGCAACACCTATGTGCGAGAAGTGTGGGGGGCACAAGCGAACATCACGAGGGACCAGAGGGGGTGGGGATGGCCTGTGGGGACAGAGGGAGTAACATATGTTGGTGCATGCTTACCTGCTGTCTGAGCAGGGGGTTGTGCCCTGGGTCCTCCTGGTCCGAATAGGTCCAAACAGGAATTGCCCTTTTGATTGGCTGCCTTTCGCTTTGGACGCCCGGGCGAGAGATGCCCTTCATATAAGACTTAAGAACTGGAAGGAAGAGGCAGGGCTAAGAAGGTGGGTGGTGCTTAGGCCAGGTGACCTAGATGCACTTGAACTTGCTCCCCATCTGCAAAGGAAAAGAGGCTGGAGGGCTCCTTAAGTAGGGAAAAAGAGCAGCAACCAGGAAGGCACCAGGTGGGCGGGGCTTGCTAAGTGTGGAAAAAGAGTGGCAACCTGGAAGGCATCAGGTGGACTGGCCTTAGGCCAGGTGACCTAGATTCACTTTCAGCTGCTCCCCATCTGCAAAGGAAAAGAAGCTGTAGGTAGGGCTCTTTAAGTAGGAAAAAAGAGCAGCAACCAGGAAGGCACCAGGTGGGCGGTGTTTGATAAGTGGGGAAAAAGGCTGGAGGGCTCCTTAAGTAGGGAAAAAGAGCAGCAACCAGGAAGGCACCAGGTGGGTGGGGCTTGCTAAGTGTGGAAAAAGAGTGGCAACCTGGAAGGCATCAGGTGGACTGGCCTTAGGCCAGGTGACCTAGATTCACATGCACCTACCCCCCATCTGCAAAGGAAACAAGGCTTGAGGGCTCCTTAAGAAAGGCAAAAAGAGTGGCAACCAGGAAGGCACCAGGTGGCCGGGGCTTCCTAAGTGGGGAAAAAGAGCGGCAACCTGGAAGGCACCAGGTGGGTGTGGCTTAGGCCAGGTGACCTCCATCCACTTTCACCTGCTCCCCATCTGCAAAGGAAAAGAAGCTGTAAGTAGGGCTCTTTAAGTAGGAAAAAAGAGTAGCAACTAGGAAGGCACCAGGTGGGCGGTGCTTGATAAGTGGGGGAAAAGAGCAGCAACCTGGAAGGCACCAGGTGGGTGACGCTTAGGCCAAGTGACCTAGATCCACTTGCACCTGCTCTCCATCTGCAAAGGAAAAGATGTTGGAGGGCTCCTTAAGTAGGGAAAAAGAGCAGTAACCAGGAAGGCGCCAGGTGGGCGGGGCTTGCTAAGTGGGGAAAAAGTGTGTCAACCTGGAAGGCACCAGGTGGGTGGGGCTTGCTAAGTGGAGGAAAAGAGGTGCAACCTGGAAGTCATCAGGGGGCCGGGGCTTAGGTCAGGTGTCCTAGACCCACTTGCAGTGTTTTTAAATGTCCTATGGAAGCGGATGATGATGTCCCCCCCAGCCACTGAGAGACTGCCTCGCAGCAGTGGCGATGTGGATGATTGAAAACTGGCTTAAGTTAAACAGGGAGAAGACTGAAGTACTGGTGGTTGGCCAAGCCTCCGCCGGTCCCTGCTGGACCTCAGATTATTGGCCAGTATGTCTTGAGCCCTGCCCGAAACCTTCTGCTGTAGTCAAGAGCCTTGGCGTTAAGGTCATGGCTTCTGGTTCCAGATAAGCACAAATCTGTATACTTTGCCAGACCGGCTTCGCTAAACTGAAAATCCTGAAGAAGGTTCTTCCTTTCCTTCCTAATGAAGCTATGGCCAAAATTGTGGGGGCAATAGATTATTGCAACAGCATTTATCTTGGTCAGCCAGAAGTGCTACTTCAGCGCCTGCAGATCCTTCAGAATGCAGCAGCAAGGCTTGCTCTAAATGCTCCCAGAATGTCACATTCTTATGATCTTCTTCAGTGCCTTCATTGGCTGCCTGTTAGAACCCGGGCGAACTTTCAGATACTATGCATGGTTCACTGTGCTATTCACTCTGCTTGAGCTGAATTCCTTCAAGCTAAGCTATCTCTTTATCAACCTAAGAGATACCTCTGCTCATCCAACCAATTTCTGTTGTCTGTCCCCTGCTTTCGACATGCTCAGGTGGGAGGCAGACCTTTCTCTGTGCTGGCCCATTCTTTGTGGAATGCCCTTCCTTTTCATATTAGGAGCAACCACGTTTTATCAATCTTTCACAAACAGCTCAAAACAATGTTATTTTAAATGTGGGATGTTATCCTCTCCTCTCTGGTTTCTTTCAGCGCATTGATGCCACCAGGTCTTTGTTGCATTTTATAAATACTCATACAATACAAGGTGTCGAAGGAAGGGGGGATACCATGTCTCACCTGTCGGTGTCCCGCTCCCACTCCCTGAGGAGTCCATGAGGAACCTCCCAAACTAGTTAACCCCAGGAGTTGGAACCAATAGCGATAGCCATGTCCTGGCCACCTGGATGACAGATCCCTGGGGTTTAGCCAGGGAGGCACCTTCAGGTTTCTCAAAACCGGCAGTAGGATATTTTTGTAGGAGCACCAATAGCAGAAGCAGAGGCATCAGCTTCCACAATGAAAGTATGATCTTCGTTGGGGTATTGTAGAATCGGTGCCTTCAAGAATTAATGCTTGATGTCGACGAAAGCCTTTTCAGCCCGATCCATCCACAGAAAGTACTGGCATTTGCATGGAAGCTGAGTCATTTCACAGGTGCTTTGGGCAAAGTCTGGGATAAACTGAGGATAAAAATGTGAAAAACCCAAAAAGCGTTGCACTGCTTTCACATCATGTGGACTAGGCCATTCTTGTATGGTCGTGATTTTTCTAGGATCCATATGAATACCTTGAGGACTGATGACATAGCCTAGGAACTCAATCCTTTCTTTGTGGAATTTGCCTTTCATCTCCTTGGCGTACAGATGGTTCTCAGGGAGATGCCTGAGGACTTTGGAGACTTGGGCTACATGTTCCTTCAGGGAGGTTGAGAAGAATAAAATGTCGTCCAAATATATCCATGTGTTGATTCCCAAAAGGTCTGAAAAGAGTGAATCCATTAAATGTTGGAAGACTGTTGGGACATTACATAGCCCGAAAGGAATAACTTTATATTCGTAATGCCCCTGAGGTGATATAAATGCAGTCTTCCACTCGTCTCCTGCCGTGATACGCACCAGATAAATCAATCTTAGTAAACACTCGGGCATCATGCAATGATTCCACAATATCATGAATAAGAGACATGGGATACCTGTCCTTGATGGTTATCTCCTTGAGTAGGTGATAGTCCACACAGGGCATCAATGTGTCCTCTTTCTTGGGGACAAAAAATAACAATGCACCCACTGTTGACTTGGATGGTGGAATGTATCCTTTAGCGAGGCATACCTGGATGTATCTTCGTAATTCTTCAAATTCCTGCCTGGTAAGAGAGTACACTCGCCCATGGGTAATGGGTTGGTCTTTTCGTAACTTGAATTCACAATCGAAGGGTCTTGCAGGTGGGACTGGTATATCCTCGGGTGCTGAAAATACTTTGTCAAAGGAGGCGTATACTGGAGGATGAGTATGACAAAATCTGATTGTTGGACCGAGTCTGTCCCAGCAGACAAAAGGAACCATGGAGAACTGGTAGAAACAGAACATTCAGTAGTACACCTATCAGATCCAAAGATCAAGGTTTGTGTAGCCCAGTTGATGAACGGGTTGTGAAAAATCAACCATGGCAGTCCCAACATGAGGGAATAGGAGGGGGACTGGATGACAGGGACGTCATTTGGGGGTCACCAGAGGTCGCAAGAGCGACCGCTGGCGATTGGCCAGTGACCCCTGTCAATCTCTTGCGACCTCTGGCTGTTGACCAATCAGAGGAGGAGGGGGCAAGGCCACAGCGTGCTGCAATGCTTGTGGTCCTGGTCCTCCATTTTGATTTCATTTGCGGTTAACTGCACGTGCTGGCAGCTGCTCCCCGATCAACTCCAGTGACCCGTGCCCTGAAGACCAGCTGCTGTGCCGCGACTAAGTCTGGTGAGTAGTGGGTGCCCGGTGTCGCTGTGTGTGTGTGTGTGTGTGTGGGCGGTGGGGGGGCGGGTGGACCGGGCCTCTGGCGTGCAGCACTGCAGCCGTCGGCGACGGCTTGCGGTGCGCGCTGCTGGCTGCCTGGGTGGTTTTGTTTTTAAAGCGTCCCTGCCGCGAGGACCCAGCGGCGACACCGCAGGCGAGGGCATGGCACATTTCCGACCACCAGCACGGCAGAGTCGCAGAGACATTCTGATCCCGTAGGTATGACCTGGGCTGTACAGATGCTTTGTCACTTGGCACTAGTGTTGGTTGTAAGTGTGACCTGTCTCCCGAGAGTACCATATGCGATCTGTAGTTAGTAGGAGGAGGCCAAGGCTGAGGAATTTTGAGGTCAGTCAAGTATGATTTTCACTTTTGGTTTTAGGGCTGTGAAAGCGGCTGGTGATGATGATCAGCAAAGGGGGCCTGAGTGGTGAAAGTGGGATTTGAAGGTAGGAGAAGGGCGGGTTCGGAGAGCCCGCAACAATGGACTGAAGCCGTTAAAATTCCGTCAAGTGGGTTCTGGAGGTCAATAATGCAGGGATGGTTGAGTACTGGCATATTAGGGTTTTGAATAGGGGCAGAAGGTTTGGGTGCTTAGTGATGGTGAAAAGGACGTGAGGAGGCAGTGACAATTGAAAGTACTGGGCAGAAAGTGAGATATGGGGAACTGGAGGTCGTTGAAGGGGAAAGCATTCAGTTTACAATGAGAGAGGTGGTAGCTGATGGCTTGGTGTATGAGGGAAGTGGCTGAAGGCTCAAAAGGGGCTTTAGTGGGTTTGATGAGTGGCAGGGTTGCAACGAAACCTACATTTCGTGGGGGGCTAACTGGTGTTGAGTGTTGTCTGGTGTGGGGCCTAAGCAAAGCACAATATGCCAGTGAGACAAGGGGTGTAGACTTTTGGTTTTGTGGGTGGGGGTGGCAAAAAAAAGTCCCATTGCAACATATGGGGATTTTCACGTAATTGGCGATTCCTGCAGGGTGGGGGGCGGGCCCCAGAGCACCCGCATACTCAGTGCCCCTGAGTGAGACTACACCCTGCCCTAAGGCCGGCCCTGCCAATAAGGTTTGCCCTTTAAGAAAATGCAAACACCAGGGGACAAGGCGGTAGTGCAGTGTGCCACCCCTTTCCATCTCCTCCACATGCCTCCTTCCAACTCCTACCCTCTACCTTGCACGCAAACATACATAATGAACAAACTTCCATGTCCTTTCTGCTTAACAAAAAGCAAGTGTGCACATCACCCCTCTCCCCTTGGGTTGTTATATGTTGGCTTGCATCCATGGGAGGGTGCTGATGTGTACATTTGATTTTTGTTAGACAGGGAGCTGAGGGAAACCTTTCCTGAAACTACCAGCTTTAATGTTTTACTGTGCTCGTGCAAAAACATCTAACGCCACTAGTTTACATTGATTCTGCTGTTATATGACGGAGCAGAACACAGAAGCAGGCTGCATTTACGTTTTGTAATATAAACGTGTGTACATGATACCAGCTATTTAGTAATCTGGGTGGTGGGAGAACCCTTTCGTTTTGTGGTAGTGTCATGTGTTCTTCAGTTCCTCTGAAAATATGATCCAGTGGTTCCACACAGCAGTTCCCTTCAACATAGCGCAGCCAATATATTATTTGCGATTAGCACCCTTATAAATCGCAATAAATAAATAGCACAGGCACAACGAGATTTGTCGAAGTTGTTTACAAGTTCGTGCGCCCGGAAAGTCCTGCTTCAGGGCGCTGCAACTCTTTATGTTGCTTCTCATGGCCTGTCAGGCATTTCACATCTTTGAGAGGTATGCTTAGAACGGCTGCAAACCTCTTCTGAAACCTGGTGATCCAAACTACTCATGCAGAATTAAGACAAGAATCCATGATACTCGGGTGTGAACCCTAGTTCAGGCAGATCCGGCATCCAGGGAAATGATTTCCAAACCAGTCCATGTATGGTTTCAAGAAATGGTAGGTGCACAAGACCTATGAAACAAAATAAGTACTTTGTGTCTGGGACACTTGTTCTCTCTAAGAGAGGGGGTAGATAGCAGGACGGTATCAGGGCAGGGCAATTGGTGACCAGAAGGCAAATGCAGGACACTTTGAGAGAAAGGACAGGTTTGTCAGGCCATTTTTACAGCTAAGTAGCACCGACAGTGAAACATGACATGGTCCCCTTCACAAGCAAGTAATCCGGCTTCTGACGTTTTAGAGGCAAAACTGGTTTCATTGATTCCTTGGTTCACCATTGGTTGCATACAACAACAATGGGCCTCATTACGAATCAGGCGTTAAGGGGTTAACGGCGCCGTAAACGGCGCCGACCCTTAACACCTGATTACAAGGTCCCTTAGCGCCATGGTGATATTAACGACAGCTTCACTTTTAATGACACTTCTCAATAGGGCTGCTATATTTCAATAGGAAATGACCAACACTACCCTGTCTTTGATAGACCATGTTGGGGAGGGATTGAAGGCATTTTTACTTCCCGCTGTAAGATAAGTCATCACCGGGTCATGTGCCCTCCTGCCCCTCACCACTGTATCCATGTGCCCTCCTGCCCCTCGCTAGTGTGCCTATGTGCCCCTTGCCCCTCGCCAGTGTGTCCAAGTGCCCCCCTGACCCCAGCTTGCAGCAACAGTTTATGTAAATTAAACTGCTTAAATGAACCACAGGCAGATGAAATCCAAGTCATTTGCGGCCTGCAGCCTATACATTTTGCAATGCATTTAACTAGGATTTTACATTGTGACACAATATTATGTAAACTGCTCCTTGCCCGAGCCACACACTCAGCCTGGGCCTGCTGCGGCCTACATAGCTAGTTCCTAGAGATCCTAGGGCAATGGCGCATAACATGCGTCCCTCTGAGTCACAGAAGGTTAATGATGAATCTTTTCCAGGCCGGATGTCAGTCTCTAGGTCTGTTCTGTGCAAAGCCTCTGTGGTCCAGTTTGTCTTTGCATGATGCGTGCACCCCAGAACTCTAAAATTCTATTAAAAATGAATATGGTCTTGTGTTGCACAAATTAATCTTTCTGATATTTTGTTATTATTTTCAGACCTGCATCTTTGTGTGGGAGTTCCTACCTCTCTGTGTTCTCAAAGCCAGCAAACAGTACCAACATTGAGCAGCTGACATCCAGCCTTATCTGTGACCGCTGTGGGAGGTAAATGAAAATGAAGCAACATATTGAAAATGTACAGCATATGTTAATGATCTGATATGTTAGTCCATATCTATTTATGCATTGCAGCCTTGTCCTAGTTTTTCCAACACTAAAGATGGCTGTTTCTCTTCCATTTAATCAGAGAACACCACAAAATTAACTTCAAACTGTATGACACTGAACTCATGCCTCACTACCGTTGTTCTTTTCTTTAGGGGCAGAGTTTGAACAGGTTGCAACTGTTAATCTCTCAAATGTAAAGTATAACCATGACAGATAGGACTGACCTAAAAGTAAGCTACGAAAATAAATACTTGAAATCACTGCTTAGGTATGTACTCAGTGCTCCAGATAAGATTTTGAAGTGGGACTATTGTATTCCCTATTTTGTAAACTTGGAAGTAAAATGATTTTTAGGGAGTAAAAATGTAAATCCAGTTCCCCACGGCAGTATTTTGTAAGCAAGTAAAAATGCTTTAACTGAAAAACGGAAAGTTTTTTCTAATAATTATGTTGCACCTAGTTACTCATACACATTAAAAGATCATGTGCATGTTTACTGATCGAGCAGTAATAATAGTACTTTCTTCCTTTGGAACTACGTGCGTTACCTCTCCAAATATCCATGGAGCTGTGTGCGTGAAAGCAGGAGCTAAGGGTCCACAGTGTTTGTTTCCTATTTTTTGTTGGGAGTATTTGTAATCTGTTTTTCTTTTTGGGGAGTACTCGCTTATTTTCAGGGAGTACAGTGATAAACTTGTAAGCCAAAGCAATACATTTCAGATTTGTCTCCTCTTTGGTATTCAGCGGAAGTGGTCCTCCAAAGAAGAGTGAAGCACAAAAGTGTCGGGAGGACACTGAGGAATCCATCATTTGCTTGAATAATAGCTTCTGATTTAGCAGTACTAAAAGAACGAACATGTCCACACCTACAGGAAAACCCAAAGATCCAAAACAGAGGTTAATCGTTGATATGTTTTCTCCAAAAGCAAGAGGAGCTGGCCCTACTCCAGGCTCTGAGTCAAGCAAGCGCAAGAGGTCTGATGATACCTCAAGTGGCAGTTCAAACACAGCTGTACATGTTGTCCAACCATCGGCCAGCACATCAACTCTTGCTGGCAGCGAAGCTGCTTCTTCAGGTGCAGACAGTGCATCTCCATGTGCTGACATTGGTTCACTATCTTCGCATGCTGACTCTTTGTCTACAGCTCCACCTTCCTTGGCTGACATAGCATCTCCTTCATTTGTGGTGGCCACTGAAGGCTCTTGTTCACGCGCAGACATTGCTGTGATGGTTTCACGTGATGCTGATGACCTAAGCAACAGTTCAACTTTCCTGGATAGCGCTGAGTGCTCTTTCAACCCTAATGTTGAGGATTGTTCTTCCCGTATTGGCATGTTTGATGATCCCCCCACTGTTGCTTGCTCTCCCGACATTTCACTCCTCGGGGAGAGCACAGGCAGCTCTTGGTTGCAGAGCGATAACAGTATGCAGATGTGTCTAGCTGAGCAAGGCATTCCAAGAAGATCCCCAGCTCCCAATTTAGATGACAGTGTGGTGACTGATCTGTCACCAAATCCATGCAGTGACCCGGTACAGCCTAAACTTCCTACATACCCTGTAACTGGTTCCCGTAAGTTTAACGGAGACTACCAAACATATCCTTGGTTGGAGTATTCAATTCTGAAAGATAAAGTATACTGCTTTGCATGCAGACATTTTGGTTCTAATTCTGGAGGAGGGGGGCGTGCACGTGGCAATGTTCCATTTGTTGACATTGGCTTTGCTAAATGGGAAAAGACACGTCGTTTTTTAAAGATGCACTCAGATTCTGATAAGCATAAGTCTTCGGTTGTAGCTTGGGCAGACTTTAAGCGTGTACAACAGACTACAGGCCCTCAACACTCAATTGTTTCAATGCTAGAAAAGGTTGGGGACCAAGAGATTGAAGAGAATCGTCAACATGTGCTGCAGTTACTTAAGGTTGTATGTCTTTTGGGTCATCAAGGACTTGCTTTCCGAGCCACAGACGAGTCGCAAGACTCCCACAATAAGGGAAACTCATTAGCAATATTGCGTTTGCTGTCTGATAATAATTAACTTCTTAAAGTAAAAATGGCTAGAAGATATGGGCACTACACATCTCCTGAGTATCAAAATGACATGATCTCAGTTGTGGCAAATCCTGTACGTCAGAATATCGTTAGGAAAGTGACAAAGCACTTTGCAGTGTTGGTTGATGAAACCAAAGACATTTCACATAAAGAACAGATGAGCTTTGTGATCCAGTTTGTAGATCAAGATGGGAACATTCAGGAAAAAGCCATGGGATGTTACCACATGGAGAAGTTGGATGCCTCCAGTTTAGCTGCAGCCATTGACAAATCTGTACGCAATGCTGGCCTTGACTGGAAGAACTGTGTGGCACAATGCTATGTAAAAGCTCAAACAGAAAGTGGTCTGGCAGTACAAGAATTAGAAAGACTTTGTGGCACTAGATGGTTTTATTGGTATGCTTGTGTTAAAAAAAATACAGGCTCGATTTGAAACCATTATAGTTGTTCTCAGTGTAATAGAATCATTGCAACAACGTGACAAGCAGGCTTGTTCAGAAGCCAGAGGACTTCTCCGAAATATGCAGTGCTTTGAGTTTTTGCTAACTTTGTTAAGTATGGAATCAATTCTGAAAAAGATTAGTGTGTTATCTGATGAACTTCAGAGAAAGAATCTTGATTTGCCAGATGCGAGTAACCTAATTCAAGTGACAAGAACTGCCCTTGTCAACCTTCGACAAGAATGCCATTGGGTGAAAATCGTCAATGACGCAACGGAATTGGCAGAAAAATGTGGTATTGAAACAGTTGAAGACCACGACCGCAGAGCTTTAGCAGTAAGGCAGCACCAACTGAGCAGCAAACTAAACAAATACCTTGTTGGTACTACTGTAGGGAAGAGGCCTGGACATTATGAGCACTCTGAGGATCGAATGCCACAGACTGAACGGATAAAGCAAGAGGTGTTTTTCTCCACCTTGGATAGGTTTGTAAGAGAGTTGGATGCTCGTTTTATAGATAACATGGGGCTTATCAAGGCTGCCGGCATGTTCAATCCAAGGGCTAAAAATTTCTTGGAGGACTCATCTGCAGATGTTCTTGCTCGGCACTACCTAGGGCCCTAAGCAAATTATGCTGGATTGCATTCAGGCCTTGACATTGCAAGGAGCTATTTATCTGACAAGACTTTAGCAGGTATTCACTCTGTATATAATATTCAAAAGGCTTTTCTGAGGTCCTAAACCTGTTGGATCTGGTTCTTGCATTGCCGATTACAACTGCAACAAATGAGAGGTTCTTCTCCTGTTTGAAATTAGTTAAAAACTATTTGCGAAATAGATGTGGAGACAACAGACTTAGTGATTTGTTGGTAATGGCATGTGAACCTATGGAAGTTGAAGAGGTAAATTTAAGTGATGCCATTGACCGATTTGCTGACATGCGACACAGGAGGTATCCTCTGAAAAGATTTTCCAGTTAGGTCTTTCTTTTCAAGTCACGCAGACCTAATCAGCACCACATAGTCTTGAAAACCATCTGCTACTCTCCTACACTACCAGCCTCTTCTCCTCATGAAGCCAGCCATAATACATCGCTCATGCACTGCAACCAGTTTGTCTTATCTTCAAAACACTGCATGGTATGCTGTTGAATTTTGTCAACATCCTGTTATTTACCAGTGAGCTAAGCAACAATGGACCATTACGTCAGAAACATCATGTGTGTCTTTAAAATGGCAGCATCTGCCACACTGCCGGCATCCTACAGATTTTCAGTCTAAGCAACAGCAATACATTCAATTAACATTTTCCTGTGAAGCCAGACAGGCAATACTAGTAGCACAGGCACAAGCATCTGTCAACCGCCAGTCTCTTAGAATTTGAGTAGCCTCAATCAGCATCTTCTTGACAACTCAGCCAGAAGCTGCAGCACAGCTGGAACTTTGTGTCATGAAAACATTTTCTATCCGATTCCTGCCTGGCTCTTCTTCATTTCCAGTCAAGGAAGCAATGATGAGCCATCTAAGCAGCAACTTCCTTTAAGCCAGTCACCAGCTGCCCCACAGCTACAGTTCTGTCTTCACAATGCCAGCACCGTATCATTGATTTGAAGTCAACCAAGCGATGATGAGACACACCCAGTCAGTGTCCTCTGTTAAAACCAGCCCGGCACCATCGGCATCACAGCCAGTATTCTGTGACCTCAAAACAGCACCTGCCATACTTGCAGCCTCTTCTCTGCCAAACACCTGCAGCTCCACTACCAGAGTTCTGTCTTCTTGATCTGTTGCCACTGAACACTCACAGACCTCTCCTCTGGTTTCTGGTCACCTAAGCAACAACCTGCCTTCGAGTCAGAATCTTCACCTCACATGCCATTGAAACAGCAGCACCGGCACGTCTGTCAAGCCACTGTTCTGCTCAATCTGGTAAGAAACTACATTTTAAGTCTTATGATCAGAGTGAAGGAAGAGCAACTGTTGGGCATTATCCCAAAACCTATATAATAGTACTAATTGCTGGAATGTGTACCATTGTGGAGAGGTGCGGGGTGTGGAGGACAATGAACATGTAGGAACAGAAACCTAGGCATATAAAGAGTGTTGGTGAGTGTGGGAGTAATGCAAAATGAAGCCAGGATTTTTTTCCCCCATAGGGGACAGGACTGATGAGGCTTTTGGTACTGAAGTTTGTATCACTCAGTAATGCACTGTATGCCTTGAACACATTTTGAACTAATCTTTTGGCAGCCAAAATAACACAAGAAGAAGAATCATTAAAAACTGAGGATGCCATACATGTTTTCTGGTGAAATATTCTCTCTCTCCCCTTTTATCCTGGCTTTCCCCTATCCCCAAGCCCGCCTATCCGTCCTTGTCCCCCCAGAATGTGATTTTGCTCTGTAGTTCTATTGAAATAACAGGGCAGATCCACATAAAGAGGGGATTGGGGTTCATACACTTCACGTGGCAACACGGACCTTGACACTTCTACATATGATGATCCATTCTTGTATGAAATGTCACAATACACTGATATCGTAACCATTTTTTTCTTAGTGCACTGAGGGATAATGCTTAATGAGGCCACTTCTGTGATCTCATAGTGGGGGCGTGGTCAAATGACCACTTCATGTGGGGTGTGGTCTAATGACATCACTTCCTGTGGGGGTGTGGCCAAATGACATCACTTTCTGTGATGTCACTCTTGGGGGCGTGGCACTGTGATGTCACTTCCGCTACCCCTGGCATTTTGGTGAAATGACGTCCCTGCTGGATGACAGCATGTGCAAGATTCTCTTGGTGTTGATTAATAACGAAGGTAAGGGATTCTGTTTCCTGGGTTATGGCACCCAAGGCCAATGGGGTACCGTCAATACCTTCCATCAGGGAACGTTACTTTTATTGCCGGATAAGAATGTAATTCCTTTCACAGAACTGCACATCCATGTAGTTTCCTGAAGCACCTGAATCCACCAGCGCCAATACCTGTAGGGGCTGGTCTTTTTCATTCCAGAATATTAAAACCTCTAATGCAAACAAAGCTTGGGGTGGCATTGCTTGATCCGATTTGGTAGGAAGAGATGATGAAGAAACAGGGCTCAATGTTTCCTTCCTTTCTGACAATGAGCCCACTAATTTCCCCCAGTCATTGCTGGTCGAATGCTCAAAAAATGTATGCCATCACCGCAGTACAGACACAACTTATTGGTCCAACGTCTTCTCTTTTCTGCTTCCGATAACAGGCCCTGAACAGCACCTAGCTGCATGGGTTCTGCTTCGGTCTCCCACATAGCAGTTGGAACCCGTGAAGTATGAGCAGCAGGTTGGGCGAAATGGATAGAGTATTGAGGTCGTCTCTCAGAACGTCTTTCCTTGAGCCTTGGCATTTTGTTCGGTCAAAGGGGCTACAGTGTTCTGGACTATAGTATCCTTTAATGCCTAGTTCTCTTTTTTTAGGGAGGCTACTTATTAGCGTAGTGCTCTAACTTCCTCATGAAGTTCCTAAACAGCCTATGGATCAGGGGACAGGTGTCACAATCTGTCGAGGATTAATGACCGCTGGCACGTACCTGTCTTGGTGGTCTTCTTGTCTGGTAGGGCCACGGCGAGAACCAGGATGGTAAGACAGAAGGGTGATACAGGAATACTACCCTAAGCCTGCCTTCCAATTGATAGTTCAAGGAGGCAATTCTGGGGCAGTTCTCCCTATACCATGGATTGATACCCCGGATTAATGTGGTATAGGGACAGTGCAAGGCACTGTACTGGGGTACCACTGAATGCTGGTCACTGAATGCCATTATCAGGAAGGCTCAAGAGCAAGAGAGAGAGCGAGGCAAAGAAAGGTGGACAAGTACAGGGCAAGAAGCAGGACAAGCAAGGAAAAGGTGCAAAGCAGAATCACCCAGAATGAGGTGAACAGAGAAAAGGAGAAAGAGCAGAGCTCAGGAGAGAATCAACAAGGTAGTGGAGAAGCAGGGAGTAGAGCAACTTCCTGGCTTTTATCCTCGAGGAATGGGAACAAGTCTGTTGATAGTAGGTTGCCCAGCAACCTGGCAAGGAGGCGAAGAGTAACGCAGTGGGTCAGATTAAAATGCTGGCTCGATTCCCTGAGCCGGTGATGTCCCAAGACATGGAACACCCAACGCATTGGAGACCACGTCTACAGCACTATGGAAAATGGAGCCCCGAATTGGCAGGTAAGTGGGAGCGGGTGCTGTGACAAAAGGGCATGGCCGCGGGGTGCCGAGGGACAGGCGCCAGCAAGGGTAGAGCCGCCAGGCCCTCAAGACCAATTTGAGGAATCGGGGGCCTGGCAAGCGTGTAACACTCTCCACCCAAGATAATAATAACAATAATAATTTAGCATTTATATAGCGCTACGAACCCTCAGGCATTTGAGTCAATAAATTAGCACCACACACCGTGGGTAATAATAAGCATATTATTACCCACGGTGTGTGTGGTGCCCATTTATTGACTTCGCAAGGATGAAAGGCTGAGTTTGGCGCTGCCGGGATTCAAACCTGCGACAGCAGGCTCTGCACAGATGTCGAAGCGAGTGCTCTACTCCCTGTGCTAGTGGACTGGCTCAAGATGGTTGTAGGCAGCTGTCTCAGGATACCCCAAGGGGCAGTTCTCCTTCACGATGTTTAGCAGCTCCTCTTCCAAGAGGGTTTTTAGACAGGATCTCACCAGTTCTGTGTCCTCTTCCCTTCTCCAAGGAATTTTTACGCTGTAAGCCACCTCCACCCCGCCCCGAAATATTGAGATCAGGAGGTGTTAACTTATTAGTTCATTGAACATTTATCCTCTTCTCCTCCCAAGGTCCAACCCCTCTCTGCCCTGATAAGCCCTTGGAGTTCTAGAGTGGAATTGATACCACAGATAAATCCACCCACCAAAGTTGGCATTTAAACTTTTCAGATTTCTTACCCAAAAAGTCCCAACATGACAACTATTTTTAATTTCCATTTATCTGCAGCAATATATATTTCTAAACTCAGCAAATCATGGAGGACTGGATGTAATGACTCCCGGGTTTGCACCATGTTGCATTTGCAATTTGTGGTTATCATCAACCTTTACCACCATTCATGTGATACACTTGTCCCGAGGTTCAGCTTTTACCCCCTTTTACCCCCTTTCTGCAAAGCTGTGACTACTTTTTAATTTGGTACCTGAGTTCTAAAATTTTGATTAGTATGCGAATTTCCCCCACAGAACCTCCTTGAAATAATCTCTAGTATGACAACTGGATGGCGTTTCAAGCCCTTAAGATGATAAAGAAACTAAAATGTGGTTCTATGGGCATTACTTTGGCACCATAAATGATAAATATTCTCTTATTAATGACACAACTAGTTTCAGTTCACATTAGCTCTGTTGAGTTTCATTTCCCTGAAATCACATGGTACAGTCTGTTGGGCTGCAATGTTGACATAGGGCCTCATTCCGAGTTGGGAGGTAAGGGATACCGGGCACTGGTAAGGAGACCGGTGCCGGTAAACCCTTACCGCCCAATTCCGAGGTCCCTTAACGGGACCCGCAAAGGACGTGTGGTCTGGCCACACGTTCTTTACGGGACCCATTAAGGGACCTTGGAGCTAATAACGGGCCCGCAATTAGCGGGCCCTTTATTAGCGCCTTCCCATTCAGCCCTATGGGGGCTCAAATGGGAATGGGGAATGGCATTTGGAATGGGGACTTACCAGGTTCGCCTAGGTCAGAATGTCCCGGTAAGACCCCATTCCACCAGACCGGACCCGGTTTTGGAGGCAGCCATGGCGCTAATAGCGCCATGGCTACCTCCAAACTCGGAATGAGGGCCATAGTCTGCAATTAATCCATTAGCTCTCCTCTGCCCAGGGCTAATAGTCATTTGTATTGTTCCTACCAGACACCAAGCCACATGAAAACAATTTGATTCTTACTGAAGGGTTCTGCATAGCAACTGGCTCAGGAATTGAAACCCAAACCCATCCATTTACTGGGCCCACAAATGCCTTTCTTATTTCACATGAAGAAAATAGCCTGTTCACTCTGTGACATGTATTTTGCATGAGAAGCTTATTATTGGTTTTAATACATTGCATCTCGCCATCACACACACAGTATTTTCCCTGATATTTTTATTTTAGCATGGGAACCTTTTTCTTCATATCTTGATTTAACTGCAAACACACATGTAAAACCCTTTACATTTCTAGGCTGGTGAATGGCACATTTCCCATGGAGAAGAAGACTTTCATTTTTCTGTGGCAGTTAAATGTTGCTGTTGTCTCTCAGTCAACACAGTGATGTGTCTTTTCCATGTTACAATGTGCCTTGTGTCAACTGCAGAAATACATTTAGCAGTATTGAAGTTTTAAGGCAGGCTTTTCATTCACCTGTGGGTCTAGCCTGTCCTTTCAGTTATATCTTTTGGGGCTGTGTTCAAACCCCACATAAAGTAGCATTTATACTTCACCACCTAATCTCTGAAACGTTTATTGAAACTACCACTATGTGCTAATAGCGTTATAGACCTCAGGAGGGGCTATGATGGGTTATTATCCCGCAATAACCACTGCTCCGCTTGGTCTATAAGTCTATAGTTGTTCATGGTCAAATCATCATCCCCTTAACAATTGGTCTCTTGCTCGCACCACTACTGGAAGAAATGTTCCTTTTGTGCTATGTAGAAAGAATCTAGACTGGATAATTAGAAGAAACACATCCATATGAGTAATGTGCTTCAAATAAATATTTTGCGTTGCTTGATAAAAGATCCTTTAGAAGTCACATTATAATTAAACGTTATTGGAACGCGATGATAGATATCTGTTGTTTTGTCTAAACTTCACCAATTAACAAATTCCCATGAACATTTTCTATAAACTAATGAAGGAGTTGCCAGTGATTGAAATTTTAGATGTAAGCAATCTGTAAATCTAGTTATCAGATTAATTAAATAAGGCATTCTGCTAGAGAGCTGTCTTTGCAATGTCTGTTGGCTCTGGCAACCAGCAGAAAAAGGGGACTATAGTTGAATAGTGATGTATTTTTTGTATTTTATGTGTGTAGTTATGTGACAAGCAGAATGTAATATATGGGATAAAGAGTCCTCTACCTTACATCATAAGGATAGCGCAAGTCACCAAGGAATTCTGTGACGAAATTGAAATATAGTTTCTACACACAGTACAGGGTATTTTATGCTATATAATACACAGTAACACCCTGTCATATCCCCTTTAATACCAAGCCTCTTGCTTAATTTAATATAAGCGATCTTACCATTGTTGATTCATATAATCACAGTAGAATCTATTGGCCAATGTGCTGAAGAAAAATAGTTTAGGCACTTTAGCAAAATGTTTCAAAACACGTGTTGTGGTTTAAAATAAATGATACCATGCAGATAGATTATGGGCTCATTACGAGTGTGGCGGCCCGTAAACAAAGATGCCGGTAAGGTTACCTGCACCCTTGTTTCTGGGCCGCCACACTACAAGTTTGCCTGCAGGGGCCGTTGTGCCCGGTAGGTCTGACCATGCCGCCGCAACGACCCCGGTAGGTAGAGTTGTCATGGAAACACCGGCACCGTTAGAAAATTCGATGCCTGACTTCCCTCACCGGCGGGACTTGCAATGTCCCAGTGGCACCGGGAAGCCAATCGCCGGAAACAGTGTTTCAGGGTCAGCGGCAACCCGGCGGCTAACCGCTGACCTTGTAATAAGGCCCTATTTCTCTCTTTTGTTAAACTAGAATAAAAAACACACTACACTAAACAGATCATTAACAATTTTAGAAGAAAGGAATTAAAAAAGCTAGTCAGAGCTTTAAGTGCTGCTGTAAAATCTGGAATTCTGCCATGTGCTGGCTCAAACAGCAGGCTGTATGATGTCATAAAACAACTATAATAAGTTATTACAGTTGAATAAATCATATCATTTTCCTATTGCAGGGCAGTACTGATGTCACAACTAATCTGTAATGAGAACATTATTTACAAAACGTAATACGACTATTGCAGGCCGCCATGAGTTATAAGACAAGGATGTATATGTTTTTATACTGCCCTTGCGGGACACCATGTGCTGAAAATTCTTAATAAAACATTGATCCTGCATAGTTATGCATGTGAATGATGTAGGCTCTCTTTAGATGTATGCCATATAATTTTGCCAAAGGCCCCTCAAGTCATGCCCATAAGTGCACATCCACCACTCTTAGAGTAGTCCTACCCACAGCTATAACACACATTCCTTTGCTTCACTACACAGATGACTTTGCACATAACTTCAGACAATGTACATTTTCATTTGGAAAGAGCCATTGCCTTTACCTGTCGACAGATTTAAGGGCAGCCATTTCGGGAATTATTTCGTACCCATTCAGCTTCTGGAAGACAGTTTCCACAATGATGGTGACATACAGCTTTCAATAACTCTTGACTTCCATACTTTATGGTTTGATTACTTTTAGATTTGAATTGTTTTATGCCTGTTTTCCACTTCATCTGAAAAGTGTCCACTGATTCTTCATTACCTTAGAGAATGGTATCCATTTGGACTGCTTGCAGGACCCTGCTCCAGAATCAGGGGTCAGCATACACGTGTGACTGAAATCGTAGCTGGTTCTGGGAGGGTTTGGCTGCAGATCAGGACAGTGAGTTGGTGTGACTTACCTTTTCCCTATCTGCTCTGCTCAGTGTCCATCTGATGTCATGAGTGCCTGGAAGTGGAATGTTGTGTGAATATGTATTGCTGGGTGTTCTCTGAGTGACAGTTGATGAGAGGCTGGCTAAGATAGAGGGTGGCTGGCTTAGATATAGGGTGGATAGTGAATGCGTCCTCCCTCTATCTAAGCCAGAGAGGCTTGCCCGACATTCCACCAGCCTCTATTGAGTATGGCCGACTCAGGCACTCCAACTGCCTTTTTTGTTTAATTGTTGGCACTGTAGCGCTTGTGCCCTCTCCCCCTCACCAGTGTCTCAATTTCCTGGTTCTCTGTCCCCTCCTCCCTCCCACTGCGCTCCCACTGGACACTCGCCCATTACATTCTGCCACCCCAGGCAGCCTCTGCCATGGCAGCCTTTCAGCAAATGACCTGAGGCTAAGGACAGCTCCAGAGATTCAGCTCCCGATGGTGTCGGCTGGTGTCAGGGGAAGGAGGACGCTAGCAGCTGTCAACTGCTGCGACTGACCAGGTAGGGGAACAAGTTGAATCTGGGTGTTCCGCATTACTGCTGTGTCTGAAAACTAGGCCTTTTTCCCACTTTTAGGAAAGTTGAATCTGGGTGTTCCACATTGCTGCTGTGTTTGAAAACTAGGCCTTTTTCCCACTTTTAGGAAAGTTGAATCTAATTTGCTTTGTGATAACTGAGGTACTGTTAGCTGTGCCTCATTAGTTTTCTCCAACTCCCTGCACCTCCTCCCTGTTGGGAGATCCTGCATATTGGTGAGTGTACCGACCTGCCCTGTCTGTATTTTCCCTACTGCGTGACCCCCCCCCCCACACTCCTTTGCGCATCCTGTGTGGCATTTGCTGTGTTTCCCTCCTCTCTCTCCCTCCCTCCTCCTAGCCTCTATGGTGCTTTATGTTTCCCCTATCTTCTCCAACTGCTATTCTATCTCCTATCCTGTGCCTCTCACTAAAGCTGGAAGGAGAAGTTCAAGAGGGACATACTGGTCTCCAACCCAGGCCTCCCTATCATTAATACCCATATCAGTGTTTCCTCCAGACAGACTCTTACCAACATTCTCTTTGTCGGTCCCTCTCCAGATCTATGAACCCCTCATATGGTTTCTGGTCCCTTTACTTTTTCCTCCTCTCTCAAAAATGGCAGCACTTGATGGGAGGTCCTTATGGTGCACTTCCACTCCTCTAAGTCCCTCATTAATGTCTATCTGAATGGCACTGTTTTAGTCCGGGGCCCTCAGCCCAACCTCCTCTTTTTCGATAGGTGTCTGCCGCATTTTATGAACTTCCTTCCTTCTCCTGCTACTCCTACCAGCACCTCGCTGTTACGGCTCCTCCTCCATTACCTTCATCTTCTGCCACCTCTCTACCACCCTTCTCATCTTCTCTGGCTACTCTGCCATCTCCTTTTTCCTCCTTCACACACTCTCAGGCCCCTCTACCACTTCCGCAGGGCGTACCTCAAGTTTGTACTCCCCCACGGAAGTCTTTCAAATGTGGCAACCTGCTCCACCTCGCTACTCTTAACTCTCGTTCTGCTGTCAAACACTCCTCTGACATCTGCCACCTCCTTCAAGAATTGGGCCTGGATGTCCTTGCTCCCACCAAGACACGGTTCAAGGCCAGCTCTGTCATGTGTTTTGACACTCTCCTCAGAGACAACTACAAGATCCTCTCCAAACTCAGAACCAATGGTCCTAGAGGTGGAGTAGCTGTGATCTTTCCGGAGTGGATACCTGCTTCTGTCATTTTTACGCAGGCCTACTCCTCCTTTGAATGCTTTGTCTGCAGGCTTTCTATCTCTCCTGGCCTCTCTCTGACCATGGCTACCATTTACAGGCCACCTGGCCAGGTCGCCCCCTCTTCCTCTCAGAGTGGGGCAATGTCTCCTCTTCTATCCTTGTGCCTACCTCTCCACTCCTCCTCAGAGACCTCAACATCCACCTAGATGCTTCAAACCCTTCCTCAGGGCTCTTCCACCCAACACACTCTGCCTGACACACCTTGGATGTTCTCATCTCCTCAGACATCCCCCTCTCTAATCCTCTCACCACCCCACTCTCTTGGACTGACCACCTTCTGCTCTCCTCCCACCAGAAGCTCTCTGCCCCCGAGGTGAAGCCGATCCAAGCACTGCCACCTACCTTCTACCTTTTCCACTACTTCCTCTCCCCCTACGCTTGCGGCTGACTCACACTCTGACACTGCCCTTTCTAAACTTCATCTTTCTATCTCTAATATTCTGGATGTCTTTGCCACTGTCATGAGAATCCACCTAAAGCATACCTCCAAGTGCAACTCTTGGTATGACTCCGACCTCGCCACCACGAAACGCAAGTGTAGGGTAGCTGAGAGAAAGTGGAGAGTATCGAGCGCATTCCCTGACAAACTGGCCTGCCGCCTTCTCCACAGGCAATAAAGACTCTCTGTCCTGTCCAAGAAGGGAACCTGCATCGAAGCTCGTGTGTATGCGGCCTCTTACAACACGGCCGACCACCTCAAAATCTGCAGGGAGCTGGCCAATCCTACTGCAGTCTCCACCTCTCCTGTTCCCTCCCAAGCCCTCTGCATGGCCCTGGCTTCTCACTTCAACACTAAAACTCAGGACATCATGTCCTCTCTCTCCTCTTCCTCTCCCTCTACCTCCCTCGGCCCCCTCTGGCTGTCTCTCCCTCTCCTCCTCCTTTCTCCCCTTTCTCTCTGATCACACCTGTCAATGTTTCTGGACAAGTCCGATCTAGGAAAGTGTCATCCAAGCAAGTGCTCCCCTGGCTTTTCAACATCTACTTGGCCCCTTTGGCCCACATCATCTCTACCTTCTCATCTAACTTTCAGTGTTATGCAGATGACACTCAGCTCTCCTTCAGGCGCCCCTCAGCCTCCTCTCCTCTCTTGCTCATTCCTGACTGTCTATCCATGATTCAGGAGTGGTGTACCTCCAACGATCTCTGCCATAATGACAATGAGATTGAGATCCTTCTCATTAGGACCCCTGCTACGGCTTTCCCTCATTCACTCTGGCTGCCCTCCTTTGGCCAGCTTCCTGCACCTTCCTGTGAGGCAGAAAGCCTTGGTGTCATCTTTGGCTCCACTCTCTCCTCTTCTCACATCACGGACCTTGCTAGGAAGTCCCACTACCAGCTGCACCTCCTCAGAGGTATTCTTCCTTTTCTCATTTTCCCCCAGAAGCTCACTGTCTCCAGAGCCCTAGTTCTCTCTAGGCTGGACTACTGCAACAACTTCTTTCTCAATCTCCCGTCCTCTATTCTCCGCCCTCTGCAACTAATCCAGAACAGGACTGCAAGACTCGTCCTTGGCCTCAAGCCCAGGGATTGTATCTCTCCAGCCCTGAAATCTCTCCAATGGCTACTGGTGTCTGCAAGGATCAAGGTCAAGACCCTCTGCATCATCCACAATGCTTTCTGGGGCCGGGACCCGCCCTACATCCAACACTCTCTTCCTTCTCAAGCCTTTTGCTCAGCCACCTCCAACTCTCCGAGGATCAACACTTCTCCAGGCAGAGAGTGGGTGGTAGATCTCTCTCCTCTGCAGGTGCCTCCCTCTGGAATGGCTTCCCTGCCCCTCTCAAACATGAGCCAGAGCACCTGAGGTTCTGGAAGCAGCTCAAGACCTTCCTTTTTGCTTCTACTCTCTCTCTCTCTCTCTCTCTCTCTCTCTCTCTCTCTCTCTCTCTCTCTTCTCTCTCTCTCTCTCTCTTCTCTCTCTCTCTCTCTCTCGTGCTGACCTACATGTCTGCTGCCCTAAGTAGTTGCTTGGCTAACCCTCAGAATCTCAATTGGTACCAGGTTTCTCTGTGACCTGTATCCCCTGCACTGCCCCTGGGGCTACCGCACATTTGCATCAGTATCTGCGACCCTACAGTACCCCACCACCTTACACTTACCCAGAGCCACATGCCCATGCTGCATTTAATTAGAGCAATGCTGCCTGTTTGCACTCCTTCCCTCCCCCTGGCACTTCTCCTGCCGCCCGCACTTGCACAATCTGAATGACACAATGCCTAGTAAGATTGTTTGTTTTGTCCTCCGTCTGGCTTCCCTACCTTGTCTTGTCATGCCTAGAAACACCTGTGTGCAGGCGCGTTATAAATGACTCATCATATCATATCATATCATGTACCAGAGTCTTGTAATATGTAACTGAACCTATCTATTCTGGCACTTAAGTAAAGACAGTTCCTTTTTTATCTAAGTCTCTTGTGTACAAAGCCACTTCTAAAAATGAGGCCATCACCCAAAGTGGTGTGCAAAGATTTATTGAGAAGCCACCGTCAACACAGGCAGTTCCTTTCCTCCCCAAGCTAAGTGTCACACAATAAATGGTTACTGTCAGTTATTTTCTTCACCCCTATCTCCAATCCATCTAATATCCCTTGAATCCCTCCCCAGAGCTATTAATGAGCCAAGACTAAGGCTGGTGTACAGGAAATAGTTTTATATTTATTTGAATTAGATGTTAAGAAAATTGCACTAAAATGTCAAATACCACTGTATCCGTGCAAAACACAATACACTTCTCTCAACATAAATAAATCACACAAGTGAGTTGAATAGAACACAAATCACAATTCTTTACTTTCTACAAGTTTCACTACAAGAAATACATTACTGATCGATAAACAAACAAAAAAACAATTAGGTATGCAATGCTGTGCAATTACAATTTTCCTGCGTGCTTAAAAGGCTAGCTGTTTTATGTACAGATCTGTACAAATGCATATGGCAATTATGATTTCACCCACACTTTTGCCTTAAAATAAACACAGGTTGATTTAGCAGTGGGGTTTTTAGACCCCCCCCTACTTTGGTCTGTGTGGGGGAAGTCGGACAGACACATGTAGATGTTTTAAGAATTTGGGATTTCAGACCCCCCCTCCATTTAAAGGCCAGTGTTGGGGAAGCTGGACAGCAAAAATGGGCTTGGTTTGAGAATTTTGGATTTCAGACCCCCCTCTACTTAAAGGCCTTTGTTGGGGAAGCGGGCAGTTTAGGGATTTTTTAGGTTAGGGACAAAGACACTCTTCCTCCTAAATAATTTGGGGTCAACAGGATAAATAGGATCACCCAGTTAAGTTGCAGTTTTCAGCGCACATCAGGAATGAGCTTTGTTAATTTCAAATTTTAACAAAAATCACCTTGTGGTGTTCTGCCAAGGGGAATTAATTAAATTAATATTTCTTTAGTTAAATAGGCTAAGGATCTAAACAGTTTTGACCCCCTTCCCCACCTGGTAAAAAGGGAAAGAATTTAAGACAAGCAGTTTCCCCCACCTTTTGGTCTCACAAGGCTCAATTCTACTTACATAGAAAACCTCTGTTTAAAATTGAGGAAAACCGTATGTCATAACCCTCTTGAAGGACAGGGCAGGTGTCTGGTCACTCCGCTATCTAGGGTGGCTGCCAGTGCTCCACCATAGGAGCCAGTCAGCTTTTAGGCCTTCCCAGAAATAGACACCTCCACCCAGAGGCAATCTCTACAAAATCTCCTTTTGGTGTTTCCTTGTGGCTGTCGGATGGTAAGTTTCAGCAGCTCTCTCCCTTCCTCATGGTGCATCCACTTTATATAGCAGCATTAGCACTATCAAGGTTGCCCTTCTCTCTCCACCCAACTCCAGTCCTTCTCTAAGGATTGTTTTAGGAGTCTTCAACAGACATATGACCACACTCATTTGAAATCCCATTTAATTACCATGTCACATTTTGGGCAAAAACTAGTTATGTATCAAAAACCTTGTGATTTACTAGTAACTGCCATAATATATACATTTAAGATTCAGCTAATCAGGGTGAATTTAATTAAAAAAACAGCCAAGTCTGCACCATGTTGCACGGTCATTTGGCAATTTTCCACCGGTTTTACAGAATGCATAATAGTTAGGAACATGTAACTTATTACCTATATTCCTTACTTTCCACCAGTTCACCAACTCTTAAATCTGGGACATTTTCAGATCAGCCAGAAACCCATTTTAGATGGCCATTATAGTTGCCTGAGTCGTGGGTGGATACATTTAATATCACTAAAATCCCCTGGAAATGATCTAAAAAATTAAACATACATGTAATCAGTGCAACTTGTGGTTGCTGAGAAACAGGCCAAAGTTATAATAGTCCTTTTAAATTAACAGTAAATCTTTAGGTTAATTCAAATAGGAGCTCTGTTTCCTCCAAGCCATTTGCTTCTCTCAGTCAGTGTTTTTATTAGTCTCTTTGTTGTTTGAGGTGTAGGATGCAGATCTTAAATGGGGGGTGCATTTTCTACATAGAGATCCTCACTACAGACATCTGGCATCCTGTCTTCTTATCTGAAGGGGACCACCTTTTGAACTGGAAAGCTTCTATTTTCCTGTTTATTTACTCTCTCCAGAGTTCAGCTTTAATTATAGCTCCTGTGTTCACACCTCCCCCCTACCTTGGTCATGCACCAGCCAGAACATTTGGCCTGCTCAGAACTGCCCTTTTAAAGACATCAATCCTAGAGAAAGTCTGTTTTCAACACCTTTTAGGCAAGCCACATTTCATTGTAGTTTTAAACAGCTGGGATGCAAGCCAGGCTTTCAGTGGGGAGTACTTTGTGAGTTTTGGCCATTGTCCTTAGCTGAAATGAACTCTTAATGTGTCCCATGGAATAAAGCTTTTCTTTTCCCTTGTTGCTGGTATGTTGCATGTGAAGCATAATATACATTACATCTTTTTTACAGGCACCATGTCCTTTCCCTGACATCTTTACATTGGCTGAGGAACATTTTTCTCTTGTCTTGCTTTAAACTGCAAACACACATGCAAAGCCATTTTGGTATCAGTGTTTAAAAATCCTGTTTTTCATGTGAAACAGACCTTTGAATTTCTTCTGCCTTTGTGAATTAAAATTCTGTTTTTCTCTTGGTACTGACAGGTAGGCCTTTTTCACCTGGACCATCCTTGTGTTACTTCTAGAAGCTCCACATTCTGCCTTAATAGGCCCATTTTCAGTGTGAAAGTTTTGTTATAAATGATGCCAGGTCATTTTTCTTCAGTGGGCTCTCCAGTTCCATTGGTTTGGGGCCTTTGATTACACTCCACATGCCCCCTGTTTTTCCATGGCCCTTTGGTGGGGAAGAGCAGGGCAGAATGTGGTTTTATCCGATGTCCCCTTTTTTTCTTATATTTCTCTTTCTGTTGCAGCCCGTCCTGCTCATTTTCCTTCATTGGGGAGTGGGCACTTCGGTCTCCCTTTCCATCTCTAGGTTGGGGGTGTAGCACAGCACCCCCTTTCTTCCTTTCCTCCCGGGAGTAGGCACTCCTGCTTCCCCTTCCATCTTAGGAGTGGGGGGTATTTCACACCACCTCCTTTCTTCCTACATTCTGGGGTCCTGAGGGTCCTCCCCGGACTCCACTCCTGCCTCCAGGCTGGATGTTAATGGAGTTAATTCCTAAAAATGAGAAAGAAAAAGAAAGTCAGTACTTTTTACACATATATTTCCCTAGAAGATTTACACAGAATTGACAAACAACAACAGCATACGATTATAAGAAGAACTTTTCAGCATTTCACAGAACCTTACTTGTTTATTTTTTTCCTTTTTACAATGAGCGCTAAGTAAATTACTCCCTGTATACATATATCTTAGTTTCCAACCGATTTTTCATCCTTCCATTTCCTTCTCGAGATGGATCCTTTGCTCGACTTTCATTTGGCTCCTCAATCAGCTGTAAAGCGTGTCTGGGATGACAGCTTTTCAACTGGTTGATGTGGACCCATTTTTCTTCTGTCTGTTCTCCTTTTGGGATGCGGATCTTGTAGGCAGCAGGTGATATTTTATCTACAATTCCAAAGGCACCATGCCAAGATTGAAGACATTTCGGTTCCTTGGCCTGATTCCTTTGGGAATTGTACAGGTAAACCTTGTCCCCTACTTCATACTCTTTCTTGGCGGTCTTTAGGTCATAATAGGTCTTTCTTCCTTCAGCCGACAATTCTAAATTGCGCTGAGCATAAGCAAAAGCAGGTTGGAGGTGCTCCTTAAATTTTCAATGTACTCATGAGCAGTGGATGCATTTATCAGTGTCTGCTCCTAAATTCTGTAGAGTAGATGCTGAGGTAACACCATTTCTCATCTGGTCATGAGCTCAAATGTAGACATCTTTGTTGCAGAAGAGGGTGTTGACCTAATAGCCATCAGGACAAGTGGTAATGGGATGTCCCAAATGGGTCCAGAGGCTGCCACAAGCTTCTTTAAGATAGTCACAATTGTTTTGTTGTATCTCTCCACCCCCCACTTGAGGCCGGCGGTAGGCAATGTGGAGTTTTCTTTTTACCCCTAGAATCTCCTACATCTTCGCCCTCGCCTCACTGGTAAAATGACGTCCTCAATCTGACTTCATGCTTTTTAGGAGGCTGAAACGAGAGAAGATGTGGTTGATCAATTGCAGCAGCTGTCCCCGCCTTACAATTCAGGGCTCGAAGACACTCTACCCACTTTGTGAATAAGCATGTCATGGTCAACATGTACTTGTTTCCTCTAGAGAAGCGAATCACTGACCCAATGAAATCGACTTGCAATTCTGACCAAGGCAGTGTCATTCCCATTTTTTGTAGGGGAGCTCTGTGTGTCAGTGTGAACTGGGTTGGATTTGAACACACACACAACACCCCTTTAGGTAAGTGTCGATGTTCTGGCCAATATGTTTCCAGTTGGCAACCTTGCACAGGATTTCTAATGTTGTGTGAAACCCCCTATGACCGGCAGTGGCCACGTCATGGGTGTGGTTCAACATCAGGCTCCGGAATGAGGTAGGTACCATCTACTGGTCACAGCCAAATAGAGCTCTGCTTACCAGCAAACCGTCTTGGAAAAGTTCATCAACATCCGGAGATCCTCATTAGTGGTACTGTGTTAGAGGAAAGCTCACAGTGTCTACAATATGTCGATAACATTTCCCAATGATCGGGATCTCTTTCTGGCCAGTGATGAAATCTGCATCTGGCGTATCTTTACTCCACCCGGCAATCGAGAGTTCACTATTCACACAAGTATGTAACCTGGTGACTGCAGCAATTTGGATTTCACCCAGCAAGGATTCTGTTTCTATGAAATCATCCTGCTAAGCTCCAGTATTAGCCAGCTGGCCAGCCAGGTAATTTCCAGTCTTATCTGGCCCCTCTATTTTGGAATGACCTCTTAGCTTCTTCCAATAGATGGTCATCTCATTGGAGGTCACCAGATCAACAATTACTAGATCAATTTGGCATACTTTAAGGGTTTATTGTTAGCACATTTCATGCCTCGTATCTTCCAGTTAATCAGGTGCTCCAAGAACCCATTCCTGATATAATCAGAGTCAGTGATTATGACCAGTTCAATGAGTTGGTGCTGCACTACAGTGAGGATCACTTGATGAACAGCCATCAACTCTGCAACCTGACTACCTCCGGGTCCTATGTTATAAAAAGGAGAAGATTCCAGGGTATCATTCACCGAGGCATTCCCCATGCCAGCCACCAGTTCTTTGTCCCCATTGTTGTCAACATGGTAGGAACACCCATACACATAAACTGTGGGTATCCCTTGACACGTGTCTTATTCATAGACCTTGTGTGGGGAAGTTAAGTATGCCTCCATGTTGTTGTTGGTCATTAGACTTTCGTCCTTGAGACAGTTTTCTTCAACACAATCATGCAAGTCCACCAACCTGTGCGCTAGGGGACTCTTCTTGTTTTGACCATATCTGACTTCCACAGGAAAACCTTACATGGACAGAATTCCAGGAAGTAATTCCGGAATTCCTAACATTCCCTGCCTGGATTCTGTCACTTTGTCGATATTGCAAGGTTGGTGAGGAGTCTCGACAATGATGTTCTCCACCCAGATGAATAGGTGGTCATTTTTCAATGCCCACGCCGTTGCCAGGGGTGCCTTCTCGCAGTCATTGAATTTACCCTCCACGGAGGACAAAGTCTTGCTCACGTACGAGATGAATTTGTTGACATTGTCATGCTTTTGATACAATACTGCTGTTAGACAAGTATCTGAGAACTCCATCTCCAAGAAGAACTCCTTGTTTTACATGGGGTAAGCCAAACAAGGAGCCTGGCAAAGACTCTGTTTCAGTTGTTTGACTGCCTCGGCTTGTTCTGGACCCCACTCCCACTTGATTCTGGCCTTTAATAAATGGACCAAGGGTCAAGTGACCTCTGTGTAGTCTTCAAAGAACGTCTGACTATAATTAGTGAGTTCAAGAAGGCTTCTTAATTCTTGCAGAGTAGTAGGGTTTTTATTATTTTAATAAGGCCTCTACCTTCTTTGCTTAGAGATTAAGACCCTCTGGGGTGATCTTGTGTCCTAAGAAGTTTCCTTGGGTCTTGGACCACGCTGCCCTTGGAAAGGACAGTTTTGCTCTGGCTTTCTGCAACTGGGTTAGAATTTAGTGGATTTCTGCTATATGTTGCTCAATAGTTGAGCTCTTGATCAGAACATCATATACATAGGCCAGGTTTCCCCGTTCGCCCCATTCGGGTATGGCCTTATGTAGAAAGATGTTGAGCTCATTGTTGGAGTTCATGTATACAAAGGGGATTTGGGACCACGTTTATTGCTGTGCCCTGAAGGTACAGGCAAGCCTGTACTGATCTTCTCTACACATGGGTACTGTCCAGTAGCCATTGGTCAGGTCATTGGCGTAGTAAACCTTTGACCCTTGGATCTGGGACAATCCCTGATCGATGTAGGGAAGGTGCCATCTTGACATGTCGACCCATTTGTTCAATACCCTCAGGTCTGCACACCGTCTCCATTGGCTGCTTGGTTTGAGTATCCCCAGTACTGGGTTAATGAAGGTACTGTGGATCGGACAAATTATCCCACGGAATTCTATGTTCTTAATAATCTCGGTGATTGACTCTATGGATGCGAGAGGTACCCGGTATTGTTTCACAAATACTGGAGCCATCTCGGGGTCCGTGCGAATGGTGGTTAAATGAATGAATGTGCGTCCACACTTGTATGAGTCCACTGATAAGATATCTTAGAATTCCAGGAAGACCTGTTATAGCTCTTGTCTTTGCTCCTCGGTCTCACAGGCATCAGCAAGATTCGTTTTCTCGACCATCTGCTTGAAATCTGGACAGGTCTTGGGCTTGACAATTTCAGTGGTATCCTCCAGTTGGGTTGAGAGATCTCTTTTGATGGTGTTGACATCGACCGGGGATTCCAGGTAGTGGTCCTTGACTCTGAACACTACCTTCTTCCTCCTGATGTCAGAGGTTACCTCTTCCACTCCGTAGGGCCAGAAAGAGTACACCATGAATTTCCCTGCATGCCTTGTAAAAAATAATTGGGAGGAATACCGTTGCTGATGTCATTTGGGATTGGTCCCATGATTTCATTACCTAACTCAATAGAATAATGTTGGCCATCAACTGCCATTCCAATAAAGGTATCTGCACCCAAAGTGACACTTCTAGGGTCATTTTTTTCCACCAATATTAAAATGTTGTTGTGTTATAGGTCTATTGGAGGTGTTGAATTTAAATACAAACTTTGTTGTTGGAGATGGGAATTTAAATTTACATAGGTGTCCTGATGTTTGAGGTTCTATCCTCACTTAATTTGGAGGTCAATGGTGAATTGTCGCACCTGTCCTGGGCTGGTAATGTCTTCTCGCACTTGAGCATCAACACCATAAGGCTGCAATTGAGCTGACCAGAATGCCTTTTCAGTGTTGTCAAAGCCCATGGGGTTACCCCCTAGTCGGGACTAGCCTTCATTATTAATTTAGTCCAAATTGATTTCAAATCAGTTGAGAACGTCACTGCCCAACTAAACGGCAGAAGGGACATCTCTCAAGACCCAACAATTATGCTCTATGCTTTTGTTGCCAAGGGACATTTTTAGCATACACCTGCTAGGCAGGAGATGTTTGGAATTTGGGGTTTTCAGACCTATTTCTCAGTTGTCAATCAATTTAAATGTGGGAATGTTCTGATCTTTTGGGAGTTTCCTGTAAAATTCTTAGCTGATGAAGCTCCTTCCATTATTCAGGTATACTCTGCCGAGCACCGGCTCCTCCCCCTCATTTAACTGAATGGGGACAAAACAACTGCCTGCCCTTTTCCCGAATGTCCGTCAAACCTTGAGTCGGTTCTTCCTTATCAAGTGAGGATTGCCACTTAAAACTTGGAGGAAGCTTGTTTTTCAAGAATGGAGAAGGATTCCCAGTTTGTTCTCCTACAGAGATGACAGTGATGTCTGGGATTTGGTTATTCTTAAAATGCAATTCCACATTCTCAGAATGTTGATCAATTAAATGACAGGTATTATTCATGCTTACATAAGTGTTACTCTTTTTAAATTTTAAAGGCCGGTTAGTCTGGGTCCAGAGGGCCTTGTTTACACAGTTGATCAGAGGTAGTTCTCAGAACCTGTTTGGGGAATGGACACCCCCTCAGTTTCAATTCTGTCTGGCTCACCTTTTTGGGGTTGAAGAGTTTCTTGTTCTGGGTTGTTCTCCATACATACCCTGTCCCACGCAGAGTATTATGAGACACATTTTTCTTTGGGAGAGATCCCCCCATTTTTTACAGAGAAGTTCTGCTTACCTGAACCCTCTAGGGGTTCTTCTCTTTTAAAGGGGTTGATCCAGAGTCCCACCAAACAGTGGGTTCTTATTTGATCTCTCCTACTTACCCTTTGCTCTGTGGTTTCTATCATTTCAGGGGTAGAAGAGACACTTTCAGGTGGGGGTAAAGGGTTCTGTCTGGGTCAGTAAGGAAGATTCCTCTAGGGCTTGGCATCTCCCCTCCACCCGGCCCCTTAATCAGGAAACTGTGGTTTGTTGGACTTTAACTCACATCATTTCCCCCTGGGGTATTAGACCTGGGTGTTGCAGAATGCTGGGAAGCAGGGTTAGGTTGAGGTTTGGCTGAGCCCTCAGCACGCGCCCCAGATCATCAGTCAGTTGCTGACCTATCGCTCCAGCTGCAAGATCTTTTCTGATTGGTAGGGAGGTCTTGAGTCATACCTCTGCTGCTCCCAAAAAGGGTAACTGTCCCTCCTCCCGTAGTAGCTCAGGTACTGGAAATTCCCCCCATAATTTTCCATCCTGAATCACCCTTTTCCTGGCTTCAGGGATTTATTACCCTTGAACCAGGGAGAGAGAGGGGGATTATTTTGGAAGTTCACATTAGGGGGATATCTGGGGAAAGAGTTCAGATTGGGAGGTGGGGTGATGCTTCTCTCCGGGGGGGAGTTTGGAGGGAAGTTTCATAGGACTGTGCCTACCTGAATGGTTTCTCCCACTTGGGCCGGGGGAGTGTAGACATACCCCAGGATTGGTTTGGTACCCTTCTACATAGGGCTTATATAGGTGGCAAGGTCAGAGGGATCATT
Organism: Ambystoma mexicanum; assembly: GCF_040938575.1. Lineage (NCBI taxonomy): Eukaryota > Metazoa > Chordata > Amphibia > Caudata > Ambystomatidae > Ambystoma > Ambystoma mexicanum. The sequence continues at coordinate 1,246,801,877 of NC_090922.1, read as the reverse complement.
GTTCTTGGTCCCTGTCTGACTACCATTCCATTGGGCTGAGTTAGGGGGTTCCTTCTGTCTTCCATTTTGCTTGTTGGCAGGAGGGTTACTTTTAGGCCCCCCATTTCCAGATCCAATGAAGGGGTAGTCTTTACCTCCACCACCTTGGCAGCAGCAGGGGTATGAGACGGTTTGGTGGTATTGGGGGTGTTTTCACACTGAGTGGGCTTTTGGACCTCATAGATCCTGGTGGCTTGTTCAATCAGCCAATCCAGGGTCCTGTACTCATGAAAATCCTGCACCAGCTGAGTCATGATGTATTTGGGGAGTGTATGGAAGTAGCTGGTCACAAACTCCCAACCATTCGTGTTCATATGTCTGGAAGTCTGCATAAATACTTGTTTTATATCCTGCACAAACTCCCTAGGTGTCTGGCCTTACCCCCCTTGCAAGTTATATGCTACCTTATGGGCCACTTGTGGGATCCCATAGGTTGAAAAATGTTTCAACATGGCCGCCATATAGGTGGACCATTTGTAGTGACCCTGTTCCTTCAGCCCTGCAAAGAAGCTGGAGTAATCAGGGGAGAGTGGCTACTTGAAAAACTCCACATAATGTAGATCATTTTTTATTCCAAATGATGTCTTAATTTGGTCATAAAGCTCTGAATGCTCCTATACTGAAATATTTTGCACTCTTGTGGTAGGGAGTCAAAAAGCTCTTTGTGGCCTTTATCTGTGAAATCAGGTCTTTAACAACACCCTTCTTCCATTTGGCAGCATTCCTTGCCCTCTGCACCTGAGTTCACTCGCCTTCTGACTCAGAATTGGTGCTGGTACCCCCTTCCCTGTCGTCTGTGAAAAAGTGAACTCTCGGGGTCACTCTCCATGCATTTACCTTTAGGGCAGGGATACTATTGTGCACTGCGCTGATGCCCTGGCCCACTTCAGAATAAGTGTGGTGCCTGAATGTCAGGAAAAGGCGCAGTGAAGCATGCTGTTTGACAATCGGGCCTTCAGTCTCCCAAAAGAAAATGGCTGCTGGGGTATTTTGCAGTCTCGCGAGTGGGTCCATGGGACTTGGATTGCCCCACCTCCCCTTTAAGGAAGGCTTAGACAGTTTCACAAGAGAGCAGCATTGCTGGATAACGGACACATCACACCCGTCAGAAGCAGCCAAGTGAGTGCCGGTTAGAAAGGTGTCCAGGAAGATGAATGGAGTGGGGCTCTGGATTCGTAGTCTTCTATCACTGTACCTTTTCCAACCTGGCCCTCAAGGCCCACTCTCCACTGTTTCCTGGGATGCAGTCATGTGTTATTTTAGTAGCGCTCTACTGAATTGAAACATCCAGTAGTGGCGACTGACATTTTTTCAATGGAGAAGCGTAAACATTCTCCTCTACTAAATGTTTGCGACTGATGGTAGCAAGGGAGCGCAACCTAAGTAATTTAGGAGGGAGGGGTTCCCCGAGAGAATTGTTGTAAGGGTTAAAATGGCTCAGGGTCACAGTACACTGTGTGTGGAAGTTGGTCCAAACGCCAAACAATTAACTATTGGTTGTGCAGGGTAAACTTCAATAGTTGCCAGGTACCTAAAAGTACACAGGAGCAATTTCCAACACATTTTCAGGATGCCTGTGCCCACGACCTACGCAAGAATGCACACTGCATAGTCTTGATGGCTATCATGATGGATTTCCCAATAATCCAAGTACTGCTTACTCTACGTACACATACATGCATGCTGGCGTTTGATTTGCCCAATAATGGAAGTTCTGTGACTGTGTAAGACCCCATGGCCATGTCCCTAGATGTGATAAGAAATGATTCAGAGAAATACATCTCTTTTCTGGGCTGCACCCCGAGGACATGTCTGTCTCCATGCATCTCCCCTCCAACCCTTTGACACTTGCCCTCCTCCTCTGCCCTTTCACATAGCTGCACAAGGAACACCCACACATGAACACACTGCACTCACATGCAAGCATGCACTTATGCACACTTCCACACATATTCACGAGCACATGCATTCAGATGACACAAATAGGCACACACAACCCCACATACATACACATCAATGCAAATAAACATGCACACACAGTTTATGTTGGTCTAACTTATCTTCTTGGACTTAGATTTTCCCTTCCTGATATTCTCTTCTCAGGTGATACTCCACGCAGGAATCGTAAGCAGGGGGAGGTGTTAATCACACCTCTTCCCGAGTCCTGGTTCCTGCACTGTAGCCATAAGTGCTGGGAATCAATCGCCCCCTGCCAGCCACTAGGGTGAGGATGTGTATCAGCACCCCCTATGCACTAGCGACCTGCTGTACCCCAGCCAGCAAATCCAATGGGCCATTGAAGGCAGAGGAAGCAAAAAACCCATGGTTTTACATGGTGCATTGGTCATGCATGGCTGGCCCAGGAATGCTCTCTCAGCTTCTTCTGCAGCTGCCAGTGCACTCTGGAGTCACTGGGAATTGTCTTTGGCTCCTCCATAGTGGGTGTCTGGCAGTTCCCTTAGCCCATTATGGACCGGCCACCACTGAAAACATCTGGCCATGAGACGTGGAAATCAGTGGTCGAAGTGTATGAAAAAAGAAGGGGAACTATTTTCCCGGCTGGCCTACCCCTGCTGCCCACTAAAACCATCGCCACGCCCCCTCCCACGAGCAATCCAAACCCCCAAACAAATCCACCTGCTGTTTACGGGAATGTGCCTTGCAGTTGAACTTCTCCCAACTCTTTTTTTTAAAAAAACTAAATGATTCTGGAATGGTTTCTTTTTAAAATAAAAGTAAAGGAACAGTAAAACATTTTTTTTTAAAGGCAGAGAAGCACCGCTCACAACCGCTGCCGCCCACTTCGACCACTGATTGAAATCTGTAATTAAACGGACAGGAAGTACTCCTTCATTCTTTAGGTGTGGGTCAAATAACATCAGAATGGTGGCAATTGACTTTACCTTTGCAAAGTCCAGTGTGCCAGCCAGGGTAAGAAGATTGGATGATTGTGTGCAATACCAGGGCAGGCCAGGTGTGTGCACTGATCCAGATTAGCAGTGGGAGATCTGAACACTTACTTGCCTGAGCATCAGCGTCTAGAAACTCTTATCATTGGAGGATGTTTGTCCTGGTGTAATGTGTGCAAATATTTCAAACCATTTCGGCACATCGTTCTCCCATATGTCATTTGAAAGCAATTACTAGACAATTGCAGAGTAATTTGCTAGTAATTGCAGACACTTCAAATAAAGGGATAACACACATTATCCCAGTGCAGGGCAATTGACACAGACGATTTCTGGAGTTCGTCTCATGAACGGAGGCAATATTCATTGTGACTTCACGTAAATAGACCGAACTTTGAGAAAGATGAATGTTATTCGCTGCAGGGCCAGAGATTTCCAAGAGCAGCTTTGCAGGTACTGAGTACATCTTTGATGATGGATCAAATTACCATTCTTTACAAAGGCACAGACAGCTAGATGATTTGAAATTAGTGCAAAATTACTTCAGGCAATTTGATTGTACCAAGAGTATGTTTTTCCCAATGCAATAACAATTATGGGAAAATAAACTGTGGATAAGAACCCACACAACTGTAGTCGGATGTGAGGAAATACTATGTGCCTCATTACAACCTTGGCGTAGGACCATGGTGCTATTAGCACCATGGTCCATGCCGCTAAGGTTGCAATTCCGCCATGGTGGATGGCGGAATTACCGCCCCATTCCAAGGTGAGTGGGGTGGTAATTCCCCATTCACCAATGGCCCCTTCCCCATTCCCATTTTTGCCCCATAGGGCATAATGGGAATGGGGAAAGGCGATAATTACGGCACCGTAAATTACGGCGCCGTAATTATCGCCAAGTTCCCTTTGCGGCATGGCTTTTAACGCCTGCAAAAAGCAGGCGTTAAACAGCCATCCCGCAAAGGGAACCTTGTAATCAGGCGTTTACGGCGCCGTAAACCCCTTAACGCCTGAATCGGAATGAGGCCCTGGGCCTCATTACAAGCGAGGCGGTAAGTTCCCTACTTTACCACCATGGTGTAAACTCTGTTTACACCATGGTGGATGGCGGATTTACCGCCTCATTCCAAGGTGAGTGGGGCGGTAAATCCCCATTCCCCATTTACCCTTCCCCATTCCCATTCCCATTTTTGCCCCAAGGGCATAATGGGAGTGGAGAAGGCGCTAATTACGGCACCGTAAATTACGGTGCCGTAATTAGCACCAAGGCGGGTTAGCGCCTTGCATTTTAACGGCTGCTAAAAGCAGGCGTTAAAATGGTAATCAGGCGTTAAGGGTTAACGGCACCGACGGCGCCGTTAAACCCTTAACGCCTGGGTTGTAATGAGGCCCCCTATGTCTTTCTATCAGGGCAACCAAGAAAATACAGCAAGACCCCTTAAGCCCAAACAGGCGTAAGTGCAGTTAGCTCAAAGGTTCACATATATATATATATATATATATATATATATATATATATATATATCCCAAAGATTACACTTGCTGCCTACTTTACTAAGCGAATCTGCGAGTGGCGTGGCCAGACTCTTTGGACGTGGGTGGCCCAAGTGGAGCACTGACTTATGCAGGGGGGGCATGAAGTAAGAGCGCGCATGAGCACACAGACACACACACACACACACACCATACACACACGTGTCTGAATAGGGTAATGCGGTGGCACCTGGGGAGGCCAATCAGATTGCAATGCTGGCACGTGCAACCCCAAGCCACTCTTTGGACTTTCCTATTGCCGGTTCCCCATTAAAACATAGGCATCTGCACCATGCCACAGGATAGGATCTGGAAAAGCCCATCTGGAATACTTAAATTGGTTTGGTAACCCCTTAAGTGAAAGAAATAGAAGTTTTGGTTAAAATTCGATTTTTTTGTAAAAGCAACATTGTGAAAGCTAAATTAATTTGGAATCGCTATTCCTTCTCTGTGGGCTCCTGTCATTTTATTTTATGTTATTTTCTGTGAAGCGCTAGCCTCCACTCTGCAGCTGCCTTCAAGTGCTGTGGTTTTTTCCATGGTGTTTATTACAACTTTGCCACAGCAGACACGTGCTATAGTTCAAGAGATCAGATGCCTTTGAGCCTGTGACACCCAGAGATGCCATGCAGTGATTATTTTTAAAGATCATATGCCAATGTAGGAGGTTCAGCAAAAGAATTACATGCTGTAGCCACTTGAATCTTCATAACATTACGTGCTGCAGCCACTTGAATCTTCATAACACACACACACAGTTCCTGTGTTGACCAGTGTAGAGAAGGTCCCAAATGCAGCCTGCACTCCAACCGTCCATTTTGAAGTACCAGGAATGTTTACACCGAGATATGTGACATTTAATCAGCAAATAAACCAGCACAGAGCCGCAGTGGGGCTCTGTCCAGTACCTATCAGAAGAACAATGCCTATCGAAGTACCAAGGAAACCATGGACAGTAAGGTACCCATTGAGAATGCCATATAAACAAATTAGACAAACCGAAGATCGTCTAAATACAGTCCCTGAAGAAACCAAAAAGGTCCTAATGGATGAAGAATGGTGATGTCACGAGAACCAGGACTGACTCACCTATAGAAGAAATGACAACCGGAGAATGACATAAGGAGACGAAATGCCATGCATAAGGATATCGTGAACTTAGAGTGTGAAGGTGATGTCAAATGAAAGAAGCTTAAGCTGTAAGCATGGCAAAGATATTTGACCAGTTTACACGTGTACATATGCTTGGAACCACAAGAAAGCTAAGAGAATCGTGCGGCTTGCTATGCTTAGTAGAGGGATAGTGCGGCAAGCGCCATATACATGTCTACTTCAAATAAAGCTCCACTTTGCACAAAAAGCAGAATCAACAAAAATGACTAAGGCCATTCGAGAAAGGTTTCACATTCAACGACATCATGAGCTGAGCGGCAGAACGAAACTCATCATAGGCAACTTGTGCCTAGGGAACCAAGGTTGTATCCATCAAAATGAATGAGCAGTAGCTACAATTAACTGAAGCAAGGAGCAGAATATACTGCTTTGAAGGGGCAAGATAAGAAGGCGAAGGCAGGTGGTGGGTGAACATAAAATCAAATACACAAATTGTTGAGGAAAAGGTAAATCCACTGTGTCTGAATCACGTGACCAGCCAAACGAACAGAGCAAGACCCCCACACCTATGCATGGCTGTGAGCCAAGAGAAGATATCGAGGCCGAAGATGCAGTCTCGAGGCCAACCACAGCAAAATAATTGACACATAGCTGTTAAGGTAATGATTGATTGGAGGAAGGCCGGGTGAGTTGAGGGGCACCCTGCACCTGGCCGACCATTCTGCGTGCTGCTAAGCAAAGTGAAAAAGTATGCATGGGGTTGGTGCCAACCCAATCACAGTGAATCAAGTAATCTAGGGTCCTATAGTTAGTATAACCAACGGGACATCGTACTTTTAGTGACGTCTGCAGTAGTCGTTTTTGAAGGAAGGGCTTAGATGCCCACCTGACAGTGTTTTCCCAATCCCCTCACTCCGTTACCATATACAGATATAGTACCTATAGTAAAGTTACCTTTTCCGAACCAATAGAATTGCATGTCAACTTTTGAGTGTTACACGTCAATGATAATGAGTTTTTAGTATAAATGTTAGGATTTTTATGAAGTTCATTGGAGTTGAAGTGAGAAGGAAGATCGCACCATTGCTGATATTTATAACTCCCTGTTTTTCGTACTTGTCATTAAATGGACTCCCTTTGCCAAACCGTTGAGTTGTCCATATTGATTGGTGTTGAAATAATACATCTGCAACCCCATCCATCTCACGGGTGCCGCTATCTTGTCTTAAAGTGCTTCTGAGAAAACCCTGACTCTATGGGCCGGTTGGGGGTCTCGGAGCACACTTGGTAGCAGAGATTGATGGTTATCGATTAGAATAAGACACCCATTGACCGTCGACATAAAGTAACTCTTGGTCCTCGGCAATATCACAAGTCCTTTGGCATTCGGATGAGTAGACCGTGAAGCTCCCCGTAGACAGTGGTAGAATAAAAATAAAAATCTGCAGAACGAGGTCTGAAGGGACCCATGTTACCCACATAACCCCTTCCCACTCCTACGAGCAGCTGAGCGGGAGAAAAGCCAGAGAAGGCCGTGAGAAGGCGGTGATCCCGAGGATCCAGAGAGGAAACATGCAAACGGTGAGTGAAAAAGACTTATGCTTTGGCAAAAGTGCATGCCTTAGAACAAGTGAGGGAAAAGGTAATGGGGGAGGCGGGAAAAAAAAATATAGTCAGAAGTAGAGAAGAATGTATATATATGTAGGGAAGGGAATAATGACTCAAGAATAATTAAGTAGACAGAGGGAAGATACCGGGGAGGACAACCGAGAAGAGAGAAGGTACCAGGGAGGACACCTGAAAAGAGAGAGGATCCACCTTATTCCTACGCTTTTTATACATGCGGCTAGAAGAAACTTGTATCCAGAGTCCCAAATAAAGGGGAATTAATAGGCCACCACGGCGATTAAAGACGCCATGAAATGGATACGTTTAAACTCCATGTTGGGGTAATTTTAGAGGCAGAGATATGTGACCAGCTAGAGTTCGTCTAGTCTGTTAACGTCTGTCTTATGTGTTGATTGTTGTGATGTCATAGGACGGAAAGTTTTCCTTCGAGGAACTAGCATAAAACTGTGCGATTGGATATTTGGCAGGTTGTAGATGGTAACCTGATGTTTATTGAGTAAAATAGAAGATATCAAATTTGTGGGAAAAATCGGGATTGGAGCTTGCAGTGATTGGTGCTCGCTCATATTGTTGGAATTGTTTAAGTCACGTAAAGCATTGACCGGTTTTATATATATATAAGGGAACAGAAACAGATTTAAGCATGGAAGACATAACTCCATTAGCACACATGTACAAACAGTTGCCGAAACATGCACCTAAGCTGAAAAAATACAGTGCAGAATGGGTTAAAGGAACTGCCCACAAAATGTTTATGCCTTGGCCACAGGGTGGGTCCTTATCTAAAGCAGTTTTGCAACATATGAGGGCATACTTGCATGCCACATACACGGGCAAAAAGTTAGACAAACGCCTAGCTAGTCTAGAATTGTGGAAAATGTATCAACAAGACAAGGAAGAGGAACCCCCATCAGACTGGATACTAAATGTATGCACAGAGGGGGGTAAGACACCCACAGCGCCACCTGCCCCCTCTGAAACAAAGATTGAGAATGATAAGGAGGAAGGGTTATACCCACTGAGAGAAGTATAGCAACCCAGCGTATGAGTCACCTACGCTGGGTGAGACATGATGACGAGAGAAGAGGCCAGACAGAGGCAAGCACATCTCTTGACAAGGAGAGAGAAGGAAAATGATGGAAAGGAAGCAAGGATAGAACTGATGAGATAGCTCTAGCACCAAACGAATGGATAGAAGGGCAGATTTTATTGAAACTTGACGACAAGGGCATTGATGACGCGAAAAACAAAAGGAGAAGTTAGACGATGTACAGAGGAAAGAGAGGGAAAAAGAAAAAGGATTGAGAGACGAAAGAATAAAGAAAAGAGATAGACAAGAGCAGTTATATCGCGAGCAGCAAGAAAGGCAACGCGATCACAAGCAGAAAGCAGCCACTGAACAAGACAGACAGGAGCAGCGAAGGTTAGAGGAAGAACAAAGGATTCGAGAGAAAATAATAAAGAGAAGAAGGGATGAGGAGATCCGAAGGGCAACCGAACGTAGGGACAAAAAGAAAAAGGAGGAAGATAGGGTCAGAGAGGAAGTGAGGAAGCGCAGAAAGTTCGATGGCGATCTAGAACGTAAGCGAAGACAGAGAGCATGTGATCTCGAATATCTGGAAAGAGAGGTTAAAAAACCTGAGCCAGTAGTAGATTAGGAAGATATAGAAGAATTTTTTCCTGAGTACGATTCAGTACCGGGTACGTCTAGGGCGAATATTGAGGATGACTTCGACACCAGAAGCATCGGAGAAACGATTGATAGAATATATGATGAAATGGGGCTAGAACAAGTACCCCAAGAGGAGGGGGAAGACGAGCGCTTGGAGAGCACTCAGCTTTATGACACTGAGGATGTCTCCAGAAGCAGTGGGAATAGAGAACTGTCCATAGATAGATTGGAAATAAGCAGGAGCAAAGAGGATGCAAGAAGTTGCACAAGTTGGGGACAGGCAATGTCTGACACTGAGAGAGAGGAGCATGAAGAAACAGAGAAGGAGAGAAGACGCGAAAAGAGAGACTCAGGAGGAAAATGAATAAGATGGTTAGATTCTAGTGGGTCTGCACTGAGGGCATCAGAATTTGCCACACAGTCAGATCGGCACAAAGTAGTATCTCACGGTCAGAGAGGGGTGTTGCCACCACCCTACATGAGCCGACTAAGGTCATTGCCTGGTAGACGGCGATGCAGGAACATTACGCCTGCAATAGATAGAAGATCAATGAGAGAGAAGGGAGACGACTGCGCATCCCAATTTCTGTTGCTCGAGAAAGGAGGGCGAGACCACAGTATATTCCATGGCCACACATGGATCGAGAAAACATGAAAAACAAGCTTCCAATGTTGAAATCGGGAGCCGGATTTGGATACACGAGCTTGAAAAAAGTATGGGAGTGAACACGTTAGCTATCGGGGATATCAAGGGTCTCTTAATTGCCATAATTGTTGATAGAGCTGACGGTGTGTGGACATGGGCAGGCTACCCTGGTGTGACCACAGTTAATACCGCGCATGACAGAGCTCCATTTAACAATTGCAGAGCCGCGGTATGGAAAGCACTACGACTGCTATACCCAGATACTTCTGATATGGGAGCTATCATGACATGTAAAATGAAGGAGTCGGAAGACCCGTCAATTTACATACAGAATTTTCAAGACACCTGGGTACTGGAGACTCGGGAATCTTGGGGGAAATCTATACCTGTGTTCTACCATATGTTGTGCCAAGGGCTGCCAGAACCAGTGCAGAAACAGCTTAAGAAATTGGTGGGAATCGAAGCCAAGCCATGGTCAGAAATACAGTTGACCATCGCACACTATTGCAGACTGCTGCAAGAAAAGAATCGCAAAAAAGAAGCTGCACAAAAGGGCGAAGAGGCAAAATTAGTGCAGAAGAAATTATCAAAATATGCTCTTGAAGGAGCAATGATAACTAGCACAGACAGCTCAAATATGCAACAAGCCAATAATCCACAGCAGAATAATCAGGGCAGTATGGGGTTTTATCCCAAGGGAAGAGGATTTAGAGAAAGAGGATGGCAGAGTAATCAGGGAGGTTTCCAGAATAATCAAGGGGGTTTTCAAAATATGCAAAATGGCAATCAAGATATGTCAAATGGGTAAGTGATCCGACCACCACCAGTATGTTGGTTGTGTGGGATGACAGGGCATTTAGCGCGCACATGCAGAAATCAAGGCATGATGCAAAATGGCCAAGGAATAGGAGTAGGAATGGTGAATCCCCCTATGTTTGTACAGCAGGAAGTTGCACAGAATCACACAGTGCAACAGCAAACGCCAGGAGCACAGCAAAGCCCACAACCTCAAAATGTAGTGAGTTTTCTGCAAGGACAGTCCCAACAGTCACCGATGCAACTGTCACAGACAGTGAGTACAGGACAGGCTGCGAACCCTGAAATTAGGGGTAACACTGGCAATGGGGGAAATCAATCAGCACGAGGTGGGCCAAACCTATATATGGACTAGGACAGCTCACTGGGAACCCTGCTGTGTTCTATCCTATCAGTGTCACCAGACCCTCACCGGAAACTAAGGGTCGTTATATGGGATAAAGAATATTCCTTCTTAGTTGACACTGGTGAAACACGTTTGTGTATACGTGAAGGCAAGTTTTCCTTGTCCGGCGATGCTATAAATACTCAGAGTTTCACAGGAGCTACAAGTTATGTTCCCTTTACAAATGCGCTTCCAGTCTCTATAGGAGAATGTGAAATTATTGTGCCTCTATTATATTCATGACAAACCCCAGTAAACATTTTTTTTCGAGATCTAATGACTAAGCTAAATATGACAATCTTGTTCACGGAGGAGGGCATAGTATGTTCAACTCCAGGAATGCACTATTCAAATGTATGCAAAATGATTGGAGCATCCGCAGTACACACAGCCATGACGGCTGTACCATTAGAGCCCAAAATATTTGCGTATGAAATACCTGTGCTAATGGCAGGGCTGCCAGGTCTTACAGACAAAATCATGAGGACTCCAGATGAATTTCTATTCAGGCCAAGAATACCTATGCACAAGGAAACAGGACAAGTATTCCCCTTGGTGATACACACAGCTGCAGTACGAGGGAAAATGGCTCTGATTAATGGTTATGACGATGAAAGCCGTCAATGGTGCACAGTAGTCAGCATTGAAGAAGGATACCGATTGACTGACGTCACTGATGATGATCTGTTTGATGAACAAGCATATATGGGAGAGACAGCAGTTGAGGTGAGCCTCACCTTTTGGGTGAGAATGATCAAAAGAGAAGTGCCTCAGAGAATGAACCGGCCTGAATATTTTGATGACGACATGGCCCAAGTGCCTGTCACAGTATGGACTACAGGCCCTTATACCATAGGCTTATTGAAAGCAGTCAGAGAGGTGAAAATCAAACTGAAGCCAGGAGCAATTTTACCAAAAGCACGGCAATACCCCATGTCCAGTAAGGCAGATGAAGGGATTTTTAAGACAGTTTCGGCTATAATGGAGCAAGGCATCTTAGTGACGTCAGAGTCGGCATGCAATACTGCGGTTTACCCTATCAAAAAATCAAAAGAGGGGTCTTGGAGGCTAATTCAAGATCTAAGGCCGATAAATGATATTGTTGAGGCTGAGTTCCCTTTAGTCCCGAACCCGGCTACAATTCTATGTAATATACCCATTGATGCAAAATATTTCACACTGATTGACTTGAAAAATGCATTTTTCTCAATCCTGTTGCACCGTGACTCACAAGATCTGACATAATTCACGTTCAGGCAGATGTGTCGGTAAAGCACGAGGTTACCTCAGTGGTACTATGAGTCTCCGTTGATTTTCAACAGAGTTCTGCAAATGAACGAATGGCAGCGTTATGACGGCAGTACTCACAAAGAGAACCACGTTGGGGTACAAGCCCCTGGCATATTATAGTAGAACTTTGGACCCAGTGATGAGAGGCCATATCCCGTGCGAACAAAGCTTACCTTCTGCAGCGTTTGCCATAGAGAAAGCTACAACCATTGTGATGGGATGCTCAATGACGTTGTTCGTCGAGCACACCCTATTTGCCATTCTAGAGAAACCAAAAGGCACATTGACATCTCAAAGTACTTATGCATATGAAGTGATCATATCAAATCCATTGATTAAAATAGTCCGATATAAGATAGTGAACCCAGCTATGTTCATAGCAGAGCCAGTCACTGAAGGAGAGCCAATACATGGCTGTGCAAATTATGAAGAATTCTATGATGAAATTCCCAGACTGAAAGAAAATGCATTGTCAGAAGGAGAAAGTGTCTTAATTGACGGTTCTTCGAGAACCGATCAAAGCGATGGGCAAAGATATATAGGCATCGCTGTAATGAAACACTGCAAATGGAGAATTTCGAGTGCTCCTTAGTGCACAAATACCATCTCATTATTCAGCACAGGCTGCAGAATTATTGGCGTTGATACTCGCCATTGAGAATCACACAGACCAGGAAGTATCTATGTACAGTGACTCTGCCTATGTGATGTCGACAGTGCACGCAGGCCTAGCGTGCTGGAAAAGGAGGGGCTACCTCCGAGCAGATGGCACGCCAGTGCAGCATGCAGTCTTATTGGAAAGGCTGATCAAGGCACTACAGCTCCCAGTGGGCGTACGCCGCCCACACTAAGGGGACAGATTTTATCTCACGAGGAAATCGCAGCAGACACAGAAGCCAAGCATATGGCATCCAAGAATGAGACGATCATGGATATAGAAGTTATAAACACAAATGAGTAAATGATGGTTACACAGGTTAAACCTGAAAGCTATAATAATCTGGGACAAACACAGTTGATGGAACTCCAAGGGGAGGCTCCACAGGAGGAAAAGAATTTATGGAAGCGGTGAGGGTGTTCTTTAAACCCCTCTGACAGCTTTTGGTGACAAGACAGCACTGGTAAACCAGTAATGCCTATAGACCTGTTAAAATTAGCACTGGAGCAGTTACACTACCCAGCACACATGACAAAAGAGAATTAGCGGCAACGCTCGCGAAAGACTGGTTCATACCGAACTTAGCGGAGCATGTTGCACTTTTTCTAGTGAACTGCATAATTTGCCAACGGTTCACAGCTGGGCACACATTGAAGGTAATTAGAGGAGTCATCCCAAGGTCTAACTGACCTTTTCAACACTTGCATGTTGATTAGGTCGACATGATTCAAGTCTGTAATGGGTACAGGTATTTCATTGTTGTGGTGTGTCCATTCTCTAGATGGACAGAAGCAGGTCACTGTACACACCCAGACTCTACCTGTGCAGCCAAATTTCTAGTGAGGGACGTATTTCCCAGGAGGGGGGTATGCGAAGTCATGAGATCAGATAACGGGACCCACTTTGTAAATGAATTTTTCGAGCAGTTCAGCTTGTTGCTTGGTATAAAGCTTAAGTTCTCGTCTGCGTATCATCCACAAGGTAACAGGATATGCGAGAAGCTCAATGGCTTATTAAAGGAAAGGATAGGCAAGTTGAATCTTACTCTAGGAAAGGAATGGCTGCACTGCCTTCCTTTGGCATTGTATGCACGCCGATCTTCAACCCGGTGCCGACCATCATCTGTCACGATCCATTCCTAAAACCCCCCTGGCAGGTCCATGGGCCAGGAGGGGTCTCGGCTCGGGCCCCAAACAAGCTTAGGCATCCTTTGCCTAGGCCCTCTTGGGGCCAGTCCTGGTGCCTTTGGCGCCAACTCATACTTAATGAAGACTTGTGCTTGGGGACTACTTTATTTCAGTGCCAGTCAAAATGGAGGCATCCACATAGCTTGGCTCCTTGGAACCAAGCTATGCGGTATAGTGTTTTGGGTGTGGTAGCCTAGGGACTATTTTACCTGGACTACTTTCTTGATGCTATTTAAACCACATCAGACTTAGATAACACGCTTCACGTTACTTTGCAATCCTGCAAGGTGACGCTCATCGTGTTCAGCTGCATCTGCGAACCTCGGAAGAACAGCATCTGAAAAACAAAAGGACATCGTTAATAGCAGCAGCTTACCTGTGATTCCACCCCAAGCTGCCCTCCGCTCCTGCAACCAGCAACCAAGGAACACCGAGCCTCCTGGACCGTCGGATCTGCAAAAAGGAGAGAAAAAGGACATTAGACATTTTACAATTGTGCCGGCAGCTCACCTCACGAGTCGCCCATCGACCAGCATCGCCTTGGGACTTCTTGCTCCGGGTGAGCACCGCAACCTACGGGAACAAAAGACAACAGGTTAGCAAAGGCAAGGCATCATAGCGCTGCTCATAGCGCCTACTTACCGCATCAAGGCGCTCTCGAAGCACCATCACCTGCCGGCGAGTCCCAATTCAGCCAACATTCCACAGCAAACTTCCGCGCACCTAAGGAGAGAGAAAACCTATTATTTAAATCCAAGAAAGGCATACAGTACAACAGTAATAAGACCTACCTGAAAGACTCTAAAGGGCCTGCATCAGTGAAGTAACTAGATCGCACTCGCCCACAAAGGACAACACGCCCCTGCCAAGAAGGCAGGATGGAGAGCACGCCAAAACCCATAACAAGGTGAGGAAAGGTCCGTGGAGGGGATGCAGGCATACGGGTTGTTGGGAGGCTCTTACCCCAGTTGCCCAGTCTTGAACATTGCCCACCTGTTTTCCAGGCAGAACTTCTCCGCTGATTATACCTGGGAGCGGCTGAGAAGGGCACCAGAGTCCCCACAGCTGGGTGGCGTCCCCGTGGATACCAGGTGATCATAACAGAACGCAAAGCCTGCCAAACAAATCCACCTGGGTGCCATGGAAACATCAGAATTAGACCAATTGGCCCAATTGTTGGGAGAACTTTGTGCTGAGGTTCACTCTGCCAGACAGGAGACTAATGCTCTCCGGAGAGACTTATTGGTGACTAAAGAGCATACCGAAGATATCAGCAGGCAAGTCTTGCAATCACAAGCGGGTCAGACACCTCTACCTGGGAACAACCCACCGATGCAAAATCCTAGCATGTCATCCACTGTCTCTACTCCGGTACAGTTGTGTTACCAGGTAAAGTTCCTTTGGCACCACCGGAGAGGTTTGCTGGTGATCCACGAAAATACGCAGCTTTCATGAATCAGTGTCGCCTTCATTTTCTTTGCAGGACGGGAGCATTCCCAAATGACCAAGCCCGGGTAGCCTTTGTTTTATCATATCTAAGTGGCAGCGCCACAGATTGGTCAGTACCATTGGTGCCCCATGATGATCCTTTATTACATAACTTTGGGGACTTTCAGAGGGAAATGGAAAAACTCGCCATCACCGAGAACAAGCTGTGGACAATGAACTCCTTTCCCTCTGACAGGGGAATCAGGATTTGTTAACGTACATCGCTACTTTCAACCGATTGGTTGCTGAAGCTAGGTGCCCTGAAAACAAAAGAACCACGTTGTTTCATCGGGGCTTACGAGGCGAATTAAAAGGCCTTCTAGCTCAAGTGGTTAATCCTCCCAGAGATTGTTCTGAATTCATAGGGCCTCATTACGAGGTATGCCGGTAAGGGAAAAATTATGCCGGTATGTAAATACCGGCATCATTTAACGCTCCGTAGCATTCTGACCCACAAATCCGGTATTAACAGCACCGTTATTTACTGTGCCGCAAATAGCGGCATAGGCGCGTACACGCGCCTCTTCAGGCAGGAAATACCGGCATGCCGGTAATAGGTGCCAATTACAACCCACGCAAACATGCAAATACCGGCATCGCGAACCCGGTAATAACGGGCTGCATGATGCCAGCAAAACAGGCATCGCGGACCACCCGCAAACAGCAACCAAGATACAAGGCAGCTGCCACAGGTGTACACAATCCCCACAGGTGGAGTCAATGGAGGCTGTGCCAGTATGAACTGAGCACACCCACACACCACAACCCCCCCACAGGTGTAGGCAATGTAGAGTGGCCCAGTACAAAAGGAGCACACCTACACACCACACCCCTTCCTACACCAAAATGCTACCACTAGCATTTGCAATCATGGCGCAGGAGGACATGCCTATACTACAGGAGGAGAAGGAGGGTGAGACAGGGCCAGCCATTACCACCAGCGCAGCCACCAGCGCCTCGTAGGGAGCCACCAATCCCTCGCACCAGACCCAGCCCATTCAACCTAACCCCTGAGCAGATCCACACCCTGTACCGGTTGGACCGTGACACCATCACCACCATAGTGGACATGATACAGAACGACATTGCCAGCCACATACAAATACGCACTGCCATCCCCCCACTATTAAAGGTGGTGTCTGTGCTACACTTCCTGGCCACAGGCACCTACCAACACACAGTGGGCCAGCTGCATGGCATTTCACAACCACTATTCTCACGCATGCTGAACCAAGTGCTGGATGCCCTCCTGAAGCACACAAGCACCCACATATCCCTACCACGGACTGCCCAGGAGATAGCCAAAACCAAAGTAGGCTTCCATGCACTGGCAGGCATGCCCAATTGTGTTGGTGCCATCGACTGCACCCATGTGGAATTGGTAGTCCCCCATGCCATAGAGGCGGTGTACCGCAATCGCAAGCAATACCACTCCATCAATGTGCAAATGGTATGTGACTCCAGCAAGATCATCACCCATTGCTGCGAAGGATTCCCTGGATCCACACATGATGCAATGGTACTGCGCAACTCAATGCTACCCCGTCACATGAAGCGACATGCTCGACCATGTGCCTGGCTGCTCGGTGAGTTGCACAACAGGCCCATATCCATGCTGTGGGGTACTGATGTGTGCGGATGCAGAAGGGGGGGCCTACTGCACCTGGGTGGGAAAGGGGGGGGGATAGTGCACCTGGGTTGCACTAGCCAGTGAGTGGAGAATGCATGCAGAGCTAAACACTCCTCCCCTAAACCAGCAAAACAGAACACAACACATCACTGGGCCACTTATCACAAATATTGCAGATGGATGACAACAAGTAAGAAGCACAACCAGGGCACCATCGTTATTGCAAGCGATGCATGAATGAATAGGATGGCAACTGTGGCAATGCGGCGAGTGTGACCATGCATATTAAAGAATATACAGCATGATTTGGAGGCCAAACATTTGTGCACTACCAAAGCACATCTGCCAGTGCATGCATGATCACACCCAGCATCATCTATTGAACCCCATCCAGTGTACCACACCTCATTACAGTATACATTGCATATAGGTGACTATTTTGTACACGTACAGGGACATGTGCATGCCCACACCAAGTAGCTGCTGCCATGACTGTGCTCCCTGAAGGTGGCAGTTCTGTGTGACACACACCTATTTGTATCTGCTTGCAGGTGATGGGGGATATCCCTTGAGGTCGTGGCTACTTACCTCTGTGCGGAACCCGCAGAACAGCCATGAAGAGGAGTGCAATCGTGTGCACACTCGTACCCGTGTTGTGATTGAGCAGACCTTTGGCCTGCTGAAGGCGAGGTTCCGCTGCATAAGCAGGTCTGGTGGGGCACTCCTATATAGGCCCGAGAAGGTGGCAAAGATCACCATGGCCTGTGTCATGCTGCACAACATGTGCGTACGAAGGAATGTACCACTGCCACCTGACATTGACATGCATGGGCTGGGTGAGGATGAAGGGGATGGAGACGGAGGCGAAGGAGCCCCCTTGCCAGTACGTGATGCACGGGATGGTCATGCTGTACGCTAAGCACTAATTCACGAATACTTCTGAAACAAAGGGACTATGAAAGACTTGTGTCAGTCAGACACTGGGCCAATGTGGACATGCACACAGGGAATGTTGTGAGTTGGGCACTGAACACCGGACCACTTTAAATGGATGCACACAAAAATAACAATGTCCAGCCATGGATCTTTCTTATCACAACGTGTGTATTATTTACAACAGCAAAAATGTGCCACTCCCCCCTCCCAGACTCCCACAATAGACTCCCTGACCCCCCCAACAAACTCCCTGACTCCCCCCAACAAACTCCCTGACCCCCCCAACAAACACCAACACCCCCATAGACTCCACAAGATGTACCCCTTCACCCCCAACCTTGTGTCCCACTACCATTGCCCTCCCACACTACTTCCGGGACGTCTTCCTGTCCAGAGGTGGCATTTCAGTGTGCCTTGCACTCCTACGTGTGTGGCGCACTGGGCTGGTGGGGACAGATGAAGCTGGTGTGGAGGTAGTAGGTGATTCGCTGGCAGGTTCCACACCTCCTGCAAGCCGTGGCCGCTGCATATGAAGCAGCATTGAGGTCAGCACCTGTGTCACTACCCCCAGGCAGTCCCTCATTAGCCGAGCCGATGCATTGACAGCGGCTGTGTTTGCTTCGATGGCCGCTGTTGTCCCTGCAATTGCTGTGGCAATACCCCGCCTGGTTTCCTCCCCGTCTGCTATGTACTGGCGGAGTAGGTCTAACAAGGCCTCCTGTTGGGCCTCCACCATCGACAATCGTGTCTCCAGGGTTCTGGAGGGGGCTGGAGTGGTGGGTTGTGCAGTCACGTGGATGGCATTTTCGGGACTGGAGTCCTCAGAGGTGGGTAGGTCACAGTCACGGAGTCAGGGATCAACTTCACTGCAGGTGGGTGTCTGCAGGTGATGGGGCGAGGGGGTGGGCACGGTGCTCGGGGTGGCCGGGCATGTCACCTCGGTGTCTCCCTCAGGCTCCACACTGGCATCAAGTTCTTCCCCAGTGGAAGCGGGTGCTTCCAGGGACTCCCCTGGGACAGGTGTGGGTGTGGCCTGCTTGTCTCCAGCGGAGGTGGTGGTGGTGGTTACCCTCTTCTTACGGTGTGAGGTTGATGCCCTCACAGTTGTCTCCTGGGTTGCTTCTTCCTCATCAGTGCCTGGTGGGGTAGAAGAGATGCAGGGCATCAGTGATGGTGTGACATGGCAGTGGCGGTGCTGTTCATTATTCATTTGATCATGCTTTCATGTCTTACAGGTGTGTCACGCAGGGTATTCAGAGGGGGAATGTAAGCATTCACTGCATGGCAGGTGGCATGCCGTTGATTTTGGGTTTGTGTGAAGTATCACATGGGCAAGCTGCAGGTGTGTTGGCTGTGTGTTGGTTAAGGGATGGGCACTCAGCATGCATTTCAGTGTGGCAGCGTTTGGCCCGCCATCTGTATTTGGGTATGGTCATGTGGATGTTGGGACATACATTGGCTTGCCTAGACTCTCTACCACTTCACTTGTGCTACTTCATGGTCTCCCCTACGGGGATTCAGGGTCACTCACCTCCTTCGCGGTTGATGCCGCACCCGTCTCCATCTCGCATAATCCCTCGATGACTCAGGACTGATGAATCTGCTGGCCGTCTCCTCCTAGGGCATTAATTTGGCAGGGGGGTGGGCATCCCCACCTGTGGCCATTGCCTCCCTCCGATTGGTGGCCATGATATTGCGTACCCTCAACCGGAGGTCATCTCACCGCTTCCTGCAGTCCCTCACACTACGCGGGTTGGGACCTACGGCTGATACCTTGCGGGCTACCTCCTGCCAGATTTGCCTCTTTTGTTGCTGCACCTCCCGCTTCTTGTCGTGGGATTGTATTGTGTCTGCATGTGCAGCTAGAGTGTCCGCTAATATGGTGAGCTCTGCGTCTGAGTAACGCTGTTTACGCAGCCGGGGGTGGTCTTCCTGGTAGCCCTTGACATCCTCTATGGATTTCCACTGTGCTCTCCGAGTATCGACTGCTGGTTATGGAGGATGGCAATGGATTGTGTTTTTAAAGATGGCCACCAGCCCATTTCCCATTCCTACGCAATGAGGTAATTTCCGGGTCCGTTTTTTGGCGAACACGGTATTACCATGCCAGTATTACCATGCCGGTATTTAGGGGTTGGTATGAGGCGGTACCGCTATGGGCGGGTCCCGCGATGCCGGTATAGGGGAGTTGGAGGCCCTGTAGCGGCATGGCGGTATTGCCACTACCAGCATGGGGGGACACGTAGGCTCGCGCACTCGTAATCACCCGCTATTAGCGGGTTCATACGAGCACAGACCCGCTCATTCCGGCATGCCGGTAATGAACCCGGTTTTACCGGACAACTCGTAATGAGGCCCATAGACCTGGTTGTGCAACTGGACCACCGGTTGCAAGACCGAAATGCAGACCGTTAAAAAATGGACCCTCGGCCAGTGTACGTTCAACCTAGAGACAATGTAACTCGAGTACAAGAAAATACTGTGGAGCCCATGCAAATCGGAGGGGTACGACCCCTGCTAACAAAACAAGAGCGAGATAAAAGGAGACAACAACAACTATGTCTGTACTGCGGGAAGTCGGGGCATTTCCTGAAGGACTGCCCAGTGAAACCTCCAAGGAAGATCGTTGGAGCCACAGAAAAAGATGAAGAGAAGGAGTGTCAGTCGGGAAACTACCCAGCTCGGCAAACGTAGTGGTCAGTTTGTCGAGTGAGGGAAAAGAGCCACCGACCTCACACTTTGCAATTCCGGTGATCTTAATTAATAACCAATGGTTGTCAAGAATGCATGCCACTGAAGCATACATCGACAGCGGAGCAGTTGGGAATTATATAGATCAGGACCTGGCTGCAGAGATGGGGCTTCCCCTGTGTTCCAAGCCAACTACAGACAAGGTAACCACGGTGGATGGGACAGAAATCACTTCCGGACCCGTAACCCAGCGCACAGCTGAGATAACCTTGCTGTGTCAGGACAGACATCAGGAACTTATTTCGTTCGATCTCATCAAGGCACCTCAATTACAGCTCATACTAGGGATGCCATGGTTAGTTGCTCACAACACTTTGATTGACTGGCGGGCAAGAAAATTAACCTTTCCCAGCGACTGCTCTCCAGCCTGTTATTACCAAGAACAGAAACCTGCTTTCAGTATGTCTACGACTCCTGAAGTGGCAACTTTGGGAGTGACTAGTACCTTGCCTGAGGAATACCACGTTTTCCAGGATGTATTCCAGAAGGACCAAGCAAACACGCTGCCACTGCACAGGCCCTATGACTGCCAGATCAACCTTGTTCCCGGGGTGCAAGTTCCTTGCGGCAGAATCTATGCTCTCACAGAACCTGAAAAACTTCATCTGAATGCTTATTTAGACCAGTACCTCGCAAATGGATTCATTCGCCCATCCAAGTCCCCTGCAGGTAGTCCTTTGTTCTTTGTACCGAAAAAAGAAGGGGACTTAAGAACCTGTATTGACTACCGCGCATTAAACCAGATCACTGTAAAGAACCGTTACCCCTTGCCCCTCATCCCAGAAATGCTGGACCAGATCAAAGATGCCCAAATTTACACCAAACTGGACCTTCGAGGAGCATACCACCTGGTGCGGGTCAGAAGCGGAGACAAATGGAAAACTGATTTCCGCACCAAGTATGGTTTGTTTGAATATCAAGTCATGCCCTTTGGGTTATGAAATGCTCCTGCATCGTTTCAGTATTTCATGAATGGCGTTTTGAGAGAGTTAATTGATGTCTGCGCCCTAGTGTACATAGATGATATTTTAGTGTACTCAACTTCAAAACAGGATCATATCAAGCACGTGCGTTCAGTCCTCTCTAAGCTCCGGGAGCATCGTTTATATGCAAAGCTGGAGAAGTGCTTTTTTCACGTCACCGAAGTTGGATTTATGGGTTTTCTTCTTACTCCAGGAGGCATCAGAATGGACCTGCATAAAGTGGACGCCATTTTGAAATGGCCATCACTAACATCAGTAAAAGGGGTACAGAGCATGTCGGGCTTTGCGAACTTCTAACGCCGGTTCATACCAGACTTCTCACAGGTCGTACACCCGATGACCATATTGCTAAGAAAAAATAACAAAAAAATTGCCTGGACCGAAGAAGCCGAGAAAGCATTTCAGGAACTCAAGAAAAGGTTCACCTCCGCGCCAATCCTGCGATATCCTCGCCCAGATCTTCCTTATATCGTGGAAACAGACGCTTCCAGCATAGCGATGGGAGCTGTTCTCTCACAAAGAGACCCAGTAATAGGCCAGCTACATCCAGTGGCCTTTTGGTCGAAGAAATTCTCTCCCCCGGAGATGAATTATGCCTTCACGGACAAAGAACTATTGGCGATCAAATCCGCCTTTAAGGCCTGGCGGCACGACCTTCTGACGACTAGACACTCCATTACAGTTATCACGGACCACCGAAACCTGCAATACCTTAAGACAGCTAAGGCCCAGTCTTCACGCCAATTGCGGTGGGCCCTTTTCTTTGCCGAATACGACTATGTCATCACTTTTCGACCAGGGGTCAAGAATGGAAAAGCCGACGCACTCTCTCGTACAGGCACTGATGACTGGGTATATACGCCCCCAGATCCAGTCCCCATCATACCGGAAGACAAGCTCTTGGGCCTCACTACAGCCTTAACCCAAGTTGAACTGAGAGATAAGATTCAACGAACCATGAACCCGGATGCCTTCCTCGCATGGCAAGCCCAAGGAGAACAATATTCCATCAAAGATTACTTACCCTTTTTTAAGGATCGGTTGTATGTACCCACCAAAGACTTACAACAACAAATTGTTTCAGGTTATCATGATTCCCTGATCGAAGGGCACCCTGGAATCACCAAGACCCTAGCCAAGGTAAAACAGAATTTCTGGTGGCCTGCCTGGCGTAAAGATGTCATCCAATATGTTCAGTCCTGCGGAGTCTGTGCGCAAAACAAGTCGCAAAAACAAAAACCATCCGGTCTTCTGCAACCTTTGGACATACCTCCCGCTCCTTGGTACACTCTTTCCCTCGACTTCATCACTGACCTACCTCCTAGTCAAGGGTTTAACACCATCCTGGTAGTCATGGACTTGTTCTCAAAGATGGCGCATTTTATTCTACTCAAAGGCCTCCCTGATGCACCCACTCTAGCCAAAGTGTTCCTGGATGGTATTATAAAACTACATGGCTTCCCATCAGTCCTGATCTCTGATCCAGGTAGCCAGTTCATCTCCAACTTCTGGAAAAAATGTTGTGCAATGGCACAAATTGACATCCGGTTATCCACTAGCCATCACCCCCAAACGGACGGTCAGACCGAGAGGACCAACCAGACCCTCGAACAATACCTATGGTGCATGTTACACCATGAACTAAGAGACTGGAAAGATTTGTTATGGATAGCCGAGAACGCATATAACAACTCCTTGCACTCCAGTACCGGACAAACACCCTTTTATACCCTTTATGGTAGACACCCACGTACCTCAGAACTAGATCTCCCAACAAGTTTGGAAAGGCCAGCAGTAAAAACTCTTCACACCAACATCACTCTGGCTTTCAAAAAGGCCAAAGAACATCTTATTTTCGTCAAAGAAAAACAAAAGCAATTTGCCGACCAACACCGGAAAAAGGCCCCAGACTATCAGGTAGGAGACAAGGTTTGGCTGGCTGCCAAGTTTGTACCCATCAAGGGAACCCGGACTTTTCAACTCAGGTACTTAGGACCTTACACCATCAAGGCAATTATCAATCCAGCGGCCGTCAAACTAGACTTACCACCTAACCTACAGATTCACCCAGTATTTCATGTGTCCCTATTAAAACCAATGCAGCCCGGTACATGGATTGGGACACTACCAAAACCCATACTTATTGAGGGAGAACCAGAATTTGAAGTCAGAAGCATCTTGGATTCCAAGTATTCGAGGGGAAGGCTATACTACCTAGTTGATTAGAAAGGATTTGGACCCCAAGACAGATCCTGGGAACCCTGTGAAAACATTCATGCACCACATCTGATCAGAACATATCATCGCAACTTTCCAACTAAACCAGGGCCGGACAGAAGGAACACCTTGAGAGGGGCCTTGGGGGGAGTGCTGTCACGATCCACTTCCTAAAAACCCCCCGGCAGGTCCATGGGCCAGTCCTGGCGCCATTGGCGCCAGGCTCATACTTAATGAAGATTTGTGCTTGGGGACTACTTTATTTCAGTGCCAGTCAACATAGAGGCTTCAACATAGCTTGGCTCCTTGGAACCAAGCTATGCGGTATAGTGTTTTGGGTGTGGTAGCCTAGGGACTATTTTACCTGGACTACTTTCTCGATGCTATTTAAACCACACCCGACTTGGATAACACGCTTCGCGTTACTTTGCAATCCGGCAACGTGACGTTCATCGTGTTCAGCTGCATCTGAGAACCTCGGAAGAACAGCATCTGAAAAACAAAAGAACATCGTTAATAGCAGCAGCTTACCTGTGATTCCACCGCAAGCTGCCCTCCGCTCCTGCAACCAGCATCCAAGGAACACCGAGCCTCCCGGACCGTCGGATCTGCAAAAAGGAGAGAAAAAGGACATAAGACATTTTACAATTGTGCCGGCAGCTTACCTCACGAGTCGCCCATCGACCAGCATCGCCTTGGGACTTCTTGGTCCGGGTGAGCACCGCAACCTACGGGAACAAAAGACAACAGGTTAGAAAAGGCAAGGCATCATAGCGCTGCTCATAGCGCCTACTTACCGCATCAAGGCGCTCTCGAAGCACCATCACCTGCCGGCGAGTCCCAATTCAGCCAACGTTCCACAGCGACCTTCCGCGCACCTAAGGAGAGAGAATAGACATTATTTAAATCCAAGAAAGGCATACAGTATAACAGTAATAAGACCTACCTGAAAGACTCTAAAGGGCCTGCATCAGTGAAGTAACTAGGTCGCACTCGCCCACAAAGGACAATGCGCCCCTGCCAAGAAGGCAGGACGGAGAGCACGACAAAACCCATAACAAGGTGAGGAAAGGTCCAGGGAGGGGCTGCGGGCATACGGGGTGTTGGGAGGCTCTTACCCCAGTTGGCCAGTCTTGAACATTGCCCACCTGTTTTCCAGGCATAACTTCTCTGCTGATTATACCTGGGAGCGGCTGAGAAGGGCACCAGAGTCCCCACAGCTGGGTGGAGTCCCCGTGGATACCAGGTGAGCGTAACATCATCTTACACTGCATGAAATAGCCACAGGAAGACGAATGCGCACTCCACTAACACCCCAAGACAGAGCTAGATGTGATGCCCAGTCAACAGGAGAAATCTTAGGGTCTGAAATGTAAAATTACTTGAATTGCATGATATCTTGTATTACTGTAATTTCAGGCCAGCTGCAGCGACGACGAAAAGAGTGTAGGGCAGCACGGAACACAGAAGGAGATATTACTGAAGGCACAGCTCAAGAACGTTGTGTTCCATCCATTTTTCCTGGAGACACTGTGTTGGTAAAACACCATAAGAGGTAAAGGTGGGACGAGCCAAGGTTTAACGGTCCATTTACAGTGGAAGACTGCACTCCCTCTGCAGTAAAACTACAAGGAAGAAGATCTTGGATCTTTTTGGGCGACGTTAAGCCATACATCGGAAAAGGCCCCCTGCCTGCACCCCAGCTCAAAGAGACAGATGACAGGGAAGAACCACAGCACGTGCAGACGAGATCCATGACAAGGAAGAAGGATGCATGAGCGCCACAAAGCAAAGACAAAGAGCTTTTGTACAAAGGTTGTGGTTTTACTTTGGACATTCCTCTGAGCAAAAAGGAGGATAAGGACATAAAAACAGACAATCTGTGCATCCTAGTTGCAGGGTGAAGAAAATTTCATTTATAAACCACAACATAACCTGCTGAATTTGAACTTTGGACTGAGGCAAACTGAAGCCTTAATAAGGGAAAGAGAACATGCAAAATGTTGATCGAGGACACATAAACTGGAAGAAAAACCAGTATCCTGACTCTTTCCGCACGATAACCTTGTTCAGATTCACTTATGGTGTCCCACAGTAGCAACATCAACAAAGATGTGGTGACATACTTCGATCCAGTGCTAAGATTGTACCCGTCAGTGGTGGGGTGGCTCACCAGTGTCACTGACTTTCTTCAAGATCCTGAAAACTAAAAGACTATAAGGAGATTGCTCACTGTGATTGTCGAGCAGCTCCTCCTACTTCCTGAGTACAGCGAGGAAAAACCAAATGTCCCAAGCAGAGAAGGAAGCGAATGAGCTTATCAATGTATAGTTGAAGTTCGCATAGTTGAAGAGTGTCCAGTACTTGTCGGGAGAATGAAAGAAGTACTAACTTTTCTTTGAGATCCAGCAAATACAGAACATCTGAGCATCATCCTAAATAGTATAGTTATACAGGTGGCTCTCCACGCAAATGGAAATTGCAGACACTGTTCACAGTGACGTGAAAAGCAAACAGTCCCAAATTCCAGCAAAGACAGGGCAAATGTCCCTGTCACCAGAAGACAGCAGGTTGGCGAGCAACGTGTTCTTCCGCTTAATCGAGGATTTTCCAGAGCTTGTGGGGAGACCGATCGATGTTGATGTCCTCACATACATCAGAGACCCGGCAAATTCTGCATAGATGGGCATGCTCCTGCATGGAATTGTGATGCAAAACGAACTTTCTAACCATCAGCAGAACTATTTGAGAAGATTTGCAACTTTCCGCCATGGGACATATCGAGAGGGCAGTGTCAAAGATTTTATTTGTTTTAGTTTTCTTTTATTTTCGTACTAACAAGGATACAACATGTCTTTGGGAATGAAACTGGATAGAGGTGTAGACTGGGAGCTGATACATTTTGAACATGCACAGTAAAGCGACTTGTTGAATTATTGCTTGATTTTGACATTCCCCAAAACTGTATACAGAACTAATAGACAAATCCAGTGGTCTGACAAGGAGAGACAATCGCTTAAGTTCCACAGCTCACAAATAGAACAAACAGGATCTAGAGAAAATATTATTTAGAATTGTATTAAAAGTTAACACATTTTACAGATGATCGAGCTGGGGGTCCAGAACAGTACTCTAGTCCTCCCGCAGGAGGAGAGACGGTCACAGTTCCCTGGACATAAATGCTGCCGCCTAACCTACAGGGGCATAATTTATCTGCGTATTATATTTATCATCATTTTATTGTCATTAACGATCAGAACTGCATTTTTTATTGGTATTCGAAGCGTTCCAACCCCAGTACATCCAAGCACTCAGGCCCTTTATAGTAATTCCAGTCCCTAGGAGATCTGATAATGGAGTGAGTGAACTTGAGATGGATGTGATAAACAATAACACACACACACTTGTGGTAGCAAATCAAAAAGCCGGAGACAGGGTCGGCAGGATGTGAAAGAAAAAAGGTTACTGACAACCACACGCATGCATACATTGAATGCACATACAGCTGGCCTAGTGTCAATGACTGAATAACCACAATCCTGAGCATGGGAGAAGAAAAGACTGCCTACTATGTGAAATCTCTCTACAAGTAAAGTAAAGAGCCAAATGAAGGAAGCAGACGTCGTGAAAAGACAAGAAGAGTTGGAAAGAAAGCCAACAGAAACAGCTGTATCAGAAACTCTTGAGCCAACACCAAGAAAGACAAGAGCAAACTCAGAGAAAATCTCTACACAAGCACAACTGATAGCAGACACAGTATGGCCATTCATAGCCAGAGAAAGGAAAAGACTGGAGGAGTTGAAGAATAAACCCACAGAGACAACATCATTGAGTACATATGTTCCAGTAACAGGGACAAGTACAAGTTCTGCAGTACAACCATACACTGAGCCCAAGCCAGAGTGTATGCGGACATTTCTAACCAGGACCAGGATACCTGAGAATCCTCCAGTAAGAAAGAGCCATTAGATGAATTCAGAGATATAGTTATAGCGAACTACATGAAAACTTTAAGAATCAAGAGAAGCATGCAAGTAGACAACAACGAACTAAATGATTACTTGGACAGCACAGCACATTTGGGAAACAATGTTTGGTACCAACACATGAAGGAAGCTGGAAGACGAAGTTCAGAGGGGGAATGCTTTGTGTGTGCACTCCTACCATACAGCATGGGGACGTCCAAGATCTTCATAGCTGTAGAAATTGATGTCCAGACAGCACACTGTCTCTTGCATGTGGCAATATACAAAACCAGAGGCCAGTTCATGGGTAGTGATGCCTCACTGAAGTGGGCAACTGAAAAAAATGATCATGATGAAGATGATTATGTTCAAGACATAAAGACAAGAGACAGAGCTCATACGAGGAATCATGTGATCAGGTACGAGAAACCTGGAATGAAAGGAGCGGAAATCAGATGGGAAGTGAACCAGAAACTAAATGTCCAAGGAAAAACTCCAGAAGAGGTTCAACGTTGGAAAAACAGAAGCCAAATGCAGATTTGGGGAACAGTGCTTTCACCAGACAGATGGGAGAAAGAAGTAGTCATTTGTAGGGCATGGATGGTCCTCGAAGCCTGCAAGGAAGCAATTGAAAATTCACAAAGAATATGCAAACCATTTTGCCCATGGCTTGCAAAACTCCTGACATGGGTCGAAGACAGAGGAGGACCCTTGCAGATAGTACCACTGGAGAGCTCAAAATTGTGTTTCAGGAATAATGGCACAAGGAAGATGGGAGAGAATCAGAACTGTGGATGAATCTTTGATGCTCCAGGAATGATGCATGGAACTGCAGTGATTATGGATCATTATTGGGCATGAGGATCCAAAGGGGGTCCAGTTAAAGGATCGATTACAAAAGGTTTGAATGCAAAAGGTGAGAGTCAATAGGATCAAAAACCAAAGGTTTGAATGTTTTTTTATTATATATATTTTTTTAGGTTTCCGTGTAGGTAAAAAAAAGTGTTTTTTACCACAAAAACAGGGGTTGGGGGGATCACCCCCCACCCCCATTTTTTTTTTTTAAAAAGAATATATATTTTTCGAACCTTTTGTTTTCGATCCTTTTGATTCGAAGTGAAAGTGGTCGATGAATCGCCCAGAGGAGGGAGTGTATAGGAGGTGCCAAATGCAGCCCGAACACCAACCATCCATTTTGAAGTACCAGGAACTTTCACACCAAGATATGTGACGTAGGATCAGCAAATAAACCAGCAGAGAGCCGCAGTGGGGCTCTGTCCAGTACCTATCAGAATAACGATGCCTATCGAAGTACCAGTACCAAGGAAACCATGGACAGTAAGGTAGCCATTGAGAATGCCATATCAACAAATGAGAAGGAACCGAAGATCGTCTAAATACAGTCCCTGTAGAAACCAAAAAGGTCCTAATGGATGAGGAATGGTGACGTCACGAGAACCCAGACTGACTCACCTATAGAAGAAATGATGACCAGAGAATGACATAAGTAGATGAAACGCCATGCATAAGGATATTGTGAACTTAGAGTGTGAAGGCGATGTCAAATGAAAGAAGCTTAAGCTGTAAGCATGGCAAAGATATTTGGCCAGTTTACACATGTACATATGCTTGGAACCACAAGAAATCTAAGAGAATCGTGTGGCTTGCTATGCTTAGTAGAGGGATAGTGTGGCAAGTGCCATATACATATCTACCTCAAATAAAGCACTTTATATGAAGTATACTTCCACTTTGCACAAAAAGCAGAATCAACAAAAATTACTAAGGCCATTCAAGAAAGGTTTCACATTCAACGACATCATGAGCTGAGCGGCAGAACGAAACTCAGCAGAGGCAACTCATGCCTAGGGAACGAAGGTCGTATCCATCAAAATGAATTAGCAGTAGCTACAATTAACTGAAGCAAGGAGCAGAATATATTGCTTTGAAGGGGCAAGATAAGAAGGCAGGTGGTGGGTGAACATAAAATTAAATACACAAATTGTTGAGGAAAAGGCAAATCCACAGTGTCTGAATCACGTGATCAGCCAAACGAACAGAGTAAGAGCCCCACACCTACGCATGGCTGTGAGCCAAGAGAAGATATCGAGGCAGAAGATGCAGTCTCGAGGCCAACCACAGCAAAATAATTGACACATAGCCACTAAAGTGATGATTGATTGGAGGAAGGTCGGTGAGTTGAGGGGCACTCTCCACCTGGCCGACCATTCTGCGTTCTGCTAAGCAAAGTGAAAAAGTATGCATGGGGTTGCTGCCAACCCAATCACAGTGGACCAAGTAATCTAGGGTCCTATAGTTAGTAGAACTAATGGGACGTCTTATTTTTAGTGACGTCTGCAGTAGTCATTTTTGAAAGAAGGGCTTAGATGCCCACCTGACAGTGTTTTCCCAATCCCCTCACTCCGTTATCATATACAGATATAGCACCTTTAGTAAAGTTACCTTTTCCCAACCAATAGAATTGCATGTCAACTTTTGAGTGTTACACGTCAATGATGATGAGTTTTTCGTATAAATGTTTGCATTTCTATTAAGTTCATTGGAGGTGAAGTGAGAAGGAAGATCGTACCATTGCTGACATTCATAACTCCCCGTTTTTTGTACTTGTCATTAAACGGACTCTCTTTGCCAAACTGTTGAGTTGTCCATATTGATTGGTGTTGAAGTAATAAATCTGCACCCCCATCTATCTCATGGGTGCCGCTATCTTGTCTTAAAGTGCTTCTGAGCAAAACTCAACTCTATGGGCCGGTTGGGGTCTCGGAGCACACAAGCAGCCAAGCTTCTAAATGTTTTGAATTTTAGTAGGTTTGGGAATGACTTTTCAGGGGCACTCTTTTATGCAGGATGCTGTAGTAATGACCACTAAATATATCTGGGTAACCCCAGTAGAAAACTAACTATCGGTGAGTAGTCAACCTGTAGTTGGCCATGATCATTCGTTATGTTCTTGCTCCTCCTATATTTACAGCCTGATTCATGGAATTATTTGTGCCAAAAACGCAGATTTGCGCACCTTTCTGCCCGAAAATCCCTGTTTGAAGTATAGGGATTTTCGGGCAGAAAGATGCGCAAATCTGCGTTTTCAGCACAAATAATTCCATGAATCGGGCAGTTAATTGGCAATATCTCATTGTAAGATCCATCTCTGCGGCCATGCTTGATATCTGATAAAGCTGTCAAATCAGCCTTCAAGACACTTACGATCTAGTGATCTTTATCCTTTGGCTGTCCCCTGCTCTGTGTGCACATCAAGGGGAGACAGGAGATTCACTGTTTTCGGTCCTAAACTATGGAATTCACTTCCTCTAGGAATAAGGACCCTTGAATCATTATCTCAATTTCGTAGGGTATTGAAGACTATTCTGTTTTGGTTGCTTCGCCTCTCTGGTCTAGATTAGGCTTTGCACTAATGTTTGTCACATCTGCCCCGCTATACGGTTTACTTGGTCATGTGCGCATTACAAATGAAAACATTAAAATAAGATAAAAATCAAATCGATTACATGTGTTACGAATGTGATTACTGCCATTTGATTTTACATAGTACTAGAAGATATATTGTGCCAAACGAAAGGGGTCAAGTCCTAAAAATTAAAGTGGGAGGACTAATCGACAAACGGAATGGGATGTGACTGTGAGGAATTCGACCATCCGCACTGGGAGTATGCACTCGCCTGGGCTTTTTTGAAGTTTTCTAATTAAAATGAATGATGGGAGATCAACCTCAGAAAATGTGTGGGGGTAATCTGCATACATTTTCCTATGCTCGCCACACAGCAAACACACAGTCAAGTGTACTCCGGGGGGACACATTCTACAGGTGCAGTACTCCCTGTCACATTTATCTGGAATGTAACAGCCACGGGTACATCAAAACATCTCTGAAGGGAAAGGCAACTCCTTCCTCCGGCCATGGCCAGCCTAATTAAAATATCAAAGGCTCCATGGATCTGCCCTGTTCTATTGTCAAAGTTCTGTGCGATGGCAGCGCATACTGATGAGAGTTAAATGAAAACAGGCCTGTGAAGAGGCCTGGTCACAGAACTAACACAAGGGACAGGAAACACCAAAACCTCTTTGATATGCAATGTGTCAGCTTGAAGCTAAATCCCACCCCTCTGTATGAAGGGGAGTGAATATCATGTCTAGGACAACTTTTTACAGTAGGCAACCCCTGCAGGGAACCCCTTTTAGATGGAAGAGGTATGTGATTTGATGCAGACAGAAAGTCTGTTATCACCACCAATTTCAAGGGAGACCTGCACTTTGATCAGGAGTCACAGAGAGCTCAATTAACCAGAGAGACACTTTGATCCACAACAGACAGGAATATGGGTGGGACTAAGGGGTACATGTTGGCACCCCTTACCTTTCTGTTGCAAAGCACACTGGTTATGAGCTCACGCATAACAGAAGATTGTTGGTGGGGACCAGGGATTGGCTCATTAAGGTAGGCTTAGCCTGCACCAATCACTGGGGCCCAGTTTGCTTTAAAAGAGGGCTTAGACCCTCACTTAGCAGATCATCCGACGACTTCGAAAGGATTGAGAAGGTCTCATTTGGATCCTGGCTGAAGGTGCAGTCTGCCTTACAGCTTCCGCCAGTGAAGGAAGGCTAGGATTTCCAAGAGAGAAGCAAGATCCCTCCCCTAAACATCTACTAGGGAACAGAGTGAGATACCAGATTCAGAGGGCCCATCCAGCAGTTCGAGAACTGATACCCAGCCAGCACAAAGCATGCCCTGCTAGGTTCTGCCAGCAAGCTTCCTATTTGGAAAGTGCCAGAGAGTCTCTGAACAAAGGACAAGGCTATTGCCTGCAAACACCATCCTCAGCTTTGGGCCGTCTGCCTTAAAGGACGACACAAGCCCTGTGAAGAAGCTAGGAGGAGTGGCACAACAAGCATCAGCCAGCGTCCAT
This sequence comes from Ambystoma mexicanum, assembly GCF_040938575.1. Taxonomy (NCBI): domain Eukaryota; kingdom Metazoa; phylum Chordata; class Amphibia; order Caudata; family Ambystomatidae; genus Ambystoma; species Ambystoma mexicanum. The sequence continues at coordinate 1,246,769,084 of NC_090922.1, read as the reverse complement.
CTTTTATGGACATATTCAAGATAGTTGAGCCCTTGAATCATGACCGGTTGCACCATTGACTGTTGTCGTGCTGCAGTCCCTAAAGCCGTCCGAGACGCCTTGACCAGTGTTCCAGATCCGCCAACCAGCACATAGACAACGATTCTTATCCTGAGCCGCTGTGTATGCCATCCTGCAGCCATCCATCCAGTCTCGCTTGCTGAACTGCCTGCCGCCTGATACCCGCAGCTGTCTCCCATCTTGAACTCTTTTGCAGGAGCTGCAAAGCATCCTGGAACCAACTTGATGCAGTCGAGCATCAAGATCATTTCAAGCACAAGGCACATTGTGGTTCTGTTTCCCCTGGTCCTTCTCTGAAGGACCCTAGAGACATTTACGACCCCTTGCTCCCTTGGTGCTAAAACCAAATAGCCTTGAACAGTTAAGACTGATTGCTTTACTGACTACCATCCTGTCAGTATCCAAAGTACATCCCTTCATGAAACTGTTTGTCCTCTGTGTTCCTTTACAGGGTGGGTTGTATTTTGTAGTGTGCTAGAACTGTCTGTTGCAATAATAATATAGTAGATATTTGTATACAACCTTGACTGGACAGTCCCTTTTATCATTGGGCAATAATTGTATTTTCGCTGTGTTGCAAATAACCATCGATCCACGACCTTGCAGAGATAAGCCTGCCGTTCCGTCCAAGTTACCAAAATCGGACAAGGAGGTTTATAGTTTACTTGTCTTTCCAGATTGCTCAGATCGCTTCTGGTGTACTAGAGGTGTGGGGCTGATTGAAACCGATATTCATACCTGGACCACTGGTGCCCCGGAAGTTGATTTGTCAGAGTGACATCGCCAGAACGTGGCATATGAAGGTGAAATATTCACATTTCATTGAATTGGCTTTGCATAACCACTCAAATTGCACAGGACGATTGACTTTTGCCTTTCATAAAATCAACACACACAAAACCAAGAGAGGATATTTTCTTCTAATAGTGTTTTTCAAAACATTTGAAGGTGTGCATATATTAAACTCCAAGAACCAAAACAAATGTTTTCCCTGGAACTTGCAGTACCTAAATGGGACATTTCACCTTCAGTTGATTAACTTTTATCAGGTTATATAGAGCATTGGTGAACTGTCCAGCCTGCAAATCTGATGACGGATGTTCGATCCCAGAGGTCGACTTTAATTCATAAATTCAAAGAGGACATTCAATGTTTCTCATTTTAGCTCGGTCGTACTGAGTCCCCCCTCTAAAAAAAGTTGGTGGACTCTGTCCACCCGCGTGTACCCTTGGCTTGAGCCCAGCCGAAAGAGTTTTAGAGAATGTATTAAATGAATGCAGTAAGGGAGATACTGTAAGTTATATCACATTTAACCATACATATTTTAGCGCAGTACTAACACCCTTGTGATGGGTTTCGCCCAGTCAGGTGTCTCCGAAGGCAGACATCAAACGCTGTTATTGTTCCCCACTTCTGAGCAACCTGAGCATTAATGATAGCACATGCCGTTAGTGTTGACTATACGATAGTGCTGAAGTGCTGCCTACAAGCCAAAACGTTTGCCATGGGAAGTGAAGGCGTGAGAGAGATGAGATGTGATGTGATGTGAGGAGGGACAGGCAGCCTGTGGGTGTTGTTTAGTTATTTACCAAACCATTGCCCACCAATGGCCATGCTAGACTCTTTGGCACCTCCCACCTTCTAACTGCCATTGACAGCCCAAAACACATCTCCCTTGGATCTCTTTGAGCCTAGATCTGTGCTTTCTAAGCAGATTTCCGAAGATGAATGGCTTAATTGAAGCTATGAACCAACTAAACATCTCCTGATATAACCAAGTGTACCTTCAGCCACTTGATTTATAAGCAGTATATGGGTTCTTGCATCTGTTCCCTGAATTCCTGCTAAAGATAAGCATTGGGAAAGCCAACTGTTTTGGCTCTTGTATAGGCATTATGTAGGCATGTGTCCGGCACTGCCATAAAACGCCTAGGTACTAGCACCATTTGGCCAATGAGTACCATTATCGCAGTGCCTGACAAATGCCTATTCAATGCCCACCCAAAAGCTGAAACTGTTGCCTTGGTTAATACTTGTTTTTTAGTTTGTACTATTAGTTGGTGTTTTAGCACCACCTATAAGCCGAAACTATTGAATTGGGGTACAGATAGGGAGAAATGGCATAGGAGAAGGGACACAAGGCTTGTTGGTACTGTTTGGCTATTTGCCCACCCATTGACTGCCTGTGGCCATGCTCATCTCTCTGGCCATTTCCATTCAGTCCCTACCCCTCCCCACCTAAAACACCTCCTCGTGAGAACTCTTTGAGCAGGCTTTAAGTCTTACCATCAAACATTGCACTCAAGGGCCTGCCAGTGTTCTTAGAACGCCTTCTCCTGAGAGTTAATGGCTTAATTGGAGCAGTAAACATGCTACTGGTGTAATAGAAATGTCTGAACCAGGTCTGCCTTCAGCCTCTCGATTTATATGCACTATGTGTGTCCTTCACTGAAGGCCTGTTAAAGCAAGCATTGTCAAAGCCAAGAGTTCGGCTTGTGTTTAAGTATTAGGCATTTGCCAGGCACTGCTATTAGATGCCCAAGTACTCGGACCATTTTGCACTTGCTACCATCATTGGCCGTTTAATACCACCAGGGTAGTGCCTGGCAAGTGCTTTTCCCATGCCTATACAAAAGCCCAAACTGTTTGCATTGCCAATGCTTGTTTTACATAACATTCACCTGGGCTTCAGTGGCGGCAAGCACACTGGCAGCTGCACCGCCCCATGACTTTTCTTGTCCCGGCCGGGTAAAAAACCACCTCCATAAAAATAAAAAAGGTGCTTCTTCTTTTGTTTTTTGTTTTCAATTTCCATGACACCATTCTTTTGAACATGTTTCTCTCGCAGCACATTGTGTTCAGAGTGTGCCCCTCCTTTCTATAATCACTGATTTCAGACCCAGGGCTTGCCCTGTAGCAGGCTCTCCCGGCTGCAGAGGTCTGTTAGAGCTCACTAAAGGTGTTTAATGGTTATTACCCTCTGCAGTGGAAAATCAATCACAACAATTTTCAATTCAATCCAAAAGCCTGGGAATTAGGCCCAGAATGTTGGCACTGCTGCCATGTTATCATGAATGATCATGAGTGTCTGCCATATTTCATCAGGTAGTGGAACCTTCAGTGAACGTGGTCTTTGTGAGCTAACAATAAAGGACATTGCCGGAAGAGGGCCATGTTGGGCAATCGGTGGGCATTATATACAAAAATATATGGCCTTAGTCGTGGAGTTGTCAACTTTTCCTTGCACTATGGCTAGGAATATGTTGTGCAATCGCATACATCAGGTCTATAAGATTCAACTGCAGCAAATCGGTAAATCCTGGGACTGAAAATTGCATTTCCATATAATTCTTTAGTGATACACAGGGTTAGGTTGGTTTAAAGGCCTGCAGGCACTAGGGCTAAATCTACATCTGAATAGGGATTGCCGGCTTGGGAGTGTTCTAGTCGAACCGTGTCGGGATGGGCCAGTGTAGCATCCATGGTCTCACAATGTGGGGATAATGTTGGACTATGTTGCCCAGAAAGTTCATAAGTCAGCACACTGTTTCAGGGGGTACGACATCCTTTCATCACGGGATGTTTTTTTGCGGGTTTTTTTACTGCAGATTTTTTTATGAAAACAAATTCCAAATATTTAGCGGGGTTAGAAAAATATGTATTTGGGGTGCGATGTGGGTTTCGGGGGAACCCACCCAAAAATATTTTTTTTTAAATCGATATGTTTTTTCATTAAAAAATCTGTGATAAAAAAGCCTGCGAAAAAACATCCCACAATGAAATGACATGGAACCGTTTCAGGGATATAGCGCCTAACCACTTCTTTGCCACAAATCTTCCTAACAGGGCTGTAGCACCCTATCTGAAATATACACCAGAAGGCTAGTAGCTGGTACACTTTTTTCCGATCAGAGATTACGATGTCCCAGTTCACTATAAGGGTTACGTTGTCCCTTCTGAATCACCAAGGAATATTTTGCCAATCTCTCCCACTTAACAACGTTTAAAGGGATAGAGTGCGCTTCCCACTCACCCTTTTCTTGCTTTATAGTAGATATGGTGGTCTATGCACTCTTGAAGCATCCTACCTCTCTGGTCCCTTCACACAGGTAACAGGCTCAGTGGACCTACAGGTAGTCAAGGAGGCACACTGCAGAGATAACAACAGGAAGATAGAGAAAGGCTGAAACTAGGACATCAGGTGGTGAGAAAAGAGCAGAGGACAGTGAAGACCAACAACTAGTTATTTAGGTCAAGCTGCTCTGGTCATCCCTAGGCAAATGGTGGGAGGAGAGATGAAAGGGGTCAAGGAGGTTATTGTAAGATCAGTAAGATGGGACAAGAGGAACAAGGAGGAAGCCAAGGCACAGCCAGACCCCAGGAACCCCTATCAAGCTCTTACTGGTGGCTGTCTGCTCACAAGAGTGTACAATAGAGTGGATAATGGGGTACGGGACGTCTGAAAGCCTGCAACTAGCTCAGACCAAGAAGAAGGGTTTGGGTCACCCTAAAGCTGTTATCGGCACACATTCTCCATTCACCCCCCTCTCTCTCTGGCCGGCCTCTCTTGGCCCTTCTCCTATCCCCACCTGTGAGGCTAAGAACCTTGGGGTCATCTTTGACTCCACTCTTTCCTTCTCTGCCCACATCTCTGAGGTCTCTAAAAAGTCAAATTTCCTACTGCACCTTCTCAGAGGTACTCTTCCTTTCCTCTCATTCCCCCAGAAGCTCACTGTCTCCCAAACTCTGGTTCTCTCTGGGTTGGTCTATTGTAACAGCCTCTTTCTAAATCTACATGCCTCTTCTCTTCGCCCTCTGCAACTAATCCAGAACAGGACTTGGAGACTTGTCCTTGGCCTCAAGCCCTGGGATCGTATCTCTCCAGCTCTGAAATCTCTCCATTGGTTCCCAGTGGATGCGAGGATTGAATTTCAAACCCTCTGCATTGTCCACAAGGCTTTCTGGGCCTGGGTCCAAAATACCTTCAGCTATCCCTCCGCAAATACCTCCGCTCTCGAGCTCTTCACTCCTCTACCTCTAACTCCGTCAGGGTCAGTCGTTTTTCAAAGAAACAAGCGAGGGGTAGATCTCTGTCTTTGGCTGGGGCCTCCCTCTGGAACAGCCGCCCTGCCACTCTGAAACTTGAGAAGAACCATATCCGGTTCCGGAAGCACCCCAAGACCTTCCTCTTTACATCTGCCTTTGCTCTCCCTCTCCTGTGCTGATCTGCTCTCTCTTGGCACTGTGCGCCTGGCCACCCTCTGTCCCCTGGGCCCAGGTACCTGCTCACCCTGCCACCCTCCTGCACTGCCTCCCAGCCACCCCTTGCACCTGGGACTGTATCTGTACCCATACAGCCCCCCAGAACCTCATGTTCTTCCTTTTATGCACTTATCAGACTTTACCCAGTTCTGCTGCCGTAAACACAGCACTTGCCACTTGCTGTTTATTTCTGAATTATCTATTTATTTGAATTTATTATTATTTATCTGTTCTCCTCTGCTCCGCACTTCCCACTCTCCCCTTCCATGCACTTTTTCCCTTTTTTGTTTCCCATGCACTTGCACGTTCTCAATTTCACTGGGCCTAGTAAGATCGTTGTTTTGTCCTCCCCTGTCCCCCTCCTTTGCCTTGTCGCGCTATGAAACACTTGTGTATGAGCGCGATACAAATAAAATATCATATCATAACACCAGATAGGGAGGATTGCACAAACTGGGACATTTGATTCAAAGTCAAGGAAGGCATAGATACACTCACTCATGGAAGATGCGAGTTGGCAAGGGGAAGTTTATGGAGAATCAGGGACCCCACCCTGCTGAGAAGAGAACTATCCTTGTTGTTTTTTTTGAGAAGGTCAACTTTTATTTGAGTTGCCCAATATTTGAACCGAAAACCTTATACAAAATAGGGAATTATAATATACAGACTTGGCATCCTTCTTGATCACAGGTAAAACCCAGTGAAACATTATACAAGTTCCATTGTGCAACATATGTTAATTAAATCTGAGTGTATCATGTACACTCAGCTTACTTAAATGAGATTACTGCAAGTCAGCCAATCCTTCCTCTAGGGCACACTTCTTGTTTTGGCTATATTTGACCTCGACAGGAAAGCCTTGCATGGACAGAATTCAGGAAGTCATTCTGAAATTACTTATGTTCCCTGGTCAGATCTGGTCACTTTGTAAGTATTGCAAGGGTTGGTGAGGAGTCTCCACAATGATGTGCTCTTCCCTGATAAACGTTTAGTAATTTTTCAATGTCCACACCATTGCCAGGAGTGCCTTTTTGCAATCGTTGAATTCTTCCTCCACAAAGGACAAGGTTTTGCTCACATACAAGATTACTTTTTGACCTTTTCGTGCTTCTGATACAATACTGCTGTTAGGCTGGTATCTGACAACCCCATCTCCAAGAAGAACCCCTTGTTCTTTATGGGGTAAGCCAAACAAGGAGCCTGGGAAAGGCTCCTTTTTAGTTGTTTTACTGCCTCAGTACTCTTTTTCTGAATGTCGGTCGGACTTTGAGCCGGTTTTTCATCGTCCCTTCTTATGGGACTTGGGTTTTCTGCTGGTTTTGGACTAGTTTAACATTTCAGAGTATTGCCTTCCAGTGTGGAATGCCACTTAAAACTGTGAGGAAGGTTGATGTTTCAAGAACTGAGAAGAATTACCATCACCAGTTTATTGTCCTATAGAGATGATGGTGATGTCTGGGACCTGATTGTTCTGGAAATAAAATTCCACGTTCTCGGAACGTTGTTCAATCACATGGCATGTGCCATTAAAGCTCCCATAATTTGTGCTTTATTTTAGTTTGATCAGCAGGTTAGTCTGGGTCCATAGGACCTTGTTCACACAGACAATCAGGAGTGAAAACCTCTGAAGGAGGTCATTCCCCAATATATAGGGTGTGCCCTCTGGAATCACGACTATCACCAGGTGTTTCACACTGTGTTGCCCAATTTTTATTTCCAGGTCCACTGTCCCTTCGACGGAAATATCATTCCCATCAATGTTTTGGAGTTGTCCAGGAAGAGGTGTGAGGGGAATTTGGTGACTCTCCCCCTTCCTGAGTTCAATTAGTCAAAGGGCTTTTTGGACAGGAATGTGGCTTGGGATCCAATATCCACCAAGCTGATAATTCACACTGAGCATGTAACTTGACGGGTGCCTAAAATCTCCCTTCTCTCTCCTCAAGGAGACAAAGATAATGCTTAATCATAGACATGTAATCACAGCATTTATAGGTTCTCAGAGCATACATTTGTTGATATCTGTTTAATATTGTTAACCTTGTATATTTATCCAGTAGTGCAAACTTTCGTTTGTTCTTCAATGGTTGCTATATAATATTGCACATATTGTTTAATTGTCTATTGCCAGATATTTGTCCTTATTTCATGTATCAATGTTTTTGGTTTTCAAACTGTGACAGAAGATATAAAAGACAGACTTCTTATGTAAATATTAAACAACGCTTTATTTTCGTAAGATTTATCATGTTGCCAGGTTTGACACTGTCTTTGCGTCATATCATGACTGACTGTTAGTATCAACGTCTTTGATCTTATAGCCATAAACACATTAATTTCAGACAGTCCATCTGTATACAAAATCGTAGCAGAGTAAATTGCAAATCGACAATTAACTATCTTGAATAAAGGGGCAGACAGGCTCAAAGAAAAGCTCACTGAAATTGCCTGCACACTCGAAGGTCTAAAATCAAACCCAGAAAGAGTGAAAATGAAGCTCCAGGCTCAAGACTGGATAGAGACTCTGTTCAAGGCACAATCAAACAAGCTGACTAAAGATCTACCACCTAACTTTAACAGATTGAAGGAGCCTATCCCATACTGCTCTAAATTTCCTAACCAACAGTTAAGAAAACTAGACATGAGAGCTCGCTTCAACCTTCTTCCAACGCGAGAAAACATGGCGATCAGGACGAAATCTAACATCACCAGCTGTCATCTCTGCACCAATCCTGACAACGCAGAAACAATAAAACATCTCCTCCTCTACTGCCCGGAGCTAAGAAACATAAGAGCCACATACCTGTGCAACCTGCTTTCAGACATCTCAGGACTTCTAGAAGAGGAAGACGCCATGTGGTGGAACAGGCTAATGTCAGGGGAAAAAACCCAGTGGACTAATGCGACCGTAAAAATCTTGGAATCAGCTTTCAACATGATTACCCTTCGCTCTCCATCTGAGCTGCCCAAGTAAGATCCAGAGGCGAGAGGCGCATCATAAAAGAGTCTCGCAGAAGAACGCCATTTTGTAAAATTTGCTAAAGCAATTGTAAACAAAATACAAAATATATATATATACAAATTAATTTTGGATCCTGTAGATCTAGCATGCAGTGTCTCCAGCATAGAATTGTCTCTCAGATCACTCTGAGTTTTAGCACTCGATTTCCTAATTGACCTGAGCCAGGAACAATTTCTTAGCCTTCTCAGAATAATTTATCAGTTTTATCTGGGCTTTAAGACTCCTTTTCTAGCATGCAGCGTTTCAAGAAATGAATGATATCTCAGTTCTCTCTGTGCTTCATCGCATAGCTTTGCAGTGTGCAGTTTCTTACACACAGTGCCACAATTATCCACTTTTCGATGTCAAGGTGCTTCTGACCTCTTACCCAGTTTCTGATAGAAATGCAAGAGTAAAGCTGACTATTTGTATTTTATTAAGCGCCTTAACCCAAAGTACTGTACAAAGGATAAGAAACGGTACAATAAAAATGAATAAACAATACAATTCAAAAAACAATCATTGAGGGATGTTCGAGTAAATGAGAATTTGAAGAACCACGGAATAAAGAATAGACAGAAATAGAACTGAGAGAATAATGAAGAGGATTCCAGTGAAGAGGAGTAAGAAGCTCAAAGGTGCAAAAACAAGATTGAGCACAGGCAGGATGAGAAAAACCGAGAAGTGGAACAAAGGGGGCGAGAAGGAATATAGAAAGATATCAAAACAGTAAGATAAGTAAGATCAAGAGCATAGAGAGATTTGAAAACAAGACAAAGAAAATTTAGTTTAATTTGAGAATGAAGTAGTCATCCAAGAGTTGCAATCGAAGAAGAAATAGAAACCTGAGACAAGAAAAGACACAAAAGACCGATAGAAGAATTGAATACTGATTTAAGAGGCGCAAGACAAAAACTGTGGGACCTATAAAGGGCAGTAGAACAGGAAAAAAGTCCAGAGAAAAGTAAAGAAGAAATTAGAAGTTTAGATGCTTGAAAAGTAAGAAATGGACGAGCTCTATGAATGTTGAGAAGATGGAAATGACAGGAACGGGATGTTAATGAACTGCGATTAGAAAAGTAAAGATTAGTGTCAAAATAAAGGCAGAGATTTCGGCTGTGGGTGAAATTGAGAGCCTAGATGGGGGAAAGAAAATAAACGAAGGGTAAGGGTGGGGAGGAAGGGTATTAGCAGAAAAAACAGGACTTCAGTCTTCCCAGCATTAAAAGTTAGGTAGTGTGAAGACATCCAAATGTATTTATTTTATTTATTAATTTACATTTACAAAGCACACAAATGGCCCTTGGGCATTGTGGTGCTGCAACTACACAAGCAGAAAGAGTATGATGAATTTCAGGAGAAAAAGAGGAAATGGAAAGAAACAGTTGGGTATCATCAGCACAAAAATAGTTAGATTACCGAAAAGAGGAAATGATAGCAGTGAGATAAGAGGTATAAAGACAGAATAGAAAAGGGCCCAAAACCAAACCCTTGGGGCACACCATGGGCAGGCGGAAAATATTTAGAAGACTTACCAACCCAAGACACTGAGAACTTTCGGTTGGATACATAAGAGCGAAAACAAGATAGAACAGACCCTGTGAGACCAAAAGAAGAAAGTGAAGCCAAAAGTAAAGAGGGATCAATAGTGTCAAAAGCGGCCGATAGATCTAAAAGAATGAGAAAAAATGATTGTTTAGTATAACGTGCAGAAAGAAGAGAATTCAACACAGAAAGAAGAGCAGTTTCTGTGGAGTGAAAAGGGCTGTGTTGGCTCCAACATGTGTTTTCCCTCTGAGTTTGGGTATCTGTCTTTGTGCTATTCTCTTCAGCTCTCAGCCTCTCACTTTTTGCCTCCTCATCCTCCTTGCTCTCTTTCCTCGATTTATGGGAGCACAATTTTCTAGTTCAGGTTGCTACTGTGGCACACCCTCTTCCTCCAACGTTCCATAGTACCTTAGCTTTCAATGTCCTCCAAGTTGACCTCTGTTTTACAGGGTAAGTTTTTTCATCCTCAACAGTGCTTAAAGCCTCTGGGCCTATTCACGAGTTGGGCGATATCCTGGCGGTAAATATGCTAGGATACAGCCCGACGCATTACTTCAGCTTGGTACGGTGAATTGCGGTGGTGCTGTTAATCCCCATCAGACTCTATGGGGATCTTTAGCACTGTTAACATTGGCGGTAATAGCGCCAGCATTAATAGTGCTGAAAATGAGCAGAAAGGGGAGGTTTTTACCTACAGCAAAAAGCTGGAGGTAAACCGCCCACATTCTGCCCAAACTCGGGATTGGGTAGAGCGCTAATGCAGCAGTGATAACATTACCACAGCATTTTTACTGCTCCGCCCACCCCCTCATGAGGCCTTCTGTGTATGACAACCACCCCGCTGTAGGTTGCAAGTAAGCATTGTATTTATAGGCTTTGCAAGTGTGAAACAGTTAACTGTATACATGTTGTAAATAGCCTCAGCCTGCAAACACACAGAATGTCCTTGCCAGGTCACAGCTGTTGGGACTAGGATTTAGAGCACATTTAAATAATGTTAAAATAGCTAGAAGCTGCTGTAGAGGGAACTGTGAGACCCAGGCTGCAGTTCAATTTTAGCAGAGTCAACTGAGTGCTGGTCAGCGTCCCGAGTATGTATCAAGGCAGTCCAACATTTTGGATTGCTTTTGCTGCACTGTGCTTGCACATTCATTGGCTAGTTTTGATTATCCTCACTTAACGGACGTAAGAGGGTTGTTGCTTGCCCAGTCCATGGTGCTACCCACAAGCCTCAGCAATTCCAGCTCATGAGCGCCAGCTTGAGCAGGAGCTGCTGCTTGCTTTGTAGACATTTGTAGCAGTATGTCCTTTGGAACTCTCAGATGCACTCCTCTGGGCAGGGCCTGTGACATGGTCTGCGACCTGGCTCTGGGGACGAGAAGATTGATTCAGGGGCCTCTGTGCCTTCCTGAGGAAGTACATCATGTGCACAGAGGAGATATGGGTAGGATCCCCTGTCACTCACCCTGGATCACTGTCACCTATCAGGGGACAGTCACAGAACTCCCTACTTTGGACCTCTTCCACAACATAGAGATCCTGAAGCTCTCCACAGACAGACGGACAATCCTAGAAGGGGAAAATAAACGTTTCCCTTTAACCAATGTCACATTAGTTTGCATAGCACTAGTAAGGTTTATTCTAATACAGGTCCAATCCAACCTATTGTATCAGGCGAGTCCCCTCAAGGGGCCAGCGACATTCTCCTGGAGCTTCGCTGTCTCGAGCTTGACACAATGTCACAAGTTTGCCTGTTTTCTGACCATGGGTTACTCTGTGTGTGAGCTCCAGAGACTTACACTAGATACAATGTTGCCAGTTCACTGTAACCTAAACGTATAATGTCTCCACTGTTGATACAAGTTACCAATATATTGTTACCGGGCCAAGTGTTTCCTCACTGATGAAATGTTCCACAAGCCAGCACTTTTTATGCATACAGGTGATATTAGAAGCATACAAAGGTTTTTCAAATATGCAGTTCACACGCTAAGGAAAGAGTAGATCTTGGTCCTGCACAGACCGCACTAGACAGGGCCATAAAAGAGAGAATGCAATCCAAGATGGTAGATGGGCTAGATCTGGAGTCTATAACCTTTGGCTATTCAGTAGCTTAGAGCTATAACTCCCATCACCCCTAGACGGAATAGCTAATGGCAAGGGATCATGGGAGTCATGGATCAAAACATCTGGGCAGCCAAAGTCAGCAGACACTGCAACACAGATTTGAATCCTGGTCTCACGCTTAGAGACTGATCTCCGGTAATGAAGCGCATTAAAAAAGATGAATTAATTTGAATTAATTAAGAACAGGTTGAAGAGAAGATGGTAGGCAGCCTCCTAGCCAGGCAGGACTGGAAGGCACAAAGAAGCTGGTTTGGCACAAGGCCTTGTGCTTTACATTTAAAAAGTGAAGCCAAGTGACATATTTCATTTGACACAGAGAAAGACACTTACCATCCACAAACAAAGTCACATTTAAATGGAAAGGCCTAAGGCCGATTTTTTTATTTTTAAATGGACACTGGTTTCCCATGTTAAATAATAGGCTATGTGTGGAGAAGTTAAGGGGAACACTCATGTCTTTTCAACCCGCAGATGAAAGAAATATATTAATATATGAACAGAAGCCCCATAGGCAATGTAAAATTTTACATGTAAACATATCTTTTCTATTTAAAAAGGCTTGGTGTTCAGTTAAATGCTAAGAATTACAGAGAATTAGATCAGAATTGTGGAGGGATTGATAAGCCGGCCAGCAGAAATTATCTTTAAGGTCCGGCTTCCCCATTAACTATGCATTAGTGGGCAACAGAAATGACTTTTTTAGGGCTGACTTAGCCTCAAGAAATGGCATGCAGAGACACTAATGGATCTTCAACCCTGTAAAAAGCAGGCCCAGCTGCTAAACAGATGTTCATGTCACATGACAAAAGTGAAATTAAACGTATGAAAAGGTGGGGACTATTTTGAATCGGAGGGGCACATGAGAAGCATTGGCTGATTAACATAGGATTTTTTTTTTCTTAATAAAAAGAGTATTGTGTGTCGCACTGAGCTCAGCCCAGACTCATATTAAAGGTGATAGGAAGCCAGTTGGTACATGTAAATATGAATTCTATGTGATGTATGCTTTATTTTTCCCTGTTGCTCAGACCACTGAAGAAGAAAACATTAATGGGCATGGTGGCAATGAGACTGCATATAAATCCAGTAAACACGTTTTTGGGTTGCTTATATAAAGAGGTGTGTGAACAATGTAAAAATATAGATTTTATGATAGAGGAGATTCTTGAAAACCGGGGCCATGAGAAACAGTTAAGAGGAAGACCTGGGTTGGGATAGAGCTGAGTGGTTGCAAAAACTTAGCAGGAAAATAATATATATAGAATACACACAACAGGGATATATGGTTGATGGTCCTTAATCTTATTTGTTGAAATTATGTAATGGAAAAATGTGGGAATTTATTATTTTTCTCTGCCTAAACATCCTACCCACATATGAGTACACGGGTAATTAGATTGGTGTTGCCCATGAAGAAAAAAATGTAGGTTGTGTCACAGTGCAGTAGTGTCTAGTAGGCACATATTGACACAATGCCTGTTATTGAAGACTCAATATGACAAGGCATATGCTTCTTTTGTCACTGAAATTGGAAATGTTGGAGGAAACCAATTTTGGAGCACTTTGTATGGTGTAACCTCATTGACTATAACAGGTACAGGGTTTCATGTGTGGAAAGAGGCAAACCAATTTTGGATCACTGATTGGTTGCAGTGGATGTGCGATAAAAAAGTGCGCGGCGCACGTTGGCGCACAGGCCATCTAACAGCGTGCGCCAGGTCACAGCGAAAATCGCACAGGCCAGAGGGAAAATCGCACATAGCGCGGCGCACGCAACAAAAGTAGGCGGAACACGGGCGTAACACTCGGAATGGGGAACAACTTGCCAAAACGTGGGCGTCACGGGGGAAGTACAGGGCACAAGTGCACGGAACGCCCACACGCTAGCCTACAACACGTATTCATGGAATAGAATAGGGCAAAAAAGCGCACGCTCAAACCAGCGCACAGGCACAAACACGACCGCCACAAGAAAGCAGGCGGTAGCGTCTCTGCGGCTGTAAGAAATGTGCGCCAAAAGGTGCGCCAACAAATAGCACCTATATACTGCCATGATGAATGTCCTATACTGTGGCCCTCCAGGACAAATGACGTGCAAAGGGGTACCCACAAACACGGACCCGCTGACAAAAAATACGTGTGCGTGTATATCGGGGTGCGCGGGAAGTCTCACATGCGATTTGGCCGGGTACGTGGATTTCAGGGGTGCGCGGGAAGTTCCATACGCGAATGGGCCAGTGCGAGCAGGGTACGTGTATTTCAGGGGTGCGCGGGAAGTTCCACACGCGAATTCTGCAGGGTACGTGCATTTCAGGGGTGCGCGGGAAGTCCACACGCGAATGGGCCAGTGCGAGCAGGGTACGTGTATTACATGGGTGCGCGGGAAGTTCCATACGCGATTCCATCAGGGTACGTGTATTTCAGGGGTGCGCGGGAAGTTACACACGTGATAGTCCCAGTGCGAGCAGGGTACGTGTATTTCAGGGGTGCGCGGGAAGTTCCACACGCGATTGGCCCAGTGCGAGCAGGGTACGTGTATTTCAGGGGTTCGCGGGAAGTTCCACATGCGAATTCTGCAGGGTACGTGCATTTCAGGGGTGCGCGGGAAGTGCCACACGCGATAGTCCCAGTGCGAGCAGGGTACGTGTATTTCAGGGGTGCGCGGGAAGTTCCACACGCGATTGGCCCAGTGCGAGCAGGGTACGTGTATTTCAGGGGTGCGCAGGAAGTTCCACACGCAAATTCTGCAGGGTACGTGCATATCAGGGGTGCGCGGGAAGTTCCACACGCGAATGGGCCAGTGCGAGCAGGGTACGTGTATTACATGGGTGCGCGGGAAGTTCCACACGCGATTCCATCAGGGTACGTGTATTTCAGGGGTGCGCGGGAAGTTACACACGCGATAGTCCCAGTGCGAGCAGGGTACGTGTATTTCAGGGGTGCGCGGGAAGTTCCACACGCGATTGGGCCAGTGCGAGCAGGGTACGTGTATTTCAGGGGTGCGCGGGAAGTTCCACACGCAAATTCTGCAGGGTACGTGCATTTCAGGGGTTCTGGGGAGTACTACACGTGAATTGGCCTTGTGGGTCCTCCCAGGTGTACGCTCCACAACCTCCACGGCCCCTGCAGGCAGCCCACGCCACGGGGGACTACCCTGCACCCCTGCTCATGTCCCGCAGGCAGCCCATCCACCATGGGCATGCCCCCAGCCAACCCAGATGTCACCTTGCACTACTGATCAACAATGCATGTCTCCCACCACCCCCACCCCCCAGCAGTGCAGGGGCAGCCTCCAGCAGGCCCCCACTCATGTCTCCCACCACCCCCAGCCACCAGGGGCAGCCTCCAGCAGGCCCCCACTCATGTCTCCCACCACCCCCACCCCCCAGCAGTCCAGGGGCAGCCTCCACCAGGCCCCCACTCATGTGTCCCACCACCCCCACCCCCCAGCCACCAGGGGCAGCCTCCAGCAGGCCCCCACTCATGTCTCCTACCACCCCCACCCTCCGGCAGTGCAGGGTCACCCTCCACCAGGCCCCCACTCATGTCCCCCTGCACCCTCACCCCCCAGCATCCAGGGTCACCCTCCACCAGGCCCCCACTCATGTCTCCCACCACCCCCACCCCCATGCCACCATGGCCAGCCCCCACCAGGCCCCCACTCATGTCTCCCACCACCCCCATCCCCCAGCAGTGCAGGGGCAGCCTCCAGCAGGCCCCCACTCATGTCTCCCACCACCCCCACCCCCCAGCAGTGCAGGGGCAGCCTCCACCAGGCCCCCACTCATGTGTCCCACCACCCCCACCCCCCAGCCACCAGGGGCAGCCTCCAGCAGGCCCCCACTCATGTCTCCCACCACCCCCACCCCCCAGCAGTGCAGGGGCAGCCTCCACCAGGTGCTCACAATCCCCAATCGTGTGCGTAATGGACAGCCTCCACATCCAAAAAGCCCTACCAAGTAACCCATTCACCCACATGGAAATGGAAATCACATGTTACACCCCCAATGTTCATGAAGCTAATGAACCCATGTCCGTCACACACAATGGTTGCAATATAATGGGAAAACACACAACATGACATGCATGAAACCAATGAGATGATACCACACAGTGAAGTATGCTAACAAAATTGTATTAAAAAAAATTAAGAATGCAAAAGAAAGAAAACTAACTACAATGTGAATGAGAACAAAAAACATGCATGTCCGTATAAAAAACTACCAAATGTCCATGAGCCCAACTGAACAAAGGAAACCTACTATAAAAACCTACCTAAAAATCAACTATATACAAAAAGTGGAGCAGTGTCCGTCGACTCCAAATCATAATTCGAAAGAAAGGAAACCTAAAACTAAATAACTATATACAAAGGCGGCGGGCTAGTCCAGCGGCTCACTCCGTGGTGTCCCGGGCCAGGGCATCATCGAACTCCTGTTCGATGTCCCGGAGGCGGTCCAGTTCCATGGCCCCGAGGGTCCGCAGGGACGACGCTGTGTCCTCCTCCAACCCCCTGCGGATTGCCTCGAGGCACTCGGCCCGCCTCAGGGCCCTCCGAATGGAGTTCTCCGCCCTGACCATTGTGAGCCGCGCCTCTTCCGCCCGCCGCCGCTCCGCACCTATGGCGTGGCCCAACCGCTGCCACACGGAAGACACTCTCTGTCCTGGGTCCCCCTGCCCTCCGGCCGATGGCCGCCCCTCCGATGTCGAAAGCTCCGAGCCTTCATGGCTCCCAACATGTTGCTGCTGCTGCTGCTATGCCTCTGCCCGTGCACTGCCTCCTGCTGCCTGCACATCCTCCGCCGGCTGGGGTGCACTTGTTGATGTGGCCACCCCTGCTGGACCTCCGACTCCCGACTGTGGCAGGGATGCCTCCTCCACCAGCCTGGCCGCACCGTCAGAGGCAGCTCCACAGGGCACCCAGGTGACTGAGGGTGGGAAGATGGCACAGAGGACGACTGGCACGTAGGGGGTCCAGTTGAGGAGGGGGTCGGAGCAAGCCCCATCAGACGGAGGAATCCGGCCTGGGTGACCTGTCCCAGCAGGCTGACGTGGTCAACGAGCCATTCTAGATGACGTGCAGTCTCTCCATGAAAAGACTGCAGGTCACCTCGCATGGCCCGTTGACGCAACGCCACACCAGCCAGGACAGGCTTAACCCGGACCTGGATGGCCACGTCCGCAGGCAGAGGAAGGCCAGTTGATGTCAGCTCATCCCCTGCCTGAAAACGGGTCTGGACGTAGGCATCCCTGCTGGTGCAAGATGATGCAGGGACAGGATCGGGGACAGGATTGCACACAGGCACCTCCGCGGCCGCCTGTGCTGCCTCCTGTCCCTGGTCCTGCACTGCACCACTAGCACCAGTGGGATCCCCACCTCCAGACCCCGTCTCTGGTGCTTGCGTGGCCCCCTCCTCCACCAAACCCCCCACCAACCTGGATGACTCCGTGCCATCTTCCCCTGTTGGGCCCTGTGGGGTCCCAGCTGCCCCTTCTGCTGCCGAGGAGTCCAACTGCAACCTCCGCCTCTTGGACCTCCCCCCGGCAGCTGCGGCCTGGGACGCGGCACCGGACTCCTCACTCCCCGACGAGATGACAACACGGGAGGGGAGCCGGGCCTTGCGTCTCCGGCTGGCGGTCGGATCCCCGCCGCTGTGCTCCACAGCACCTTCTCCGCCCTCTTCATCAGTTGACGCTGCAGACAGGGAGAAACAAAACACAGGCATCAGGGCACTGTACAATGGACACATACACGCATGACAGTTGCACATGAGTGGCATTGGCAAACCTCAGACATGTCATCACAATCCCCAACACACATGTCATTGCAACTGGCACACATGAGCCATACCACAGCCATTTTGCAACTGCCACCCCCATCCCTACACATACAACAGCATCAGCAGCCAAAGGGGAGCCAGACATCACATGCAACACAGGAAGTGCACCACACATGAACACACACCACCACACTTGCATGCATGTCTACACCTCTGCCAAGTGTCGCACTGTTCAGACGGGCATCCATGTCACATCTGCCAATCAGGCTTCCACATACCGCTGTCACATGCATCCATGTAGCATCACTGTTGCACCCTTGACAAATACACACACATGCACATGTACACAGTGCTCATACATGCAGCCGAAAACAACATACATGCCTGACATCACGGACATGTCTACTTACATACACATTCATCCAAACATGTGTGCACGCACAACTGCATTTGCCATGCAAGCCCACACACACAAGCACCATCCATGTCTCACACATTACAGCCCTCGCATGTGTCAGCCCCACGGCCCTGTACACTCCCACCCATACTCCACCCCATACAAACAGATCTGCAACCGGCACAATGGCGAATGATCACCACACGCCCTGCTCACAACCAGGATGCATGTACACTCACCGCTCGACTCCAGACGGCTCTGCTTCTCTAGGACCTGGACGTGGAGCGCTAGGGATATGCGTTCCAGGACCCCCATCTGTTCTTCCGACAAGTGGCCCCGGTGCCCCTTGGCATCCGCTGCCTTCAAGAGGTGCCGGGCCTTGTTTAGGGTCCTGGACCTGAAGTCCTCCCAGCGCTTCCTGACATGTTGTAAGTCCCGGACTGCCACCCCCTCCGCGTTGATGGCAGTCACGATGTCAGTCCAAATCCGAGTCCGTCCTTCCTTGTCGGCGCAGGAACTTCCAAAGAGGGCATCATACTGCCCCAGGACTTGCTCCACCAGGACACCAACTTCAGTGGCACTGAAGCTGGTGCCCCTCTGCCTCTCTGGCCGGGGGTTGTCAGTGGTCACAGATGTTGTATGCCCCGACATGACAACCCCAGAGGCAGGAGTGTGTGGGCAACTGGGTCCTGGGGCTGGGCTGTGGAGCGATGGAATTCCAGTCGGGAGTCTTCGGTTCCAGCAGGGGTGGTCACAGCAACAGCACCCCTGGCTGATGTGCAGGCAGCAAATGGCAGTGCACGTGGGCAGCAGGCAGTCAGGCAGCAGCAGATGGCAGGTGGGAGCGTGCTCAGGGCTCTGGGGGGCAGTAGTTCGGCCTTCTGGGCAGGAGCGTGGTCTTCTGTGTGCTTACGCGTGGCCAGCTTGGTACGGAGTGATTTGGCATGTGAAAATCCTGCACGTCAGCGTGAAAACCGAGGAAAGGCCCTTAGCGCGTAAGCGCGTCAGCACGCATACGCGAATCCATTGGACCAAAGGCCCTCAGCGCGTAAGCGCGTCTGTGACGTGACCCGCACGGGTGTTTCCCACACACCACGTGATGACAGAGCACACGTGGAAAGACTGCACGTCAGAGTCTCATCGCGTGTAATTGGACAGCACGTCAGAGTCTCATCGCGTGTAATTGGACAGCACGTCAGAGTCTCATCGCGTGTAATTGGACAAAAGTGCGTGTACACGCGATTGGCCTATGTACGTGTATATCAGGTGTGCGCGGACACTTACACACGCAAGTACGTCAGCGCACCTGTATCCCGGTGTGCGCGCCAATTTCCACACGCTATTGTACTGGGCACTGGATTGGAGGGGTGCGCGGGTCACACGCTCGCCTACAACACGCGCAACGCATTAATTTGCGCGCTAACAAAATAACTAGCTCAGACCCAGGATGAACATACCGTTCCTAGCAGCAGTGGGAGTAGCCTACCAAAGGAGGAGGAGGAGGATAGTCAGGGCCAGAATATTCACACCCAGAACCAGCCTTTTCGGGATGCCTGATGACCAGGTGCATGGGAGGTACAGGTTTCCACCACACATCATACTGGACCTGGTGAGTGAGTGGGAGGACGACCTCACATCACCCAGCCCCCTGGAGAAGGTCCTCAATGTACTGCACTTCTTAGCCACTGGATCATTTCAGCGGACAAGTGCCATTGTGGGTGGTGTATCACAGGCCACCCAGTCACGGTGCCTACACCAGGTTTTGAACATCATCACTGCACGCCCATCAGTCCGCAGGCACATATACCTGCCCAGAACACCTGCAGAAAGGCATGCTGCCGCCCTGGATTTCTACGCTGTGGCACGATTCCCCAAAGTGCTAGGTGCCATTGACTGCACCCATGTGGCTCTACGTCCCCCCAGGGCATCTGAGCACATCTATAGGAACCGCAAGCACTGGCATTCCATCAACGTGCAGGTAGTATGTAATTCCAAGGGAATCATCACCTCACTATATGCCAACTATCCTGGGTCAACCCACGACAGCTTCATTTACCGAAGGTCCACCCTAAGCCGGGACCTAGAAGCTGGCCGGCATGGCGATGCATGGCTGCTTGGTGAGTATGAATGCCACTGCACATGCATGCATGTCAGATACTGAGCAAGGTCACAACCCCACCAATGATACCAATCACCACCTCCACAGGGGACAGTGCCTACCCTCTCAGCCCCCACATGATGACGCCAATTCGGAACCCCACCACGCCACCCCAGGTAAGATATAACGCAGCCCACATTACAACCCGGGGCATAGTGGAGCGCACATTTGGAGTGCTGAAGTCACGCTTTCGCTCCCTTGACCGTTCTGGCGGGAAGCTGTTGTACGCTCCCCCAGTAGTGTGCAGGATCATAGTGGCAGCATGTGTCCTGCACAACGTTGCAACACGCCGGTGCCTGGCCGTGGACATGGTGGTGCCCCCCATCCCCAACCACATGCACAGCCGCTGCGCATGGGAGGGGAAAGGGCACGGGGGGAGGCAGCCCGTACACAGCTAGTGGCTAATTACTTCACATAGAAATCACACCCCTGTGGAGTGCACACTGCCCTGGCACATTCCATCTGACAATCAATGATGACTCAACCTGACACTGATCCTGAATGTCTGGAGAAAGAACCGTGAAAACCATATCAGCCTGAGATTGTTCACCTGGAAATGTCACAATGTGTGCATCCCTACCCACACTGACACCACCAATGCAGTTTTGTGAAGTTACACATTCAAGCAGCTGAAATGAATACCCACTTGCAAAATGCAACAAGAGGACAGTGCCATGTCAGCCAACCCAACCCCAGCACCGCCACACGACACACCGTGCCATGTCATGCTATTTGCACGTAAACAAAGTAATCCCCACAACATGACACTAGTGTCACAATGTACGATGTCCCTATTAGAAACTTGCAACACCTGAAATGCTCACAGTAATGCCGGACCAACAACAAACCTGAGCACGTACTACCATTAACATGACATCACTAATGTATAATATTAGGAGTCTCACCACCTGGAAATGCCTGCACTCCCACCACTACCAACTGTGCAGTGTTGGCGCCTGTAGAGTTGTAGGTGCACTGCTGCCAACATGGACCACATCTCCAGACTAGAGGTCCTTGTGTAGACATGAGGAAGGGACCTGCAAATTTGGAGGTAGACACAGAAGATGAGTTACACATCAATGCAACATGCAGTGTACAACACAACAGCAGTATGCACTAGGAATGTATACACAGTATTGACTACAGACTGCCCACACAGCTCATGGGAGTCCAACGTCACTGTGTAATTCACTGTCACTTGGGCACACCCTTTGCAAGCCCATGGAAACGGGAAGCAGGAGGGGTGTGTGTGACTCAAACCCAAGCATCTGAACCAAATACATTACAAGCCTGCATGTGCCCAGCCACAATGCAGCGTATGCCCACAGGAACCACGGAAGCCAACAAATTGTCCCAAAAAAATTGGGAATAAAAGAAATAAAAATAAAATTAAAAAAAATAAAAATTAAAATCAAAAATTGCCATTGAAGGGCCCGGGGGGGTTGGGGAGGCCACCCAGGAGGTCCGAGGACAGGATGCACACCAGAACCCACCTGCGTGGATCCTGGGAAAAAAAAACACCTCCATGGGCTCATGGCCCACACGGCTACCCTATTGTGGGAGTATCACTGCTGTCGCTATTATCACCCTGCGCAGCTGCATCCGGAGGTGGTTGCACTATGGGAGGCAGCCCACGCAAGGCCCTAGTCTGCTCCTCCATGGCTGCAAGCATGCAGGTGTGGTAGGTCTGGTTCTGGAGGATGAGTGTGCGGAGGTCCCCATGCAACAACTCACGGGATGCCCGGACCTCCGCCCTCATTGCCTGCATCTCAGCTGAGAGCGTACGGGTGAGACGCTCCAGCTGCTGTTCTGTCCTTTGGTGTGTAGAAGCCTCAAGCTCAACAAGAGTCGTCCTGAGGTGAAGGAGCTCCTGCCTCAGGGCTTCCCTGTGGCCCTGGGACTCAATGGAGATGGCCTCCTGCAGAGTCGCCAGTGCCGCCCACCTGTCCCTGTTGGACCCCAACATGTCCTCCCTGTGTGACTGGCAGATGGTGTCGGTTGCCTGCTCTAGTCGCTCCATCAGCCTTTCAGGGGGGACAATGGAAGTGGCCACCCTATCCATGGCCTGAGCCATCATCTCGGATGATGCTGCCTGTTGGGTTGCCATACAGTCAATGGATTGCTCCCATGCAGTATTGCCAGGTGCCGTACGGCCACCACGTCGGCGGGCACCACACCTGTCTGGGGCAAGGCGAACTGCGCCTTGCTGTGCCGACACTGCCTGAGGCTGCAGGACTGCATTCCCCCTCTGATCTGCTGGCCCAGGAACAGGATCAGATGTCGCAGAGTGTGACCCTGCATCCGTAACCACCAAAGGCGTAGCTGCCAACACTGACATCCCCATTGAGGGTTCTGACCCTGGTGCAGGTGGGTGAGACAGAACAGAATCCCTCCCTGGAACACTCACCTGCGACGGCACGTAGGTCTCATCCGAATCAACACCTGAGTACAGCTCGGGGGAGGTGCAGCCAGAGACACCCCTTGAGAGCACGACCTGCAGCACTTGTGGGTTCTCACCCACCACCACACCACGTCCCTCACTGGTGGTTGGTCGGCCCTCGGGCCCCTCCTGGGTCAGCACCATCTCCACAACCCCAGCAGTATCAGGTGCGTCTTCCCCTGCAAAGACATAAAAACAAAGAAATGGAAACAGGCATTAGCACCATGGCACACAATGAGGGCTGAGAAGCAAGAGAAACAGTACTTGTTTGACACATGTCCCACATGACTAAAACCCTCCCATGCATGCAGCCTCACTGCGTATGAAGGGCAGGCAAATGGCACACACTGATGACACCAAGATTGAAGATGAACACATTTTCTGCATGCTGCCTGGCAGTGGCATCACACATTGGCCTGTGATTGGCAGGTGAAACACACATGCCATCACACAGATGGCATGTACCATTGCTATTGAGTGAAGATGGAGAGGAGGGCAGCACCTATGCATACTGTCCAGTTCCCGCATGTAATAGCTTTTCTAATTCTAACAGGTCAGATTCTTCACCTGGAGCTGCCAGTCCAAAATGGTGCAATTGCACAGGGACATGTTTGAACAAATGATATCCAGGTAACTAAGTCACTCAACTTTACCATAGCCATGTCAGACATGTGACTAGAGGACTGCGACATGCCTAGTAAAAGTGGTGGAATGGTAAATATCTGACTAAATGAACAGTGCTAAATTTTGCAACAATGTTGTGGCAAGGTGACACTTCTAGGGCAACTGGCGTGCAGTTGGACTACATGTCTACTGTTGGCAGAAGGGATACAGCTATGGCCAAATGCAGCTGCGCAGGATGTATTGCATGAAGCACATGGATGACCCATACGACTCAGGCGCACACACTCTCACCTGGCACACAAACAGAAGCCCTCACACACACCATGCACATGGATGACACACACATGCATGTGCACTCACCGGACAATGCCTCGTAATCAGGGAGATCTCCCACGCCTTGGATCTGTTCCTCCGTGACGTAGGTCCCAGCGACTGACTCATGTGGAGTGAGTTCCATGTCTACTACTGGAGACCCACCTCCAGTCACTAGAGTTGCGGCATGACTTGAGGCCAGCTTACTCTTTGCCCTGCGCTTTAGGTCATTCCAGCGCTTATAGCAATCATTGGCTGTGCGCCTCACGATTCCAAGGGCACTTACGATGTCCGCAACGGTCTGCCAGTGTGCCTGGCGTTGTGCAGGTGTGGTCTTGGATCCTGCAACAATGACCATCTCGTTGTCATGTGCGGACACATACTCGACAAGTGCATTCAGTTCGTCATCCGTGAAGCTGGGCTTCCTGGACGGGCCGGACTGTGTAGCCGTGTCTGGGGCATCAGCCTGTGCCGGACGAGCACTCTTCCTCTTCCGCTTGGAAGGTGGTGGTGATCCTGAGTGGCCTGCGCCGCTCTGGACACTAGGGGCAGGAGCCCTGGTGGACTCTGTATCAGGAGTGTGGGATTGCACACTCAGCATGGGAGTTGGTGCAGGCATTGGCTCTAGTGTGATGGTGTCAGGGGGAATATCAGCAGGACACTGTCCTGGCTGGGTGTGTGAGGGCTGTGGTGGATGGAGCCGCAGCTGCCCCTGCAGCCTCACCGCCCTGCCTACTTGGTGCAGCAGATGACCTTGCTGCCCCAGATGCACGTGTCATGGTGACATCAACGTGCACCAGTGCACGTGTCATAGGCCTGCTGACCTGGAAGTCAGCCATGGAGTCAGCCAGGTCTGGTGCCACAATGGGCTGGTCCAACAAGGGCTGAGCATGGATGGTGTCAGCCACATCAGCCTCAACGGGAGGGGGGGGGATTATGGGTGCCCTTGACTGGTCCTCCACACATGGGGGGACAGGCTCACCCTGCAAGTAACGACCACGTCCCCTACCGGATCCACCACGGCCACCACTTGTGGCTCTTCCACCTTTGCCACCCTTACGGAATCCTCGCCTCCCAACCATGGCACTGATGTTGATGTGCGTATGGGAGTGGCTGTCAAATATTGTCCTGGGCAATTGGGGGTCAAAGGGGTTGGGTACCAGATGGTAATTGTACCCTAGTGCTCTTGCAAGGCTGATTGTAACCCCTGGGGAAAGATGACGGGTCACGCTACGCACAGGAGCCCCAAAAAAGGGAGATGACGTGCACGCAACCCCTCCTAGACCACGTGTGCAGAAAGAAAAACCTGCACTACGCTGTGGCACCCAGTAACACAAGAATGAACGTATGCGTGTCACACGCAGCCTAGAATGACCTCTGAAGGGGTAGGCTACACACGGGGCAAGCACAGATGTTAGATACGTGCGTGACTCACCGTCTGCCAGGTAAAAGAGCGTGAAAAAGGAGCGCGTTTGGTTGGCAACACCCCCGCCAAAATAAGATTTGTACGCTGTCTGAGGAGACAGGACAACAGTAGAAGGGAACACTGTTTGAGGGAACAGGCCCAGGTAAACAGGTAAAAGAGAAAAAAGAGAAAAATCTGTCAGAGGTAACAGGGAATACGAACTTGAAACGCCGTGAAGTAAATCGCGTGTGAACCGACAAGAAGTACAGAATTCACCCTCGCTCTCCACGAAAAGCACGTGCAAGGAAATGGTGTTCTACGCGTACCTTTTATACAGGCCCACACGTTCAACGTCACTTACGCGGCGTGTACGCGCTAGGGCCATTTCCACCAATTAAACGCTTTGTGACTTATGCGTGTACGGCCATTTCCACCAATTACACGCTTTGTGACTTCTGCGTGTACGGCCATTTCCACCAATCACACGCGATGAGACTCTGACGTGCAGTCTTTCCACGTGTGCTCTGTCATCACGTGCTGTGTGGGAAACACCCGTGCGGGTCACGTCACAGACGTGCTTACGCGCTGAGGGCCTTTGGTCCAATAGAATCGCGTATGCGTGCTGACGCGCTTACGCGCTAAGGGCCTTTCCTCGGTTTTCACGCTGACGTGCAGGATTTTCACGTGCCAAATCACTCCGTACCAAGCTGGCCACGCGTAAGCACACGGAAGACCACGCTCCTGCCCAGAAGGCCGAACTACTGCCCCCCAGAGCCCCGAGCACGCTCCCACCTGCTATCTGCTGCTGCCTGACTGCCTGCTGCCCACGTGCACTGCCATTTGCTGCCTGCACATCAGCCAGGGGTGCTGTTGCTGTGACCACCCCTGCTGGAACCGAAGACTCCCGACTGGAATTCCATCGCTCCACAGCCCAGCCCCAGGACCCAGTTGCCCACCCACTCCTGCCTCTGGGGTTGTCATGTCGGGGCAAACACCATCTGTGACCACTGACAACCCCCGGCCAGAGAGACAGAGGAGTACCAGCTTCAGTGCCACCGAAGTTGGTGTCCTGGTGGAGCAAGTCCTGGGGCAGTATGATGCCCTCTTTGGAAGTTCCCGCGCCGACAAGGAAGGACGGACTCGGATCTGGACTGACATCGTGACTGCCATCAACGCGGAGGGGGTGGCAGTCCGGGACTTACAACATGTCAGGAAGCGCTGGGAGGACTTCAGGTCCAGGACCCTGAACAAGGCCCGGCGCCTCTTGAAGGCAGCGGATGCCAAGGGGCGCCGGGGCCACTTGTCGGAAGAACAGATGGGGGTCCTGGAACGCATATCCCCAGCGCTCCATGTCCAGGTCCTAGAGAAGCAGAGCCGTCTGGAGTCGAGCGGTGAGTGTACATGCATCCTGGTTGTGAGCAGGGCGTGTGGTGATCATTCGCCATTGTGCCGGTTGCACATCTGTTTGTATGGGGTGGAGTATGGGTGGGGGTGTACAGGGCCGTGGGGCTGACACATGCGAGGGCTGTAATGTGTGAGACATGGATGGTGCTTGTGTGTGTGGGCTTGCATGGCAAATGCATATGTGCGTGCACACATGTTTGGATGAATGTGTATGTAAGTAGACATGTCCGTGATGTCAGGCATGTATGTTGTTTTCGACTGCATGTATGAGCATTTTGTACATGTGCATGTGTGTGTATTTGACAAGGGTGCAACAGTGATGCAACATGGATGCATGTGACAGCGGTATGTGGAAGCCTGATTGGCAGATGTGACATGGATGCCCGTCTGAACAGTGCGACACTTGGCAGAGGTGTAGACATGCATGCAAGTGTGGTGGTGTGTGTACATGTGTGGTGCACTTCCTGTGTTGCATGTAATGTCTGGCTCCCCTTTGGCTGCTGATGCTGTTGTATGTGTAGGGATGGTGCTGGCAGTTGCGATATGGCTGTGGTATGGCTCATGTGTGCCAGTTGCAATGACATGTGTGTTGGGGATTGTGATGACATGTCTGAGGTTTGCCAATGCCACTCATGTGCAACTGTCATGCGTGTATGTGTCCATTGTATAGTGCCCTGATGGCTGTGTTTTGTTTCTCCCGGTCTGCAGCGTCAACTGATGAAGAGGGCGGAGAAGGTGCTGTGGAGCACAGCGGCGGGAATCCGACCGCCAGCCGGAGACGCAAGGCCCGTGTTGTCATCTCGTCGGGGAGTGAGGAGTCCGGTGCCGCGTCCCAGGCCGCAGCTGCCGGGGGGAGGTCCAAGAGGCAGAGGTTGCAGTTGGACTCCTCGGCAGCAGAAGGGGTAGCTGGGACCCCACAGGGCCCAACAGCGGAAGATGGAACGGAGTCATCCAGGTTGGTGGGGGGTTTGGTGGAGGAGGGGGCCGCGCAAGCACCAGAGACAGGGTCTGGAGGTGGGGATCCCACTGGTGCTAGTGGTGCAGTGCAGGACCAGGGACAGGAGGCAGCACAGGCGGCTGCGGAGGTGCCTGTGTGCAATCCTGTCCCCGATCCTGTCCCTGCATCATCTTGCACCAGCAGGGATGCCTACGTCCAGACCCGTTTTCAGGCAGGGGATGAGCTGACGTCAACTGGCCTTCCTCTGCCTGCGGACGTGGCCATCCAGGTCCGGGTTGAGCCTGTCCTGGCTGGTGTGGCGTTGCGTCAACGGGCCATGCGAGGTGACCTGCAGTCTTTTCATGGAGAGACTGCACGTCATCTCGAATGGCTCGTTGACCACGTCAGCCTGCTGGGACAGGTCACCCAGGCCGGATTCCGCTGTCTGATGGGGCTTGCTCTGACCCCCTCCTCAACTGGACCCCCTACGCGCCAGTCGTCCTCTGTGCCATCTTCCCACCCATCAGTCACCTGGGTGCCCTGTGGAGCTACCTCTGTTGGTGCGGCCAGGCTGGTGGAGGAGGCATCCCTTCCACAGTCGGGAGTCGGAGGTCCAGCAGGGGTGGCCACATCAACAAGTGCACCCCAGCCGGCGGAGGATGTGCAGGCAGCAGGAGGCAGTGCACGGGCAGAGGCAGAGCAGCAGCAGCAGCAACATGGTGGGAGACATGAAGGCTCGGGGCTTTCGACATCGGAGGGGCAGGCATCGGCCGGAGGGCAGGGGGACCCAGGACAGAGAGTGTCTTCCGTGTGGCAGCGGTTGGGCCACGCCATAGGTGCGGAGCGGCGGCGGGCGGAAGAGGCGCGGCTCACAATGGTCAGGGCGGAGAACTCCATGCGGAGGGCCCTGAGGTGGGCCGAGTGCCTCGAGGCAATCCGCAGGGGGTTGGAGGAGGACACAGCGTTGTCCCTGCGGACCCCCGGGGCCATGGTACTGGACCGCCTCCGGGACATCGAACAGGAGTTCGATGATGCCCTGGCCCGGGACACCACAGAGTGAGCCACTGAACTTGCCCGTTGCCTTTGTATATAGTTCTTTAGTTTTAGGTTTCCTTTCGTTCTTATTATGATTTGGAGTCGACGGACACTGCTCCACTTTTTGTATATAGTTGATATTTAGGTAGGTTTTTTAGGAGGTTTCCTTAGTTCAGTTGGGATCATGGACCCTTGTTATTTTTGTACATAGTTCTTTGTTGCATGGAGAGTTTTTTACATTTCACTTTGGACAAAATTTTTTTGGATTTGGATTTCCAGTTTTGTGTTTTTATGCGGACATGCAGCTTATTTTTTCACATTTACATTTTAGTTAGTTTTCTTTCTTTAGCATTCTTAATTTTTTTCAATACATTTTTGTTGCCATTGTTCACTGTGTGGTTTC
Source organism: Ambystoma mexicanum (assembly GCF_040938575.1). Lineage (NCBI taxonomy): Eukaryota > Metazoa > Chordata > Amphibia > Caudata > Ambystomatidae > Ambystoma > Ambystoma mexicanum. The sequence goes on along the minus strand of NC_090922.1, from coordinate 1,246,740,194 downwards.
ATCTCATTGGTTTCATGCATGTCATGTTGTGTGTTTTCCCATTCAATTGCAAAAAATGTGTGTGACGAACATGGGTTCATTAGCTTCATGAACATTGGGGGTGTAACATGTGATTTCCATTTCCATGTGGGTGAATGGGTTACTTGGTAAGGCTTTTTGGCTGTGGAGGCTGACCATTACGCACATGATTGGGGATTGTGAGGACCTGGTGGGGGCTGCACATGGTGGCAGGGGGGTGGGGGTGGTGGGAGACATGAGTGGGGGCCTGGTGGAGGGTGACCCTGGATGCTGGGGGGTGGGGGTGCAGGGGGACATGAGTGGGGGCCTGGTGGAGGGTGACCCTGCACTGCCGGGGGGTGGGGGTGGTGGGAGACATGAGTGGGGGCCTGGTGGAGGGTGACCCTGCACTGCCGGGGGGTGGGGGTGGTGGGAGACATGAGTGGGGGCCTGGTGGGGGCTGGCCATGGTGGCAGGGGGTGGGGGTGGTGGGAGTCATGAGTGGGGGCCTGGTGGAGGGTGACCCTGGATGCTGGGGGGTGGGGGTGCAGGGGGACATGAGTGGGGGCCTGGTGGAGGGTGACCCTGCACTGCTGGGGGGTGGGGGTGGTGGGAGACATGAGTGGGGGCCTGGTGGAGGGTGACCCTGCACTGCCGGGGGGTGGGGGTGGTGGGAGACATGAGTGGGGGCCTGGTGGAGGATGACACTGCACTGCCGGGGGGTGGGGGTGGTGGGAGACATGAGTGGGGGCCTGGTGGGGGCTGCCCATGGTGGCAGGGGGGTGGGGGTGGTGGGAGACATGAGTTGGGGCCTGGTGAGGCTGCCCCTGCACTGCTGGGGGGTGGGGGTGGTGGGAGACATGAGTGGGGGCTTGCTGGAGGGTGACCCTGGATGCTGGGGGGTGGGGGTGCAGGGGGACATGAGTGGGGGCCTGGTGGAGGGTGACCCTGCACTGCCGGGGGATGGGGGTGGTGGGAGACATGAGTGGGGGCCTGCTGGAGGGTGACCCTGCACTGCTGGGGGGTGGGGGTGGTGGGAGACATGAGTGGGGGCCTGCTGGAGGGTGACCCCGGATGCTGGGGGGTGGGGGTGCAGGGGGACATGAGTGGGGGCCTGGTGGAGGGTGACCCTGCACTGCCGGGGGGTGGGGGTGGTGGGAGACATGAGTGGGGGCCTGGTGGAGGGTGACCCTGCACTGCTGGGGGGTGGGGTGGTGGGAGACATGAGTGGGGGCCTGCTGGAGGCTGCCCCTGCACTGCTGGGGGGTGGGGGTGGTGGGAGACATGAGTGGGGGCCTGCTGGAGGCTGCCCCTGGTGGCTGCGGGGTGGGGGTGGTGGGACACATGAGTGGGGGCCTGGTGGAGGCTGCCCCTGGTGGCTGGGGGGTGGGGATGGTGGTAGACATGAGTGGGGGCCTGCTGGAGGCTGCCCCTGCACTGCTGGGGGGTGGGGTGGGGGTGGTGGGAGACATGCATTGTTGATCAGTAGTGCAAGGTGACATGTGGGTTGGCTGGGGGGCATGCCCATGGTGAATGGGCTGCCTGCGGGACATGAGCAGGGGTGCAGGGTAGTCCCCCGTGGTGTGGGCTGCCTGCAGGGGCCGTGGAGGTTGTGGAGCGTACACCTGGGAGGACCCACACGGCCAATTCACGTGTAGTACTCCCCAGAACCCCTGAAATACACATTCCCTGCTGGTATCGCGTGTGGAACTTCCCGCGCACCCCTGAAATACACGTACCCTGCTCGCACTGGGACTATCGCGTGTGGAAATACATGTAGCCCGCTCCCCCAGGCCCGATCGCGTGAGAAAGTTCACGCGAACCCCTGAAATACACGTAGCCCGCTCCCCCAGGCCCGATCGCGTGAGGAAGTTCACGCGAACCCCTGTAATACACATAGCCCGCTCCCCCAGGCCCGATCGCATGAAAAAATTCACGCGAACCCCTGAAATACACGTAGCCCGCTCCCCCAGGCCCGATCGCGTGAGTAAGTTCACGCGAACCCCTGTAATACACGTAGCACGCTCCCCCAGGCCCGATCGCGTGAGAAACTTCACGCGAACCCCTGAAATACACGTACCCTGCTGAAATCGCGTGTGGAACTTCCCGCGCACCCCTGAAATTCACATACCTTGCTCGCACTGGCCCAATCGCATGTGGAACTTCCCGCGCACCCCTGAAATACACGTTCCCCGCTTGGCGTTTGCTGTTTGCCAGCCCGGTGAACTGGTCCAGGGCTAGCGCAGCCCTTTGCGATGATTTAGCGATTTTGATGGCTTTTCCTTGCGCGAGGGCGTTCTTCGGGGCGTTACTGGCGCTGCTGCAGGGTCGCTGCGATTCTCTGCGCCACGGCTGGTTTGGGGGCCTAAAATCCATGAATACGCTGTGCACGGAAATCGGTTTTAGCGCACGTGCCTGGCGCAGACAATCGCACGCGGACACTCTGCGCCAGCCGCTTGCGACACTTTTCTGCGATATTCTATGAATTACCCTCTATACGTGTTGTCAGGATTGTTGGTTGCGTTTCTATGAAGGACTAATATTTGAAAACACAATTGGTCTGTACTGTGTAAGTAAATGTTGTCAACAATTGGTGGCAATTGAAATAGAATATTCATTGCTACATTTGCGTAACAACTTATACCATTTGAATGGACCAGATAGTTCTGTGTCCAAGTCATTTTTTCGGAGTGTGTGTTGCTTCTCTGAAGAAGTACCTGAGGTACTTTGACTAATAGGTTCTTCTTTACTTATGGTAAATGATGAAATATTAGCTTCTTTTACTCTCTTTGGACGATTTGCAGTCAGATTCTGTTGCATTTCAGTTTGAATTAGTTTTCTTTTACAACGTTTTCCTTTTTGTGGAACTGGATATGCTTTTAGATGGGGGGTGTATAGTGTACGTAGTCTATTGTATTCTAGAATGCAAGGAATAACAGCGTTGACTTTACTTGCATCAAAGTTGATTAGAAATAGACCGTCAAGTGTACATAAGCGTGATAGTGCTACGTAGCTCATGCCTTCTTTAAAGACTGTGTTACCAATATCTATCAATGCTTTGTCTAGGGTAAGACCTTGGGATTTATGAATGGTGACTGCATATGCAGGAATTAGAGAAAATTGTTCTCTGCGTACATACATGTCTTTGAAGAGAAGGAATCGAGCTGTTGAGCGCGCTATCCTTTTTACTTCTGAAAGTTTGTCGAAGAGAATATTGACAAAGAGAATGCTGTTGTAACCTGGGTATGTTTGAAAGCCAACAACTGTACCCAGTGCCCCATTAACTTGTCCTTGCTCCACGTGAAGGTTACATTTAAGCATTACTCTACAGTTTAAGGATAATTTGAATATTTTCTCCAAGCCAGCTGTGTTGGAGATAGAATTTTCTAAGGTATTTAGTTGTTGGAGATAGAATTTTCTAAGCTATTTAGTCTTGTTGTGGCTTGTTGACACATTGGTAGTGTAATACCATGTATGTCCAGTTTGTCTGTGCAGCAAATTTCAATTATTGGTTGCATTTCTTTTTTTAACATTGTTTCATTGAATTTGGAACAGCTTGCAAGAGTTGGCATTAAGGCCATACAATTGACATTTTTCTGCACTAATTGTTCCATAAAATCAGTAGCACATGGGTTATCGCCATAAAATGCATGGATGTGCCAGGTTTTTAATATTGTTTGTGCTTCTTGAGATAGTACACCAACTCTAATAATTTTTAAAATGTTGGCGTAGGTGAGGTCTGCAGATTGGCGCATGTTTTCTCTTAATTCTTTGTATTGGAAATGTTGCCAAAGGTTGACATTCCCTATGCTGCCAATAGTTTTACCGCAGAGTTTGTGTCCTAAGGTTTTAAAAATAGGTTCACCTTTCACTGGTGTCAATTGAAGAAGATCTCCAAAAACAATAATGTGTTTTCCTCCAAAGAGTAGTTTGTTTTAAGTACTTCTTGCAATCTGAGATGAATCAAAGCCAATATTAGGTTTGACACCATGCTCACTTCATCTATTAGTAGCATTTTCATTTGTTTCAAAACTCTGCGTAATTCCATTGCAGCTTCTGTAGATAGTTTGTAATATTCTAACTTGTTTTGGTGTTCTACTGGAAGGAGTAGTAATTGGTGTAAAGTGACACCGCTTCTGTTGTAGGCAGCTAAACCTGTGGGGGCAGTTACAACAGCTGGCAGTTTGTTGTTTGTCAATTGTTGAAGGAACTTGCTGATGATTTTGATTAAGAATGTTTTGCCTGAACCAGCTTCACCATTGATGTATAGTAGTATAGGTTTGTAATTTTGGCAGGTACATTCTTTATTTTCAAGTTGTACACCATATGCAATTTCTCCTGTTACTTCTTCTAAAATGGTGCGCTGCTCTTTGTTTAGTTTTGATTGTAGTGCAGTTAAGTCTTCTGTATCTTCTTCATAGTGACACATGGTGTTTTCTAATTCTGTCATAGCTAATTCTGCCACATTTGCTATTAGTGGCTGTCCAAGTGGTTCTTGGCTTCCTGTTACAGAAGGTTGACTATGAGACAGCATTTTTATGGCTAAGCTGTACAATTTGTGAGATAGTGTCTTGTCTGATGATAGGTCATTCCAGAGGTCTTGAAGCTCTGTTTTTTCTGCTTTTGTTAAGTAGGCTGTAAAATATCCTGCAACTGCAGTGGAATTGTCTGCAATGTACTGCACATATATATTTGTATCCCATAAGTGGGTAATGATTTCATTGTAATCATTGATATATTTTGATTCTTCTTTTCTTTTTATGTAATACGTGTTCTTCGGTGATTTACCTTTAACACTATGTCTAACTGAAGACATGAAGTTGTTTACTTCACCTGTTTCTGTAACTGGTCTAGGGAAACCAAAGCGGCATTTGGTGTAGTATTTCCCTTTCTTTTTGTATTTGCGATGACAATATTGGCCACATTTGTGTCTTTGAATTGTACAATTGGTGCATGAAGGTCACTATTTGTCGTTTGTGAAGGGATTTCACAAGTGACATATTTTTGGATGAACTGCAAAACAGTGGGATCACTGTCCTGACCAAATTTAGGAGCATCTTTAATCCATAAAAGCATGTGGATATGTGGTGCTCCTCTAGCTTGGTATTCTTTTCTCAAAAAGAAGTTTTGCACTTCTCCGAGTGGAGGAACAGTTTTATTACAAATAAAGTGTAGCATAGCAATGAAACAATGGTGGAAATATCTTGAAACATTAACAGGATCTAGAGAGCAAAGTTCTCCAGGTGTTAGTATATCTATGTTTGTTTTATTTTTCTACCAAGTGGGTGGTCCAAGGTTTCTGATCATACAACGTACATCTCCGTGACGTTGGAACCAGTATTCTTTTGTACCACGCATGTTTGCAAACAGATTTGTAATACTTGATTGTAAAACCTAATCTTTTTCTTGCACTTTTTGTATTAATTGCGTAGCTGACATATTTTGAAAGTGGGTTCCCGATTTCAATATGTGTGCAACTCCGTAACATAGAGTTGCTAGTTCACTTTCAAAGAGTAAGTGGAATATGTATTCCACATTTTGTCTAAATATGGAATCTTCAGAATACATTCATAATGAGCGGTATTCTGATGCTGTTATTTCAGTGGGTCTATCATCGTATCTTTCTCCTTTGCCAGTAGGAAATAGTAGAGGAAAAGCACATGCTTCTATAATTTTTTCCCATATGCTCATTGGTGATCCTTTGGTTTTTCGCATTTGGTACGTTTCTAGTGAATCATCTATGCTGTCTTTAGAGAGCAATGATTGAGTTGTATAATGGTCTAAAATATTGGATACTGCAGCTGGATCCAGAAGTTCAAATTGACCTGTTTCGCATGACTCTTGAATTATTTCAGTTGTTCCCCTTAAGTTGTCTTCAATATTTATTTCTTTGTAGTACTCATTATTGTCTTTTAGATATTGCAATGCTTGTCTAACTTTAAGTAAGTCGACGAGTTGTTGCCAATTTTTTCTGTCTTTTGTTGGTACACCATTTACTAAGATAATTAAAGATTGTTCTATTGGATGTTGCACTCCTAGAGTGTGCACATTTTCTGTCAGATCTAATGGTAAATAAACTACTTTGCCACAAATGCCCAATTCAGAGGGAGGTAATTTTCCTGTTTTTGGTTCAAGGCGTATTATTGCTTGAAATGGGTGTACTGTTTGAATTATGTGACTCTCATATAAATTGAATTGTTGTAGGGGTTTTGGTAGTGGGAATAATTGCAAGTTATTTGTGATAGCGCGTGAAGGAGTTTGGTTGTTGTCAAGTTTTGTAGTGCAGTAACTGCAATGTATTAAGGGGTCAGTTATTTCGTATTTGTTTTCTGCTATAAACTAGAGAGCTAATTCAAACCATTTTGAATCTTCATTATCCTCTATTTTGTATGTTATGTCTATAGTTTTTGTGTTAGTTTTATAAAAGGTTCTGCGGCAACACACACACACATGGTTTGGTATTTCGGCGAATGTACTTTTAAATTTTAGTATTTCTTTTTTGTATGTGTGTAGTAGAAGGTTGCCATGTGTACAATTGTTGCTAGTCTGTTGTAAAGGTATTGCATTTTGTAAGTGGCTTTCACTTCCAAAATATTTTTTCTGCATATGGTCAATTTCTTCAAGTAGTTCTTTGGCTGTACCATGTAGAAGATTGTTATTTAAATTGGCTTGTGCTAATGCAGGACTTTTAGTATAGTACAGTTCATAGACTAGATTTCTTATAGTTGGATGATGTGTTGATATCATTTTGATATGATGGAAGGTGCTTGTGCAAATAGGTCCTGAAATGCAGGCTAATGAATGTCCTTGTAGTCCTGTGTATTTACGCACTGGACAGGTATCCATATTTTGCAGCAGTTTCATTTTGATTTTGTCTTTGCCTTTTACATACTGATTGAAGAATTGCCTAATTGAGGAATTGCCGTAAAGGTTTCAAAGATTTTTTGGGAATGTTACACATTGACGTGCATGACCATTTGTATACTGTATGTTTTGGTCCAGTCGAATGGAGAGGTAATACTGAGTTTTCTGGGGATATTTTTGTAAGCAGTATTTCTTGTTCCATTATGGTATTATTAATTTTTTCATAACCTCGTCCACTGCTATGTATAGCAATTGTATTTGTTTGCTTTTGTTTGTATGCTTCTTCATTAAAATATGGTTCTGTGTTTGTGGTGTGACTCCATTCACCTCCACAGATTTTTAAGAAGATATTTTTGTTGATATTTTGTTTATTGAGAAGTCTTTTTTGTAATTTAGTAATTAGTTTTGTTAGTGGTTTCCTTCTGTTTAACACTAAAGGATTGCATTGTCTATCAAAGCTTCTAAGATTAATTTTCTATGGTAGGTCTTAAGGGTTGTGTATGATTTCTCTCCTGTTTTTATAAGATTCTGAAGGACTCTGTGGCGGAACATTTTTGCTAAAATATTTTTATTGTTATGCTTACTTGCCATAATATCAAGATTTATAGGAGCAGTATTAGCAGTAGGGGTAGCTGAATTCTTGATAATCGTTTTCTGTTTCTTTTTACATTTTGATAGAGGAGGCAAAGTTTCTGTACGTGAAGCATGTTTTGTTTTGCTAAATGACGGTATTAGCTGTTTTGTTTGAACTTTTTGTACAAATTCTGCTAGATTTGGATGCTTATTTTGGATACTTCTTTTTTCATTTGCTGTACTTCTACGTTGTTTTCTACGGACTTGCTTTTTGGTAGGCATTCTTTGGGGTCTGTGGACAAAATTAAAGAAGGTATGGGTTGAGCTGTTCTGCGATGCATGTCTGCTGTGTGCATGAGTCTCTGAGTATGATGGTAGAGATGTTTGTGATGGTGTGTGATTGTGCATTGGGCAGCTACAACTAGTTGGGAAGGCTATTTGTGTATTTGTGTGTTAGTATATTGGGGTTCAGATGACAGTAGAAAGTAAGCTAGTGGTGAGGAGAAGCACAAATACTAAATCTAATGGTATAGAATTAAAACAGTTCTTTGTTCTGCAATACTAACATTCTAGAGGCTGATTTATGTCATTTGTGCGCTGAAAAACAGGGATTTGTGCGGCATTCTGCCTACAAATCCTTGTTTAACAAATGGGGATTTGTGGGAAGAATGGTGCACTAATCTTTTTTTTGCGTGCACAAATACCATGAATCAACCGCACAGACTGTTTGAGTAACAGTAAGAATATTATGGTAGTATTGTACTTACTTTTTTTGTGTGGAATGATTAGGTTTCTTCTGAGTTATTGTTTGTACTTCGGATTCTGCTGCTTTTCAGGAGTGTGGTCTTCACTGTAAATGCAAAGGAAAGAAGTTAATAATTTTGTGTGTATATAGCATGCAGTTTCCTTTGACTATGTGCAGTGTTTAAATATTATGTTAAATATGTTAGTTCAACATGCTTTGCAAATGAGTAGAATAGGAAGTGAATGAAACTCGCTTGGTTTTTTTAAGGCTGTGTTATTGAATGTTGGGAGACAGAAGAAATAATGATATACTTATTTTGCAATTTTTAAAAGGTAAATGCCAGATACTGTATAGCAAAGCATGAAATGTATGCATTTGTGAAGGTGCGGGTAATAAATCAGAAGAATGTGATTTACAGGCAGTGGTGTTATTGCAGTTGGGAATTTTTCAAAGATAGTGTCTATCTGTGTGAGTGTATGAAGGTGCATGACCTTATCCTGGTTGTGTGTAATTTTATAATACACTACTTAGTGTTTTTCTACAATTATACTGTTGTGTATAAAAAAAATGTTTAGAAAGTAGATAGGTTTGGAAGTGACAGTTATTATAGTAGATGGAAAAAATGACAATAAGTTAATTTTATAGACTATACAGGTTAAGTGGTACTTACTCTGTTTATATTCTTTTACAACAGTTGTACATGTACTGTGCAGAAAATATGCATACCTGTAGTTTGTATTCATGCATGTGGATATTCATGCAGCTGCAAGTAGAAGTCTTGGAGACTTGTACAGTAGTTTTTGTAGTAGGTGCTTTCCAATGATATGAGACTTCTACTCAGAGTAATCTACAGTACATTTGAAGTGCTGAACTCTGATGATGCAGTTAGATGTAGAGGTCTTGGATGTAAATGGTGGATGGTCATGTGACTGTTTAGCTGTATCCAGTGAGGGAATGGCACAGAGAGTGAAGTGGAAATGGTAGAAGCGTTGTCTAGGTTATGATATTTCTGCGGACATAACGGTAGTCCGCGGACACCGCGTATTACATACAGGGATTTTGGGGTGGAAAGGCATGCAAATGAGAATAAGTAGAGGAATTGATTGGTCAGTAAAGTTTGGTGGGTGTGTTGTGTAAGGAGAGAGTTTGTCAGAAGGTTTTTTTCCTAAGAGAAGAACAGTTAACTATGGCTTAGGTGTTTCGGAAAACAGATTGTGTGGATTTTGGTAGACTCATGGATACATTGGTTGGAGGTGCATGCACAACGCTGTGGAGTAGCTGTAGATCTTAGATTCCCTCATGTGGAAGTGCACTGGCATGGAGTACGCGGAATGAAGTGGCTAGACTTGCTACGTCTCTGTGCTAGTTTGCAGGCAGAGCATCATCCAGATATAATTATAATTCATTGTGGAGGGAACAGTTCGGGACATGTGTCAGGAATTTCTTTGCAATTTGTGATGAAAGAAGGACTTGGGAAGGTCATGGACATGTTTCCAAATTCCCAAGTAAGATTTTCTCATATTGCGCAGAGACAAATGTGGCTGCGTTCTTCTTCATTTGGTCCACAAATGGAGAAAGCGAGGCGCAATGTCAATAAGGCTGTTTGTGCCTTTCTAAGAGATGTTGGCATGTCCTCTTTTCACAATGAAAATATTATGTTTCGTAGCACATACATTTTTTTGTAGAGATGGAGTCTATTTTACTTATGCTGGTAATCAGATTTTTCTGAGAAATGTACAAAATGCATTGCGTACTTTTGTGGAATTACAGCCATCTTTTTTGCAGTAGGTGTTGATTAATTCAAATTTTTTCAAATACAAAAAAACACCACCAAAAACCTCTTTTCAGAGCCACCACTTCCTCCCAGAGAAAAGTGCAATAATTTTGATAAGGCAGCACCCCAACATTTTTGATGTTCGCGAACTGTCAGCGGAATTCTAAAAAAAAATACACAGGAGCCTGCTCAATTTATTTGCCACTTCTATTTTTCTACTGTGAAAGGCGGCTCTGAAAATCTGAAAAGAGCCTTTTTTTAGGTGGATTTTTGTTGTTTTATATTTTTTGTTTTTTTTACACACGACACACTAGGAGGGGAAAGGATGGTAAGGGGGGACACCAACCACGGGGATAAGAAAGGACGGGTGGAGAGAGGAAGATGTAGGGTGGGCCTTACTTAGGTAGTGAGCAGGTCGTCTCGTGCTCTGTGACCAGAGTCTCAAAAGCACTTCGAAGTCTCTCCCCACTGCAGAGTACTGCATCGCAGTACATACACAAAACTGTGACCCTCAAAAGGTAAGGGTCATCAGCATTGTGAATGGCCTGTGAGGCAGCTGGAGGGGTGCGCTCTCCCACAGGAGTGTCTCTTGTGGTGAGAGGAGCAGAAACAGAGGATGAGGTAGAGGAACTCAACCTACTACGCTCCTCGCAAGGTACAACCTTGCGAACGGCCCCACCGTGGAATGACTTTAGGTGTTGCTTCATAGTAGTCGTACCAAAGCTGTACGAACCAAGCTTCCTGCGACTCAGCACCATTTTGCACTGGTTGCAGGTAACTTTGTTCGCACGCGCCTTGGATATGTTACCATGAATGGTAAATAACCGCCACACCCAAGACTCACGGCGAGTGCTGGTAGTAGGGACTTCCACTACCTCATCCTCGTCATCCTCTTCATCCTCCTCTACATCCTCACGCCTGTTCCTCTCTTCAGGCCCTTAGGGAGGTGGTGGTGGTGGAGGGGGTGGGGGTGGTGGTGAGGCAGATGTAGCACCAGGTGGCAGTAGAGGAGCCATGGATGCCATCAGGTTTCAGAAAAGAAAATCTGGAAAATTGGCAGAAAAAAACTCGGTGTTCTGTAAGGTAGCCAGAAACACAATGAGGATGAGGTCTGGGGTGTGGCCTTTCATAGGGGTTCTGATGGATGGTTCAAGGATACCCGATACGTAATACATCTGTAAGAATAGGTTTTTCAAATTTCAAAACTTGCACAAGAAGTCAGCCAAAGGACTTTTGCTGAAGATTTTATCCGGTGGAGCAGTACAGCAAGGCATTTACTCCTTTGCTATACTGCTCCGGGAGATATTCGAAAAGGATTGCAGGGGGGCAGGTGGGGGGCTGGGAGACGGGTGGGTGAATGCGTTTCCGCTTGGTACTCTGCCGTTTTATCTTTGTTTTACACGAGCATGGGATTTCCACATCTAGGGAAAAAATATAAAATAAATCCTACTAAGAAATCTACTAAGAAATCTGCCTGCAACTGGCTCCTGCTAAAAGCAGGCGGAGTCTAGAGGCATTTGAATGCCATCTGTAAAATATTATTTGCAGACATAATTGACATGTTTAACAAAACTAAGAGGAAATGTGACTTTACCTCGTTTTGCTCTGCACTGTTAAACCCTGCAAATGTTTTAAGTTACATGCATGGATCCCAACATCACGTAAGTGCTCACGTTACAAGCCCACTGCATGCAATTACCATTTTTACATGAACTGACCCTTTACTTGAGGTTTCTACTTATTTGCTCATAAATAAAACCCAGGAAATTAATTTTGGGGGAGGGAATTATTTTCGGCAATCACACCAGGGGCTGAGACACGAACAAGTAACCACTGGAAATCTTGCCTTTTTTAGGAGGCTGGAGCCACATTTTCAGAACAGCTGGGCTCTTACCAGCAACATTTATATAGAAGCATATGATATAATGCACCAATCACTTGAATCCCTTTCCATTTGTTACATTCCATTAGTAACCAGGGCAGTGCCATCCTGCCCCACTCAGTGGTTAACCTCTGGGGGCTAGATTCTCCTAAATGTGCGCAAATGAAAGGAGTGCAGAGAATGCGTTCATTTTTTTTGGGCTCAATGCTGGAAGTGCTCAGGTCTCCTGATTCTCAAAGGTGACCTAAGCATATCAGGAGGGGTTGGACAGCGGTGCAAAGACGCGCTGCCCAGCCCCCCAAATAAGGAGACATACATTAGTGTCAGGGGTACGCTCCTGACATTAATGTGTGACTGGCTCCTAGCAAAGCGCATTTCACCTAGACAGACCATTAAAGTCTCGGTGAAATAACTGAAAAAAAACAATGATGACAGAGTAAAAAATGACAATGCCATGATTTGCGCCTCCCACTCCACCTGTTGAAAAAGGCGCTGGAGAGGACCCTCCATTCTGGCCATTTCAAAGTGTATCCTGCCCCTCTCAGACTTGAGCCGGATCTCCTTATGTTCTGGAAACTCCTCAAGACCTTCCTCTTCTCCTCCTCCTTCCCTCTACCACAACCCTGCTAATGCCCAGGGGCTACTAGGACTGGCTGCCTGGTCCCTTCTGAGTCTTACAGGGGCTAGGCCCTCCTCCTCCCCGTCTTCTGCAGCCTCCCATTACCAGCTCTTGCCTGCGGGCACCGTTCACTGACCAGCCTACTGAGTCTGGTCCACCCCTGTTCCTTGCACTTTTACTCCTTGCACTTGACCTCCGTTGGCTCCACCAGCACTTACCGTGCCTCAGCCCTGTGACCTCCTCCACCCCCACTGCACTTTCTTACTGCACTTGCACGATCCAAATGTCACAAGGCCTAATAGGACCAGCATTGCTCCTTTTTTCAATTTTATTTTTACGCCACCAATGCTCTTGATGCAGCCAACATCATATGGACTGGTGGTTCACAGTGATGCTGGTACAGCTGCTATGGTGGTCAGTCAAAATGTCGAAAGTAAAATGTAGAATGACAATAATGTCGAAAAATAAATGTAGAATTTTTTTTTTGAATTCCCTCTTTTTTATTTATATATTTATTTTGGGGTCCGGGAATAAAAAAAAATGGGAAAAAGAAAAAAAAGGGGATTTGGGGGGGAACCCCCCCCATTTTGAATAAAAAGTCATAAAATAAAATTCGACATTTTTTTTTCTACATTTATTTTTCGACATTTTGACTTTCTACATTTTGACTTTCTACATTATGACTATAAACCAGCTGCCATGTCTTCCGCATAAAATGGCACTGGTGTAGGGGCAGATGCCTCGAGTGCCATTGCCATTTTCTGTGCCACCTGCTTGTATGCTACCTTCAACCAAATGTTAATGCTCATCCCAAACACCATCTCTCCCTCTCCGTTGTCGTCTGAGAAGAGCTCCTCATCAGACACCTGTGTAAGCCTGCACCCCTCTGCCAGTGCTATTACAGCTCTCCAAGCTCTCCCCTCCCTGTCCTGGCATGTACTGCAATGTATTCAGCAGTTGCCATAATGCTCTTGATGCTCACTGAAATCGCTTTCCCCTCAATTTTACTTGCTGGTGTCTCTGGTCTGAATAGGTATGCTGCTGGCCTCCTCCAAATTTTGCCCTCATTTCCAGGCAACCATGCAATTGCCATGTCTGTCCCATATTGGAAGATCTCTGCATCTACAGGCTCAGCCCAGGCCACTGTTTGGCCACAGTAAGCCTGCAGTATTTGTCGTGCTGTGAGCATGTTAATTCCTGGTGTAGAGCAAATTATGCCCTTCTCCGTGAAGGAGATGGTCATATTCAACCTGCTAATTATGTCCATCCCAAGTATGTTTACTGGTGACTCCTTCGAGTACAGGAGTGGGAGAGACATGTTGTGATCTCCTATAGATAAAGAGATGTTATCAGTGAAGGGAACCAACCCTCGAGCCCCAGAGAATCCTTGAGCGTGCATGGCTTCTCCTGACAGCTTAAATTTACCCTCCCTTATGCAGGACTTAGTGGCCCCGTTGTCAACTAGGAAGGAACATTTTTTGTCACCTATCGCTACCTGTATGCGTGGTTCCTCCGTAGTATTAGGTGTTACTGATAGGATGGGACACATCAAAGACATCTGTGGGCTGTCCTATTGTGGATATAGTGACTGACCGCTCCCTGTGTAAGGGTTGTGACCCAATATTGTCACCTTCCCCAGCTGTGTCTGCTGTAGTGGTTCAGCAGTTGTTGATATTGAATTGTCCTGTATCTGTGTAAGCTGTTGTGCCGGTGGTACTTGATGTGGTTGCGTTGCTGTTGCCTGTTGCTGTGGTGGTGTGTATGTTTGTACCTGTTGCTGTTGTTGTTGCAGTGGCGCTTGTTGTTGTGGTAGGCATTGTTGTATTCCTTGTTGTTGTTGGTAAGCTTGTTGTTCCCCCATAGGCCCTTGCTGCCCTTGTTCCCCCTAGGCTGATTGGGTGGGGCTCATCCTGCAAGTGTGTGACATGTGTCCCACCATCCCGCAAACCCAAAATATTGGTGGTTCTCTGGCTTTCCATGGGAAACCCCCCGTGTTGTCCTGGTACTCTTGTTGTCCGTTTGTGTAATAGCCCCGGAACCCTCCCCCTTGCTGTTGTGCAGGTTGGCTATAGCCCCTCCCTCTTATCATGCCGCCCCTCCCGCTGTAGTTGTTATAGTATCCATTTCCCATTGGCATATATCCTCCTCCTGCGTTTGCCATGTATGATGGGGGCGGGGGCATCTGCTATGTTATAATTTGGGCTGGCTGCTGTAATTGTGCTACCTGTTGTTGTGTTGTGACTTGTGCAACCGTTACCTGTGTGGGGGTTGGTGTTACTACCACGGGCGTTGTTATTAGTGCTCCTTCCATTGCATATTTAGATAGCTTTTTCTGTACCAATTTTGCCTATTCTGCCTTTCTATCTTCCTCCTTTTGTTTAATCTTTTCCTGCCACATCCTGCAGTGGTGTACTATGGTTAGTTGTATTTCCGGCCAGGCCTTAGTTTCCATCCCCACTATTTTCTTCAGCTGTCTCTGTACTTGCTTCGGGAGCCCTGGTACTAATATATGGTAGAAAATTGCTAGTGTTTTATCCCACGGCTCCCGAGTTTCCAGGCGCCACTTCTCCTGCATCTCCTGGATGTAATCAACAGGATCTTCATTCTCACGCATCTTGCGTGACGTTTTAGCTCCTATGACTGATGTGTCTGGGTACTGGACCCTTAGAGCCTGCCACAGTGCATGTCTGCAGTTGGCAAATGGCACTCCATCATGTGATGTGTCAGTTATAGTGACCCCTGGAAAGCCCACCCTTTTCCAAATGTCATCTGCAGCATCCCCCAATATTGATATTAGGAGTCCCTTCATGTCCTCTACTGCTAATTTTTGCCCCGCAGGGTGTTTTTCCATCTCATGTATCCACTTCCCTGCTCCTCCACTTAGTGATGGGAGTCTGAATGTAATATTCTCTTCATCGGCATGCTTCCAGGGGACATATTGTGCTCTGGCCCATCCCCTTTCCAGAAGTGGCATTAAATTGTACCCTCTAATTTCCCCCCGTGCCCCTGGGGCTATGTATGTGTATTTATCCTCTTCCTCTGTGTCAGGTAATTCTTCAATCATATCAATATTACAGTTAATTGCTGTATCGTCTTCTTCATTCTTCCTCCCTCTCCTGTTACCTTCTTCTCTCACTGTGGGTGTTCTTACCCGTTCTTCCTGTCTGCGTCCTTGGAGGTCCCTAAGCCTGTCGACATATGGGGTGTGTGCAGGGGTTGGTGTCAGTGGGCGTGGTTCTAGAGGTTGTGTTGTTAGAGTGCGTGGCGTTTGTACCGGTGTCGGTGTTAATGGTTGTGAAGCTCTCCTTGCTACCTCTTTTACCTTCTCTTCACCTTTTGTATCTTCTTCCCTCCTTTCGCACGACCATGGTGACTCGTGGTTGGAGCATGTAATGTACAGTCTCTCTAAACTTTCCCCATTGCCACCTCCTCCACTTTTTCCTAAACATTCTTCCTCCTCGCTGCAAAATCCATCAGGAAAAGACAATCCCCACTCCGTGCGTTTTCCACCCACTGTCACCGTCCTTAGATCTATTAAGCCTGCTTCCTTGTGCTCTCCTCCTTTAACAGCTGCTCCTTGTGTTGATGTTGTAGCCACCTCCAAATACTGGCGTGTGTATGTTCTTACACCGTGCTCCACCCTCCTATCTTCACTCTCCTCATCCTTTTTTCCTATTATTTCACCACCTATTTCCGCTCTCTTCCTTTTTAGTTCTTCCAACACCTCTGCACTTACCTTTGCTAGTATCCTCTCTTCCTCTTCCTTCCTTTCCCATTTTGCCTGTTACCTTTTTAATATGCTCTCTATTACTTTACCTTCTTCATATTTCTGGGCGCTTTCAGATAGTATTTTCTTTTTCCACAGTTCAATTTCCCTTTCTTTCTCTTCCTCCCTCCGTTTCATTTCTCGTTGCTCCGCTCGTGACACCCTCTCTGCTATTGCCTTCATCCGCTCTGCTTCCTTCTTCCTTTCTTCCATTCGTTCCTTCATCCTCTCCTGCTCGTCCCTATTCTCCTTTCTCTCCTTCTTCCTTCCTCGTGTTTCTTGCTCGAACTATCTGATCAGTGCACTTCATGCATCTCTTAATTCAGCCAACCTTTCCTCCAGCATTTCTTCCTCTCCCTGTGACAGTTGACCTTCTCTTGTCTTACTCACCTCAGTCCCTGTCTGTGTGTTACCCATTTCATCCTTTGCCATCCTCCTCATTACGTCCTCTTCTTTCCCTGTTAATGTCCCTCAGAGCTTTAGGAGCACCTGTGCTGCCACCCATTTGTCTGGTCCTATGATTGCGATGTGTTCCCCACTTTCCTTCCCTCCCTTCATTCCTGCCTGTGTGGAGTTTGTGCTCGTCACCTCCTCCCACCTCTGGTAGCTATCTGTAGGGGCATATGGTGGAGGGCTGTGTGCGGGGTTGGAGTACCCCTCAGCTGCTGTCAGTTGTTGTCTGGCGGCTTCGCTTAATTCCGTTACTGGGTACAACCCCCCTTCTTCCTTCTTCACTACCTTCGCCAGAGGCATATCTTCTGTCCCTTCCTTCTTCACCTTCTCTTCTGATACTGTACCCGATCCGTCCCTCTCCTTCTTGCTCTCTTCTGCACATAGTGCGTTGCTGCTCGCCGTGCCCATGCCCCCTCCGTTCTTCTCTTCTTTGCCTCCCTTCGTTTCTTTGCTCCCTTTCTCCTCTGCTGCCCCTTCCATAGTAAACATCCCCATTGCCCCTGGCCTGGCTCCCTGAAACATCTTCCATAAGTTAAACATCTCTATATGGTGAGCTAATTTCTTTCCCTTGTAAGTGTTGTGTATATATGTCAATAGCGAGTGTTGGGTGTATGAGTCAAAGCTGCCGTTAGGCGGCCATGGTGTCAGTATTTTGTTGTCTGTTCCTTGTGTCCAGTCAATACTGTGCTTGATAATTTTCTCCTTGTATGGTGATAGTGACGTGCAAATGTGTTGGAGGGGTGTAGTTAAAGTGTTTCTCCTCACCCCAGACCCCGACCCGTACTATGTGGCCATGTTACAGTTTTTATTTTCTCAATATCAACCTTCTTTACCTGGCCCCGTAAACTGGGTCTTCCGACCGTCCGTTGAAAGGTAATACAATTACAAAATATAGAGTTCTTTTCCTTTATTATTTGTCCCCCTTGATGTCACCAGTATGGCCCCCTATGACCGTGGCGCACGAAGCCCCCTGCGGCTGCGTGCCATGTGTGGCGTGCTTTTACAGCCGCCCCACCTTTCCTTCTTCTTCAAACCTCTCCCTCTCCTTTTTCAACTCCCTTGCTGAGCGTGACCGGCATTCTCCGTGCGCGGCCACCTCTCCCCTTTTCGCCCCTCCCTTATCGAGAGTTGCCGGTGTTCTCCATGCGCAGCCCTCTCACCTCTTCTATCCCGCCTTTTCCCTCTTCCGATCCCCCGGCCACTCCTTGATCAACCCGAGATGGTCGCGGTGTCCTATAGAAGCCCTGCGGGTGACATCACCAGCTTCTGCAACTATTACCGGTAAGAAACCTTTATAAGATGAAAAAAGAGCATGCGATATGTTTTAACCCTTTTGTCCCCTGTAAACCCCACAGCTGTCCTCTCGCTTCAACCGGAGCAAGGTAACTCACAATAAACTCTTATAATCGGACTGCGCACGCTGTGTCGCCTCGCGTGTGATACGCCCCTCACCAAGGGAGCTTAACCAGACAATTATCTTCCGCACTTGGAACCAAACTAGCTACCTCCTGCGAGGAAGCTTCATCTACCTAACGAGCATAAACACTCAATTAGTAGGGATCCTCATCTACTCTTAGGAAAGCCACAACCCTTCCCTACAAATGCCCGCGATCTGAACAAATCAGTGCCTTCTGACAACCACACGTGGTACCTTTCGGCTCCACCCAATTCGCTCTGTGACTTGGTAGAAGACGGCCCTCATGCCTGTCCAGCCACCGCTCACTCGTCTATCGTCACTTATTTATCAAATCTTTTGCGGCACACTGTAAACACCTCTCTCCCCCCTTTTCACAATTCCTCCCCCCTCCCGCACATCATTACATTGCTTGTTGGGTGTGTCATACTCACCAAGTCCTCTTGAGGCGGGGCCGCCCGACTGCATGCACCCCTCCAAAGCAGCTCGCCACCTTCCCCCGTCTGGACCATGTCTGGACACTCGCCAAACGCAGGCGGGATACTTCTCAAGTCGGCTCCTGAGGGCCAATATCCGGTTTGCGCTGTCCGGTCTTCTCGCAGTTCTGCGATGGTCCTGTAGACCACAAAAGGGGGCAACGGCAGAGGGGGCCGCGCTGCCGGATCTCCTCATTGCAAGAGGTCTTGGAGTGGTGCTTTCAGGGCAATAGACCTCAAACAGATCTCAGCATTGTCTCCAACTTGTCGGGGTGATCTCCCGGGGGCCGGCAGAGCCGACCGCAGACCTCCGGGGCTGGGGAGGCCCCAACTCCTCCCGCATCCCAAAAGGAGTATGAGACACACACAAGGAGCAAGGCAACTACTGCTTTTTATTAGAGTAACGTCAGGGATACGCTCAGTCTGTATGCATCCGGAGAGGCTCTCGTTGTTAGCGGGGCTCGCAGGCCCTTTTTACAGCAGTATGATGCGCTACTTGCGTCACCTGGGAAAATCATCACAAAACCTATCGCCACTTCGGGTTGGTTCCCCGAGTATTAGGGTTAGTATAGATCCCCTATGAGAAGAAATGTTAGTGGATGAGGACGGGTCAGGTGGTACACTTGGGTTGTCTCTAACAGTTGTTACATTGGAATTGTTACAAGGGGACCTTTGGTGATTGTCTAAGAGTAATAGCGTCAGTGATGAGCCCCCCGGTATTCTGATTGGTTCTCCCGTGAGCCTCCAAGCCTGGGACCATCGTCGTTCCCAGCTTGCGGTGCACCTGACATTAGCAACAATGTGCAACTAGGTGTTTGTTGTGCGGACAGTGGACAGGTCTGCTTACGGGCTGGTGATCAGTTCTTTCCCATCGCTGTAGGTATCCAACTTGCCGCTTCGTTGTTGCAGATTGAGTCCCAGATGTGGGACCCTGGCGGTTCTCTGTCTTGTAGGCTTGGCACCTTGTCAGTTTGGCTTATTCACGTGTGGGGAGACCGTAGCTGGAGTAGAATTATGAGCATTAGATGAGATCGGGGGGAGGGTGTTATCCCATTCTCCTACTTCAGTCAGAGAGTAGGGAAGACACAGGGAGATAGAAGGAGACAGGAGGAAGACACACCTGTGGCACCTACCTACTCTCCAGTCCCGCTATCATATATCAATATTGTTGCAACATTTTCGCTTCACTAGATTTGGCAGGTGAAATATTGCTATGCTAAATTAGTACTGCAAAATTTCTCCTAACATTCCTGCATAGACATTTATGCATTTGCAATATTGATTATGGGCTCAAAAGCCAGCAATGACCAGTCTCTACCCCAAACTACAAACCCTGATGCCCTCTCATGTGGATGGAGGACATGCATAGTGGCGCTGTACGAAAGCTAGAGCTGGGTACAGTTAGGGCATATTGCAATAAATTCCACAAAATTGGTGGCTTTTTTTAAGCATGAAAAAATAATCAATCTGTATATTTGTACGAAATACACCTGTAAGAATAGGTTTTTCAGATTTCAAAACTTTCACAAGAAGTCACCCAAAGGACTTTTGCTGAAGATTTTATCTGTTGGAGCAGTACAGCAAGGCATTTACTCCTTTGCTATACTGCTCCGGGAGATATTTGAAAAGGATTGCAGGGGGGCAAGTGGGGGGCTGGGAG
The DNA here is from genome assembly GCF_040938575.1 of Ambystoma mexicanum. Classification (NCBI taxonomy): domain Eukaryota; kingdom Metazoa; phylum Chordata; class Amphibia; order Caudata; family Ambystomatidae; genus Ambystoma; species Ambystoma mexicanum. The sequence goes on along the minus strand of NC_090922.1, from coordinate 1,246,719,971 downwards.
ACGGGTGGGTAAATGCGTTTCCGCTTGGTACTCTGCCGGCAAAATCTTTGTTTTACACGAGCATGGGATTTCCACATCTAGGGAAAAAATATAAAATAAATCCTACTAAGAAATCTACTAAGAATTCTGCCTGCAATTGGCTCCTGCTAAAAGCAGGCGGAGTCTAGAGGCATTCATTGTAAATGCCATCTGTAAAGTATTATTTGCAGACATAATTGACATGTTTAACAAAACTAAGAGGAAATGTGACTTTACCTCGTTTTGCTCTGCACTGTTAAACCCTGCAAATGTTTTAAGTTACATGCATGGATCCCAACATCACGTAAGTGCTCACGTTACAAGCCCACTGCATGCAATTACCATTTTTACATGAACTGACCCTTTACTTGAGGTTTCTACTTATTTGCTCATAAATAAAACCCAGGAAATTAATTTTGGGGGAGGGAATTATTTTCAGCAATCACACCAGGGGCTGAGACACGAACAAGTAACCACTGGAAATCTTGCCTTTTTTAGGAGGCTGGAGCCACATTTTCAGAACAGCTGGGCTCTTGCCAGCAACATTTATATAGAAGCATATGATATAATGCACCAATCACTTGAATCCCTTTCCATTTGTTACATTCCATTAGTAACCAGGGCAGTGCCATCCTGCCCCACCCAGTGGCTAACCTCTGGGGGCTAGATTCTCCTAAATGTGCGCAAATGAAAGGAGCGCAGAGAATGCGTTCGTTTTATTTGGGCTCAATGCTGGAAGTGCTCAGGTCCCCTGATTCTCAAAGGTGACCTAAGCATATCAGGAGGGGCTGGACAGCGGTGCAAAGACGCGCTGCCCAGCCCCCCAGATAAGGAGACATACATTAGTGTCAGGGATACGCTCCTGACATTAATGTGTGACTGGCTCCTAGCAAAGCGCATTTCACCTAGACAGACCATTAAAGTCTCGGTGAAATAACTGAAAAAAAACAATGATGACAGAGTAAAAAATGACAATGCCATGATTTGCGCCTCCCACTCCACCTGTTGAAAAAGGCGCTGGAGAGGACCCTCCATTCTGGCCATTTCAGTGTATCCTGCCCCTCTCAGACTTGAGCCGGATCTCCTTAAGTTCCGGAAACTCCTCAAGACCTTCCTCTTCTCCTCCTCCTTCCCTCTACCACAACCCTGCTAATGCCCAGGGGCTACTAGGACTGGCTGCCTGGTCCCTTCTGAGTCTTACAGGGGCTAGGCCCTCCTCCTACCCGTCTTCTGCAGCCTCCCATTACCAGCTCTTGCCTTCGGGCACCGTTTACTGACCAGCCTACTGAGTCTGGTCCACCCCTGTTCCTTGCACTTTTACTCCTCGCACTTGACCTCCGTTGGCTCCACTAGCACTTACCGTGCCTCAGCCCTGTGACCTCCTCCACCCCCACTGCACTTTCTTACTGCACTTGCACAATCCAAATGTCACAAGGCCTAATAGGACCAGCATTGCTCCTTTTTTGAATTTTATTTTTACGCCACCAATGCTCTTGATGCAGCCAACATCATATGGACTGGTGGTCCACAGTGATGCTGGTACAGCTGCCATGGTGGTCAGTCAAAATGTCGAAAATAAAATGTAGAATGACAATAATGTCGAAAAATAAATGTAGAATTTTTTTTTTTAAATTCCCTCTTTTTTAATTATATATTTATTTTGGGGTCCGGAAATAAAAAAAAATGGGAAAAAGAAAAAAAAGGGGGGCTGGGGGGGAACCCCCCCATTTTGAATAAAAACCGTCATAAAATAAAATTCAACATTTTTTTTCTACATTTTTGTTTCGACATTTTGACTTTCTACATTATGACTATAAACCAGCTGCCATGTCTTCCGCATAAAATGGCACTGGGGTAGGGGCAGGTGCCTCGAGTGCCATTGCCATTTTCTGTGCCACCTGCTTGTATGCTACCTTCAACCAAATGTTAATGCTCATCCCAAACACCATCTCTCCCTCTCCGTTGTCGTCTGAGAAGAGCTCCTCATCAGACACCTGTGTAAGCCTGCACCCCTCTGCCAGTGCTATTATAGCTCTCCAAGCTCTCCCCTCCCTGTCCTGGCATGTACTGCGATGTATTCAGCAGTTGCCATAATGCTCTTGATGCTCACTGAAATCGCTTTCCCCTCAATTTTACTTGCTGGTGTCTCTGGTCTGAATAGGTATGCTGCTGGCCTCCTCCAAATTTTGCCCTCATTTCCAGGCAACCATGCAATTGCCATGTCTGTCCCATATTGGAAGATCTCTGCATCTACAGGCTCAGCCCAGGCCACTGTTTGGCCACAGTAAGCCTGCAGTATTTGTCGTGCTGTGAGCATGTTAATTCCTGGTGTAGAGCAAATTATGCCCTTCTCCGTGAAGGAGATGGTCATATTCAACCTGCTAATTATGTCCATCCCAAGTATGTTTACTGGTGACTCCTTCGAGTACAGGAGTGGGAGAGACATGTTGTGATCTCCTATAGATAAAGAGATGTTATCAGTGAAGGGAACCAACCCTCTATCCCCAGAGAATCCTTGAGTGTGCATGGCTTCACCTGACAGCTTAAATTTACCCTCCCTTATGCAGGACTTAGTGGCCCCGTTGTCAACTAGGAAGGAACATTTTTTGTCACCTATTGCTACCTGTATGCGTGGTTCCTCCGCAGTATTAGGTGTTACTGATAGGATGGGACACATCAAAGACATCTGTGGGCTGTCCTATTGTGGATATAGTGACTGACCGCTCCCTGTGTAAGGGTTGTGACCCAATATTGTCACCTTCCCCAGCTGTGTCTGCTGTAGTGGTTCAGCAGTTGTTAATATTGAATTGTCCTGTATCTGTGTAAGCTGTTGTGCCGGTGGTACTTGATGTGGTTGCGTTGCTGTTGCCTGTTGCTGTGGTGGTGTGTATGTTTGTACCTGTTGCTGTTGTTGTTGCAGTGGCGCTTGTTGTTGTGGTAGGCATTGTTGTATTCCTTGTTGTTATTGGTAAGCTTGTTCTTCCCCCATAGGCCCTTGCTGCCCTTGTTCCCCCTAGGCTGATTGGGTGGGCCTCATCCTGCAAGTGTGTGACATGTGTCCCACCATCCCGTAAACCCAACATATTGGTGGTTCTCTGGCTTGCCATGGGAAACCCCCCGTGTTGTCCTGGTACTCTTGTTGTCCGTTTATGTAATAGCCCCGGAACCCTCCCCCTTGCTGTTGTGCAGGTTGGCCATAGCCCCTCCCTCTTATCATGCCGCCCCTCCCTCTGTAGTTGTTATAGTATCCATTTCCCATTGGCATATATCCTCCTCCTCCGTTTGCCATGTATGGTGGGGGGGGGCATCTGCTATGTTATAATTTGGGCTGGCTGCTGTAATTGTGCTACCTGTTGTTGTGTTGTGACTTGTGCAACCGTGACCTGTGTGGGGGTTGGTGTTACTACCACGGGCGTTGTTATTAGTGCTCCTTCCATTGCATATTTAGATAGCGTTTTCTGTACCAATTTTGCCTATTCTGCCTTTCTATCTTCCTCCTTTTGTTTAAACTTTTCCTGCCACATCCTGCAGTGGTGTACTATGGTTAGTTGTATTTCCGGCCAGGCCTTAGTTTCCATCCCCACTATTTTCTTCAGCTCTCTCTGTACTTGCTTCGGGAGCCCTTGTACTAATATATGGTAGAAAATTGCTAGTGTTTTATCCCACGGCTCCCGAGTTTCCAGGCGCCACTTCTCCTGCATCTCCTGGATGTAATCAACAGGATCTTCATTCTCACGCATCTTGCGTGACGTTTTAGCTCCTATGACTGATGTGTCTGGGTACTGGACCCTTAGAGCCTGCCACAGCGCATGTCTGCAGTTGGCAAATGGCACTCCATCATGTGATGTGTCAGTTATAGTGACCCCTGGGAAGCCCGCCCTTTTCCAAATGTCATCTGCAGCATCCCCCAATATTGATATTAGGAGTCCCTTCATGTCCCCTACTGCTAATTTTTGCCCCGCAGGGTGTTTTTCCATCTCATATATCCACTTCCCTGCTCCTCCACTTAGTGACGGGAGTCTGAATGTAATATTCTCTTCATCGGCATGCTTCCAGGGGACATATTGTGGTCTGGCCCATCCCCTTTCCAGAAGTGGCATTAAATTGTACCCTCTCATTTCCCCCCGTGCCCCTGGGGCTATGTATGTGTAATTATCCTCTTCCTCTGTGTCAGGTAATTCTTCAATCATATCAATATTACAGTTAATTGCTGTATCGTCTTCATTCTTCCTCCCTCTCCTGTTACCTTCTTCTAACACTGTGGGTGTTCTTACCCGTTCTTCCTGTCTGCGTCCTTGGAGGTCCCTAAGTCTGTCGACATATGGGGTGTGCGCAGGGGTTGGTGTCAGTGGGCGTGGTTCTAGAGGTTGTGTTGTTAGAGTGCGTGGCATTTGTACCGGTGTCGGTGTTCATGGTTGTGAAGCTCTCCTTGCTACCTCTTTAACCTTCTCTTCACCTTTCGTATCTTCTTCCCTCCTTTCGCACGACCATGGTGACTCGTGGTTGGAGCGTGTAATGTACAGTCTCTCTAAACTTTCCCCATTGCCACCTCCTCCACTTTTTCCTAAACATTCTTCCTCCTCGCTGCAAAATCCATCAGGAAAAGACAATCCCCACTCTGTGCGTTTTCCACCCACTGTCACCGTCCTTAGATCTATTAAGCCCGCTTCCTTGTGCTCTCCTCCTTTAACAGCTGCTCCTTGTGTTGACGTTGTAGCCACCTCCAAATACTGGCGTGTGTATGTTCTTACACCGTGCTCCACCCTCCTATCTCCACTCTCCTCATCCTTTTTTCCTATTATTTCACCACCTATTTCCGCTCTCTTCCTTTTTAGTTCTTCCAACACCTCTGCACTTACCTTCGCTAGTATCCTCTCTTCCTCTTCCTTCCTTCCCCATTTTGCCTGTTCCCTTTTAATATGCTCTCTATTACTTTACCTTCTTCATATTTCTGGGCGCTTTCAGATAGTATTTTCTTTTTCCACAGTTCCATTTCCCTTTCTTTCTCTTCCTCCCTCCGTTTCATTTCTCGTTGCTCCGCTCGTGACACCCTCTCTGCTATTGCCTTCATCCGCTCTGCTTCCTTCTTCCTTTCTTCCATTCGTTCCTTCATCCTCTCCTGCTCGTCCCTATTCTCCTTTCTCTCCTTCTTCCTTCCTCGTGTTTCTTGCTCGAACTATCTGATCAGTGCACTTCATGCATCTCTTAATTTAGCCAACCTTTCCTCCAGCATTTCTTCCTCTACCTGTGACAGTTGACCTTCTCTTGTCTTACTCACCTCGGTCCCTGTCTGTGTGTTACCCATTTCATCCTTTGCCATCCTCCTCATTACGTCCTCTTCTTCCCCTGTTAATGTCCCTCAGAGCTTTAGGAGCACCTGTGCTGCTACCCATTTGTCTGGTCCTATGATTGCGATGTGTTCCCCACTTTCCTTCCCTCCCTTCGTTCCTGCCTGTGTGGAGTTCGTGCTCGTCACCTCCTCCCACCTCTGGTAGCTATCTGTAGGGGCATATGGTGGAGGGCTGTGTGCGGGGTTGGAGTACCCCTCAGCTGCTGTCAGTTGTTGTCTGGCAGCTTTGCTTAATTCCGTTACTGGGTACAACCCCCCTTCTTCCTTCTTCACTACCTTCGCCAGAGGCATATCTTCTGTCCCTTCCTTCTTCACCTTCTCTTCTGATACTGTACCCGATCCGTCTCTCTCCTTCTTGCTCTCTTCTGCACATAGTGCGTTGCTGCTCGCCGTGCCCATGCCCCCTCCGTTCTTCTCTTCTTTGCCTCCCTTCGTTTCTTTGCTCCCTTTCTCCTCTGCTGCCCCTCCCATAGTAAACATCCCCATTGCCCCTGGCCTGGCTCCCTGAAACATCTTCCATAAGTTAAACATCTCTATATGGTGAGATAATTTCTTTCCCTTGTACGTGTTGTGTATATATGTCAATAGCGAGTGTTGGGTGTATGAGTCAAAGCTGCCGTTAGGCGGCCATGATGTCAGTATTTTGTTGTCTGTTCCTTGTGTCCAGTCAATACTGTGCTTGATAATTTTCTCCTTGTATGGTGATAGTGACATGCAAATGTGTTGGAGGGGTGTAGTGAAAGTGTTTCCCCTCACCCCAGACCCCGACCCGTACTATGTGGCCATGTTACAGTTTTTGTTTTCTCAATATCAACCTTCTTTACCTGGCCCCGTAAACTGGGTCTTCCGACCGTCCGTTGAAAGGTAATACAATTACAAAATATAGAGTTCTTTTCCTTTATTATTTGTCCCCCTTGATGTCACCAGTATGGCCCCCTATGACCGTGGCGCACGAAGCCCCCTGCGGCTGCGTGCCTTGTGTGGCGTGCTTTTACAGCCGCCCCACCTTTCCTTCTTCTTCAAACCTCTCCCTCCCCTTTTTCAACTCCCTTGCTGAGCGTGACCGGCGTTCTCCGTGCCCGGCCACCTCTCCCCTTTTCGCCCCTCCCTTATCGAGAGTTGCCGGTGTTCTCCATGCGCAGCCCTCTCACCTCTTCTATCCCGCCCTTTCCCTCTTCCGATCCCCCGGCCACTCCTTGATCAACCCGAGATGGTCGCGGTGTCCTATAGAAGCCCTGCGGGTGACATCACCAGCTTCTGCAACTATTACCGGTAAGAAACCTTTATAAGATGAAAAAAGAGCATGCGATATGTTTTAACCCTTTTGTCCCCCGTAAACCCCACAGCTGTCCTCTCGCTTCAACCGGAGCAAGGTAACTCACAATAAACTCTTATAATCGGACTGCGCACGCTGTGTCGCCTCGCGTGTGATACGCCCCTCACCAAGGGAGCTTAACCAGCCAATTATCTTCCGCACTTGGAACCAAACTAGCTACCTCCTGCGAGGAAACTTCATCTACCTAACGAGCTTAAACACTCAATTAGTAGGGATCCTCATCTACTCTTAGGAAAGCCACAACCCTTCCCTACAAATGCCCGCGATCTGAACAAATCAGTGCCTTCTGACAACCACACGTGGTACCTTTTGGCTCCACCCAATTCGCTCTGTGACGTGGTAGAAGACGGCCCTCATGCCTGTCCAGCCACCGCTCACTCGTCTATCGTCACTTATTTATCAAATCTTTTGTGGCACACTGTAAACACCTCTCTCCCCCCTTTTCACAATTCCTCCCCCCTCCCGCACATCATTACATTGCTTGTTGGGTGTGTCATACTCACCAAGTCCTCTTGAGGCGGGGCCGCCCGACTGCATGCACCCCTCCAAAGCAGCTCGCCACCTTCCCCCGTCTGGACCACGTCTGGACACTCGCCAAACGCAGGCGGGATACTTCTCAAGTCGGCTCCTGAGGGCCAATATCCGGTTTGCGCTGTCCGGTCTTCTCGCAGTTCTGCGATGGTCCTGTAGACCACAAAAGGGGGCAACGGCAGAGGGGGCCGCGCTGCCGGATCTCCTCATTGCAAGAGGTCTTGGAGTGGTGCTTTCAGGGCAATAGACCTCAAACAGATCTCAGCATTGTCTCCAACTTGTCGGGGTGATCTCCCGGGGGCCGGCAGAGCCGTCCGCAGACCTCCGGGGCTGGGGAGGCCCCAACTCCTCCCGCATCCCAAAAGGAGTATGAGACACACACAAGGAGCAAGGCAACTACTGCTTTTTATTAGAGTAACGTCAGGGATACGCTCAGTCTGTATGCATCCGGAGAGGCTCTCGTTGTTAGCGGGGCTCGCAGGCCCTTTTTACAGCAGTATGATGCGCTACTTGCGTCACCTGGGAAAATCATCACAAAACCTATCGCCACTTCGGGTTGGTTCCCCGAGTATTAGGGTTAGTATAGATCCCCTATGAGAAGAAATGTTAGTGGATGAGGACGGGTCAGGTGGTACACTTGGGTTGTCTCTAACAGTTGTTACATTGGAATTGTTACAAGGGGACCTTTGGTGATTGTCTAAGAGTAATAGCGTCAGTGATGAGCCCCCCGGTATTCTGATTGGTTCTCCCGTGAGCCTCCAAGCCTGGGACCATCGTCGTTCCCAGCTTGCGGTGCACCTGACATTAGCAACAATGTGCAACTATGTGTTTGTTGTGCGGACAGTGGACAGGTCTGCTTACGGGCTGGTGATCAGTTCTTTCCCATCGCTGTAGGTATCCAACTTGCCGCTTCGTTGTTGCAGATTGAGTCCCAGATGTGGGACCCTGGCGGTTCTCTGTCTTGTAGGCTTGGTACCTTGTCAGTTCGGCTTATTCACGTGTGGGGAGACCGTAGCTGGAGTAGAATTATGAGCATTAGATTAGATCGGGGGGAGGGTGTTATCCCATTCTCCTACTTCAGTCAGAGAGTAGGGAAGACACAGAGGGATAGAAGGAGACAGGAGGAAGACACACCTGTAGCACCTACCTACTCTCCAGTCCCGCTATCATATATCAATATTGTTGCAACATTTTCGCTTCACTAGATTTGGCAGGTGAAATATTGCTATGCTAAATTAGTACTGCAAAATTTCGCCTAACATTCCTGCATAGACATTTATGCATTTGCAATATTGATTATGGGCTCAAAAGCCAGCAATGACCAGTCTCTACCCCAAACTACAAACCCTGATGCCCTCTCATGTGGATGGAGGGCATGCATAGTGGCGCTGTACGAAAGCTAGAGCTGGGTACAGTTAGGACATATTGCAATAAATTCCACAAAATTGGTGGCTTTTTTTGAGCATGAAAAAATAATCAATCTGTATATTTGTACGAAATACATCTGTAAGAATAGGTTTTTCAAATTTCAAAACTTGCACAAGAAGTCACCCAAAGGACTTTTGCTGAAGATTTTATCTGGTGGAGCAGTACAGCAAGGCCTTTACTCCTTTGCTATACTGCTCCGGGAGATATTCGAAAAGGATTGCAGGGGGGCAGGTGGGGGGCTGGAAGATGGGTGGGTAAATGCGTTTCCGCTTGGTACTCTGCCGGCAATATCTTTGTTTTACACGAGCATGGGATTTCCACATCTAGGGAAAAAATATAAAATAAATCCTACTAAGAAATCTACTAAGAAATCTGCCTGCAACTGGCTCCTGCTAAAAGCAGGCGGAGTCTAGAGGCATTCATTGTAAATGCCATCTGTAAAGTATTATTTGCAGACATAATTGACATGTTTAACAAAACTAAGAGGAAATGTGACTTTACCTCGTTTTGCTCTGCACTGTTAAACCCTGCAAATGTTTTAAGTTACATGCATGGATCCCAACATCACGTAAGTGCTCACGTTACAAGCCCACTGCATGCAATTACCATTTTTACATGAACTGACCCTTTACTTGAGGTTTCTACTTATTTGCTCATAAATAAAACCCAGGAAATTAATTTTGGGGGAGGGAATTATTTTCAGCAATCACACCAGGGGCTGAGACACGAACAAGTAACCACTGGAAATCTTGCCTTTTTTAGGAGGCTGGAGCCACATTTTCAGAACAGCTGGGCTCTTGCCAGCAACATTTATATAGAAGCATATGATATAATGCACCAATCACTTGAATCCCTTTCCATTTGTTACATTCCATTAGTAACCAGGGCAGTGCCATCCTGCCCCACCCAGTGGCTAACCTCTGGGGGCTAGATTCTCCTAAATGTGCGCAAATGAAAGGAGCGCAGAGAATGCGTTCGTTTTATTTGGGCTCAATGCTGGAAGTGCTCAGGTCCCCTGATTCTCAAAGGTGACCTAAGCATATCAGGAGGGCTGGACAGCGGTGCAAAGACGCGCTGCCCAGCCCCCCAAATAAGGAGACATACATTAGTATCAGGGGTACGCTCCTGACATTAATGTGTGACTGGCTCCTAGCAAAGCGCATTTCACCTAGACAGACCATTAAAGTCTCGGTGAAATAACTGAAAAAAAACAATGATGACAGAGTAAAAAATGACAATGCCATGATTTGCGCCTCCCACTCCACCTGTTGAAAAAGGCGCTGGAGAGGACCCTCCATTCTGGCCATTTCAGTGTATCCTGCCCCTCTCAGACTTGAGCCGGATCTCCTTAAGTTCCGGAAACTCCTCAAGACCTTCCTCTTCTCCTCCTCCTTCCCTCTACCACAACCCTGCTAATGCCCAGGGGCTACTAGGACTGGCTGCCTGGTCCCTTCTGAGTCTTACAGGGGCTAGGCCCTCCTCCTACCCGTCTTCTGCAGCCTCCCATTACCAGCTCTTGCCTTCGGGCACCGTTTACTGACCAGCCTACTGAGTCTGGTCCACCCCTGTTCCTTGCACTTTTACTCCTCGCACTTGACCTCCGTTGGCTCCACTAGCACTTACCGTGCCTCAGCCCTGTGACCTCCTCCACCCCCACTGCACTTTCTTACTGCACTTGCACGATTCAAATGTCACAAGGCCTAATAGGACCATTTCTTGTTGTTTATTCTCCCCTGTTCCCCCGCTCCTTTTGTCTTGTGGTGCCTGGAAACACGTTCTGCTGTATAGGCGCCATACAAATGCCAAATAAATAAATAAAAGATCCTGTTTTTGAATTTAGGATGCTCATTTAAATGCCAAGATGCCCCCCTTCTTTGTGACAATGTGCAAAGGGGGGAAAAAGGGCATTTGAATGAGTGCATCTAGGATGGGCTCTTGTGTGCTTTGATTCAGATGCTCATTGAATCAAAATCCAAAAAACGATCTGAGAATCTGGCCCTGGCTCTTAACAGCTTGTATCATGCTCTGCTATTGTGTCTCCTCTTCTTTCCCCCGAGCAGCTGGGCCACACGGCTCATCCTGGCTCTGCTCCGCCTCCATTCCTGGTCCATCCCCTGCAGCTGGCTCTCCCGGCCATCATCTGCCTCTTATTGCCATCTCGCATCCTCCTATAGGTGATGCCAGGGTCAGTTGCTCCTTTGTCTGTCTTCTGTGTGTTCAGAGTTCTTGCCGTGCTGACGGCGTGCACCGCCCCAGTTCCCTACATAAGTACTCCAGGGACTTTGGACCTTTCCGCTTGGCCCCAGGGGCAGGGGTGTTGCTAGGTCTGGAAAAGATCCGGCGCTATGCTAATGTCAGGACTGTCGGGACTCAGGGCTAGCTAGCCTTTTGGTTGTAGCCCCTGAGCTTCTATCCGGGGCAACAACCTAAAGACCCGGGGCTATATCTCCCCCGGGCACCGGCTAGCAGCGCCTCTGCTCAGGGTTACCAACAGCTTCGCCAGGGCCTGAAACCTGGTCCACGGGCTACCTCCAGCTTGATATGCACTTACGAGAGGCCATGCCACATTAAGCACTTACAAATGAATTTCCTATTTGAAACTGCATTAATTATTTGAGAATTAAATGTTCCCTGTTGCTAGGATTCGGAACCTGATTACAGATTTCATTGTCGATTATTTTGGAAAAACATCTTTGCTTTTGTGTGCACAAAAGAATGCACAGTTTGTATGAATGTCATTATTGTGTTAAATCCTTACCATTCTGTTTTTCTCTGTTGCTAATAGTGTTATGTTTGTGAATGTAAGTTTTGGTATCTGGTCATTGCATCGAATGCAATACAATCGAATGCCTTACCATTGGAAAAAAAAAGCATTGCAGGTAAAGGGTTTCGTTTCATTATAATGGGTTTTAAAGGTTAAAAAAAGAGGGGTTGGGAGGACCCCTACATTACATTTTATTTTTTAAAACAATGCATTCGATGCAATTTTTTTAATGCATTTTTTTTAGATGGAATGTTATGTCGATGGTAGGAATTCGAATTCGATGCAATGACTAGGAACCGTAAGTTTTGAGTGCAACCTTATTCACACGGCTGCAGATAGACCAGTGCCATATGAGGAATATTAAGCCAGGCCCAGCATTTCAGTATTGATGCTGCGAGCTTTAAAGTAGGAAAAACAACCCACCGGCTCCGGAAGAGACAGCAGTGCAAATTATACCTGACCAAAATAAAAACAGCCCAACATGCCAAGACTGAAATAGGGTGCAAATATGATGCATCGGCCACAAATATTGGTGCAACCCAGCCCCTGGATTCCTTTACATGTATAAATGATCATTAAGGACTAAGGGCCTCATTACACGGATGGCGGTAAGGGTTTACCGGTACCGGTATTTTACCGGTACCGGTAAATCCTTACCGCCTTACTACGAGGTCCCTTTGCGGGTTGGGGAATTTAACGCCTGCTTTTTGCAGGCGTTAAAAACCAACCCACAAAGGGACCAGGGAGCTAATTACGGTACCGCAATTTGCGGTACCGTAATTAGCGCCTTCTCCATTCCCATAGAGCCCTATGGGGCAAAAATGGGAATGGGGAAGGGCAATGGTGGAAGGGGGAATTACCGCCCCGCCAACCTTGGAATAGGGCGGTAATTCCCCTTTCCACCAAGGCGGTGCCGGTATTTTACCGGCATGAACCATGGCGCTAATAGCGCCATGGTTCACCGCTATCCGTGTAATGAGGCCCTTAGACTTTAAAGGTAGTATTTGTTGTGCCTGAATAGGCCGCACCATAACCTCAGTTTGCACAAACACTCCATCCATTTCCTTGCAAAAGGCACCATTGTAGCAGTGATATTCATTCTGAACCAAAATATTTGACCTGAATATTTGATGAAAGGCACCATATCTTCATGGTCCTTGCGCATGCATGATTAACACAATGAGCTGGGCATGTGCTAGTGACCACAATATACATTCCATTCCCCCCTGTGCACTTTTCACGCCGTAAAGAGAATCCTGATTTCTTTAAAGAAAAGGTATTAAATCAACGACTAGGAACTACTCCCCACATTCATGGCTTGCTTTAACTTCAAAGGTCATGTGTAGATTTATAGGTAGTGAGATTCTCCAGCATATGGTGGCTCATAAAGAAGCGCTATATTTCAGTCAGATTTTAGACCCACATATTAACAGTTACCGACTTCTCTGAGCGACACAGGTGCTGTAGTTCAACTGCATTGACCTTTGGAAAAGACTTCAACGTGTTCATTGGAAAACTGTGATTTCGAAGGTAGTATCGTAAAACGTGTCCTAGGTCACGTTTGTTTTCAGTACTGGTATTCTGGATATAAGATTTTTTTTACAAAATGGAAGGCTCATATTGTCTGACACAGTCTATTCTCAACAGTAATGTTTTCATTTTAGCTCGTGCGAGCAGTTCTTGCCGTATCATACACCACAAAGCTAGCTCTCTCGCTCCATCTCCCCTATCTCTCTCTCGCTCTGTAACTCTCTATCTCCGTCTCGCTCTCTCTGTCTCACCCCCTCGCTCTATCGCTTTCCCTTTCTCACTCCCTATTTCTCTCTCTCTCCCCTCCCTCTCTCTCTCTGTAATTCTATGTCTCCGTCTCCCTTCATCTCTCTCTCTCCTTCTCTCTATCTCTTTCCATCTCGATCACTCTCCCTTTCTCGCTCCCTATTTCTCTCTCTCTCATTCCTCTCTCTGTCACTCTCTATCTCCATCTCTCTCTCTCTCTCTCCCTCTCTCTCTATCTCACTCCCTGTCTCCCTCGCTCTATCTCTCTCGCTTTCTCACTCCCCATTTCTCTCCCTCCCCCCTCCATCTCTCTCTCTCTCTCTCTCTCTATCTCTATCTCTCTCCATCTTGGTCACTCTCTCTCCCTTTCTCACTCCCTATTTCTCTCTCTCCCCCCTCTCTCTCTCTGTCACTCTCTATCTCCGTCTCCCTTTCTCTCTCTCACACACTTTGAAGCCGATTCATGGAATAAATGTGCGCCGAAAATCCCGGCGCAGAGGGGCCAATGCGTGCGCTGCGCCGAAAATCAGCGCAAAGCGCAGGGAAACCAGCGCACGTCGATTCATGGAAGTCCCTGCGCAAGAAAAGCAGAGGACGTGCGCGGAAAAAACGCGCGGCGCAGGCCGGCGCACAGGTCAACCAACGTCGTGCGCCACGGCCACTGCGCCATCACTCCGAGCGCAGCGCACAGCTCTAAAGTAGGCGGAACACAGGGCGGGACACTCGGAATGGGGAATAAAATGGGGCACAACACTCGGAATGGGGAAGAATGTGGGCGGCACGGGGAAACTTCAGGAGGCAAGTGCGCGGAACGCCCACACGCTTGCATACAACACGTATTCATGGAATAGAATAGGGCAAAAAAGCGCACGCTCAAAGCAGCGCACAGGCACAAACAGGCACAAACACGACCGCCACAAGAAAGCAGGCGGTAGCGTGTCTGCGCCTGCAAGAAATGTGCGCTAAAAGGCGCGCCAACAAATAGCACCTATATACAGACATGACCAATGTACAATACTGTTGCCCTCCTGGACAAATGACGTACAAAGGGGTACCCACAAACACAGACACGCGCAGAGAGAAAAAATAAACGTGTGCGTGCATACCGGGGTGCGCGGTAAGTTCCACACGCGATATGGGCGGGTACGTGGATTGCAGGGGTGCGCGGGAAGTTCCACACGCGATATGGGCGGGTACGTGGATTGCAGGGGTGCGCGGGAAGTTCCACACGCGATATGGCAGGGAACGTGGATTCGAGGGGTGCGCGGGAAGTTGCACACGCGAAATGGCCGGGTACGTGGATTTCAGGGGCGCGCGGGAAGTGCCACACGCGATATGGCAGGGAACGTGGATTCGAGGGGTGCGCGGGAAGTTGCACACGCGAAATGGCCGGGTACGTGGATTTCAGGGGCGCGCGGGAAGTCCCACACGTGATATGGCAGGGAACGTGGATTCGAGGGGTGCGCGGGAAGTTGCACACGCGAAATGGCCGGGTACGTGGATTTCAGGGGCGCGCGGGAAGTCCCACACGCGATATGGCAGGGAACGTGGATTCGAGGGGTGCGCGGGAAGTTGCACACGCGAAATCGCCGGGTACGTGGATTTCAGGGGCGCGCGGGAAGTCCCACACGCGATATGGCAGGGAACGTGGATTCGAGGGGTGCGCGGGAAGTTGCACACGCGAAATGGCCGGGTACGTGGATTTCAGGGGCGCGCGGGAAGTCCCACACGCGATATGGCAGGGAACGTGGATTCGAGGGGTGCGCGGGAAGTTGCACACGCGAAATGGCCGGGTACGTGGATTGCAGGAGTGCGCGGGAAGTTGCACACGCGAAATGGCCGGGTACGTGGTTATCAGGGGCGCGCGGGAAGTTCCACACGCGATATGGCCGGGTACGTGGATTCCTGGGGCGCGCGGGAAGTCCCACACGCGATATGGCAGGGAACGTGGATTCGAGGGGTGCGCGGGAAGTTGCACACGCAAAATGGCCGGGTACGTGGATTTCAGGGGCGCGCGGGAAGTCCCACACGCGATATGGCAGGGAACGTGGATTCGAGGGGTGCGCGGGAAGTTGCACACGCGAAATGGCCGGGTACGTGGATTGCAGGAGTGCGCGGGAAGTTGCACACGCGAAATGGCCGGGTACGTGGATTGCAGGAGTGCGCGGGAAGTTGCACACGCGAAATGGCCGGGTACGTGGATTGCAGGAGTGCGCAGGAAGTTGCACACGCGATATGGCCGGGTACGTGGATTTCTGGGGCGCGCGGGAAGTCCCACACGCGATATGGCAGGGAACGTGGATTCGAGGGGTGCGCGGGAAGTTGCACACGCGAAATGGCCGGGTACGTGGATTTCAGGGGCGCGCGGGAAGTCCCACACGCGATATGGCAGGGAACGTGGATTCGAGGGGTGCGCGGGAAGTTGCACACGCGAAATGGCCGGGTACGTGGATTGCAGGAGTGCGCGGGAAGTTGCACACGCGAAATGGCCGGGTACGTGGATTGCAGGAGTGCGCGGGAAGTTGCACACGCGAAATGGCCGGGTACGTGGATTGCAGGAGTGCGCGGGAAGTTGCACACGCGAAATGGCCGGGTACGTGGATTGCAGGAGTGCGCTGGAAGTTGCACACGCGAAATGGCCGGGTACGTGGATTGCAGCAGTGCGCGGGAAGTTGCACACGCGAAATGGCCGGGTACGTGGATTGCAGGAGTGCGCGGGAAGTTCCACACGCGATATGGCCGGGTACGTGGATATCTGGGGCGCGCGGGAAGTTCCACACGCGATATGGCAGGGAACGTGGATTCGAGGGGTGCGCGGGAAGTTGCACACGCGAAATCGCCGGGTACGTGGATTTCTGGGGCGCGCGGGAAGTCCCACACGCGATATGGCAGGGAACGTGGATCCGAGGGGTGCGCGGGAAGTTGCACACGCGAAATGGCCGGGTACGTGGATTGCAGGAGTGCGCGGGAAGTTCCACACGCGATATGGCCGGGTACGTGGATTTCTGGGGCGCGCGGGAAGTTCCACACGCGAAATGGCAGGGAACGTGGATTCGAGGGGTGCGCGGGAAGTTGCACACGCGAAATCGCCGGGTACGTGGATTTCTGGGGCGCGCGGGAAGTCCCACACGCGATATGGCAGGGAACGTGGATTTCTGGGGCGCGCGGGAAGTTCCACACGCGATATGGCCGGGTACGTGGATTTCTGGGGCGCGCGGGAAGTCCCACACGCGATATGGCAGGGAACGTGGATCCGAGGGGTGCGCGGGAAGTTGCACACGCGAAATGGCCGGGTACGTGGATTGCAGGAGTGCGCGGGAAGTTCCACACGCGATATGGCCGGGTACGTGGATTTCTGGGGCGCGCGGGAAGTTCCACACGCGAAATGGCAGGGAACGTGGATTCGAGGGGTGCGCGGGAAGTTGCACACGCGAAATCGCCGGGTACGTGGATTTCTGGGGCGCGCGGGAAGTCCCACACGCGATATGGCAGGGAACGTGGATTTCTGGGGCGCGCGGGAAGTTCCACACGCGATATGGCCGGGTACGTGGATTTCTGGGGCGCGCGGGAAGTTCCACACGCGATATGGCAGGGAACGTGGATTTGAGGGGTGAGCGGGAAGTTGCACACGCGATATGGCAGGGAACGTGGATTTGAGGGGTGAGCGGGAAGTTGCACACGCGATTTGGCTGTGTGCTCCCAGGCATTACCTGTACACCCTCCACGGCCCCTGCAGGCAGCACACACCACAGGGAACTACCCTGCACACCTGCTCATGTCTCCCACCACCCCCACCCCCAGCACTGTGGGCAACCTGCCAGCAGGCCCCCACCCATGGCCAACCCATGTCTCCCACCACCCCCACCCCCAGCACTGTGGGCAACCTGCCAGCAGGCCCCCACCCATGGCCAACCCATGTCTCCCACCACCCCCACCCCCAGCACTGTGGGCAACCTGCCAGCAGGCCCCCACCCATGGCCAACCCATGTCTCCCACCACCCCCACCCCCAGCACTGTGGGCAACCTGCCAGCAGGCCCCCACCCATGGCCAACCCATGTCTCCCACCACCCCCACCCCCAGCACTGTGGGCAACCTGCCAGCAGGCCCCCACCCATGGCCAACCCATGTCTCCCACCACCCCCACCCCCAGCACTGTGGGCAACCTGCCAGCAGGCCCCCACCCATGGCCAACCCATGTCTCCCACCACCCCCAACCCCCCATCCACCTGGGGCACCCTCCACCAGGCCCCCACCCATGTCCCCCTGGCCCCTGGTCCTGACGATACACAATAATGGCAGTAATGACCAGCATACCCAGCACAAACACCCAGGCAAGGATTGCATGCACCCACATAGTGAATGCAATCACATGACACAACCCCAAAGGCAAGTAAGCAAAAGAACACATGTCCGCCACACACACATACACAATGGGTGCAAGTCAATGTCAAAACCCATATCATGGCATGTAAGAAACCAAAGAAAAAATGACACAAGTGTAAGATAATATTAAAATGTATTACAAAATAAAAATAAAGTAAACTCTGACAACTATCTGGTAAAGCAAATAAAAGGTCCATGTCCGGGAACAAAAATGAGAAACCAAAAAACAAAGGATAGAAAAATGAATAGATTTTGTCCAAAGTAAACACATGTAGAATGAAATGAAAGATAAACCATTACGACATGGTGTGACCATTATGAAAGTAAAAAAATTTATCTCACAAAAAATAACTATATTTACAGGATTGTTCAAGGGTCCATGAGCCCAACACCACAAATTAAACCTAATACTAACTATTTAAAAAAATATGTACAAAGAAGTGGCCATTGTCCAAGCGGTCCAAAAAAAAAATAATTAAATAA
Organism: Ambystoma mexicanum; assembly: GCF_040938575.1. Taxonomy (NCBI): domain Eukaryota; kingdom Metazoa; phylum Chordata; class Amphibia; order Caudata; family Ambystomatidae; genus Ambystoma; species Ambystoma mexicanum. The sequence goes on along the minus strand of NC_090922.1, from coordinate 1,246,701,901 downwards.
AGGAAACCTAGCACTAACTAACTAAAAAACTATATACAAAGGCAGCGGGCTAGTCCTGCGGCTCACTTGGTGATGCTGGCCAGGGCATCCTCGAACTCCATGTCAATGTCCTGGAGGCGGGACTCAGTCCTGGCCCCGAGGTCTCGCAGGGACAACCCCATGTGCTCTCCAAATTCCCTGCGAGCCTCCTCGAGGCACTCAGCCCGCCTCAATGCCTGATGCATGGAGATCTCCGCCCTGGCCATGGCGAGCCGCTCCTCTTCCGCCCGCTGCCGCTCCGCACCTATCCGCTGGCCAAACTCCTCCCACACGGAACACACCGCCATGCCAGGGTTGCCCTGCCCTCCGGCCGATGCCTGCCCCTCCGATCTTGATGGCCCTGAGCCATGATGCCTCCCACGTCGAGCCCGCTGCTGCCTGCGACGCCACTGCCTCTGCCAGCACGACGGCATCCAGGCTGATGGTAACCACCGACGCCGTCGTGCACGTGCCCTGCCCGATGATGCCGGCACATCTTCCATCTGCTGGGGTCCACTTGCTGTGTCGTCCACCCCTGCTGGACCTCCGACTCCCAACTGCGGCAGGGATGGGATCCCCACCGAGCTGGCTGCATTGGTCGGGGCAGGTCCACAGGGGGCCATGGTGGCATCTGGGCCGAAAGACGGCAAGGAGAACGACTGGTGGATAGCCTGCACAGAGGAGGAGAGGGCCGTCAGATTGGCCAACACATGCAGGAACCCCCCGAACATGGCCGATCCCAATTGGGCCACGTCGGCACGGTGCACTTCGTGATGACGTGCGTGCTCCTCCCGGGAAGCACGCACGGCATCACGAATCACAGCCGTGCGCATCGCGACCCCAATCAGGACCTGCTCCACGCGGCCAGGGGTTCCCACGGCCGCAGGTGGAGGGGAGTCAGTTGACATGGACATCCCCTCTACCTGCGGACGGGCCTGGGACGGGGCATCCCTGCTGGTGCATGGTGGTGCACTCACAGGGTCAGGGACAGCGACATGCACAGGCCCCTCCACGGTGACCTGTGCTGCCTCCTGCCCCTGGCCCTGGACTGCACCACTTGCACCAGCAGGGATGCTCCCACCAGGGCCCATGTGTGCACCAGTGTCGGCCTCCTCCTCCTCTGTGCAAACCACCAACCTGGATGGCTCCTCACCGTCTCCCGCCGTAGCAGGCCCCTGTGGGGGCTCACCCACCCCTTCCGCTGCAGCCGTGGGGGCATCCCCGCCGCCTTGCTCCACAGCGCCGTCTCCGCCCTCTTCTTCACTAGCCGCTGCGTAGAGGGAGACAAAGAACACAAGCATCAGGCTACTGTACAATGGTCCCCTAGACAGGAAGCAATAGCAGATGAGCACCCCTGTCAAAGTACACTTCCATCATGTCCCTCCACAACACATGGGTCAGTCCAGGCAAAACACACACAGTAACAGGCATGGTGCATGCCATGCACATTTCCATGCATGTCCAATTGACTCTTGAAACATTCAATGAAATGTAACTCACATGCATCATGGCTCATGCATATCACATGCACACACTACACCTCAGTCACATCCATCTGGCCACAATCACACCAAACACAGGCAAAACAAGGGTAAGGTGGGTGCGTCACTGAATCTGTGCATTGTCACACACATGAGTCATGCATCCATGGCATGCACAAGTCACAGACATGCAGGTCAGGCACACAGACATGGCTACCATATATGTACCTGGCATCAGCACCCATCCTCACCCCCATCCATGTCCAGGTACAGAGACTGGCATGCTCTCATGTCCCAAATCTGCATAGTGCTCCCCATGCCGCATTTCTACACATGCAACAACCATGTGGGTCACACATCACTGGTCGCACATGCATTACCATGATGTCCCAGCACACATACATGCATACATGGCACATGGCACACATACAGGCAAGTATCATAGAACCAGCACACCGCAACATGCCCTGTCTCACACAGTGATGCTTGGACACTTACCGCTCAACTCCAGACGGGTCTCCCTCTCAAGGATCTGGGCGTGGAGCGCTGGGCGTACGCGTTCCAGGACCCTCTTCTGGATGGAACTCATGTGGCCCCGGCCCCCCTCCACGAGGCGCCGGGCCTTCACAAGGGTCCTGGACCTCAAGTCCTCCCAGCGCTTCTTGATCTTCAAGACGTTGCGGGTTGCCACCCCCTCCGCGTTGATGGCAACCACACAGTCGGCCCAGATCCTCTCCCGTCCTTCCTTGCTGGCGCGGGACGATCCAAAGAGGGCATCATACTGCCCCAGGACATGCTCCACCAGGACACCAACTTCGGTGGCAGTGAAGCTGGTGCCCCTCTGCCCCTCTGGCCTGGGGTTGCCACTGGTGCCAGATGTAGAAGTGCCCGACATGGCAACCCCAGAGGCAGGTGTGGGTGGGCAACTGGGTCCTGGGGCTGGGCTGTGGAGCGATGTAATCCCAGTTGGGAGTCTTCAGTTCCAGCAGGGGTGGGCACAGCAACTGGACCCCTGCAGATGGCTGATGTGCAGGCACCAAATGGCAGGGCACGGTGGCAGCAGGCAGGCAGGCAGGCAGCAGCAGATAGCACGTGGGAGGCTGCTCAGGGCACTTGGGGGGCAGTAACTCGGCCTTCGGGGCAGGAGCGTGGTGTTCCGTGTGTTTTCGGGTGGCCAGCTTGATACGGAGTGATTTGGCACGTGAAATTCCTGCACGTCAGCGTGAAATCCGAGGAAAGGCCCTTAGCGCGTAAGTGCGTCAGCACGCATACGCGATTCTATTGGACCAGAGTCCCTCATCGCGTAAGCGCGTCTGACGTGATCCGCACGGGCGTTCCCCACTCAGCACGTGAAGACGGAGCACACGTGGAAATCCTGCACGTCAGAGTGTCATCGCGTGTAATTGGCCAAAAGTGCGCGTACACGCCATTGGCCTATGTACGTGTATTTCATCGCGTGTAATTGGCCAAAAGTGCGCGTACACGCCATTGGCCTATGTACGTGTATTTCATCGCGTGTAATTGCCCAAAAGTGCGCTTACACGCCATTGGCCTATGTACGTGTATTTCAGGGGCGCGCGGCCACTTACACAGGCAAGTACGTCAGCGCACCTGTATGCCTGCAGCGTGGGAATTTCCACACGCGATTGGAGTGGGAACTCGATTCCAGGGGTGAGAGGCTCACACGCTGCCTACTACACGCGCAAGGCATTAATTTGCGCACTTTTCAATAAACAAGCCAGATGCCAGGATGAACATACCGTTCCTAGCAGCAGTGGCAGTGGGCTACCAAAGGAGGATGAGGAGGAGAGTCAGGGCCAGAATATTCACACCCAGAACCAGCCTATTCGGGATGCCTGATGACCAGGTGTATGGGAGGTACAGGTTTCCAGCACACATCATACTGGACCTGGTCAGTGAGTGGGAGGATGACCTCACATCACCCACCCTGTGCTCCCAAGCACTCAGCCCCCTGCAGAAGGTCCTGAATGTACTGCACTTCTTGGCCACTGGATCCTTTCAGCGGACAAGTGCCATAGTGGGTGGTGTGTCACAGGCCACGCAGTCACGCTGCCTACACCAGGTCTTGAACATCATCACTGCACGGCCTTCAGTCCGCAGGCACATATATCTCCCCAGGACTCATGCAGAAAGGCGGACGTGCATCCAGGAATTCCATGGTGTGGCTCAATTCCCCAAAGTGCTTGGTGCAATTGACTGCACACATGTGGCTCTACGTCCACCCAGGGCAACAGAGCACATCTATAGAAACCGCAAGCACTGGCATTCCATCAACGTCCAAGTTGTATGCAATGCCAAGGGAATCATCACATCAGTATATGCCAACTATCCAGGGTCCACCCACGACAGCTTCATCTACAGAATGTCTACCCTATGCCGGGACCTAGAGGCTGGCCAGCATGGAGATACATGGCTGCTTGGTGAGCATGAATGCCACTCCACATGCATGCATGTCAGATACTGGGTCATGACACAACACCACTAATGATACCCATCACCACCTCCGCAGGGGACAGTGCCTACCCTATCAGCCCCCACATGATGACCCCAATCCGGAACCCCACCACGCCACCCCAGGTAAGGTACAACACAGCCCACATTGCTACACGGGGCATAGTGGAGCGCACATTCGGAGTGCTCAAGTCACGCTTTCGCTCCCTTGACCGTTCTGGCGGGCAGCTGTTATATGCTCCCCGAATAGTGTGCAGGATCATAGTGGCAGCATGTGTCCTGCACAACGTTGCAACACGCCGGGGCCTGCCCGTGGACATGGTGGTGCCCCCACATCCACAACCACATGCACGCCCGCTGCGCATGGGAGGGGAAAGGGCACGGGGGGAGGCAGCCCGTACGCAACTGGTGGCCAACTTCTTCACCTAGGAATCACAGTGCTGGCTAGTGCACACTGCTCTGGCACATACCATCTGACAATCAATGATGACTCTACCTGACAATGTCTGAAAATTACTTGACAATGAACTGTCAGATACACATCAGCCTGAGATTGTTAACATGGAAGTGTCAATATGTGTGCACCCCTAGCTACACATACACCAGCTATGCATCACAACGCAAAGACACAACTCCATCATTCTAAAATGCATTGCCACAGGCGATTCACTACATGACAACATTGCCATGTCACCCACTCCCTTCACAGTCCCGCCACTGAGGACACCATGTCATGGTATGTGACAGCAAACAAACTGGCCATCACAACATGACACCAGTGTCACAAATAGCAGTGCCCCAAATGGAACATAGCCGCACTTGAGCAGCTAACCGCCCTGGAGCCACTACTACACACCTGTGTAAGAGTAATTTCTATCAAATTACACACCAACCCACCCTGAAGCCCACCCAAACAAGACACATTGCATGTAATCAATGGTAGTCTCATTACCTGATTCAGCTGGTATGTCCTCACCGTCCAGATGTACAGTGATGGCGCCATGCAAAAGTGTCAGTGCACATCTACCGACATGTAGTGTGACTCCAGAGAGTATGCCCTTGTGAAGATCTGTGTGAAATACCTGCAAAACATGAGCAACATATGTAAGTAGAGGCACATGTCATACCATCATGCATAGTTAGGTGCAACAACAATGAACACTATGAATGTCTACACAGTATTGACTATGGACTGGCCAACAGCTCATGGGAGTCCAATGTCACCGTGTAATTTGCTGTCACTTGGGCACACCCTTTGCAAGCCCATGGAAACGGAAGCAGGAGGGGTGTGGATGTCTGCTACCCAAGCATCGAAACCAAACTCAGGACAAGCCTGCATGTGCCCAGCCACAATACAGTGTATGCCCAGGTACCCACACAAGGCAACACTCTTGCAAAATAAAAATGAAAAAGAGAAAAAATGGCCATGAAAGGGCCGGCGGGGGGGGGGGGGCCACCTATGAGGTCCGAGGACAGGATGCACGCCACAATCCACCTGTGTGGATCATGGGAAAGGAAAACACCCCATAGGCTCGTGGCCCACACGGCTACTCTGTTGTGGGAGATGAGTCGCTATGGCTCTGCCCAGACCCTGCAGCTGACTCTGGAGGTGGGGGAGCTGCCTCAGAAGATGGTGTGACAATGGGAGGCAGCCCACGCAAAGCACGAGTTTGCTCCTCCATGGCTGCAAGCAGGCGGGTCTGGTAGTTCTGGTTCTGGGTTATAATCATGCGGAGGTCCCCATGCAGTAACTCCCGGGATGACCTGACCTCCGCACGAGTTGCCTGCATCTCGGCCGAGAGCGTCCGTGTCAGACGCTCCAGCTGCTCCTCTGTCCTTCTATGGGATGAAGCCTCAAGCTCTAACAGGGTCGACCTGAGGTGACGGAGTTCTTCCCTCAGGGCTTCCCTGTGGCGCTGGGACTCCATGGAAAGTGATTCCCGCAGAGTCGCCAGTGCCGCCCGCCTGTCCATGTTGGACGCCAACATATCCTCCCTGTGTGCCTGGCAGATGGACTCTGTAGCCTGCTCCAGTCGCTCCATCAGCCTTTCTGGGGGGACAATGGAAGTGGCCACCCTATCCATGGCCTGTGCAATCATCTCGGATGATGCTGCCTGTTGGGTGGCCATACCGTAGATGGATTGCTCCCATACGGTATTGCCAGGTGGCATACGGCCACCACGTTGACGGGCACCACACCTGCCTGGGGCAAGGCGGACTGCGCCTTGCTGTGCCGGCAAGGCCTCAGGCTGCAGGACTGCATTCCCTCTCTGATCTGCAGCCCCAGGAACAGGATCAGAGATTGGGTGGTGTGGCCCTGCATCCGTAACCACCGGAGGCTGATCTGCCGACACTGACATCCCCATTGAGGCCAATGGCCTGGCTGCAGGTGGGTCGGACAGAGGAGATTCTCTCCCAAGAACACTCACCTGCGACTGCACATAGGTGTCATCCTCCGAGTCTACACCTGAATACTGCTCGGGGGAGGAACCCCCAGAGACACCCCTCGACAGCACGGCCTGCAGCACTTGTGGGTTTTCACCCACAAACACACCACGTCCCTCACTTGTGGTAGGTCGGCCCGGGTTGCCCTCCTGGGACGGCTCCACCACCACATCCCCAGCATCAACAAGTGCTTCGTCCCCTGCAAAGACATGAAAGAGAAAAATGGAAACAGGCATTAGCACCATGGCATGCAACAAGGGCTGATGAACAACATAGGCAGTAGTCCTACGACACATGTCCTACATGACTGGGAGTCCTCCTATGCATTCACCATCACTGGGTCTGTAGGGGAGGCTCAGGGCATACTATGTACTGATTGGAGAGCAACGCCTGCTCACCTTGATGCCTAGCACTGCCATCACACATTGGGCGGTGATTGCCATGTCAAAGGCACATGCCATCACACACATGGCATGTGACATAGCCACCAAGTGAAGAGGGAGAGGAGGGCTACTTTTTTGGATTTCAACCACTCTGGTCCTGACATTGCATCGTCACATCAATTAGTATACATGTTGTACATGGATCTGCTAGTCCAAATTGGCAACGATGCACAGTGCCTTGTCTACATCAACATAATGCAGTAAACATTGTGATTCCACCTCCCCAACACCTGTAACGGAATAATTTTGCATTCGTGAAGCACCGGTCAAGTAATGTTTGTAGGTGCAGCGGAGCACTGAGGGGTGGTGGGGCAGAAGGGGATGCCAGTCAACAATACTACTGGTGCTGGTGTCATTCATGTCACGCAAGTGCAGGGGTGGGTGGCACAATGAAGTGCAAGGGGGAGTGGCGGCTGGAAGTGCTGTACAAGGTAAGTAGGACTTGACGTCAAGGGCAGATGGTGTTAGGCGCAGACAAGTGCTGGGGGGGTGGCCTATAGGGGTACAGAGACAATCATGCTGTGCTGTGGGCTCGGAGGGGACAGGGGAGGTACACACTGCTTCTGGCTCGGCAAGGTCCTTTCAGATTTCTATGTGTCCTGCAGAGTTGTCACATGCCGCAGATATGTGCCCTTGGATTGGGGATCTCATCTTGGTGAGAAGGGTGAGGCGCTATTGCCTTTGGAGCATGTGGCAGGCCAGTTTGCCAGAGGATGGCCATGATGCAGGACATTCCCTCTCTGCCACCCGGCACCTGTGGTTTGGGTTCCCAAGATCCGAGTCATGCCAGGACTCTGCATTGGCATGGGGCTTCTGACAGGTGGTCATGACCGTGGCAAAGACATCCAGTGTACCTGACATGGAGTGGAGCATGGAGTGGGCCCTGTCAGGATGGGAGTGAGCCTAAGGGGGAGCTGGATGGGGGGGAGATTTTGGCAGCATGAGCCTCGACTGACACACACTTCATGGGTCGGAATACCAAGAAGGTGTGTGACAGTGGTGAGGGTGGCTTTGCCTGTGGGGTGTTGAGGGTGAGCTGGGAGGAGAGGAGAATGTGATCACTCCAGGAGAGAGGAGTGCAGAGATGGGCGGAGAGGGGAAAGCCAGATGAGATCAGAGCATCAAGAGTGTGCCCTGCAGAATGAGTAGGGACAGACGGGAGTCTAGAGGGTGAGAGGGAGTTGCTGAGGTCACAGAAAGGTCACGTGGGGGCGTCAACAGGCATGCAGGTGGATGCGTACCGCACCAAGGATGAGGAATTCTGTGTCTGGGGACATGAGTGAGGAGGAGAGGTGAGGACACTCAGAAAGGAAGTAGTACATTTGACCAGTTTTCCCAGACACAGTACGCACTGTTTGAGAATGTCAAGGTGTGGTGGACAGAAACCTCACACAAGCCATTCCAGAGTGGAGTAGGTCTAAGTAGGTGTGACAGTGGCAGGAATACCCTCAGGGAAGCCAAGGGCACACCCCCCCTGCACAGTAGTGGCGGGCCAAGGAGAGGGTCAAGGATGCAGACAGAGCTGGCCGTCAGACATGTTTCCATGAGACCAAGGATGTCAAGGTGCATAACCTCATGTAAGTGACAGTTATCGGAGGAATGCCTGATGCAGCCGCAGTGAAAGGAGTGTAATTGTGGAGGAGGTTGACAGCCTTGTAGGACTTACGGGGAGTGCTAGAGATCAGAGGTGCCGCATGTGTAGGAGTTGGAGTGGGAGGCGGAGAAGGTTCATGGGAGGGTGCAGGGAGGCAGTGCAGGATTGATGAGGAGAGAGGAGGGGGGACAGCAGGAGAGGTAAGGAAGTTGATGAGATGTGGGTAGCATTTCTCAAGGAGATTGAGGTTGGCCTAAGGGCCTTGGACTGAGACGCTCCCATTACCATGCACATCAATAGTGGTATCTGAGGATTGGAAGGAGGCCAGGAGTACACCCCAACGGGTCCCACCTATGATGGTGGAAGAGGAGCAAGGAGAGAGGACAGGGACCATGTGAAGGGTCTATGGGACAGGCAAAGGCATGTATGAGCAGATGTCAGTGAGAGTTAGCTTAGAGTAGGCTCAGATGCACTGGTCAGCAATAGGGTGGGTCGCATTGGAGGGCAGGCTGCCCTCATTTGACTTTTGGCAAGCAGGTGTCGTGCGTAGGGCACGATGGTCTGAACTGTAGAAGTCATGGAAGATAGACCATGAAGAGCAGCATGGAGTGTGAGGGAATGGGGCTCGAAACCAGACGGTACCAAAGGACCCAGGAAGGAGGTGGATGTCAAGGCTACATCCACAGTATGACTGCATGTTGGTAGGCATTTATATACAGAGGACGCATTAGCATGTGGTATCATTGCATGTCAGGCATGTGAAGATGAAACTTGAATGGCTGGGGGAAAGGAGAGGAATGGTATGTAAGACATCAGATGAATAGACAGGGGAGTATGAGCAACAATGTAGTGACAAAATTACTAATCAAGGGCAACTTCCATGGTGTTGGCCCATATGTGCACTGTTGCCAGTAGGGATAGTGCTGTGGCCAGATGGTGTTGCACTGAACATACTGGATGAGGCACATGGGTGCCACTATCAACTCTGCCACACACCCCCTTGACAGGCACCCAACATGAATGCTTCACACACACACCATGCACATGGATAATACACACATGCATGTGCACTCACCGGATGATGCCTCGTAATCAGGGAGATCTCCCACACCTTGGAGTTGTCCCTCGGTGACGTAGGATCCAGCTACGGACTTGTGTGGTGTGAGTTCTATTTCCTGTGCTGGGGACCCACCTCCAGTCACCAAGGTTGCGGCATGACTTGAGGCCAGCTTATCCTTTGCCCTGCGCTTAAGGTCATTCCAGCGCTTCTGGCAATCACTAGCTGTGCGCCTCACTACTCCAAGGGCACTTATTCTGTCAGCAATGGTCTGCCAGTGTGCCTGGCGTCTGGCATGTGTGGTCTTGGACCCTGCAACGATGACCATTTCCCTATCATGATCTGACACATACTGAACAAGTGCATTAAGTTCGGCGTCTGTGAAGCTTGGCTTCCTTGATGGGCCGGACTGTGCAGCCGTGTCTGGGGCATCAGCCTGTGCCGGACGTGCACTCTTCCTCTTGCGCTTGGAAGGGGGTGGGGATCCAGAGTGTCCTACGCCGCTGTGGACACTAGGGGCAGGAGCCGTGGTGGACTCTGTACTGGGTGTGTGTGATTGCCCACTCAGCATGGGAGTAGGTGCAGGCATTGGGGGTAGTGGGATGGGGTCAGGCCTGATCTGAGGTGCATGAACTAGGACCGACACAGTCTTGGCAGGGTGTATGAGAGGTGGGGTGGATTGAGCCACACCCTGGCTACGGGGGCCAGCAGATGACCTATCTGGCATAGATGCGCGTGCCCTGATGACACCAATGTGCACCGGTGCACGTGCAGTGGACCTGCTGACCTGGATGTCAGCGATGGAATCACCCTCGGACAGGTCTGGTGCCACAATGGCCTGGTCCGACATGGGCTGATCAGGGTTGGTATCAGCCACATGACTCTCAACTGGGGGGGGGGGGGGCATGGGTGTCCCTGACTGTTCCTCCAGACTGGGGGGAACAGGGGCGCCCTGCAAGTCACAACCACGTCCCCTGTTGGATCCTCCACGGCCACCACGTGTGGCTCGGCCACCTTTGCCACCCTTACGGCTTGCACGCCTCCCAACCATGGCACTGATGGTATTGTGCGTATGGGAGTGGGTGTGCACAATTGTCCTGGGCAATTGGGTGTCAAAGGGGTTGGGTACCAGATGGTATTCGTACCCTAGTGCAGTGGCAAGGCTATATGACACCCCTGGGGAAAGATGACGGGTCACGCAACGCACAGGCACCCCAAAAAAGTTAAGGAATGTGCACAATACCCCTCCTAGACCACGTGTGCTGATGGAAAACCCTGCACTACGCTGTGGCATCCAGTAACACAATGAACGTATGCGTGTCACACGCGGCCTAGATTGACCTCTGAAGGGGTAGGCTACACACGGGGCAAGCACAGATGTTAGATACGTGCGTGACTCACCGTCTGCCAGGTAAAAGTGCGTGAAAAAATAGCACTTTTGGTTGGCAACACCCCCGCCAAAAGAAGAGGTGTACGCTGTCTGAGGAGACAGGACAACTGTAGAAGGGGACACTGTTTGAGGGAACAGGCCCAGGAAAACCAGTACAAGAGGAAAAAGAGAAAAGAGCTGTCAGAGGTAACAGGGAGTACGAACTGGAAACGCCGTGAAGTAAATCGCGTGTGAAACGACAAGAAGTACCGAATTCACCCACTCGCTCTCCACGAAAAGCACGTACAAGGAAATTGTGTTCAACACTACCTTTTATACAGGCCCACACGTACATCGTCACTTACGGCGTGTACGTGCTTGGCCCATTTTCACCAATCACACGCTTTGGCACTCCTGCGTGTAGCTCTCTTTTCACCAATCACACGCTTTGTCACTCCTGCATGTGGATCCTTTTTCGCAAATCACGCGCTTCGACACTCCTGCGTGTAGCTCACTTTTCACCAATCACACGCTTTGTCACTCCTGCATGTGGATCCTTTTTCACCAATCACGCGCTTCGACACTCCTGCGTGTCGCTCACTTTTCACCAATCACACGCTTTGTCACTCCTGCATGTGGATCCTTTTTCACCAATCACGCGCTTCGACACTCCTGCGTGTCGCTCACTTTTCACCAATCACACGCTTTGACACTGCACGTGCAGGTAACTATTGACGCACATATGCTGGTGACGGGTTTTCGCGCGATGAGTGTGGGGTTTTCAGGTGCAAAATCACTCCCTATCAGGCTGTCCACGCGTTCTAACACGAAAGACCACGCTCCTGGCCAGGAGGCCAAATTTAAGTCCCCAAGAAGCCTAAGCACGCTCCCACCTGCCATCGGCTGCTGCCTGAGTGCCTGCTGGCCACGTGCCCCACAGTGCTGGTGGGTGGGGGTGGTGGGAGACATGGGTGGGGGCCTGGTGGAGGGTGCCCCTGGTGGATGGGGGTTGGGGGTGGTGGGAGACATGGATGGGGGCCTGATGGCAGGTGCCCCTGCACTGCTGGGGGGTGGGGGTGGTGGGAGACATGGGTGGGGGCCTGGTGGAGGGTGCCCCTGGTGGATGGGGGTGCAGGGGGACATGATCAGGTGTGCAGGGTAGTCCACTGTTTTGTGGGCTGCCTGCAGGGGCCGGGGAGGGTGTACAGGGTACACCTGTGGGGGCCCACCCAGCCTATTCGCATGTGATAATTCCCACGCACCCCTGTGATACACGTACCCTGGCCAATCGCGTGTTGAACTTCCCGCTACCCCTGTAATACACGCACCCTGCCTGTTCGCGTGTGATGATTCCCGCGTACCCCTGTAATACACGTTCCCTGGCCTATCGCGTGTTCTACTTCACGCGTCCCCCTGTAATACACGTTCCCTGGCCCATCGCGTGTTGAACTTCCCGCTACCCCTGTAATACACGCACCCTGGCTGTTCGCGTGTGATAATTCCCGCGTACCCCTGTGATGCACGTTCCCTGGCCTATCGCGTGTTCTACTTCACGCGTCCCCCTGTAATACACGTTCCCTGGCCCATCGCGTGTTGAACTTCCCGCTACCCCTGTAATACACGCACCCTGGCTGTTCGCGTGTGATGATTCCCGCGTACCCCTGTAATACACGTTCCCTGGCCTATCGCGTGTTCTACTTCACGCGTCCCCCTGTAATTCACGTTCCCTGGCCAATCGCGTGTTGAACTTCCCGCTACCCCTGTAATACACGCACCCTGGCTGTTCGCGTGTGATGATTCCCGCGTACCCCTGTGATTCACGTTCCCTGCCTAGTCGCGTGTAGTACTTCCCGCGTCCCCCTGTAATTCACGTTCCCTGGCCAATCGCGTGTTGAACTTCCCGCTACCCCTGTAATACACGCACCCTGGCTGTTCGCGTGTGATGATTCCCGCGTACCCCTGTGATTCACGTTCCCTGCCTAGTCGCGTGTAGTACTTCCCGCGTACTCCTGATTTGGAGATTGCCCGCTTTGCTTTCCTTGTTTGCCTGCCCTGTGAAGTGGTCCGGGGTTAGCGCAGCCCTTAGCGATGATTTAGCGCTTTTGATGGCTTTTCCGTGCGCGAGGGCGTTCTTGGGGGCGTTACTGGCGCTGCTGCAGGCTCGCTGCGATTCTCTGCGCCACGGCTGTTTTGGGAGCTTGAAATCCATGAATACGCTGTGCGCGGAAATCTGTTTTAGCGCACGTGCCTGGCGCAGACTATCGCAGGCGCACGCTGTGCGCCAGCCGCGTGCGCTACTTGTGCGCTGGATTCTATGAATTACCCTGTTTATCTCTTTCCATCTCGATCACTCTCTCTCCCTTTCTCACTCCCTATTTCTCTCTACGTCCTCCCTCTCTTTGTCACTCTCTTTCTACGTCTCTCTCTCTCTCCCTATCTCACTCCCTGTCTCCCTCGCTCTATCCCTCTCCCTTTCTCACTCCCCATTTCTCTCCCTCCCCCCTCCACCTCTCTCTCTATCTCCATCTCTCTTGCTCTCTGCATTTCCCACTCCCTATTTCTCTCCCCTCCCCTCTCTCTGTTACTCTCTAGCTCTGTCTATCTCTCTATACGGGTTCTCTTTCCCTTTCCACCTCTGCCTCACTCTAGGTCTCTTTCTATGAGCCTGAGAGTCACACTGTCAGGCTGCCACTCCAGTCGCTGCGTGGCCAGTGGAACAGAAGCGGACATCTTGAGAGGTGGAGATCTGTGTTTTTGGCTGAAACAGCTGTTATTTTGGGCATGACACTTTCCATGAAGGAAGAACATTTGGAGACACACAATGGTGTGTGTTCTTTGCAAAATATGCTATTAAAGAAAGGAACTTATATCTTGAAGTCATAATAAAAGCGTTAGACTTGTTTTACTGAACAAAGCAAATTTTAGGCGTGGTCCATCTACATGAAACTCTGCAAAAACTATTTTTATATGTTGCATGTGCAATGCCAACAAATGTAAATGTAAATGTTATGTTCTTGGGCATTTGTATGGCACCTTATATACCATTGGTATGATCTGAAAGTGCTGTGGGCTGAATGTCTTTGGGGACCGAAGTCCAGGTCAGTGGACAGAGTAGGGTAGTGTAAAGTGCTTGGGTGCACTCAGTATGTCTGCAGAGGGTGCGGTGTGCGTGGTGAGTAGCTGCATTCCAATGCTGGATCAGTGCAGTGTTGTGTGAGATCTGTAGAATGTTTTCAGCAAGGCCTTTGACCTCAGAGTTTGCATTCTGGCAGTGGTGGAGCTTGTGTATGTGATTATGGGTGCAGCAAGGCCGATATGATCAAGGGTATAGCTGCGTTCTAAAGACTGTTGACTTATTCACGGAGGTGTGTAGGTATGTGTGCAGTTAGAAAATACACTCTGAGGAACCTTTCACTGTGGATACTTTTTTGTAGACCTTAGCGCCCTCCTTTCCATTGCAACAAGTTTATGTCGTATGAATCGGGTAACTGAACGGAGAAAAATGGTTCCTCTACTCCATTTATAACAAAAATGGCACTTATTTATGTTAAATAAGTGCAATGTGTGCAGTTAGGCCAAATTGTTAGAGGGGTATAGCTGCATTCTATTGTTTGTTGGTGTGGAGGATAGAGTGAGCATATCGGTATGTGTGAGTGTCTGTGCACATTGGTGGGGGACCCCTATCCCTGATTACCTTCCAGAGCCCACTGAGCTGAACTTATCTATCCTGGAAGTTCAGAGTTTTTGTTCTCTGAGAGAAATTCCATCTAGTTTGGAATTTATTCAATTACCAGGTTTGAGGGTGTCTTTCCAGGGTTTGAGTGTTTCTGAATCCAGTGACTGGTTAGAGTGTTGATAACACGTGGCCATGCCTCACTTGCAGGAGCTGGCCTTGCCAGATTCCTCACCTACTTAAGATTGTATTCCCTAGAGGTGGAACAGAGTAAGGCAGTTTCTGAAGCTCGGTTATAAAAGGTAATTGCCCATTTTCCGGGTCCCTGATAATTGTGTACAATGGGTGAAAGGGTATTCCTGACATTGTTTATGGTTTCAGTTGTTCCTTGCAGTAGCAGAAGTGCTAGGGAGCTCATCTGAACGGAGGGTGTAGTGCATATCCTCAAGAAACAAAGAGCAAGTCCAGCCAAGCATAGTTGATACTGCGGTGAGGGAATTCATTGCATAATTTCCTAGGCAGGCCAGGGTAACCTGACTTCATCAGAGACCGCCTTTTGTACCCGGTGGACACGAACTGGCCCAGTCATAATGTTCGAAGTGGAAAAGTAGAAAGTACACGACTTTAAAGGATGAATTTGTGCATGAAACAGCCACTCTGGCCTAGAATGTAAAATGGCAAATGCTCCCCAACCACTACAGTATTGGGGGAAGCTTGCTCAAGAGAAGAGAAACTCTGGCTTCGAAGCTTAATGAATCTCCTGAATCACCAAAGGACCAAATGTGTTCTCTCTTATCAGAAGCCAGGCCTTCCAAGCAAACCAAATGCTACTCAGTAATGGTCTCTATCTGTCATTTGACCTAACAACAATTCCCTAAAATACAAGGAATAGATTCTGAACAGCGGTATTTCCCCTAAGTAATCAGGCATTCCCATCAGCTAAGTCCTTCACCTTCACCCTTATTGAGGCATGTTGACTGGCCTTTGTGGAAGCCAGCTGGTGTAATGACTCAAGGGGGTAGAGCTTTTCCTCCCTTGAAAGAACTTACCCAATGGCATCCAGACTGCTCAGTGGTCATAAATGACACATTTCTTCAAGGGACGGAAACCAAATGCTCTGCTTCCAGAATGGAAACCTGGAAATGTCATTACTATTTTGTTTAACCGATAACATGTAAAGGAAACTAACTTCCTATTTAAATATCTATTTAAATTGTAGATGTTGGCAGTGGCGGGTGGTGAATATTTTGAACTGGAGGGCCATAAATGTATCTGTCTTATATGCAGGAGCGCCATAGAGCGCAGCACGGGAACATGAACCAAAAAAGGATTGGTCAGCAGTGGATTTTCTCTCTATACATCTTTAAAATAATGGGTTAAAATTTTACAGCACTTTCTGTGATAAATTGGGTAAAATGCCCGAATTTGTAATCAGTTCTGTACAACCCTAATAGATGCAAGTCACCAACAGTGCAAAGTACCATTTTAAAATGCATTTTCATTATGCCATAGCCCACACCATATGCCAGTATATAAAACATGTTCATGCTGCTGTGCCCATACATGCTGCACCAATGTAAGCCATTATTACCATTTAAGGACTTGCAGCCAATAACAAACACCATTCCACAGAAAGAAAGTAAGTCTAGAGTGGCTATCCCTTGAAAGGCTAGATGACCAATTAATCACACTTTTGTTAGCTTTTACTCTCAATGCAAATTACAAAAATGCAATGGCACACAAAGGATATACAGCTAGACTGAATCCACCAATGTAAGCCAATCTTGCCACATAATAACACTTATCATATTTGCTTTACTCTTGATGTAAAGTAAAACGTAACAAATGCCATGCCACAGTAAGAAAGTTAATGCCCACTGACAAGGGTAAGGCAAAAAAGATGCCATGCCCTCAGCAGCCCCCTATGTTTTGGGGTGGGGGCTGACACATTCGCCTGTGAATTCACACATCAGTCATGCAAATCCTTGCATGCAAGCATTCATAAAAACGAACACCATTGTGCATACATGCGTAGATACAATCCATACATACATACACATTACATAAAAAAACATGTACCTACATCCATCCTTCAAACCTGCACTGCGCTCCAGAGGGCTGGATGGTCCTCCCCTTTCCTCTACAACATAAATGCAATGGGTGACAGGAGAGGAGTCCTCTTTTGTCAGTCAGCATGTTTATGCTGCTAGCACAATAATGTAAGGTGGCGGGGACAGTCTTCTGATGTCCCGCCACCTAATCTTAATATACACTACATTTATTGTGAAGCTGAAAGGGCTATGAGAAAAACTTGCGTAGCAGGGGATGTGCCCCGTCTTGGAGGCAGACAACACAGTCCCCCATGTAAATAAAGCACATGGGAGAACTGTGCTGCCTGCCACTCTGGGAAGGGATACCATTTTCATAAATTATTTTTGGCAGGAAGGACGTAAAAGCTTACTTTTTAAAAATTGTGCAGGTTGATCTCTGCTGAATTCAAAATGAATTTTCAAAATATTTGTTTAATTGTGCAAATGAGAGGAATGGAGATATTATTGCACAGCAATGTTACACGCTAAAGGTACATATATCCTAGTGTCGTGCCAGCAAAGCCAGTATGTTGATCTGGGAATTGAATATTTGTATGAAAGTATCAGAGAGTGAAAAGCAAGCATCTCACACACACACATCACAAGTTTTGCTGAAATCAGAGTAGCATCATTGGATTCACCTGATTGAGAGCAATCTGATGAAACTGATTGGTAACATGATCACATCTGATGAACATGATGTTTTAGAAACCCACAATTGCTTAATGTAGAAAAATACAAGGTGAGATCATATCAAATGGGAGGTAAACTGGGTTTAGAAGTTACTCCCATTAGACTGCCCACTTCATTAATATGCCCAACGAGTACGAAGGGGATGGTTTAGTGTGATATCACTTTTGGAACATTATCTATTCACATACACTGTAAGGTTAGGTTAGGAAATTGATACCCACCTATATATGGAGGGGTTTCTAACCTGTAAAAGTCCAAACCCAGATTCTGGGGAGGCAGTTATGTTGAGCTGGGAATTCACATTTTTATGTGTACGTTTCAGAGATTAAAAAGCAAAAATCTCACACACACACACATCGCATGTTGTACAAAATCAGAGTAGCATCATTGGATTCACCTGAGTGAGAGTAATCTGATGAACTGATTAGTAACATGACCACATGTGAAAAACATGATGTTTTAGAAAAAACTATTGCCTAATGTAGCAATATCCAATGTGACATCACTTCAATTGGGAGGCAAACTGGGTTTAGAAGTGACTCCCATTTGACTGCCTTCTTCATTAACATGTGCAATGAGTGCGAAGGGGATGGTTTAGGGTGATGTAACTTTTGGAACATTATCCAATCACATACACTGTAAAATTAGATTAGAACATTGATCCCTACCTTTAAATTGAGGGGTTTCTAGTTCTAATCTACGAAGGTCCAAACCCATACATTCTAGGGAGTCACTTGCTCTTTCACTGACTGGGATGGACTGACAGACTGATGGGAAGAAGGTGAGAACTGAGAATTGACAAGAACAGAAAGGATACTGGAATAGATTGCTTTCCTTTGGGACCCTTTTGGATTACTAGCAATGCGTTAAAAGGGAGGCCCACCTGGAGTTAAAATCCTGGGCCTTTTTCAATAGAAAAGGAAACAGAAAGCCACAATACAGAAGGAGGGAAACCAGGCTGTGGAGGGAAACTGGCTAATTTTGCTGACTAATGCCTGCCTGTTACAAGAGAGGCAGAATTGAACCATCGCTCAAGAGGGTGCCCACCTGTCTGTAAAACAGACAAAATAAATTGTATGTAAGCGTAAAGATAAGGGGAAATACAATGACTCAAGGGAAGTATACTTTAAAGGGGAATGGAAAAAATCTTTACCATTTTTATTGGTGGAAGTACTGAGGGGAGATATATAAATTAACTGTAGATCCTGGGAAATAAGTAAATATTTTAGATGCATATGGCTTCTGGAATTTTATGTTTCATTAAATAGGTCCCATAGTGTGTATATTGGAAGATCCCTGACTCGTCCTCTGTGCAATGCGCAAGCACAAAATGGAAGCCAAAATAATATCTCACTTCCCTGGTTACGCCACCAAGCATAGTCCTGTTACTAGTGCTGAACCACTCAAGACAAAGCGAAAACTGTTGTTAACTGTTTGACATTTTCCCACCGTTAGTGTGCCCATTGAAAATGACAAATGTGGACTTCTACACATTAATACAATAGAAAAACCATTGGTGGGAATCTAGCAAACATACAGGTTAAACATGTATTTTTGATTTTGCAACTGATTTACGTGTGAGATTATCAAGTAGCCTATTTTTAAAATGAATTTAATAGAAGACTGTCTGAGAATTACATTTTTATTTTCAAATGAAAGTTTTATCCTGAACCCTCATACACTTTTCAACCAATGGCGGATGTGCATTCAGGGTAAACCAAATGGACATATGGTGATGTGTGTGTTTTTAAAAAGTTTAAATTAAAGATAAAAGCAGCAATAACAAATCAATTGACCAGTGTATGATCATTTATCATTCTAATAACCACTGACAATGGGATTTCATAGAGAATGGAAATGATGTACAACTTGTTTATATCTCAAATTAGTTTAATTTGTTTTAGTTTTTAATAAATAGACCTTCTGTGCAAACCTGTGTGTTTCTAGTCCCGAAAAGGGAGTTGAGGTGTAGGGAATCAAGGCTGTTAAACTGACATATCCAAGGTTCATAAAAAGAAATGTGTATAATAAATAAAAATTGTGCTTGTCTGATTTGGGGTGGGTGGAAAATTCCCCACAACTAGATGTCACCCAAATAAAAGATTCTACAAATTGGAGGTCCCATTGAGATTTAATTTCTGGGATGAGTAGGGTCATTGCAACAGAAACATTTTAGCTCTATTTGTGCAAAGCTCACAAATGTGCATGGAAGCTTTTGTTGCATTTGAATTATGTGGTATTGATACCACAGCCTCATAAGGAGATACAAACGTGTGCACAGAAGTATAGGATTGCATAGAAAGAGATTAAGGTTTTAAATGGGAGTTGGAAGTGAATGTGTGACAGTGGCAAAATAGTCGACCGAATAAAGGATTCTACAAATTGGAGGTCCCACCGAGGTTTGACTTCTATGATGAATAGTGCTGTTGCAACAGAAACCTTTTTAATTCAAGTTGTACAAAGCTCACAAATGTGTATGGAAGATTTTTTTGCATTTGCATACATGGTGTTGATACCAGTCTCATAGAGACATACTAATGTATACAGATGTATAGGATTGCAGAGAAAAAGATTAGGTTTCTGATTGGGAGTTCAAAGTGACCATGTGACAGTGCTAAAATAGGAAAAGGCAACATTTTCATTTTTCTATTCAGTGAGAATTCTGGAGGTAGAATGCTACCTTTTAAACAGACTGGTGTCTGACAGAAATACCTGTGGTTAAACCCCATTCTCTTTCAAAATTATATTTGAAAGGGTATTGGGGAGCCACAGATAGTGAAATATGGAACTCTACCTTGGTCAGCCTTGCTATCTTATGCACCGTCTCCAACTCCTTCAAAATGCGGCAGCCAGATCTGTACTTCATCCTCCGCTGGGCGCGCATATGTCTTCTCTACTTCAGCAGCTCCACTGTCTACCTGTTGTGAAGCGTGTGCTTTTTAAATCTCTTTGCATTGTGCATTGCACCTTTTATATACTGGGCATGGTATACCTCCAGGTCAAGTTTCCACCCTATGTTCCACCACGTCTGCTTCGTTCTCAGCATGCTCTTATGGTTCAAGTCCCCCGGGCCAGACTCTCCTGTATGAGAGCCGTCTCAGTCACTGCAGCCAAGGCCTGGAATTTTCTTCCTCATTCCCTGCGTGCCATTCCTGATAACGTTTCTGTTCTAGTTTCTCATTAATCCTCCTGCCGGTTTAGCGCCATGGTGCCTTGGAGCGTACGTGCACTTTAAAAATATCTATAACATAACATAACCAAGTGACAAAATGTTTGAGCCTTCTAATCAGTTAATGGAGGACGAAAATAAACTTCAGGGAAAGCATAATGACCATTCTGCATGTAATAGTGGTCAACATTATGGCAAAATTATGACATTGAAATGACAAATTATGGAATTAACACAGGAAAATAACAAACTAATTCTCAAGGAAAACGAGTTCCAAACTGAATTTGATCAACTTAATCATAATTTTAGAGTAATAAAGCAGCAGAGAGTTTAGCTCACACAAGAACGTGATGCTCCAATTCAAGAGAAACAGCAACTGATTGAAAAAGTAAATCAGGCAGATCAGAATGAATAAGTGTTTGAGAATAGTCTTTTCCCAAGCACTATCCAAGATGAAATATTTGCATTTACTCTTTCAGGACCAATTGGAACAAATAGAGACAGGCCCAAGACAGGCAGTCCAACAAAAAAGTTATTTAAAAAACGAATGCTGTACTGGCACGAGACAAAAATCATGCAAGGTCGAGCGTAATGCAGTTTTGCCAGCGCGAGATTGACATTTTACAAGAATTGCAAACTAAAAGGGAATTGTTAACTTCCCATAGCAAAACGCTGGATGCTAATCAGGCCAGCATATGTGATTTGAGAGGACAATGAGTTCACTTTAAGCAGAAAATGATTATTGAGATGGAAAAAAATGATGTCAGTACGGGACCATAAAATGCCCTTACATCCACAAGAGACAGGTGCTTTGGAGCTGGGGATTACTCCGTTCTGCCAAAGGCCCTCTTCCAACTACCTGAAACTTCCCATATGCATGATGAGGGACATAATATGTCTGACCCACGTAAAAAGTTTAGATCAAGGAGCTTTTCAGATGTCTAACATACCCGCTCCCAAACATTTATTATCAGTAAGGAGAACATCTCTTATTAGATACAGATGATTTCTCACCCTTACCAGCGAGAAGGGGGAGGGTGCCCCATTCAGCATGTCAGGAGGAGGTAGCAATGGAAATGAAAATACCTTTGCATCTGAGGAAACATATCAAGAAGGATAGAGAGGCCCAGAACTGCAGAAAATGATTCTGCAGATAAATCAGCAAGCCAACTTGGCTAAAATAGAAGACAAAATCCTCATCCCAAGAAGGGCATCTTAAAGGCCTCGTCACAACATGGAGAATTGGAGGATTTTTCTAGCTTATCGAAAAGAAGAGACAGTGTTTATGTTCAATCCTCAGAGGAAGAAACTTCTGAGGAGGGATCCTGGAAATATAACCCTAAGAACTCCTAGAGATGCGAACAAAAGGAGGAGCCTGGGTCCTGTGCATCTAGAAGGCAATTCTGAAATGAGTTCAGGAGGGACGGCCGAGATGACAATAGAAAATGGAGTTCCAGCAGTAGCTCTGACTCTGAGGGAGAGTGGACTCAGGTTCAAAGACACAAACGACTCATTCCAAAAGAATTGTATCAAGCTGTTTACATACAGTTGCCAGAAAGAAAAGCTCTTCACTACGCACATGTCAAAACTGTTGGCTTTGTCATTTATTGCTATAATAAAGGTTTTCTATCTTTTCATACAATTTCTTTCACAGTAAATAAAACATTCACAACCAAACAAAGGAAGAACTCCTCTGCACAATCCCTTCAACCTTCATATTTCTAGCTGTCCAACTCCTGGTCCATTTGCTAAAACTTAAGGGGCAGCAATAAATATAATGGGTCTCAATATTGCTTTTTTTTCATTGTGTTTGGTTGAAACAACATTTTACAAAAACGATTTACAACTAAATAATTCTTTTAAACAAGCAAAAAAGAAAAATTCAAAGAGGAAACAATATTAAAGAAATGACATATTAACCATCAACAAACACATTACAAAAATACTGCTAGTTGTCACATCTAAAACCATCCGTTATAAAGCTTTTCCTATAAAATTATCCATTAATCCTAAACACTATTATAATCACTATAGCATTACTCTAACTTTACAAGCAAAAATCCTAAAAAATAATTTCAGACTTTTTGAAGGACGAGAGAAAAAAGGAGAGACCTACATAACATTTAGGGATGTTGAGAGAGTAGTTAATCAACAATATTGCAGGTGGCCAGCACCTGCACAACTGCGACTGTTAAAGGATTGTGGACACCAGCAATTACACAGTTCCAGAACATTTCTGGCGTGAAGTTAGCACTCATAAAACCAAATCTAGTGAACAGTCGAGATCTAGCTTCTCCGGTTCCTTGACAGTCCATTAGATGTTTCAAAGTTTGGGCTTTTCGGATTCGAACATCTATCACATAACTTTAAGGCCAGATCACCTTGACCTCTTTGTGCCAAGACTTCACCAGTTCTTGCTACATTTAATCGGATTATTAGGAAATTGTTCCTTATTTTCCAGTCCGGAAATTTAACCAAATAGCTTGGAATGAAGCCCAGATTTTTTTCTTCTATTATGAATTGATTGGATCTTGCTTTAGCCTCCTGCATCAAGTCAATTGTTGTGATCCAATCCATTTCTGCCAGCTTTTTGTTGGCCTTGCAAGAATTATGTAGCAGAGTATCCAGATCTGTAGTAGCCTTCGATAATTTATCAAGGGCCCATTCTTCCAATTTTCTCAGTCTCTCCGAACCACCACTCTCAGAATGCTCTCTGATGTCCCCGTATAGAGAGTTCTCCTGTGCAACTGAGATAAGCCTAAAGAGAGACATTAGTTTCCATTCTGCAATGGTTTTTAAGGAGCTTAACCCTAGTTCGACTCTGAGGAGACCCATTGAGACACTCATGGGAAGATTGAGAACTTTCTTCCACACCAAACCCTCCCATTTCTGCCAATCTGTATGCCACATGAGGGGTTTGGTTTCAAGCCCATAAAGTATAACTGGTATAACTTTTGCTTTGGAAAATCGAATCAGTGGTAGTATAGAAAATGTACGACATTTTACTAGAATTTTTTTCATCTGGGTAAATAATGACAGAATTTTATTTTGCAGATCCTTTTCCACCTTGCAAATCGCAGGAGACACATATATTTTGAAGCCCAGATATAACAGCTCTTCAAATCTCTCGATTTGCTGACCTATTGCTGTTTCCAAACGTACTCAAACTGTGTTGCCTCCCAGTAAAGAACATAGTTTGGCAAGGTGATACCATGTCACCTGAGCACATGGTTCCAATCGACGGTACTTGTTTAAAAGATGAATTCATTCAGGGAATTGTAGTCTTTTGCCTCAACTGGATTAACTTACCAGAAAATAATGATTTTCCAAAGAAATCCTAGTGGTGTTCAGATGACATGGAGTCACTCATTTCATTCCTCTAAAACGTCCCTTAAACAAGACAATGGGCCTCATTCTGAGTCGGGCGGTCGGGTAAAAAGGTGCCAATATCCGTGGATATCAGCACTTTATTGGACCGCCCAACTACGGGAGTGCCGGTGGGGCACCCGGCTTACCTCCAGCTAAATGCTGGAGATAAGCTGGGCACCCTACTGGGCAGAAAAGCCCTTCTTACCGACACCGGCATTGCCAGTGGTGGTAAGGACAGAAAATTCCCTCATGGAGTCCTATTGGACTCCATGAATGGGGATTTACACCATACCACTGCCACCCGTAATCCGGCGTCAATGCTGCCGAACCAAGTGTCAGTAAAGATAAATAACATATGTCGTTATCCTGGCGCTCTACCGCCAGGATATCGGCATAGTGGGAATGAGGCCTAGTTATCCGCTAAAAGACCATAAATTAATGCCAATTCTTCGCTTCCACATAT
This sequence comes from Ambystoma mexicanum, assembly GCF_040938575.1. Taxonomy (NCBI): domain Eukaryota; kingdom Metazoa; phylum Chordata; class Amphibia; order Caudata; family Ambystomatidae; genus Ambystoma; species Ambystoma mexicanum. The sequence continues at coordinate 1,246,677,565 of NC_090922.1, read as the reverse complement.
CATCCTTTTGCCATTTATTTTGGTCTACCACTCCTGTGCCCACATAAGCCTATTACTGCAGGCTATCCAGCCCTTTGATTAAGCCAGCAACAACAACAAAAAGCCCTTTCAGTCCACCATAAACACCCCAACCTCCCTTCAAGCATACCAGTGATATGTACAAGTTATCACACTGTTTGAGCATTATTCATTCCACAACGAGATGGTAATTTGGGATGTGGGAGCCTTCCTAAAAAATTTCGGAGCCCAATATTAAGCCACTGGGTGCATCATGGGAGGTAGAAGGATATGAGCCGTGCAGGCTTTTGTTCCCTGACTTTGTCCATGGAGTGCTTAATTGTGTTAAATGGGATGTTGTCCTGCACTCCCAAGGAGGAGATTAGCAGGCTACCTGTTTGCCCCTCATCCCCAACTGTGCCCCGGTTCGTGGCCCGGTTTGCCCGCCCCTAGAAATGGGCCTGATAAAAACGTACAATAACCACATTAATTTATTTCTAAAAGAAGGTTATCCCTGGAGGTTATCATTGCAAGACAGAGAACACGCTAAGCTCAAATGTGCCCTATGAGAACAAGTGAGGGGATAAATAACGCCAGTGAGTGTTCGGGCTCTTTTTCACAAAATCAAAGAGCTCTTTGGGACTCATTTGCTTGCATCAATCCCTAGTTCAAACAACACAGCATGGAGCCTCTGTTAACTGGAACCCATGTTCCTCTGTTTTGCTAGATTTACAAATGATAGCTGCAGAGCAGAGCAGATATCCATGGTTGGCCACAGATCCAGTCAACGAGTTGGAGGTGATTCTCTAAAATGCAGATATCATCAACCAATCAGAGCACGGCTCATTACAACAGAACATCATTTCAAAGTAAATATTGTTATTCCATGTGCCCCTTCAAATAAAGACCTACTAACTGAACATGGAACTATTTAACATTAAAACCCCAGAACAAATCACATACAATTTTGACGGCCAATACAAGTGTCTTAACGAACAGGTGGCTGACAAGTTGATTAAAAGGAAAATCCAGTATTGCATAATTTCAAATGCCAGGTTTCCGCTTGTAATTTAATAGACTGGGATAGAGTCATTTTATTTCTCAGTAAAGCAGGTCTTACCTTGATAAAGAAAATATTCAGTCTTCAGGGCAACATGGACTGGTGCGGGTGCAAACCTGTCTGTTTTGTGTGCTGTCATTTGGTCTGCTGGATTACCAATACAGGAAAGAGACACCCTGGGGGAGATTAGCTAACGTTTGCACTGTCTATAAAAATTGAGCAATTGGCACCAGTTTTTCTAATTATGTAACATGAAATGGAGTAGTAGGTCCCCCCGCCCCTCGCACTGGGGTAAAAATGAAGCAGCCTGATGTGTGTACTATGTTTGCTGTCTGACATAAACACATAAAGCAAACCAGATGTTTGCCTCAAACAAAATCCCATATTTTTCACTGGAAAAATTGAGAAGCCTTTATTTGTTTCCTTTTTTGTAACAACAGATTAAATCAAAATTAATTTTGTGTGTTCAGTGTTCTTGCTTTTTCGCAAAATGGTATGCAGTGGGCCCTACCTATATATTTACTATTATGTATTATGCAGGCAGACAAACCCATTTCGCTCCATTGCAAACACCTGTATGTAATTTGGATTGGCGGAAAGCCGGTTTATTCCATTTCTTATATTTAGCAAGCAGCAAAATTAGGGATACGTGCAATTGCCAGTTCAACATTTGCTAATCCTGACCCAGAAATGAACAGGTTTGGAGCAGGCTTAAAAGATAAAGGTTTGAGATGGGTGGATGCAAAGATGACAGAATATGAGATTACACGAAGTTGTATTGTGTGATGCTGCTATGCATTAAATTACTCAAGTCACTGCGGGGACTCTACCATTCTTTGTTGCAATGAACTGTTGTCGAGTCGTTGACAATAGATATGCAGCCGTATTTTTGATACTCTAAAGATGAATCATACAGCGTTGGAGGCCAAGAATATTACACTATAGTAAGCTGTCATAACTGCAACCGTGGCAACTGTTGTACCACCAACAAAGAGAAGCCATTAGGATGGTGGACATTTAACGTGGGATTGTGATATGAAGAGTCAAGTTAAAGATACACTTCATTACATAGTTCCACACACGCCACTAGAAGGTCACAAAGAAAGGATCCGTTTAGGACACATCATGAGGTGAAGTGCAATGAAAGAGCCTAGTTTAGACCGTTCCCAATCCTAAAGTGAGGGTGGGGAGAAAAAGCGATCTCTAGATACACGTAAAATATATTTCAGAGTCATGTTCAGGACACACAATGCCAACATTTGAACAGTCACAGTATATTCCTCAGAACTCTGGTGTTAAGTGAAAACAGGTGATATACAGGCGAACCATGATATACAGGCGAACCGTGATATACAGGCGAACCATGATATACAGGCGAACCATGATATACAGGCGAACCGTGATATACAGGCGAACCGTGATATACAGGCGAACCGTGATATACAGGCGAACCGTGATATACAGGCGAACCATGATATACAGGTGAACCGTGATATACAGGCGAACCGTGATATACAGGCGAACCGTATACTAAGTATGCACCTTGCGAGTGGGAAGGTGTTAAACAATTTTAAACAATGCCCAGAGGGCTACCAAAAGTCAGAATATACATAGACTTAGTATAACGGACCGAATCTCAAGGCACTCCTAGAACTAGATAGAAACAAAATAAACAAGGTTTGATACAGTACCCCAATACATCTCTATGCACAGGAGATCAGTGGAATGTTTTGATTTGCAAAATGTTCTAATAATTCACAGGTAAGTACTACAAATCCAGTCTTTAGTGGGAAACTCCTGGAACCCAAGGGGAACCAATAAAATATGGGAAAAGTACTCTTTCTAGTTACTTTGCACGCGTTCGAACGTTTGTAGAAAGTTTCCCATAGGAATCAACGGGAGAAGGTCCATAGGCAAACTGCAGTCATAGGTCAAAGGTTGATAAGTTTACGTTCTACCCCACAGCTGTGGCCAATGCAGAATCCAACCCCAGGGATCAGCAGAGTAGACCCTCTGGAAGAGCTCCAGTTCCAGGTTCTAGTCACAGCCAGCCAGAGAAGAATGGATGCTGAGTAGTTTTCATGCCAATGCAAGTCAATGGTGGTTTGTGGTAAAGGAGTCCTACACAACGCCACTGTTCCTGCATCCAGGGTATCCCCAATGATGATTCTAAAGAATATATCAGGACCCCAGGATCTGGGGACAAGTACTTAAGGTCACAACCCTGAAGATTCAGTTTAGAGACATTGGGGGTCATCAGGAGTAGGGCGGAGCGGCAAATATGCAGTGGTATGGGCACTCCGCATAATCTTGAGTTTGTGAGAAAGTGGGAGGCTTACCTCCGGCTTTTTGCTGAAGATAAAAACCTCCCCTTTCCACTCACTGATGGTGCTATTACCGTGGCGCAAATAGCCCCCAGAATGTCCCATTGGGTCCAATGGTTCCAAAGGAAATGGGGGCTCTGGCAAATTCCCGGCAGAATCACCTCTGGGATACCACCAGACTTGTGATAGAGCCCATTGTTAGAACCTGGTAAGCACAGATCTTAATTTACAGAACTGGGACAAATATCCAGTATCCAGGGACTTGACCCCTGGACCAACAACGACCCAGAGGGACAAAAATAATGATCACCAAGAGTGTCACCCAACAGCCAGGAGCAGAAGCAGCAACACAGAAGTCACCAGGAAGATGGAGAAACCTGACCAAGAGGATCCAGAAAGCTCGAGGAGCAAGATGGGCTAACTAGCCTACAAAATCAATTCCATTATGGGAGCTATGGGTGAAGGTGATCCTGGATAGCCCAAAAAAGAGATGAGGCTGAGTAGTGGTGATCCACCACTAATCTAACCCTAGGAGGCTCACTGCCTCAAGGTGCTTGGTCCATAAGGATTATGCACAGAGACAACTCAGCAGCGACACAGATACGCATGTTCATGGGACAGCTATCCCGGCCAGCAAGGCGAAGTGGGAGATGATGTGGAAAAACCTATCAAGGGGTTCCAGCAGCCAAATGAGAAACTGGGATCAAGGACAAAGGGGACCAAGTCCAGGGAGTATAGCCAAACCTGGTCCTTAGAAGCAGCAGCTCATCCTCATGGCAATCCTCCAACAACCCACATAAGAATCTACTAATTTCAGGTTCTCCCCTAGGTACACCCACTCAGGGCTGGCCTAAGCCAGCTCTCCAATCACACATAAACATGCTGATGGCCGGCGAATCAGGGTGATCATACAAACCGCAGCCTCTGACTTTCTGTTGGAAAGGTCGGTCTCTCATGAGCTACAATCGTTAACTCTGTTTAGGCTGGGCCTATGCGCTGAGTGACCTGTTCTTTTTTTAAGATAACCTTGCTTGTCAGATCCCTGACTCTGGTAGGTGCATATATGATTGGCTCTCCGTTTCTGCTTTCCAACCGTGCTGTGTGATAAATTAGTCATGAGCATAGATTATGTCTATGTGCATGGGTAGACAGTGACATCGTGGATACTCGTAATTACAGTGCACTGTGAACTAAGGGACCATTGCCATTTATAATGGCGGCTGGTTTTTACAAACGTTCAGATTACTGGCATGCGCTATATTGGAGATTTATAGAACCAGCATGCCACCCACGAAATTGAGCTCAGTTATCTGAAAAACCTGCCACCCGTTTTTTGTCCAAAAGCACATAGCCAATGGAAGTAGCATTGGTGATCATTTCATAGTAAATGGTAAAGTTTTGCTAATCTGCACTACTTGGCAGCCTCCCGCTTTTAATTCCTCGAAATTGTTGCTGAGCGGGACGTGTTGCTATAGACACACGGTATGTGGCATGCTTTTAGCTGTCTGCAGGATTAATATTTTCTTCACTGTTATTTAACTCATTTTCTGACAGAATTGGTTCTGTGGCCTGTTTTGTGATGTGTGTCGCTGTTGTTCACCGATATCATGTGCTTTAGGATATCCTAGGTTAACACACTGCAGCTTGAATGATGCATGCTGTTGTGATGACTTTGCTCTTGTGTACACAATACGATGAAATTCACATGAAACATCAGGCCTCCATGAGATTTGTATCTTTATGGCTGCACTTGTACATCTTGTCGTGTACAGATTCATGGTAAGTATGTCATAAACTCCGAGGTGCTGCACTCTTCTTTGAGGTATGTGTGCTATGTGTGCATGTTAGTTTGCAGGTGTATGTTAATACAATTTCAGAAAATGTCACTATGGGTGTTACACACGTACCTTTGACATGGGTAAGTAGGTTGTTGGATGTTTTTTTGACCAGATGCACCCTTTTGACATTTTCTACTTTGCTATGCTGCACACGCACACGCACGCACACACACACACCTGCTAGCTTGCCATAATTTAAAGCCGTCATTTTAAAAGCAAATGCAATTTGCATGCAAGGGACCACCAAAATCAGCATTTCATGTTCATGTTCAGGTTTATGTTAAATATACAGCAGTGTGCATTCTGTCTTGTGGTGTTATGTGATATGTCCTATGCAGTGGAGTAACTTTGCTGAAAAAGTTGGGGGGGGACATGACATCTAAAGAAACCTTGCCCCAGCCAAATGAATGGGGACAAAATGGTGTGCCATGAAAGTTGGGGGGGGGGACAAACACACCTGTACCCCCCTAAAATTACGCCCATGGTCCTATGCCCCAAAGCACTGAACGCTTGGCAGAGGTTTTGTTCTAATCCACATTATCTTAAAATGTTTTCACAAGGATAAATATAACTGTTTTCGCACGATGTTTTCCAACACAACATAACAAGAAATTAAGTAATCACATATGTTTTTATGTTACATGTTCAACAGTAAAAACAACAATCTGTTTTATTTTTGCCATATTGAACATGTTTTTGGATCATACCGATCGGGTTAAAACCTGTTTGATCCATTACATATTACCTAAACAGAAACACTGATGCTAAATGCATTGGCTCATTAGCACAGGTGCAAATGTTAGATTAATGTTTGTGCTGCACCAACCACACACATGACATCTGAGAGCAAAAAAAGGACGGTCGCCTCAAAACCAGACAGTGGCGAAATAGAAGGCTATCACAATCTTAGCGTGAGGGAATATGATGCAACATATTTCTCATCACTGACATTTTGCACAACTCATGCTGCATGGGTACCTGTGTAGTGTTAGGATGGAACTCCCAGGCAGGCCGAGGGGTGCTAGGAGTCCGGAAGCCCAGAACTCACGGAAGGCCTGACTCCTTCCCTTCCCAAAAGGAACGCAGGCCCAGACAGCAAGTGCAAACTGAGGTTTATCACAGCCAAAACCAACAGGGATCAGTACAAGGAAAAGCTCCTAGAGGTTTCAGAGATCTCTGGCTCACAGGCCAGTTTTGTTGCACTTTGTCATCGGCATGACATCACAATCTGGGCCCATCTCCAGAAAACCTATTGAGCGAGTGGATTAGGCGTTGAATGGTAGTTCTCCTGTAGCAGTTCCTACTTGTGTTAGTTCACTGGCTCTCCAATGTCAGGTGTTAGGTCTGGAACATACCCAGAAAATGCAGTGTGGGGGTCTGATCATTCGTTTGTGCCTGTTGCTACCCACCCCTTGGGTCCTGAACTGTGATTGGCTAGATCTGTCACTCCAGGCCTGGATCCAGAATCAGTTCTCAGATAAGAGTGTACCTTTTCAAGGTGATAGGAGCAACTATGTGTCTGCATTATAATGTGTGTGAATCACCACAGACTATGAGAGTGCTTGTTTTCGTCATGCATCCCTCGGCTTCTTCTGTAACAACTTTTTTGCAAGCCATTGTCTGGTTGCGTGAGACTGCTCCGTTTTCTCAGCCACTAGTTTCGATTCATTATTGTCTAGGCCGGTCACGTGCCCAGAGACTGTGTTTTTGAGCGCTGCAGCTCTGAATTAGTCTTAATTATGAGGATTTATTATCTTCTACTGTGCTGGTATAACTGCAGTTCTGGAAATGCAATGCCACTCGTATCGTGGTGGCCTTAGCAACAGACACTGTCCCACACGGTTTGCTCTTCCGTTCGCACTGAATTCAGCCCAGCTCAGCTCAGCTTTCACTGAGATGGCTGTGGCCTACTTGTAATTTGCCAGAGCCATGGCGTGGCTCCTTAGCCTGTTTGGACTGTTCTATAGTGTCCATACGTTAGTTGTGTATGGCGCTGTCAGGTCCTCAGGTGCTCCTGAAGTTTCATAGAGTTCATTGCACATAGACATATGCAATCATTTACACAGGAACTCTTGCTTCTTGCGGCTTCCATGTTGCTGCAGTCAAGTTAATGAAAAAATAATAAAGGAAAAGACAGTATGTATATGTGACTGTCCTCTTGCCTATAGAATGGTACGCATGTGTTCTTCATATATTTGGGTGCATGATCATGTCCCAATGTGTGGATGGCACGTGTGCTTCATGTCTAACGCTGCTAAGTCGTGGTGTCTCCAATGACTTTGAGTATGTTTTCTTGGCGCTTTAGTAGAGGCTGTCAATTGAAATGTTTTTAACGGCATCCAGAGGCTCCTCATTCACTTTAGGCAGTGTCTGGGCTGGCCCTGGGCTGCTGGGTTGGCGGAGCGGGTACATTTCAACGTATTTGTCAATCGGGGGAGCAGTAGGGGTTGGTCCAGGATGGTACGAACGGTTGTGATTCCTTCGGTTCTTCTTCCGGTTCAGGTATCTGGTGGGATGGGATGCAGGGGTGGAGTTCGACCTTCCCTCTTCAGTCCCCTCTCTGTTCGACTTGTCGACCACAATACCAAAGAACCACTGATCTTGTTTAAGTCGCCATATCTTTGTCACTCCTCTGAGGTGTCCATAATAGTTTATATGAGTATCAAAGGACCAGTACATGGAAGCGCATGCTCCTTCGGGATTGCACCAAACCCACATCCCGTCATACATTCTTGGGTCACAGGGATTATCCACCTTTGTCCCTGCCGGAATTAGGTCAAACATCGTTATCCTCTCCCTAGTCGGTCCCTTTCTTTTATGATGTCATCCAATGCTCCCCCTATGTTCACATCCATCAGTATCTTCATTCCTATTGCTTCTTCTGCCGTTTTCTTGCATCTTCCAATGCAGATCTTTATTCCACACAGGGATGCTTCTCCTAGTGCTAGCGCTCCAACTATCACCTTCAGTCCGTATGCCAGCCATGATGGCATCCATGACCATAGGTATGCAAGCCTGCTCTTGTCCTTCCCCTCCCACGTGCTTCGTCCTCCATCTTTGCATGCATCTGTGCCAATTGTGCAACTGCGTTTGAAAGAGTTCCGTTATCTTCATCGTTGGCAAGTCTGAATGTGTAACAGGAACTCCTGATTTTTGCACAATCTCCTCCCTCCATCACGGTGAGGAGATCCAGAACGCATCTGTTCTGTAGCACCACCAATCTTATTGATCTGAGCTATTCTTTTATAGCATTGAATCCATTCACTGTAGAATTTATTGTTACCATCAACTCCCAGTGGGTCATTTGTAACCATTTGGCATTTGCATATGTGTGTACTCCGGGTAACAGTGATGAAAATAACATTTGTGTTCTGCTGAACAGTCTGTGCTGTGCTGGTACTTCGTCCAAGGCTGTTTCTGATTTGCTTGAGAAGCAATTTCCCCCTCTCTTCACTCTGCTCAGTCCTTTTTCTATCTGGGCAGGTGGTGCTTCCTCTAGTGATCTCTTCTTCCTTTTATTGTTTTCCATCTTCAGGAAGTCATCGAGCTTCACAACTTTCCTGGCTACCACCAGCGAGGGCATGTTCATGTGTACTAGGCAGCATACCCCTCCCCAGTTGGGTGGCAATTTCTCATATGCCTTAGGTCGGCATGCCCCAACACTGTCTGTTTAACCCCGCCAGTCCTCTGTCATTCACCCCAATTCTCATCTTTGTAAGGATTAAAGTTTGTTATCTCTTGCAAGATAGACTCATGGCCTTAATTCCCTAGAGGGGTGCATTTACTCTGGTTTGAGCGTGATCAGGGGGTACCCCAGAATATTTAAGGGGTGCTCCTGTAAATTGGGGTTCACTTTCAACAGTGCTGACAACATTCGCATCAATCTGCATGTGCGAGGGAAAAGAAACAACAAACACAGTGTTTCAGCTGTTAAATGTGCAAGAGTGTTCCAGTTGCAACTTCACAGCCTGCAGAAAGAGAGAACAATGTGTTTCAGTTGTCAATTTGCACACGTATGGCAGTGGCTACTTCAGCTGCCTCGGTGCGTCGGACCAAGGAGTGGCCAGGCTTTGCTAACTCAGGAGGAGTTTCCCCCTCTTGTAGTCTGTCGAGATCTGTAATGTTGGCCCTGTCGGTTCCTGTTGCTGCGTTGCTAGGCAAGGCCACCGCTTTGTAGGGCGTGATGTCCTGGATGTGATTCCAAACACTTTTATCTTCCAGTTGAACAGCTCAATCAGTAATGGCCTCCACTAGGTCAGGTCCAGTAGATCTAGGTGCATTCCAGTGCAGAGTAAAGTTTTTCAGGAGAACCAATTCCCCCACTTGCACTACATTTTTTTGTTTTGTTGCAGTGTCTGGTTCTGTGTCGTTGTTCGTTGTCTTCAGGCCTGCCCTGTGTCCTCTGTATCTGGAGAGAGATAAAAGAAGTGCTAGAAACCAGGGAAGTGACATATTCATACATTTCTTGACCCAATATCTCTGCACTATTCTCACAATCCTTCAAATGCCCTAGTGGAAGGACCCAGGGTGAGATGCATGCGCCGTCCTGTCACTACCCCATGGAGGTTCAATGGTGCTCGGACCCTGGCTTGTTGTGCAATTCAAAGAGTGCCAAAGGCAAACAGTGAAGCCAGTTCTTCTTGGTGCTCTGCTGAGTTTTGGGAATGCACTCATTCAGGAGGCCATTGAGGCATGCACATACTCCATTTGCTTGCAGGTGGTACGCACAGGCACATTTGTGTTTTATTCCTAGCAGGGTGGTGATATACTGAAACATTTAATTGGCAAAGTGGGGCACATTGTCAGCCCTAAAGAACTCACACATGCCCCATCTTGGGAAAACCTCTTGGACCAGGAATTTTGCTGCCCTTAGGGCATCAGCATGGGAACAGGGCCCAGCCTCTATCCACCTTGAAAATGGGCAGACAACCACTATCATGTAGCGGTATCCTTGACACACTTGGATCATGTCCACGTAATCTACATGTTGGAATTACTGTGAAAGTGCAGGAGAGAGTGGGGTTTTTGTTTATTTAATTTTAAGCTCCTAGATGGAGAATGTCCTGTTCTCTATTCTTAATCCAGGGGTCGATAATCAGATTTCCATCTCTTCTTCTAGCTTCACCATGTACGGAAGGGACCTTATTCCTGGTTTTCCTTCACTTTTTCTTTCCTTTCCTGTTTTCTGAGGCCCTTTTTGGACTCCTCTCCGTCCGGTTGCCAGGCTGAAAGGAATTTGAATTTGTTTTCGAAAAAAAGAGGAGTAAAAAGACTTGTTAAGAATTTATGTTTGACATAATTTCCCCAGACAACATTTCACTGAATTTGAGGCACATGTTTAAAAAAATGTCAAATACAAGACACTATTCATTTTCCATCATCCACATGGGCTAACATTTTAATCGAATTACTCACCAGTTATATATTTTAGTTTCCATCTTGGAGTTTTCGCTTTAACTTTCATTCCTCTGATGGTCCATCAACTCTAACTTCCATGGGCTCCTCAATCACTCTTAAAGCTCGTCTGAGGTAACAGCATTTTAACTGATTGATATGAACCCATTTCTCTTCCATCTGCTCTTCTTTTTGGATGTGGATCGTATAGGGAAAAGGCAAAATTGTATCCACAATCTCAAAACATCTGTGCTGCGATCGAAGGAATTTTGGTTCCTTGGATTGATTCTTCTGAAAATTATAGAGATAAAACTTTTCACCTATCTCATTCTCCTTATGTGTGGTCTTCAAGTCATAGTATGACTTAATCCCTTTGGCCGACTTCTCTAATGTGTGCTGGGCATAAGCAAAAGTGTACTGAAGGTGCTTCCTTAGGTTCTCAATATAATCATGAGTGGTGGATGGATGGGTTAGAATCTGCTCCTGAGTTCTATAGAGCAGATGCTAAAGTAACACAATTTTTCGTCTGGTGATTAGTTCAAATGGAGACATTTTGGATGCAGAAGATGGTATACTCACAGTGGTCTTATTGTATCTCTCAACTCCTTCGCTCGATGCCCTGTGGCAAGTTATGTGGAATTTTCTTATTACCCCCAAAATCACCCACATCTAGGTCATCATCTCAGTGGTAAAATGACTCCCTCTATCTGACTCAATCCTTTGAGGAAGGCTGAAACAGGAGAAGATGTGGTTGACCATTAGAGCAGCAGCGGTCTCTGCCTTACAATTTTGGGCAGGAAGACACTCTACCCACATTGTAAACAAGCCTGTTACCGTCAACATGTATTTGTTTCCTCTAGAGGAGCAAATCACTTGCCCGATATAATCGACTTGCAAATCTGACCATAGCAGCATCATTCCTTTTTTCTGTAGGGGAGCTTGATGTGTGGGAGAACTTGGTTGATATTGAGCACACACGAGATGCACCTTTATTTTATTTATTTATTGGATATTTGTAAGGCACCTATACAACAAATGCTGTTTCAAGGTGCCACAGGACAAAAAATGGGGGGAGGGGAAGATAACAATAATGATCCTACTAGGCCTTGTGACATTCACATCATGCAAGTGCAGTAACAGGAAGTGCTAGGGGGGTATGCTTGGGGGAAGTGAAGAGGGCAAGTGCCAGGGATGGCATGGGTGCAGAGGGTGAGTGTCCACATGCTAAGTGTGATGAGGGGATGGACAGGGCAGGGGAGGCTGGTGCCCTGCAGAACTCAGAGGGAACTAGGTAGCCAGTCACTACGGCAGATGGGGTTGTTAGCAGGGGAGAGGGAGAGGGAAGGAAAAAGAGAAAAGGAGGGTCTTGAGGAGCTTCTCGAACTTAAGGAGATCCGACTTAATGCTGAGAGGAGCAGGAAGACCATTCCAAAGAGAGACTCCTGCGGAGGTGAGAGATCTACCCGCCACTTTATGCTTAGAGAAGCATCTGATCTGCAGAGAGTTGTAGCTAAAAGACCAGAGGGCTCTAGCAGGGAGGTATTTAGGAAGAGAGAGTTAGATGTAGCGGGGTCCCATGCCCAAGAAATCCTTGTGGATGATGCAGAGGGTCTTGAACGTGATCCTAGCAGCAACCAGGAGCCAGTGCAGAGATTTTAGGGCTGGAGCAATGTGGTCCCTCAGCTTGAGGTCAAGAATAAGTCTTGTAGTCCTATTCAGCATTAGTTGTGGGGGGCGAAGGGAGGATAAAGGAAGATTGAAGAAGAGGCTGTTGCAGTACTGAAGCCTAGAGAGGTCCAGAGCTCTGGAGACATTTGGCCTGATCACGAGTTGGGTGGTATCCCGGCAGCACAGCATTTCTGCCGGGTTACTGCACATGCTAATAGAGTTACCGCCAACCGGTCCGGTGCCATTAGCAAGGGTTGTGCAGTAACTGTAATTTCCCATTCCCCATTGGGTCCATTGGAGCAAGTCTTCATGGGTGTTCAGTAGAGCAGTTTCCGTGCCTCTGGCTGCTCTGAAGCCAGATGGGTGGTTGTGGAGACAACCAACAGATTCAGTGTGTTGAATTGGGAGATGACCAGCTTCTCTAGAAGTTTGTCCAGGAAGAGGGTAATGAAGATAAGGCAGTAGTTAGCCAGGCAGGAGGGGTCAGCAGAGGGCTTTTGAGGAGAGGATGCACAAGAGAGTGCTTGAGGGGTAGTCAGAAAGAGTCAGTGGCAAAGGAGGGATTACAGAAATTGGTCAAGACTGGCACAAGGGAGTCAATGCTGTCCTTGATATTTCTGGAGGAGCAGGGGATCACCTGCTTGGAGGAGACTTTCATAGAGAGGACTTGTCTAGAGACCTCATCCGGTGCTATGGGTGAGAAAGAGGAGAGTGGGAGGAAAAGGGAGAGGGGGGCCAAGGGATGCCTGAGAACTGGGTAGGGACATGGGAGGAGATTAGACGAAAGTGAAGACAGGATGTCCTGTGCTTTGGTTAAGAAGTGGGAGGCCAGTGAAGAAGTGGAGACTGCAGTAGAATTGGTGAGTTCCTTGCATATTTTAAACCGTTTGCCCATGTTGGAAGTGGCCCCACAGATGCGGGCTTGGATATGGGCTCTCTTCTTTGAGCAGATGGAGAATCTGTATTGTCTTTGGAGCAGGCAGCAGGACAGTCTGTCAGAGGATGTGCCTGATGTCCCCACTTTCGCTCAGCAGCTCTGCACTTGCGTTTCAGAGAAGCTACGTCAGAGTCATACCAGGTGTTGTGCTTGGAGGTATGCTTCATGTGGATCCTCACGCCAGGGGCAAGGATGTCCAGGGTGTTGTAGATAGAGAGGTGAAGATTAGCAAGGGCAACGTCTGTGACAGGAGTGAGTGGGAGGGGGAATGAAAGTGGCGGCAAAAGCAGCAACTGACACTCGCTTCATTGGTTGAATGACGGAGAAAGAGACTGGCAGTGCAAGCAGAGGTTTAGCCGGGGGGCTTCAGAGATCCAGGTGAGAGGACAGAACAGCATGGTCAGACCAGGAGAGAGGTGTAGTGAGAGTGTTAGAGACGGGGATGTCTGCTGAGATGCAAGCATCCAAGGTATGTCCAGCTGAGTGTGTCAGACCAGAGGGCTGAATGGTGAGGGTAAGAAAAACACAGAGGCTGCGGAAGAGTCCAGTGGCCGAATCAGGAGAGTCAAGGTGAATATTGAAGTCTCTGAGAGGAGAAGCTTGGAGGTGGAGGCAAGAAGAGCGGAGGTGAGGTCTGACCACTCAGAGAGGAAGAGGGAGATTGTACCAGGGGTTCTGTAGATTGTGGCAAGAGTCAACGAGAGGGTTGGAGAGACATCAAGCCTGCACACGAGGCATTCGAAGAAAGAGTAGGTCTGAGTGGGAATGGTAAGAGCAGGGACCCATTCAAGGAAGATCAAGGCCACACTGCCACCAGACCAGGTAGGCCTAGGCTTAGAGAAAATCTTGTAGCCCTCAGGAAGGAGTGTGTCAAAAGCGGTGTCAGAGCTGGCAGTGAACCATGTCCTAGTGAGAGCGAGAACGTCAAGGTCAAAGTCTTCAAAAAGGAGACAGATATCAGAGGAGTGATTAACAGCAGAGCGAGAGTTGAGGGTAGCTATGTGAAGCTGGTTGCCACCTTTTGAAGGTCTTCTGAGGAGGGGTGAATGGATGTGGTATGCCTGTTGGTGGTGGGGAAGGGGCAAGAGGGGTGGCAGACAGAGGAGTGGCAGGAGAAGGGAGGAAGTTGATGGGAGATGGAAGAGGTTTCTCAAGAAGGAGTAGGTTGGGCTGAGAGCCCTGGGCCATGACAGTGCCATTTTCATTAACAATGATGCCCCTAGAGGATGAGAAGCATGCCAAGAGTACTTCCCATCTGGTGCCAGCTTATGAAAAGAAAGGGGAGAGGACAGAGACCATGTGGGGAGTCCTTAGAGGGAGCAACAAAGAGAATGTCTGTGACAGTCTGCTTGGAAGAAGCATTGATGTAGGTGTCAGCAGTGAGCAGGCCTGGATTGGAGACCAGGAGATCTTTTTTGAGCTTTTTCCATCCAGGCTTCGAGAGAGAAGTAGGATAGGTGAAACAGTAGCAGTTACAGTAAATAGGAGAGATGGAGAGCACCATGGAGGAAGAGACCAGAGAGATGGAAAGGAGGTGTGTGAGAGAGAGAGAGAGAGAGAGAGAGAGAGAGAGAGAGAGAGAGAGAGAGACGGAGGAACTGCAATGCACTGAGAAACTTCTCAATGCACGACAAACGACAATTGCAGACAAGCCAAGTGTGCAAGACGTCCCATGTTGCCGAAACAAAGGTGGGTAGCTTGATGTATGGAGAGTCTCCACTTATTAGATGCTTGGGGTAGCAGGGCCTCCCAGGCTTTCTGAAGCGGTGTGCAGCATCAGGAGCCCTCCAACCCAAGGCGTCTATGCGCACTCTTGCAGGAATTGAGCCTAGGTACCCATCCCTTGCCGTAGTGTCCGGATGTGGGGGCAACCTTCAGTGACCTATGAGAGTTGGCTTGCTCACAAAAGTGCTGATTAAGTTTACCAGAACACCCTGGGAGTGTGTAAAGAATTGTTTTGTGGGTGTCGTAGGGCCCAGACTCTGGCAGGTTCACAGCAGGCAAGAATCAGTTGCTTTAGACAGTAAGAGCTTAGTCTTACTATTAACTATTAGGGAGCTGGGCCCCGTACGTGCTCGTCAGGGGCAAATTACTTGGACAGATATCACTGATGACCTCAGGAGCTGTTTCCACGGCTCCTGTTTCTATTGATTGCCTAATTCTCTCCTTCCCCTGCAAGGACCTCACCACAACAGGTGCCTCTTATTTAAAAGCCAATGCACCACCAGGAGTCACATTATGCCCAGACTGGAAGCAAACAGACTTTTACAGGTTGAACACCACACGTTCGTTCAGGCGGATAGCATCCAGATGTCAAGAGTTGGTCGGCTGGGGTTATCCACTCTTCCATCCCCACATATCAATCCTCCAGCTCCCAGGAGGCCCCAGGAGGCCCTCTCCAAACCACTGTGGCACCCTGTCTCAGATCTTTAGCACAATGCAACCATTAATAAATATAGCCAGAGGGGTCTCAGCGAACGTCCTCTGCCTGCTCGGTCTCTACTCGGTGGGCTATCCCACCAGGAGCTCCACTCACCACACACCTCCAGCCAGAAGAGTGTCCGCTGCATAACATTACAGCTCCTCCACGGAGGAACAGGGATTCCGATGGATGGGACATCGACCTTAGATTACATCAGCCTATGCTGCACCGGTGTTGTTGTGCCGCCGGCCTCCCGATGAGGCCCCTGATGCTCTCCACCACTGGCCCTCACTCTGGGGTCTGGGCAATGCTCAATGTGGTTTCTCAGCAACAGCAGTCCAACACCCTTTAAGCGACTAGGGAAAGCAGTTAGTCACACGTAGGGCTCTCACCAGGCAGAGCAATGAGAGGTTGTCCCTTCATCAGTGCCGCGGGTTCCATGTTGGATTTCGGCACGGCGGTGCCAGGGTGGAACCTTATGAATTGACCCTTATTCTCGGGATCTCAGAAGCCCTAAATTGCGCTGAGGCTTCCCTGTACTTTCTGACATCGAAAAGGAGTTACTGTAGCCGCAATCTCCACCTCCGGCCATTGCTTATATCCATTTTTCACAGGCACCGCACGGATGCTTTTAGCGGAGCGCCATCATTATCTTTCTATGTCTTTCAATGTGTTGAGATCCTGGCCCATATGCAGCCAATATGCAACATCTCACAGAATGTCTAATGTCTTGTGAAACTCGCTATGACCAGCAGTAGACGCGTCATGGGCGTGATTCAACATCAGACTCCGAAATGATGTAGGTACCATCCATTGGTCACATCCAGATAGTGTTCGTCTTACCAAAAAACCATCTTGGATTTGAAACATCTTGGAAAATTTTATAAAGACCCGGAGATCCTCTTTTTCAGTATAATCCTGTTCCACTAGAGGAAAGCTCACTGGGTGTTAGAAATATTGATACAATTTTTCAATAAGATGGTCATCTTTTTGTGCAGTGATCAAATATGTGTCCGGGGTATACTCACTCCACCGGTTTGCAATCTGTTCACAGCTGTAACTTGAATTTCTCCCTGCAGGGATTCCATATCTATGAAATCCGCCCATTTTAGCCAGCTTTTGACACTAAACTAGCACAAGGGTTGTCAGACTTGCATGATTGTCCTCAAGACAGTTTTCTTGAGCACAATCATGCAAGTCTGACAACCCTTGTGCTAAAGCACTCTTTAGTTTTGGCCATACCTGACCTCCACCGGAAAGCATTGCATGGACAGAACCCAGGAAGTAATTCTGGAATTACTACAAGGGTTGGTAAGGAGTCTCTACAATGTTGTGCTCCCCCTGGATAAACGGGCAGTGGTTTTTCAATGCCCATACCATTGCCAGGAGTACCTTTTCACAATTGTTGAATTTCTCCTCTTCACAGGACCTTATTTTGCTCGCGTAAGAGATAGCTTTGTTGACCGTGTCATCCTTTTGATACAGTACCGCTGTCAGGCAGTTATCTGAAACCCCCATCTCTCAGTAGCCAGCCATCCCTCATGTTCTGTACCTCTTCTTGGAGGACTTTGTATTCTCTTGGAGAGACTTGTATTATATGCACACTTTCACAGCATTTTTCATTTAAAATGAAATGTTCTCGCTCCTGGGTGTCTCTACGTTGTGCTTCTTTCAACAGTTCAGCCTCTGTTTGTCTCAGATGATCCATAGCAGCCATATGTTCCTCTCTGATTCTGGCCAGTTCCTGGGAAACAGGCTGACCCTTATCGGCATCCATTTTCAATTTTAAGATATCTTTTTCTTTGATGAGCTGTATTTTCTGTTGCTTCCGAATATGTAAATCCTGGTGCATTTGATCAAAATCGTCTTGTAAGTCAATCTCTTTCATGATTAACTAGGGAGGTGCAATGATTAACTGACTGTTTTCTCATTGTAGCTCATTAATTGACTGTTGGAAGGCCACAATTTTATCCAGCAATACACTATTGTGTATAGTATGGTCATTCAATTAGTGTTGACTGACGTTGCCTGAAAGTTTCTATATTGTCTTTCTGTGTGTCCTGGAGCGCAGAGATTTGCATTTCTTGCACTGCACTGGCTTGCAGGTGGGTTTTTACCTCCTTTATAAGTTGCTCAATGAGGTTTTCATATCTGAGCTCAAGAATTTGGCTTTGCTGTAGTTTACCCTCTAACTGCCTGAGTGATTGCTGGGCTTGTTCAGCTAACTGATTGGCCAGTTTCAGGTCTACAGTCTGTTTCAGCATACTGGCACCTTTATGAAGGGACATTGTGTAACTTTAAACATGCCAAGCAAGATGTGATGAGACACCTCTTATGCTCGCTCCTTATGAGCCTCGAATTATGGACAAAAGCATGGGGAGCCTTTGGGAGACCTATGGGGGCAACAACCGGATTTGTTGCCCTCCATGGCTCTGTCTGTGGCTCCCCAACTAACATTCATGCCTCTGTATATTTAGGTTGTTGGTACCACAACAATCACTGAGTTTGGAAATCCTCTCTTTCTTAGATGGTCATATTGGCATCGACTAGTTGACACGTTTCTATGAATTTCAGCGGCGGGCATCAGCTGATGTGGCAATGTAGGGACTTTTTCAAGCATAGAAAGTTCATACAAGGATGTACCCTCAGGGACTTCTTTCTAAATGGAATATGGGGATATCGGGCTAAAATGGGAATGGGGATTCATTTTTACCAGGTCCATGGAATGGGCGATTACCGGGTCTGCCAAGGTCGGCATGACCCGGTAATTGCCCATTCCATGGACCCGGTAAAAATTCATTACCGGCAGCAGCCGTGCCCTTAATAGGGGCACGGCTACCGCCAGGGTCCTAATGAGGCCCTGTGTGTTTTTTGTTTATCAATTGTTCTTCTTATCAAATGTACACTTTGCTTATTTTGCACAGCATGCGTGATTATGAATGTGAATGAATGATGTGGGTTGTATGCGGTGCAGTATGGGTTTTTGTTGGTTATGAAGGGTGTTCATTGTCTCATAAACATATTTAATTGTCTTTAGAGATACAATTTATGTACTTTTTAATGAATGTAATCCATTTTTTATACACTTTTCATCAGAATTATTTTGTATGATATAAAATAAAACATATTTTGTGACTCAAAAGAATACAGGGTTCCTTTGTAAGGAGATCGATATTACAATAAAATTACAACGTAATGCCATGAGAGTTGGTATATAGCTGGGGGTCTATATGCTTTGTGCTGAGCATCCAACTGATTGGCCTGTTTCGGTATACTGGCACCTTTATTTTCGTTCTTCCATTAATTGTAAATCGAAATACAACTGAGCCGTGAGCTGGGCTCTTTCAATGTGTTCCTCACTGGCGTTTGGGTAATATAACATTACTCTAGGTCTAGGACTTTGTGTAAAATTCCATCATCCAGCCAAATGGCAGCACCTGCTGATGTGACTTATTGTACCATTCGAGTTTGCCAAGACCCTGCCTCCTGTTCAGGCCAAAAAGAAGTGTTGCCTGGCATCTTCCATTTCTATGTCACTCATTTTGTCACCTCCCTAGAATTCTCGCTACACAGGAATAAAAACCTTGCAATTTATTCCTGCGATATTTCCCAACAATGAATGCCAAATCAAATGTATCTTTGCATTAACACTACAAGTTCTTTTGGAAACCTCCCTGGTATCTCAGGGGTCAAGAAAACAATGGTGCTTTAACAGCTGCATTCAAAACCTGCCATGCACCTCTAACATTTTACTAAAATGTATAGTCTTTAAACAATGCACATTGTCATGAATCAAAATCAGAAAGCTAGATAACCGGACGAGCCCCCATTCCTGTACAAAATATTTATGGGCCAAAAATTAATTTGGGGAACGAAACTCCCCAAATTAATTGTTGCTCTATAAATATATTCTACACATTTGACTGCACAAACCTCACACAATTGTATATAATCATACAGTAAATCAGTCACAACCCCCTAAAGAGGACTGTGCTTGCATATGTTCAAGCGTAAATGTGAATTTATTAGCATTCCAAACACCCATGCCCTCCTAGCTACTTTATCCCCAAAATGTGTGTCTTTTTGTGTCCCTTGTGCCTAGCATGAGTTTTTCATGTCCTGCAGTATCATTTGTGTGACCACTTTGACATGCCAGATTGCTGACGCGGCTTACATGCTACGGTACATAGGGAACGACATTGGGTGTTGGCAGGCAGTAACCATTCTGAGGGGGTGACTGAATAGAACTTTCTGACTCTTGGCCCCTACATGCTGCAAGATAAGAATAAGTGTCCTTTGCATGGTCTCAGTGCCTGCTGATATAGGCTCTGTCAGCTCTTTCACCATCTGGCACTCCACTGAATGTAATGCTGTTGCTGCAGAGAGGTGGTGACACTGACTGTCCATTGCCCTTGCCGTACGTTAGGATGATCCCTGCACAGCATCCCTGATGGCCTGCAGGTGTAGTAGTGATTAACTCTTGGCGCTGATAAATATTGGTCAGGTTCCCTCAGATCCCTTCAAAGGTGTACTGGGCCATGCTTTCGGGGTTTGGACATGGCTGCCAGTCTCGCTCATGATCCTGTCCCCCGATGACCTGCATCCACTGGTACAATACCATCATCATCGGTCTCTGTGTCTGTGTCCTGTAGTTGGTGGCACTGGATCATTGGAAAGGGTGAGTAGGGGAAGGGAAGGGCCAGCAGAGTGGTTGCCAGTGTCCCAGCATGGGTGACTGAGGTGGGATTGGAACCATCAATGGTCTCCACAAGGGCATACAAGCTTATGGCACTGTCAGCAGGTGGGACTGCAGCATTGACAGCAGTGTCAGTTGTGGTGGTGACGGCACAGCATTGGTGTCAGCAGTGGTGGTGACAGAGCCTGGCTCATGGGTGCTGCTGGCACACTGATGCTGATGCCAAATGCTGTCTTGGCAAAGGTCCTCCGGCAGGTGCAATGACTATGCAGTGCTGAAATGTTGGATGAGGTGCTAGTGGTTGCTGTTGATCCCTTGGTGCTGTCAGCGGCATGTCCTGTTGAAACTGATGTACTGGGCCCAGATGATTCATCTCCCTGGGTGAACCTTTTGGATAGGAAATGATATGCAGTCACTCATAACGAGGACTGGTACATGACATAGCAAAACACTCATGCATTTTCTAGGATGCTAACCAAGTCTAATGGGGGTGGCGGGGTTCAGATGAGGGATGATGACTACCCGACCATTGGTACGTATGGCCTCTATGGGTCATATCCTTTGCAGGATGTAAGAGTTCAATTTAGAGTCACGGTCTTAATTCTGATGACCATCTTGTGGATTGCAGTTGGTGAGCTGGTGCAAGTGGATCTACGTCACGCGGCCTAATCACCGCCCACCTGCCAATCACTGCTAATCTGTTAGTGAATTGTTATTTTTCTGCCTTTTTTCCCTACTTACCTGGTCCTCTGGCCTCTTTTCATTTGCAGATGGTGAGCAGATGCAAGAGGATCTAGGCCACATGGCCTAAGCCCCACCCACCTTCATAGCCCTGCCTTTTCCTTTCTGCTCTTAACTCTTAGATCAAGGCATCTTTCACCCGGGCATCCAAAGTTAAGGGGAGATGAAGAAAAGAGCAATTCCTGTTTGAACCTGTTCGGACCGGAAGGACCCAGGACCAGAACCCCTGCCCCTCTTAACTTCAGGTAAACTCCCTTGAATATATATTTCACGCCTCTCTCCTAAAAGCCCATTCCTACCATGGACCTGTTCGGACCGGGAGGACGCAGGACCAGACCCCTGCCCCTCTTAACTTCAGGTAAACTCCCTTGAATATATATTTCACTCCTCTCTCCTAAAGGCCCATTCCTACCATCACCACTCATCGCCAACCATGCTGCTCACCAGCAACATCATGGACACCGCATCGGAGCAACCTCACCCATGTCACCATACACCCCATCGCCACTACATCATCCACCATTACACAAAAATGGATGCTCACAAATGTTTATTCAGCAATCAACCATGCAGCTGACAACGCTGAACACATGTCTTGGATGCCACCTTCATTACTGAGACCTGGATGACAGTCACCTCCACACACATCCTAGATATCCTCACCCCAACAGTGACAGTGTTTTACGAGACAGTCCAATCAAGATAGGTGGAGGCCTCGCCATCATTCACAAGGAATCATGGCCATGAGCTCAACTGGACATCGCACCATTGGCTCTTTTGAAAACCTATCTTGCCACTCCCCACACTCCCCAATGGACACAGTCACATTTTATATCATCTACAGACCACCCAGGCCCAACACCTCTTTCATCGAAGACTTCATGGACTTTCTCACCACCAGGTCTCTCACGCATGCCAGCATCTTCCACAGAGACTTGAACATCCCTTGCAACCCAGCAACCAAATCAATGAAGAAAGATCTCCACTGCCTACTTGACACACTGAACCTCAAACAGCACACAAAAGAGCCAAACCACAGTCAAGGCAATATCCTCAACCTCATCATCACCACATTGGCCACCCTTCATCACAGCTCTGATATTCTGCTCAACTGGTAGGAGGATCTGGCAATCGCCTTTGAAATGAGTCACACCTCTCAAGCAAAGCCATTGGAAACTGAGCAATCAAACCTTCAGGTTCTTCAAGAACTTCCCAGCAGAGGCTCTCACAATAGACCTCACCAAACTCCACCTCACATGAGCTGATGTACCTCTGACGAACCAGGACTGCAACTCGTTTCTCCAAGATCTCAACACCACCCTCAGAATAAACATCAATCACCAGGCCCCATTAAGCACCCTTAAGCCTGAACCGTCAGCACCCTGGTACCCCTTA
Organism: Ambystoma mexicanum; assembly: GCF_040938575.1. NCBI lineage: Eukaryota > Metazoa > Chordata > Amphibia > Caudata > Ambystomatidae > Ambystoma > Ambystoma mexicanum. Next base: position 1,246,655,093 of record NC_090922.1, on the reverse strand, counting down.
AGAATCCAACCTCAAACAAACTATCAGAAAACAATAAAAGAATTGGCAAATAAATTCTGCAGCGCATCTGCTCAAGGAACTCTGTGCTATATTAAGGTGACTGATCAACACTGCCAAGGCTAACTACTACCAAACACCATAGCCAAGGCCAACAATGAAAGCGCAGCCCTATTCAAAGCCATCCAGCACGGCATCAACTATGTGCCTGACCCACCCGCAGCACACGCTATAGAAAACTCCTCCGCCATCAACTCTTTCTACATCAAAAAGATCAACATGATCCGCCAACACATAAACACCAATGCCACAACTGGTGGCACATTACACATCCCATCTCGCAAAACTACAACTACCTGTACAACTTTCAAGACACTACCTATGAAAGATCTCACTGCCACCTTAGCATCCATCAAGGCCACATCATATCCGGATGACATCCTCCCTGCCTCCCTACTTAAAACCCTTCCGACTGAAGTACTCCTCCCTTACCTGACAATCATCTACAGCTGTCTAACTCAAGGCACCTTTGCCTCGACCCTCAAGAACAGACTAATCCTCCCGCTTCTTAAGAATACAACACTGGATACTGATGATCTCAGCAACTACCACCCCAATACCCATCTTCCCTTTGTAGGTAGCCACACAACTCCTCCAACACATCAAAGCCAATAACCTCCTTCAATCCTACCAATCTGGCTTCGGAGCCAGATGCACTACAGAAATGGCAACCATCAAGGTGATCAATGATGCCCTTAAAATCCTTGATGATGGCCATCCTTTCCCCCTAGTTCTGCTTGACTTCTCAGCAGTATTTAACACAGTAGATCACCAGACACTCACCGACAATCTACATCGCTGCATGGGGATCAGCAAGATTGTCATCAGCTGGTTACAAATCCTACCTTGCGAACAGCCACATTTCATACAATTGGATTGTTCTAGTTCACCAACCCTACTCATCACCTGCAGAGTCCTGTAAGGATCCACCCTGTCCCCCATGATATTCAATCTTTACATGGAACCACTCAGAACCCTCCTCTCTCCACACAACATCCACATTCACCAATATGCAGATGACATGCAGATCTACCTCAAGATATCCTTCATCAAAGACATCCACAGGCTCAAGGCATTGATCCAGTGATGGATTTCCAGTGCTTACCTGAAGCTCAACCCCTCTAAAACTGAATTCCTACTGATGACCTGACTCTTTGCTATGAACCTCGAGGGATTTACACCCCAGCCAGCCCCCTGTGCCAAGTCCCTTGGATTCAACATAGACAGACACCTCACATTCAAATAGCACATAGCAAGGAAGACACAGACGGGCTCGTACCAGCTTTCTCTCCAGCAGAAACTCAAACACTACATCCTAGAAAATAACTTTAGATCCGCTGTCCAAGCCATGGTCCACTCCGACCTGGATAGTAGCAATGCCCTATTAGAAGGCCTGCCAGCGAATACCCTAGAGCCCCTGAAATGTGTCCTTCATGGTGCAGCGAGACTCATTAAAGGACTCTACAAATACAACCACATTACACTGACCCTCATCAAACTGCACTGGCTCCCACTGCAAGCCCATTTCATCTTCAAACCCTTTTGCATCATCTACCAGGCAGTCATACTGAAGTCCCGAAGCTACCTCGTTGACAAACTCAGCACCTCTGGAGGCCTGCGATCCACCAGACGTAAGGAAATGTGCAGACCTGAATTACAACAGTGCCTGAAGGAAAGGACCGGAAGACAGGCCTTCTCTGTCTATGCTCAAAGACTCTGGAACCCCCTCCCTGTCAACATCAGAATTGCCCCATCACTTTTCCAGTTCAGGGAAGGGCTGACGACCTTCCTCTTCAAGGAATGGCTTCTCCTTAACACCTAGGTCCATACACCCGCACTCCCCACCCTACCCAAGACTCTGTGTCCATACACCCGCACTCCCCACCCTACCCAAGACTCTGTGATTTGCTCCCCACTGTCTTCCCCACATTCTGCCAATTGTCCACATGCACCTGTTAGCTCCCTGTTCCTTTTTTCTCTGCTTCCCTCATTGTGTTCTTCCCTCTAAAGTGCTGCTCTGTTGCTTCCAAAAGCTAGGTCTGCGCTCAATAAATACCCCAATAATAATAGTAAGAATAATAATTGCTCTTTGGAGTGAACATGGTCCTGCACCATCATGGACAGGGTATTTTGTCGAGCCCTGCATACAGCACTGCCTAGTTTGGACTACGGTCAGGAGACATGGGGAGTTGGCAGATGCATTGATCATGCAACATTTACCTGTGGCAGGTCATTTATTGGCACTTGTGTTTTAAATGTGGGTCAAGTGGGTGTCTTTGGGATGAATGTGGTGGCAGAAGATGGTTTCAGCTGACTGAATGGCCACTGGCGGCCCTGATAGCTGCATCTCCAGATTGCATGAGGTCACAAGTCCCATAGATCAATGGTAATATTTTATGCCCAAGCCCTGATGACATGGTGTCCCACCAAGGATAGCACATGCATGTTGTTGGCCCATTATTGGTACCATTGGCCTTTCAGAAGGGCCTTGGCATCATATTTGTGCCCATCGATTCTGCAGCTGGACACATAGCTAGGCTACAGAGGCAGGTCACACATTCACATCAGAGAGATGATATTCCTGCACACCAATCTCAGGTTGATTGGCTGCTCCAAACTCTGCTCCTGCAATTACCTCAATGCTGGCCATGTCAAAGGCACTGCTGGGCTTTTAATCTCAGGACATGAAGGTGAGTGACTTCAGTGTGCTTCATGCTGGGACAGTTGTCTCCTGCCAGTGGATGGAGAGTAGGCTCCTTAAGCAGTCCTTCAGGTCATTCCACCTCGTTCTGCAATCTTCGTTGTCCTGGGGTACAGTGCCAAGCACTTCAACATTCTCCCACATCTCTGTCCAGATGGCATTCTTCCTCTGGACAGACATTGTCCTCTGTCATGCCCCAATTAGCTCTTTGACTTGGCCGACTACCTTGCCCACAAGGACCTGGAGCTCTGCCTCACTGAATTTGTCATGTTCCCGTTGCCTTTGTCACCATGCATGATTGACACTGCTTCTGAGATTGGATGAAATGGGTGATTCAGAATGGATTGTATTTTTAAAGATGACCACCGCTGAGCTTCCATTTTGCGGCATGATGCTATTTCTGCTCTGCGCTAATTCTGATGGTGGGATCACCATTTGGAAATGACAATTCTGCCAAAATGTGGGGGATTCACTGAATGGCACTGCTTTTTGGTGCTAATCAGGACTGGGCACCAAGTCCTTTTAATGGGATTACTGTTACTGCCAATGGTTTCCGCATGCTCATGTGCACCGATAAATCAGTTTTAATACTGAATTTACCGCTATAGTCATAATGATGCCCAATGTATTGAAAGAAAGTAAAGTCGTGAAGATACAGCTACATCTGTAGCAATACGCCTGTTGGGTTCATCTCTTCAATTCACAAACGCATGTAGGGTTCTACTTAGCCTGGCCAGAAGAAGTGCGAGGGCTAGCACAGATTTTCAAATTTGACTTAATCCTTTCCAATACTCAGGAGCTAAACATTACAACAATACAGCATGGCCACTGTTAACGGAAAACACTATGGAAAAGAAAAATATGTCCGATACGGGTTAAAAATCTACTTCGTGCTACCACAGATAAAGGCATTCAAATGAGATTAGTATTTGTAAAAACAATTGCAAAATGCCAATTATTTAGAACCGATTCAAATTATCCAGAAAATTCTATCAGTATCAGCTCAGTCACTCAATGGACATATATTATGTTCACCACATATTCAGAAAGATCTGTGTTGCCATACCACTTCTATGGTTCAGACTGTCTCGTGTCCTGAATTAAGATTCGTGGGGCCTCATCAGAAGTCTGGTGGTATCCTGGCAGTAAATCTGCTGGCATACCGGCAACATGAATAACATTACTGCAACTCAGTCGGACGCTATTAGTGCCACATTCCGAGTTGTGGTAAGGTTGTTACTCCACATTTTGTTAAGAGTCCATAGGATTATATGGGGCAGTATCAGCACTATTACCGCCGGCGCTAATAGCGCTGTGGTAATAGTGCTGCAAATGGGCAGAAAGCGGCAAGATTTATCTCCACCTCAAATCTGGAGATAAATCTGCTACTTTCCACCCAAACTCAAGATTGGGCAGAGTGGTAATGCGGTAGTATTAGCGTTACAGCTGCAATTTTACTGCTCCACCCAACCCCCGATGTGGCCCAAGGTGTCTTGTGTCACAGTTCATAAATCGGATCTCCTTCCAAGTTCACACACTGTGAACCCACACTGTTGAATTATGTTGTCGTCAATACTTTACAATTAACAATCATTCTATATCAGAAAGTAAGCATACAAAGGCCCTCATTACGACTCCGGCGGTAACCGTGCCGGTAAAACCGGCAGGTAGCCGCCGAACCCGTAATGATTTACTGGCGCCTGACTTGCCGGAAACACCCAGCCGCAGACTCGTAGTTTGCCGGTCCGGAAACAATGGTGGCGGTAAGCTTACCGGCACTGCTGTTTCCGGACCAGCAAGCTTGTAATGAGGACCAGTGTCTCAAGAGTATGCACCCTTGTCACTATAAACAAAATATTGCTTAATGCCTCAACCTTCCTGAAATGTGTAGGTGATTTCTGCCTACCTGGGATGCTAAGGACAATTGACTTGGATTGTTAAGGTATCAAGTGTTGATAACAGTAGGTCCCAAAGAAACCTATTGGTCACCATGTGCAGCGGAAAAGGCCAAAGGACGTGGCTACTGGCCATGGTCAAAGGCCATGACAAGTGGGCTTGAAAGAAGCCTAGAGTATTAAAATATTCAGTGGGTACAACAGAAGGCAATGGCTAGTAGGCCCCAAGGAAACCTACAGGTGGAACATGTACAGTAACTGACCATGGCCAAATGCCATGGCTAGTGGCCCTTGAATAAACTATGGTATAACAAAACTCTTGAAATTAGTTTAAAAAAAAGCTTAAGTTAGGTGACAGGTAAGGTAATCAGATTTAATGCAATAAAAGCCTTAACTCGCTGTCCCACTGTTGCAGAGCCAATGAGCACATACATAACATATGGGATTCACAATGACAAACATAATTAGAGGCCACCAAGATAGCTTAGGGGGTTCAGCCTTGCTGTTCAATCTGTGTATGATCTGCAAATCGCAGGTTGAAATCCTGCAAAGCCAACTCAGCTCTTCATTCTACTGAGGTTGATAAATGAGTACCAACTCCAGCTGGCTTCGTCGGGTTTGAGTGCAAATAAAAGAGGACTGGTGATTTATAGTGGATGTTTGGTCTTAAATTGATGTTGTTGGCAGTGACTGCTAACATGCTGAGTGAATCGGTTGAGGATAGGGCATGTGGGGCTGAATGACTGTCTGTTTCGAGTGGGGAAGCGTGAGTCGAGGGACTGTGCGGTGTGTGGGGTGCCTGAGACGGTGAGACATTTTTTGCTTAGGTGTGAGAGACATGTTGAAGAGAGAGAATTGATGAGGGTTCGGTTGACTGCGCTGGGTGTGGCTGAGCTGAGTGGGAGGGCTTTGCTGGGAGGTGACGGGGTGAGAGGCAGGAGGAGGAGCAGTGTGATGTTGGATTTTTTGAGGCAGACGGGGCGGTTGGAGGAGTTGTGAGTTTATGTGAGCTAAGTATCTTGTAACAGAGCACAAGGAGCACAAGGCTTCCTCCTTTAGACACTTGTAAAAAAGTTGGGTATTGCAGTATGTCGAAATATCAGGATAAACAATGCGTTCTACGTTGATATGCATTGCGCGTCTCGCCAAGAATGGCAAATAGATATAACAATGACTTTAATCCCATAATGTAGATTGTCACTCCTGATGTGTTGAGCCTACTGAAATATATGAATGATGTTGCACCATTATGGTATTGACAGTAGGCAATGCCCTGACGATATGGTGTCTATAGGATGCATAGATCTTTAAAGAGCGATGTGCTAAGTACAAAATAGCAAGGTTACATAAATTGCATAATATATGCATATAATACCTGAAATATTGAAGTGTAGAGTGCAATGTGTCAGATGCGGGTGAATAGCTGGATTGGTGCCTCCACACTACTTTGATACTCCATGATGTGGCTTGAATTGTATATTTTTTGATACACTGAGTGGACTGCAATAGACTAGCAGCACAGTGCACCGCAAGTGTGGTGTATTGTCTAGCCATTGTGCAAACAACAAGTATACATATACATATAAATATGAATATGAGCATGAGGTATATAAAGTATATAAGGTACTCCATAGTTGGTATACCTGACATCTAGGTATATAAAGTGCAATGTGCTGGTGTGAGGTCAAACATGTACCTCGAAAAAGATGCAAAGGGTCATTGGCAGTGAACCCTTATAGGTGCCAGTGCCCTGCTTGCCCCAGGTGGATGCTCCCTAGTGGGTTCTCTGGCTGTCTCAGTATATAGAGTGCAGAGTGCACCATGCTGATGCAGAGACCTCACATGCCTCGGATGCTGTCCAGTGGCTCACTGGCAGTAATCCCTTGCAGGCGCCAGTGTCCATTGGATTCATGAAAGTGGTGTGTGCTAGGAGGACTGGTAATGGGATTCTTGCACACACACATATATATATATTTATTCAGAGAAAAACATTAGATGCAGAGAATAAGGTGAAAATGTAATGCAACAAAACCCCTGAAATTCGGCAGAGAATTCAGGCAAACTACGTTAACTGTGCCCCTGTTGCACAACCTATGACAACAATGATGACATCAGATATTACATCACTGATGGCATCACTAAATACATCATGTGACATCACTGATTACATCTATGGTAAATGCTTGAAAGGTTATGTTACAATGTATTGCTCACCTTAACGTCCCGGCAACTAAAGATTTTCCAGTGAATTTCAAGGGCTTTGGATACCATAGATTTTTTACTGGCCACTAGCCATGGCATTTGCCCATGGCCAGTGGCCACAGCCTTAGGCCGTGTCCACTGTACATGTTCCTCTGAGATGTTTCTTTTGGACCTAATAGGTGGCCACGACCTTTGGCCGTGACCACTATACATGTCTTTCGGGCCCACTAGCCATAGTGTCCACTGTACATGTTCCCCCAATATGTTTCTTTTGGGCCCAATTGGTGGCCTTCGGCTGTGGTGCCCACTGTATAGTTCAAAACACTATCAGGCCAGTACCCATGGATTTCAGTGATGTCATATATGATGTAAATAGTGATGTCACCAGTGATTTCATCAGAGATGTCATCACTGATGTAATCTCTGATGTCATCATGGTGGTCATACTCTGTGCAACAAAGGGTGCAAAGATAAGGTGGCTTTGCCTGAATTCTCTGCTGATTTCAGGGGTTTTGTTGTTTTACATTTTCACCTTAATGTCCCTGCAACTAAAGTTTTTTCCATGAATTGGAAAGGTTTCAATACAATGTTTTGCTCACCTTAAAGTCCCTGCAACTAATGTTTTTTCAATTTCAAGGGTTTTCTATGCCATCGTATTTTTACAGGCCGCTAGCCATGGCTTTTGGCAGGTCCACTGCACATGTTCCCCTGATATGTTTCTTTTGGACCCACTAGGTGGCCACTGCCTTTGCCTGTGACTATACATGTCTTTCAGGCCCAGGGTTTTTATGTTTCCTTAATGTGCTGTTTGGGCATTTTCGAATCTAGGTGCGTTTAACAACTGGGAACCCCGCTACCCCCATGTTTGCATTGCATTTTTGTGCTGTTTGAGAATTTTCGAATCTAGGTGTGTTTAACAAATGGGCACCCACCCCCACCATGTTTGCATTGCATTTGTGTGCTGTTTGGGTATTTTCAAAGCTAGGTGTGTTTAACAACTGGGCCCCTCCCCTCATTTTTACATTGCACTTGTGTGCTGTTTGGGCATTTTCGAAGCCAGGTGAGTTTAACAACTGTACATCCCCCCATTTTGTACACAGGTGTTACTACTGAATCTGTTTGCTCCCCTCCTTTTCAGCTATTAGGCCTCTTGGTGAGTTTGTGGTCGTGCCGTGCAGTCTCTCCTTCTGTCTTCTATCATTATCTCTCCGCCACCCTTATGGCACTCACTACATCGCCTATCTATTCCAACTGCTTTACTATCACCTATCCTCCTTCTCTCACAAAGTCTGGAAGGAAAAGGTTTAAAAAAGAGTTCCTGACCACCAACCCTGGTCTACCCATTGGAGACCACTACGTCAGCGCAACTTCCAGACAGATTGTAACTGATATCCTCTTTTCTGTCCCCTCTCCAGTACTCTGGACCCCTCATCTTATCTCTACTCTCTCCTCACCCATTAATGGGGGCGCCAGATGGGAAGCACTCTTGGCGGGCTCCTCGTCATCCTGATGCATCATTAATGTATATCCCAATGGCACTATCATGGCTCAGGGTCCTCAACCCAACCTCCTCATCTTTGACCAGCGGCTGCCATCCTTCATCAACTTCCTCCCTGTGCCTGCCTCCTCCTCTCTCCCTGCCCCTCTCCCCCCCTCCGACTAGTGTACCATTCCACTGTGCCCCTCCTCAGAAAACCTTCAAAGGCAGAGACCTGCTTCATCTAGCCACACCGTAATGCTCGCTCTGCGATCAAACACACTGCTGACATCTGCCTCCTGCTTGAAGAAATTGACCTTTATATCGCTCTAACCATTCTGGCGGTGGGGTGCCCTGATCTTCCCTGAGTTGGTCCCTTCTTCCCTCGTACCCACCCAGCCATACTCCTCCTTCGAGAGCCTGATCTGAAAGCTGGTCATCTCTCATAACTCCTTCCTGACCATTGCCACTATCTATATGCCACCTGACTCTATCACCCTGTTCCTCATGAATGGGCTGATTTCTCCTCCTCTCTCCTGACATCTTCCTCTAAACTCCTTTTACTGGGTGACTTCAACATCCACCATGGCGTCCACTCTCTTCTGTGACCCATGCAACTCACTCTCCCTCTCCAGTATCCCCTCTGATGCTACCCACTCAGCTGCGCACACTCTTGATGCCTTTATCCGCACAGATCCTTCGCTCTCCGCCCCACTCACCACTCTGCTCTCCTGATTAGACCACTCCCTCTTTTCCTCCCACCTGGGCCCTCTAAACCCTCTGACCACACCTCCCCCAGCTCTGCCAACCTCATTCATGGACATCCACCTGATGAAACGAGTGTCAGTTGCTGCCTTTGCATCCACCTTCCTACCACTCTCTCCTCCCACTGCAGACTCTACCTCTGACTTTGCTCTCAACAGCCTCCATCTTGCCATCTCTTAACACTCTCATTGTTCTTGCCCCAGTCATGAGGATCTGCCTGAAACAAACCACCAAGTGTAACACTTGATACGACTTCGATCGAGCAGACCTGAACCACAAATGCAGAGCTGCAGAATGGAAGTGGCAGGCCACAGGCTTAACCTCTGACGAACTGACATGTCGTCTTCTCCAAAGGTAATATCATCTCACCACCCGTTCTAAGAAGAGGGCCCACATCCAGGCCTGTCTCTCTGAAGCCTCCAACAACACAGCTGAACACTTTAAAATCTGCAAGGAACTAGCCAATCCCTCTGCAGTCTCAACTTCGCCTCTTCCCTCTCAGACCCTCTGCACTGCACTGACCACCCACTTCATTGCAAAACCTTGGGACATCCGGAGCACTCTTTCTTCCTCCCCTTTTCCTTTCCCTCCTCCCATTCCACTGCCACCCCAGGCCTCCCAACCTCATCAGTCTTCCTCTCCTCCTTCTCCCTTATCACATTGGACGAGGTCACTAGGGTTGTCCACTCTATGAAGGTCTCCTGCAAACAGGTCTCCCCCTGTTCTTCTAGAACTTTTAAGGACAACATCGGCTCCCTTGCCCCTGCACTTAATGATTTCTGCATTCACTCTCTTGCTACCGGGTCTTTACCCTCTTCCCTCAAGCACTCTCTTGTGCGACCCATCCTGAAAAAGCCTTTTGCCGACCCCTTATGTCCCAACTAAATACTGCCCTTTCCCTATCATTCCCTTCCTTGGGAAACTTCTAGAGAAACTGGTCTTGCCCCAATTGGTCCAGCATACTGAGCTTGTTGGTCGCCTACACAACCATCAATCTGGATTCCGAGCATCCAGAGGAATGGAAACCGCTATTCTGAACACCCGTGAAGAACTGCTTGCATCTCTTCACACTGACTCTCCTGCTGTCCTCATTTTATTTGATCTTTCTTCTGCATTTGATATGGTCAACCACCCCACCCTGATAAAACGGCTCCATGATATCCTTGGTATCTTGAATTGGGCACTGGACCGGCTGTCCTCCTTCCTCACTGACCGTCCCTCCCAGGTCATCTTGGACTCTTTCTCCTCTTCTACCTCTATCTCCACCTTTGGCATTAACCAGGGCTCTAACCTCGCACCACTTGCTCACCATATCTCCACTTTCTCCCCTCACTTCCTGTGTTATGCAGATGACACCCAATTCTTCTTCAAACTTCCCTTTGATGCGCTTGCTACTTTCTCTACCATTCCCGACTGCCTCCAATGATCTCTGCCGCAATGCCAGCAAGACTGAGGTCTTTCCTACTGGGACTCCCACTGCCTCTTTTCTCTCTTCACTCTAGCCACCCTCTATGGGCTCCCCACCCTCTCCTGCATCTGAAGCCAGAAGCATAGGAGTCATCTTCGATCTCTCTCTCTCTCTCTCTCTCTCTCTCTCTCTCTCTCTCTCTCTCTCTTTCTGTCTGTCTCTCTCTCTCTCTCTCTCTCTCTCCTCCTCACTTACCTCTTGGACCTTGCCAATAAGGCCCATTTTCAACTCCACATTGTCAAAGGTATCCTTCTTTTCCTCACTTTTTCCCCAGACGTTCAATATCTCTAGAGCTCTGGTACTCTGCAGGCTAGACTATTGCAACAGCCTCTTCCTTAATCTACCCTCTTCCTCTCTCTGCCCCCTCCAGCTTGTCCAACATAGGGCTGCAAGACGTATCGTTGGCCTCAAGCCCAGGGACCGTATCTCTGCAGCCCTGAAATCCCTTCACTAGCTCCCGGTTGCTGCAAGGATCAAATTCAAATCCCTCTGAATCATCCATAAGACTGTCTGGGGCCGAGGACCAATCTATCTACAACTTTGATTTCACCAAATAATTTCCTTCCAAATCTATATGCTCCTCCGGGTCCAACTATCTGTGTGTCAGGTGCTTTTCTAAGCAGCTGTTACACTTCAGACTTCCCCGCGGGCATCCTTGCAAAATACAACTTCTTTACAGGCTCCTCTATGGTCCAGGTACAAGCTACCATGGCGTCTGTCTGTACAAACGTCGATGCACTCCAGGTCACCTGACACGTCTTGTACGTGGAAGACGTACAGCAAGCCACGCCCCTCTTACGACTATAAAACCACCGTCTTTCAAGGGGCTCGTTGCTGCTAATTAGTGTTACCAGCTACATGCGGTTTTTGTACCGTTTCCTCTTCGTGTTTCCTTACACTAATCCTTATCTGAACTCCTGGTTTTGACCCTTTGCCTGACTTTTGGATTGCATCGTCTCATCCTTTATTCCTGTCGTGCTCATCTAGTTGTTGGACTCGGAACGCTACTGGATACGGTTCTCTTCTTTGGCAGTTCTTCCCAGCTGCCTCTCTGCTCTTCAATTGCCGTCTTCTATCCGGATCATCTCAACAGCTACTCAGCTATACTCGTGTACTCAGGTACATACCTATTGCCTTCCTTGGATATTGTCTTCTGTTGGATTCTGGGACATTGAGTGACTTTTCTTGTGATTGCTCTTAAGTGCACATGAACGCCCTCCTGAACTGCACCAACCCGGCACTAGTGCGTCCCTCGTGCCGTTCGGGGTTACTTACCTGTACTAACTTCCCTGTTTGTTATTTTCTCCTGTCGTTGTCTTCAGAATCCTGGACTCCTCTTACTCTACTATCTTATTTCAGGTCATTGGTTATCAATCCTATAGCTATAGTGGGAACCGATACTGAATTAGTTCAATTCCACTCATTTGTGTTATTCTTTATTTAGATCATTCCCGGGGAAATTCAACTCCACTCCAATATCTATATAGGTAGTTGTGCCATCATTTCATCTGTTCTAATTACTTGCATAATATCAACACTGTCTAATATCTTGGTATTCTTTTGCAGCATTGGTATTGGCGGTGTGTGTTCTCCCCGCTCTTTTATTCAATTGACATCTCTGTCTGTTCTAACTAAAACAGCAGAGAGGTACATTGTGGAAAAGAGCCCCTCTTTGAGGAAGCCTGAGTCTTGTACTCAGGGGAGCTGGGATGGAAGGCTGAGTTTGGAATCTTATACCACCAACATCTCCAAGGTCATTATCTCTGTATCTTCGGCCTACTCGGAGTGGTGAGTAACAGAATTAGCAGCCTTAAAAATGTCCACAGAGGCCAGTGATGCTTTGAATCAAATCGCGCAAATGGTCACGGATCTACGTACCGACTTGACCAATGCACAAGAAGCACTGCGCCAACGCATGGACGCCATTCAGTCTTTGGTTACCACACCAGCGTCACAGATGGCTGGTGCTGGAGCTACAGCATCAGGTTCAGGGTTTCCACCTCCACAGCAGGAATCAAACCCGATCATGCTTACCACCCAGTTCCCTCTAGCTCCTCCTGAACGCTTCCTAGGCGACCCTAAACAATAACGAACCTTCATTAATCAATGCAAATTGCATTTTCTGTGTCGCCCCGCCTCATTTCCCACATCTACAACCAAAGCGGCTTTTGTTTTGTCTCATTTCGGAGGCACCGCAGCCGCATGGGCTAACCCGTTGTTGGAATCTAATAGTCATGTTCTTTACAATTGTGATGCCCTTCTTGCTATGATGAGTAAAGTATTTGATACACGTTATACTACTCAAGCTACTGATTTGGAACTTTTAAAACATTGACAAGGAAACAATTCTTTATTGGTTTATTTGGCACGATTCAATCAGTTGGCAGCAGAAACTGACTGGCCTGAAGAAAAGAAGACAGCTGTGTTCTATCAAGGCCTCTCAGATGAATTAAAGGACATCCTCTCCACTGTTCCTGTAGTTCCCGCGGCATTCGGGGAACTGCTAGACTTAGTCCTTCAGATTGATGCTCGCAAGTCCGAAAGACGCGGTGAAAAGAAAACAGCATTATTCAGCACGGTTTCAGCAGAGGCCTCGTCTTCGTCATCTCCTGCGCCTGAACCCATGCAGATTGGGGCGGTTAGGGGGCCGCTTACCCCTGTTCAAGGAGAATATCGTCGATCACACAATCTCTGAATGTATTGTGGGGCCTCTGATCACTTATTACCTGAGTGTACCAAAAAACCTAAAAGAAAGGCAGGAAACGCCAAATCCCGACAGTAGACAGAGTCCCTATGTCGGGAAACTCACCCTTGTACTCTACATTACAGAATCCGAGTCATTTAGTCCGCCTACCAGTTACATTTTCCTTAGATCATGGTGTGTTATTTCAGACAACAGCTGTGATCGATTCAGGTGCAACAGGTAATTATTTTGATCAATGTTTTGCCGCCATATCAAGAATACCACTGGTTCGCAAAACTATACCTGAAACAGTGAATGCAGTGGATGGTTCACTTCTTGTCTCAGGAATGGTTACTCACCAAACAGTTCCACTACATATGAGTACTGATGAAGGCCATACTGAAAACATATCATTTGATATCATTAAAGCACCAGCTTACAAAGTCATTCTGGGCATTCCATGGTTGAAACTTCATAATCCTGCCATCGACTGGTCGACATCCCAGATTCAGTTTCCTTCCAATATGTGCAACACTCGATGTACTACATTACTCGGTATTACACATGATAGTCCAGTCAGGGTGCTAGTTTCGCCTACGATGCATATTGGAGCTGTCTCTAAAAACGTTACCTCTGTGATACCTTCTCAACATGCAGATTACACAGATGTTTTTGACAAAGGGATGGCGGAGACTCTACCCCCACATAGAGTTTATGATTGCCCAATAGACCTAATTCCGGGAGTAAAAATACCATCCGGCAGAGTATACTCCCTCACTCTCAAAGAAGACGAAGTCCTTAAAAATTACATAGACAAGGCTTTGACCATGGGATTTATTCGTCCTTCCAAATCACCAATTTCATCTCCACGTTTCTTTGTTCCTAAGAAGGAAAGAGATCTACGTCCTTGTATTGATTATCGTGCTTTGAATGCAGCAACCATAAAAAACCAGTATCCTCTTCCTCTGATTTCTGTCCTTCTTGATCAATTGGGTTCTTCCAAACTATTCACTAAGCTTGATCTCAGAGGAGCTTACAATCTCGTCCGCATGAGAGAGGGGGACGAATGGAAGACCGCATTTAAAACAAGTTACGGTCTATTTGAGTATCTTGTCATGCCTTTTGGCTTATGTAATGCCCCGGCCACCTTTCAAGCTTTCATGAATGATCTGTTTTACAACATTCTTGATCAATTTGTTGTTGTCTACCTGGATGACATTTTGATTTACTCTCAAAACCAGGAAGACCACGAAAAACATGTCAAGACAGTACTCCAACGTCTGAGAGAACATAGATTGTTTGTTAAAGTCGAAAAGTGCATATTTCATGCCTCAGAGGTGGAATTGCTGGGATATGACCTTACTAACAATGGTGTGCGCATGAGTCAATCCAAAATTAGTGCGATCCTGGAATGGCCTGTGCCCAATTCACTCAAATCATTACAATCATTCCTGGGATTTGCAAATTTCTATAGACGCTTCATCAATGGCTTTTCTGAAATATCTGCACCACTTATCTCTCTGACAAGTGCCAAAGTACCATTTGTATGGTCTTCAGAAGCTCAGAGAGCCTTTGATCAATTAAAATCAGCATTCACTTCCGCTCCTGTCCTCAAACATCCTGAACCTGAGCTTCCTTTTTTTGTTGAAGCTGATGCTTCAGGTTATGCCATTGGGGCGGTAGTGTCTCAAACCTGTGCGCATTCGGGAGAGATCCATCCTGTTGCCTATTTCTCTCGTAAATTGACAGCTTACGAAAAGAATTACTCCATCACAGAACGCTAACTTTTAGACATCAGAGACGCATTCTTGGAATGGAGGCATCATCTTTTGGGGGTCAAACACCTTGTAACTGTATACTCTGATCACCGCAGTCTGTTAGCCTTCAAACCTATGAAATGTCTTACGGCTAGACAGGCGCAGTGGCATTTATTCTTTTCACAATATCAATTCGTTATCACATACCGTCCTGCTAAAGCCCAAGTTCCGGCTGATACTCTCTCACGCTTACATGCGGATGGTCAGTCTCAACAGCTCAAAGCTCTTCCTCTTCTACCAAACAAGGTTGTTTGTGGTTGTTCGGTTCAGCCCTCTTTGTGTTTAATCATCCTTGATTGGGTTTCAAAACATCCAAAAGAGATCATTGACCTCAATCTAGAAATCATTCAAGGCATGCCATTCATTCAAGGGCGCGTCTATATACCCTCAGGTCAAGCTAGAGAATTAGCTCTTCAGTGGTCTCACGATTCCTTGATTGCTGCACATCCAGGAAGTCAAAAAACTCTTGAAACCTTACGGCGTTGGGCTTGGTGGCCTTCCATGGTTCGTGATGTAAAGGATTACATTTTGACTTGTTTCATATGCACTCAGTGTAAAACTTCTAGAGCCAAACCAGTTGGATTGTTGCAACCTCTTCCTGTGCCGTACAAACCTTGGCAGATGCTGTCAATGGATTTCATTGTGGAACTTCCTGACGTTCAGGGCTATGACACTATTTGGGTAATCGTTGATTACTTTACTAAATATGCATTGTTCATACCGTGTTCGGGTTTGCCTGCAGCTCCAGAATTGGCTAAACTGTTCTTGACGAATGTGTTTCGTTTCTTTGGCTTACCCTCGGTTATTGTTTCCGATCGTGGCACGCAATTTACGTCACAATTCTGGAAGACTCTTACAGCTTCTTTGGGTATTGAGGACAGGTATTCCTCGGCTTACCATCCTCAAACGGATGGGCAGACTGAGAGAACTAATGCTACCATCGAACAGTATCTACGCTGTTTATGCCTTCAGTACCAACAGTCTTGGTTTACTTCTTTACCTTATGCAGAATTTGCATATAACAACTCTATGCATACATCAACTGGAGTTTCTCCCTTTTTTGCCCTGTATGGTGGTCATCCTAGGGCACTTCCACGTGATCCGGTATTACCGGCCATTAATCCTGCAGCAAAAGATTGCATCAGAGATCTCGATAAGATTCATCGGGACGTACGCTGTCATTTACTCCGAGCTCAAGATCGTGCCAAGAAGTATGCCGATGTACATCGATCACCTGCTCCAGTCTATCACAGTGGCATGAAGGTGTGGTTATCGTCCCGCAATTTGTGAATTGCAGGCAAACGCTCGCTTCTGCCCAAATTTGTGGGACCCTATGTCATTAATGATGTCATCAATCCTGTGGCAGTTAAGCTTTCTCTGCCCCGATCTAGGCGCATACATCCAGTCTTTCACGTCTCCTTGATCAAGCCTTTCATCCCTGGGACCCGTCTGCCTACTCGTCCTTCGCCAATCTTGGTGGATGGTGAGGAGGAATATGAGGTCTCGCGTATCCTGGACTGCAGGGTGTCTAGGGGTACGTTCTTCTACCTCGTGGATTGGAAGGGGTATGGGCCTGAGGTTCGTATTTGGGAACCACTCTCCAATTTGCATTGTCCGGTTCCTCTGAGGAGCTTCCATTCCGCCAGGGAGTTGCCGGTGTCTTTGGGGGAGGATGCTGTTACACTTCAGACTTCCCCGCGGGCATCCTTGCAAAATACAACTTCTTTACAGGCTCCTCTATGGCCCAGGTACAAGCTACCATGGCGTCTGTACAAACGCCGACGCACTCCAGGTCAGCTGACACGTCTTGTACGTGGAAGACGTACAGCAAGCCACGCCCCTCTAACGACTATAAAACCACCGTCTTCCAAGGGGCTCGTTGCTGCTAATTAGTGTTACCAGCTACACGCGGTTTTTGTACCGTTTCCTCTTCGTGTTTCCTTACACGAATCCTTATCTGAACTCCTGGTTTTGACCCTTTGCCTGACTTTTGGATTGCCTCGTCTCATCCTTTATTCCTGTCGTGTTCATCTGGTTGTTGGACTCGGAACTCTACTGGATATGGCTCTCTTCTTTGGCAGTTCTTCCCAGCTGCCGCTCTGCTCTTCAATTGCCGTCTTCTATCCGGATCATCTCAACAGCTACTCAGCTATACTCGTGTACTCAGGTACATACCTATTGCCTTCCTTGGATATTGTCTTCTGTTGGATTCTGGGACATTGAGTGACTTTTCTTGTGATTGCTCTTAAGTGCACATGACCGCCCTCCTGAACTGCGCCAACCCGGCACTAGTGCGTCCCTCGTGCCGTTCGGGGTTACTTACCTGTACTAACTTCCCTGTTTGTTATTTTCTCCTGTCGTTGTCTTCAGAATCCTGGAGTCCTCTTACTCTACTATCTTATTTCAGGTCAGTGGTTATCAATCCTATAGCTATAGTGGGAACCGATACTGAATTAGTTCAATTCCACTCATTTGTGTTATTCTTTATTTAGATCATTCCCGGGGAAATTCAACTCCACTCCAATATCTATATAGGTAGTTGTGCCATCATTTCATCTGTTCTAATTACTTGCATAATATCAACACTGTCTAATATCTTGGTATTCTTTTGCAGCATTGGTATTGGCGGTGTGTGTTCTCCCCGCTCTTTTATTCAATTGACATCTCTGTCTGTTCTAACTAAAACAGCAGAGAGGTACATTGTGGAAAAGAGCCCTTCTTTGAGGAAGCCTGAGTCTTGTACTCAGGGGAGCTGGGATGGAAGGCTGAGTTTGGAATCTTATACCACCAACATCTCCAAGGTCATTATCTCTGTATCTTCGGCCTACTCGGAGTGGTGAGTAACAGCAGCTAGCTGGTGGCAGATTTCTCTCCTCGGCTGGCTCCCTCCTCTGGAACAGCTTCCCCGTCCTCTCCATCTTGAGCCGGAAGCTCCTCACGACTTTCCTCTACACCTCCTCCTACCCCCTCTCACTCCTGTGGTAATACCCAACAGTTTCTGAGATTGGTGGCCTGGGCCTTATGGGTCCCCTGGATCCCGGCTTCCACCCAATTGCCCTCAGCCTCCTGCCCATTTCAGCACTTGTTCTCGGACACCCACTGGCTTATGTTCTCACAGGTGCACTTATTATTGGCATGTGAACACTCTGTACCAAGCGTTCTCTGCCAGGCACTTACCGTTGCACACAACTGACTTCTTCGCACTTCCTTCTGTGGAACCCATAGCACTTACCCCGTCCCTGTCCCTTCTCTCTCTCCCTGCACTTGCACATTCGGAATGCTTACAAGGCCTAGTAGGACCTCCCCTTTCTTGTTCATCAGTTTATTCTAGTTGCCTTTGGTCCCATGTTCCCTCCCCGTGGACCCTTTGAAACACAATTTCTTGATGTATAAGCACCTTATAAATGCACAATAAATAAAAATAACATTTTCATATTTCAACAAATTGGTCCCAAAATGTCCAGTTTTGGAGGGTCCTCGACAAACGTTTGGTTTAGGAAATGTCCTCCAAATCCATCAAGCAAATCAAACGTTATTAGCTGCTCTCAATCTCTCTGCTACAAAGCACCAAGATCGATATGAAGATGTTAAGGTGCAGGGGGCACCCCGTTGTCTGTCGAATATTACTAGTGGATGGATTTACCCCAAACCAGAAAATGTAAGTACAATTTGGTTTCCAAAATTTCAGCCAAATCCATCATGCAAGTCAAATGTTAATAACATAATTTTTCGAGTTTCCTATGGAAATTGATACTCTCCATAACTATAGTGTGGCAACCGCCAAATTACAATATATAAATATATATCATAGATTTTCCCAAAATGTTATTGCTAATAACTTTTGACTCGCTGGTTGGATTCCGATGAAATTTTCCTTAAAATAATGTTGTCCTGGTCCCCCAAACTGGACATTTTGGGAACAATGTATTATAAGGTTAAAAGGTTATTGAGAAAACAAAAACCACTGCATTCGGCGTACTCCCATTCTTTTTCTTATTGAGAAAAAGTGCATAGATTGAATACCTGTAGCGTGAAAACTGCTGAACGCATTTGGGCCAAATAAGAAACAACTTGAGCCAAAAGTGCTGCAAATAGGCCTTCGGCTGGTTTGGAAAACATTAATTCAGTAGTTTTTAAATATTCATTGGAGAAGTGGGTTACCTGGTCCCATAAATCGTATATATATATTTATCCTATAATGCTCTGCAATAGAGATTCTGGGAGACTATTAAAAATGAAAAGCTGCCGTTTTTTTTGCTCGATGCTAGTGATTCCAGCAGTAATATCCAGGGAAGACGAAAATTAAAAGTGTCCAAAATGCTATTTTCAGAAGGAAAATTGGTATTTTCACATCAGGCTAGAGGTGGGGAGGTTGAAAGACGACAACATACAAGCTGAGAAAGTTGGAGGTGGACTTGGGAGCACCTTTGGAATAGAACATGTGTTACTTATCAGGGAAATACTGGGGGAATCTTGCGAGATTACTGCAGTAATGTCACCAGAAGCTCTTAGAAAAGAAAATACACCACACAAAGAGTAAAAGGGGATATTGGCAGAGACTCAGGGAGGAAAAACACAATAGAGGGGGTGGAGGGACCAGGAAAAGAGGAGGGGGCACATGGTGAGTGCCAGTGATGATAGGGAAGACTTTTTCATTGTCAGGCCTTTTCCCGTGACTTCAGGAATCAGAAAACATTACTTTATGGCTGAAATCAGCATTCTCTGGAAATGATTGCGGGAATAGGAACCTGCACAGATCACAGTCACTAGGCATGGGATAATTTGTGCAGCATATTAAATTGACACAGCAGTGGCCAGTGGAATACAACTTGCACGGCCAGATCAAGTGCCAATAGGCATTGATAGTGGGCTACTGGAAATGGCCAAAGGGCAGTGGGTCCTAAGGTCACTAGGGGTTTTTGGGCCTCAGGAGGTAGGCCATGGCCAGTGGCCTTATCTCTTAAAATCCTTAGTATAACGTGTACTGTGGCCACTGCCGAAGGCTGTGTGCACTGGCCATGGCCGAATGCTATGGCTAGTGGGCCAAGAAGAAACTAGAGTAAAACAGAGCTTTGAAATTCAGTTAAAGATTTTAACTTAAGAAAGAGTTAAGGTGATCAAATTTATCGCAACAAAACCCTAAAACCCTTGAAATTCAGCTGGTGTGGGAAATGAGGGCCATCTTAACTCTGCGCCCCCCTCCTTACAAAGCCCATGAGCACATACATGATATCACAGAAGGGAATAGGCATGGCACATAAAATGACATCATAGGGACATCAGCAGGGGGTGCGGATTTAAGATGATCATCACTTCCCACATCTGCTGAATTTCAAGGGTTTGTTTTTGCGATAAATATATATTGATTAGGAATGTCCACACCTCTTCAGCATTAATCGCACCGTACCTGCTCTGCACTTCATATAGCAAAGCAGTAAAAGTCTGTTTTCTATGGAGCATCACTTGCATTTCGATGCATTTATCACTGGAACCCACCCTTGTTCACCAAAGCCAGCTTGCGGTTATGTAAAGTCAGAATGGGCCAGTTAAGGGTGTATACTCTGCTGGCACAAACTGTAGCATACTGCCCTCTGGGTGCGCCTGTGACCCCTGGAGCAAAACAAAGTCCCAACTCATTTACACAATCACTTATCGTCACCGAAATAAGGAAGGCCCTCTCTCCTGCAATGCCTATCAAAGTCTTGCTCCATTTTTGCTTTAACTACAACATACGCGATCATCCCCTACATTAGTCAGAGCAAGTGTTAACATTTATGTTGCCGACTCAGCATGTATTTTTCAGAGGAATTCAATGTTCAGCTGTAGCATCCACATTTCACGAAACATTCTGTGTTAATCTGTTTTTTTACATGTTTGTTTGTTTATTTATAGAGCGCGCCTCCCCCGTAGGTATCTGGGCACATTACAAGAATATGCAGTTTCTTAGTTGCAATACAAGAAAAATTACAAGATATAATATAAAGGTTTACAGGTTATAATGCAATACAATAAGATAGAAGACAAGGGGCCATTGTTGATAGTTAAAATACTGTAATGTACAGGGAGACAGAAATGGCACTGGAGCTATATTTCAGGTTAGGGATAGCTAACAAAGTGGAAGGTCTTTGGAGGTGAACCAAAGTTTGATGTCTTTCCTAAAATTGTGGAAGGATTAGCCAGTTCATAAGGTGGAGGGTAGGGAGTTCCAAATGTGGGCAGCCATGAGAGGAAAGCTACTGCCACCTGCCTTCTTCAGTCTGACCCTGGGGACTCTAAGGCCGCCTGAATTGGTAGTTCTGGTAGGTCGAGAGGGATTGTTCCTGATGAATTCTTCGGTAAGGTACAGAGGGGCTGTGTTGTTGAGGCATTTGTGAGTCAGAGAGGCTGTTTTGAGTTGAATACTGTCCTTGATGGATATCTAATTGTTGTACCGTCTGTACACTGCAATGTGTTGTCTTCTGGATATTTATTTGTTAGCTCCTATGTATAGGGTGTTACAATAGTCGATTTTGGAAAGGATAAGAGCTCTCGCCAAGGTAATGCAGCTTTCTGTGGAAAGAAATGGTTTACAGGCATGGATCAGTTTACACGTGTAAGCTGTCGCCGCAGCCGTGGCACTAACTTGTTTGCGCTGACTCAGGGGGGAGTCTTAAGTAGAAACCCAGGATTCAGACCTCTGTCATTGCCATCAATGTTGAAAGAGAGGTATTAATTGCTAGTTTCTTCTGGTTGGCGGGAGTGGCTAGGAGTAGCAGCTCAGTCTTCTCATCACTCATACACAAACCGTGTGTGGCCATCCAGGCCTGAATGATGAGATAGATTTTGTTAACCAGAGGTAGATCCCTCTCATAGTCGCCTGCCAGGGGTATGAGAATCTGGGTGTCATCTGCATAATTAGTGTAGGTGACACCCAGATAGTTTAGGTCAAACAGTGGTTTGGTGAATACATTATACATGGTGGGCGAAATGCAGGATCCTTGCGGGACACCACAGGTTATCGGGATGGGATCAGCTGCTGCCAAAGATGAAACAACTCAAATCGATCTGTTGCTTAGGAAAGATTGGATCCATGCCGTTGCTTCTTCTAAGAAATGGGCCGCTGATGATAGGTGTGTGTAGAGTATATTATGATCGACCAGGTCAAAAGCGGCTGACAGATCTGGTACGGCCATGGTTGGTTTGTCTCTGGATATAGGTGACCGACAGGGTAGGAGGCCTAGTGTTCAAGGTCAGTGGTGATGATCCACCAGTGACGTTACACGTGTAGTATGAAGCACGGTGGACTCAGTGTGCGAGTCAGGAAGGTTAGTGGCTGAAATTCAGCGCTGATGACTAAGGCCTTTGGAGATAGTCTGTCAGGGGCAGGCCGATGTGGGCACAGGCAAAGTAATTTGGAGGCAGAATGAGCACTCTCACCTGGGATAATGCTGTTGCTCGCCATGGCGAACAGGAGCAAACAGGGCCTTTTCTGTAGACCGGCTTCCGCCTGCCGGCAGATGTGGCTGATTATAGTAAGATACGGTTGCTTGGCAATGACCAAACTGCCTCGTTCTGGGGCCACGTTGTGCTCGCTATTTGTGTATCAGGTGGAAAATTAGACAAAGATGGCAAAACAAGCGTTGCTGAAGAAAATAAGCACAGCAATGTAGTTGTACCGCGGCGGACACCAAGAGTGCTCAGTTACACAGTGGCCTCACCTCTTTATGTCAGATTAGGAGAGTGAAGAGTGAGGGGCACAGCGAGCAAAGGAGGCACTGTAGGCTGCAGCGGTCACACAACAGTCGATCTGCAGACAGCTCCAGGCAGTGGTTCCCGCAATGGTGGGAGAAGGGCTCCTGCCCTCTCCACCTCGAGTGGAAGATGTGAGATTCGCTGCAGGGTAATTTTTTATGTTATGAAGTGCATAGTTCACCTGAAGGTTTCATAGTGCTATTGAGAGAAATGTGAAATGACAGTTTATTCTAATCTGGAGAAATAGATCAAATTAAATAGATCACTTTTCATATGCCTGCAGAGGGTTAAGTAGTTAGGTTTGGAATTCCATAGCTTTGCAGCTTGTATTGTGAAGGATCGTCCCCCATTCTTTCTTTCTTAGAGAGGGCATGGTTATGCGCTTTTCCTGGTTTGCTCTCAGGGGACGATTAGATCATAGGCACGTATTCTTGAAAACAACTCGTTTTTTCACTGCAGCCAGTTTAATGTTCTTAGCAACAAGCGAGTTTGTAACTTGTGTAGTGCGAGATCATTGCATGTTATCCATTTTCTTAACATATTCTTCTCGACTTATTTTAACAAACATGTGATTATCATTGTTGCATCATTCTTAATAACTTTCACACATGCATGTTTGAACCATATTTTTTAGCTACTGTTTGTTGTGTCTATACTTTTTCGAACATGCCTCTTCTGTTGACTGTCATGACTATTACATTTTTTATCTACCAAGTATATTTCAAATTTACAAAGGATGGTCTTCACGCATTCGAGCACATTGATGAAGAAATGAAAGCAAGACAAAGTCAAGAGCTACTGGAGCACGGCATTGGCAGTGAAGATGAATTTCCTGAACCTGAATCAAGTAGAATTTACAATGAAAAGAAAACAGAACAAAAATCTTCCACAGCAAAGTGTCTAGTGGAGGCAAACATAATTGTGACGGTAGAACTGAGCAAAATAATCCTATACAATAACTAGTTTCGCTTTGGAAATAAATTGTTCCTAGTGATTCCATTGACAGCCAAACCATCGACAACCATACCATTGACAAAAAAAGCATCTAAAAAAAACATTGAATGCATTTTTTTTATTTTATTTTTAAATGGGGGGTTACCCTCCAGCCCCCCTTTTTCAAAAACATTAAAACACATTTTTACTAAACTAAACCCTTCACCATTTAAAAAAAATGCATTCAATGGGGTTTTTCGATGCATTTTTTTCAATGGTATGGTCTGTCGATGCTTTGGATTCAATGCAATGACCAGATACCAAAAAAATACTATTTACAGACATCAGGGACTTCGATGGGCTCAGTGCTGGCCCTAGGTAATGCAAATCTTTGTATGTATGCCTTTGAAACGACACATGTCCTAAAACAAGAAAAATGGTCACACAGCCTAGCAGTGTGGAAAATATGTATTAATTTATTGTTGACATCTTTGGATTCTGAAAAGGCACGCAAGATGAACTTGACATATTCTTCACCCACCTGAACTCCTGTCATCTGCGGATTAAATTCACATTGGAAATAGGCAACCTTAGCATACAATTTCTAGATGTAGAGGTAACTCTTAGCTACAACAAATTGGTAACTACAATTTATCGCAAACCGACCGATGTGAATAACACATTACATTAGGCTAGCTTCCAGCAGCAGCATCGCAAAGACAATTTACTGCTCAGCCAATATCTAAGAATTAGAAGGATAATCTCAGATGAGATAAACTACGAAGAAACATCAAAAGTCGTAACTGAGTGATTCAAACAAAGAGGATATTGAGAAAAGACATTAGATAAGGTTAGGCAAAAATGTACTTTTTAACAACGATGAAAGCCCTTTTAGGACTTAAGAAACACAAAGATAGCCCCACACTCATACATCGAATGACATTTTCCAAACAAAGCGTACACATTTCATGACTACTAAAAAAAGAACTGGAAAATCCTACAGCTTGACACACAACTGGCTAGACTTTTTCCGAAACCTCCGATGGTGGCTTACACAAGAGGTAGGGACACTCTAGTAAAAGTTGAAAAGGTTACCACTCCCAGACAGTCTTTTTTACCTAAACCAAAACAAAGTACCTTTCCGTGTTTGAATTGCAGCAACTGCAATAACATCCAAAAAGGTGACCATGTGAGCCACCCATGCACTGGACGGAAGATAACATTGAGGCAATTCACCACTTGTGACTCGAAAAATGTCATATATGGACGGATTTGCCCATGTGGCAAACACTTTGTATGGAAAGCTACTAGAAAAATCAAGGAATGGATCAATGAGCATAAGTAGAACATACAGACAAAAAAAACCAAAAATCTCCAGTAGCCAGACATTTTGGAGAAATGAGGAAATGAGACACACACGGTTGCAACTAAAGTTTGCTGTGCATGAACAGATATACAGACCACCTAGAGGAGGGAATCTTAATTGATTTAATTGCAAAAACTGAAATGTTCTGGATCCATAAAAGGGATTCCCTCAAACCATCAGGCATCAACAAGGAATTCTCCTAAGCCCCTGTCATATAGAAAAGATGAGGGTGCAGAAGTACACAATCATGCTGGGAGCACCTACCGAAAGGAACCCACATATAAAGACTTGATGTACTTGTTGAATTAGCCTATTGCTATTTATTGCACATGATCTAATGTTGGAAAAATTGACCATGACATTCATGGGATTTGAGTTTATCTCCTACAGAGACCCAATGATGACAACATGAGATGACACATAAATGATTTATGTGGAATTTAATAATAGTTAAACGTGATTATATGTTATTACATGATAAGATGCTTCAACTAATTGAAGATGATGAACGTATCTGTATGATTCATGGAATAATTGAATCAATGTACTAACTACATATCAAGAGATACTCAAACTAAAGGATTATGATGATTTTGAAATTGTACTTACAGGAAGAACCAATAGTTCCTTGGACATAATCTGAGGAGATGAATTACTGCATAGGTGTTGGCTGACTATATGCTTGCAGTTCACTGATGGATGAATCCAAGCCATGAACTTGGTTCTACTCACCTGGTGATGGTGACAGAGCAGAGTCAGATGCCTGACATAGATTGGGTGCCTGATCAGGTGCAAAATTCAAAATAGAAGGGTTTTATGAGTTTTCTTTGTTGGGGGTACCCCTTGGGAGAATGCATAAAGTCTGCTGCAAACCTTTTGGTTCCTTGGGACAGCAAAATGAGCACTCTGTGATTTTAATTCTTTTAAATGTTCCTGAAACTTCTCTTAGACATCTTTCAGAGCTTTGGTCTTTGGCTCAGAGTTCAGTTTAGTGGCTTCTGCTTAAAAATCAAAGACGCAATGCCACTGTTGTTGGTGTTCTTTTGATCCCAACGTTTCTAGGGTACCTGGTAGGTATAAAATGTGGTTCGAATCAAATGTACCTTTGTCTGGGAATAGCCTATTGTGATCACTACTAGTACAATAGTGCCTTTTATCCAGAAATGTACAAGTCTTGGGTGAGTAGTGATTGTACATGAAATAGGTTTGACTCCCCTTTGAGAGGGAGTAGCAATTGCTTCAACCTAATTGATTCCATTCCCACTGGGCAAGACAAGTAAGAGTGTACTGAAGAAGTCAGTGCCACTTTTTTGCAATGCGTCAATCTATTCCATAAAGCGCACCACTGGACCAGCATGGATCATTTGGTCACCCAGTAACAGCACTCCACACAGCAGCATGCCAAGCGACTGTTCCTCAGTAATTAGTTTCTCACTTCCCAATAATCAGGCCCCATGCAGTAGCATCGAGACACTGTTATTTCCCCCGTTACATCCCACATCATTACCAGTCAAGCAGCCCAGAGAAAGGGTATTGAAGGGATGGATGTTACACACACAAGAAGAGGAGCCAACAGCCTGATCAGTTTCATTACTAGTATGGGAAGAACGGAAATCAAAGTCTTCACCAAAGACACACTTCCCAAAGCAGCACATCTATGGCTGCAAAAATGAACTGGCTTGTGAGATGGGTGAACAGACGGACAACAAACTCTTGCACCTGGGTACTTTTCGGTGCCCAAACTCTGCCACCATCCCTAAAGTAACACATATTCACTGTTATAACATCTTGTGGGACTTGTAGAAGACAAACACTGGCTGTCCGGTGGTTTTTAATTGTGCACAGACCTTTGTTTTTTGGCATTCATTCAAGAATCACATAAGCAGGCCTCCAAATAAGGTGCGTACTAGGCCTTTTTACGCAAAAAAATCTTGAAAATAAGACAGCTTTATTATTTTCCTGTGTACATTTACACACACGTTTAGAACAGAGGGCAGTGCAAAGGTTAGGTTACTTGACAGAAACCAGAAGGTTTCTTTTGATTTTTATCTGCATGGATAGAATTGCAAGCCATGGATATACATCTCTGAAACACAATGGGCCTCATTACAAATGTGGGATAAGGCAATAACAGCACCGGTAGTGCTACCAGCGCCATTGTTACCAAACCGCCACATTACGAGTTCTGCTTGCGGGTGCCGCTCTGCACACCTGATCAGACCAGGCGTTGAGAGCAGCACCCGCGAGCAGAACTTGTGATAACGGTGCCAGTACAACCATGCTCCCCACTCCCATTCTGCACTATGGGGCAGAATGGGGATCGGGAGCCCGGCCATACCGGCACCCGCGAGTGGGCAATTACCAGCCCATTCAACTCGTAACAGATAGCCAGTTTGGCGGTAGCCTTGCCCTTATTAAGGGCACAGCTACCGCCAAACCCATAATGAGGCCCAATGTATTTCTCTCAAACCTTTCAAAAAAAGAAACTGCACACTGTGATAAAAGGAATGGCTTATTTCCATTAAGCTTCTGCTGTGTTACTGCTCGTGGAGCAAACAGAAGCATTGTGCATATTTATTTTCCTAGTATTTTAGGATTGCAAAATTAATAAGATGAAAGTTGCAATTGAGAATTAATATTTTGTAACAAATTAGGCTTCTTTTTTTCCAGTGAAAGCAAACTAGTTTTGCACAATTGTATTTTTTAGTGTTCCTGTGCTGTGTGCATAATCATGCGGGGCAGATCATTTTTACACGTGTAATTTAATTTACACTCTAATTATAAAAACAGTGTGTAATATGATGACTAGTTTACATCCATTTAACCTTGCCATCAATTGGGTACATTACTATAAATGGTCAGTGGCAGCAGAGTCTTTGTTCAAGGGTGAGCGACTGTCATTACACCAATCACAGATGTTCTAGCCTCTCAAATCTTCAAGACAACAATTAAAACATCCAAAACTTGACTCTCCAGGAAGTGCAAGTGCTGTTAAAAAACAAGCAAATGCAAGTTACATTTGTAATTGAAATAGAAACTCAGCAAAACATGTCCCTGTGATAATCCAAATAGGTATTTAACTTTATGTAGCGCTTCATACATGCTTCGTCCAACATCTAGGCACTGTGATTATTATACCTCAGCCGATACTCAGCTAACCGACCGCTGAAGGATGTAAGCCAATATGATAGCTCAGCCGGTTGGGCACTTGTTGCTACAATCTATGCGTGATCTGTAGGTTGCAGGTTCGAATCCCGGCAAGGCCAACTTGGCGCTTCGTCCTTTCAAGGTCGATAAAGGAGTACCGACTTCGGTTTGGTGGAAATTGTAATAAATATGTTCTATGTATTGCGCTTTTCTCAAAAGCGTTATATAAATAACCATTTGACCATGAGATTAGATATCGAATTTATCATGGAGTCCTTGCCTCTCTGCACCGTTGTATCATAACATTGGCATACCATAAGGTAGTAATAGCTCCAGGAAAAGAGGACTTTCGTTAAACATCATAAGATAATTCTGCTATCGAACCTCAAGACATGCTACACAATTCATGTTTGTTTTATTATGTAATTGGCTAGCTGTTTGTGTTTTCAACATTTAAATATATACAGGGGAGATCAAATGGCCAGACCTTAGAGAAATAATGAAAGATGTATTCTGCCACAATGCAGAAAGCTGCCGCATAGTAATGATTTCCAAACAGTTATTTGCACACGTTGGCTGGATGTCACATACATTTTACTCTCTTGCAAAGGAGAAAAGTAATTTTTACCCTCTTAAAATCACATTAACTCTCAAAATTTAAAAATAGGGAATAAAATACTCCCACCTCAAAATCTTATCTGGAGCACTTCACATAAGGACAGTTACTGTCTCCCTGGGCTGATGTTGTACCCCTGTAAACATTGTGCATGGATGCAAAGTGCAACTTTTAGTATTTTGTTTCTTCTTCTTCTTCTGGCTGCTGGGTGTCTCCTGACCAGTCAGTGGTTCGTATTTGTGAATTATCTTTTTAACAGATACAGAATAACAGTTACCAGAGACAGGCATATTAAAACAGGACTGAAATAGAACAATTGGAACATAAATATTTACCAAACAAGTCTCTCAATACAAAAGCTCTCTTCCAGTTGCCATGTATGCTCCCCAACCTACAGATATCTCCCTCAGCGAGTGTGAGGAATTCGACCATCTGCACAGGGAGTGTGCGCTTGCCTAGCCTTCAAAAACAACTTTTGTAATGAAAATGAATGATGGGTGATCACCCTCAGAAAATATGTGGAGCTAATCCGCAAACATTTTCCTCTGCTCACTGGACAACAAACGCATAGTCATGTGTACTCTGGGGGGACATTTAGCTGGAATATGACAGCCACGGGTACATCAAAGCATCTCAGGAAGGGGCCATGGCCAGCCTAATTCAAATATCAAAGACTCCATGGAACCTCCCTCTCTATTGTTCAAGTTCTGCTGCTGGCAGCGCATACTGATGACAGTTAATTGAAACTGCACTCTGATAGGCCTGATAGGAGAACTGACAAAAGGGGACAGGAAACCCCAACACAAGGGACGTCATTTAGGGGTTGCCAGAGGTCTCTCTTGCTACCCCTAAAAAGAAAAGTGTCTTTTTTTATGCAAGCTGCCGGGCTGCTTCCAGCACCATGTGGATCTTTGCTTCTGGAGTGGCAGGCTTTCTTGTTCAGGCATCTTAAAAAAAAAAAGGGGTTCCACTCTTTCACTAATGGCTCAAAATAAGAAAGAATAGCAATACCAAATAATGTGTCTTTCTGGAATTCTAAACAATAATTGCTAGACTTATTTAAGGTTTATTTCAGGCTCACTTCAGGGGGTGAGTCACTGATTTCGTCTTTTCTTAAACACCTCAACTCACCCTTTCATCCTTCTGAGGTCAATAAATGAGTACCAACACAGGTTGGGGGATATTGTATGTATATTTTCTCAATATAAAGCGCTCAGGTGTAAGTTCTATATAATAACACATCATTATCATTTGGCCGTGGACATTTGCTTGCATTCACAGTAATTTGGTAATGCGGGCCTATTCACACTGATCTTAACGATACATATGACGATCCATTTTTGTATGAAATGTATATCACATTATAATGATATCGTAACCCTATGTTTTGTAGTGTACTTAGGAGCAATGCTATGTGATGCCACTTACTATTTTGTCAAGGAGTGAAAGGTCTTGTTCCATCGCTTCGCGCGATATCATTTCGGTGGGGTAAAATTACATCACTTCATGTGAACGTCATCAGCGGTCAAGAGTCATGTGATGTCACTTCCGCTACACCTGGCATTTTGGTGAAATGACGTCCCTGCCAAACACCTTTTTGATATGCAATTTGTCAACTTGAAGCTATCTCCCACTCCTCTTTATGAAGGGCACTGACTGGCATGTCTGGGATACCTGTTTATAATAGGCAACCCCTGCAGTGAGACCCCTTTTCAGAGGGAAGAAGAATATGAATAGATGGAGACAGAAAGTCTGTTCACGCCACAAACTTCAAGGGAGACCTGCGATTGATCAGGCGTCACAGAGGGTTTATAGTCATAAATCAAATACAATAATGTCGAAGGTCAAAAAATTGAAAAAATAATGTAGAAAAAAAGTCACATTTCTTTTTTATTACGTTTTTTATTCAAAATGGGGGAACCCAAAACAAATAAAACATTTTACCTTTTTTCGACATTATTTTTTCAAAGTTTTTGTAATTCAACATTATTCATTCGATTTTATGACTGCACACCGTCACAGAGAGCTAATTTAACCAGCAAGACACTTTGATTTATTTATTTATTTTAATAGTTTTTTAATAATGTGCCTAATACCGTACCCGAGTTCGGTTTCAAAGCACAAATCCAAGATTCAAATCTCCAAGACCAGCCCGTTGCCCATTCCCCCGGTGCTATCCTACGTTCACAACAAACAGGAAGATGGGTGGGGCTTAGCAATACATGTTGTCATCCCTTACCTTTCCTGTTGCAAAGCACTCTGGTTATGACCTCATGCATAACAGAAGATTGTTGGTGGGGACCCAGTATGGGTTCATTAAGGTAGTCTTATTTTGCACCAATCAATGGGGCCCATTTGGCTTTAAAAGAGGGTTAAGCCCCTCTTTTGGCAGATCACCCGACGACTTCGAAAGGAGTAAGAAAAAGGACTCATTTGGACCCTAGCTGAAGGTATAGTCTGCCTTACAGCTTCCGCCATAGAAGGAAGGCCACAATTTCTAAGAGGGAAGCAAGATCCCTCCCCTAAACATCTCCCAGGGAACAGAGGGAGATACTAACCTCAGAGGACCCATCCAGCAGCTCTAGAACCAATACCCAGCAAGCTGACAGCATACCCTACTAGGTTCTGCCAGCAAGCTTCCTAGGTGGGAAGTGCCGGAGAGTCTCTGAACAAAGGACAAGTCTGTTGCCTGCAAACACTCTCCTCAGCTTTGGGCAGTCCGCCTTAAAGAGACAACATAAGCCCTGCGAAGGAGTGCCACAACAAGCATCAACCAGTGTCCATCTTTTGAGGACAATTTGGAGACAGTCGAACCCTCGAACTGCGACCGGCTGCAGCACTGACTGTTGACATGCTGTAGTCACTAAAGCCATCCGAGACGTCTCGACCTGTGTTCCAAGTCCGCCAACCAGCACAGAGACAACGACTCTTGCCCCCAAGCTGCCATGTAGGCCAGCCTGCAGCCGTCCATCCAGCCTCACTTGCCGAACTGCTTGCCGCCTGATACCCGCAGCTGTCTCCCGTCTTGAACTCTGTAGCAGGAGCTGCAAAGCATCCTGGAACTGACTCGACACTGTTGAGCATCACGATCATCTCAAGCACGAGGTACATTGTGGTTCTGTCCCCCTGGTCCTTCTCCGAAGGCCCCAGTGACCATTTACGACCCCTTGCTCCCTTGGTGCTGAAACCAAATAACCTTGAACAATTAAGACTGGTTGCTTTACCAACTACCCTCCTGTCAGTATCCAGCGTGCATCCCTTTCCTTCGTGAAACTGTCTGTCTTCTGCGTTCCTTTACAGTGTGGGTTGTATTTTGTAGTGTTCTAAAGCGGTCTGTTGTAATAATAATAAAGTAGATATTGTTATACAACATTGACTGGACAGTCCCTTTTATCATTGGGTCATAATTTGTCATGAGCACTACTCCCGAGGAGCCAGGACTGGCCCAGCACCCCCGGAAGCAGACCCTTCTTCCACATCTCCAGACCCAGCATACCCCTACAGGGGCCCTTTGGACCGTGTCCTGGCGCCTTTGGCCGGGCTCATATTGATAAACTGTGTAATAATGCTTGGGTGGACTTACCTGAGGCAGACCATGCTGCATACTTACCCAGAACAATCCAGTCTGGCTGAAGTCCCCAGCCATCAGGGCTGGGAGGAACTATTTCCTCTATTCAGGAACTCTTTTCTTACCTGGGTGGGGCCGGTGGAAGAACACACACCTGAAGCACTTCTCTGCTATTTAAACCACGCGCGATGGAATACACGTGCTTCGCGTTATTCTGCATCAGCAGCAGGACGCTCACCGAGTCGGCTCCTGCATCCTGGCTCCTGACACGCCCGCCAGCACCCAGAACACCTGCAAACAGACAAGAAAAGAGAAGGCGAGCATTAGAAATTACTTACCGGAATCCGGCCTCAGCAATCCTACCTCCGACGATCCTGCAAAGGAAAGGTACAAGATTTGCAGCGCTTTCAAAAGCTCGCAGCCGCGCCGCCTTGCCTTACCCATCCGTGGCCTCGCCGAACTCCACCGCGGCCACGACGCCGGCAGCATCTCGGCACCTGAAAAACAGAAAAAGACAGTCATTAGAGGTGCCCGCTCTAAAGCGGCCACATTTCTTCCACTTACTTACGTGCCTCATCACGCGCGACAGTGGCTGTGTCGCCGGCAGCATCTCGGCACCTGTAAGCTGAAAAAAACAATCATTAGAAGTAAGCAATCGCTTTTCTTTCACTTACCTTCCTCCACCGCGACTACGACGCCAGCTACATCCCAGCACCTGCATAAGAGGAATACATGGCGAGCACTAACTAAGCACGGAGAACAAATACTCACCAAGAGACTTACCAGCTTTAGGTTTCTGGGCCCCGGCTCCTGTGGAGAAAAGACACTCATACTTACGGCTACCGTTGGAGAAACGAAGGACACAGTGTCCGCAACTATTTCCCATCCAGTGACGTAACTGGATTCTACGCACCCCTGCACCTGAAGCAGGATGGAGAGCTCATCTTTACAATACCTAAGGTGAGAGCTCGCAGAAACCAAGTTGGGGGTCAAGAAGAGTGAGAAACGGGAGATTGGTGGGAACACATATCCACCCCAGCTGGTAATCAATCCCTTTTCTTCCACCTGCAGAAAACTTACTC
The DNA here is from genome assembly GCF_040938575.1 of Ambystoma mexicanum. Classification (NCBI taxonomy): domain Eukaryota; kingdom Metazoa; phylum Chordata; class Amphibia; order Caudata; family Ambystomatidae; genus Ambystoma; species Ambystoma mexicanum. Next base: position 1,246,621,585 of record NC_090922.1, on the reverse strand, counting down.
TACAAGCCAGGCAATCCAAATTCGGAGGCCCCGTCCAGAGCATCTTCCGGGCCCTGCGCCTCACGATAGAAGAAACGGTAGCAGTCCAGTTCGGGTCAGCGTCTCTGTGGGAATCAGGTGAGCGTTACATAATTGTATTTTTTTTATAGATTATTGTGCTATAGTTAAAACATAACGCTTCAGCACCAGCACAACATAAAATACATACATTTTAATATATATTACATTCATTAATAAAACAACTAAGTCATAAAACATCATAAAATACATAATTCATAATCGCTTAGGGACTAAATCATATTCATATGGTGCCAATCAACTGACCATTACACTATTATCAATCAGCCTCAGTGCCTCTTTCCAGATATAAAAGGCCCAGCCATAAAAACAATTGACCAAGCACAATAAATATTATTCCAAAATTGAAAGGATAGAACCAAAAAACTCATGATTTGTATCTGGGGAATACCCCTTATTATATATGTTGGTCATTATCAGACAACTAGTGAGTACATGGCAAGAGGTTTCAATGGTCAAATTACATAACCTACATATCCTTTCTTCATAAGGACTACCCCTCCACCTACCTAGATGTTGATTAGTTATTAGTTATAATATGCTTTAATTGCGTGTTAGAGAGTTTGGTCAAATAATAGCAAGGCTTGTTAGGGTGGAAACTCTGACCTGCATATAAGAACACAATTTTATTGACGATAACTTAGTCAGAGACCCAAAAAACAGTTTTATTTTTTAATAATCGCAAACCCTGGGGGCTGTCCATCATGTCACTGAAGGTTATTCCAATAGAGACTAAAGAAGATGATTCCAATGGCACTCACGGGGGAACTCTAAGTATAGACCTCAAGATTTTCCCTTCCAAGACTTCCAACCAAGAGCTCTTGTCCTCAGACAGGAAAACAGCGCCATATAAGATCCCTGGAATAATAGAGGTGCAATAAACAAAAATCATACCTTCCAGGCTTGACCCACAGTGCCTACAAATACATTTCCTAAGCACCAACCACTTACTCATAATCTTCGGTAGAAAGAAGTCATGGAAGGCCCTATTACTTGGATGGAGTTTAATATGAAAACCCAAGTATAGGTAATTTCTCACAACTTCGATTGGGGAAGTGTTAAGGCTCCAAGTAAACCCAACATCACTTTTTAGATCCAGTCGTAGATTGCATAATTTTAGTTTTACATATATCAATTGCTAGGTCATTTTGTCTAGCATAAAGAGTCAGAGCTGTAATTGATTGCTGCAACCTGATCAGTGTCTGATCCATTAAAACAGTATCAACTGCATAGCTTAGCCATGGGATGGGTTCTCCACCAATTGAGGGTGGGAAATTGTCTGAGGTGTATAAATTACACCGGATAGTTGCAAGCGCACAGCCCTGTTTTAAACCAACACTAGTCTCTGTAGACTGGTTCAAATGCTCCTCTCAGTTAGTACGAATTCTAACAGTAGTATCCGTGTATAGAGACATGATAAAGTATAACAATTGTGGGTCAATATTCCATTCCCGCAAATTCAACCAGAGAAAAGAGCGATTAACAGTATTGAAAGGCTTACCCTCTTTACATACGTCATTCAATCTCACGCTTAACAACGCACTGATGTTGTGCGTAGTAGCATGATTCTTGCGAAAACCTGTTTGCCATTTATGCATAGTTGTTTGTTTTGTGCCAAAGCGTGCCCTTTTTAAAGACTGCATTCAGAATGCAGGTCTGTCAAAACTCCATGGACTAATACCGGTCTGCCACATATCAACAAACAAATCCTAAAGAAAACACAACCACATATCAGGGTTGGACCTAATCACTACATTGACCAACACATCTGGGCCAGGAGCTCTAGAATTTTTAAGGGCTTCTATAAACAGCAAGATGTCCAGCCGATCAAAATCATGCACTCCATTAACTTTACATCTCTGTATCTGATTACTAATACTAGGAGCGGTAGCTTTATAGCAAAGTGCTGTGATGAAAGTCACCCCATCCCGTTCTGAGGCCGTGACCTTGTCACTTTTAGAGCTTCCGGCACAGAATTGCCTAATAAGAGACCAGAACTTTTTGTCATCATTGTTCCTAAGAAGATCTGCAACAGCTTCTATCTAAATCTGCCTGCCTCTACTTTCCGCCCACTCCAACTCATCCAGAACAGGACTGCGAGACTTGTCCTTGGCCTTAAGCCCAGGGATCGTAACTCTCCAGGACTGAAATCTCTGCACTGGCTCCCAGTGCCTGCGAGGATCAAATTCAGAACCCTCTGCATTGTCCACAAAGCCTTCAGGGGCCTGGGGCCTCAATAACTTCTACTCTCTCTTCCTAAATATCTTCCCTCTCGAGCTCTTCCCTCATCTGCCTCCAACTCCCTCAGGGTCAGTTGCTTCTCGAAGCAACGAGTGGGTGGTGGATCTCTTTCTTCGGCTGGGACCTCCCTCTGGAACAGCCTCCCTGCCTCCCTGAAACTTGAGGAGAACCATCTCCGGTTCCGGAAGCACCTCAAAACCTTTCTCTTTGCTTCTGCCTTTTCTCCTCCTCTCCCCTGCTGACCTCCTGGCTGAAACTGAATCTGCACTGGTGACCTGGCCATCCTCTGTTCTCGGCCCCAGGTCCCTCGCCCGCCAGTTCACGCACACCAGAACTGCCTGCCTGGCAACCCCCGCACTTGGGGGCTGTTTCTGTAACCCTACAGTCCCACTACCAGCTCTTAACACCTGATGTCTGCACTTACCTCTGCACTTGCCACCTGTTGGCTGTTACTTTTACTTATTGTTATTATTCTATGCCAATGTACGGCACTTCCCTTCCTCCACACTTTCTCCCTTCCCCCTTCCCATGTACTTGCGCAATCTGAATGACACCTGGCCTAGTAGGATCATTGTCTGTCCTCCCTTTGTACCCCCTCCCTTGCCTCGTCGCGCCTTGAAACACTTGTGTATAGGCGCGTTATAAATGCCATATCATATCATATCATATTGCACAAGAACACCCAGTTATCATTTAACAATCTCTTTTGATCACAGCTCTGGTACTCTATACTCTCTTTTCCCTTCCTGAATTGCCACATCAAATTGTCCACTGCAAGTGTCTGAACAAGGTTAAACATGCAGGTGGAAGCATAAGTGTTTCACCAAGAAATTCATTAGGTCTTGGAAGTTCCACACAATAATTCTTAGCCAATTCAAAGTGGTAATACCATGAGTAGTGAAAAAACTAGAATGCCTACTGACATTGGTATCAGGCCAGATAATACGATTATGTCGATTGTTTAACGACTACCTTCCTGTCAGTATCCAGTGTGCATCTCTTTCCTGAAACTGTCTGGCCTCTGTGTTCCTTTACAGGGTGGGTTGTATTTTGTAGTGTGCTAGAACTGTCTGTTGTAACAATAATAAAGTAGATAATTGTATACAACCTTGACAGAACAGTCCCTTTTATCATTGGGAAATAATTATATTTTTCACTGTGTTGCAACTAACCGATGATCCACAACCTTGCGGAGATAACCCTGCCGTTCCATCCACATTACCAAAATTAGACAAGGAGGTCTATAATTTACTTGTGTTTCCAATCTGTTCGGATCCCTTCTGGTGTACTAGAGGTGTGGGGCTGATTGATGGTTTAGAAGCCGATATTCATCCCTGGACCACTGATGCCCTGGAAGTTGATTCATCACAGCACGCACTCCATCAAGGCAAGCTTCAATTGACCGGGGGCCATTGCTGAAAAGCCTGTCCACTGTAGGCTCTGGGGTGCCAACTGCCGATGTCCGAGGCGCAGGCACCACATGATGATGAAAAAATTAGACTACGACTTCAATTTGGGGGATGTTAGCTCAATAGTTGTACCATCAACTGCTGGGAAGATGCATGAATGTACCCAAAAACAACACTTCAGACAAGTTAGGTTCCTGCGTACCCTCTTCTCCCAGTACATCACTTTATATAGCCTATATAATACATTGTAGTATATGAGCATGGCCAAATAATCTTTGGCTTCATTAATGAAGTTCTTCACACCTCAACAATCAATGCTCAATTGTGAGTGATTTCAATCCGGCACACATCCAAGTCACACCCAGAGTGCAGTGCCCAAATGAAATCCTTATTTATTTTATCTATAAGTTCAATATTCAGAACGATATACCACTCATATCACACCCTTCTCCTGAGACTCCCCCCCCCCCACCCCGGTCACACTGAACCAGGAATCAGGCTAGTTTGCAAAGGTAAATATTTATTTATGTATTTAAAATTTAATCACAATACATTTTAATAGGTAAACACCAATCACCAATTGGGTGACAGAACACTGAATTGTATCTTTAATACACTAGGAATCAAGGAATGAACACAAAAACAAATGCAGCACAGAAAATAATACTTTTGAATTCGTGTAGAACAGATAGCACTATGGTTAGAGGTTCCCCTTGCAACAACCCTCAACCCCCCAATAGGCATTGTAAAGAGATGGGAAGAGAGCAGGTATTCAGGAATAGCACAAATAAAACAGAATACCAGTCCCACCTTCCCCCTTCAAACACAAGAGAAAAACAGAATTGACTTGGCAGCTGTCTTGTCAAAGATGGCTTTGAAATGGCCTTTGGAATTGGCTGGGCAAAAACACCAAATGTGGTGAAAAATCCTTAAATTATTAAAAATTCCTATGGGAGTCACTTTGAGCAGTTGCAAACAATCACAGGCAATGATTTAGTCAGAAGAAAACTTTTGAAATCTCAAAGTCCAAGTGGGAAATAAAGTTATTTCACACGTGTAAAATTTCTCAGAGTTTCAATTTGCGGCAAACTTTTCCTTGTGCGATATTCGCTATAACTCAAGAATCGCCCTGTTTTGCTATTGGATAGCTACGGATGTTAGGTACAAGTAGGGGTTGAAATTTCATTTCTATCATAAAAACTGACGGAGTTATAGGAGATTTAGTGAGAGTCATTTTTGCAAAATAGGTGCGATAATGGAAAACAGAAATGCACTTTGAAACTGACAGATGGGTTTGCTTACACTAGATTATGACTATGAAAAAGAGGATGCCACATATGAATCTCCACAGTTACGTGGCTAGTGTAACCCTTCACATGGTGTATACTCAATCTCTTTCTTGGATTCACTTTAATTACTCAAAAACACTAATGACTTATAATTTTATAAAACAAATGAGAGAAAATCAGCACAAAAAAGGTTCTGACAATACTATGATTCTGAATTTACAGACAGGATGGGTTGAGATTGGGATAAGACAATGCAGAGATATTAGGGTCACTTTTCTTCCTATTAATACTTACAAAATAAGTTATTATATCGGACAGTCAGTTCTGGTCATGGATTGGATCTGGTCTAGGAAGAACAGCACATGAGGCACGGGATCGGATCAGCTAGGCCGGTGTAGGGAAGGGTAGGTCAGTAGTACCCCCCTCCCACTACATGTCCCACCTTAGTTGAGACCCATGACTCGTCAGCGGCCCCCCGGCCTCCCGGGCCCAGGCAGCAGGGCGGCTGCCGGCCGACACATGGGGCCGCACCATCATCACGTTATGTGGCAGAGAATAGAAGCCATCTTGTATTAAGCCATCTCCATCTTGCTAGAAACGTGTATATACAACCCAAGGCAGAAACACTGAACGCTGCAGAGTGACCCCCACTTGACCGCCTCACAGAGGCCCACACTTTCCGCACCTCCCACTGCATGGCAGATCCGCTGAAGACTCGTTCTCACAAGACACCAGACGTCGAGCGAACAACAAAATAAAACACTGTAGCTGTTGCCCTTCCGCAGTACATCATTGCCCCAGCTATGAGTGAGAATACTAGGATGTAAGTGAGATCAGCCCACACCCTGCCGGCCCTGACCCCTGCACCAAGCCCCCCAGCCATAGACGGCATGGCGCCTTGCACCTATACCCACCCCGAAAGCCCTTGCAATGTGCAGAAACCATTTATGTAATATGTGCCTTGTTGACTAACGTTCGCTGCTAATATAAAGGAGAATGGGTAAAGAGAAAGTTGTGCAACCGATATTACATGTAATGAAAGATATACAAAGACTGGACAGCTGATAATTGTGAACAATAACTTGTGTTGCTCTCTTAATGCACTCTTTACACACACCTGCTTGACACTACCTCATGTTCGTATGTCAACTGTAAATGTGAAATGCTATGTAAAAAAGTATGATCATCAGCTAGTATCCCATGTAAATACAAATACATATGAGTGCTTTTAGGATTCCCATGTGTTGTTAGTCGCCCCTCACCCATACGACAGTAAAACCGCCTCATGCAAGATGCCACGCACGGAGCTGCAAGGCCATTTCCCCCTCCCCCTGCCCAGGCTCTCTCTCGATAGACGGTGTTCAAATAGCAAAGCCTTGCCTTCCCTCTCGACCCTGCTGGACCCGTTTCAAGCATCCGCCACCCTCCCCCATGTCAGAGGCCGCCACAGCCTGACTCTGTGACTTACGAGCTACCTGGTCCTAAATCCCGCCGCCTTTCAGGGACCGGTCACATGCCCCCCACAGGTCAGTAGTACCTCCGTCGACCCCGAGTTAATGACCCTAGAAAGGGGAGCGCACACACATGTACCAACAGATCATAATACCATCCCTCACTGTTATTGCCAAGGATGGTTGGTCAAGCACACCCGCCCATGCCCCTGACTACACCCATGGGGCCTGATATAACTAACTGTCTTTGCTATTGTCAGACAGAGCACTCTCGGAGTTTGCAGAGTCCTTTGCATGCCCTATATTGAATTATATAAAGCCCTTTTGATCTTACCCGCACTTGGTCCTGGCCTCATTCCCCTCCTGGGGTGTGTCCATTATTGCCTCTCACTAAGGGGGGTGCGTTTCCGGGGACGCTTACATTCACCGGTCACCGGATTTGCACAGGATTAGCCCTCCTATTCTGTGGGTATTTCATTCAGCTGGACAGCGAGTTCCTCAGGCAAGCCTTGTGGTAGCAAGCCAGAGAATTTTAGGATACTAGTTCAAAAGGTCTTCTCACAACGCAGCGCTTCACTGGGTTGCAAGAAATGTGTGAGGATTTAGGCCTTGCAGAAATCAATAGTTCTCTACTACTTTGCAAGAGTCTTGGCATCTGGATCTGGAAGGATGTTAAAGCTGGATGTAGAGTGCTGGATCAGAGTGCTTCATCGGAATCAGGAAAGTGAGTGAATCAGTCAGTCCCCATGTGTTGTCAGCTGTCTCCCTTTATCCTTTCAAATGACATCACAAAAGGGGTGTCTGGGCAGGTTTAGCTAAGCCTGCCCCTGTGTGAGCTGGGATTGCATCAAATCTTCATCTCCGCCTTGCATTTGAGTGATTGGATCAAGGCCGGATGATATCACATTTTATGGTTTGCTTTACAGTTCTTAGAAATCTCCCTTTAGCCACTGGTCTCAAAATCGAAATTGATACTAAATACACATTTCTACATTGGTCACCTTTACACAAATCACACACAAAGATTCCATATATTATGTAGCATCTGTTCCTCAAAGTCCCGGACCTGTGGGATCTTGTTTCAACTTTCTACAGAATTTCGTCCTTTTTGCAATTAACACAATTTCCAACACTTTATGCAAATTTCCACAAATGGGTGTATTTAACATAGGGATGTGTGTGTACATTTTCACAATTCTAGGATTAATACCTTTCACATAAAACCACATATATTGCCATTCCTGTCCAGAACATGTCACACAGTTCTGCGGCCTCTTAAAACGTGCAGCCAGAAATTAGATTAACAACTCTGTCCTTTTTATATTTTTCATCACTTTGAATCACAAGTTATGAGTCTCTGAAAATTGTTCATTGTTCATTGTTAACAGCAGATGGTAGCTTGGCTCCACCCCTTTGTCTCTCCTGGGAGTCCAGGAGCATCCCCTCCTTGGGGAAGTTCCTTCCAGGAGCCATTTACGACCCTCTCACACCTCCGTTTCCTGGGCTGAAGGTTCTGGCATTGTTCATTCTCTTTCTGTAGACAAAAGTCTGGGTTAACCTACAATTATCATCTCCCTGTGAGTTTCTGCTGAGAGAATGTCCCTCCTCCTGGAAGAAACCTGTTTTTCCACTTCCAAAGGGTTGCAGGTCAGCCAGGCTAATTCATTCTTAATTAAAGATCCAGGAAAAACCAAACTTGTTGCATCAAACATAAATACATTACTTTCTTAGCTATAACTCTGTGGGATAAAAGCAACAGAGATCTGTATTCTTTTTAGCCGCAATCCTTTTATGTTTGCTGATCCGGCAGATTTGTAGTTTAGATCACTTTGAAGTTTCATCAGTAACTCATCTGACAGCTGTCATTCAGGTAGACCATGGTACTGATTGGGCCACCGAGGCTTGAATAGCCTATCGCGAATCGCCGGAAGGCGAAGCCGGCTCGAGCAACTAAGGCACGAGAAGGAAGGCACTTCGCCTGTCCCAGCCTGTCCAGCTCTTCCAGTCGCCCTCGCCCACAAACTCTGCCCGACATCACTCATAGCTTGCACTCCTTCGCCGTGTATTGTCCCTTGTCATCTGCGTGATGTTTCAACTTTTGCATGAGGCTCTGAAGTGCGGCCAAATCGCATCGATGCCCTCAAGAGCAGCCGAGGTCCTGCGCACCCTTCTTCAACGGGTAAGATCGGCTGTTGCTGCATGAGCAAAGCATGTGCCCCTTACTACCAGACGCATTATTCGCTGTTGATACTGCTAGAATATCCCTGCGCCCGGATGTTTGATATTAGCAACTTCAGAAAAATTAGCATAATCTGACACCAAGTGGCTCCTACCATACCCACCACTGTCCAACCACTTAGGCTTTTTTACCCCCATTAACTATCCAGTTCCAATAGTCCATACTGGACACTGCTAGGCCGCTGAGACACTGCCCTCAATACATCAGACAATCAGACATAGTCTGCTTTAACTGTATTGTGCCTTATGGTCGCCTTTGGACCACTATAATTGTGTTGTGCCTTATGGTCGCCTGTGGACGATTATAACTGTGTTGTGCCTTACGGTCGCCTTTGGACTACTATAATTGTGTTGTGCCTTATGGTCGCCATCAGACCACCTTAACTGTATTGTGCCTTATGGTCGCCTTTGGACTACTATAATTGTGTTGTGCCTTATGGTCGCCATCAGACCACCTTAACTGTATTGTGCCTTATGGTCGCCTTTGGACTACTATAATTGTGTTGTGCCTTATGGTCGCCATCAGACCACCTTAACTGTATTGTGCCTTATGGTCGCCTTTGGACCACTATAATTGTGTTGTGCCTTATGGTCGCCTGTGGACCATTATAACTGTGTTGTGCCTTACGGTCGCCATAGTCCACACTGTTTATGCTGATCTGAGCCTGCACTTCTGGTCACTATAAACCTCACTTATCTGAGCTGGTCACCAACAGTTCACATTGATTGTACTGTGACTCATAGCTACTTGCCAGCTACTTCCCGAACCACCATCTGAACTATGCCACCCTGGCTAGCTCTCATCATGTTCCCTTTCTGTATCATGCCCGACTGCACACCCTGCAGCAGAAATGGCTTTGTCCCATTCAATAATGGTTTAGCAAAGCTTGCCTGCCCTAGACACCACCCCATTCCCTGCCCCACTTCCTTCCTACCCTCCATACCCCCTTTCTCACTCAGTGCATCATCGGACCGTAGCACTAAAGCTAGTGCCACCTTAGGTTACACTACACCTAACCGTACCACCGGTGATCACGCAGACAACATCAACACCAACGATCCCTCGCCACTATGCTCACCTAGTGTCCTATCCCTAAGCCAACTGAGCAAACCTTGTCCCACCACAGTCAGGAATCAAAGACTTGCAACCAGATGTCACCATTGGTCCTACCACCGGAACACAGTCATTAGGTTCAACCCCATTAATTCTACCCAGACCATAGATGTCCCATCAGAGGCAGAGGCCCCACCAGCCAACATACCCAAGCCCCCAGCTAATCTCAAAGGGGCGCTCATTAACGCCCGCTCAGTCCCTGCTCATGCGCTAGACATCGCTGACTTAATTGTGACTGAAAACCTGGACTTTCTGGCTATCACAGAAACCTGGTTACATGCAGCGTCTGGCCCCGCCCTATCCCTTGCCATACCAGATAACTACTCTATCATTAGATGCGATAGGGACAACAGTCAATCCAAAGGAGGTGGTTTAGCATTTATATTTAAGAGTTCTCTCAATCTAAGAGTTGCTAACAATCACCAGCTGCCATCTGCTGAACTACTCACAATTAAACTCCCAATCTCACCCAATCATACCGCCCTTGTGTACCTCATCTATCGGCCACCTGGTCCCACGTCCACATTCATAGAAGACATCTCTTCCATCCTAGCCTCTAGCACCAAGCCTAAATCCCAAATTATCCTACTTGGAGACCTTAACTTAGGATATCTGGACACAAACGACACTAAAGCTTGTGACCTTGCCAACGTTCTATCCGACTTTGGCCTAACCCAGCATGTCAAGGTACCCACCCATATCAAAGGCCGCACATTAGACTGGGTCTCAGACTTGAATTGCGCACTAAACATAACCTCTGTGCTACCATGTGCTTGGTCTGACCACCACAAAATAACATTCTCCCTCAATTCTTGCCCACCTGTGCACAAACCTTGTACTGTGCCACCCACACTTACTCGCAACAAGAAGGATATTACAACTGAGAAACTACTCCCACTCATCCTCCCACTTTTAAACTCTGTCTCCACAACTTGTGCGGACCCTACCGTCCTTGTGGACACTTACAATCGTGCTATGTTAAAAGCACTGGACACCATTGCACCTCTCAAACAGCGCAAAGAAAAACCACGCAACCACCTCAACTCCTGGTTCACCCCACACCTACGTGAACTTAGGAAAGACAAGCGTAAAGCCGAGACCCTCTGGAGAAATTCACCCACACCAGCAAATAAAATCAACCTTCTAACCATCACCCTCTCGTATAAAGAAGCCATACTAGCAGCAAAAAAAGAAGTTTACAATAATAGAATCATGCAGGCTCATTCCAATACCAAGGAACTCTTTAAAATTCTTAAGGAATTAGAGTCCCCAGCTGCTCCCCTTGACACTTGCACCCCGGACACCGAATGGTGCGCCAACATTCAAAAAGCTCTACTCAACAAAATCACCACTCTCCAAACCAAAATCAACACAAAGAAAAACTATCTCCTTGATTCAGTAGGTAATTCCCTTCCCGCCAATCTCTCCTCCCACAATCACCACCTCAAACCTTTCAGTTTCTCTCCCCTAACCATTAAGGAAGTGGAAATTATCATCAAGAAGTTAAAGCCATCTAATTGTCAAGGCGATGCCTGCCCAGCTCCGATCGTACAAGAAGCAGCGCTTGAGCTTGCCCCCTTTATCACCACCCTTATCAACTCCTCCTTTAAATCTGGCATAGTACCAGATAACCTCAAGGATGCTTGGGTAATCCCCCTAATCAAAAAACCTAACCTAGACCCTAACATTCCTACCAACTATAGGCCCATCACCACGGTACCATACCTTCTAAAAATTTTGGACCGGGCGGCATACATCCAAATTCAAAGCTATCTTGACAAGAACAACCTACTAGGACTTAGGCAATCCGGTTTTCGGCCGAGACACGGCACAGAGACCGCTCTTATAGACCTAAAAACACAAATTGAGGATCTGAAAGACAAGGGCAAACAAGCGATCCTACTCCTCCTAGATTTATCAGCCGCTTTTGATCTGGTAGATCACCAAATCCTTTGCCAGCACCTTATAACGGCTGCCCATTTCTCTGAAGCAGCTACCTCCTGGATCAGTTCATTCCTTGCAAACAGATCCATGAGAGTCTTCTCATCTCATGCCGCCGCTGACCCAGCACATGTTCCTTGCGGTGTCCCACAAGGCTCATGCGTATCACCCACGCTTTATAATATCTTTACGAAACCACTCTTTGATATTCTTGACCATCTGGGTGTCACCTATACAAATTATGCGGATGACACCCAGATACTCATTCCTATAACGGGTGACTACGTAACTGACGTTAAAGCTCTCAATGCAGTTTACACCGTCATCCAGGCGTGGATGGCCCACCACGGTCTCTGCCTCAACGACGAGAAGACTGAGCTACTCATCTTAGGCTCCCAATCTAAACTTGCAAAACTTGGCAGCAAATATGAGGCTTTCAACATTGATGGCAACATTATTAAGGTCTCCAACGTTACTAAAACACTGGGAATCTACCTAGACTCCACCCTCTCGCTCACCAGACAAACTAACTCAGTAGCCTCAGCATCGGCTTACACGTGCAAACTAATCACTGCCTGCCGTCCTTTCCTAACTCTGGACAACTGCCTGATCCTTGCCAGAACCCTTATTTTATCCAAAATTGATTACTGTAATGCCCTGTACCTCGGAACTAATCAAAGAAACATCGACAAACTTCAGGTAACCCAGAATAACGCCATTAGGGCTGCTCTCAACATTCCTAGGCGCACCCACATCTCCTCCACGAGACGGAACTTGCGATGGCTTTCTATCCCACAGCGTATTGCCTTCAAAACTCTTATCTTAAGTTACAAAGCACAGAACAACGCAGCACCAGCGTACTTGTCAGAGCGCTTTACACAACACACAGCCCACAGACCACTAAGAGCTGCGCAAGCACATACACTAATTATTCCCTGCTTTAAACTACAGACTGCCAGAGGCTCAAGCTTCCCGGTACTGGCCGCTAAGCTCTGGAATTCACTACCCAATGACCTCAGGAACGTCCCTTCCCTCCAATCCTTCAAACACAGAACAAAACAATGGCTCTATGAGCAAGACGAAGAGCTGACCACCATGTGGTAATCATCCATTGCATGCTCTACAACCCCGTCCACTGTTGTATTTATTGTGACTACTCTCTATGTATGCTTATTTACTATGCAATTTGTAATCTATCTTTCTGTAAAACTTTGTAATCCCTTCTAAACATGCGCCCTGATGCCTTTGGGCAGGTTGCGCAATATAAATAAAATAAATACAAAATACAAAATACTGCACCCAGATTCTGCCAGGGGCTGTCAGTTTACAGACAATCCAGTTTTTCTGAAGGAATGTTTTGATCTTCCCATTCGGACTTTGTATGTTCACAATACTTCATTGGATTGCATGAATTTTAGCACCAAGCAAGGTTTTGGATGTTGCAAAGTGTTGTGTTATAGGCATTTTGGAGTTTTTAGCAACAAAGCAAATGTCGTTTATAGGCACATTTTGGAGTTTCATTTGCCAAGCACTGCTTCTCTCTCTGCACTCTGTTTGCTGGTTATGGAGCCCACTGGCACCTTTTCTGCAGTATGTGCTTTATACCACCACACATGCACCATGGGTGGCTGGTTGTGCATCCATCTTTTTATGTGCTTGAGAACGCAGTTTTTGTAGGTTTTTGGCGCACACAAGAGTTTTGCCACCATTGTTGCAGTTCCTTGCACCATACTATCAGAGTGATGCTGCAAAAGCATAGCGGAGTGGGTCAATACATCCCACAGAGCCCCCCCTCCTGACTTTATTTTGACCTCCCGTCAAGGGGAAGTCGGGAGATTGGGATGTTCTTTTTCTCTCCGTGTGCGGTCTTCAGTGGCTTCTCCCATCAGTGATTGAGGCGACACGCTCTCCTTGCTGGTTCTGGTTGGGAGTATGGAGCAGCACTCTGGGGTCCTTGGGTCTTTCCTCCCAGTCCCCGAGTGGTCCTCCTTGGTGATTCTTGGGATGATTCTTAGTCCAATGCTAGAAAATAGAACATAGCATGGTTATGGAAATGTTCCCACTACTGTGTCCACACGTCACCTGGGGATGTCAGCAGTGGGGATTACATGTGCATTGATTACAATTGGCAAGGTTCACCATCTATGTTCACTAATGGTTTTAACAGATGGATTCTGTAGGTGAGTCCTGGGATGGTCACCTCTCCTCCATTTCTGAAATTCCATTAATAACTAGGGTCCAAATTAATCTCAAGTTGGTTGAGGTCCAGGCTCATATAAAAGTCGGAAGGAACACCTTGCACAACCCAACAAGTATCTATTATGCTTTTTTCATCCCTAGAAATTTTGAGCATACAACTGCTAAGCAGAGGATGTTTGGAGTGGGGCGCTTCCAGGTCCCGTACCCATTGCTGCACTGACTCTACGGCAGGTAAGGTCTCGTCTTTTTGGAGTTTTTTGAATAATGCTTCCCTGATGAAGCTTTCTTTTCTATTCAAGTCAACTTGGGCGAGGACAGACTCCTTCCCGTCATTTAACTGAATCGGGAGGAAGAGCTGTACACCCTTTTTCAGAATGCCAGCTAAGTTCTGTGCTGGTTTGAAATCAATTTTGGCTATGGACTTGGGATTTTCGGATTGTACATCAGTATTAAATTTCAATGTATCTCCCCCCAGGGAGGAATTCCACTTGAGACTGGAAGGGAGGCTGATTTGCAGAAATGTAGAAAAGTTCACTTCACTGTTTAGTGGTCCCATAGCTATGACGGTGACATTGGGTGTGTCACTGTTTTGAAAGTAGAACCTAATTAGATCCGGTTTTTGTTCAACCATGTGGCATGTTCCATTTAGACTCACATGGTTGACGCTTTGTTTTAATTTAATTGGCCTGTGAGTCAGGGTCCAGAGGACCTTGTTTACACCATCTATGAGGGGAGACAGCCTGCGTAGGATTTCATTCCTATTAGACAGGGGTTCCCTCTGGCACCAGGACTAGGACCGGGTGCTTCATTTTGTGTCACCTAATTTTAATTTCCAGCTCTGCAGACCCTTCAACAGGAATTTCCTTCCCGTCAAAGTTCTGGAGCTGTCCAGGAAGAGGGGTGAGAGGAATTTGGTATTTGTCCCCCCTTCCCGAATTTAGCTGCTCAAAGACTCTCTTTGACAGCAAAGTTGCGTGGGATCCAGTGTCCGCCAGGGATGGAATTGCACATTGCCCTGGCACCTGGATGGAGGCGTAGAATCTACCTTCTTTCTCCTCCAAGGGGAAAAGGTAATGGGTGCTCTGGGTAAGCTTGATGGTCAATTTGCTTATTTCTGACTCTGACACCGGGATAGTTGGGTCAAGAAATGCTGTCGGAGTTGAAGAATCTAGCACAGAATTTTGACACACCGCTATGTGGGGAGTCTCGGGCTCCCCTTGTTCTGGTTCTGGGATGCCCCCCCTTTCTGGAGGCAGTCAACAGAAGTGGTTGGTGAGGTTTGGGGTTCCTCTTGGGCTGGTTCTGGGTTGCTCCCCCCTTCTAGGAGGCGATCCCCAGAATGGAGTTGGATGGTTGGGTATCTGAGCACACAGTTTCATACTCAGTGATTTGAGGGGTCTCGGGCTCCTCCCTTTCTGATTCGGGGTTGCCCACCCCCCTTTTGGAGACAGTCCTCAGAGGGGCTTTGGGGAGCTAGGGACTCTTCTTTCTCTGGTTCTGCCCCCCCACCCTTTTTGGAGGCAGTCCCCAGAATAGGTTTGGGCATGATCCTGTGTGGGATCTTGGGGATCTGCAACGAAAACAGGATGGTTGGATATGGGGGGAATTTTGGGCTCCCCTGGTTCTGATTCTGGGCTGCCCCTCCCTTTGGGAGGCAGTCACCAGGATTGGTTTGAACAAGGTGATTTTCTTTCTGGTCATTCTAGTGTTCAATGTTGGGCGGTTTTAAACTTGGTCCCCACACCCAGTCTTGATCAGGATTTCTTGGGACCCATTTTTCTTTGGGAGGAGTACCCCCATCCCTGAAGGAGAAGAACCTTTTCCCAGAATCCTCTGAGGACCCTTCTCCTTCAAATTGGAAGATTCAAACCTCCTCCTCAAAATGGGTCTTTTTAGGTTCTTTATTTCTCCTACCCGCCCTCTGTTCCTGAGGTTGCAGATTTTCGGGGGCAGGAGATTCTGGTTCTGGTTCCTGGGTTTCCAGAGGCTTTCACAAGTGGGGAAGGAAGCTTCCTCTAAGGATTTACACCCCCCTTCCCCTTGTGCCTCCTCCCTGGGAACCGGTGGGTTGCCGGGGTTCTCACCCCGTCATTGCTCTGGAGCTCCAGACTCTTGATGTGAGGAATTCTGAGTCGCCATGCTCATCTGAGGGTTCTGTTGAGCCCTCAGCATGCGACCCAGATCCTGTGCCAAGTTCTGGACCTGGCGCTCCAGTTGGGACACCCGCTCTGGCTGGTACGGGGTCTTCTGGTCTACCCTTGGTTGATCACGGGAAGCGTAACTGTCCCTTCTTCCATAATAACCTTGGTTGGGATAGTCTTGGTACTCCCCCACCCTTGGCCTCCCCTCTCCTTGATTGGGCTGTGTGTGCTAAGGAAAGTGAGGAAAGAAAGAAGGGTTGTTTGGGGTGTTGGTGTTCGGCGGGTACCGGGGAAAGAAACTCAACCCGGCATTTGGGGGATTACTGCCCTCCTGGGGAAAGTGAGAAGGGAAGTTTCCTGGGTTGGCAGCTGCCTGGTTGGATCCCCCCCTAGGGTTGGGGGAGTCCACACATATCACAGGATGGGTCTGTTGCCCTTGTAACTGGGGCTGATGTAGTCTGGGGAGTTGGCGGTCCCATGTGTGGGGTTACCTCCCTGACTCCCTGTTTGGGATTGGCCTGAGGGCCTTCTGGGTCTTTGATTGGTAGGATTTTGTGCAGGAATGTTTTTAGGCCCCCCCCATCTCCAGATCTAAAATGAGGGCAACCTTCACCTCTGCCACCTTAGCAGCAGCAGGGGTGTTGGTTGGTTTTGGACTTTTATTGGCACTTTTATTTTCTGCTGGCTTCTGCACTTCGTAAATCCGAGTTGCTTGTTCAATTACCCAGTCTAGTGATCTTTTCTCATGAAAGTCCCACACCAGCTGGGTCATAATGTATTTAGGGAGGGTGTGAAACAAGGTATTGATAAATTCCCTACTGTCTGTGCGCACCCTCCTGGTGGTCTGCGCAAAGGCACGTTTCAGCTCTTGGACAAATTCTTGTGGAGCCTGGTCTTCCTCACATTGCAGATTGTGGGCCGCCTTGCTGGCCTCTTGAGGGTTTCTGTGTATTGAGAAGTGCTTTAAGAGGGCCACCCTATAGGTGGACCATCTTGAATGGTTCTGATCCTCCAGCCCCGCAAAGAAGCTGGAGTATTCAGGTGAAAATGTCCACTTGACATACTGAATACAGCTTTGGCTGTCCTTCAGGTAGAAAGTCTCCATCATTTGCTCAAACAATTCGAGGTGCCCAAACTGAATATTTGGCATTTTTATGGTAGGGCGGTATGATGCTCCTAATAGCCTTGATTTGCTTCAGGGGATCTTTCAATAGGGCTCTCTTAATGTTGTTGGCCTTTTTAGTTTTGGTCACCCTTGTCCACTCATCCTCTGACTCAGAGGTGGCGGTCTGATCCTCTAGGCTTTCCCTGATTCTGCGGGCTTGGGAATGGCTAGCAGAATGTGGGGTCCTAGTCTCTTGAAACCTGTGGCGCAGTTTTCTGACTCCCCTTGCTCCCAGGATTGGCTGAGTACCCCCATCCCCACTGTCCTAGCTGGGAAAAGGTTTTTAAGATGCTCTTTGTGGGCCTATTTACATGGAATTCCCCACCAAATTTGACTGACTGATCTCTTGGTAGGTGATATTTTTGAGGATCCAGTTCTCTGATTCTCCCCTCACTGGAGTCTCCCTGATCAGAGAGGCTGGCCATAATATTTGGGTACCTGTACATAGATGCCCGTCCATCCATTTCTGGGAGGCGCTTATCTGTCAGTCCCATATCTCCCATTGTATTGAAGTCTACCATCCCCGTGGCCCTTGGTTCATATGAGCCAGTGGACATGAGGGTGGCAGAGTCCATGGAACTGAAGGGATTGAAGTCCCTGATGCCAGGGGTCCTGAGGTTATGCTCAGGGGTTTCTCTTTCCCATCTTACCTCATCTCTTCCAGCGCCTACTCCCTGATGACATGCCAAAATCTGACCCTTTTGTTCCTCTATTAAGGCCTTGCAGGTCTCTATGATTTGTTCTTGCATGGCTATCTGTTTGTGGAGCTTGTCATTCTTTTGAGCTTGTCATTCTTTTCACAGAGAGCTTCATTGACTCTCTGTGCTCCCAGCCTTCTTGCTCTGCATTCTTTTTCAGTAAGAGAGCCAGATCTTCTTGGAGTTTGGTGGCATCTGCCTAGCCTCGGTTTCAGATCATTTGCTATCCTGGAGCCTTTTCTATGCAGAGCCCAGATTGCTCTGTATTTTCTGCAGTTCTTCCCCCTGCCTTTTTGTGAAATCTACATGGTCTGACTCCTATGTGGAGGTACATTTAGGCCACTATTTTGGCCATTTTGCACTGCTCCTCTTTCATTTCTGGGGCCATGTATAGCTTGCTAAGTGCTTGAAGCAATGGACCCTTGTCCTGTCAGGTATTAAGGTTGATTTCAGTGATTTCTTGTTTTATTCCCTGCAGCCATACCTGTTCGTCCTGTTCTGGCCATTCACCCCTGACAAACAATTTGTGCAGGAGATGTTCCTTAGCGATAGTAATTTCCACTCAGGTCGCCATTCCGGAAATATTAATTTCCTTCTGATTTATCTCAGGGTTACTTTACTTTTGCAAACAGGCCCAATTCCTTTGAGTATTTCTTTTGACAGGTGCTTGTACAGTGTAGCACAGTACGGTAACCCAACAATGTGTATGTACCCCGCCGGCTAACACACTGTGTTAGACTGTCACGAGTGGTATGTCAAATTCAGGATCCCGCAGACGAGCCCCCAAGATGTAAGTGATTTCAATCCGGCACACACCCAGGTCACGCCCAGCGTGTAATGCACAATTGAAACCCTTATTTATTTTTATCTATAAGTTCAATGTTCTGAACAATATACCACTTTTATCACACCCTTCTCCTGAGACACCTCGGTCACACTGAACCAGAAATCAGGCTAATTTTCAAAGGTAAATATTTATTTATATATTTAGAATCTAATCACAATATATTTTAATAGGTAAACAACCTAGCAAATGTACTGATAAACTGTTGATTGCAACACATGAGAAAAATGTTGAACAAAATGCAGAACCCTTGAATGAGAACCAAAGCCTCCCGGACTTTATGGGAAGTGCACCAGCGAAGCACGGAGAGTCGACAATAAATTGTCTTGCTGACACTGCAAATGTAAATGGGCCTGAGTTAACTCAGAGAAACAGTATTGAGGATGAAGAAAGGGATCAAGTGGATGTTATTGATGATCCCGGGAACATAAGGTTAAATCCTTTGAGGGAAAACACAATGCATCCTGAGAATTTCAATTTGAATTCTTCAGGGCCTAATATGAAAGGGGCAAGCTCTCATACCCATTCCTTTTCGCAAATAGCAGCAAGAGAAGCAAGGCTATCAGAGCGATTACAGGTCGACTTCCTAATTGTTAAAAAGAAATTAGAACGCTTGAGTGGGCTTTCTGCGAGGAAAGGTGATTTTAAACATTCTTTTTTACCGATACCTGCTTGCAGTGTGAAAGACGGGAGATCTGGTAATGTAAACCTTGTGTATCAGAAGAAATATCGAAAATATGCTCACCGGCAAAATGTGGAAAGGAAAAAATGTTGACCCCGGATATGCAAAGGACTGGAAAAAAAAGCATATTCCTTTCATCTACATTAACACAAAATGCGTAATGAGGAAGTGGCAGAGCAAGGTTTGGCTCCACCTATAACTAACGAAAAAGTGGATTCCTGTTTGCCACAACAAAACACAAGTAGTCTAGGCAATAAACAACACTTATCTGTTGCAGCTGGCATTCAAATACATAATAATGTTATGGCAGCAACTTCATTGGCGTTGTCTCCATTCATCAAATTATATGAATCACTACATGAGCCCTCAAAAGATCAGATTTCGATATTGGCACTATTAATATCGACTCAGTTGTCCAAAAGATTAGATTTAGAAGCAGAAAATACTTCTAAATGGGAATATCGATTAAGTGAGATTGAAAGCAATGAAAGACTACAAAATAAGGATTTGATGGAGGCAGTAATGGAAAACGTAAAATGGATGAGGCATAACACTACTGGGGTGAGGACTCAAAATAACTTATAAAAAACACAACAGACGGTAACTCCTGGATTGGAAAAAAAAGACTGTGTAACAAACCTAGTCCAACGGGTGACTGAGTTAACTAAGCTGAAACCGCAATTGGGAGTAAAAGAGAACTTACCACAGGTGAACTGCGATATCAGTCCAAGTAAACCTTGCCACGTAGTTAGCGACGATGACCCAGTTGATCCTTTTGTGTTAGTTGAAGCAAAAAAAAAACACACAACGATGCTGATGCGAGCCAAAGTCAGGATATATCTTCAAAAATGGTGTAAATTCAAGTATCAAAGCCCACTGGCCTTAAACTGACTACTGCAGTCCTCCACTGTGGATTGGGTGCAACATTAGGGAATCCAGGTGTATCAACAAATATGACGTTTGGGATTTTCAACAAAAACGCTCAGATAGCTGGAGGTACTGTGACTTAACAACGCCTCCTCCAATTTCTATGTTTGAACGGGGCTACCAGAGGCCTAAAACAAATATTGGTCCAATAATTGAGTCTAAAGAGCCGTTAGAATTAAAAAAGCAGCAGTCACTCTGCGATCCTAACAAAAGGCCAAGACTGGATGAAGTTTCAGTTGAAGAAATAGACTCCTTCAATTCAGAAGATCTGGCCAATCTATCAACTTATGCTAGTGGAGATGAAACAGTGGAAGAGTTCTCTGATGTGCCCTAAATTCTGCTCTATAAAGATTGGTAGCGACTCACCATTGCAAAGAAGATTTGAATTTCCTAAAAGGAATCTCGTAGCAAAAAGAACAAGTATTGAAGGAAGAGCATCACCAAAATTAGGGAAAAATAAACACACTAAGATAGCATTACCGGTTTTGTTAAATAAGAGTCTAAACACAAAATTCACGGATGCCCAGGAAAAGAATAAACAGAGAGATGATGGAAGGCGCCATAATGATTATGCCAGTACTGGTAGGATAAATAATAGCACAAGAAAATTAAAACTTGAATATATCCTGCGAGACAAGGTGGAAATTAATCTAGATAGGAAAAATATAATGAGTCTTCTAAATTGTGTTCCTTCACTAAGAACAATAAAATCAGAAGATATTAAGATTGTGGAATACCTATCAGAGAGACACTCTGATTGAGTATTACTTCACGTTCATTCCTACTTGGTGGCCAATATTTTAAAAGCAGCCAAAATGGAATTACTTACACTGGGCTATGAAATTGGAGATGCTAGTGACTGTGAAGCTTCGTCCCCAATAAAAATGCAGGCGTCTGACTTGGATAAAGAGGATGAGCTAACCAAGATTGAATCAAGGAGAGGTGTTCTACAGGCTCAGTTTGAGCTAAATCGAATTGCTCAACATTTCAGCAGAGACCTGAGTAAGGATAAAAGAATGGAACAATTGAATAACCAAAGATGATTTGAGGTAGACTCGTACTAGGATAGCAAGTCAAGACAAGTGGACCATCATTCGTTAATTTCATGGAACACACATGGATTTGTCCATTTATTGCAGGATGATGAATTGAAAACTGGCGATTACTCTGTTGTTTGTTTACAGGAGACGCAGATGCAAGTCTCGCCAGTATGTGAAGGCTACACAGTTAATTTAAATCCAGCTTCGAAGAAACAATGTGGTTGTCCTTTCTCTGGACTTCTGATATTAATGAAAGACATTCCTGGGTGGACATTGTTAAAATTCTTCCACCCTAATCCGTTTGTTCAGGGAATAATTATCCAAATATTTGAAGGTGACGCAGGTTTGATCAGCAACATACTCTTAATAAATGTATATTGGAACCCAGCAAAGATTTCCACCAAACAGTTCCTTTCCTCAATCTCAAGATTGGTGGACGATTTTGTGCTTGGGTATGGGAACTGTGCGGTGATAATCTGTGGCGATCTGAACTATTCATGGGTTCATGGTGATGGTCTAAAATGAATTGCGATTCAGAAGGGGATTGTAGCCGAGGGAAATGTTGGCTGAACACTATGAACGCCAAGAATTGTGAATGCTTAATGGACAAACTGCCAGTGACATTCCGGCTGGTCACCCCTGGCATCGTAATGACACACATAAAACTTTAGATTATATTTGGACAACAAGTTGTTTTAAAAGAAAGATCATAAAATTGAGGATAAAAAAAATGAGAAACAGTGATCATGATGCTGTGCCTATGCTTTGGAATGAAACCAGCTGATATTGCAAACTTAACTGAACAATTTACGATTTACAACATAGAGAACGGAAATACTGCGGATTATGACGCACTTTTAGTTCTCTACAAAGCAAACAAGAGTGGTCTTACGTCTGATCATATGACGCATTCTCATCTATTTAGCAAAAAAATAGCTGAGGCAAAAAATGCCTTGAAGGAAGATCTGAAATGTTTCAAAACTGAAGTCTCAAAAGAGATGTTGTATATCATGACGAAAAAACGTAAGCAGAAATACAGAAATTGGATGTTAAATTTCAAGCTTAAGCGAAGACAATAACAAGCAGAATCAATGTTAAAATTGATTTGTGGAAGGAAAGGACGTGAAACTTGGGCAATAATAAACTCAAGTACTCAAGCACAAAAGGCTAATCTAGAAAATGGGGTAAATGAGTCTGCATGGATTTCACATTTCTCTGCAGTATTTCAAATTAAAAACTCAAAATACATGTTAAAGATCCAGATGTCGAATGGAAAGTGCCCAATACTAAAGAAGATATCGAATAGGTGATCATGAAATTTATAATCCTTGAAAATCTCAGGTGCAGCTGGACCTGATGGGATTTCTAATCTGATGTTAAAGAAGCATAAATCTAGTTGGGCTATGTTTATCGAGGTGTTATTCCAGGAAATCAGGAAGTTGAAAAAGATCCCCAGTTCTTGGTAATCGGCGGTGGTTGTGCCAATATTTAAGAAAGGTGATCGTGCAGATCCGGCCAACTACCGACCGATTGCCTTATTAGATGTCATCAGGAAAATATTTGCAATGTTTTTGCAAAAACGACTCGCAAAATGGGCCGAAGATAATAATATCACAAATTTAAGACAAACAGGTTTTACCAAGGGTGTCGGAGTACAACTGAATTTGACTCTGTTAAACTTCTTAAAATTGGAGGCACTAAATAATAAACGAAATTTATACGTGGCCTTTATCAATATGCGGCAAGCATTCAATCGGGTAAGTAGAGAAATTCTGGAAAAAACTGCAAAATGGAAATGTCCAGAAGATCTACTTCAGATGATAAAACAACTTCATACAAACACCTTGATAAAAATAAGACTAAATGGTGATGGAAAACTGTCCGTGAACATCTCCACGAATAGAGGTGTGAAACAAGGGTGCCCTCTGGCAGCACTCATTTTTAAACTACATATAGCAGATTTGCCAGAGGCACTCATGAACTGTCGCACCTTTCCACCAAAGTTAAACAGCCATGAGATTTCCTGGGCAACATATGCTGATGATCTCGTCCTAGCAGATTCCACACAGATTGGTTTACAGCGTCTGCTGACAGTACTTGAGACTTATTTACGAAACAATAACATGGAAATTAATGCTATTAAATCCACAATTATCACATTTGGGCATAAACAAGAATTGATGGGAAGAAAGTTCAAATGGTATGTTGCGCAACAAGAGTTAGGAAAGATACAGAACATCCGTTACCTTGGAATCATTTTTAACACCTCAGTATGAGAACAACAATGGTGTGAAGATCTAAAATCAAAAATGACTAGTTTGAAACTTCAAGGCACAAAGCTTCACCAAGAGTATGGTCAATTTACCTTGATTCCAATCTTAATCTTCTACCGGCAAAAGGTGGTAGCTGCGATTACATTCGGCAGCGAAGCTGGGCTTAATTTGGACAACAAGATATGGACTTTGTTAGAAGGTCGATTCTGCAAACGTGTGTTGGGACTTCCACAAAACACTTCAGTGAATGCGATTAGATTTGAGCTTGGGTTACAGTCACTGGAATCAGTAGTGATATGGAAAAGTATGTCCTTGTTTAGGAAAATAACTATGACGGACTCAGTACCTGTCGGGAATCGTAGGGTACGGAGCTATACTGCCACGGTTGATAAACAAACACCTACCTATCATCCAACGTCCTCCCCGCATTTTATCACCTCTGGCAGGCCAGGAAAGCATGGGCTGGACACACGCAACTTCAGTCGCGTAAAGCATAGTTGTTCCTTTCGGAAACGCTGGGGGATACCTTAGAAACGTGAATGCTCCGCGTTTCTTTGGTCACGTGTTTTTGCACGGTGATCATCCGTAATGGTCATGTGACACGACCAAGTGTATTTAGTCTCAGTCTATGTAACGGCACCTTGCTGCTGAATTTGTTTCCTTGGCCGCTTATCTTGTTTTCCTCCTGTGTACCTACGACCCGGATTGTTGCTTTGGATTTCCACTTCGGATTGCCCTTGTCTGCTTAGCTGACGTTGTTAGAAACTTCTGGAACACTTCACGGATTACCATCGGATTACTTCTGCACTGGTTTTTGTTTTGTCAGCATCGCCAACGAACCCTCGGCGGCAAACTTGTATGTCGAAAGTTTTGAGCGTAAGGTCATCTACAACTCCACCAACCCATTTTTGGATAAATTGGGGTTATGGCGTCATTTTATAGATGACATTTTGATAGTATGGCATGGCACTACTGATGAGCTCAAAGAATTTATGTCATGGATCAATTGTCAAAACCAGTACTTGAAGTTTACCTCTGCACAAAATAATTTTGAGATTAACTTTTTGGATATTACAATCTGGGTTGACATTAATCGAAATATTCTACAGGTCAGACCATTTCATAAATTAACTGACCGAAACTCACTTTTAGAGTTTGGTAGTTGCCACCCTCGACACACAAGAGAAAACCTGCCAGTTGGACAATTTTTACGACTCAAGCCTAATAGCTCTACAAAAAGCTGTATTCTTGGCAGAAGCTGAGTCCTTGAGTGAGAAATTGATTGTTAGAAAATATCCAACTAAACTAGTGCGCCGTGCGCTCAAAAGAGCTAAAAACAATGTCCGTGCAAGTTTACTGGAGTACAACACCAGAGTTAAAGAGCAAGAAAGACTGGTGTTTGTGAGCACTTTTACACCTCAAACGAACCAAGTCATCAGGATTATTAAGAAAAATTGGAATATACTGATGGGAGGCGAGTGCCCCCTCGAGCCTCCATTATGTGCTTCAAAAAAGGTCCTAATTTAAAGGATCTAATAACAAAAAATGACATTTCAAAAAAACCCTCGAAGCAAAAAAGCATCACAGAAACATGGGGACTCCCTAAAGCGTCAGGTCATGCACCCTGTGATCAATGTGTCAATTGTCATCAGACCAGCAGAACCACTCAGGTCAATATAGGTTTAGATAGAGCGTGGGTTCAAGGTACTTTCAGCAACTGCAACACTAGTTAACGTTGTGTATGCGATATGGTGCCCTTGCGGGAAACTGTATATTGGAATGACTAAGAGGAAAATCAAAATTCGCATCTCTGAACATAGAAGTTGCATTAAGAATAAGGTCATTACAGCACCTATGGTCAGTCATTTTTTGTCGATGGAACATGGACCCAATGATTTCAAGTGGACTATCCTACTCCATATTTCTGGAGGGAATGAAACTGTGGTCTCAAAGAAATTACAGTTAAAGGAACAATGGCCTATTTTTTTGTGTACGACAACGGTTACTGGACTAAATGAGGACGTGGATTGGCACAGTGTTTTGTAATATGCTATTCTTTTTTCCTTGATAACCAACATATGATTAATAATGTGTCCCTTTTGAGTTTCAATCGGCATGGCTTAGCGATTTATTAAGCCTGTGGGTCTTTTAACTTCAGCATATTAGTGGCGTGAAGGGAGCTAAGAATATGTTGATGACACGTTGTATTTCCTCTTTCCACTCTGTTTGCTGGCAACTGCTAATGCTTTGAATTGGCCTATGGTGAACGAAATGAATGTAACATTCATACACATAAGAATGTCTTAGAGGTGGTAGTAGCAGCAGACGAAGGGATGCTGTTAAGAATGCTTATTGCCTTCTTCACTTGGCGGCTTTCCACATGACTGTTCAGTTGTTACTAGCTATTAGTGACACTAGGCGGGTCGATTTACTACACTAACAAAAAAGAAATTAAGTGTTGTACATCGTGCCTCACCGTAATTCTGTAGCGGCATGCCCTCCACTCGCGAAATGGCTGTCGGTAATTGCTAGCACCTGTGAACCTGTGACTCGGGTATTTTAAAAAGAAGGCGGTCACTTGCTCTGTCTAGCACAAGGCTCCAACGGGGACGCGCACGCCGACACGGATGTGATAACGTGAGACGCCTTATAGAAAGAAAGTAAGCTGCCGGTTAACGCTGTTTGCTTTTACTTTTATTCTGCACCCTTAACTTCACGAAGAGTGGTTAGGGAGTTTTCACTATGCCGTTAGTATATGGTTAACTATTGGTGGCTCAGCTTGTGCTTTGCATTCGGCAGCACACTCCATATAACGCTTTACTACTTTTTTTATAGCCACTCTCGTAAAAACAGTAGAGAAGATTGTGTTTAAGTGATGATGACGAGGCTTAACAGAAGGGGCTGTTCCAACCATGAGACAAAGTGGTGTTAACCAACCATCATATTGAGTGATACCATCTCTTTACGTGTAAGTGTGAGTTTTCCCCTTGTTTTAATATATTCCATCTTCCATTCATCATATTAGAATGGGTAGTTCTTTAAGTTAGTATAAGACTAATCATGAGCAAAATCAAGAACGTTTGGAATACTTTTTAGAAAAGGCGATATGCATCATTGGAATGGTAACGTGAGCAATTACAACTAAACGCCAGGTTGTTTTCGTTCTTTTTCCACTTTCTACATAAGGTAGTCTATTAGTGTGAATTTTTTACTTTCACCAGGACGCCTGTTTCTACAAGACGTAGGTTTCAATGCTACCAGTAGATTTATTATTAAGAGGACGGATTGGTTCCTTTCTGTTGCGTTGGGATATCTTAATAAAGAATCTAAGCGGTGTGAGCGCTTTTAAGCTGGAAGCAGTATTTAGAGTTGTGTGTTCTTTTTCAGTACTGGAGTTTAACAGTGACACCTGGGCGCGTAAGATGCAACTACGTTGGTGGGACGTGTGATTCCTGAAACGAGCCTGCGATGCTGTGGACTGTCTAAATTGTTGCAGTCTGCATGGTAAGTTAACCATGTAGGGTTGACGCTCCGATGGTATAACTATATTTGATTAAATAACAGCATTACTTATAGCTGTTTTTTGTGCTTTCCCCCATAGGGTTTTAGAGGGATGTTTCCACACAAAGTTTGAGAAGACCATGATACTTTGAATGTCGAATCTCCCCTGAAGAAGATCTTTCAGTAGTTCAACATTGTTAGAAGAACGAAACATGTTGGGTATTATGGTTGCGCTACTAGTAGGCAACTGCATGTAAAATGTAATTAAATGAATGAGAACCTTGATGTGTAACAAGGATTCGTCAAACTGGGCACGAACTGGCGGGAGTGAGCATCTCAGAAACTGAAAGCACTCTAGTGTGTCTAATCAAATATTGTCTGTAGAACTTTGTATGGTGAAGTGAATGTGTTATAATATTTGTATGGAAGGCATGTAAGTGAATGACAAGTATGGTTGTACTGAGAGAGTGGTGTATTACTAAATAGTAGTTTTAACCAATGAATTGTTTATATGAAATGTTTTTTATGTGATGTACATACAGATTGTTTAATATATTTTTTTTTTTAACTTTTTTGGTGTTTTTGTAATACAATTTTGAGAAACAATATGCTAATTTTCAAGTGCTCTAAAGTGTTTTTGGTAAATAAAATAATTTTTCATGAGTAAATATTGGTATGTGTACAGTTTTCCTCTTCTCACCTATTGGGCACAGCACAAAAGCTACAGTATTCTTAAGTTCAGAAGTTTAGACAAGTTTGTTAGGGGGATGAATCCTGTAGCCATTGAATAATTTCCCCTCAATCTTTTTGATTGTACACATATATTTATTGGGACAACCATCATTGCAGTCATCCTGCTGTTCATGTGTGGTAAGAGCGTTCTATTATCTGCCTTTAGATGAAATTCTCTTTTTGTTGGGTTATTCAGAGTATTCCCTTTTGTTGTTTCATTTAGACGCCACTGATTATTCTATTGGGATTAGCCACTTGCTGCACTCCAAGCATTTCTCCAGGTACTTATTATTCAGTATGGAGTACTGTGGTTTCTATGTCTCTTATTGTTGCTAATGTGTTGTTCCTTTGCAGGCTGGCTGGTTCCTGTGACGTCCTCACCTCTTTGGG
Source organism: Ambystoma mexicanum (assembly GCF_040938575.1). Classification (NCBI taxonomy): domain Eukaryota; kingdom Metazoa; phylum Chordata; class Amphibia; order Caudata; family Ambystomatidae; genus Ambystoma; species Ambystoma mexicanum. The sequence goes on along the minus strand of NC_090922.1, from coordinate 1,246,593,232 downwards.
CCAATAGATCTCTCAGGGAGTTTATTTAATTCCTCTGAGAGTTTCATTGGCAGAAAGAACTCGTCGTCTACACGACGAGTTCAAGATTCAAGCCAGACATCTCTCTGTTGAGAAGAAAGAGATTCTGTCATTACATATTCAGCAGCCTACATTAATAGACGTCTCACAGGACCCGCTAGCCGCTTTGGCTCAGTTAGTAGCGGATTTAAGGGCAGATATGACGGCAGCCTATGAGGACATTCGACGTAACATCCATGAGTTATGTCTTGGCCTACAGTCTGCTGGGGCGTATGCCTCTGGTCTTGCTTCTGGTTCAGGTGCTACTATGGGGGCAACTCCTTCTAGACCAGAGAGTGCTCCAGTGGTTCTTGCTGAGCAATTTCCTTTGGAACCACCAGAAAGGTTTCATGGTGATCCGAAAACTTATCGTACATTCATCAATCAGTGTTGCTTACATTGTTTGTGCCGCCCGTCATCCTTCCCTGACTCAACTACTAAGGCAGTGTTTGTACTGTCCTACCTAGATGGTACAGCTGCTGTTTGGGCTAATCCATTACTGGAGCAGGGAAGTCATCTACTTTATGATTGTGATGCTTTGATTGAAGCCATGTCTCGGGTGTTTGATACCCGATACAAGACCCAAGCCACGGATTTGGAACTTTTGTCATTAATACAGGGTGATAATACCTTGTTGGCTTATTTGGCCACATTTAACCAGTTGGTGGTAGAGGCCGGTTGGCCTGATGAGAAAAAAGCCGCCTTGTTCTACAAGGGTTTATCGGATTCTCTTAAGGAAGTTTTGGCTACGGTACCAGTGGTACCTTCCACGTTTCCAGAACTGTTGGATCTGATCATTCAGATAGACGCCAGAAGGGCAGAAAGGAAAGGTGAGAAGCGTGGCCCCATACCCGCTGCTGTTGTACCTGGTCCTTCTATGACCATTGGTGAGGAGCCAATGCAGATAGGAGCTGTTCGGGGTCCTTTGACCACAGAAGAAAGAGAAAACCGCAAAAAGAAGAACTTGTGTTTTTACTGTGGTTCGGCTGATAATTTTTTGAGACAATGTCCTAAGAAACCCAAGAAACAGGGAAATCCCAGAGCCCGGCAATAGACGGAGTCCTGTTGCCGAGCAATGTGAGTCAGGGCTCCAATTATTCTGTTCCTTTCTTTGTTCCTACATGTTTGGCTTTCCATTCTGTTACACCTTGGCCGGTCCAGGCAGTATTGGACTCTTGAGCTACTGGAAATTATATTGACATCCAGTATCTACATGAGTGGAAAATTCCAGTGGAACCTAAAGAATATCCTGAGATGGTCAATGCGGTTGATGGTACCTCTTTACTCTCAGGTCTGGTCACCGAAAGAACTATAGAATTAACCCTGACATTGGACGCAGGACATACGGAATTAATCTGTTTTGATGTTATCGCTGCACCCCAATATAAGGTCATTTTGGAATTACCATGGCTGGTACATCATAATCCGCTGGTGGATTGGCAATCTGGTGGCATTATGTTTCATTCTGATTTTTGTAAAAACCATTGTTTGGCCATTCCTGCTAACCCTGTCAGTCCATGTTGGTCCATGCTGGATACAGCTGCCGTGGTTGGCTGTATTTCCTCGGTCCTACCCAAGGTTTATGAAGATTTCCGAGATGTGTTTGACAAGGTGGGGGCTGAGACCCTTCCCCCACCCATCGTCCATATGACTGTCCCATTGATTTAGTAGAGGGAGCCAGAATACCTTTGGGACACATTTATTCTCTAACCCAACAGGAAAATGCCGTTCTTAAGGAGTATTTGGATACTGCTTTGAAGAAGGGATTTATCCGACCATCAAGGTCTTCAGCTGCCTCCCCACTGTTTTTTGTCCCCAAGAAGGAGGGTGAATTACGGCCTTGCATTGATTACCAGGAATTGAATGCCGTTACTATACAGAATCAGTACACAATTCCACTCATCTCAGTTCTCTTGGATCAGTTGGGGTCCTCAGAGTTGTTCACTAAACTAGATCTGCGCGGGGCTTATAACCTTGTTTGTATGCGAAAAGGAGACGAGTGGAAGACGGCATTTAAAACCAAATATGGATTATTCAAATATTTGGTCATGCCATTTGGCCTTTGTAATGTCGCTGCCACATTCCAAAGGTTCATAAATGATGTACTCAGTGACATGTTGGACCGTTAGGTTGTCTATTTAGATGACATCTCGGTATATTCAGCATCATATGAAGAACATGTCATCCATGTATCAGCCGTTCTGCAACGTTTGAGAGACAACCATTTATATGCCAAAATGGAAAAGTGTCTGTTTCATGTCACTGAAGTTGAGTTTCTGGGGTATGATATCACGAATAAGGGTATAAAGATGAGCAATGCCAAAGTAAAGGCGGTCTTGGACTGGCCAGCTCCAACTACTGAAAAATCTTTACAGTCGTTTCTTGGTTTTGCTAACTTTTACCGACGTTTCATCCGATCTTGTTCGGAAACTGTCGCCCATTAACTGCCTTGACCAGCAACAAACGTTCCTATGTTTGGACGAAGGAGGCCCAGTTGCCGTTCGATGCATTGAAACTTGCTTTTACTATGGCACCAGTGCTTCAGCATCCTGATCCTAGCAGTACTTTCTATGTAGAAGCTGATGCATCAGAAGTAGCAATTGGGGCAGTACTGTCACAGTTGTGTAAGGACACTGGTATGTTGCACCCAGTGGCTTATCATTCATGCAAACTTACCTCTTATGAGCAAAATTATACGGTGTCTGAATTGGAACTTCTTGCCGTCAGAGATGCCTTATGGTTTGGAGACACCATTTACTTGGTGCTGTTTTGCCTGTACAAGTTTATACAGACCATAGAAATGTATTGGCCTTACAAACATTGCAATGTACTATGGCCCGGCATGCTAGATGGCATGAGTTCTTTTCCATGTATAATTTTACCCTGACCTACCGTCCTGGCCCATTGAATTCCAAAGGGGACGCTTTGTCAAGGTTGCATGGGAATTTATCTCGTAAATGGGACGGTACCATTCTTCAAGGCCATCAGGTGGTTTGTTCTTGTACTTTACAACCTTCCTTGGTATCGACTGTCCGGGAGTGGGTGGCGTCCAAACCTAATGAAATCCAGGAATACAACATGGACATCGTTAATTAATTGCCTTATGTTCAAGGCCGAATATATCTGCCAGATGTGGCAACTCGGCGCACTGTTTTGCAATAGTGTCATGATTCCATGTTGGCTGTTCACCCAAGCAGATGTAAGACTCAGGAATTGCTACGTCGTTGGTGCTGGTGGCCGTCTTTGTTTCAGGATGTTTCTAACTATGTATCATCTTGTCTGGTGTGTGCTCAATGTAAGGGTTTTACGACTAAACCCATGGGTCTGTTACAACCTTTACCAGTCCCTGTTCGCCCCTGGTCAATGATATCCATGGATTTCATCATGGAATTGCCTGTGGTACAGGGCTTTGATATGATTTGGGTAATAGTTGACTACTTTACTAAACCTGCCCGCTTTGTTCCCTGTCAGGGGTTGCCTACTGCGCCGGTTCTGGCAGACTTATTTCTACACCAGTTTTTCCGGTTCTTTGGTCTTCCGGATATCATTGTGTCTGATGGAGGTACACAATTTACCTCTAGATTTTGGAAACATCTTACCAACTCAATGGGTATCGATGACCGTGTTTCCAGTGCCTATCATCCACAGACTGACGGTCAAACCGAGAGGCTTAATTCCACTCTAGAACAATACTTACGATGTCTCACGATGCAATATCAAGAATCATGGTTTTCGGTTCTTGTTCATGCAGAGTTTGCTTATAATAACTCGATCCATGCTTCCACGGGTACGACTCCTTGTTATGCACTATATGGTCAACACCCTCGATCACTGCCATTGAATATTGTCATGGACACAGCCAGTCCGACAGTGCAAACCTGCTTGAGGGACATCTCAACTGTCTGGGATGCAGTGCTCCTCCAGTTGAACACAGACAAATGTCAGACTAAGAAATATGCTGAGTGTCGTCGGGGTGTTGCTCCTCAGTATGTTCCGGGGAATAGTGTCTGGTTATCCACAAAGAATCTTCGCATTCCTGGTCGCAAGTGTCTCTTGCCTCGTTTTGTGGGTCCGTTCACGGTTCACTCCCTGGTTAATCCCGTGGCTGTGAAATTGGATCTTCCCTCTTCCTGGAAGGTGCACCCAGTTTTTCATGTTTCTCTCCTCAAACCTTGCCAACAGAAAGCCCAATTGCTTCCATGCCCTCCTCCTCTTTTGGTGCAAGGTTCAGAGGAATACGAGGTACGGGCGATCCTGGATGTTAAAACTGTCAAGGGTCAGAAGTTGTTTCTGTTGGATTGGAAGGGGTATTGTCCTGAAGATCGGACCTAGGAACCCGCTTCTAACATACATGCACCAGACCTCATGTTGAAATTTTTGGCCTCTCGTGAGGGGAGACCTCCATTAAGGGAGGATACTGTCAGGAATCGTAGGGTACGGAGCTATACTGCCACAGTTGATAAACAAACACCTACCTATCATCCGACGTCCTCCCCGCGTTTTATCTCCTCTGGTAGGCCAGGAAAGCATGGGCTGGACACACGCAACTTCAGTCGTGTAAAGCATAGTTGTTCCTTTTGGAAACGCTGGGGGTTACCTTGGGAACGCGAACACTCCACATTTCTTTGGTCACGTGTTTTTGCACAGTGATCATCCGTAATGGTCATGTGACACAACCAAGTGTATTTAGTCTCAGTCTATGTAACAGCACCTTGCTGCTGAATTTGTTTCCTTGCCCGCTTATTTTGTTTTCCTCTTGTGTACCTATGACCCGTATTCTTGCTTTGGATTTCCACTTCGGATTGCCCTTGTCTGCTTAGCTGCTGTTGTTACGAACTTCTGGAACACTTCACGGATTACCATCGGATTACGTCTGCACTGGTTTTGGTTTTGTCAGCATCGTCAACGAACCCACGGATTGCTTCAGGACCGGCTCGGATTGCATTTCTCTGCTTCGTCGATATTTGGATGGATTTTCTGGTTTTCTACAAGGTGTGATTGGATTCAAACTTTCTTGTTTTCCTGAACTAGAGATGATCAGTGTTTTTCAGGCGTCCATTTGCTGTCGAGCAAGGAGGAAGGAACCGAACTTGTTTTAGGTGTCCTTGTGCCGTCGGTGGGTAGATGGATCATTGTTTCACGTTTTGTGCTGCAACTTCACTGACTTATTGGGACAACCATCATTGCAGTCCTCCTGCTGTTCATGTGTGGTAAGATCGTTCTATTATCTGCCTTTAAATGAAATTCTCTTTTTGTTGGGTTATTTAGAGCATTCCTTTTTGTTGTTTCATTTAGACGCCACTGATTATTCTATTGGGTTTAGCCACTTGCGGCACTCCAAGCATTTCTCCAGGTACTTATCATTCAGTATGGAGTACTGTGGTTTCTATGCCTCTTATTGTTGCTAACGTGTTGTTCCTTTGCAGGCTGGCTGGTTCCTGTGACGTGCTCACCTCTTTGGGCCAATAGATCTCTCAGGGAGTTTATTAATTCCTCTGAGAGTTTCATTGGCAGAAAGAGCTCGTCGTCTACACGATGAGTTCAAGATTCAAGCCAGACAACTCTATGTTGAGAAGAAAGAGATTCTGTCATTACAGTACCCCAGTATAACATTCTAAAAGAAGATACTAGGGAAACCTTACAAAGGGCTACTAAAAGTTTGGTCAGACAAAATGCTGAAGCAAATCATACATATTGGCACCTCACTGGAATTACTCCATGAAAATCCGAACGCAGTAAAACAAAAAATGAAATATCATGATTGGATGATGACAACTCCTCAGAGGAAAACTGAAAATGAGTCTTCATGTGGAAAGTGAGAACTGAGCAGTAGGTTTTCTAGCAAAATACCTAACCAAGTTCCCCTCATAATATCATTGTGACAAATTTATAAGGTTTTGTTTAAATTTGTTGCCTACAAAGGAAAACCTATTTGTTAAAAAACTCCCAACACTATCAATAAGAGATGTCGGTATTGTGATAAAGAGAAAGAAACATTGAGACACGTCATCACCGAATATCCTATCATCAAAGTTGAGAGAACGATATGGTTGAGAAAGTTTGCTCCTTTAAATGAAGATATGAATGAATGGTGGACGGTGATACTGTTCGGAAATAGATTCAGGTTGATATGTGCAGTAATAGATTTTCTTGATAAAATCTTGTTCAGACTAGACGTTTAGCTTCTCTTTATCTAGGTTGGTAATTAGGATTTAAAATAGAAATTTGTAATTGATGTTTTGTAAAAAGTTTTTTAGTAAAACTGAACAAATTAAAAAAATAAAAAATAGGTAAAGAACAATCACCAATGGGGTGACAGAACACTGAATAGTATCTTTAATGCACTAGGAATCAAGGAATGAACACAAAAACAAATGCAGCACAGAAAAGAATACTTTTGAATTGGTGTAGAACAGATAACACTATGGTTAGAAGTTCCCCCTGCAACACCCCTTCACCCCCCAATAGGCAATGTAAAGAGATGGGAAGAGAGAACAGGTATTCAGGGATAGCACAAATCAAACAGAATATCAGTCCCACCTTCCCCCTTCAAACACAAGAGAAAAACGGAATTGACTTTTCAGCTGTCAGGATGGTTTTGAAATTGTCTTTGGAATTGGCTGGGCAAAAACATCAAATGTGGTCAAAAATCCTTAAATTATTATAAATTCCTATGGGAGCCACTTTGAACAGCTGCAAACAATCACAGACAATGATTTAGTCAGAAGAAAACTTTTGAAATCTCAAAGTCCAAGTGGGAAATAAATTAAAGCTATTTCACACGTGTAAAATTTCTCAGAGTTTCAATTTGCGGCAAACTTTTCCTTGTGCGATATTTGCTATAACTCGAGAATCGCCCTGTTTTGCAATTGGGTTCTATGGATGGCTAAAGATGTAAGGTACAGGTAGGAGTGGAAATTTCGTTACTATCATAAAAACTGACGGAGTTATAGGAGGTTTAGTAAGAGTCATTTTTGCAAAATAGGTGCGAGAATGGAAAACAGAAATGCACTTTGAAACTGACAGATGGGTTTGCTTACACTAGATTATGACTATGAAAAAGAGGATGCCACATATGAATCTCCACAGTTACGTGGCTAGCGTAACCCTTCACATGGTGTATACTCAATTTCTTTCTCGGATTCACTTTAATTACTCAAAAACACTAATGACTTATGATTTTATAAAAACAAATCAGACAAAATCAGCACAAGAAAGGTTCTGACAATACTATGATTCTGAATTTACAGATAGGATGGGTTGAGATTGGGATAAAACAATGCAGAGATATTAGGGTCACTTTTCTTCCTATTAATACTTACAAAATAAATTATTAAATCGGACCGTCAGTTCTGGTCATGGATTGGATCTGGTCTAGGAAGAACAGCACATCAGGCACGGGATCGGATCAGCTAGGCCGGTCACCGGATTTGCACAGGATCAGCCCTCCTAGTCTGTGGGTATTTCAATCAGCTGGACAGCGAGTTCCTCAGGCAAGCCTTGTGGTAGCAAGCCAGAGAATTTCAGGATACTAGTTCAAATGGCCTTCTCACACCACAGCGCTTCACTGGGTTGCAAGAAAAGTTTGAGGATTTAGGCCTTGCAGAAATCAATAGTTCTCTACTACTTTGCAAGAGTCTTGGCATCTGGATCTGGAAGGATGTTAAAGCTGGAAGTAGCGTGCTGGATCAGAGTGCTTCACCGGAATCAGGAAAGTGAGTGAATCAGTCAGTCCCCATGTGTTGTCAGCTGTCTCTATTTATCCTTTCAAATGACATCACAAAAGGGGTGTCTGGGCCGGCTTAGCTAAGCCTGCCCCTGTGAGCTGGCATTGGATCAAACCTTCATCTCCGCCTTGCATTTGAGTGATTGGATCAAGGCTAGATGATGTCAATTTTTATGGTTTACTTTGCAGTTCTTAGAAACCTCCCTTTAGTCACTGGTCTCAAAATTGAATTTTATACTAAATACACATTTCTACATTGGTCACCTTTACACAAATCACACACAAAGATTCCATATGTTATGTAGCATCTGTTCCTCAAAGTCCTGGATTTTGTGGGATCTTGTTGCAACTTTCTACAGAATTTTGTCCTTTTCGCTATGAACACAATTTCCAAACTTTATGCAAATTTCCACAAATGGGTGTGTTTAACATAGGCATGTGTGTATAAATTTTCACAATTCTAGGATTAATACATTATACATAAAACCACATATATTGCCATTCCTGTCCAGAAAATGTCACACAGTTCTGCTGCCTCTTAAAACGTGCAGCCAGAAATTAGATTAACAACGCTGTCCTTTTTATATTTTTCATTACTTTGAATCACAAGTTATGAGTCTCTGAAAATTCTTCATTGTTCATTCTTAACAGCAGATGGTCGCTTGGCTCCACCCCTTTGTTTCTCCTGGGAGTCCAGGAGCATCCCCCTCCTTGGGGAAGTTCCTTCTAGGAGCCATTTACGACCCTCTCACACCTCTGTTTCCTGGGATGAAGGTTTTGGTATTGTTCATTCTCTTTCTGTAGACAAAAGTCTGGGTTAACCCCAATTATCATTTCCCTTTGAGTTTCTGCTGAGAGAATGTCCCTCCTCCTGGAAGAAACCTGTTTGTCCACTTCCAAACGGTTGCAGCTCAGCCAGGCTAATTTATTCTTAATTAAAGATCCAGGAAAAACTAAACTTGTTGCATCAAACATAAATACATTACTTTCTTAGCTTTAACTCTGTGGGATAAAAGCAACTGAGATCTGTATTCTTTTTTGCCACAATCCTTTTATGTTTGCTGATCCGGCAGATTTTTAGTTTAGATCACTTTGAAGTTTCATCAGTAACTCATCTGACAGCTGTTATTCAGGTAGCCCATGGTACTGCACCCAGATTCTGCTAGGGGCTGTCAGTTTACAGGCAATCCAGTTTTCTGAAGGAATGTTTTGCTCTTCCCATTATGACTTTGTATGTTCACAATGCTTCATTGGATTACATAAATATTAGTGCCAAGCAAGGTTTTGGATGTTGAGAAGTGTTGTGTTCGTTTTTAGCAACAAAGCAAATGTCATTTATAGGCACATTTTGGAGTTTCATTTGCCAAACACTGCTTCTCTCTCTGCACTCTGCTGGTCATGGAGCCCACTGGCACCTTTTCTGCAGTGTGTGCTTTATTCCACCACACATGCACCATGGGTGGCTGGTTGTGCATCCATCTTTTTGTGTGCTTGAGAACGCGTTTTTTGTAGGTTTTTGGTGCGCACAAGAGTTTTGCCGCCATTGTTGCAGTTCCTTGCACCATACTATCAGAGTGATGCTGCATAGCATAGCGGAGTGGGTCAATACATCCCACACAGTGGAGCACAGCCCAATGTGCTCTGATTTTACTGTTTTGGCTACAAAACATGCCATGCTACAGAAATGTGAGGGGTTCATCAACTGTGTTAGCGGTAATATATCATCACTCAGTGGGGAGCTGCAGTACCTGCTGGAAACTAGCCTGTTCACTATGGATGAGGGAACATGATTTGGAAAGGCAACCGCATCGCTGCGGGCAAGCAAAGCGCTGTCAAATTTGCATAGTGTCACACAAATAGTCACAATGGAACATAAAATACCCCTTGGTATCCTTCTCTGACCCTGCCCTTCTTTAACCAACAATTTAAAAGTGAACATTTATGTTTTTGAGGTGGCTGTGGAAGAGGGCGTTGAGGGTCCATCGTCAGAACAAGACATAGGGTGTCATAACAAGTCTGGAGGTAACCCGCCGGTGCTATTGGTGTGTTGCTACCAGACTGTAACACCCTTTCCGCTGCCTGAGATCCCAGTGCCACCGTTACACTACAAGTCCCTGCGTCCCGGGATATCAGGCAGCGGAAAATGTTAGTCCCCATTGCCATGGGGTCTGATAGGACTCCATCGGAATGGAGACTCAGAAGCACTGGCACTGTTAGTAATGGTCCTGGTGCTTCCATGACAACTGTGCCTACCAGGCCAATGCGCTGGAAAGCACAGTTATAGTATGTTGGTCTGGAAAGGGTGCCAGTACAATGCTACCGGCGCCCTTATTTCTGTACCGCCGTACTTGTAATGACCCCCATGGTCACAATGTGCACTTCTGAGGTGTTTGAAGATCAATTGCATACACAGTAGAGGCAACAAGGACAAGAACGTCTCTCTGTGCTGCAGACTCCAGCACAGCTGACAATATTGTTGTCAAAGGTGTGAGAAACCTGAAGGTGTCTCCCTAGCTAGTACCAAAGGATCTGTCATCCAGGTGACCAGGACAAAGTCATCGCTATTGGATCCAGTTCCTGGGGGTGGACAAGTGAGGGAGGAGCCCCTGGATGGGGGGTCCTCAGAGCGTCGGAGTGGGATATCGACAGGTGAGACGCGGTATCCCCCCTTCCTTCAACACATTTTGCACATCCTACCATGTAGGTCATTCAGAACCACTGCCACCCCCTTTTGACACAAACACTTTCACACAATAAACCAGAGAACGGAGTAACACCAGAGATATTTACCTGGCATGTCCCAACACAAGGGTTAGGCAAAGTCAGGAAATTGATCAGAATCACACACACCTGACGGCCCTTTCCCTTCCCCAGAGGGATAAAAGGTGGAGCAAGAGAGCAAAGTACGAGCAAGGCGGGCAAGGCAGACAGCACGATGAGATGGTTTAACCGGCGTGGCAGTTCAAGAGAAGGAGAAAGGTAGCAGGAATCGAGAGGGTGGTGAGGAGAGAAGCGACTTTGCCCTTTTCATCCCAAGCCCTTGCAGATAAGCAGGAGTGAGGGAAGCTCCCACGACCGTGGTACCGGCCTTGACTCCAGTGAAGCCGAAAGCCAAGCAGTACATCACAGCCGGTGAGTCGAGGAGAGAACCATTAAGAACTGGGCTATGTTGAATGAGTAGCGCATAGTGGCAAGTGTGAACCAAGGTTGATGAACTGTTTGACGAACTGTAAAGAGTGGTAAGGGGAGACCAGCTGCAGAGAGAAAACCGGCACCACGTGGGTGCTAACTCAAGAAACTTTGGTCGATCACCATCAGAACGAAACTACGGGTACCAGAAGGCCATGGAGAGTCGCCGAAAGAGGTCAAAGTGGTCATACAGGAGGTCTAGTAAAATCCCCAATCAATCGAAAGACTTTGATCTACACCAGTGTGAAAGCAAGGGAAATGAATCCCGACAAATGAGATAGCAGGAGAAGTGAATCCCGCGAATGCAAGTGAATGGGAAGTTGACAAAGAGTGAGTCCGAATCAGGGATGCTGACGAGAGAGGCAAAGTCTAAAGTTCTGAGAAACTGTGTGTTGACAGAGGTGAACCCAGCCGATGAATGTCCACTATGAACTGTTTGAAAAGACATTGAGAAACCAAGGGAAGTGAACCCCGCTAAAGAGAAAAGAGGGGTTCGAGCCTTGCAGAGGGAGATCCAGGGGTGAAGCTATCACCCAAAAGTTAATTGGGAAAAGAACTGTCATATAATTTGGGAAATGAGAGATGTCGGAAGGGTCAGCACTCAGAAGATGGGGACACAGGGGTGAAGCCATCACCCTGCGTGAAACTGTGGTAAACAACTGAGAAGGGTCAGCGCCCAGAAGAGCGGGACCCAGGGGTGAACCTATCACCCAGTGAACATTGGAAACGAACTTTGATTTGTTAAAGGAACTTTGTTTTGTTATTTGAACACATCAGGTCCTCGAAGGCAAGAGACTTTCAAGTGAAACAAAACTGGGCCATTGATGGCCTTGATAGCTGAAAGCTTGAACATGGAAAGCTGAAATGTCATCTCATGCTAGAAAAGCTTGAGAGTGAGTGTGACCTCAGAACTATCATTAGAACTGTTGTCTCATGCTGGAGAAACCCGAGAGTGGAGACCCAGGCTACTGCATCCAGACATATTATTTGAGAACACTTCTTTCTTTAACTTGAGAACTATTCCACAACACAAACACCACCATCACCGTTTTGATCATGTTTGAGTAAAACTATTTTTATTTATCTTTTTAGGTCACTGCACTGACACATAGGCGCCATGTTGCCAGTGTAACGTGTTTCTTTAACCTATCGCGTCCTGAAGACGGGGCGTTGGACTTTACTGACGAGCTTTAAACTGCAACAGTGTTGTCCTTCTCCCTAGAAACATATTCAAATGTTGACGCTATTATACCATGTTGTTGTATAATTGAAAATGCGATCAAAATACACCATTACTAACATCACGCAAATTGTACATTGCAAATGTTTTGGTGTCTGCTTCTTCCGCCCATTTGTGTTTCTACAAATAACGAACGCTGGAAATAGGTTTTTTATGTTGTTTTACCATGTTGCTTGATATAATAATTAAAATATGCTAAACACATTTCTTTGTCTATGGTGGAAGATATAATCCTATGAAATTCCTACTGTGAGGTAAATCTCTGACAAGTAGCCACCTTTCGGTGTGTTAGAGGTGGGTAGCTAGTGGTATATGTATGTTTTTTTCTGTTTTTTTCTTCTTTCTATAAGCAGTCATCTCACACAAATATTGTACTTTTCTTCCACAAATCAGTTTCACGCCGTCTAAAATAAAATGTTAATGGCTTTATCGCAGGGCAGAGCCCCCCTCAAAGATAAATTTGATTCTACCTCAGACCTAGCCTCTCTTTAAAAAAAGCTTCCATTCCCCCACCCCGTGCACAGCTGCTCTTTTGTGACCGCATATGACCCTTCTTTCCAGTCACTTACAATGAGGTGGGATAGTGCTCAAGCATGTGCTTTTCAATAAAATCTTGAGCATCCTTTGGTCCCAGCTCTCCCGACTACATGCCACCAGGCAATATAGGTTAAATGTGTCTGCATGTGTCATGGTTTTGCCTCGGCCTCGGCATGTCATGCCTGCGGTTTCGCCTCGGTATAGACGCTCGCCCCGTTTTCATCATGTAAGGGCCTCCCCTTTCCTGCAACAACGGAAGTTGCCCTAGCAACAGAGGGGATGCTACATATGGAGGCCGCGCTCTGCGACTCCGCTTTCTGTCAACACATTGAAAGTGCAGCAACGTGATCAACTGACTACCCAACTTGCAATTGGCATGTCGCATCCCCCCCCCCGGTCCCATAATACCCAGCCGAACACTGGCACTTGCACTCCTGATTGAAGTTGGTGCTCTGCACTCTTTTTTCCTGTTCTTTGATCCTGCTTTCTGTGTCGCAGACTTTCTTACGCAGAGTCCTGTTCTGCTCCTGATCTTACAGTAAACGATTCTAATCGTTATCATGGACTGCATATTCCTAACGTCTTGTACCTCTGCTGACCGCACGCTGCCAACCATTCGCTTTGAAATCACGGACTGCATTATGCTAAAGTTGTGTACTTGTGCTGACTGCACGCTGCCAACCATTAGCTTTAAAATCACAGATTGCTTATTCCTAAGGTTTTGTACTTCTGCTGACCACGCTACAAACTAAAGCTGCTCTCTACTCACAGTGGACTCCTACACTATCTGGTTCTCTTCGTTTACTCCTTTCTGAATTCCATGGAATCATTCAGTGCACTGAACGAGAGACGCCTTGCTGTAATCACACAGGGACCACCCCGTCGTTAGAGCGTCCTTGTGCCTCCTGGTTCTCAGGTCCTCTCTAACACTTCTAATTTCCCCTTCCTTTTTCCTGTTTTCCTTCGTTTCCTTTGGATTAACATTGAGAGTCCATCTGAGTCCTCCTTACCACTTCAACTCCACGTCCCTAATATGGGTTAAAATCTCTGCAAGCTCATAACACCTTCCTTGAATCTGTTAAGTTTCTTATCAATTCCCTCTTTGTTTTATATAGTGGAAACCATCCAGAAGACAACCCCCACACCACCAGAAGACACTCGTAGTTCCAGTACCTGTAGAGAAAGGTTAATCCTCCTCTACTTTTAGTTCTTGTAAAAGACCGATCCATCCTACAATATTAACACCTGCCTTTTCTTACAACTGGAGTACGCCTGGTGGTGTTGATGCTTCCTCCTGCTCTTTCGATTAATTAACTCCTCTGTTATAGATATGATTACGAATAGAAGGGTACATTAATAGAAAGGTCTCCCTCAAAGAGGAGACTCAGACCTAATTGGTCTGAGTTATGCAGCAGACCGAATATCGCAACTTCTGGTGACTAGTTCCATAGGTGAGTACCAACAGCATGGTACATTGACCAATCGCGCAAATTGACCCAAAATGCCAGCGAAATGACACCATCATTCAAAGGTGGAAGCACTAAAACAGTCCTGATTTGTGTCTCTAGTTGTCCTGGGGCAGGTTTGGAGGAAGGGGGGATTGAAAGTTCTGCATGTGCTGCCTTGCTCAAAATCATGGTGGACATCAGCATCACCGGGGACTGCTGTAGAAGCTGCGTTGATACAGGTGTTTTGGGTGGTGGCATGGCACTACCAAATGTGGTTACACTTGGCCTTCATGCCCAATGTGCATCACTTCCACTTTTATCCATGCCTCACTGCCAGGCACTGAATGTGCATTCCTTCCCACTGTCAATTTCCCTTTTTTGCATAGTGATGTGGTTCCATAACCTGCACCATGTGGCATGTAGGATTGGTGGGGGAGTCTTCTGACCTTCCATAAAACATACCTGCGAGTTATGTGCCGGCCTTGCCCTCTCCACAATCATAAGCACAACACAATCTGCCATTTCCTCATCCTCCATCTGAAATCTTGCCTTCACCTGAGACACTGCCTCCTCCACTGCAGCCTCAGCCTGCGCCTCCTCCTTCTCCCAAGCTGCTTCCGGCTTGGCTACCAGAGACACTGCCACATCCTCCTCCTTCTAGCTGTCACTTCCTTCCGCTCATAGGCCACCTCCATCTGTGCCACCAGCACCCTACAGCCACCTGAATGAATAAGAATATGTACTGTGTACATTTGCAGAAGCAGCGTTGATTAAAAAAAAAGCCACCACAATGGATGACAAACCTCCCCAAATGTCCTTCCTAAAACCGTCCTTTTCAGATTGTGTCCACATCTTTCCTATCCTCGACAACTACAGTAAGTACAGCGCTTGTTGCAGAAAGATGGAATAATGATCCGCCATTTATTATCTTCCTCCGAAGCATATTGAGAGCAATGAATGCTCGGAACAAAAAATATTTGTACTACACTTGCACCATGTTCCAAGGCACCTCCTCCTTCCTCTCCCTCGTGCTTCGGGTACATCCTGTACTTTGGCAAGATGTCGACTCCGTGAAATTTTCGGAACAGTTCACAGCTTTTAAATATCCATGCAGGGTTATGGGCCATGTGTGTTTGATCAAAATTCAATTACTACACTGCACCATGCTTGGAAACCTATCATCCCGAGTTATGAAGTATGACGAAATAGGTTCACCTAATTGGTTCAATATGG
The DNA here is from genome assembly GCF_040938575.1 of Ambystoma mexicanum. Taxonomy (NCBI): domain Eukaryota; kingdom Metazoa; phylum Chordata; class Amphibia; order Caudata; family Ambystomatidae; genus Ambystoma; species Ambystoma mexicanum. The sequence continues at coordinate 1,246,577,802 of NC_090922.1, read as the reverse complement.
GAGCAGCATCAACCATGCTTGTTATGATAAATAGCTTCCTGTGTAAAAGGTCCTCTAGAGCTTGTAAGGTTTTTGGCTCGCTCCTGCGGAGCATTAAGAATAGTGTTTCCTGGGAACAGTTACATCACTGTCCCTCGAAGGCCTTCGGCGTCCAGAGGGGACCGTTTTTTCTGCTCACCTTTCCTCGGCGTTGAAATGTGGTGTTCTTTTCAAGGTTTGCGTTGCTGCCCTCTAGGTGACTCGCGTGAGTTTCTATGCTGGGCTGGGCGACACGGCTCTGAGAATCAACAGCAGATGCTTTGAAAGATAAACACACCTTGTCCCTTGGTGATTTCGGCTGCTTCCAGGAAGACTCGTAAAATGTGTGTTTTTACTTTTTCCCGCATTGCACTTTGTCACTTATTGGTTCCTAACACCTCGGCCGCCGTACGCCGTGTTCCATGTTGAATACACACTTGTGAACGGCTGAAGCTCAAGTGGCCATGGGAACGAGGCGGCCTCTTTGGCCCAGGTACATTCAAGCAGCCGTGGATCTCATGGTGCGAGTTCAGCCTGAGGTGACTGCGTCTACAGTAAACTACTATTTCGCTGAATTGCTGCGGGTATCTTGTTATAATTAGACCCCCTGCTGTACTTAGGCCGTTGATATAGTGACACAATTATTATTAAATGTTATTAGCAGAAACACATGAGTAGGGCAAATTAATTTTGACCTATTTTTCCCCTCGTAGAAACGCTTCACCAAGGCTCCCTATGTAAACATACCACGTGATGCACTTTCACCACAAGGCGAGGCACAAAGGCTCGCACTTTCGAGAAGTACTTTGAGTACTGCAGAGAAGTTGAATATGTTTAATTAGAAATCCCCTCAGTCGGTTGAGAAGCGTCAAGTAGTCTTGGCCTCTGGGCAGCAAACATTGATGTGGCATTTTTAAATTCAGTCAAAATCGCATCAACAGTTCACGCAAAAAACAACGACAACAACGCCTGATTTGTTGGGTTCATTAGACAGTGGTGTTATTTAATTTCACAAAACAGAGTTTAGAAACGAATACATTAGGTCCCTGGTTTGGATTCAGTGTGATCTTTGCCGGGGGTCACCCGGTGTGCCGTCATTATACATTGGTTGTAACTCACCACCACTAAATGTGATGCTATACAGCTAACCAGTGGGGTGCCGAGCCGGGGGGGGGGGGGGGGGAGGGCGGGAGGGGTAGATCCAGACCTGGACATTGGCAGGACAATGAGGGTGCCGAGCAGGAGTTCCTGATCAGCACCTTCATTGTCCTGGCAACAGGACACCTTAGCGTTCCGGCTCTCCCTGTGTCAACAGAGCATTACACTGTGAGCCATTAGGCACTGATGGGAGGGAGGGGGCACTATTAGCCGGGACTTTTGTCCCTTAAGAAATGTGAATGGTGGGTGATCAGAAGTGAGAAGGGTGCATAATGCTGTAAGCTTTATGTAATAATGACTATTGTTTTAAAACCCAAGGGGTATTTGTTAGGCTCACATTAATCTGCATGATTCTATTGTAATTTTGCATGCAGGAGGGGGACAATAAAACGAAAGCCATACTGTTATTGCTCAACATATTGATGATGTATATAGTGTAAAGTTAGTTTATTATGAAATGCTAGTTTATTATATAATGTGGTTTGCTTCCAAGACTTTGCTATAGGTAAAGCATTAAGATGAAAGGCTAAGCAAAACCTTAATAAATATCTATATCAACTGGGAAGATTTGGTCAGTTGCTTAAATTGCCCACATCCCGGTTTCACCATTTAACCTAAGTGTGTGATCCTGGGCAAATCATGTAATCACTCTGTCTTATCTGCAGCTCTGGAAGTGATTTAATTCATAGCTTATGTGAATCTATCATGCTATTATTAAAAAAAGCCTAATGACTACAGAGTTTCTCTTTATATATTAATAGTGAAATTTAGGTATTTTGCACAACAAAGTTATTTGCCACTTGGCTTACTTATGGCAACGTATCCTAAAGTCTCTTTGATGGTGTCTCCAAGTATCAAAGACTGATGATGCTCCTTCCAATGTCCTTGTGAGGAATCAACTTCCGGGCCACCAGTGGTCCATCAATCAACCCCCACACCTCTAGTACACCAGAAGGGATCCAAACATATTGGAATACAAGTGAATAATAAGACCTCCTTGTCCAATTTTGGTAACGTGGATGGCTTATCTACGCAAGGATGTGGATCGTTGGTCAGTTGCAAAACAGCGAAAATACAACTATTGCCCAATGATAAAAGGGATTCTATGTCAAGACTCGGAGGCTCAGATTATGCTATAACTTCTCTTTACTAACTCGAGCAGCAACCATTACAAAACAAAAACATGGAAAACAATAACAAAAAATGACAAATTCCAACAAAACTCAGCATTTTTGTAGTTTGTTTTCCATAGGTTGAAAGAAACACCACGTGATCCATTCCTCCAATCAGCATCTCTTCTCTCCTATAAGCCTCCGTGCTCCTAAAGTCCTTCCTCTTTCCTTGCTGCTCGAGCAGCGAGATAAGTACCTTTATTTTATTGTTTAATGTGTAATGTTTAATGTTAACTTGGAATCATTGATAAGATAGCGCGCGCGCGCATTGACAGGTGAGCGCGTAGGGCTTGGCGGAGCAGATCCGCGGGAAGGACGCGACGGGACTCTCGTTCCGGCGTCGGTTTCCCTCTAGGGGGCATTACAGGCACGGAAGTTCGCAACAGCGCGACGGGACCTCAGAGGTTCCGGCGCCGTTGCGAACTCGTAGAGTGAGGGAAGTACGAGTGTCACGGGCTCGTAAATATCAATCTATGCGGCTCGTAAATTTCAATATATTCGAAGCCCGTTAATCTCCGGAACGGGCAGCCTGTGTGATCTGAAGAGACACGGCTCTTTGACTTGACGGGAACGCCACCTAGTGGCTGAAGTTGATATTGCAGGCTTCAAACCTGCTCAACAAATTATAAACTGGGGGAACAGCTAAAAATCACTGACCCCTCATTCTGCCACTGGGGAGGAGGTGAGCAGAGGTCATACATCTGCTTGACGGGCTCAGTCCCAGGTAAGACTGTTATTACCACGAGGTCTCGCCTAGCTACTGGTGCACAATTTTGACGGGGGCAGCCCAGGCAAACTGCGCAAGGCATCTTGATAGTGCTACAGGGGCACCAAACATGAGTGACTACACTGATGACTCGGACGGCCCCCATGTCAGCTGGCGCCGTATGACCGAGGCGGTGCAGTTTCTACAGAGTGCCGAAAGGCCCCGGGAAGAGAGGGGCATTTTGCGAAGCCTGGCGGATCTGTCCGAGGGTAAGGCTCGCAAAAAGAGAGGGGGAAGTAAACACAAGACCCGCAGGGACCGTAGCGCCCAGACCCCCCCGGGTTCACCCCACAGATCGGGGAAAAGGAAGGCGAGATCCCATGAGAGAAAGGTCTCTAGCTCGAGCGAGTCGGACGACGACTACTGTAGGAGCAGCTCGAGGTCCGAATTTTACACCTCCTCAGAAGACCAAACCTCCCCAGAGGAGGAGGAAAGTCGTCCTAAGAAAAAAGGCAGGAGGGAAGAAGACGATCTGCTCAAAGGGGAGTTCGATCCAGATGATCTTATCCACTCCAGGTCCAATGGATGGGACCCACCGGAGAGGATCGCAGAATACCTTAGAAGGCATCTGCGGGCTCCGTTAAGCAAACAGGGCAGGTCCAAGCTGAAATCTGAATGCCCAAGACCAAGGGTCCCGGACGGAGTAGCGGAGACCCCAGAGATTTACGAAAGGATTTTGACGTTCCTGGGCCGGTATGGCAGGGACGTAAAGAGGGGCATCGACAGATCCTGGCGGTCCTGTCAGGACAAGTTACTAGACATGCTTGGACCGGTCACCAAGATCTGGCAGCTGGCCGAGGAAGCGAAGGCCAAAAAAGAGCCCATGGACCCGGATATTATATCGGGCTGGGCTCAGAGAATCATCTGTCTGCTTGGCAACGCTAATACAGCGTTAGCGACCGAACGGAGAAGGTCGATTCTGATGAAGCTGGACTCCAGGCTGGGAGAGATGGCGACGTCAGAGCAGGCCACAGCAGCGAGAGGCAAGCTCTTCGGCGACCTGTTCATAAAGGACATGGCAAAGTTTGCCAGTACTTATGTGTCAATGGACAGAGCCCAGTCTTCCTTGAAGAAGATTTTTGGTCGAAGGGTTTTCGATAAGGCTGGAGGAGGAAGGGGCCGCTCGTCCATCCGCGACCAGCACAGAGGTTCCTACAGAGACAGAGCCTGGAGACAGGAAGACCGGAGGTCCAACCCCTTCTTTCCTTCTAGAGGAAGAGGCAGGGGTAGGGGCTGGAGAAACAACGGCAGGCAACAACACCAAAGTAACTCAGGTGAGAAATATGGTAGTCACAGAGGGACCGGAGGCAAGCATCCCTCCAGTGGGGGGGAGAGTGAGATTGTGTGTCAAAAATTGGGAAGAATTGTCTTCAGATGCTTGGATAAGGCAGACCGTAAGAGGTTTTCTGTTAGAGTTCTGGCAAGAGCCTTATCAGAGAGTGTGGCCGAGACAGATAAGGTTCAGCAGAGAAGACGAGGATCTTCTGGACAAGGAGGTAGAATTGCTAAGGGCAAAAGAGGCAATCGGTCCAGCGTTAGAAAGTTCAGGGTGTTTCGTGAGCAATCTGTTTTTAGTCAAGCAGCGACACAAGGTCAGACCAGTAATAAACCTGAGGGGTTTGAATTACTTTCTGGTGTACAGACATTTCAAGATGGAGGGCATCCACCTCCTAAGGGATGTTCTTCGGCAGGGAGACTGGTTAGCGAGAATAGATCTCAGGGATGCGTATCTAACGATTCCGATTCGACCAGAACAGACAAAGCTCCTTCAGTTCCTTTAGAAGGGACGGAGGTGGGAGTTCAAGTGTCTTCCCTTTGGGTTAGCGTCGGCGCCATGGGCTTTCACCAAACTTTTGAAGCCAGTGGTAGCACATCTGAGAGAGCAGGGGATCAGACTGATTATTTACCTGGACGACATATGTCTGATGTGCCAGGCCAGGGAGGTGTTAGTCCAACAGGTACAGCTAGCTACGGGGTTGCTACAACGGTTGGGCTTCCTGATCAACTGGGAGAAATCTCAATTAGTGCCAGTTCAGGAGATGGAATTTCTGGGGTTCAACTTAGAGACAACCCAGGGTATTCTCAAGTTACCTCTAGCCAAGGTCAACTCTGTCAAGAAGGAGATCAAAGGGATGATAATGAAGCGCGAAGTTTCTTTAAGGGAGATAGCAAGACTGGTAGGACGTCTGTCATCATCGATACAGGCGATATTCCCAGGGCCACTGCATTACAGAGCATTACAGAGGTTGAAGATCAGCCATCTCAGGAGAGGTTTTTCTTACAAACAGAAAGTCAAGCTATCCCAGGAAGCGAAGCTGGAGTTAGAATGGTGGTACTGCCACATGGAGGCCTGGAATGGCCGGGCGATATTCGGCTCATCCCCGGATCTGGTGATAGAATCCGACGCCAGCCGTTGGGGATGGGGAGCCAGATGTGGAGATCAGTCGACAGGAGGGAGATGGTTGAGAGAAGAGTTGGGTCTCCACATAAATTGCCTGGAGCTTCTAGCGGGCTCTTTCGCGGTCCAGTGCTGGACACAGAAAGGCGCAAAATCGTCCATTCTCTTGAAGATGGACAACGTTTCGGCAGTCCGATACATCAATCGACTGGGCGGAACGAGATCTCAGAAGCTGACGGAGATAGCCAAAGGGTTTTGGCAGATCTGTCTCCAGAGAGGCATAAGCGTGAAAGCGGAACATTTGCCAGGGGATCTCAATCTGGTGGCAGATTGGAACTCGAGATACCTAAGGGATTCCAGCGACTGGCGGCTGGACGACTCTGTGTTCCAAGAGATCATGCATCACAGGGGTCCTTGTCGGACGGATCTCTTCGCTTCCAGGTTGAACAGGAAACTTTCCACGTTTTATAGTTGGAGGCCGGATCCAGAAGCGGCAGCGACAGACGCGTTTCTCCAGGTTTGGGGTCCGGCAAGGGAGTACGCTTTTCCCCCGTTTTCTTTAATAGCCCGCACAGTGGCACAGGTCAGGCGTCAGCTAGCAACAGTGATTCTGATCACACCAGATTGGAAAGGCCAGGCTTGGTTTCCAGATCTTCTGGAATTGTCGTTCGAGACTCCTATCAGGTTGCCAGCCAAAGAGGACATTTTAGTAGATCCGGCAGGGGAATTTCACCCATTGGTCAAGTCAGGGAGCTTGAGACTTCTGGCTTGGGCGATTTCAGGGAAAACTGGTCCAAGCCGGGACTTTCGGGCTCGGCTCAAGAGTTCATCAGGGAGTCATGGGCTCCAGCGACAGGAAAGGCATACAGAGTGGCATGGCATAGATGGAGTGATTGGTGTCTGGAGAGACAGGTTGATCCCTTATGTACAGATGTAGTGCACATAGTATATTTTTTAGCAGCTCAGGCAGCGCAGGCGAAGGCTTACAGGACCATTAATAATTATAGGTCAGCGATCTCTGCGGGCCATGTTTACATAGATAATAAGCCGGTGGGTGAACATTCCTTGGTATTTAGGCTTCTTAAGGGCATCAGGTGTATGAGACCTCCTACTCCCAAATACTCGAGTTTATGGGATGTGAGTGTAGTTTTAAGAATGTTTGAAGCTTGGCCGGACAATGAAGTTTTGTCTCGCAAGGCGTTGTGGGCCAAGCTTACTACCCTTTTGTGTCTTATTTCTTGTAAAAGAGTCTCAGATGTGAGAGCATTGGAGGTAAACAGGAAGTCCTTTTCACCTTCGGGGGTAGTATTTTTCATAACAAGAAGAACTAAGACGAATCTTAAATCTGTGGAATACATGGCCTTTCCTGACAAGCCTAAGTTGTGTCCAGTCAGGTGTTTGAGAGCATATGAACAGAAAGCGAATGAAGTGAGGCCGGCAGGAGAGAATCAACTATTGATAGCAATTAGAAAACCTTTTAGAGCAGTAGCGTCAGCCACTCTAGCTAGATGGGTCAGGTGGTGCATGGCAGAAGCAGGGATAGACGTGCGGCAGTTTGGAGCTCATTCTACTCGGGGTGCTATGGCATCGTCCGCTTTTTTGGCAGGGGCCCGCCTGGAGGATGTGTTAAAGGCGGCGGATTGGTCTAATGAAGAGACCTTTAAGAATTTCTATTTTAAACCAGTGGAGCGAGTAGCATCGTTGGTGGTAGGTAAGCTTTAAACGAGCATAATCTGAGCCTCCGAGTCTTGACATAGAATACAGATTTTCCACACATTCGTTACAGAAAGTCATGATTCTATTAAAGACTCGGAGGCGAAAGATTATTCCACCCAATGTCAATCGCTATTGTATAAGATATGTTGTTATTTTGTTATTCATGAATTTGCTTGGAAATAATGCAGTCTTGTTTTGCAATGATATTGGTATTTCTATGCGATTGCCCACCCGTCCATGATGAGGTTTCTAATGGTTTATATCTGTTTTAGGAACGGAACAGAAAGGGACAGCTTAAAGAGATTACCGAATTCTAGTTGCCTACCGGTTGGGGCATGAGTTTTTCAGATCAGCGAAAGAAAGAGGAAGGACTTTAGGAACACGGAGGCTTATAGGAGAGAAGAGATGCTGATTGGAGGAATGGATCACGTGGTGTTTCTTTCAACCTATGGAAAACGAACTACAAAAATGCTGAGTTTTGTTGGAATTTGTAGTTTTTTGTTATTGTTTTCCATGTTTTTGTTTTGTAATGGTTGCTGCTCGAGTTAGTAAAGAGAAGTTATAGCATAATCTTTCGCCTCCGAGTCTTTAATAGAATCATGACTTTCTGTAACGAATGTGTGGAAAATATGTACTGTCCAGTCAAGGTTGTATAAAAATATCTACTTTATTATTACTACAATAGACTGTTCTAGCATTACAAAATACAACCCACACTGTAAAGGAACACAGAGGACAGACCGTTTCATGAAGGAAAGGGTTGTACTCTGGATACTGACAGGAAGGTAGTTGGTAAAGTAATCAGTTTTAGTGTTCAAGATTATTTGGTTCCAGCACGAAGGGGGCAAAGGGTCGTAACTGTCTCTAGGGGCCTCAGGGGGCAGAACCACAATGTACCTGGTGCTAAAGAAGTTCTTGATGCTCGACAACGTCAAGGCGGTTCCAAGGCGCTTCGCCGTCCATGAGACAGAGTTAGTGGCGGGAGACAGCTGCGGGTACCAAGCAGCAGTCAGTTCGGCAAGCGAGGCTGGATGGACGTCTGCAGGCTGTCCGGCACAGCAGCTTGGGCCAAGAATCGTTGTCTCTGTGCTGGTTGGCAGATCTGGAATGCTGGTCGAGGTGGCCCAGATGGCTCCTGTGACTGCGGGATGACAACAGTCAGCGGTGCAGCCAGATACGGTTCGAGGACTTGACTGACTTGAAAATGTCCTTAAAAGATGGATGCTAGATGATGCTTGTGTGGCACTCCTCCTAGCTTCTCTGCCGGGCTCATGTCCTTTCAAGGCGGACGGCCCAAAGCTCAAGAGAGTGATTGCAGGCAACTGGCTTGTCCTTTGTCCAGAGACTCTCCGGCACTTCCCACCTGGAAGAACCTAGCAGGGCATGCTGTGTGCTGGGTGGGTACCGGTTCTGGAGCTGCTGGATGGGTCCTCTGAGTACAGTAACCCCCTGAGAGATGTTTAGGGGAGGGATCTTGCTTCCCTCTTGGAACTCCAGCCCTTCATTCACTAGCAGAAGATGTAAGGTAGACTGTACCTTCTGCTCGGGTCCAAATGAGTCCTTCTTCTTACTCCTTTTGATGTCTTCAGGTGATCTGCTAAGTGAGGGGTTCAGCCCTCTTTTAAAGCCAAATGGGCCCTAGTGATTGGTGGAGGCTAAACCCATCAGAATTAACCAATCCTGGGTCTCCACCAACAAACTTCTGTTATGCATGAGGCCAGGACCAGAGTGCTCTGCAACAGGACAGACAAGGGGGTGACAACATATACCTAAGTCCCACCCATCTCCCTGTCTGTTGTAGATCAAAGTGTCTCTATGGTTAACTGGGCCCTCTGTGACTCTTGATTAAAGTGCAGGGTTCCCTTGAAGTATGTGCTGGGAGCAGACTTCCTGTCTCCCCAAACCACATACTTCTCCCGTCTGAAAGGGGTCAGCTCTGCAGGGGTTTGCCTATGGTAAATAGTGGACCCAGACATGCATTTCACAGCCTTCCATACAGAGGGCTGGGAACTAGCCTCAAGGTGCCACATTGCATACCAAAGGATGTTAGTCCTGCCTTTCCTGTTGTCTATTCCGGCAACCAAGCCCCTTCAAGCTTGCTTCAATTATCTCTCATTATTATGCACTGCCACCAGCCAGAGGACAAAGGAAAGCAGATCCATGGGGCCTCTGATATTTAAATTAGGCTGCCCATACTGGAGGAAGGCGTGCCTTCTCTCCCCTTGAGATGCTTTGATGTACCCGGGGCTGTCACATTCCAGCTGAATATGACAGGGGAAGACGGCGCCTGTAGGCTGTGTCTTCCCGGAGTACATATGACTATGCATTTTCTATGGGAAGCAGATGGACTGTGTGTGGAATGGCCACACACAGTCCTTTGAGGCTGGTCTCCCATCATTCCTTTTCATCATTAAAAAAACAAGAAGGCCCAGGCGGTCACACTCTCCACGTGCGGATGGTCGAATTCCTCACCTTTCTTTTCTGTGAAGTCACTTCTGTTTGTGCACTCAATATGCAAATTAGGAGGTTTGCATGTATTTTGCCCCACAGAGCTTGGAAAGGCTCTAATAGATGAGTTTCCTGCATCTCTAAGGGTCCTGCACTTGTGTTTTTGTTGTTGTTATGTGTATGTGTTAAAATACCATCTTCCACTAATGTTACCAAAAAAGTTGATTGGAGGGGTACGAATGATACCGTATGGAATTGCGCACAATGTAGGGGATTTCTGATGCGCTACCACATACAAACTGTCCTGCAAAACCATTTTGTGAAGTTGGCCATCCTAATATTGAGGGTGCTGCCATTCGAACAGGAGCACATGGCAAACAGGTGTCCATGTCCCACCCCGCTCTGGGCCACTGAAGCAGCTGCAGCCTGCAACAGTGTGAGACACACACACCAGACAGTGCTGTGTGCTCTGCCTTCAGCTCTAGTTCACTAGTCTGACTTCGGAAAGAAGTCAGGTCATTTATTTTTGTAGTCGGAGGGCATCCGACTCCAGGAAGAAATTATCTGACTACTTTCTGAATTCACACTAGTGAATCAGGGACTTAAGAAAGTAACATTTTAGTTGCAGCCCGCACCGCCCTTCATTATGTGGGAGTGCAGGAATGAGTGTATGTCAGTTTAGCATTAATTTCCGTTGATGCATTTGGGGGAACAATAGCAGGACTTTTGTTGTGGCTTGTATATGTGTAATGTGAGGAATGCTGACTATTTGCAAGTCAATCTTGAATATAGAAACAAAAGATGTATTGTTTATTTTCACTTTTAATTTCACGTAACCAACTTGGGTACAATACTGCACCCCCATTACTTGCAAAACAAGAATGGTGTGTCAATTTCAGGCCTCCACAGCACCATCTCGGGGGTCCCTGGAACACCCCCTGTTTCGAAGTTAAGCACATGCAATATGATTGTTGGCAAATATTAGTGCCTGTGATGCATTTTCAAACACGCTGACTAAGTCACATTGGGGAAAACAAAATAGGATTTAAAGACCACTTAATGGAGTAGGTGTTATAAAGGGTTTTTCCCCAAATAATGTTTTGGAAATGTTGTGCCTAATGCGCATTTTATAGCACATAGCATCAGGGCCATTAGCCAGCGATACATATAACTGTTGAACCATATGCATGCATTGTTGTAAGCTGAACCCCGACCCTCACCCGAAATGATTTGTCTCACAACATTTTGTAAAGTGTTGGCAATAAAAGGCCGTAGGATTTTATTGTACAGATATGGTTATGCAGATAAATAATCACATATCATAATAATATCATACTTCTGGGCACCAGGTCCTGAGGTTACCCCCTCTCGCCCGTGCCGCCTTCTCACGTTCCACGACTCGTTGTGGACACCGTACAGTGCCCTGTGCTTCTTTCCTTTGTTCTTCTCCCTTATTTGTAGGGTAGGAGGGTTTTGTGGTAAAGAAGCAAAGTGTGGAAGACGCTGAGTGAACAGCAGACCTCCTGTCAGTTTGGGTCCCCGTTCGGGGTCCACAAACAGATTGTGTTCTCTTAGAGCATGCTGCTCTTATTTATAAGACCCAGGGAAGCACTGGGTCTTTGATGTGTATAGTAGTGGGGGCTGTGCGCCAGCCCCCGGCCGGATAGCCGACATGGCTGGCCCCCTGAAGAGGGGGCAGGTCTTTGAACCTGGGCCCTGCGCGCCTGTTGGTTTTCCGTAGGTGCTTAGCACCTTGTTGTTTGGTGGAAGGGTGAGGCGTTTGTTCGCACCTCACCCTTCCTCGGCTTTGTGTGACAGACTGCGTGTCTCTGAGCTTGTGGGGGAGAGGAGCAGGCGTGGGAATGGGAGCTGCCCCTCTCCTAGCCTGCCGGATGGTAACATCATTTACTCTGCCTCGCCTTGGGTGGCGGCCCCCCTGCTGCATTGCCCATAACTGATGAACCCATATGCATGCATCGTTGTAAGCCGAACCCCGACCCTCACCCGAAATTATTTGTCTGACAACATTTTGTAAAGTGTTGGCAATAAAAGGCCGGAGGATTTGATTGTACAGATATGGTTATGCAGATAAACAAACAATCACATATAATAATATCATACTTTTGGGCACCGGGTCCTGAGGTTACCCCCTCTGGCTCGTACCGCCACACACGGGCTGGTTACCGGCTGGCTGTGTTCCCCCGAAAGTATCTCCTAATAACAGCCTCAAGATGCGAGAGTTGCAGAGATTTCCCGAAAGAAATGTTCCATGCCTTGAATTGATAAGTGGGTGCCGTCTTTGTGGAAAAGATCCGGATCCCCCAGGGTAATGGCCGGGTGTTTTATGAAACCCAGTCCCCTTGCTGCACAGAATTTCTCTATTCCCCTGTCAAGTTTTCTTCTGGCAATGTCTACGGATTTGTAACAGTGGACCCCCAGCCATTTCTTTCTGGGAAGGATGGCTGAAAAATATATTACTGTTTCCCTCCAGTTGTGGGAAATGCCAAGGAGGAGCAGATTTCCTCAAACACGTTTCTCCTTCCCGAGTTCACCAGGTCATTGCCCCCCAAGTGTATTATGAGAAATTCAGGCGGGTCTCTGTATGCGACCAGCTCTGCTAGTGTTTCGTGGATGTCGGCCCACCGTAGACCCCTGTAACTCCACCATGAAGCGATGGTATTTTTAAACGGCGGACCTTCTTTGGTTTCTTCCGCCCATCGGCCTGTCCTGACGACGAACGAGTGGCCGACAATCCATGCTGAGTTGAGCGAGGTCTTCCCGTCGCCTGTTGATTCTGCTGGGGTTGGGGGGAGAGGAAGAAAACGGCACAGGGATGAATATATTAGCTGTGGTCTGATGTATCTTTTGTAGCAATCTGACCTCCATCCCCCTATGTTTTTTAGCTGTGCTGGTGCCAGGCCTCCCTGCCACGCAGAGGTGGCAGCACCTATTCTGAAGGAGTGGGTACCAAAGTCCTTTGGGTCCCATCCCGCTTTCATCAGCACCCCTTTAAATTGGTAGCGGCTTAGTGCCGAGGCATCTCGGTGGATTAAAAACCTCCCCCCAACCTGGGGCCTTTGTGCATAATAAAGGTTGGCGATACATACTGGGCAGTTTGTTGCATTGTCGATGCAACAAATGTTAATGGTTCTTTTGGCCCCAGTTTTTGTTTTTTGGATTTCTATGTTGACGCTGTCTTGTCTGACCCTGACTTCCATGATGCCTAAACCGTTTTTGGCCTTGGTGCTGGAGGCGATGAGCTCTCCCACCCGGAAGGCCCCGAAGTAGGCCAGAAAAAATGCTGTTTTGAATAGTACGATCTCATATGGGTGCCAGCATATGGCTTCCTACTGGTCTGCTATTTTTACCAGTTTGTGGAAATCGAAGGGGCGGCGAGTGTCTATCTGGGGCCCTTCCACTCTGGCCCATCCATTCATAGCGTAGGAAATTAGGGCGTTCTGGGTGGGATCTGAGTCACCACGTAATTTTGAGAAATATGATATTGCTACTAGGTGTCTTTTTGCCCAGTCTCTCTTAAAGCCCTGCTCATGCGCCCATTTTAAGAATATTTCTATGTCTTTAATAGTTATTAACTCGACGTGGTTTAACCCTGTGGCTCTAAATACCGTTTGTAAGCACTTACTGTACTGAGTTGCAGTAGTGCTTGCCATTGCTCTCTCTGCCATCTCCATTAAGAACCTTGGGCCAGGATTTGAACTTTCTATGGGCAGAGAGTGGTGGGCACCCGTTTTAAAGCTGCCTGTATCAAGTTGGACATCCCGGCCTGGGCTCACTGGCGCTGGCGTTGATTTCTGTATTTTATTGGCACCCCTTTTAAAGGTGCCTGTTTCTTATTGAGCGCCCTGGCCATTGCTCTTTGGCGCTGGCGTTGATGCCGTTGTTTTGTAGGCCCCCAGTTCTGAGGTGCCTGCTTTTTGTTGAACACCCCGGCCATTGCTCTTTGGCACCGGCGTTGATGCCGTTATTTTGTTGGCACCCGTTTTTGAGGTGCCTGGTTCTTGTTGGGCAACCCGGCCATTGCTCTTTGGCGATGGCGTTGATGCCGTTATTGGGAATTCCCAGATTGCAAATACTGATGAAGAGCTGGAACACAAGGAGACATAAACACCTATTACAAAACAACGATAACCCCCTGGCCACCTTAGATATTTTCGGTTTACAGGGGACATGGCTCCTACAGCACATAGCTGTGGACGGTGACTCCATTACCCATGTAACAGCAAGTAAAGGCGTTTATGGTAGACCTTCAGCAGGGCTTTTGACAGCATGCAGAAGTGGCCTAGGTCTGGGGTTGGTCCCATGGTTCTCCCCAAATGGCTTCTCACAACTTTCGAGACTCTGCTGGCCCTCTGTTACAGAAGGTCCAGGGGGCTCTGTGGGGCTCATCAACTTCCCCTGGGTATAACGGTTGAAGCTTTCATGGAGGGTGTGGTCCTGATATTGGATTTGTGTATGTTGGACCCCTCAATACAGGTATTGTATTGAGGGTTCCCCTCAATACAACACAAAAAATGGGGGACCTGAATATTTCCTGTATCACTAATTCACCTGGACCTAAATAGTGTAGAACAAAAGCTTGGATGGCCTTAATGAAATCTAAAGACCTTTTAATGGTTAATGGCACACTAAAAGGAAAAGGAGATATCCCCACTCACAGTACATGGTTTAGAGGTTAACATGCGGAAACTCTTGATTAGGTCTTTGTCCCTAGTAACTTATACTCGTGGATAGAGGACTTAGTTGTGATCCCCCAAAAAATTCCAGCAATGCCCTGGTCACTACAACCTTCATTCTCACAGTAGTCCCGCAGGATAAAGAGTTATACAGGGAAAAAAGTGTTGGTGGGGCCGGGGAAAATCCATTTGATTTGGTATAACTAATTATTGCGGTTTTATCAATGAATACTAGTCTTCTGTATATTAATCTCTGAATACATATGTTCTGAATATTGACTTCTTTGACTGATAAATACCATTTTTAGAGCATCCGTGATAGGCTCAGTGGCTGACATTCTGTCCTCCACCAGGCCTAGACGGTAGCTCTTTAAGCTGTAATTGGGATTTGTACAATTTAGGAGTGCATTGGGAGGCCCCCATACGGCAACGCATGGTCTTGTTTTGTTCTGATACAAAAGTTTCCCCAATGCAATATGAAAAAAGTTACCCAAACAGGTCACATGTCAAAAGGGAAACATGGTTTCCGAGTATTGACAATCTGAATGACTTGTCAGTTTCCCCATAACAAATGAGCAAAAGGCCAGTGAAGCTGAAGACTTCACTTCTCTGCAAAAGTCAGGACAAGGTGCAAAACAAAAGTAAAACATTTCGGGGTCCATATAATATGGAGAGAAAGTTGCCTAAAAAAGACACCTTTCCAAACAGTCCTGTATTGTGAATGTAGCTACCGTTTTGTGCCACTACCTTGCATATTTTAATCGTACTGGTAATGCTGTGGACATTGACTTTGAGTCTCGCTGCTGTTTGTACCACTACTCAGCATCTTTTCCCACTGGGATAGGGCTGTAAACTTGAATGTAAAAGTCTACAGGGACTCTCAGGTATGCATAACACTCCATCTCAAAGACACATAGCCTTATCCCACCCAGGGCACAGACACTCACCCGCATATATCTCCAGCAATTCACTACTCGACTTCATAACGCACATCACCTCTACCATTAAAATTCAGCTGAGTCCCACAACAAAAATATGGTCCAGCTGTGCACATAATCAGCCTCCTTGACTCGCCTACTACCCTGAAAGTCTATCATAGTACCCATCCACTAGCCAGATCACCATGGGTCGCTAGCAGGGACTTAGCCGCCACCCCTCCCTCCCTTCATGCTGGATACAATGTACACGCACATTCTAAAAAAATTCTCATTTCAATTCTCATGCCTCGGAAATAAGGCCTCCCAGGGCGCTCATACCACAGCCCTTTGAGGCCATACCAATGGCACTGGATGCTATACAAATCCCATATAACAAGACATATAGCTCACTCATGACCGTTACTGTCACTTGGTGCTTTAGGACATGTAGAAACATGGTTTGGGTTTAAATATTAGCAGAAAAGGATGTGTGCAGATTGGAAGGAACCAGTCTTTATGTCTTGGTATGTTTCTAGTTGAGTTGTGGTGAATGTTCCTATTGCATGTGTATCAAGGAGAAGCTACATGTGGAGGTATTCTGCTAATTTTGGTACTAGCTGAGACCACCTCGAGACAGAACATGAGTCGAGAGTTGCTGGATGGTTGTGTACGACAAGCTAGTGGAGGAAGAGTAGCATTCAGGTGGTGTACATATTGTTCTATGAATCACTGGCTAAAGCACAATTTAGAATTAAATCCTCATACCTTTTCTGGGGCACAACCCTTTATAACACCCACTCCACCATTATGTGTTCTTTAAAGGGAAAATGACAAAATGGCCCCTTTTACCAGCCTCACCCCGTCATACTTGCCATCCTACAGTGGGCGCTAGAGGGCCAACCAAGATGGCGGCTCCTCTGTGAGCTCTGGCGAGGCTTCCCAATAAATCCTGTTTCATCGCTGCTTCCCTGGCAAGAATTCATCCCCAGCCGACCTGAAAAGGACAGCACGTACCTACTGTCTCCAACGCACACAAAACTGCATCTTGAATTACCCCCTGCACCTGGGCTCTGAAGCCGATGCACAAGCAGCGGATGGCCTGGCTAAGACCGTGCTTCTTGTGGCCTGGAATTGCCCCACAGCGCATCCGGAGCAACCAACACGGACAGGGACATCAGCAAACGCAGGAGCCCAAGTGCCCGTGTTTCACCATAGATCTCCTGCTACCCTCCAGACTTTCTCCACAGACTCGGGCCGAGACGGGGAGACCAGCCGCCCCTCCCAGCGGAGAGGGGGGTAGCCGGCGAGTGGCGAGGGCAAGCCCATGCATAGATATGCCAGCCTCAAATGGCCTGGCACCAAACAGATCCTCCCCAGTAGCAGAGCAAACGGGAGTGACCGTCTCATCCCAAGTCCCGCGGTCCCCCGCACCCAGAGCCATCAGAAGGACGACGGTGCAGCAGCATCACCGAGGAGGAAAGAGAACGTCCCGGACCAGGAGATCAGCTGACTAGATACGCGGCATAGCAGCGGTGTCTCACACACCAACCTCCGGGGCCAGGCCGGACAAAGCCGGCAGCAGTGGCGCCAAGATCATCCCAGTGCGGCCCAGCCTCCGACCCGGACTGCACACACCACGACGAGCGAAAAAGAATGCCAAATCCTGGCACAGCCCGCCCACACGCGACTACACACTGCAGGGAGGTGCCGGATTCACCGGAGAGGCTGGGCGCCACGACCCTACAGCCCGAAACCCACAGAGACTGTGAGGAAACTAGAATCGACAGAAAGCTCCACTCGGCAAACACCATCAAGTAAGCTGTCTCTTTTAAAGTGTTAACTGCGTAGCTAACTCCTTGATTTGCAGACACAGAAAAGCCACCTCTGCCCGACAATCGACGAACAACCCATTTTGTAATCCTGTAATCCTGGAGTAAATCCACGAGACTTTGCATCCTTTCTTGCATAACCTACAAACATGCATGCAATTCCTGTTAGCATCAAAACGGGTTTACTGCATTTCACATCAATAAATAACAAACTCAGAGAACACGGCACAGAGGGAACCTGACCTCACTCACACACTGCAAGAACCCCTTCATTCCGTCGAGAGTGCGAGCTACGGGACCATAGCACACATCATAGTGCAATGGGAAGCCAGCCTGCAGGACTCAGAAACAACAGATGAACAATATACAATACAACTCCAGTGGCAAACTACACATGCCGCAAAAGGTCCCGAACCAAAAGAATATCTACGCCCCCATAGCAGCCACCCATTTCTGAGGTCTGACCATAAGCAGCAACTACTCAAGTAATTCAAATCACAACAATGCTGAAGACCAGCAACTGCTCCCAAATAGCAAAGAGCAGGAATTGATACCACTGTCTGGACCATCCAGCCAAGACGCAACTAGACCACCAGCGACCAATCCATCCCGACACCGCCAGGATCCTTCTCAGGTGCGCCCCTTGATCACCGTACAGAGCTCCCCGGTATCGCCGTTGGCACCACTGACGGCACCCTCTCTATATCTGACCAATAGAGCCGACACAGTGTCCGCCTATCAGACAATCTCGTCTTCTCCCCGGCCTCTCACCTACGAACCATCCAGCCTGAGGCCAATTAGCCCCGATAAAAGTCAGCTTCACCCCAATACCCCAATTTGCTGGGAACCAGGGGCCCCAGCCCTCCACACCACACTATGGGAAAATCCGACAAATCCCAACGCAAATTGAACTGTGAATCCGGAGCCCCATCAAGAGGACGAACCCCCTCAAACCATGGATATCAGAGAAATCCTCCTGGACCTGAAGGCCGGGATTAATAACCTTGACGCCAAAATTGAGGTACTATCCTCCAAAGTAGATCAACTGCAACACCGCCTCGACAAGCACGGGGATGGGTTAGACACAGTGGAACAAAGGGTCTCCAACCTTGATGACAACACCACATCACTACTGGCAAGAGTGGCGACTCTAGAAGGGCAGATGAAAACAGTCACCACCAAAAACGAAGACATGGAAGGGCGCTCCTGTCGAAACAACATAAGACTGGTCGGGATCAGAGAACGGCAACTCCAAATCAAAATGGAAGAACAGGTCGAGAACATATGTAAGGAACTCTTCGGGGCAGCAGCCTTATCTCAACTATTTGTCTTGGAGAGAGCCCACAGAATCCCGACCACCAGGCCCATCCCAGGAGCAGCCCCACGGCCCATCATTGCTATATTGCTAAACTACAAGGACCAGGACGCAATCCTAAAACTGGCCAGAGTCAGAGGGGAACTCCAATTTGACAAAGACAATATCCAAATCTACCTAGATTTCTCCCCAGCCGTCCAAGCACCGAGGAGATCCTACACAGGCGTTAAATGCTGGTTGCAAGAGAACCAGATAACCTCCTCAATGCTCTTCCCGGCTAAACTGCAAATCCAGCACTACAGGAATCTCCAATTCTTCAACTCGCCAGAAGAGGCCAACTCTTTCCTAGACAGATTTGGATGCAGGTCCCCCACTAACAACCCAGGATTGCCACAGAGAGATCGAGCGAGCCGAAATCCACTGTGAACACCACACTGCGAGATAAGGTCCACCACAATGAGGGTTGAATCCGAAGCCAGAGAATCTCAACTCCTGTCATTACAGGAGCCTCCACCCCTGGAAGGACGCTAGCGCCCCAGGTGTAGCACTGTTACCACTTACTTTATGGTTAATTGAAGGGAAAGGGTTTTTCAAGTATGGGCATGATGAGGGTTACCTGTGTGAAATGGAGGGAAGACTAGGGCAAGTTGGGAGTTGCCCAGATGAAGAGGATTTACGAATTCAAACATGCACCGATCGTGGCCCGGTTACCCGACGCCCAACCCCACCAGAAATCCCTGTTTCACGCCACATTAACACACCAAAGGGCCATCAACCGACAAACAATGAGGAGGCACCACATCATAAGCATGGCCACAGCAGGTACCATAAACTCCACCGAAGGGATAAGGATCAACCAACAAATTCAACCTTGCCACGTGGAATATTAGGGGAGGCAATCAGCCAACCAAGTCACGCAAAATTACACAATTCCTACGCAGGCACAACATTGATGTGGCCTTGATCCAGGAAACGTACCTTACTAGTTCCGAAAATAACTGGGCCCGCTATTGAGGCTACCATAGATATTTTGCATCCTACTCATCCTCAGCCAGGGAGTCGCCATCCTAATCGACAAAAAAAACAAGTTCATTCTAATATCGACAGAAAAAGTCCCGGAGGGCAGGACACTTCTGATACGAGGGATTACAGAAGACAAAGCCCAGTAAACCAGAAGAACAATGCGTCTCATACAGACCTATCTCTTTAATAAATGAAGACAATAAGATACTGGCGAAGATCCTGACAACAAGGCTGTTTCCCCTAATGCCTGCCATGGTACTGGCCAACCAAGCAGGCTTCATACCGGGCAGGAATACATCATTCGGCATAAGAAGGATGTCCGGGTTATAGAAGCCCTCGACCTGGAGTGCCAAGCGATAGCGGTACTGCTTGATGCCGAAAAAGCCTTCGACTCCATCGAATGGCCCTTCCTCTTCGTTCATCCTGAAACGAATGGGCCTAGGCAAATACTTCATCAAACTAATCGCCCTTTTATATGAACACCCGACGTTCAACATCATCCTGGGAAACTCACAATCAGCTGAAATCTGCCTACAAAGAGGGACAAGACAAGGCTGCCCACTGTCAGCAATACTATTAGCATTGGTAATGGAACCCCTAGCTGCTGACCTCCGCTCCTGCCACCTCCACAGAGGCCTCTCCCTGGGCTCACACAAGCTGATCATATCCCTATATGCCGATGACGTCGCCCTGTTCCTTCACAATCCCGCAGAGAATCTGAACCCAGTGATGCGCGCAGTCCTCAAATTTGGCAACGTCTCAGGACTGAAAATTAATCACTCGAAATCCATAATTTTCCCCCTGACAGCCAACACTCAAGAATTCACAGACGACTTCGGCTTCCAGTGGCAACAGTCGAAAGTCAGATATCTGGGTATTCTCTTGTCAAAGTCCAGCCGACACATCATGCAAGATAACTACGAGAAAACAATTGAAGCGATCAAAAGCAAGGTAAACAGGTGGAAGCTCCTCCCACTCACGCTCTGGGGAAGGGTCTCCCTGGTCAAAATGGTCATCCTACCTAAACTCCTATACTTTTTCTCGAATATCCCACTGGTGTTAACACAGCAGTTCCTTCGGCCTATCAGAAGCCTGATCCTCGACCTAATATGGGCAGGCAAGGCGGCAAGAGTGGCCTACACTAGACTGATCCAACCTGTGACGCAAGGTGGACTCGCTCTTCCAGACCTAGAGCGCTATTATTGGGCCGCACAAATCCAATTCCTCAACCATTGGTATGCCACGCACTCTATCAGACCCCATATCCAAATTGAAACAGCCCTGGCGACCCCCTACCGCCTCAGAGCTGTCATCTTTGGCCAATTGAAGGCCCCTCGCACTCCGATGAACAGTGGGGGTCATTACGAGTTTGGAGATAGCAATGGCGCTATTAACGCCATGGCTGCCTCCAAACCTGGGTCCGGGTCCGGTCTGGCTGAATGGGGACTTACCGGGTCATTCCGACCATGGAGGACCTGATAAATCCCCATTCAGTACACCATTCCCCATTCCCATTTGAGCCCCCATAGGGCTCAATGGGAAAGGTGAAGGCGCTAATAACGGGCCCGCAAATTGCGGCCCCGTTATTAGCTCCCAGGTACCTTAACGGGTCCCACAGAGAACGGCTGGTCAGACCAGCCGTTCCTGCTGGGACCCGCTAAGGCACCTCGGAATAGGGCGGTAAGGGTTTACCGGCACCGGCATCCTTACCGGTGCCCGTAAACCCTTACCGCCCAACTCAGAATGACCCCCATTGTCTTTACCATGTACACCAGTTGGAAAAAGATTGATCTAAAGAGCAACATACAAGTCAGACTCTCTCCTCTTATCCCAGCAAGGTTCATACCGGGAATACCCATTACCACAGAAAGAATCTACCTACAATGGACCGATATACTGCAAATAAAAACACTAAACGACCTCTTCATCGAAGGCACGTTTCTGACATCACAACACGCCCGGGACAAGGGAAGCGACAATGCCCTGGACATGTTCATCTACTTCAGGCTACGCCGCGCTCTCCAAACGAGCCTTGCCACTTTCCCTCAGCAACCACCCACATGGCATCTTCTCCATGGGGTGATATAATCGCAAGGTGATGGATGACTGGTCTCCAAAATCTACAAAACACTCCTGACCAAAACACTACTGCCACCTGCAAACCCCAGAAGAAGATGGGAGAAAACCCTAGATACCACAATAGGAGACGATGACTGGGATTAAATTCTGTGACTTACCCAGAAAGTAGACATCAATACAAGATACAAACAAATCCACTTCAATTATCTTCACCAAGTATACCACACACCAGCGAAACTCCATGCACAATGCCCGACAACATCGGCAGCCTGCAGCCGTTGCGGGGCACCAGACGCAGATTTCATGCACATAGTATGGGCAGGACCAAACATCTCGTCGTTCTTGGGCCTGGTACTTGAGAAAATCTCGGCCATTATAGGAACGCAGCTGGAACCCAAACCCATTTTAGCACTCCTAGGCCTAACCAAACACCTGCCAGACGCTGTACGGAGACTGGCAAACCTTCTGTTGGTCCGAGCACACAGGAGGATCGCAATCAACTGGGGACGAGGACCCCTGCCGAGCCTTCAGCTTTGGCTAAGCGATGTGACTTACAGTCAAGATGTAGAAACGTGCTTTATAAAAAACACTCCCTCTACATGCCCGCACTCCAGATATCTGGGGACCCTTCATATCATACCTGCTATCCAATGCAGACACATCTTCCTCACAGACTTCATCTCCAGCTTCAAATCAGCGTTCCCCTCCATAGTGAGTAGAAACCAACGAGAACACATGACCCTGGTTGCAGCCCGGGCACTTGGACACAGAGCCAGCCTCAAAGATGGGGAGAAGTGGGGGTGAGGGGTGGGTGTTATAGGGACTTTGCTTCGGCCGGTGCATGGCCTGTTTGTCTTTTTCATGTAAAAAAACAATAGACAAAGTTTTAATGGTGCCTAGTACCTCTTTTCAATAGACCATTCGTTTTGGCAGGGCCTCCAAATGCGGACAGGATCTCTGCCCACACACCAGTTTCTCCAGCATCGACCTGAAATACTGGGATGCATAACATGTAATTTGTCATAGGTCCCATCTGAGATATAGATCGCTTTGAGCCAACTCTCTTTATGGTGCATACATTTACAAAATGGGTGTACATCTCACCACAGCCATGAATAATCAGGTTCTGAAAACTGTCCTTCCAAACTATGGCCCCTTTAGGTCATAAAGGTTCAATCCATTATGAAACTCAAATGAGTTGTGCCTTAATGGGCTAATATAATGTTTTTATGTTGTCAGGTGCCTGGAGGAGGCCAGGTTCATCACCCAATGCCTGAGTTGCAGATAGGGTGATCAATCCATTTCTGAAAGACCGCAATCTTCTTCACTTTTCAGGAAGGATTTCCCTCTCCATAGTGAAGTCCTGCTTTCATTCTCCCCCAATTTCTCAAACTCTGGCCCTTCCATTGCAGGTTTAAATTGTCTTGAAAGGAATTGGTGTCCATTAGGTAGAACGCCTACTCTTTACCTGATGAGGCACCCCTTCAATGTTTTGCTGACTCTCAGGGGAGCCCAAAAGGTACCCCATAGAGTGAAGGCAACCCCTCACCAATGTTCCCTCTAATTATTTTTCTCTATGTGCGGAACCGGTTGGCTGTTGTGCGCACATTATTTTCCATGTGCGCAACTGACTAATGCGGTAAGCCACTTTGTGCGCTACCGTCGCAGAAGAGAGTTTGGAAAGAAATCTCCTCTTCCCAGCCACTGCAATTCTTTAAAAATCTTACAACACTTTTTCCAAACACATAGGCTAAAATGAAATATGTCATATGTGATTATACAGAAAACTCAACCAGTCAAAGACTTCAATATCTGCCACAGTACCTTTCAAACTTACTTCTGCGCAGAGAAAACTGTCAGCCTCATTATGAGTTTGGCAGTAAGTGGTAAAGTTGGCGGCGGTAACTCCATTACCGCCAACTTTACCACTACGCCAAATTACGATTTTGGGCCATGAGTAAAAGATTTACCCCAGAAAAATCCTGGAGGTAAATCTTCCAACTCAACCAAGAAATCGTTGGAATTTCCACTGCTGTATTTCTGCCAAAAAGCCACATTGAGTCCAAAGGACTCAATATGAATGGGAATAACAGTAATTCGTTTGGGCGGTATTCTGGTGAATTTACACTGGGATACTGCCCCAAGTCTTAATGAAGCCCTGTATGTTTTATGCCACTGGAAAATCACTAATTTGTATTACAAAACACAGATATCACTTAGTTGTGTTCCCAGATATCTTGTGCAAACAATATTTATTCTTACAAAATGTTTCTTTGTATTCTGAGTTTTCAAAAAAAAGGGAATTTTATTCATGATGCGATAATTTCGTGGTCAGCCGATACGTGTTTCGACTCAAGGAGTCTTTATCAAGGCTGGTGCGTTATTGTTCATTGATCGTTAGGTAGGTTGGCTCTTGGTGGTGGATTTGGGAAGGTGGGTTCCACTCCTTGAATAGGCTGGCTTGTCAGCCTGTTAATGCTGCGAACAACGTCCCTGGCATTTGTGGCCTTCAAATATCTCTTGTCATAATTGATGTGGCTGTCAAGAAACAGAATACATTTGCCGATGGATTCATGGTAATTAAAAGCAATTCGTCAAAAACATGCTGAAAGGAGTCCAAGGGCCACTTTAATGAAGTAATTCAAGGTCCAGGAGAACAAGCTTCTAATAATTTGTTTAAGGATGATAATTGCATCAGAATAACCGCACCTTAGAATATAATGATCCAAACTTCCTGTGCCTCTGCTTACTATCCACATTACGTTCTCCTGTGGTAGTGATAACACCAGCTTTAGAGCTAAGATACATATGTACCATGCATTTTTACTCATTAAAAAAAGGAAAATATGCCTAACAAAAACGAGAAACAATGAACATATCATTGCTTCAACCCACAAAGCTCCACGGATATTTTTTTGATCTAGTGACCAGTGGCATTAATGCCCGATCTCAAAAGGAATTTTATGGGGAAATCTTTTAATAAGCTGAAAGTATCCCTATTGGCAAAGCTAATTAATTTTTTACATAAATTTTTAATAAAAAATTATTTTACTCCAAGTAGGGAGCAAAATCTGATTAGAGCCCTGCTTGTACCCCTGACATAGAAAGGGCGAAATGACAGGAAACATAATACATAGTATAGTTTTGCCCACCCTTCCACACCACAGCCCAGATAAAATTAAACAAGAGCTTTACTGAGGTTTATTATGGAGCCCTGTTCAAGAAAATCACACACATATGCCTTTTAAGTTATTTGCATTAATTAATCAGAGATACAAATTATTTAGTGCCTTCTTCTTTAACTATGGATACCTCTTCTGTAATTCTTTGTGATCAGTTAACACGTGGTTATATTGAAAAATCCTCAGCGGACAAGCATAGAAAGAAAAAGAAGGTGCTGTTGTCTAGATGGGTACTAGAATTTCCTATCCTTTAGCAAACACGCAACACAATTCCTTCAGTGTACTGCTGAAACGTCTGACTTGGTCTTTAAAATGTGCTGCTTTGTTCATCACCCACTTCCACCCATACCCTTCCCAGGTCCCTGTGCTTGCCTCCAATACTAGTTGATAGAGCACTGTAAAAAGTGAGGGATTGTAGCAGTAAACACTCACTGGGATATCTGCAGACCCACAATGCTTTGCAAGCAAGGCATATTTAAATGCCTCAACATATGATGTGCATTTTAAGAATGTCATGACTCTGCATGTGCACAATTATTTTGGAGTGCATACAAGATTGTTTGAAACATACCCCACCCTTATATCATTGTGTAGGATTACACAAGTGCTCATTGAAACAGTTTTTGCATAGAAGCGAGTTATAATGTAATATAATGTGTGAAGGTCTATGCCCAAAGAAAACGATGCAGATTGTGTGAAAATCATTCTCCTTCCTGAATATCTGGTGCCTTGATACCATGAACGATAAATCCCAGGCATAGTCCATACCCATTAACCCATGTAGGTTAAGTAAATGATATTAAAATGTTGCTCTCTACTTATAGGGCAATGTTAGTAAGGCAAAAGTAGGAGACGCTGAGCATCACATTTGTCTTTTCAAAATATTTAGAGGACACATTAATATTTGAGTTTCATAATGCGTTCACTTACAAAGCACTTGAGTGACATATTTACAAAGAAGAGAAAGTGTGGGATTTGGTTGCACATCCAAGTAGTGTAACGCTCACCTGATTCCCACGGAGGCGCAGGTCTTGGCAGGAAGGTGTCTGTAACACGAAACGTGATGTGCAGGATTCGGTTGGCTTCTGGGGTCGAACCTCTCCGCACTGTGTGTCGAATTCGAAGGGTGAGGTTTCTGCAGGTGAAATAGTATGGGGATTAAAGGTCTGGGTTGTTGAATGTCCCTATCTCTCTCTCCTCCCAGCTTGTCTGATGAACCCCCCTCCCAGGTCAACGTGCTCACCTTAGATAGGTGAATGCTGGGCTCTCCATCTGCGTCTAGTGCAGGGTGCCGTTGCCAGTTCCTTCACTGGTGAAACGTTGGCCTCTTGACTTCAGAGGATGGGTACCGTCGTTGTCTGCACGACCGGTAAGTTTCTGGACACCTTTAGTCTTTATAGTCTTTTATGCGTGGCAGTGAAGCGCCTGGAATTGCGTAAGTATGGCAAGCGCTCTTACTGTCTCTTTCTTTGTCTTTGCAGGCGACGATGCAGAATGAAGAAATCCGGAATTCACCGCGTGCCGGTAAGTGTAACACTGCTGTTGTCTTTGCAGGTGAAGATGCAGCGTGAAGAATCCGGAATGCACAGCGTGCCGGTAAGTAGAATAATGCTGTTTATCTTTGCAGGTGCAGATGCAGCGTGAAGATTCCGGAATGTACAGCATGCCGGTAAGTATAATAATGCTGTTTATCTTTGCAGGCGAAGGTGCTGCGTGAGACACGGCCGCTGCCGATGGGTCAGGTAAGCAAGCACTGCGTGTGAAAGTTTGTTCTGCTAACCTGTTGTTTCTGGTCTTTTGCAGGTGCTGATGTTGCTCGGGTACCAGAATGGTAAGTATAATTCTTGCAGGTTCAGGATCCAAAGAAGAAAGGCTGGAACAGACTCGGTGAGCGTTCTGCTGCAGATGCAGAATAACGCGAAGCACGTTTCATCAATCGGGTGTGGTTTAAATAGCCTTGGAGTGATGAGGCGTCTCCTTCCACGGCCCCGCCTAGGTAAGAAAAGAGTTCCTGCTTCCAGAAGAGTTCCAGTGCTGTATCCAGGGAGTGGAGCTGCCCCTCCCAGGTAAGAAAGTAGTCCCATTTCACCGAGGACTTCTAAGAGTCTGGTAAGTAAGCAGCATGGTCTGCCGCAGGTACGTCCACCCAAGCACCTTCACACCAATGATGAGCCCGGCACTTCCAGTGCCGGGACCGATGCTTCTGATGAGCCTGGTGCCACCGGCGCCAGGACAAGGTCCAAAAGGTCCCTGTGGGGACCGGCTGGTGCCTAGGATCAGGGTTAGGGGCCTGCTTCCAAGGACGTTGGGCTGATCCTGGCTCCTTGGAAGCAGTGATCATGACAGTAGCCTGCTTACTTACGTCAGTATCCGATATTTGAGCTGGTAGTTAGATTATATAGTGTGGGTGATGCTTTTGGTAAGGCACAATGAGTAACAGAAATTCTGGCGTGTGAACGTTATTCATGTTACAACAAACATAAAACAATTGGATGTAGGTGCACGTCTGCTAACCTTTCGCAGAGCCAACAGAGGAAGAGTCAAGGTTGTCTGGTAGTATCTTTTTTTTTTAACTTTGTTTTATTAGCATTTTCATAATATAACAAACGGGCATGAAACATTTACAGCAGAAAATTATACTTATGGCAGGCCCAATAACCCCCCCTCAACCCTCTCCCCCCGCGGACCCACCCGCCCCAAACAAACTAGTCCCAGCCTACTTCTTTCAAGGAGACGCGTAGAAAGCACAATGTATCCGGAGCTTGAGAAAGAGCCTGAGCGTTGACGGCATGTGTAGCTGTATAACGTCCGCCGTCCCCCTGGGGCGTAGGCGCCCGTTGCTTCCATGTCACCACCCTGTGGATCAGTGAATGTCCCATCCCCAGGTCTGCTGTACCCCGTACCAGTTTGCTTGGAATGTGCCCAGATCATTGTTCATCATTGCCGTGAGTTTATCCATCAGGAACATGTTTTTAACCTTTTTTAGCCAGTCCTCCTTTGAGGGGGTCTCCGGGCTCTTCCATTTCTGGGCCAGGCCACCCTCCCCACCCTCAACATTGTTTCCCACATTATTGGGTATCTGGCTATGTCCGCGTCCTCAGGGGGGGAGGCCCAGTAGCATTGTTAGAGGGTTTAGGGGGAGTAGTTCCTCCGAAACTTCAGCGATCCAGCCTCTAACCTCCACCCAATACGCCTGTGCTTTCGGGCAGTGCCACTACATGTGCCCTCTCGTACCGACCTGGTCGCAACCCCTCGGGCATGCGGGGGACACTCCCATAAACATCTTCGACAACTTCGTGGGATCTCTATGCCACCCCTGAAGGATCTTGAGGTTGTGTTCCATGTCCACTGTAAATAGGTTCCCATGTAAGGCTATTTTAAATATCCTTGCCCAGGCGTCTTCAGAGATCTCCTCCCCCGGCAAGTCATTCCAAAAAGTACGGAATCTCCTCCTTTCCCCCAGGTTAACAGTGTTCAGTATTCTATACATCCCTGATACCGCCCCCTTCCTGGTGGTCGCTGTGTCCAGTAATTTCTCAAAGGGGGTCAGCTGTCATTTCAAATTCTGGCCCCAGGATTGGTCGCATAGGATTCCCTTCAAGCAGAGATATTCAAATATGGTGAGGGACCCCTGCCCCAGGGCCTCTCTCAAATACTCATAAGGCAGAAACTCTCTTTCCCTAAACATTTGCCCCGCCCACTCCAACCCCGAGTCGGACCAGGACTGTGCGTTGCAGAACCCTCTGCTTCCCAGTTTGAAGGGGTGACCCATGAGCGAGGACATCAGTGACGGCCATGACGTTAAGTGAGCCATCTGGCGGCTTTCCTTCCAGATCGTCCAGAGGTCTCCCAAAGTTGGGTAAGATTTAAGTCTATTCAGGATGAATTTGCTTGGGGCCCAAAGGAGGTCCCGAACCTTAAGCGGGTGATCATCCATGTCCTCCAAGTACGACCAATATGTGCCCATCCCCTCTTTCATGTGTTCCAGAAGTACGCGCAGCAGGGAAGCGCGGACGTAGAGTTGAAAGTCTGGCAGCCCAAACCCTCCCTCATCCCTCGGTAGGGTCAAGATAGCCTTTGCGGTTCTCGGGGTCCTACCCTGCCATATAAATTCACGCAGCGCGTTCTGAAGGACCCTGAAGGTTTGGTCGGGGACGTTAGTCGGGAGGGCGGTAAAGAGGTAAAGTAAGCGCAGGAGTATGTTCATCTTCACCGCCGTCATACGACCGTACCATGACAGAATCATTGCCCCCCACCTCCTAAGATCTGCAGTGACCCTCGACACAATGGGATCGTAATTGGCCTGGGCGAGGTTGGATAGGTCCCGGGTGAGAAGGACCCAGGTATCGGATGGAGGCCTTCCCTACTGTTATCCCTTCCAGGCTGACCAGGAGGTCCAAGACCGGGTCCAGGGATCTCATGGGGAGCAGGACTGATTTGGAAGCATTAATCTTAAGGCCAGATAGGTGCCCAAAGGCTGCCATCAGGGACAAGCGGGGGGGAGCGAAGATACCGGGTCCACCAGATAAACCAGGATTTCGTCCGCGAACAGGGAGAGTTTGAATTCCACTTCGCCTCTCCTTATCCCCCTTATGTCCGGGTGAGCTCTGACTGCAATAGCCAGGGGTTCCATGGAGAGGACGTAGATCAAAGGGGACAATGGACAACCCTGCCTTGTTCCCCGTGAGAGGGGGAATGGTTCTGACAACTTGCCGTTCACTTGAACCCTGGCCTTTGGGGCCCTGTATAGCGCCGCCACCCATTCCTTAATGTGTGTCCCAAAGCCCATTTTCCGGAGGGTGAGTTCCATGAATCTCCACTCCACCCTATCGAACGCCTTTTCCGAATCGAGGGACAGGACGCTTGCATCTAGGTCAGACACCTGGGCATAGTGGAGCAGGTCAATAGTTTTACGGATGTTATCTGAGCCCTGTCTTCCCCTGATGAACCCCACCTGGTCACCGTGGACCAGTTTCGGCAGGATCCCCTCCATTCGCCCCCAATCACCTTGGCCAGGATTTTTACGTCAATATTCAACAGAGAAATTGGGCGGTAAGAGGAACACTCCGCGGGGTCCCTGCCCTCCTTGGGGAGAACCTCTATGATTGCCTCCATCATGGAGTCCGGGTGGGAGCCCCCCTCCAGCACCGCATTAAACACCTTCACCAAATGGGGGGAAAGGGTCGAACGGAACCTCTTATAGAAGTAGACCGAATAACCGTCCTCCCCCGGGGAAGTGCCCACTTTCATACCTCGGATCACACGTTCCACCTCATCCTCGGTCACCGGACCCTCCAACCCCTCCGTCATCTCTCTGGTCAGGGCCGGAATCTGTAAAGAGTTTAGGAATCCTTCAATCTCCGCCTCACCCCCATTGTATTATGATGAGTATAACTTCTCATAGTATCGGCGGAAGGCCTTGCCAATGTGGGGTGTGTCGTGGCCTACCTCACCCACCTCGTTCTTCACTGCCTTCACCAATCTACTTCTCTGAACCTCCCTCAGTTTCCAAGCCAGGATCCTGTCCGCCCTGTCCCCCTTTTTCGTAATACTTTTGTTTGACCAGTTGGAGACTTCTCTCCGTCTTGTGGAGGAGGAGATCCCTCAGCTGGAGCCTGTAGTCAGCGAGAGCGGCCACCTGAGCACGGTCCAAGGGGGCCGTGGGAGGGCCCCCCGGTTGGAGTTGGGCAATCTTCTCCCTCAAAACCCTTTCCTGGGTCTCCCTTTCCCTTTTTTACTGGGCTCCCATTTTGATCAGGACTCCCCGAAGGGTTGCCTTGAAGGCGTCCCATAAGGTATGCGAACCTACCTCCCCATTATCATTGAGTTCAAAGAAATCCGTGATGGCCTCGAGAACCTCCTGGGCTAGGACCTCGTCTTTCAACAGAGAGTCGTTGCACTTCCACCTCCCCCTGCGATCGCTTAACCCTCCCCTCGCTACAATGATGCGGACCAGATCATGGTCGGACCAGGGGACGGGGTCAACCCTGTGGCCAGAAATGAATGGGTGCAGGATCTCGTCCACCAGAATGTAGTCTATCCTGGAAAATTACGTGTGGACAGCTGAGTAATATGTGAAAGAAGGGGCGTCTGTTCTGGGGGTCGGAATCGTGTCCATCAGACCCAGTTCTGAGTTGACCCTTTGGAAGTTACGAGCCATGATCTCGTCTGCCGCCCTAGAGAGCTGGGGACCAGCACGTTTCCTATCTCGGGCAGGGTCCAGGACCATGTTGAAGTCCCCCCCCCCACCACTACCGTGCCCTGTACGAAATGCTTGAGTTTATCGCTCACCTCCTCCCAAAATTGCGCTTGGCCCTCATTTGGGCCGTTGATAACGGCCAGAGTGAGCGGGGCCCCCTGCAGGGACCCCCGCACTAGCAGATAGCGGCCCCCTGGGTCTTTCAGCGTGGCCTCGTTCTCAAAACCCACATTCCTCGCTACTAAGATGGCGACCCCCCTCTTTTTGCATTTGTGGGAAGCACTGAAGACCTCCCCGATCCCTCCTCCCCGCATCTTGGGCTCCTTCCCCCGTGGCCAGTGAATCTCTTGCATGAAGAGAAAATCGAGGTTTGCCCTTCTAAATTCCCTGCAAACCAGGGATCTCTTTGTAGGGGTGTTTAAGCCTCGTACATTAAGGGAGCCCACCCCCAGGGCAGGCAGACTATCAACCATGATCTAGAATTTCCTCTCTCATGATCAACTTCTTCCCATAGCTCTTCCCTGCATGCTCCCTTTAGATAGCTTTTTGTTCCCCTGCGCCCCCCTCTCCTACCCCTCAGGTGGGCCTAGAACCAATCCCCAACTGCCCCCTTCCCCAAACCCTAACTGAACAACCCCAACTTTTGTGTAGCCCCCCACCCCCCACCCCGGCGTCAAGCCAATTAGTTCCGCCAACACTGGCTTTTGGCCAAACCACCAGCCTGCCCACCTCGGCCAGGAAATCCACGTAAGAAGCTCATCCCCTTGAGCCCACCAAAACCCCCCCTCGGCTGTGTCCCGTGTGTGAACCCATCATATTTGCTGTTCGGTGGGACGATGTAAGTAGTGAAATCTCAGAATCTGCGCCCATCTGTCAAGGACCCGACTGGTCGTCCCGTTTTCAATCCACTGAGTCATTCCGTTCTCCGTCTTTCGCTGGGGAGGGGGTATTCATTTTCCTGAATTTCCTCGCGCCGGTGCGCCTTCTTCTTTCACCGGACAGGCCAGGGCCATTAGGTCTGCCATGCTCCGGCCCCGTTGGGCCCCTCCTGGGGTTGAAGTCCACTGTGTACTCCTGAATAGCCCCCCTTATGTCTTCTTCCGTAATCAGGGTCGAACGTTGGCCCATGTATTCAAAAGTTAGGGATAACGGGTAGCCCCATCTGTAGCGTATGCCCTTCTCCTTGAGCAGTTGCGTGAGGGGGCGGCACATTTTACGCTTAGCCAGCCTGTAGGCCGAGAGGTCCTGGTATATGGAGACCTGGGCGTTATTGTAGGTGATTTCTCTGGCCTTTCTGGCTTCCTCCAGCACTTTCATTTTCTCTGTGTAGTAGTGGAACCGGACCAAAATTGATTGGGGGGCTCCCGCCCTGCCCCCCGCTCTATGTACCCTGTCGAAGGTGGGTTCAGTTGTCATCTCTTCTGCGAACAAGAGGGTGATGATCTCGCGCACCACTCAGGTGACGTCCCTCTCCGTTTCCCCTTCCATTTCGGGCACACCAAAAATTCTGAGGTTGTTTCTCCTCTCCCTGTTCTCGAAATCATCCATCTGCCGAGCCCTTTCCTCGTCCCTCTTCTCCAGGGCCTCCAGCCTCATGCATATTTGTACGTCCTGGGCTGCTGTTGACGATTGGTTGGTCTCGACCTGTAACAGTCTGTCCTCGACCTTGTCCACCCTTTGGTCCATTTTCTCAAATTCCTGGGCTATGTCGGACCGCATATCCCTGATTTCCTGTAAGATCGAGGCAAAGCCCCTTTCCATTGCAGCCGAGGACGGGGCTGCACCCTCCGAATGGGCCATGGTCCTCTTGAGGCTCGTGCACCCGCTGCCCCTTGCGATTTCCTGGAAGCGGTATCCCTGTAGGGCTTCCCTCCAGCTCACCTGGTGCTTCTCTGTGCTCTGCAGGCCAATGCTCCGCGATCCCAAGCGGGGGTGGGGAGTCCCCTCCGGCCCAGTCCTTGGCCCCCCATATGGGCCGTCTCGGAGGGGAGTGTGCTGAAGAGGGGGAGGCGCGGTCCGGTCACCCCTCGCCCAGTTGAGAGCTTCACTGATGCCCTCTGGGGTGCGTTGTGATCCAGGGGGGGCGGGCACACGCCCCGCCTGTCCACCGGCAGGGTCCTAACACCCTGGTCAAGCTCGTCGTGCCAGACAGGGGCCTCCTCTGGCCTCCCTGAGGGCCCTTGTGGCCCGGCCAGGATGGCTTTTCTCGTTGGGCGGGGGGGAGAGGGTCCAAGGCTCTTACCCCCAGCCAGTGGGCTCTTGTTATGAAGATGGGGGAGGGGACCACCCCCGGGCAGGCACACGCCCCACCAGCGGGAGGCGGGGGCCTCACACCCGGGTATACCCCACGTCGAGGTGCGCTGGCTCTGTGTCTCCAAAAAGGGGGGGCGGGGTGTCCGACCAGACAGGGGGGAAAGGTGCCACACCTCCCGCACCCGACCCACGGGGGCCTGGCAACCCAGCCGAACCTTGTTCTCCAGAAAGTAGGGGGGTGGGGGGGCCACCTCTGGGCCGGCACACGTCCCACCCTCTGCAGATGGGGGCCTCGCTCCCGGGTAATACCGAGGGCCGGTGGTGCAGTTTCTGTGTCTGGGGGGGGCAGCGTGTTCCGCCGGTGCTCTGCGGCCCCAGCCGGCGCCCTCCAGGGGTCCCGGGCCCCCGCGGCCCAGCCGCCACGTCCCTCGAAATGGCCGCGCCGGCCCGCGATTGAAGTCCCTGAGGGGGGGGGGCCAGATCCACACTGTCCACGTGGGCGGAGGGGGGGCACCGGGTCCCAGAATCGCCGTGTCGGGCCTCCGGGAGCCGAGGAAATCCCCGTCTTCCACCGCGCAAGGGGATCCTCGCGCGATGCTGTCGGGAGGGATGAAGGGAGGGGGGATCCCGTCCCCCGGTCCGCTGTGGTGTCTCTGGGCTGTCGGGGGGCCGGTCCCCGTCCAGAACGGTCCTCCGATCCAGAGAAGGAGGCCGGTCGTGAGGAGGGGGCAGGCCGAGTCGTGGGTCCAAAAGGACGTG
This sequence comes from Ambystoma mexicanum, assembly GCF_040938575.1. Taxonomy (NCBI): domain Eukaryota; kingdom Metazoa; phylum Chordata; class Amphibia; order Caudata; family Ambystomatidae; genus Ambystoma; species Ambystoma mexicanum. The sequence continues at coordinate 1,246,543,876 of NC_090922.1, read as the reverse complement.
GGAGGGGTCTGCCTCTCCTTCGGCTCTGCGGCCGCCTAGGCCGTGCTCTGTAAGCCGCCCAGGAGTCCTGGGTCCTGATCTCCGGATCCCTAGGGACCCTGGACTCCGCTCTTTCACCTGGTGGGTACCCGGGGGGGGGGTCGCCAGGCGAATCCGTTGAGGTGGGCCTGCCGGGGGAGTCGGGGGGGCTCAATCCCCTGCGATAGCCCGGTCAAGACGGGAGCTGTGCACTCAGGCAGCCATTGCCTGTGCGCCCCCTGGTGGCCTCCGTCTGGTAGTATCTTAATGTAATCTCAGGCAGAAGTTATCATGGGTGGGCGGGGAACATTTTTGGTTAATGTGTGCAGGCATATCCTGGTTAGATTCTTCTGTTCATGGAGCCAGTTTTCATATTCATTTTTAACCTCTTGATTGTATTTTGCTGTTACAGATTTTAGGTGCATGGTAGTGTAATGCAAATTAGCAGAATATCAAGACTAGTTTCTTATTTTAAGAAAAAGAAAATTCAGGCAATTGCTGTGGCATGTGCCTTATTAAATCTTTTTGAATAGGTGAGAATTGTCTGTGTGCGCTGCTAAAAATCTTCTGAGCGGCACCCAGAAGGAAGCTGGGCAAGCGCACATGCGCACAGCTTAGAGGGAACATTGCCCCTCACAGTTAGTCATGTTGCTATGCTGATGGCAACATTTTGCTTGTGTAAAATTACCCCAATGGGTGGAAAACATTTTACATGACTGGGACCTTTTTGACACCCTTCTCTGTTTTACCAACCTGGAGGTGGTTGTTGTTTGCCTTGAGAACTTGAGGGGACATGTGACTATCCCTTGTCCTTTTTCTGTGTTTGTGTGTGGGTGAGACAAGATGTCCATCTTGGGCCACTCGATACCTGTATCTCAGGACTTGGGGCTATAGTCAGCCTGACACCAGTTCTGACTGGAAGTAATCAAGGCAACCATCCTCAGCTGTTTAAAATCCTACATCACTAACTGGCACATATTCATCCAAATGGATTGCTCCAGATCACCAACTCTACCCATCACTTGTGGTGTCTCACAAGGACCCATCCTCTCCTCCTTGATCTTCAAACTGTACATGGAACTACTAGGAACCCTCCTGACTCCACACAACATCCACATCCACCAATGCACAGATGGCATCCTGCTCTACATCAAGATCTCCTCCATCGAAGACATCCTCCAGCTCAAGGCATTCCTCCCATTTATCCAGTCCTGGATGACCAGTGCATGCATGAAGCTCAACCCCACCAAGACCAAATACCTACTACTCACCAACAACACCGAACACCCTGAAATCCAGGCCCTGCTCTCCGCTACAAGTCTTGATGACCTCCCATCCCCGCTGACCACCAGCACCAAGTCTCTCGGGTTCTACATCAACATACACCTTTCCTTCTCGGAGCACATAGCAGGGAAGATGCAAATGGATTGGACCAACCGTCCCTATTGCGGAATATCAAGCACTTCATCCAAGCAAACAACTTCATATCTGCAATTCAAGCCTTTGTCCCCTCTTCCATCTGGATAATGGCAATGCCCTCCAGGAAAGCCTTCCAGCAAATATCCTGGCATTCCTGAAAAGAGTTCTACATGCTGCAGCACATCAGATCAAATCCGTAAATCTGACCACATCACCCTGATCCTAATTGAACCAAACTGGCTCCTGGTCCAATCACCTATCACCTTCTAATCCTTCTTCTTCATCTACAAGGCCATCACCCTCAAGTCCTCAATCTACCTCACTGAGAAACTAAGCATCTCTGGAGGCCTATGTTTCACCAGGATCGAAAACATGCGCAAAGGGGAACTCAGCAGTGCAGTAAGAAAAGAACCAGAAGACAGGCCTTCGCTGTCTACACCTAAGATTCTGGAGGTGAATATGCTGTGTAAAATCGCACCTATACCGATGCAAGATTTCTGTAACATTGCCCCATGGCCTTCGTTGCTCACACCACTTAAAACAATGTATATGAAGTATTTGCATGCTAGGATCCACCAGGCTGCTTTTGGGTCTACACATTTTCAAACACCTCATCTCACCTCAAGCAGGCTCCACAGCAAAGGAGAAAAGGAAATGCGCCCAAGCACATGATCTGCCTTCCCAGCCCGTTCTACTTGCACTTAAAACTTAGAACAGTCGACCCAAACAACAATACACAAAACGTTTGTTTCTATAAAAAGAAAATACTCAAAGTTGCAGTTGTTTCACACAACTGGTAAGCTTTTTTCACTCTTCATTCTGGATGTATTTCAGCATCTAGTAATCCGTGATTGTTTCCAATGTTCTTTCACAACCCGACTGTTCAATAAGCAGTTTAAGAATCATTACTATTATTTGTCGGCAAATGGGAAAAATGCCCTATTCAGCTGCTTTCGCAAGCTGGTTCAAAGACTGATGTAATTACACAATGTTTTTGTGCAGAATCTTTCTGTAATCAGAATTTGATGCTGGTCCAACACCATTGGGGCCAGAAGGCGAGAGTTCACATTACTCAATTTGTTGGTCTGTGTGCTGTATTGCCAACTCTGCTCTATTTTTCCTCTGTCTGAGACAGACGAATAGTTCAAGTTGTTCAATTTTGTTTTGCCTCATGTCACATAATTTGGTTTCATTTAACTATATCTGTTCAAGGAGCAGGCAATCATGGCACTGAAAGAGAGGTGCAACGAATGTACAGACTACAACACAAGCTTTTTAAAGTAAAACAATCAGATTGAAAAGACTATGGGCCAGATCTTAAAAATGTTTTGGCGCCAAAAAAGGAGCAGCTCAGTTCTCAAAAAGGCATCTGCATGAGCGCATCTCAGATGCTGTTTCCCCCCCTTTGCGCATATATAAGGGGGCGTTTCTGGGCATTCATTTAAAAGCGCATCCCAAATTCACAAACGAGATGCTCTTTTTAAATACCCTGAAATGAGGGTCATCACCCCACGAATTGTGAAACGGGTGTCGTGGAGGCGGCACTAATCACGACAGGGTCACATTTGACCATGCAATGACGTATTTATTAAGTGGTTGCTGGGAGCCTGTCGTACATTCGTTTTGAGATTGTGCTCCCAACACTAATGTATGCAAGGGGGCATCTTAGCACTATTGTTCAGCACCTCCTGAAATGATCCAGTCACCTTTGAGAATAACTTGAACTGAGCATTTCTGAAAGTAGCATGAGTAAAACGATTGCGCTCTCTGCGCCCCTTTCATTTGTGCTGCTTTTTGAGAATATGGTCGTAAATAATTAAATTGATAACGTTCAAAAAGATTCATAAAGTAGTCTCTGAAAGAGATCTGTGGTACTCCAGGAACAATAGAAGCGTGGGCTCCGCATGTGCCGTCACTTGGGCTACTGGGCAGTCCAACAACACCACCCATGAGACCCACTGGAGAAAAAAGGTAGAGAAGGAGGGAGATTAGTTTTATGAAATACTCTGAAAGTTTTTGTTCCACCTCAAAGTGGCCCTGGCAGCCTCCATGATTCCATGTCCAATGCAGAGCGAGACCACAAAACAAGGGAGAGAAAATGGCCGTTAAGGATGCCAAGGCCACTACACACACAGGGTGGCAATATCCAGAGAGCGTTCCCCAAACAATGGGATGAAATAGGGCCGGGGGAAGCAGAGTGGTCAAAAGGGGGAGCAGCATGTTGCCATCAATTGTAAGTTCAGGAATGATGGCAAAGCACTGTACGTATCTGAGAAATAATGGAGTTTAAGTTAAAGCCTACTGTAGGCAGGCTAAAGGAATTCCCCAATGACAACCATTCAAAGAAGCGGGGGTGGAGGAGGAGCATGGGAGGAGTGGGATTAAAGAAAATGACCAAAATCCACAGTCCCCAATCCAGCAGTCCACCAGATGCCAGGACATGCTATTTCTGTTTACCCCCGTAGGTAGCGGCCTGCCGCCCAAGTTAAGGTCCAGAGCACAGCAAGGGTCCCGTTACACGGGTGGGGGTGCTGTTACTGAAAGGGTTGGCACGCCACCGAGGGGCATATCGCCATTAGCACCCATGTAAATCGCTACAGTGACATCATCAACATTGAAAAAGGACTTCGAGGACACCAACACTGCACGGTGTCGGGCACGCTAAAAAAGGCATGTTCCTTTTTTTTAAAATGAAAAAAAGACACAATTGGATCCCATGCAGGAAACTACACAGGTGCTAAGGTGAGGGGGAGGGGAAGCACAGAAGGGGGAGCTGGCTAACCACGGTGGTCGGAATACAGGGTTGTACCTTAGAATACAGCCTGTATTCCGAACATCCTGATTGGTCAGCACCCCCTCCCATGGTGCTTATGGTCCATGCGTCCAGGACCATAACTCTAGGTCTGTCAAAACTCCTCAGCTCCCACCTCACTTGTAGACAAAGCACAAGATTCCTTTCTCCAGCATGGCATCTAATGCTGCCCTGTCTCCATTCGTGCCTCTGTTCTATAAGGAGCAAAGCCTACTGCATCCTTTTCACATGTCCCACCTATTAGGCCCCTCAAAGAGGGCTTCAATGTTACTCTTCTTATATTAACAAGAAATGTGTACCAAATACACTTGAGATTCAATAATGTTTTTTGGCACTGTCTCAAGCTCCTATCCTGGTCATGGATTAAACATAAATCTCAAATACCTAACAAGATAAGAAATACTTCTCATGGGTGGGGGGGCACTGCTCAGCAGCAACAGAAATGGCTGCTTGAGGTCAGCTCCAAACCCTGCAAAATTCCTGACCTGCAAATATCGTTCTCGTGGTGAGGCGGACTGTATTGTGCCCGGCATCTAGTCACTAAGAGGTAGGGCTGCTACAGCTCTGATTCGTGGCCCGCTCCATTCCTTAGATCAGCGGTTTTGCCGACAGCAACAGGGGAGACAAGTGTATCGTGGGCCTACCTGCTTCTACCGGCGGCCGCGTGGGTGTGGGGTTGCCCTCTCGCCGCTCTGCGTGTTGGATCTCCTGTAGAGTGACTCCCAGCAGAGATCACGGTCCCGCTGCACTTGTGGGTGGCTGCCTGGGACGGCGGGAGCAGACTCCACAGGCGGGCTCGCCTGATCCTGTGCCCAGCCATGGGGCACAGTGAAGTGGAGCATGGGGACGCACGCTCTCCTGACAGGGTTTTACCACAATTGCAGCTACGGCGGCATAGTGCCTGACCCGTCGTCATATACTGAAGGTGCAATATAACAAATAACTGAGCAGCTGCTGAACTGCCTGGGCACATTTAACTTAATTTCCCGTTCATATTGCAGGCTGGCATGGGTAGCTGGGGCCATCTCCATAGCCATCAGGTGCTAGCTGCCTTGGTGGGCTGCAGGTACTGTGTTCTTGGCGGTGAGGCGCTCCACGGGAGCTGGATGTCAGACTGGAGGTGAGGAGTCATATAAGGGGTGTCACAGCCTGTCAAAGACTGATCAGACTTGTGGCTGTGCTGTTCTGGGGATGTTGCTGTCTTTGTCCCAGCTGGGAAAGTACATTGGTGAACCTTTTGTTTGTGCGCGCTATATTTTGAAGTTAGTTTCTGCCTTTGATGTGAGAATCCTCTTTGATTATTTGTCTACAGAAACAAGACTCTTTTCGTTGGTTTTTGAAACAATTTTTGGTTTTATTTGCCGGTCCATATGACAAAGTAACGAGCCCTCTACACGTGTTGTACTTCCTTATTGTTTCATGGCAGGATCATCAGGCGGGATAGACCCACTTTCGTCTTTTCTTTGTTATTTTGACTGAAAATTAATAGTGAAGAAAAAAAGGTACAACTTAATTATACACGTGTGCCTTACAATCCAAACGCTAAAGTAAACATATTTGCACATTTAAACAATTCTTTTCGTTACAGATACAAGGAAATGCAATGAACTCCTTATTTGAGTACAAAGTCAGAAGGTAAACTCATATTTGGTAATAGGTGTTTTCACTACACACGGTTGTTACCCGGTTTTGGCTTAGTTTAATCAGTTATCACCCCTGGATGGATATTCTTGGTTAGATTATTTATTTTATAAAGGGTAAAGTTAAAGCGGGTTTTTACTCACATTATGTTTTCTTCTAATTTGTTTTAGAGTGGTTTTTGTGGTTTTCCCAAATTTCTGTTGGTTCCTAATTGCAGGGCCTAGACAGATTTAAAGATGAAATATATTTCGTGACTTTCACTTCCTCTACTTTGCCTAGGTTCGCTAATGCGCTCTTGTTAAAAATAGGAAGGAATAATTTGGTTGAAAAATGAAGAGTTTGCAAGGCTTTTTACCTTTTTGTTGATTCTCTCAGTTTTGTAGATGTCTATTCGTTTTAGTTTGCGGGCGGCATGCTAACGGTCTAGTTGCTGATTCCAGCACTGTATTCCTACTGCTCTGTGACGTCGAGATCACGTGTTTATCTAACGTGATCGTGACTGCCATTTTAGATTTGGAACCTTATCAGATTATGCTATGTTGCTAGTAGTTTGATTTCCCTTGTTCCGAATTGCCAGGTGAAGTTTACAGAAAATTGTGGGAACAAATGTACTTGTGTGAGGCTGAAAGTAGGATGAACAAGAAAGAAAAAGATTATTGGTCATCCTATGTTGTTTATCTCAAAATCACGTGGTCTGAATTTGGTCACGCGATGAAAGTTTTTTTTTTGCTACACTGTGTCTAGGGGTGCATAATTGTTTCTTATTTGTATCTAAGGTTAATGGGTTCTAAAAAACATTTTGTCTGTGCTATATTACCCAACTATACACTACAAAGTGAGAAGGTGGTTCCCCCTCTGTTACATTTTCGCTTTTGATAAGAAGTGAATGAAGCAAATTACAGTAGATTGGCCATCTCTCCTTCTGAGTTGAGACCCTGGTGGCATGATTCCAAAATACATATCCAATAAGCATCTCTTGTCCTAAGTATTTTTTCGGCGTTTCCTCTTCTCAGCGGCACTATTTTCTTGTGGTGCGCCCTACATATGTTTTTTTGCAAATGGATTCTATATCATACACCACACTTTTTGTATTGTACATTGTTGTCCGTTCGGTAATTGTATTGTTGTTTTTCCGTTTTCACTGTATTGACAGCTAACGCATTGTCCACATTTGAAATTTCCTATGAGTCTTTGTAAGTCCCATAATTTTGGTATCCCTTTTTGTACTTTTGAAATATTGAAATATGAATGTCTGAGTTGGTCCTGAAGACTTTTGGATCTGCGAAAGGTTATATTCACTTCTTCATCTAGACTGTCCGATATATCGTCATCCATTTTGAGAATGTTCCAATTCTGTTTCAGTATTTTGCTGACTGGGTGCTGCGACGTGGGGAGGATAGCCCTTTGAAACTCTCTGGTCTTTTGGTGGAGGGTGTACCCCGGGTGGATCACTTCCATTGTGTTTGGCCGGTACACACCATTTCAACCCCGGCTGCTGGCTGTATATCCTGAGGGGGCAAAAGCTCTACTAATCCTCTATTTCATTTTGTGGTGATCAGTGTTTATGACACGTGGAACCGGGAGGAACAAGAGAGGCCCAATGGACTAATTTACCAGCACCCTGCAACGGGTAGTCCCTGAATCAGACACAGCTACTGGGTCCCAGGACAGAGGCCCTCAGGGTGGTGCCAGAATGGACCCCTACATGCCAATGATGCAGGAAGGGTTTGCCTGAGTTAACACATAACCTGATGATATAGTGGCCAATATCAGCTCCCTCTGATCCAAGATGGATAAAGTGGCTGCATCATCGAGGTGGAGACACAAGTTGGAGACTTGGAAGACACAGTGGGGACACATGGCCTTGATCTCTAGGCTCTTAAGAAGGAGCTGTTGGCGGTGCATACTAAATGTGATGACTTGGAGTCCCGTTCCGATGTAATAATGTCAGGATCGTGGGTATACCCGAACAGGCAGCCCAGGGCCCAATGGAGCAGTTTGTGGAGGGCCTGCTAGAACTCCCTATTTACTGAATAACGATTCTGCACAAGTTTCTAGTTGAAACAGCACATTGTTCTTTGGCCCGATTCCCAAAACCAGGGACGCCACTTCATACAATAATTGGCAGGCTCCTGAACTATTGTGATCTGATCATAAGGATGCGAGGGAGAAGGGTTCTCTGCACAATGAATTGGCCAGAGTCCACCTTTACCTGGACTTCTTTTCAGGAGGTCAATCGGCCAGAAGGTCCTACAATCAGGTTAAAGGAATGCTGCATGACAGACAGAGCCAGCACGCTATGATGTTCCCAGTGACATTACGCATTCAACATGGAGAAAGCAAACATTTCTTTGAATCCTGGCATATATTGAGAGGTCTGTACCTGCCCCGGTTGGCCAGGGCCCAGACGTTGGAAGGAAGGATCAACCATCTTCAACCACAGAGTCATCCTCTGGTGAATGACTCCATGGCACAGCGACTGATGACACTAGCTCTAACTTTATTGTGAAAAGTTCTGCCGAGCTTTATTGGATATGGAGCTCAACAACCCTGTAAAGGCACAGAAGATTCTTGCCTATATAGAGAAACAGGGCCCACAGATACTCATGGTGCAGGAAGCCCATGCCCTGGGTAGGGTGCATGAAACATTTGCGCACAAATGGGACCCCTTAAGATACTAACAGACTACTCTTCACAATCACAGGGTGTCAGCACACTTATTCACTGTTCGCTGCAGTTCCGGGACACAAGTAGCAGTGTTGACCCATTGGGGCGATTTGTTATAGTCTGGGGTGCCCTGGCTGCTGACTCTTGTCAATACATATGGTCCAAACATAGACAATCCAGAGATTTACCAGTGACTCTTGGACCTGATGACAGATTCAGATGCGTCATTAGTAATTTTGGGAAGGGGATTTCAATACAATGCTAGATAATTAACTGGATAGCACATCTAGTGCCCCAAAGGTGCTGGCCAGGGCACCCAGACATTGCATCAGTTGATGCTATATTTTCTGCTAACAAATGTGTGGCATGATGTGCATCCAGGTATCAGAGAATACACGTGTTGCTCGTAAGTGCATGATTCCGGGTCACAAATAGACTTTTGGTTGATTAGCCCCAAGTTGATGGCGTCAGTAAAGGATTGTAGCATTTACCTTCGCACTCTATCAGTCCATTCCCCAGGGGTGCTGACACTTAGCTTTGCACAATGCCCTGGGTCACGGACCCTCTGGTTAATGGCTCCTATTACTCTCAAGGATACAGCCATGATCGAGATGCTCCATGAGAAAATTGCTGAATTCTTTCTGTCTGTTCGGGAAGTACTCTACAGTCCCGATTCATGGAATTAATTGTGCCAAAAAAGGGGGACTTGCGCGCGAAAACGCGCGCAGACGCCCATTTGTCAATTCATGGAACACAATGCACGTGGCTTACCGGAGGCTTGCGAGTAATCCGCGCGGGTCCAACACATCACTGTGACACTACGAACACCTTGTGCGAGACTCCCAGCGAAGTCACTTAAAAAGGGGGCGGAACACATGGTATGGGGAACAACAAGCATAAATGTGGGTGTTACATTGGAAGTAGCACAGTAAAATACTTGCAACGCCCTCACGCACGCTAACAACACATATTCATGGAATCGAACAGGGCTCATCGGCGTGCGGAAAAAGATGCACAAATCCAGAAACACGTCCTCCACGCGAAAGCTGGCATAAGCGTCACTGCGCACAAAAAACAATGCATAGAAAGGCCACGTGAAAAAGCAACGTGCATTAACAGCTACGATGAATGTTCCATTTTTTGCAGCAGTGATCGTGGGACACTACAGGAGGAGGAGGATAGCCAGGGCCCTCATTTTATTACCCAGGACCAGCCTTTTTGGGATGCCTGATGACCAGGTCTATGGCAGGTATAGGTTTCCACCTCATATCATATTAGACCTGGTCAGGGAGTGGGAAGATGACCTCACATCACCCACCCTGTGCTCTCAAGCACTAAGCCCCTTGGAAAAGGTCCTCAATGTCCTGCATTTTTTGGCCATTGGGTCATTTCAGCAGACAACTGCCATAGTCGGGGGCATTTCACAGGCCACGCAGTCACGCTGCCTACACCAGGTGTTGGAAATCATGACTGCATGCCCCTCAGTCCGCAGGCACATATACATGCCCAGAACACCCACAGAAAGGCAGGATGTGGCCAAGACTTTTACGGGGTAGCACACTTCCCTAAAGTGCTTGGTGCCATTTATTGTACCCATGTGGCCCTACGTCCACCTAGGCCCACAGAGCACATCTATCGCAATCGCAAGCACTGGCATTCCATCAACGTGCAGGTTGTATATGATGCCAAGGGAATCATTACCTCTGTATATGCTAACTATCCAGGGTCCACCCATGATAGTTTTATATTCAGAATGTCACCCCTACACTGTGCCCTGTAAACTGGGAGGCATGGCAACACATGGCTCATTGGTGAGTTCAAATGGCCCTGCAAATGCATGCATGTCGGACACAGAGAAAACCACACCACCGACAAACCATGTCACCTCCACAGGAGACAGTGCCTACCGTCTGAGAACCTATATGATGACGCCAATACGGAACCCCACCACACCACCCCAGGTAAGATACAACGCAGCCCATATTGCAACAAGGGCCACAGTGGAGCGCACATTCGGAGTGCTAAAGTCATGCTTCTGCTCCCTTGATCACTCTGGTGATATGATATGATATGATATGATATGATATGATATGATATGGCATTTATAACGCGTCTATACACAAGTGTTTCAAGGCGCAACGAGGCAAGGGAGGGGGAACAGAGGGAAGAAAGCCTCAACTGATACGCGCTTCATGGGTCGGATGACCGAGAAGGTGGGTGGCAGTGATGGAAGTGGCTTGGCCTGTGGGGTAGAGAGGGTAAGATGGGAGGAAAGGAGAAAGTGATCACTCCAGGAGAGGGAAGTGTTGGGAGGGATAGTAAGGGGAAGGTCTGAGGAGATCAGAACATCCAGAGTGTGCCCTGCAGAGTGAGTCAGGCCAGAGGGGAGATTAGTGAGTGAGAGTCGCAGAGGTCTCAAAAGAGTCCAGAAGGAGAACAGGATGCATCCAGGTGGATGTTGAAGTCTCCAAGAAGGAAGAGTTGAGTGCTCGAGGCCAGGAGTGAGGAGGAGAGGTCCGCCCACTCAGAGAGGAAGGAGGAAATCTGACCAGGTGGCCGATAGATAGTAGCCGCAGTAAGGGAATGGCTAGGGGAGAGAGAGAGCCTGCAGACAAGGCATTCAAAAGAGGAGTAGGCCTGCATTGGAATGACAGAGGCAGGAATCCACTCAGGGAAGATCAGAGCTACACCCGCTCCAGAGCGGTTGGACATGGGCACGGAGAGGATCTTGTAACCATCAGGGAGGAGCGTGTTAAAGCTTGTGACAGAGCTGGCCATGAACCATGTCTCGGTGAGACCGAGGACATGGAGGTCAAGTTCTTCCAGAAGGCGGCAGATGTCAGAGGAGTGTTTGACAGAGGAGCAAGAGTTAAGAGTGGCAATGTGGAGAAGGTTGCCATCCTTGAAGGACTTCCGGGGAGGGGTACAGATCAGAGGTACGCCCTGTGGAAGTGTGGAAGTGGCCCAAGGGGGGGCAGAGAGGAAATGAGAGGGCAAGGTAGCCGGGGAGGAGTCAGCAGGGGGAGGCGAGGAGGCCGTGGAGGGAGAAGAGGGGACAGCAGGAGAGGAAAGGAAATTGATGAGGCGCGGGAAGCGTCTATCAAAAAGGGGAAGGTTGGCCTGGGGGCCTTGGACCAGGACGGTCCCATTTAAATATGCATTAATGATAACCTTAGAGGAATGGAAGGAGGCCAGGAGGGCTTCCCACCAGATGCCACCATTAATGGGAGAAGTAGAGAAAAGCGAGAGCACAGAGACCATATATAGGGTCCATAATCTGGCGAGGGAACGACAAAGAGGATGTTGGTGAGAGTTTCCTTGGAGGAGGCACTAGTATAGGTGTCAGCGATAGGGAGGCCTGGTTTGGAGACCAGGATATCCTTTTTAAACTTCTTCCTACCAGATTTTATGAGGAGGGCAGGATAGTCACTAGAGAAGCAGTTAGAAAAGATGGAGAGACAGAGAGCACCATAGAGTAGGAGGGGATGGGAGAAAGGTGGAAGGGCGAGGGGAACACTAGGGAAAGACACCTGGCAGGGTGCAGGCAGACGAGACAGCGAGAGGCAAGAAGGTTGAGCAATAGGACAAGACGACAACACTCAGGATTAAAGAACTGTCCGAATACACATTTTAAGACGGGGAAAAAGCCACCTAAGTGTGAGAATCCTGAATAGAGGGAGAAAGGCCTAGGTTTCACAATGCAATATATATGTATTTTTCTTTAAATACTGATACAGTGCAAATTATAAACAACAGGGGGGCAAACCACCTAAGTTTGAGAATCCTAAATAGAGGGAGAAAAGGCCTAGGTTTCACAATGCCAATGTTTAAGAACACAGGAGAGAAACACCCTAAGTTTAAGAGTAGGACTGGGGTTAGCAAAGTAGCATATGGGACAACCCTGGTGGATGGCTTGCAGCTGGCGCCCCCTGCGGACACCTGCAGACACAGCCAGAAGCCGCATCTGTGGAAGCCGCCCTAGCAGTCGGGCTGCCGGGCAGAGGCTGACAAAGGGAGTTCAGTGATAAGGGAGGAGAGGCCAATCAGGGGGGGTGGGAGGATTCGGAGGCGGGCGGGAAGGAGGGACAGAAAGCGGAAGGGAGGCAGGGAAACGGGGGACACGGGTGGGCAGGAAAACAACTGAAAACACAAAAACACGCACAGCAAATTAAATTTGTAGCGCTGAATTAACCTGCTCAGCCTGGTGGAGAATGGCGAGCGCACACTACCCCCAGCTCAACGGGGCCAGTAGCCAATCAGGGGGGTGGGCGGGAAGGAGGGACAGAAAGCTGAAGGGAGGCAGGGGAACAAGGGACACGGGCGGGCTGGAGCTACTATATGCACCACCAGTAGTGTGCAGGATCATTGTACCAGCATGTGTCCTGCACAACGTTGCAACACGTGGTGGCATACTGATGGACATGGTGGTGCCTCCTCATCCCCAACCACATGCACGGCAGCTGCGCATGGGAGAGGAAAGGGCATGTGGCGAGGCTTCCTGTATCCAGCTTGTGGCACAATTCTTCACCTAAATCAAACCCCTGTGGAGTGCACCCAGCCCTGGCACATTCCAAGTGACAATCAATGATGACAAAGGGACAATCATCTGTCCCACCCTTAACATCCTGAGAATGTGTCCTTGGAAGTGCCACATTGTGTGCATCCCTTTGAACTTAAACTAACTCAATCTGGTGTGCGCACAATGAACACATGGAAGATGGAGTATGCCACTAACACCATGCCAAATTACACATCTAAATGTCAGTATGTCACCTAAACCATCCCACACTTTGTCACCTGGTTGCCACACCATGACATGGCATGCAATGTCAAAAATGAGAAATAAATGGACAACACATAACACTACTGTCACAAAGCACTCAACAATCAACGCAACAAGTTCAGAAATAACTCACTCTCACACATCAAAATAATAATGTACACAGGAACATCAATTGGCCAGTATATTTTACCAGAAATACAGGACCCAATAATCTGTCTGACGGTGACCAATCATATAATTGCACAAGTGCCTCAATGTTTTGTAACTTGCACAAGGCACCCTTGTATTTTTTGTGTTACTCTGCTAACTAAAGGGAGAAGGGAAGCACATACAGCAGGAAGGCTAACAATACAGAAGATATGCAAGCTAATACATGAATATGGAACATGAACAAAGGATGGATCTCAATGTTCAAACAAAAAGGGATGCTAATCATGCACTGGACAAACAATCATGAATCCCACTAGGAGTGTATACACAGGTCAGACTTGAGACTGCCCACAGATATAATGGAATCCCAATGCCTCTGTGTAAGTTACTTTTACATGCAGCACTCCTTGCAAGCCCATGGAAAGGGGAAGCAGGAGTGGCATATGTGTCTGGACCCTAAGACACAAACAAGGAGTGTACAAACAAGAGACAAGCTGGTATGGGTCCAGCCGGAACCTACAGTGGATGCCCTCAGATGCCACACAAAGCAACACACTGTCACATAAATTCACAATAGACCACAGGTAAGACAAGGCAAGGCAAGGAAAGGTGCAGAGCTCGCCTGCTGGGAACCCCAGCAGTCTAACTCGGAACAAAGTACTAACATATGCACAAGTGAGAACACAAGAATGGCAACCAAGATAAACAGGGTAAAATAGGCAGTAAAGCACCAACATTCACAAGATGAAAAACAAGTAAACAAAAATCAAAAATGGCCATAGTGCACCGGGGGAAGGGGAGCCCACCCAGGAGTGTGGAGGGGCAGGGTGCATGTCAACACCCACATGTGTGGATTTTGAGAAGAAAAAAATAAAACCCCTCCATGGGTTCATGGGCTGAAAGGCTAGCATGGATCGGAAGAGCTGTCGCGCTGCTGTCGCCTCCTTCCGGTGTGGCAGAAGAAGGTGGTAGTGGTAAGGGAGGTTCACCGTACATAGCCCATGCCTGGTCCTCCGTGGCAGCAGCCACGTGAGACTGGGATGAATGCATCGCCAACATGATGGCTCTGAGGTCCACATGCAACACCTCACAGGATGTACAGAGTTCCTCCCGGATGGTATGAATCAACTGTTGCATCTGCTGTTATGACCGTCTACTGCCAGCTGCCTCGAGTGCAGCCAGTGTAGTTCTGAGGGACCTATACTCTTCCCACAGGGCGTCCCTGTAGGCTGACCCTCTGCAAACAGGGATGCCTGCAGAGCCCTGAGTTCCACCCGTCGGCTCGTGTTGCTGGATTCCATGTGCAGCCTGTTTGAGCGCCATGTGGACCGCAATGCCTGCAGCTAGAGCTCCACATGTCTTTCTGGGGGATCATGGAACTGGCCACCATATCCATGCCCTGAGCCAACATCTCATATAAAACACCCTGTTGTTGTGCAACACTATGCATGGACTGCTCCCGCACAGTATCGCCAGCTGCTACACAGCCACCACATTGGTCGGACCCCTCGCCTGCCTGGCCCAAGGGAACCTGGCCCTTGATGTGATGGCACTGTCTGTGGCTGCAGGAATGCATCCCTCCCTTGATCAGCTGTCCCAGAAGCAGGAGGCAATACTTTGGAGTGTGACCCTGCAGCCGTAACCACCACAGAGGATGTACCAACACTGACTGGCACTATGAGGGGTTGTCCCCCCCTGCAGATGTTTGGGATACAACAGCACCCACAGTTGATGCACTCACCTGCAACAGCATAGAGGAATCAAATTCCGGTTCACCACCAGAGCCACAAGTTTCATCAGAGGCGGCCTCATACTGTGTCTGCCCTCCTCTCTCTTCCTCCCTCTACTCCCTGTTCGTCCTCTGGCCCTTCTTCAGCCACCTCTCCTCCCTCCTTCTCTTCCTTTCCCCTGTTCTTCCCAGAAGAGGTTTCTGTACAAGTCCGATCTATGAAAGTCTCGTCAAAACAGGTTCATCCCTGTTTCTCCAAAACCATCAATGATCACATTGACTCCCTGGCTCCTGCCCTGGCTGACTTCTGCAACCACTCCTTAACCACTGGAGTCTTCCCTTCCCCCCTGAAGCACTCCCTTGTGCACCCTCTTCTTAAGAAATCCTCTGCCGACCTGTCCTGCCCAGCTAACTATCGCCCAATCTCCATCACTCCTTTCCTGGGCAAACTCTTGGAAAAGCTGGCCATTTCTCAGCTCAATCTTCACACTGAATCTGTTGATTGTTCCAGTCTGGCTTCAGAGCTGCCAGAAGCACAGAAACTGCTCTCCTGAACATCCGTGAAGACCTGCTCTCCAACCTTGATTCCAACACCCTCTGTGTCCTCATCTTACTTGATCTCTCTTCTGCCTTTGACACGGTCAACCATGCCATCCTGCTCAACCGTCTCTGTGATAACCTGGGGATCACCGGTCAGGCCCTGGCGTGGATGACTTCTTTCCTCTCTGATCGACCCTCCCAGGTTCAATTTGGGTCCTTCCTCTGTAAGAGGATTCAATTCAACACTACAGCTAAGTCAATGCCTAGTCTGGGATACTGAATGGAAACTCTTATTGATATATCTTTATGTCCAGTTCATGAGTTCTGGATGACTATACCTATATAACACCCCTCTCTTAGAATCCCCCTGACCCCACTGAGCCAAGAAGTAGTTCTGTTTTGCAAGTTTAAAAGGTTTATTTGAGAATGTAAACAATATATATATCACACTTTATAATAAATTAATAATTGAATATCACACTTAATCTGAGCAGTAATCAATAATGGATAGTCTGGCACTAGCACACTTCTTTATAATCAATGATGAGTGTGTATAGGATGGATAAGATAGCAACAATACTTTTATGGTTTCAAATAGATGCAATGTGGAATGAAAATGCAGTACAGAAAATAACTTGATAGGATTTCAGCAAAAGACAATGTAATCACTTTCTTGGACAATTCACCCCCCTTTTTGCAATGTAAGGAGATGAAGAGGATGAAAAAAGGAGCACACAGTTCTCAGGAATGCAATCGAATACAATACGAAATCCAATACCCACCCCAGCAAGCTTAGAGAAAACAGGTATGAGTTTTAAAACACAGGCAAAATGCTTTGAATATGGTGACAATGAAGTGAGAAATATGCTGAAAATGCTTTTAATTCCCTTTAGGAGGTTCAGGGTGAGTGATAGCTACTTTATATGAGTTCAGGATCACTTTAACAATGCTCTAGGAGTAACTAGCAGGTTAAACGAGTTTTTGGCAAAGTAAAGCTAGGAAGCTGCCGCTTTTCACACGTGAGAGAAATCAGCTGAAATCACAAATCGCGGTAAAATTCGCGAATGCGTGAATCGCGAATACGGCAAAAGTATAAGGAGTAGCTTTCAGAGGAAAGTTACAGCAAGTTTCTAGCCCAAACGGTTCCCGAGATATGAGCGATTTTGTAAAGGTCGTTTTTCAGATGTAAAGTAACTCAAATTGACAGGTGACAGCTTTTAAAAATGACAGGTGACAGCTATGCGGCTGCAGAATTGACAAGTGACAGTTAGGAGGCAGTTCTACCTAGATTAAATAGATTGAATTATATCACTGGAAACTAAGAGATTTGGTTTCACACCGTCCTAGCTGTACTCACAATGTATTTGGAAGGTCTAGGTCTCACAGATCGGGTCAAGATGGCTACGGTTCTGGTTTCGCCCCCGACGGTCTCTGCGCACAGCGTCTGGTCTCTGCTCTGCTGGTCTGGTCTGACACTGCTCCTGGCCCGGCTCCTGGAGCGTCTGTGCACAGCTCCTGGATCTTTCTGCACAGCTTTCTCTGGACACAGCGCTGATCTGCACGGCTCCTGGATGCTGCTACCGCTGTTAGGTTTGCTGGATGCTGAGGCCTGCTGAGAAGAGTTCTCAGTTTGTGGGTTTAGGCCCTTGCTTTGAGTTCTGAATCAAGTTCTTTGGAGTTTTAAAGTCTAAGTGTTGGATCTGGTATCTTCTGGATGTTGTGTGGTCCGGCAGAGCGCGTTGCAGCAACTGGATTTGAATCTCTCTACCTGTCCCAGCAGTCTCTTTTTATGTGTTTTGAAAATGGGTGTGTGCCTGGGCCTAGCAAAGCCTTCCCCTCTCTACTTGTCATTGGCCCAATTCTCCCCTCTCCCATGATTGGGGGAAGGAAATGTGAGTCAGAGTGATGCTGTAGGTTTTATGGGTCAGAGGATCCTCCCCTGGTCAGTTTGCCCACAAATCTATATTTGATTCAAATACATATTGCACAGATACACAGTTGTTTAAAATTACATGCACCCATCACATATCACATGAGGTATACTCTGTTCAAACTCTGCTCTTCCTGGGGGCTTTCAATCAGAAATGGCAACATGTTGCACTTTTTAACTGGTTTTGCAATATCTGACATTTACCTAAATTTACACACATGTGCGCAAGGAGTATGGACATTAATTGATGAAGTGTCAGATTTTTAACATGTAGACATTTGGAGTGAGACCCTATTTTCCGCTAGCAACCCCCCAGATGATACCACCAGGTCCTAAAACCTCTTAAAATGTGGGCAGAAAAATCACAAGAATTATGGTATCATTTAGATAATTTTGACAAGTCCGCACCATGAGTTATACATCTTTCTTAAAATCATATTCTGGCCAACAGGGGTGTGTCTTCCCAGGTCACATGGTGGAGAAACCAGTCTATCCACTTTCTTTAAGCTCAGCCTGTCCTCAGAGGGGCTGCCCCTCCCCGTTTCTGCCAAGAGGAAGCCACTTTACGACCTCCCCTATGAACCATCTGCCTGAGTCAAGGAAGGGCTTTGTTCAAAAGGAAGCCATTTACGACCACCCTAATAAACCATCTGCCAGGGCCCAGGACAGGCCTTTGTTCAACTCCCTGTAGCTGCTCCACCCCCCCATAATCTAATCAGAGAGGTGACAACTCCTTTTGGCAAGGGGAAGATTGGCTGAGCAGGTTTTAACTCCTGTGGGGATAGATGTCAGGCAGAATTCAGTTTCATTAAGCCAGGTTTCAGCTAAATGTCACTTTTTGTCCCCCAGTTTAAGTCTATTACGATTGTTACATACACATTAAATAATTACTTCCTTCAAGTCATTTCAGAATATAGTTTTACATTGTATCCACCTCTTAGCAAGTCTTTCCTTGGTCTGGTTTTGTTTCATTTATTCAGTTTTACACAAAAGTCTGGTGGTTTTAAAACGCCGGCTTTCTGATAGTGGTGAGTACTGGTAATGCAACCATTTTTGGGATTTAAGAAAATGAATTCCCCACAGTTCTAGGTTGCTTTTGGCAATCAGCATTGCCATTCCCAATGGTTTCAGGCTACTGTGTGGGTAGCCCAATGGTGGTTTTAGGCAGTGCCCTTCTGTGCCCATAACATCAGCAAAAATGGGTGGCAGCCTATTCTTCATGCATTTACCTGTGCATTTTCAGGGAAGCTCTGACCATCATGATGTTTTCAATGCCAGTAATGCACAGTTTTTTTGGTAGGGCTCGGATGCATGGGTAAAAACATCCCACAAGCCCCCCTCTTGCGATGGCCATTCTGTTTCACTGATGGAACTCGCACGATCTGGGATGTTCTCCTCATCTTCTTCCAATAGATGGCACAGTTCAGCATCTTTTTCTCCATCCGGTCGGATCGATCAGTTCTCCTCGCCGGTCCTGATGGGAAGATTGGGCGGTACCCCGGGCCCCTCGGGTCTCTGCTCCCGGTCTCCGGACCGTCCTCCTTGGCCAGTCTCCAGGTTTTCTTTCTCCTAGGACGACAAAGGAAGAGCGGCAATACCTATTCATGGACATTTCTCCCCCACCATTGATATAGTTGGGTAGCATATATATTTTAGAACTCAACAGATATGAACATGCACATTTTTTTAAATTAAGAGACAGGAACACATAAACTTGAGAAACACAGAATTTGATAGGCTATATGTAGGATCTTTTAGGGTTGGAATTGAATTACTCTGGAGCGGTACCCTCTGGGATTACAGAGGACTCCTCCAGTTGCTGCAAAGTGTGCCTGGGATGGCAACACTTCAACTGGTTTATGTGGACCCACTTGTCTTCCCCCTCTGCCAAACCGCCTTTGGGGATGCGGATCTTGTAGGCCACAGGGGAGATCTTGTCTATAATCTCAAAGGGTCCCTTCCATGTAGGCAAGAATTTTCACTGTTTTGCCTGGTTTCTTTGGAAGTTGTATAAATAGACCTGATCACCCACCTGATATTGCTTCCTGG
Organism: Ambystoma mexicanum; assembly: GCF_040938575.1. NCBI lineage: Eukaryota > Metazoa > Chordata > Amphibia > Caudata > Ambystomatidae > Ambystoma > Ambystoma mexicanum. Next base: position 1,246,524,138 of record NC_090922.1, on the reverse strand, counting down.
AAGTTTTCAGGTCATAGTGGGTCTTCATACTCTCGGCTGATCTTTCTAGATTCCGCTGAGCATAGGCAAAAGCATGCTGAAGGTGTTTCCTTAAATTCTCCACATACTAATGAGTTGTGGAGGCATTTATGTATGTATGTATGTATGTATGTATGTATGTATTTGGTTTTTGTATAGCGCCAGTAGCCCGAGGGCATCAGGGCACTTGTACATAAAACACCGGTACTACAAGACGAACAAAACATAAGAGACAGACGATGAGAACAAGTACTATCGCATTACAAGGTCTCTAAGAAAGTCCTACGTCCAAGATCTCATATAAAGAGGTGTGTCTTCAACATCTTATATCTCTCTACTGCCCCAGAAGAAGCTGGCCGGTAAGCAATATGTAGCTTCCTTTTAACCCCTAGTATCTCCCACATCTTTGTCATTACTTCACTGGTGAAGAGGCTACCCCTGTCTGACTCAATCCTTTGAGGTAGACCAAAACGGGAAAAGATGTGGTTAATCATCAGGGCAGCTGCTGTTTCTGCCTTGCAGTTTGGGGCTGGGAGACATTCCACCCACTTGGTAAACATGCATGTAACGGTCAACATGTACTTGTTTCCTCTAGACGAGCGGATTACAGGGCCTACAAAGTCGATTTGCAAATCTGACCATGGCAGTGTCATCCCCCTCTTTTGGAGAGGCGCACGGTGTGTGAGGGATGATGGCTGAAATTGTGCATACACAAGACACCCCTTCAAGTATTGGTCAAGGTCCTGCCCCATGTGTGGCCAGTATGCAACCTCTCTTAAGATTTCCAGTGTTGTGTGAAACCCCCTATGACCGGCGGTGGCCGCATCATGGGCGTGACTTAACATCAGGCTTCGGAATGAGGTAGGAACCACCCACTGATCGTGGCCAGCTTTGGATTTCCTTACCAGCAAACCGTCTTGGATTCGGAACATTTTTGGACATTTCATCAACACTCTTAGGTTCTCTTTCCCAATGTAATCGGTATTCGTCAGGGGAAAGTTCTCAGGGTCCTCAAGGTGTTGGTAAAACTTACCAATAATTGGATCCCCCTTCTTAGCTGTAATTAAATCAGCATCAAGGATCTCCTTACTCCATTGGGCAGTTGAAAGGTCATTGTGAGCATTTGTCTGGGACCTAGTGATAGCAGTGACCTGGATTTCCCCCAACAGGGACTAGATTTCTATTAGATCCCCTTGGGTGGCCCCGGTTTTGGCCAGCTGATCAGCTAAGTCATTTCCAGTTTTATCTGGTCCCTCTACTTTGGAATGATCCTTGATCTTTTTCCAGTAGATGGTCATCCCATTTGATGTGACCAGATCATCAATGTTTTGGATTAATTTCCCATGTTTCAAGGGTTTGTTATTAGCACATAACATGCCTCTGGTTTTCCAATTAACCAGGTGCTCCACGAACCCGTTCTGTACATAATCCGAATCTGTGATTATGACCAGTTCGTGGAGTTGATGCTGGACAGCAGTGAGGATGGCCTGATGCACAGCCATCAATTCTGCCACCTGACTACTTCGGGGACCAATTTTGTATCCAGCGGAGGGTTCTGGGAACTGCTTCACCCATGCATTCCCTACGCCAGCCACAAGTTCTTTCTCCCCGTCGTTGTCAACATGGTAAGTGCATCCATCCACATAGACAGTGGGCATTCCCTCACACTTGTCCTCTTCAAAGACTTTGTGTGGGGAATTAAGGTATGCCTCCGTGTTGTCCTTGATTTTTAGACTTTCGTCCTCGAGACAGTTTTCTCTGGCACAATCATGCAAGTCAGCCAGACCTTGCGCGAGGGGACTCTTCTTGTTTTGGCCATACCTGACCTCCACAGGAAAGCCTTGCATTGACAGAATCCAGGAAGTAATTCGGGAATTACTCACATTTCCGGCCCGGATTCTGTCACTTTGGAGATATTGCAGAGGCTGGTGTGGAGTCTCCACTATGATGTGTTCCCCATGGATAAACGGGCGGTAATTCTTCAATGCCCACACCGTTGCCAGGAGTGCCTTCTCACAATCGTTGAATTTTTCCTCCACAGAGGATAAAGTTTTGCTCGCATAGGAGATTACTTTATTGACCTTGTCATGCTTTTGGTATAATACTGCCATCAAGCACGTATTAGAGAACCCCGTCTCCAGGAAGAACTCCTTGTTTCTGACAGGGTCAGCTAGGCAGGGCGCTTGTGAGAGGCTTCTTTTGAGTTGTCTTACTGCCTCGGATTGTTCTGGCCCCATTCCCACTTGACCCCCCCCCTTCAGGAGATGAATCAGGAATCTGGTGATCTCTGCGTAGCCCTCAATGAACTTTCTGCTGTAATTAGTCAGTCCAAGGAGGCCCCTTAGTTCCCGCGAGTTGTGGGGTCTTTCAGTTTCTGAAGTGCTTCCACTTTCTTTTCCTGGGGACAGAGACCCTGAGGAGTAATCTCATGCCCCAAGAAATTAACACGGGTTCTACACCACTGTGCTTTCTGAAAGGAAAGTTTTGCTCCGGCGGCCCTCAACTGGGTCAGAACATAACAGATCTCCGCTATGTGTTCCTCCACAGATGAACTTTTGATGAGGACATCATCTACATAAGCCAGGTTACCCCTTGCACCCAGGTCGGGCATGGCCTTGTGTAGGAAAATGTTGAATTCATTGCCGGAGTTGAGGTATCCGAAGGGAGTCCGGGTCCATGTGTACTGCTGGCCCCCAAAGGTAAAAGCCAGCTTGTATTGGTCCTCCCTACTGACAGGCACAATCCAGTATCCATTGGTCAGGTCTATTGCAGTGAATACCTGTGACCCCTGGATCTGGGCCAGCCCTTGGTCAATGTAGGGCAGAGGCCATCGGGAAGTATGGACCCGTTTGTTGAGCTCCCTGAGGTCGGCGCAGAGTCTCCACTGGCCGTTTGGCTTCAATATTCCAAGCACCGGGTTATTGAAGGTGCTGTGAACTGGACGGATTATTCCCCGGGACTCAAGGTTCTTAATTATTTCAGTAAGGGACACCATGGATGCAAGAGGCAAGCGATATTGCTTCACAAACACTGGAGTCATTCCAGGGTCCGTGGGAATTGTTGTGGTGTGGATGTTGGTGCGACCACAGTCATATGAGTCTACCGCAAAGAGACCTTGGAAATCCAAGAAAACTTGTTTCAACTTTTGCTTCTGTTCCAGAGTCACACAGGCATCAGCTAGGTTGACTCTCTCTTCCACCATCTGCCTGAAAGCTGGAAAGACTTCTGGTTTGGCTATCTCAGCGGCCTCCTCCAGCTGGGTGGAGAAGTCCCTGGTAAGAGCGCTGATTTGGACTGGAGGCTTCAGGTGGGAAAGGCAGCCCTCATGGACCTGGAAAATCACCTCATCCCTCCTGAAGTCACAAGTCACATCTTCCTCACCATAAGGGCAAGAAGTGTGCACCAGGAAGTTCCCCCCATGCCGGGTGAAAATCCTGTCTGGTGTTGTATTGTCATCACTGTCACTGTCACTGTCAAAGCAGTCTTTGGGGATTGGTCCTAACAGTTCATTTCCTAAATCGATGGAAAAATGTCGGTCATCAACCGCCATTCCAATAATGGTGCCTGTGGCTAGAGTAATACTCTTTAAGTCGCTGTTATCCACCTCTATTGGAATGGTGTCATGTTCTATGGTGACTAATGGTGTTGGGTTTACCCCTAACCCTTGCTGTTGGAGAGAAGCATTTAGATGAATATAAGCATCAGGGTTTTGCAATTTTTGTCCTCTTTTAGCTTTCACTTCCAGGGAGAATTGTCGGGTCCTTTCTGGGATGGTGACTTCCTCTTTGATCTGAATTTCAACTGCATAAGGTAGCAATTGAGCTGACCTAAATGCTTTTTCTGGATCATCAAAGCCCATGGGATTATCCGCTAATCGGGACCAAGCTTTGAAGTTTATTAGGTCCAAACTAATGGCAAAGCGATTGAGAATGTCACTGCCTAAGTAAAAGGCGGCAGTGACGTCTCGCACGACCCAACAATTATGGACTATGCTCTTGTTGCCAATGGAGATTTTGAGCATACACCTGCTTGACAGGAGATGTTTGGAATTAGGTGCTTCCAGGTCCATTTCCCATTTGTCTATCAGTTTGAATGTGGGAATGGCTGGATCTTTTGGGAGTTGGCGGAACATGGCTTCGCTGATGAAGCTCTTACCGTTGTTCACACACACTCGAGCGAGAACAGGGTCCTTCCCATCATTTAACTGAACAGGGATGAACAACTGCTCTCCAATTTGCTGAATATCAGCCAGGCTCTGAGCTGATTTCACATCTTTCTGGACTATAGGAGTGGGAGTTTCTGATTGTGGATTGGTGAAGAATTTCAGAGTGTTTCCTTCCAGTGTGGAATACCACCTTAAACTGGAAGGAAGGTTGATATTCAGAAATAGAGAGGACCCCCCATCACCAGTCTGTTGTCCTACTGCTATTACTGTCACGTCTGGAGTTTGGTTGTTCTGGAAGTGAAATTCTACTTTGTCAGATTTTTGTTCAACCATGTGGCAGGTGCCGTTTAAAATAACATGGTTGACACTCTGTTTTAATTTTATTGGTCAGCTAGTCTGGGTCCAGAGGACCTTGTTTACACAATCTATTAGGGGTGACAACCTTCTCAGGAGGTAATTCCCTAGTAAACAAGGGGTGCCCTCTGGAGTCACTACTATGACCGGGTGTTTCACCTTGTGTCGCCCAATTTTAATGTCCAAGTCTGCAGTCCCCTCAACGGGAATTTCCTTCCCGTCAAAGTTCTGCAGTTACCCAGGAAGAGAGGTGAGAGGAATTCGGTAATTCTCCCCCCTTCCTGCATTTAGTTCCTCAAAGACCCTTTTGGACAGAAGGGTAGCTTGGGATCCAGTGTCCACCAGTGCCAAACTTGTACGCTGCCCCTGTACTTGTACCGGGGCATAGTATCTTCCCTCCTTCTCCTCAAGGGGGCACAGATAATGCACATTTCTGGACAACTGGTGGGCTAACTTTCTGATTTTGGACATTGCTAGAGAAGAGATTTGGGCAGAATTCTGTGGAGAGTCTTGGGAATCTGAAAGAAAAAGTTGGCAACTGGAGATCAGAGCCATTGTGGGTTCCCCTGGTTCCGGTTCTGGGCCACCCCCCCTTTTTGGAGGCAGTCACCAGGATGGGTTTGAACCAGGGGATTTTGGTATTGTGGGTTCTGGGATGAGATGATGGGCGGCGGTAGCTCAGTCTCCATATCTCCCCAGTCTGGATTGGAATCCCTTGGGACCCATTTTTCTTTGGGAGGAGTTCCCCCATCTCTGAAGGAGAAGATCCTTTTCCCAGGATCTTCTGAGGATCCCTCTCCCTCAAATTGGCAGATCTGTACCTCCTCCACAAAGTGGGTCTGTTTGGGTCCTTTGTTTCTCCTACCCCCCCTCTGCTCCTTGGGAGGCAGGCTTTCAGGGATAGGAGATTTTGTTTCCGGTTCCTGGTTTTCCAGGGGCTGTTTACAAATTGGGAAGGAAGCTTCCTCCAAGGCTTTACACCCCCCTTTCCCTTGTGCCTCCTCCCTGGGAACCGGTGTGTTATCGGGTTGCTGCCCCCGTCATTGTTCTGGAGCACCAGGTCCAGAGTTTGGGGCATTTGGCGGTGGCATGCTCATCTGAGGGTTCTGTTGAGCCCTCAGTATGTGACCCAGATCTCGTGCCATATTTTGGACCTGGCGCTCAAGTTGTGAAACCCGCTCAGGCTGATAGGGGGCTCTATTTTCTCCCCTGGGCTGATCCCGGGAAGGGTAGCTATCCCTTCTCTGGTAGTACCCCTGGTTGGGAAGATTTTGGTACCCCTCCACCCTTGGCCTCCCCTCTCCCAGATTAGGTTGTCTGGGCTCAGGGAATTGGGGAAAGAAGGATGGATGATTTTGGGACGGGAAATTGGGTGGATACCTGGGGAAAAAGTTCTGCCCAGGATTTGGAGAATTTCTGCCCTCCTGTGGGAAGTTGGGAGGGAAGTTCCCTGGGTTAGGTGCTTGGCCGGATCCCCCCCCTTGAGCTGGAGGAGTCCACACATAACCCAGGATTTGTCGGTTTCCCTTATAGCGGGGACTTACATAGTCAGGGGAGCGGGGGACCCCATTTGTGGGACTACCTCCTCGACTCCCTGTCTGTGACTGGCCTGAGGGCCTTCTGGGCTGTGAATTATTTGGTGTAGGCAGGTTTTTAGGCCCCCCCATCTCCAAATCTAAAACGGGGGCAACCTTTACCTCTGCCACCTTGGCAGCAGCAGGGGTGCTGTTGGTTTTGGGGTTTTTCGGCGCGTTATTTTTATTTTCGATAGGCTTCTGCACCTCATAGATCCGGGTAGCCTGTTCAATGACCCAGTCTAAAGTTCTTTTCTCATGAAAATCTCTCACGAGCTGGGTCATTATATATTTAGGGAGAGCATGGAAAAATGTATTGACAAACTCTTTGCTGTCTGTGCGCACCCTTCTGGTGGTCTGCGCAAAAGCACGTTTTAATTCTTGCACAAACTCTTGTGGGGCCTGATCCTCCCCACATTGCAAATTGTAGGCTGCCTTGCGAGCCTCTTGAAGATTTCTGTGAACTGAAAAATGTTTCAAGATGGCCGCCTTATAGGTGGACCATCTTAAATGATTTTGGTCCTCCAGCCCCGCAAAGAAACTGGAGTATTCTGGGGAGAATGTCCATTTGACGTACTGGATGCAGCTAATGCTGTCCTTCAAATGGAACGTCTCCATCATTTGCTCATAGAGCTCCAAGTGTTCCCAAACGGAATACTTGGCGTTCTTGTGATAAGGCGTGATGACACTCCTTATTGCCTTTATTTGCTTCAATGGGTCCTTAAGCAAGGCCCTTTTTGCCTTATTGGCCTTTTTGGTTCGGGTAACCCTGGTCCATTCATCCTCTGACTCAGAGGCACTGCTCCCAGAGGTTCCTGTCTGCTCTTCCAGGTTTTCCCGGATTCTGCGAGCCTGGGAACGGCTGGCAGAATGTGGGGACCTGGTCTCCTGTGTCCTGCGCCGTTCAGAGGAGTCTTCAGATTCCTCCTTGCTGCCAGGATTTGATGGGTACCCCCCCCCCACTGACCTAACTGGGCAGAAGTTTTCAGGATGCCCTTAATGGGCCTACTCTCCTGGGGTTCCCCACTAAATTGCACCGTGCTTGGGTGCCCATACCCGGATGCCCGCCCCTCCATTCCTGGGAGGTACTGGCCTATGAGCCCCATACTTCTGGTTGGATAGTAATCTGCCAACCCCGTGGCCCTGGGCTCATGTGCGCGAGGGGACATGGGGGTGGCAGAGTCCAGGGACTGAGAGATATGAAGGCCTCTGGTACTAGGGCTCCTGAGGTTTTGCTCAGGAGTCTCCCTCTCCCAGCGAACCTGGTCTCTATCCGCCCCTGCTCCCGGTTGCAATGCAAGAGCCTGCGCTTTCAGTTCCTCAGTTAAGGCCTTACTAGACTCTATCAATCTCTCCTGCATCGCTACCTGTTGTTGGAGCCTATCATTGTGCTGACAGAGAGCCTCATTTTCTCTCTGTGCCTCCTGATTGGTCCTGGAGTACTGGGCCAGTCTATGCTGCAGGAGGGTTACCTCCTGAGTCCCTTCTCTACTGGCCTGCTCCTTTCTTGCCAGAGCCTCCTCCACCCTCCTGGTGTGCTCCAACAAGTTCTGGTGTTCTTTTTGGAGGTCACCCAGTCCCTGGAGGGCCAGGTGATTTTCTTCCATTTTCCTTTTAAAATGGCAGACTTTCTGGCTTAAGGTGTCCCTTTCCTGACTAAGAGTCTGCATCTGTGCCGCCAGGTCGTCCCTTTGCCTTTGGAAGGTACCAGCTCTCTGGCGCTCCTGATCAAACTTTGCCTGGGTATCCAGGTCTTTCAGAATCAATGTATTGCTTTCTGCCTTTTCCCTATCTAGGTGGCTTTGCAGGGTGACTACCTGCTCAGCACATACCCTATTGAAATCTAATTGTTGCTCCTGCTTTTTCTGGCTCTGTAGTAGGGAGTCCAAACCTTCTTGGTACTCCTTTTGCAAGGCCAGAAATCTAGTATCCTGGTCAGCCTTTTCCTGTTGCAGGATGTCCATATCCTCTTTTATTTTAATGATATACTGCCTACTATCATTTTCTAACTCCTGGCTCCTCTGCAGCCTCTGCTCAGAAGAGACCAGGTCAGATTGGACCTTCTCTAACGCCATCTGTCGCCTATTTGCCAGATCTTGGCTTTCAGTACATTTATCCTGCATGTCTCCCATATATAGGTACAGGTATGCCGCTATCCTGGCAATCTTATTGTGTTCATCTTTGGCTTTAGGAGCCATATATAGTTCACTCAGGGCCACATGTAATGGACCCTGATCTCTCCATTGTCTGACCCTGTTTCAGTGACCTGTTGCGCGATGGCCTGCAACCAGACCGTTTGGTCCTGGTGAGTCCACTCACCTCTCACAAATAGCTTATGTAAGAGGAGCTCCCTCGCTATTTTCATGTCTACCAAGGTCGTCAGTCTAGAGATTGATCTCTGTCCTGACTTACAGAAATTAGTATTTTATTTTTGCAAAACAGACCTTTTCCTTAGAGTGTCCCTTTGAAGAGTGCTTTACAACGTAAAACAGCGTGGTGATCCGACCGGATGTATGTATCCCGTCAGTTAGCACACTGTATTAAGCTGCACAAGTGATAGATCTAACCCAGACGTCCGGCTCGAGCCCCCACTTTGTAAGAGGATTCAATTCAACACTACAGCTAAGTCAATGCCTAGTCTGGGATACTGAATGGAAACCCTTATTGATATATCTTTATGTCCAGTTCATGAGTTCTGGATGACTACCCCTATATAACACTCCTCTCTTAGAATCCCCATGACCCCACTGAGCCAAGAAGTAGTTCTGTTTTGCAAGTTTAAAAGGTTTATTTGAGAATGTAAACAATATATATATATATCACACTTTATAATAAATTAATAATTGAATATCACACTTAATCTGAGCAGTAATCAATAATGGATAGTCTGGCACTAGCACACTTCTTTATAATCAATGATGAGTGGGTATAGGATGGATAAGATAGCAACAATACTTTTATGGTTTCAAATAGATGCAATGTGGAATGAAAATGCAGTACAGAAAATAACTTGATAGGATTTCAGCAAAAGACAATGTAATCACTTTCTTGGACAATTCACCCCCCCTTTTTGCAATGTAAGGAGATGAAGAGGATGGAAAAAGGAGCGGACAGTTCTCAGGAATGCAATCGAATACAATACGAAATCCAATTCCCACCCCAGCAAGCTTAGAGAAAACCGGTATGAGTTTTAAAACACAGGCAAAATGCTTTGAATATGGTGACAATGAAGTGAGAAATATGCTGAAAATGCTTTTAATTCCCTTTAGGAGGTTCAGGGTGAGTGATAGCTACTTTATATGAGTTCAGGATCACTTTAACAATGCTCTAGGAGTAACTAGCAGGTTAAACGAGTTTTTGGCAAAGTAAAGCAAAGAAGCTGCCGCTTTTCACACGTGAGAGAAATCAGCTGAAATCGCAAATTGCGGCAAAATTCGCGAATGCGTGAATCACGATTACGGCAAAAGTATAATGAGTAGCAAGTCAGCGTTAGATTCATTGCAAAGCTGAGATTCTAAGCAACTTTCTAGCCCAAACGGTTCCCGAGATATGAGCGATTTTGTAAAGGTCGTTTTTCGGATTTAAAGTAACTCAAATTGACAGGTGACAGCTTTTAAAAATGACATGTGACAGCTATGCGGCTGCAGAATTGACAAGTGACAGTTAGGAGGCAGTTCTACTTAGATTAAATAGATTGAATTATATCACTGGAAACTAAGAGATTTGGTTTCACACCGTCCTAGCTGTACTCACAATGTATTTGGAAGGTCTAGGTCTCACAGATCGGGTCAAGATGGCTTCGGTTCTGGTTTCGCCCCAGACGGTCTCTGCGCACAGCGTCTGGTCTCTGCTCTGCTGGTCTGGTCTGACACTGCTCCTGGCCCGGCTCCTGGATCTCTGGGTACAGCGTCTGTGCACAGCTCCTGGATCTTTCTGCACAGCTTTCTCTGGACACAGCGCTGATCTGCACGGCTCCTGGATGCTGCTACCGCTGTTAGGTTTGCTGGATGCTGAAGCCTGCTGAGAAGAGTTCTCAGTTTGTGGGTTTAGGCCCTTGCTTTGAGTTCTGAATCAAGTTATTTGGAGTTTTAAAGTCTAAGTGTTGGATCTGGTATCTTCTGGATGTTGTGTGGTCCGGCAGAGCGCGTTGCAGCAACTGGATTTGAATCTCTCTACCTGTCCCAGCAGTCTCTTTTTATGTGTTTTGAAAATGGGTGTGTGCCTGGGCCTAGCAAAGCCTACCCCTCTCTACTTGTCATTGGCCCAATTCTCCCCTCTCCCATGATTGGGGGAAGGAAATGTGAGTCAGAGTGATGCTGTAGGTTTTATGGGTCAGAGGATCCTCCCCTGGTCAGTATGCCCACAAATCTATATTTGATTCAAATACATATTGCACAGATACACAGCTGTTTAAAATTACATGCACCCATCACATATCACATGAGGTATACTCTGTTCAAACTCTGCTCTTCCTGGGGGCTTGCATTCAGAAATGGCAACATTTTGCACTTTTTAACTGGTTTTGCAATATCGGACATTTACCCAAATTTACACACATGTGCGCAAGGAGTATGGACATTAATTGATGAAGTGTCAGATTTTTAACATGCAGACATTTGGAGTGAGACCCTATTTTCCCCTAGCAACGCCCCAGATCATACCACCAGGTCCTAAAACCTCTTAAAATGTGGGCAGAAAAATCACAAGAATTATGGTATCATTTAGATAATTTTGACAGATCCGCACCATGAGTTATACATCTTTCTTAAAATCATATTCTGGCCAACAGGGGTGTGTCTTCCCAGGTCACATGGTGGAGAAACCAGTCTATCCACTTTCCTTAAGCTCAGCCTGTCCTCAGAGGGGCTGCCCCTCCCCGTTTCTGCCAAGAGGAAGCCACTTAACGACCTCCCCTATAACCCATCTGCCTGAGTCAAGGAAGGGCTTTGTTCAAAAGGAAGCCATTTACGACCACCCTAATAAACCATCTGCCTGGGCCCAGGACAGGCCTTTGTTCAACTCCCTGTAGCTGCTCCGCCCCTAATCTAATCAGAGAGGTGACAACTCCTTTTGGCAAGGGGAAGAGTGGCTGAGCAGGTTTTAACTCCTGTGGGGGTAGATGTCAGGCAGAATTCAGTTTAATTAATCCAGGTTTCAGCTAAACGTCACTTTTTGTCCCCCAGTTTAAGTCTATTACGATTTTTACATACACGTTAAATAATTACTTCCTTCAAGTCATTTCAGAATATAGTTTTACATTGTATCCACCTCTTAGCAAGTCTTTCCTTGGTCTGGTTTTGTTTCATTTATTCAGTTTTACACAAAAGTCTGGTGGTTTTAAAACGCCGGCTTTCTGATAGTGGTGAGTACTGGTAATGCAACCATTTTTGGGATTTAAGAAAATGAATTCCCCACAGTTCTAGGTTGCTTTTGGCAATCAGCATTGCCATTCCCAATGGTTTTAGGCTACTGTGTGGGTATCCCAATGGTGGTTTTAGGCTGTGCCCTTCTGTGCCCATAACACCGGCAAAAATGGGTGGCAGCCTGTTCTTCATGCATTTCCCTGTGCATTTTCTGGGAAGCTCTGACCATCATGATGTTTTCAATGCCAGTAATGCACAGTTTTTTTTGGTAGGGCTCGGATGCATGGGTAAAAACATCCCACACCTCTTCTCTATCACTATCCCTACCGGCTACCGGTAGTGTACCCCAGGGGTCTAACCCCAATACCCGTCACTTCTTGCCCACCGCATTGCTGCGCTCTGCCCCAACTTCCAGTGCTATGCGGATGACACTCAGCTCATTTTCAGGCCACCCTCAGGCACCTCTTCTCCCTCTCTCATCTCTGACTGCCTATCCACCATCCAGTAGTGGTGGGCCACCAATGATCTCTGCCTTAATGCCAGGAAGACTGAGATTCTCCTCATCGCACACCCACACCCTCCTTTCCTGTCACTCTCTGGCCAGCCTCTCTTAGCCCTCCTCCTGCTCCCACCTCTGAGGCTAAAAACCTCGGGGTCATCTTCAATTCCACACTCTCCTTCACTCCTCACATCTCTGACGTCTCTAAGAAGTCACACTACCAGATGTACCTCCTCAGAGGTATTCTTCCTTTCATCCTTCCCCCAGAAGCTCACTGTCTCCAGAGCTCTCGTTCTCTCTAGGCTGGACTACTGCAACAGCCTCTTTCTAAATCTGCCTGCTTCCACTCTCAGCCCTCTGCAACCCATTCAGAACAGGACTGCAAGACTTGTCCTTGGCTTCAAGCCCATGGATCGAATCTCTCCAGGACTGAAATCTCTACACTGGCTCTCAGTGGCTGCGAGGAACAGCCTCCCTGTATCCCTGAAACTTGAGGAGAATCATCTCTGGTTCCAGAAGCCTTCCTGACAACCCCTGCACTTGGGGACTGTTTTCTGTACCCCTACAGTCTCACCATCAGCACTTGACACCTGATGTCTGCACATACCCTTGCACTTGCCACCTGCTGGCTGTACTTTTACTTATTGTTTATTTATTCTATTATCCCATGTACTGCACTTTCCTCTCCCCCTGCTGCCACACTTTCCTCCTTCCCCCTTCCCATGCTCTTGCGCAATCTGAATGACACCTGGCCTAGTAGGATCGTTGTCTGTCTTCCCTCTGTTTCCCCGCACCTTGAAAAACTTGTGTATTGGCGCATTATAAATGACATATCATATCATATCATATCATGGACTGTAGCACCAGTGGGTCATCATTGGCTGCCACACCACGTCCTCCACTGGTGCTTGGTTGCACCTCCTCCACCTCCTCCTCTGCATCCAGTGCCTCATCACCTGCACTTGGACAGAAAATAAAAATGATGACCCATGTAAATAGCATAGCCCACACACATAGCTATCACAATGTTGTCCTGCAACACATTAACATGCCATCTCACTCATGGCACAAACTCCTGCACGCACGCAGTGTTAATGGAAGAGATGGGTAGCATGAAAGCAGCCATGGACGTGTGTGGAAGGGCTCAACACCACATATAGTGTATGGTGCATAGCACCTGCTTCACACACAAGCACCTGACTGTCATAGTTCAGTCACCAACATCACTGATGCAAATACACAGATGCCACGTAACATAGCCATGCCTGAATTGCCGAACAGCACGAGATGGAACTTGATGACTACTGTCCCCGAGCCATGTTCAATGGATGTGACATGACATTACATGGAAATCAAAAATGGAAAACACACAAGTGTCTCAAGGTGCAACGATGCAAGGGTGGTGGAATAGAGTGAAGCCAGACATACCCATCATGATGCCAGGTCACATTGACATCATGCAAGTGAATAGGCATGGTGAAGGGGAGACCTGGGGTTGGAAGTGGGTGGGGGAGTGCAGTACATGGGAAAGGCAACAAAAGATAACCACATAATCAGTAAAGAAAATGCAGCAGGCTGGTGGCATTGGTAGGGAAAGTGCAGACATCACATTTCAAGTGCTGGTAGTGGGTTGTAGGGATACAGTAAACAGCCGGGGGATGCCAGTGAGGCAGTGCAGGCATTCAACTGGTGGCTCCGAGGCCCGTGTCGGAGATCAGAGTGTGGCCAGGTGACTAGTGCATTTTCTCAGTCATCCAGGACTGCACCAAGGGAAAGGAGCAGAGAAAGCACAACACATGAGGAAGCATCAGATGTGCCTACCGACCCGGCGAAGGTTATCCTCCAGTTCTATTGAGGCAGGGAGGCTCTACCAAAGGGAGGCCCCAGCCAAACATAAACATTGACCACCAACTCATTGCTAGGAGAAGCTACTGACCCGGAGGGAGTAGGAGAGGGATGATTTAAGCCCATGAGAAGGAAGCAAATTTGGAAGATAGAGTTGAAGGAATTGCAGCACCAGGGCCCATAAGGCCTTGTGGACAATGCACAGGGTTTAGAACTGAACAGCCATAGCCACTGAGAGCCAGTGCCATCATCACAGTCCTGGGGAGAAACAATACCTGGCCCCAAGACAAAAGGGCAATTCTCACATGCCTGTACTGGATGAGTTGCAGAGGGTCCAAGCACAGAAATCTTGGTAGAGGGCATTGCAGCAGGCCAGAATATGAATGACCAGTCCTCCAGAGACAGGGAGCTGCTGGGGGAAGGAGAGGAAAGGAAGAATACCTCTGATGTGGTGCAGCTGCTAGGGTGACCTCTCAGAAACGTCAGGGATGTGTGGAGAGAAGGCGAGTGTGGTGTGGAAAATGATCCCAGGCTCTCTGCCATCACAGGTTGGAGCTGGAAGAGGGCCAAGAGAGGCTGGGTAGAGAGTGACACGAAAGGAGGAAGCAGGTGTGGTGATGAGGACTGTCACGGTGTGTAGCACATCGTTTCTATGCACTCTGCAGGACTACAAGCCAGTGTCAGTTCACCATGACATGGTTCACTCATGGCAGTCACGGAAATGCAGGCAGAAATGCCAGACACTCTTAACACTTCATTCAATCAACATACACATGGCCTGGATGCACATGCATCACCACTCACCAGTCATTTCCTCATAATTTGACAGGTCTCCCACGCCTTGGATCTGGATCAATCATATCACTAATGAGCTCTTCATGTGGAGTGAATTCATCGTCCTCTCGTGGTGACCCACCTCCAGTCACCAGAGTAGAGGTGAAGTTGGCACCCAGCTTCTCTTTGGCTCAGCGCCAGAGGTCATTCCAACGCTTCAATAACTCAGGAGCGGTGCGCCACTCATTGCCCAAGGCATTGATTCTATCCGTGACATTCTGCCAGTGGGCCATACGCTGAGCAGGCATATGTGTGCCCCCTGCCTACACGAGCATGTCACGTTCATGTTCCCACACATAGTCCACGAGGATCTGGAGTTACTCATCATTGAAGCTCCTCTTCCTCGACGTGTGGGTGTCCTGTGCCGTGCGTTGGGTGTGAGCCTGTTCTGCTACTGCACTCTTTGCCTTCTTGCAAGGTCGTGCAGACCCTGTGTGGCTGGTAACACTTGTGTCAGTAGGGGCTGGAGCACTGGTGGATGGGGATATGGCATCACCCACTGATGCCGAGACAGTAGGTTGTGTTGCAGGTAGCCGTACCTGGGTGCTGGCGCCAGGTTGTTTCAATGCACGCCCCTTCCCCTTGGACACGACATCTGCCCCTGCGTCTCATTGGACCAGGGCCATGACCACTGCAGACCTAGCTGGGGGACCCTGAGCCTGGGTGGTGGGGGCTGCAGCTGCCCTGCAGCTTCCTGACCCTGGCTGGTGTGGACAGCAGATGACCCTGCTGCTCCTTGACCACGGGTGCTGGTGCCAGGTTGTTTCACTACACGTCCCTTCCCCTTGGACACAACAACATCTGCCCCTGAGTCTCGTTGGACCAGGGCCGTGACCACTACAGGTCTGGCTGGGGGACCCTGAGCCTGGGTGTTGGGGGCTGCAGCTTCCCTTGCAGCTTCCAGGCCCTAGCTGGTGTGGACAGCAGATGACCCTGCTGCTCCTTTTCCACGGGTGCTGGTGCCAGGTTGTTTCACTGCACGTCTCTTGCCCTTGGACACAACAACATCCCACATCCCTTCCCCCCGTCCTCCCTACCCTTCCCCCCTCCCTCTTCCTTCTCTCCGCCTCCCCTGTCCTCTCCTACTCTCCTTCTCCCTCCTCCTCATGTCCATTCCCCTCATTAATCCCCTCCCCCACTCCTCCAGTACTACACCTTCCCCCCCTCACCATCCTAATCTTCTCTACCCCCCCAATGTCCAACCCCACTCCCCACTCCCTCATCAACATTGCTCTCTGGAACGCTAGATCCCTCTGCAATAAAACCGCAGCAGTTCTTGACATGTTCCTCCGCCTTACCCTCCATTTCTTTTGCCTTACTGAAACTTGGATTCCTCCTCAGAACACTACTGTCCCTGCTTCCTTATCCACCTCTTCTTCCTCCTTCTCTCATATCCTTTGTGTTACTGGTCGGTGGTATTGGCCTCCTTTTCCACCCCAACTACCTTTCCCCTTCCACCTCTCTATCTCTTCCTTCTTGCCCCTCCTTTGAGTTTCTTTACAAAACCTTCTCCTCTCCTCACCCAATCTCCTTTCTAATTATATATCGATCCCCTGGCCCTCTCTCCTTCTCCCTTCTATGATGTTCTCGACCACCTCCTTTCTTTCATAACTCCCTCTCCCTCGCCTCTAACTGTTCTCGGCGACTTTAATCTCCACATCCCTTCTCCCCCCACTCCTCCCCTCTTTCATCCATCCTTGACTCCTACCTCCTTTCCCCTCTTTCTTCCTCCCCTACTCACTCCTCTGGCTCCACTCTTGACCTTATCTTCAACTCTTCCTACCCCTCCTCTTCAGTCTCTACACGTCCTGTCTATCTCTCCGATCATGCTTTACTCTCCTTCTCCCTTACTCCCCTTCCCCTTCCTTCTTCCCCTAAGCCTTCCCCTTCCATCTTCTAACGATGCGACCTTCATAGCTTTGATCCCTCCCTCTTTCTCGAAACTTGCTCTTCCTCTCTCCGGCTCTCCAAGATTTCCCTTCACTATCGGCCAATGATGCACTTTCCACTCTCTCCTCTTCTATCTCCTCCTCACTCGATCTACTTCACCCCCTTTCCCTCTTCCATCCAACCCGGAAACCCTCTCAACCGTGGCTCTCCTCTACTCCTCTCCATGCGATGTCTCCTTCGGCGTCTTGAGAGACTCTGGCTCAAATCTCCTTCGCTGTCTAACCAAACCTTCTACTTCTCTTACCACTCCCTTTATGACTCTTGCCTCTCCTCGGCTAAACGCTCCTATGACTCTAACCTTCTTCAAACCCAGGCCTCCCACCCCTGCTGCATCTTCCAAATGCACTCTCGTCTTCTCTCCTCCCTACCCCTGATCCCTCTACCTCCTCCAACCTATCTCCCTCTGACTTTGCTAACTTCTTCTCCTCCAAGATTATTTCCCTTCGACAAAAAATCAATCCCTCTTCTTTCTCCTGCCTCCCCCTTCTCCCTTCTCCCCCTCTACCTGCATGACTGACTTCTCCCCTGTCTCCACATCTGATGTCTCAATCCTCCTTTCCAAAGCCCACCCCTCGTCTGCTCCAACTGACCCTTTCCCCTCCCTTCTTATTCCTAAAATCTACCCTCTTCTTATTCCCTACCTAACTTCCTTCTTCAACACCTGCCTTTCCTCGGCCACCTTCCCCTCTGCTTTCAGTCATGCCACTATCATTCCTATTCTGAAGAAACCTTCCGCTGATCCCCTACTCACCTCTAATTTTCCGTCCTATCTCACTTCTCCCATTCCTCTCCAAACTTCTTTAATGCCTCGCCTACTCGCAGCTCTCAACCTTTGTCTCTAATCTCTCTCTCCTTCCCCCTTCTCAATCTGGCTTCCGCCCTAAACACTCTCCTGAAACAGCCCTCACTTACATCCTTAACTCCCTCTTCTCCGCTCGACACTCTAAGCAATCCTCTGTCCTGATTCTTCTTGATCTCTCAGCTGCCTTCGACACAGTCGATCACTCCCTTCTTCTCAACATTCTCTCTTCCTTCAGATTCAAAGGCTGCGTACTCAACTGGCTATCCTCTTACATCTCCTCCCGTTCTTTCTCTGTTTCCTGGGGAGGCCGCTCCTCTCCATCCCAGCCTCTGGAATACGGGGTACCCCAAGGCTTGGTGCTCGGCCCTTTCCTATTCTCACTCTACACCTCCCTCCTTGCCCCTGTCACCTCCTCATTTGGCATCTCTCACCACTTCTATGCTGACGACACGCAGCTCTTTCTTTCCTTCTCTTCCTTCTCTCCTGACCTCCACCTTAAACTCTCATCCTGTTTTACTGCCATTAAAGACTGGATGTCTTCTCGCTTTCTTTCCCTTAACTCTGACAAAACTGAGGTACTTTTCTTCTCTCCAAATCCCTTCCCCCTCCCTCTCCACCTCCTTTCATTCACTTTCATCCCTCTAACCTTACTTTCTCCCCCCATGCTCGCAACTTAGGCATTTACTCTGACTCTTGTCTCACTTTTTCCCATCATATCTCTCTCACCTCTCGTGCCTGTCGCTTCCACCTCTATAACATTCGTAAAGTCCGCCCCTCTCTTTCCATGCCACTAAACTTTTAATCTACTCCCTTATCTTCTGTCGCCTCTTCTACTGCTCCTCCTTACTCTTTGGTCCACCCACTTCACATCTCTCCCCACTCAAATCTATCTACCATTCGGCCATCCGTACTCTCTGTCTCCTCACCTCCCGCGATTCCATCTCTGGCTCCCTATCCTCCCTTGGCTGGCTTCCTTTTCACTCCCAACTTAAATTTCATTTTCTCTGCTTAGTCTTCAAATCTCTCCATAATCTTGCTCCCCCTTATCTCTCTTCCCTTCTCTATTTCTACACTCCCTCTCACCCTCTTCGCTCTGCTGACCACTTCCTCCACACTGTTCCTCCTTCCCCTTGTGCCTCCTCCCGCTTCCGCTCTTTCCAATGCCTAGCTCCCCTTCACTGGAACTCCTTACCTCTCTCAATCTGCTCTATCCCTACCTTTTCCTCATTCCGCACCTCCCTTAAATCTCTCCTTCTCCATTCCCCACCATAATTCCCCTCCCCCTATCCCTTGCTTCCCGCCCTTTCCCCCCTTATCAGCTCCCTCCTCTCCCCCTCTACTCCATCCTCTTCCCTTCCCCTCCATCTCCCTCCTCCTCCTCCTAGTTCTACTCCTCCACTCCCTTCCCTTCTGTCTAATTGCTCCACATACTGCTTTGTTGATCTGATTCAAATTGTATCTTGCTTCTATTGTTACTGTTATTTCTGTTATTGATAAATGTATCCTGTTGTTATAATGTGCAGCAGTTTGGTGTAAAGCGCTATATAAACCAAATAAATACAAATACAAACATCTGCCCCTGTGTCTGGGTGGACCAGGGCCGTGACCACTACAGGCCTGGCTGGGGGACCCTGAGCCTGGGTGGTGGGGACTGCAGCTGCCCCTGCAGCTTCCTGACCCTGGCTGGTGTGGACAGCAGATGACTCTGCTGCTCCTGGACCCTGGGTGCTGGGGACGTCAGCATCAGCTGCATCTCCCTGACCCTGTTGGGTGGGAGGCATAGCTCTACCTGCACGGCCCCGGGTACCTCGTACACCGCACACCACCTCAGACACCTCGGCCAATTCCACCACCTCGGCCACCTCGGCCACCTTTCCCACTTGTTGCCCTCCCACTCATGGCACTGATGGATTAGTGCAATGGGAGGCGCAGCTATCAATTATCCAGGGGAATTTCACTGAGGGTGCAGTGTACGTGATGTCAAACGTACCAGTGTGCTCCTGCAAGTCTCAATGTAACCCCTGGGGAGAAAAAAAACGGGACGCGTAACGCACAGGCAACCCTAAAATGAAAAATATATGTACACGGCCCCTTGGTAGTTCTTGTGTAAGGAATAAATGTTTCGTTGTACGCTGTGGCACCCAGCAACACAAACAATGCATACGCGAAGGGCACGTAAGGTACTGTGACGTTAAGAATGGGGGTACGCGACACACAGGGGCACCCACAGTATGCAAAATGCATATGCAACTCACCGTTAGCCTCACAAAAAAAGTAAAAGTACACGCGGAGGCAAATCCCCCACCAAAGGAAAAATCTTGCACTGTCGCATTAGTGAAGAGATCACATGGAAATGCTATTATCCCCGAAGTCCACACGTCTGTCCGCTATAACTCGCACAAGCATGTGATGGTCTCCTATGCACTATTTTATCCTGATAATGTACGTGAACGCCC
The DNA here is from genome assembly GCF_040938575.1 of Ambystoma mexicanum. Lineage (NCBI taxonomy): Eukaryota > Metazoa > Chordata > Amphibia > Caudata > Ambystomatidae > Ambystoma > Ambystoma mexicanum. The sequence goes on along the minus strand of NC_090922.1, from coordinate 1,246,504,278 downwards.
AACTTTCAGCGTGTGTCGCGTAGCTTATGCGCTTAGGCCCTTTCCTCTAATTTCATGCTAATGTGTTGTTTCCACACGTGCAGAGTCACTTTGTTTCCGGCTTCCCACACGAGTAACACGGAAGACCCACGCTCCTGCCTACCAGCCAATTTATATGCCTCCAACGACCCTGAGCTGCCTCCTACGAGCCATCTGCTGTTGCCTGCCCACGTGCCCTGCAATTTTAGTGCCTGCTGCACAGCCATTGCCAGTGCTCCTGTCGTCGGACCTGTGACTACCTCTGCTGATCCAGAAGACTCCAAACCTGTCAGACCACCGCTCCACAGCCCAGCCCCAGGACCACCTTGCCCACCTGCTCCTGCCTCGGACAAACATCTGAGGCAAGTGGCAACCCCCCAGCAGCGAGGCAGAAGGCTGTCAGATTCAGTGACAAAGAAGTTGACATCCTGGTGGAGCAAGTCCTGGGGCATTGTGATGCCTTCTTCTTCAACCCACTAACGCAATTCGGCAAGGAAGGACAGAAGGTGATCTGGGCCGAGATTGTGGGTGCCATCAATGCGGAGGGGGTGGCACCCCAGGACTACATCCATGTGCACAAGCGCTGGGAGGACTTCAAAGCCAGGACTCACAATAAGGCCCAGCACTTCCTCCAGGCTGGTGTCAACCAAGGGGGGTGGCGGGGCCAGTTGTACAGCACCAACATGGGGGTCCTGGAGCAGTTCTACCCAGCGCTGCACACCCAGGTCATGGATTTGCAGCTCCGTCTGGAGTCGACAGGTAAGTGTCTATGTGTTGGTGCCCTCAATAGTGTATGTGCACGTTGATGTGTGTTTGGAGTGTGTACCTTGACCTTATGGCAGGTATGCCTCTTGTATGGATGTCTGCGTGCATGTCCCAGACAGTGCTCCATATGTGTTCTCCATTGAGGCATGTGTGATACCAACAGTGTTAGTATTGCAATGCATGATGTGATGCAGCATGTAATGATGTGCACGTGGTTGCTTACATGTGGCTGAGACATGGCCGTGTGAGAGGTGTGACACATGGGTTCTGTTGTTAACATCATGGACATGCATGGAGTACATGTGCATGTGTCTGAGTAGTGAGTGTCTGACTGGCCAACACTCCTGGATGGATGTTACTGGAGCATTTGAATGTGTGCTCTTGCTGCACAATTGACATTGAGTGGACTCTGATGTGATAGCTCTGTGCAATGCTTCAGGACCGTTAGGTGATGTGTGTGAATGATATTTGTATGTTCCATGATGCATGTGAGGAGCATGCGCAATTTGTAGGTGCTGAGAGTGCCTTGTCCTAGGATGTGATTGTCATTTGTGAAGGACATACATGTATGTGCATGTGTGTAAATTGCACGTACCTATGTGTTGTGGAGGGTGATGGTGGTTGTGACCTTTGCCAGTGCACTTCATGTGCACACGTTTTGTGCCAAACACACATGGTTACAGTACCCTGATGTTTGTGTTCTATGTCTCCCTATCCACAGCGACGTTGGATGAAGAGGGTGTAGAAGCTGCTGTGTATCAAGGAGGCAGGGATGCCTCCAACAGGCACAGACTCAACGCCCAGTCACGCCCCCAGGTGATTTAATCTTTGGGGAGGGAGGAGACTGGGGCTGCATGAGAGACATCGACCACAGCTGCTGATGGGAGGTCCAAGAGGGCGAAGGTGGTTGTGGACTCCTCAGCAGCGGGAGGGACAGGTGTGCTCGCACAGGGGCAATCCACTGCGGAAGACGCTGGGGAGGCATCCAGGTTGGCGGGGTAGGAGGAGGAGGAGGCCGCATTAGCCCAGTCCAGGGGGCCCAGCGGGGGTGATGAGGTGGGTGTGACTGGAGCAGTCCAGACTCAGGGGCAGGAGGCAGTGCAGGTCGCCCTGGAGGTGCCTGTGTCTAATGCGGCCCCTGGGCCTGCGACTGCACTAGTATGCACCTGCAGGCAGCGAGGAGACTGATGCCGCATCAGAGACATCGGCCGCAGCTGCTGAGGGGAGGTCCAAGAGTGCGAAAGTGGTTGTGGACTCCTCAGCAGCGGGAGGGACATGTGTGCTCACACAGGGTCAATCCACTGCGGAAGACGCTGGGGAGGCATCCAGGTTGGTGGGGGAGGAGGAGGCCGCATCAGCCCAGTCCATGGGGCCCGGTGGGGGTGATGAGGTGGGTGTGACTGATGCAGTCCAGACTCAGGGGCAGGAGGCAGTGCAGGTCACCGTGGAGCTGCCTGTGCCTAATCCTGCCCCTGGGCCTGCGACTGCACCAGTATGCAACTGCAGGTATGCCCCAGGCTGGAACCATCGGCATGTGGCGGATGTTTCCACACAAAGGGAAACACCAATGCCTGCGGATCTCGCCATTTGAGACATGGTGGAACCGGTGCTAGCCAGTACCATGAGGCATACAGGCACCATTCATTCGTGATGATGAGCAGGCTTCCAATCGTGGGCTTGCTACCTCAGTTCCTGGTCTCAAATTGTATGTGTGGGCTGCCCACCTATGCAACCCCCTCCTCATCTTTCTCCTCTGTGCGCCAATCGTCCTCCCTGCTGACTCCCGGCCCAGATACAACCAGGGCCCCCTGTGTACCTGTCACACCACTGGCGGCCCGTATGGTTGAGATCAGATCACAGGCAGAGTTGGGAGTCGACGTTGGATCATGCGAGGTGGTCACCAATCTGATCCAGCCGACGACAGTAGCTGTGGCAATGGAGGGAGAGCAGGCAACAAGGAGCAGGGCATGTGCACAACGGGACCGGGTGATGTCATTAGCCCGGAGGCTGTCCTTAAGGAGCAGGCACCGGGCAATTTGGCATCAGCAGGCTCGGAGTAGGAGGCTACAGTACTCGGGGCATACCATCTCAGGGAGGCAAGTATCGGGCATCAGGCAGGATGTAAATTTGGACCTTCGCCAAAGGATGTCTTCCGGGTTGGAGCAGTTGGGGTGGCAAATCGGGGCAGAGTGGCAGCGGGCACGGGAGGCAAGATTCACGATTGCCAGGGCAGAGGTTTCACTGAGTCGGGCAGAGTGGCGGGCTGAGGTCCTCGAGGAGACTTGCAGGGAGTGGAAGGGGATGGAGAGGACCATGTTGGAGTCCCTGCAAACCAGCCAGCTGAGAGCAGAGACCCGCATAGGGGAAGTGGACACAGTGTACGATGATGCCGTGGCTTGACATTTAGGGAGCATGATGAGAAGGACTAACCCGCTGCCTTTGTGAATAGTTCTTTAGTCATAAGTTTCCTTTTTTTGTTGGAGTTTTTGGACTTTACTCCATTTTTTGTACATAGTTGTTCTAGTTTGAATTAGGTTTCATTTGTGTTCTTTGTTTTGGAGTGCATTTTGGACTTTGCTTCATGTTTATTAGTACATAGTTTACTTTTTTTAAAAAACTTTGTGCTCACCATGCGGTAATGTTTTTTTTCTTCTCATTTTCATTATATTTGAAGAAGACTTTTATGGACAGGGACTTTTTTTCTTTCTTTTTAGGTTTCCATGTACATATTGTGAAGTTTATTTTGGACATTTTAACATTATTTCTGTTTCTTATTGTACATATTTTGCTTTATTCTTTATTATTTGCCATGTGTATTAACATAATACAACTAGAGAATACGTTTAATTTTGTTAACTCACAGTAATTGTTTCTCTGATTTTTTTCTTCCAGTTTGCTGCTTTGTTACTCGGTTTGGTGTCCGTGGTAATGACCATTGCTGTTCAGGTGTGTGCTTACTTGCATGCATGTGTCATGTTTGCTATTCATTTGCGTGGGGCATATGCACATGTGGTTGACCAGTGAATGTGTGTGAATGGTGAGTTTGGGTGTGCACGGTCAGGTGCCATTGGCTTTCAGGTGTGCAGCATCACTGTGTATTGGTCCTCACTGTGTTTGGGAGGGTGGTGGTTGGGGTGACTCTGCAGGATTTGCTTGATTCAGTGTAACACACATGTCATGCTTTGCCCTTCAACAGCATGTGTTTGTGCTGTTTTCATTATCTATGGTGTTTTTGGGCATCTTGTACTGGCAGTCAATTTTTCAATTTATTGTCTGTTTGTACACATTGGCAGACCAATGCGGTGGTCTTGGTGGCTAGCGCACTGTCACATGACCATGTACTCATTCAGACCTTGAGTCATTCCTCTTTGCTTGTGCTTTTGGTACTACTCTGCCCTGATCAACTGTCTGAATCTGCATTGGTCACCTGGCCACCCTCTGGACTTGGTGAAAAGTCCCCTCGCACGCCGCTTGAACACCAGCACTGCCTCCCTGGCATCCCCCAAAATGGGACTGTTTTTATGTATGCCAACAGCCACCTGCCTGCACTTCACAACTGCTGTCTGCACTTAGGCTTGGACTTATTTTCTTGAATTTTCATTTTTTGTTATGATGTCCTTCACATGTACTGCACTGCACCCTCCTAAATACCCCTTTTCTCCCTCCCCACTTCCCATGCTCTGGTGCCATGTCTATGTAACCTGCCCTACCGAGTTCGGTGTCTCTGTCGTCACTTTCTTACCCCTCCCAGACTTTTAGCGGCTTCTTACACTTGTGTATATGCGCATTATTAACGACATGTCATTTGATAGGATGTCATCTCATGTCGTTCACACATGGGAGGAACAGTGATGTGTTTACTAGGTTCTGTGCTCTGGTAATGTCAGCTCATTGATGCTCAGGCTGTGACACGCCTGGACAGTGTCTGCTCATGTGGCACACATTGAAGATGCTTTGGAATCTGTCACTGTTTGACTATTTCTACCTGCCAATTATTGACATGACTTTGTCACATGGACTGCAGGGCCTCACTTTACCATTCACCTGTGTGGTGTATATATTGAGAGATGGTTGCAGACAGCAATTGTGTTTGAGCAGCTGCCACATTCAAGGATGTGGCCCAGGTGTATGCATTTGTTTGTGTTTGTAGGATATTTTTTTGACAGGAGGTTCTGGGTGGTGTCACTACACAGCAGTCAAGGTGCTCGACACGCCATCGATGGAGTGTACATGTGTCACGATGTCAGCATCCAGCAAGCAGGTGATGTCCGCTCTGGAGGTGGCTGCCTGCAGAGTGGTGTCACAGGTGAAAGGGGCTGGTGGGTCCCATGTGGTGTGGGCTGCCTGCAGGGTGGTGTCACAGATGATGGGGGCTGGCGGGTCCCATGTGGTGGGGGCTGCGTGCAGGCTTGGGTGATGGGGGCTGGGGTGTCCCATGTAGTGGGTGCTGCCTGCATGCTGGGGTTATGGGGGCTGGGGTGTCACAGGTGTTGTGGGCTGTCTGCAGGGTGGGGTGATGGGGACTGGGGTGTCCCATGTAGTGGGGGCTGGCTTGGGTGATGGGGTCTGGGGTGTCCCATGTAGTGGGGCTGCCTGCAGGCTGGGGTGATGGGGGCTGGTGTGTCCCATGTAGTGGGGGCTGCCTGCAGGCTGGCGTGATAGGGTCTGGGGTGTCCCATGTAGTGGGGGCTGCCTGCAGGGTGGAGTGATGGGGGTTGAGATGTCACAGGTGTTGCAGGCTGCCTGCAGAGTGGGGTGATGGGGGATGGGGTGTTCAATGTAGTGGGGGCTGCCTGAAGGGTGGGGTGATGGGGGCTGGGGTGTCCCATGTAGTGGGGGCTGCCTGCAGGGTGGAGTGATGGGGGCTGGGGTGCCCCATGTGGTGTGGGCTGCCTGCAGGCTGGGGTGATGGGGGCTGGGTGTGTGTGTCCCATCAAGAGGGGTCTGCTTCCTGTGGATTTGTGCAGGTATCGCTGGTTGTTTTGGAGCGAATTGGTTGCAGATGGGGACCTGTTGAGTTTTCACGCGATTTGTCTGTGTTGCGGACGGGTTACGCGCAAAGTTTTCATGCAATTTTGCTGGGTGAGGATGGGTTACGTGCTGAGTTTTCACGCGATTTGCCTGGGGTGTGGACGTGGTACGGGCTGAGTTTTCACACAATTTGGCTGGGGTGTGAATGGTGTACACGCTGAGTTTTTACACAATTTGTCTGGGGTGCGGACGGGGTACAGGCTGAGTTTTCATGCAATTTGTCTGGGGTGCGGACGGGGTACGGGATGAGTTTTCACGCGATTTGGCTGGGGTGCGAATGGGGTACACGCTGAGTTTTCTCATGGTTTGTCTTGGGTGCAGACAGGGTACGGGCTAAGTTTTCACGCGATTTGGATTGGGTGCGAATGGAATACATGCTGAGTTTTCACACGATTTGGCTGGGGGGCTGTATGCTGGTCCAGGGATGGCGCGGGGGCTTGCGCTGTGTTAAGCATTTCACTTGATGTTTACTGCACGTGGGTTTGTGTTGGGGGCATTACTGGGGCAGCTTGGTGTTCCTTGTGCCACGGCTACTGATGCCTCTGGAAATTCATGAGTACGCGTGGAGCGCAATTGTTTATCTGCACCATGACTGGCGCACGCTCATTTTCCGCGCGCTGCGCTTGCACATTTTCCGCCCAGGATTCTATGAATCGGGCCCTTTATGTCCAAACCTGTTAAGGCTAGGTGATATGGTGAGAGGGACAAGCCAGGCAGATCACCGACCAGAATAGCAAGGGCTGAAAGCTCTAGGCAGCCAATGGCCGGGATACGGGGGTGGGATGGTAGAATTCTAGTCCAAAAAGAGGAGTTTAACATTATATTCCACACATATTACTCAAGCTTTTACGCAAACGCTGATGGTAAAACAGACTAACAGCTTCTCCAATATTTAAATGGTATCAAGCTTCCAACATTATCGGAAGAGGCATATACGGGGGTTTGTGGCATTGGGGATCGAACTTTATAAAGAATACTAACAGGAGTTAGCCCCTAGATTGCTGCAACTTTGGGAGCAGTCGCTGGACAGTGGCAGGCTTCCCACTACCCTCCAAAAGGCAATTATTACAGGGTTGCTGAAACCAAAAAAGCAGGGTCAGGACGTGGCCTCTTACAGACCGCTGTCATTAATAAATACTGACGCAAAGGTGTTTGCCAAGATATTGGCCACACGTCTTCTTCCACACATGGCCCATTTGGTACACCCGGGCCAGTCAGGATTTATCCTCAGGTCCACAGCTTTAAAAATGTATGATATCACAGATGAATAGTCAGGCGAGGGCTGTTGCGGCATCATTAGACCCTGAGAAGACCTTTAATTCTGTCTGCATCAACAATATGATATCTGCCCGTTTCATCTCGGGAGGGGCACCCAACAGGGATGCCCGCTCGCCCCCTGCTATTTGCACTCGCGATTTAGCCGCTCGCGGCACTAATTAGAGTTTTCCATGGGCACAGATGGATCAGGATGTAGACCCGCCCCAGGTAATATCGATATACGCTGATGATGCATTATTGTACATCCGTGATCCTGAACAAAATCTAGAGCCAGTTGTGAATACTATTACTGAATTTATACAATACTATAGTCACTGGATAAATGGCACTACATCTGAGTTATTCCCCCTCACACTCCCTGCCCACCTGCCTGGATCCCGATGGGTCCCCTTAAACTCTGGATATTTGGGGATTATTGTTTCCTGGACCCAGCAGTCTTTATATGCTGACAATCATGGGCTGTACGTGCAGCAGCTAACCACTAAGATTAAAATATGGTTGGGACTACCGATATCGCTCTATGGGCGGATCTCGTTTTTAAAAATGATGGTGGTCCCGAAGCTGTTATATTTCTTTTGTAACATTCCCACATGGCCGGGGTGGGTCTTTCTTCAATAAGGTCAGATCCTTGGCAACAGCATTTCTATGGGGCAGTAGGGCTGCTAGGAATGGATGGGAGAAAATGACTGAGCCGTATGAGCAGGGGGTATCGCAGCTCCTGATTTTGAGCTATAGTACTTGGCTGCGCAAACTCAATTTGCTGATTATTGGTAGACTGATGGGCCTGCACCAGTATATGTACAGTTGGCATGGTATGAGGCATCACCAACTGCCCTCAGATCGGTCATATTCAGTAATCGCTACATTGACTCCTGCGCATTCAACCCGGTTAGAACCACGGTCAATGCCTGGTCCTGAATATTTTGGAAATTGGACATTAAAACACCATATAGTAAGACTGTTCCCTTATGGAATTTCCCCGGAATCTCCCCTACGTTTGATAAGGAGATCAGATGTTCATGGGACATGTCAGGACAGTTGAATATGCGGAATATGTTCCCGGAGGGTCACTTTGTATCTCTGGAGGAATTCACACACAAGCTGGGCGGTGGCTCCCTTAGGGTGCTACAGTACTGTCGTATGCAGGCAGCATTTAGCAGACAGCGGCCTTCATTCCCAGTGGAATCAGAAACCCATGAATGCATCACTGTGATTGTGGCAGGGAATGGGACAGGGCATGTTGCTTCTAGACTGTACAATACCCTCCAGTCTTACATAAAGTCCAAAAGCACCATACGAGCCCAATGGGCAAAAGACCTAGGGCTAGAAATCGATGATGTTCAGTGGAGTAGGTGCTGGCAGCTGACTAAAACTGTCTCAATGAATGTGGTTGTCAGGCTAATACAATATAAGGTACTGAACCATTTGCACTACACCCTGGCCAAAATGGCAAAATTCTGTCCAGGAGTAAGTGGTGACTGTGGGAAGTGCGGTAAAATGCAGGCTGCTTCATTTCATATGTATTGGGAGTGCCCCTGGTTCAATTGTTTTGGCGCATCATTACGACTATAGTGGATGAAATCTTGAATCACCCGCCATCATTAACTCTTAAATATTCGCTGGCTGATATTGGGAAGGTCACTATTGTTACACGTCTTTGGCACTGCTTGTGCTGTAGCAAAGAAATGTATATTTAGACATCGCAAGTCCAAATATCCCCCTAGTAGCAATGAATGGCTCTGCGAACTGACATACACTAATGACAATGAGAAGGGTTACCTGTTTACGACTGCAGTCACAAATCGACCCAAGGATATATGGACTCCACTTAGACTATATTTGGCTGGTACTCAGATGGATGGGGGGAGGGGAGATGGGGAAGTTATGGCACAACCTGGACTGTGTAACTCTGTAATGATACCATCTTGCTGTGTGTTGTCCAAGTTACTCCCGTCTTTTGCATTGCACTGCAAAAACATTTTAATTACTATTTTGGGGCGCTTTGGCTACCACTTATTGCATGTCTATCTCAGAAATAAAGGTTTTAAAAAAATACTTCTTGTCGATGAGGCAGTCATTTAACGATGAAATGAGAACCACTTGACTAATTCCACAACGTGTTTTATCATATTTCAGCATTTTCAATGGATTGAAATAATTTTGTGAGAAACAACATCTGGTGACCTGAAAAATGCAGTGAGTCACTGCATGTACATGTTTTGATCTAAAGAGATCATCCTCAGGTAACCTCAGTGGTGGCACTAACCACTACCAGGCAGGTTAACCAGTCGTAGACTACCATAGTGGATAATCAACCAGTTCTTTGGCCCGGTCTCTGAAGTCCATAAATCTGTTTTAGTTGATGCTCCTACAGTCATGACCTCTCTTTACGAGGCATTTAATTTAAGCATATTTTTAGCCGTCTCAATATTGAGCTGGAGAATGCATGAAATAAACTGGCAATGTGGTCATGAGACTTTATCTCCTAAAGTCTCGGGAGGATAGCTCAGCGGCAACGTGCACGCCTTGGAAGCAAGATGACATGGAGCAACACAGGTTCGATCCCCGGGTCCGCGCTTAGAAACCTCTGGGTATTAAGCGCGTTATAAATAACCTAGCAAGTAGCAAGCAAGTAAATGGACACTAATCAGGAACTGTGTACCGCAGCATCATTGGAGAAAATTGGCCCTGCCTTTTCCAGGCGCCTCTCCAAAGGTAGCATGTAAAGGTTAAAAAGCAGTGCCGATAAAGCTGTTCTCTGAAGGACTTCCACACTTGCTACTCCCCAAACATTGACTTAAAAGAAGGGATCAATAGGGACTGTTCTCGGACAAAAAGTATCCAAGCCAGGCCAAAGCCTTTTATTGGGTACCAATCTCTAGTGAGATGTACAGTAAAATCTCATGTTCAAAGGCCGTAAAGTCGCTGAAAGATCTAAAAGAATCACTGCTAAGGCAACTCCACCATCTATCAGGGCTTATCAGGCCATCTAATGTGCGTATCAATATTGACTTTGCTCCCTGCATAGGGTGAAACTCAGCTTGATTGGACTGTGGTAGGGAGTTTCTTGCAATAACATTTGCAATTCCATCAGTGCAATGTACACCAACAGTTTTGCCAATTATAGTAGATTGAGATTAGCCTGTAATTTGAATATCCTTTTTCCTCTGCTGGTGGTTTCCTCAACAGGGCTATACCAGAGTAAGTGATTCAAGTGTAATGAAAGATTTAAGATGTTACATATATTGGTGAAATCGCCAAAAAAAACTGTCAAACTCTAAATGTGGTCCTTAATGATTTTTCTAATTAGTGTGGTGTGTGACTTAATCTTCAACGGCAATGAATTCAGAGCACAAGCATTAAAACTGATATAGGAAAACTATATTCAGTGTGCTTTTCCTTAAATGGTTCTCAATGCAAACGCTGGTCTAAGATCAGTTTCATCTTCACTCTATGCCTGGGTATATCCCTGAAATCTGATTGACTGAGTTGTAGTCGCTGCAAACAGTGTGACAGGGGGGCAAAGCTGATGTAAAGAGGAGCAGCTTGTACTCCTGGGATCTCCTAAATTCCATCCATTCTTGTAATTCAACAGGGCTTGCCCATGCATGCCATATGCACAATCTGTCAGTGGGACTGAATGTAGATTCATGGACACCCATGCATGTGCCATTATAAGAGTGTTGGTGGACCAGAGGTTAGAACATTCACCTAAAAAGCATGCAGCTAGAGCAACTGTGGGTTTTATTCTCCCTATCAACAATACCATATTATACATTCGCCTCCCATGTTATTAATTTGAATAATTAATTATAATTGTTCATTTAATAGTTCATTTATAACGCGCTTAATACCAACGAGTGGTTTCGAAGTGCAGGATGGGAATTCGAACCTGTGTTGTGTTGCGTTATCTTGCCACTAAGACAAATGCGTTGCCCGTGAGATGTTGTTCCTGCCCAAAATAATGCTTGCATAATCTACACAGAGAATATAAACATCTGTTTGCTTCTTCAACTATTATGTTTCAGTAGAAAATTGGCCAACAAATCCCAAGAATCCCCATTTCTTTCCATCACTACAGAAAAAAAAATGTCTGTTAGAAATGTATCTTCTACTCCACACCACTGGACTTGAGGCATTTCATGAGATGTAAAATAAGGCAATCATTACAGACAATGCTGTAGATATTTTAAAACTGTCATGCAGAGTCAGGCATGGCAACAGTAGTTTAGAGGCCTAACTTGAACATCTCATTCCAGCTAGGTGACATACGCACTTAGGGGCACTCGTAAACTCATTTTTTCAGCAAACATAACAATTCAGCTCCCTCTAGGTGACCAATGCTCCTTCTTTCATGCAGCTCTGTCTCTCCGCCTACAATTACTAGTAATGTGTCTGTGCATAAGGTATGCCATTTCTTCTGGCTCCTTTACAGGAATGGCTGCCATGGAAGTTACTAACACACACCTTCTTTGTGAACACCTCTTTCGCATTTTGTCAATGGGGAGGCATCTTGCATTAACAGCAACATCTGTAAAAAAAAAAATGATTGTGCTCACCTCCCTACTTGAAATACTGAAGGGGAGGAGACACTGCCCAAAGCTGCAGTATTGAAGGCCATGAAGAGTGCTGTGTTGCATTCCAGGTACCCAGGAAGGCCTAACTACAGATTGTTAACTCGGAAAGAAGGTCACCCCCCCTTACAATAGCTATAAAGAGAAGTCTTTAAATCTACTGAATACAGCAAGCAAAGTCTGTTTTCAGTAGCAGAATAAACATGGTTCTTATTATGAATCAGATTTTTGGGCAGATTATTGTTTGCCTATCCAAAATGAGGAAGACTAATTAGTAGCATTGCGTGGTACATGCAGCGGCATAGGCAGAGCGGCAGTGACATCCACAGAAATGTCAAAAAGAAGAGTTTGACATCTCCAAAAGTTCCAAAAGCTGCATTTGTGCTCCGTAAGAGGGTGTGTCACATAGACGAAAGTTTGCAATGTCTCACTTAGAATACAATGGACATTTTGCCGGAGCAGGTGTACAGCTTCCATCTGGTACACTATCTGTGAAGGACTGAAAACAAATAGTCAAGGCACTAGAAAACAAGTGCACCAGTACCGTTGCAACGTTCGGCCCCATACCCATACCATTTCATTCCCAAGAGGTAGGGTAACAAGGTCCTGAGTAGTCAAAGTACATACGTGAACACCAAAGTAACCCGGACAGCAGAGCACATCCCTTTCACCAGCAGAACACATGCTCATGTTGGTCTAGAACAGGGGTCTGCAACCATTGGCGCTCCTGATGTTTTGTACTACAGTGTCCATCATCCCTATCTGGCACCACCAATGGTGAGTGATCATGGGAGATGTACTCCAAAAAGCAAACCCCTGGTCTAGAACATAACACACTTTTATAAAGTGAATGAACATTGCCAATGTTTTTTTGTATTTGCACCATTGCCTGAAACACAGTAAAACCACTGTACATTGACCTTAGTGCCATAGCATAAATGCTGATATGAAATGCTGTATGGTTGGGAGGAACCAGATGTGAAAACATTCATTTTGTTTAACAGACAACTCATCAAAATTAATTCTGCTACACTGCCCTTTCTACACGGACTAGCGTATGAAAAGCATTAATGTACTGCAACCTTACTGTAGCAATGAAACAATGGCACACTGAACAAATACAGCAATACTGTAAAGTTAATAGAAATTAAAAGGATGTACGCATATTAGACAGTATATTTCAAGAATGTACGGCAATTGAGAGTGATATTTGCAAACAAAACACTGAAATATGAATACAGGAAAAATCTATTTGATTGGCGCATATCACCACTTTTTTCCTCTGAAAATATCCTTGAAACCCAGCGTCTCTCTCTCTCACTACCCCCTCTCTCTCACTCTCTCTCTCTCTCTCTCTCTCTCTCTGTATTTGAGTCTCTGCTTCCTGTCTTTATGTTCATTTCTAGCCTCACCATCTGCTTCTTTCCCCTCTTCCTGCAGTACATTGTAAGGTGTTGAGAGGTCATTTTACTATTTTTGTTTTCTTTATTAAAAATGCATTTTTAGTGCAACACACCTTTACAAATTATTGACTTGTAACAAAGGCTTTAACAATAAAAAAGACATATAACAATTCTTCATATTAAAACAAGCAACTTACATCACTTATAACATATAACTAACAATAAAAAGAACAGAAAAGAAAAAAGTCATACTAATAAAACATGAAAATCAATTATGAACTATATTAGTTTCTATCTCACATATTTCTGTGTTGGGAGTAATTCTTTACATATTTTTTGTTTTACCGAAGTTGTGACATTTACTTACATATAGTCAACACTTTAGATTTCTTTACGTTCTATCTCATCTTCTATATGATTGACTAATCGCACCGTTGCAAGAATAATTGCATTGTTGGATCCCCACATACATTTCAGCCATATTAAATTTCTAGCAGAAGATGTGTGTGCATGCACAAATTCTTTCATCATTTTAGAGCGAATTTCCTCGAAATACGAACAGAAAAGAAACAGATGTTTTGTTGTTTCCAATGTATCATTACAAAATCTACAGGCCTCATCAAGAGTTATATCTTTGTTCTTAAACCAGTGTTTTGTCTGCCATTTGGTATGCAAAAGGTCTAACCTGAATCGCATATATGTCTTGCGAGATCTATTGTCTGGACATAACATTAAGTATGGCATGCAAGGTGTTTGGTTGTGTGTGAGTACTGCATATTCTGAAAATTACTTGTATAAATCAATCTGGTCTGCACATTCGGCCCAATCATTTAGAAAATGCTTTCTTTTTTGCCAGACTCATCTGAAATTGGAGATAAAGAGGTTGCATATTGATCTTCTCTAGGATCATGTTCATTCTGACTTTAAACTGAGCAATTGATGATGGATAGTTGTTCAATAACATATTGTTGAAGTCTACATAGACCGAGTTTTTTGGAGTAAAAAGCATCTTTGAATAGTTTGTGAGGAGACGCCAGTTATAGCGTGATGACAGTGAGTTCAACCCTAACTCATGCCTCAAAACTGTATATGGTAAATACAAAGCCAAACGCAAGGTTGCTCTCCATACTTTCCCTTGTAAAAGGTCTAACAATGGTCCAAGATCATACAGACATAGTTCTACCCCATAGAGAAGGATCGTCACAACCTTTTTTCCATAAAATTCAAACAATGGTAGTAAAGAAAATCTGCAATATTAATGAAAAATTAATTTAATTTTCCCTATTAAGGGAAACAGTTTTCCCAGTAGGGTATCTTTTGCTCTCTTAGTAGAAGTGTTATTTGACAAACTGAAACCTAAATAAGTCAGATTTTGTACAATATTTATTTTCAGCGAGTTGATCGACCAGAAGAAATGACGTACTTTTTTTTACGGTTTGAGAAGATGATAATGTTTGATTTATGTGGATTGACTGTGAGGTTATTTGCATTGCAATACATAATACATCTCTCAAGCTTGTTTTGGAGACCAGATTGTGTGCTGTTGAATAAGAGCACGTCATCAGCTTAAGCTAACCACAATATTTTACAGTTTCGCACCCAAATTGCGAAAGCTTTGGATGTATTCCAAATATTGTCGAGGTCGGCCATATACAGATTAAAGAGAATGGCTGCAAGGTGGCAGCCTTGTTTTACCCCAATTATGCAAGGGATACCCTCAGTAAGCGTACCTTCATGGTTAATCCATACTTTAAAGTTGGTTTTATGATTTAACATTGCGATCAGGGTCACCAAATAGGGGGGAAAGTTTAAATTAAGCATTTTCTGACAGAGAATTCCTCTGATTACGCTGTCAAAGGCAGCTTTCAGATCAAGTGAGGCTAAAAAATTGGGCCTTTGTCAGAAAGATGTGTGGACGCTATTAGATGGGCTAAACTACATGCAGTCACAGGAGTTCCCAGGGCTTTGTGGAATCCCACTTGTTTTTTACAAAGGCACTCATTCGCGCCTAGTACCATTTCTACTTCTTGTAGAATCAAGGAAGAGAATAATTTGGCAGCTACATCAATAAGGGCTATAGGTCGAAAATTATTAGGGTTGTCAATGGGGCCTTTTTTGTTCAACGGAATAATGATTGAGGTCAGACATGAAGGAGGGATTGTTTTAGTTCTAAAAACAGATCTGAATATCTCCAATAGAAGATTTGCCCAAAAGCGGGGATCATCTTTGATGACGCAAGGCGGAAGACCGTCGGGCCCTGCGCATTTAGAAGCTTTCAATTTGTAAATTACGCAGAGAATGTCATTATATCCCCACGGGCAAATATCCGGGATAATATGGCACTCAGGAATACTTTCAGATGCTTCAAAAGCCTCTGGCAAAGCAAATTTCTTCTGAAAGAAAGAAGACCACGTTGGTCCGTCTATCGCAAATTCTAGGGCCAAAGTAGAGGATTTATCAGTCGTTCGAATACATTTCCAAATATCTCTGGTTTTGCGTTTACACAACATCACAACCATCTCTTGATTGTGTTTTAAAGAGGCTAAGGAACGTTTCTCAAGGTTGCAAGCTTGTATTTCAACAGAATCTGTTTCTTTGTAAACAGATATGATTTCAAGTCAGACACCAACGTGGTCTTCTTTAGTCTCCGAAGTTCAAAGTTTTTTCATCGTTTGAGGAGTTTAATAGCATGGGAAGAATATGACGTTTGATCTTTATTTAACATCGTCATTTTGTGTAAGGAAGCAATTGTGTTTAGATGAGTGCGAATCATGTTCATATTCCATTGTAAAAAAATGTCAACACCAATGGGGGACTCAAAAAAAGGAACCCAAAGGTCGCGATTGACAAGGAAGGATAATTTTCTACATGTAGAATCTTTCCAGTTAATTGATAGCAATTGTCTATCGACCTGAATGAGGGCCAGGTTTGGATCACGTACAACATGTTGAGTTTGTCCAGCCAAAGAAGTAACTATCATTAAACGGTGCCCCACTAACAGTGTGCGTATGGCAGTAAGTGAGAGCATACTAGAGATTGTCCTAGAGGCAGCCATATAATCTATCCATGAAGAGCAAGTCTCTCTCTTCCATGTAAAGTTGGCGTGTGTAACATTTAGCTGCACTACAACCATATCCCATCCTTTTAGGAATTGCATCCACACCTTTCCATTTTCTCTCAATACAATGGAGTAAACCAATCCTTGAGACTGACCACTAAGTGAGGGGAGGGAAAAAAGAATCGCGTAAAAGTCACCTCCAATGATAATTTTGGCCTGAGGATTGTGTGTATATGCCTATAAAAGTGCATTGTGAAGTGATTCACACGCTTTTATAGCTGTAGATAATTTAGGGTTCCAGTATAAGGAAATCAAGAATTGATTTGTACAGTACAGGGGGTCTAGCTTTAGGTCAACAATAAGATATAGATCAGCTTCGTAGATATGATTAATGGTACATTGTAGGTTATTGTTAATGAGAATGGCAAGGCCCCCTGAAGGTCTTCCTACCGCACTGTGAGATGCATGATGCATAATCGAAGTGAACCCATCAAAATAGAAGTCTGTCCAACACATAGTTTCTTGAATTAGAAAGATGGATAAACATGATTCTATGCTGGACTTAGACATCCATTTAAGGTTGTCATAGCCACAGCAATTCCACAAAGTGCTCCTCAGATCATTCGATTATGAGGACACTTGAGGAATTATGGCTACTGCAGCTTTTATTAAAGGTTCTAACCATGTGAGTTCATTGGGCCTCATTCCGAGGCTGGAGCTATCCATGGAGTAAAGAGCACCATGGTAAGCAACCATGGAGCTATTTACTCCATGGATATCCGGCATGGTGAATGGATTAATTACCGGTCCATTCCAAGGTTGGAGGGACCGGTAAGTCCCCATTCACCATACCGGTTCCCCATCCCCATTCCTGCCCCCATAGGGCTCAATGGGAATGGGGAAGGAGTAAATTACGGCACCGTAAATTACGGTGCCGTAATTTACTCCAAGGTCCCTTTGCGGGTTGGATTTTTAACGCCTGCTAAAAGCAGGCGTTAAATGCCAACCCGCAAAAGGGAACTCGGAATATGGTGGTAAGTGTTAACGGTCACCGTTGCCATTAACGGTGACCGTTAACCCTTACCTCCAGCCTCGGAATGAGGCCCATTGAGTGCAGTGGGTAATGAGGCTAGCTGTTCAATCATGTGTTTAGTAGTGCCTATTTTTTTGTCTGCTAGCGCAGAAATAACATTAGATGGAGAGGAGGTTGGAATTCAAGAAACGACATAGCCGCTTCTATGGAAGCAAAGGCATGCATTTCGAGGCCTAACAACCTTAAGTCTGTTTTATATTCCCACAGTAGTTTGGCACTGCTAGGAGATTGTACTTTAGAGAGCATCCAGTGATTATTATGATTTGGGAGCCGGATCCATTCAATATCATTAGTAAACAAGCTTCGAAGGGGTGGTACTTTAAACAATGTATTGATTAAAAATGATCGATTAATATGTACCATACCGTTGATATTTGAGTCACTCTTCCATCCTATTATAATTTTCATCTCGTTTGGTATGTTATGGAATGACACCAGATTTGAGTCAGCAATAGCCAGCGGAAATGGAGTTGCTGTCTCTCCGGGAGACTTTCCTAAGGTATTAGAGATCAGGACAATAGGTCCTGACAGCGACTGCCCTCCAAGTTGTGTTTTGCCTACCTCTTGCCCTACAGAGTCATGTGCCCCAGCATTATGAGGGACAGCCACGGCAGGGGATACCTTGTTAGACATCAGCAGTACACTGGGAGGCATCACCGGGGTATCTACACTCCCAGAAGTGCCCGCTTTTCTGGGCACAATATTGGAGTGGAGTTCTGGTTCAAGGCCTACCTAAGGAGATATAATTAGATTTGAGGACATGTCTTTTGCTGTTATGTTGTTAGTCACATCACATTGCAGTGACTTAGTAACAATAGAATTTGAGTGAGCGTTTTTTTTCTTCAATAAACACCATAGGTCTAACAGGTTTATCAGTTTTCTTATTTACTGCGTCTGGGAAATAAGAAGTTAGATTTGTCTGTGTCAGCGTGCCTAAGAAGGCAAGGTTTGAGCCGACGTGTGGCTCGTTGGTGTCCTTTCTGGCAAACATGGGAGACCTTTAATATGGTTTTTTTCGAGCAAATTACACGGCTGCTTATCTGTCCGTGCAGTGATCTGGCGAACTTTTTTTACTTTCTTCATTCATTTGACTTAAATTGAGGGCCTGTTCATCACTTGACACTTTAGTAGTCTCTGATATTTTAGGTTTTTGCTTGTTATTTACTGTGGATACTGGGCATGCTTTAGTATCATTGTGTATATTTTCCATATATATGTCGCTGCCTTTCACCCGATGTCTTCTTTTTAGTGCTTTTTTGATGATTTTTTTTTTGCTCTTCTGGACTAATGATAAAAACCCTCTCCGGAAGACGGCTTATCTCCGGAATCCTCCTTTACCTCATCCTCGGCCATTTCCTGTTCAATAAAGTCTGTGATAGCAGTGGGACTATCCGGGGAGTCTTCCTTGATATCTGCAACCTGTTCACTTTGTGAGTGACCTTGATTAAAATGGGGAATTAGATTCGCTTTGAACAGAATCTCTTCTATCTGCAACAGACGATCATGCTGTAATTTTGCTACTTCCATCATATCTATGGATACTGCAGGAGGATTTACACTAATTAAGCTGTCTGGTTTCTTTATTACTTTTGCAAAGGAGGTGGGGATTCCATTCAATAGTAAGGGGTCATATAATGTTTGTGTACCTGTGTTCATTGTTGCCGTTGTTGTGGCCTGTTTTGAAAGTTCCCTTTTCACCACCAAAGCAGCTCTTTCTGGACATTCAATATGGAATTTGTGGCAAGCTTCTTGAGCAAGGATAAATCCTTCAAGTTTTGTAAGTTTTTCAGTATTGTATGATATAGATTTTTTTTTCTAGATCTTTTAGAAACGCATGAGTAAATTAATGTCCTCGATCAAGAAGATTAAAAATTCTGGTGAGTACAGGAAACTCATGGATTTCTTTTTCCAAAAGATCTGATGTACCTCTCTCAGGCGGTTGAGATGCCTCATGTGCGTTAGACAAGTTAAATACTGGTGAAGGAAAAGAGCCGCGGCTTTGCAGACTGGCG
Source organism: Ambystoma mexicanum (assembly GCF_040938575.1). Lineage (NCBI taxonomy): Eukaryota > Metazoa > Chordata > Amphibia > Caudata > Ambystomatidae > Ambystoma > Ambystoma mexicanum. Next base: position 1,246,485,046 of record NC_090922.1, on the reverse strand, counting down.
TGAGACAGGATGTTATCGTTATTCTCATGCTCCGCAGTCGGTGAGCTGGCTGACATGCATGATAAATGTGGTACAGGCACAGAGTCAAAACCGGTAAAAGCTTGCCTAGGCCTTACATGTTCAATTGTGTGAGGTTTGTGACAATGCACTTGTTCACGGAAGTTACCAAAGGATGATACGGGAGTAGGAGGTCCCAGAGAAAGACGTATAGGTTTGTCTAAGTCTGCCATCACAGCCGGCGCAAGCATGGAAATTTCGGCTAAAGGGATGAACTTGTTCTCATGTAGTTCAACTTCCACTGTATGTTCCGTTTTTAGTGTGTCTTTATCAATGAATGAATCGTGTATAATATCAGCATTTGCCACTTTCAACGAGCACAATGATTTCAATTTTGGTCGGCTCGGGACAGATATTACCTCTGCCTGTGCCTCTTCCGAGCGTCTACCCTCTGAAGACTGAGTGGATATTGAATGGAAAGGACGTTTTCCCTTTAAAGATGGTGCAGGGTTCGAGTTTTTATTTTTGTTATTTTTGTTATTATTTGTATTAGAAATCGTGTGATCCTTAAGGGGGAGTCCTTTTATTTTTTTCCCATTTCTGAGCGTAGTTTCCATTGTTACCCCACTACACAGTCTGATAGTTACTGTGTTTAGTGTATCTCCACTAATAGAAGAGACGGTCAGAGTATTTTCTCAAATTTACAAGCGTATAGTCTGTATAGAAAAAATCTTTCTTTTTTTTTTTTTTTTTTTTTTTAGGATATGCACACGTGTGACTTTCTACCTACAGTGTCTCCATCTGGACACATATAAAGAACACCTGAACAATATATTTTGTCTTTCTGCAAGAATTTGTACCTTTGCACAAGAACACCACTCTTTCCCCTTGCCTCCACGCCGAACAGCCAAACAGCACTTACAAGGCACTAGTAGGTGCGCGTGCACAGTGCTCTTGAAGGCTGCTGGGAGGTGGGGGGCGTGGCCACAAAGGAGGGCATCAGACTAAAAAAAAAAAAAGAAGAAACGCACTGTAAAAATTGCGTAAGGGTTCACAAAGTCACAGTGCTAGGTGCATTCACGCTCACTGGTTACGTGTAAAGACTAAGGAATAGAGAGCAAAGTCCACAACACTAGTAAGATTTATAGTAATAATTACTTAGTCCCAAAGCGGTTTTGCCTTTCTGAGATAGTGTGCCTTCCTCTTGCTGACCCAGGTTCTTGGCATCATGGATTCTACTGCTGGTGGCTGAGGGGAGCAGAGTTCTTCAAAGAGGAAAAGCGGTACAAGTCGAGGAGCGAGGTGCAGCAAGGATGGCAGCCAAACAGACCTTACAAGGCACTTCCAGGTCATTTTACTGTATCCATTTTGTATCATGGGGCCCACGGATCTGTGCAGAAGGCAGTGGCTATTTATTGGCCACTGGAATCACTATTTTCTGCTTACCTGCGGACTGTAGTCTCATCCTAAGGTTCTATTTATTAACTATTATTCTTTTGGACAAAGATTTGCTAAGTATTACATTTCTGATGTCCTAATACAGGCTCAGATGTTCACCATGGCTGAGCTCCATTCAGTCCACTGGAACGACCATTATCACATGACCGAACTGCCTGCATGACATTTTTTTTAGAGGTTACCTTTCACAAAATCTTTGTTATATAATCTAACAACTCAGCCTTGTTTATGGGTTCCTGAACATGCTGCACCCACACCATCTCAATTGGATTTAGTCCTAACCCAAAGAAGACCTTGATTCTCCATGAATACCCCAGAGGGGGAATGTTTAGGGTCATTATGCATAACTTTGAATAGATACTAGATATCTTGGGCATAAAACATTCTCACATGCCAGAACAGTATCCCACACACAATATTCTCCTTGGAGAAGACTGTATCCATATTATTCCTTCAAAAATGCACCTCGATCCCAAAACATGCTTGGGGATATCCTACCCTTAGACATACACTTTTACTGGATATTTCGGCTGTAGTTTATTAGACAAGGGTCCTCTCTTCCAAAACGCTCAGGTGTGGTGAATGTTTTTTTTGGTAAAGAGGATGTCTGAGAGTTCCTTGATCTAGTATTTTGCTTGCAACACCAGCTTCTTCTTATTCACACCGCAGAGCCTATAATATACCAGAATCACAACAGCATTGCACTATACATAAAAAAATGCACATAAAGACTTCACAAAAAATAAGGTTGGATGTTTTCCTTTCTCAGTTTACACCTCACTCATTGTACCAGAGCATTACCTGTAAACATAGAATAAAAAGGGCCACTGCACCTTACTGTACACATACATTAACATCCAGCATTAGAGAACACAGATATGCAATGTTGTACTCTCTAGCAGGGGTGGGCAACCAGGAGAGTTCCAGTTGTTTTTGGCTCACATCTCCCATTTTTCCTCACCATGGACCATACTGGACAGTACTAATGGAAGTTACAAGCTGACTATCTTGATACTGTTCGCATGTGCAGTGGCAGCCTGCCCCTGCCTACAGTAGCTACAGCATGTTTTTCTCACTGATCATGTCGTAGGTGCAAGCCTTCAACCTTAATGAAGTATTGTGCAGTTTGCAAGAGGTTAACCCATGTTGACCAGGTACACCAGTGAGTATTAGATTAGCATCCACGAAAGACATCACGGCAAAGACACCTACCGATGAGCCAAGATATGACAAACACCCAGGATGCTTGACCTGGGACCTAGCCAACTAAAGAAAATAGCAGAATTGGGTGAGGCCAGCTCCCATGGTGGGCTCCTCTGCCACTTATTTTATATATTTTGTTTTAGTGCCAGGTCAGAACAGTTTACATGAGAAGAGTAGAGAACCAGCAATTATGTTATGTTCAAACACTACTTACAGGGATGGTTTGTATTTTGGAAAGCTGTTCATAATAATATTTTAGGACCTACAAATTCACTTGAAGAAGGAGTATTCACTGACAGGTTTGAACTTGGCTCACAGGGCCGTTTCCCATTCCTCTACACTACCGATCTTGGATGATTGCCCAATATCTTGTCCAATTTGCTTAACAGAACATCTTTAAAACACTGATAGCATTCTGTGCATATGATTTGGGAGATAACCAAATAAGGTGTAAATAATACCAATATATATTAGAATTCATCAATATTTTATTGTGTGCGATAGTTTGAATACACCATATTCATAATATGCCTATACATGGAATTAGATTAGTACAAGTTGTTATGATGTCAAAAAATGCAATACTATAAGATGTTCCAACAGACGATTTGGGACTAAGGGAATAGGGTTATTGTACAACACAAGTCGGCCCAGGGCTGGATTGGCCATAGGAGTTTGCAAACACACATAAAAAGGCACAATCCTAGCTTGCTTGATCACCGTCGTCCATCTGTTCATTTCTCACTTCCCTTGGGACTCTGTTTCTTGGTGATCAGACAAATGTCACTGACATTCACTTCTCTCTTGGTTAGTCAGACATGAAGGTTTTCTGCCACACAGTGGTAATGGTCTACCAGAACTTGCTGGTCTGTACCGCCAAATACTTTGAACCACCACAACTGTTGCTAACTTAAGTTGAACATGTGGTTGCTCCCCAGGTCCTCTCTACTCCAAACTCCCTGGACTGATTCCCTTATTGTAGCTTTCTTTCTGTTCCTCCTCGATGCCCACCACGGACCCTGCTCTCCCCACCTTTATCCCTGGATTCTCTTCTCCTCTTCTGGCTGATTTTGACTTTTCACCCATCCGGATTGTCTCGTTCTCAGCTTTGCCTGGGTTTATTGTTGGCCTCGTGTTTATCTTGAGATGTTTCTGCCTACTGCTCTCTTCACCACTTTCCGTACCATTCCCTGGTTCGATCTGCCTACACCATGCTCCACAGCTGTTGTACCGCTTTTTTTTTATATATCCCACCTTCCAGAATTGTTTAGCCCTTTTTACGCCCTCTTATCCATTCCAGAGCTTTCCCACTTCCTTTGCATTCGAGCTATTTCTCAATCTGTTCCTCTCTCACGTTCACTCTGAGTCCAAACCTGGATCAGTTGCTTTCCTGAACATGCACCACAAAGTCAAGGTTACTAGGACTATCGACTTAGCTAGGCTAAACTATTGCAATAATGTATACTTGGGTCTCCCTAAACATCATACCCACACCCTTTAACTCATCCAGAAAAAAAGCAGCTAGGCTTATCCTTAGTCACTAAACACAGGAACACATCAAACCAGCCTTGAACATCCTGCACTGGGTGTCTCTGGAAAAAATATTTTCTTTCAGATCCATGTGCCTTATTCATAAAAAATTCCAGGCAACTAAGTACTTGGAAGCTTGAATTAAAGGACATCAAAATCACTGCCTGCAGCTTAACAGTCTGGCCCAACGCTCCATTAGCGCAGGGGAAGCCTGCCTGTTGAATTCTCTTCCTGCCGATATACAGTACCAAGAGAGCCATGTCATCTTCAGGAAAAAGTAGAAACTCTCTTCTTCATATAAGCTTTTCCACTTAAACCCTCTGTCATTGTTTCAGCGTTTAGTTCCGATGGGCCATTGAGAGCGTCTATGGGCCCTTTTCCCTGACATGCTTCTGGCTACCTCTAGCACTTCCTGCCCTTCTGTGTTGGTTGTATCCACCTCTTTCTTCCCTGGCCTTTTAGTGCTTACTCTGATCTGAATGTACCAAGACCTGTGAACGATCAGTTGACTGTCTCCCTCCTTGTCTTTTTTCCCCTCTCCCCCATTCCCTTTTGGGGACCCAAAAGGTAATTTTGTATTGCAGTTGGTTCTACATAAATCAGCAATAAATAAAATAAAATAAAATAAATGAAATACCTTTAGTGCAGTCCTTTTACCAGTTCTCACAAAGAGGCACAATTTGCCATTATAAGGACACCCAAAAAAACAGGTTAGTTCAAACTGTATAGATAATTCGGACATACAGCACTCCCTTGTTATTACATTGTACTCTCCTGTCCAATTTTATCTATATACGATTGTTCCAATGAATTATCTATACAGTTTGATCTAACCTGTTTTTTGGGTATCCTTACAATGGCAAATGGTGCCTTTTTGTGAGAACTGACTGAAGGGCACTCCTGCAGAATTCGAACTAGCTTTTCACAAACACATTTGTGAATGTCAGTCCTCCCGGCTCACGTGATCCCCTTCACTTGAGTCCCGCGTTCTGTCTTCTCAACTGCCCTTGTGGAATGTGGACATGGGCCACTACTAATGCAGGTTCATCGTGCATTTATAACTTTTCAAGTATATTGGACAGTTAGAGCGCATATTATGAGCTATCTTAAAGGCAGCATGATGTTTTGTATGTACAATATTTTATTGAGCAAGACCCAAAATGCATAATGGGCAACAGATTTAATATGTTTTTTATCTATTCACTTATGAAATAAAAATGATGTATTTTTTCAAATGCTTCTTATGATTTGGGTCTAATTGAGTTTTCCCCCCCCCCGTGCATGTCATGGAGGACAGTCAAGCACTAACGAGTTAATTTAAGGTTAACTTTGCCTGACAGGACCACTGTTCTATAAATGGAACTCATTTATCAACCTCAGCAATATGAAAGGCTGAGTTGACCTTGCCGGGAGTTGAACCAGCAACCTGCAGATCAAACACACACTGCAGCAGTGAGTGCTCAACCCACTGAGCTATCTTACCGGCTATAGTTACCAGAAAACCAGCCACTCCAGAAATAAAGAGCCACATTCTGCTGGCCACAGGCCTGGAGCCTCAATTTAAATGTTCTTTGTTTTTTTGTTTTTGTTTTTTGGGGTAGCAAGGGAGACCTCAGGAGTCGCAGGTGCAACCCCTGGTGACTGCTAAATGCCGTCCCTAGTTCACATTCCTTGAAGTCGGCCACAAAATGTTCCTAGTTGCCTGTAAACCGTATCTCTAAGAGTCATGTGCAGGGATCATTCTCTTCCTCTTGAGTAAATGTAACCCTTGTCTCCCGGCCCTGGTCTGGGGCAAGCGTGTGCACCTCCCTCACCCAGGGCAGGGGCAGTCCCCACAGGAACATACCACCTCCACATGACACATCAGCAAGGAAGGAAGGCGTGCACTGCAACCTGCAAATAAAATCACAGTTAAACAGGAGACGGGCTATGTCCTGAGCCCTTACTTTACTCGAACGGTCCACTCACACTAATGTGAATCCCAACCAGGACTTGTCTTTATTTATAGAAAAACACTGAAACTCTATTTCTTCGTAAACAGTCCTACTCTTCCCTCCTAACACTAACCCACCTTCTTTGTTCCCCTGGTATAAGTTATTTCAAAAGAAATCTGCCCATCCGCCCTTAGAAGGGAGAGAGGGGGACCCAGGTAACAGCCTCTATCTAAATCTGCCTGCCTCTACTCTACGCCCTCTGCAACTCATTCAGAACAGGACTGCAAGACTTGTCCTTGGCCTCAAGCCCAGGGACTGTATCTCTCCAGGACTGAAATCTCTACACTGGCTCCCAGTGGCTGCGAGGATTAAGTTCAAAACCCTCTGCATTGTCCACAAGGCCTTCTGGGGCCTTGGGCCTAAATACCTTCAACTCTCTCTTCCCAAATATCTTCCTTCTGGAGCTCTTCGCTCATCCATCTCCAACTCCCTCAGGGTCAGCCGCTTCTCCAAGCAACGAGTTGGGGATAGATCTCTCTCCGCAGCAGGGGCCTCCCTCTGGAACAGCCTTCCTGCCTCCCCGAAACTTGAGGAGAACCATCTCCAGTTCCGGAAGCACCTTCCTCTTTGCTTCTGCTTTCTCTCCCCCTCTCCCCTGCTAAATTCCTGCCTGACTGAAACTGCACTGAATCTGCAACTGGCCCACTCTCACCGATCTCGGTCCTTGGCCCAGCCAATCTCCCCCTGCACTGCCTCCCTGGCAACCAATGCACTGCAGGACTGTCTCTGTATCCCTACAGCCCCCCTTCCCAGCACTTGTCTGCACTTATCTTGCACTTGCCACCAGCTGGCCTTATTATTTATCTTGTTATTCTACTAACCCTGTACTGCACTTTCCCCCCTCCCTTTCCCCTTGCACTTTTCCCTTCCCCTCTACCCATGCACTTGCGCGATCTGAATGACACCTGGCCTAGTAGGATCGTTGTCTGTCTTCTCTTTGTTCCCCATCCCTGCGTCGTCGCGCCTTGAAATCTCATGTATAGGCGCGTTACAAATACCATATCATATCATCATATCATATCATAGGGTGGAATTGATAGAACAGACCCCATTCTAAACCTTCCGTCACCTCCATCACCTCTTTTGTTTTGCCCTGATCTGTACCTCGCACCACCCACTGTAGAGGGGGCCAGAGGATTTATTTATTTATTTACGATTTGTAGAGCACGGCCACTGACCCAGAGGCTTAAGGGCGCTAACCAGACAGAAAATGGACATAAGACAACTGTACATACACAGTACATAACAAGAAACAGGACACCATAGGGATCAAGGTCTAAATGGGTTGATTTAGTTTAACAGAAGGGTTTTCAGGCCCTTTCTGAATATTCTGATAGAGGTTTCTTCTCTTAGTTTGATGGGCACTCCATTCCAGGACATCGGTGCCATCGAGTAGAAAGCTCCCGTTGTCCGAGTGTGACCCAGCAGTACCTAACACTCATAATAACGTGCACAAGGCACTAGCCAATTTATCACACTTAATGCGCTTCTGGAAGAAACTGCAGCTAGCTTTAATGGGCATTGCCCTCTCTAAGATGGTAGTCCTACAGAGGCTACTGTATTTCGTTGCCATTTTGCCATTCAATATTTCAAAGAGCTACTTCATCTCTCTTAATATGAGCATTAGAGAACTATTATGGGTCAACAGCAGACAAAGAGTAGCATTAAAGATCCTGTGTAAGCCAAACTACTGGTGAGGACTGCAATTCCCAGATTGTAAAATCTGTGTGTCAACAGCTCAGTTATAATATTGTATTGTTTTTAACTTTTATTGGCGTTTCGTTCAAACATAACCTTTGACATACAAACATAACAAGAAAAAATAAGAAAAACAATCTTAAATCCAATAAAGTATATCATTACACACACAACAAAAAATTCTAAACATTAAACCAGATTCAAAGAATTCATAAAATCAACAACTGCCAAAGCGACAGACATGTTTCCCAGAATACTTCACAATCTATCGAGACACCAGAGTATACAAACCTCTTAAATGTAGTGTTTTGCTTCCCATTGAGGGCTAGACAATACACCGAAAGATGCTTTAGTTTCATTCTCGTTAGGCTTGTTATAAAACCTGCAAAAATCCTGATGCCCTTTTAATAAGCCATATTTGGCCAGTACCGGTTTGGTCAGCAATAAATTTAACATGAATTTAAAAAATAATCTTTGTATCACTCGATACGGATAAAGAGGAAGATGCAGAACCAAAAGAACACTCTTTTCATACTCCATATGTACATTTTTCAGAGAGCAATAACCATGACGCAGCTCAATTGTTATCGTTTGGTCCCACCCATAGAGCTTACGCTTGATATTTCCTGGATTGCTCTTCAAATCGATCTCAGTACGGTCCAGGGCTGGACTGGGAACTAAAAGAGGCCCTGGAAATAATTACTGGGGACCAAAAGAGGCCCTGGAAATAAAGTTCAAAGTGGCCCCAAATGACACATTTTCAGCAAGCCCAATGCTTTTCCTATGAGAAAATTTGGAAATACCACAGAAAAGAGGCCCAGGGTGCAGAGGCCCACCGGGAAATCTCCAGAGTTCCGTATAGGCCAGTCCACCCCTGATACGGTCTAACTACCCCAGTAGTCTATTTCAAAGTTCATGCCTACATTTCAACGACTGCATATCATACCTATTGCTAATAATGTTTAAATCATCGAATAACGAGCCAGAATGTGGTACAATCACTTTGTAAAAGAATGTCAGCAATTTCCAATGAGCCACGCACAGTAATGAGCTGATCCCCAGCTCATATCTGATTGCGGCATCAGGAACTTAGCTAGGTAACCTTAGCGCCTTGCCCCAAATAAGGCCCTCCAACCTTCGAAGGATCTCTAATGCTCAAAACGGTTGTACGTTAATACCATAAAGAAGCGTTGGCACAATTTTACCCACATAGAATCTCACAGCAGGGATTCATGAGAATTTCCCATATTTAGAATCCAATCTACATAGTTGGTTAGAGAGCAACAAGGTCTTACCTAGCATCCATTCTTGATACTGATTTATGGGGCTTAGCCAGGACTGGAAAGCCTAGGTAGACAGAACTGTCTACCTTTAACAATGTATTTGAGTGGATGGGTCCATTTATTGTTTGCTACATTTTCTTTTGTTAGTGCACAGCATTACTATTGTTTTCTGGGGGTTTATCTTCATTGAATTGACCAGTGCATAACTAATGAACGAATTGATCAATTGCTGTAACCCCCTTTATGCACAATGTATTATAATGTGTGGTTAAATGGCTTACCGATGAAGTCATGCTAGAATATTATTGGAAAATAAGACAGAATCCACAATTATTCTTGTGTTAGGCATTACGGTGTAGAAGAGCTGGGAATTGTAAATCCATGCCACGCTAATATATCCCTGACAATGGGACTGAAAGAGGGCAATCGGAAGACTAAAGCAATCGATACACAATGGGAACAAGGGGTTTGTTGAAATGGGGGATTTAATCCCATTCCCAGCTCACACATCCTTGATGAGAGGAGCTAAAAACTCTGTTGGTCTTCATTATTGTTAGGGTATTTACTGGGCATGAACCTAGGTTCAGGAAGCAATGGAACGCTTTACATTCATAGGGGGAAGACTACAGTGAAGGCAGCAAGAAACAGGGAGTGGGGAGCTATCAACAGGGGAGGGGGAGGATGGACAATTTGACAGCATGGGGTCTGCAAGCAACCAGGGGAGGAAAGAGTGTGGGGCAGCTCATCCAGTCTCAGGTAGGGTGGGGATCTTAAGGTGTGGACCTAGGTGTTAGGGAGGAGCCATTGCTTGAAGAGCAATTTCTATATTTCTATTCTTCCTACCCTATCAGTGGCCAGCCCAGGAAGTAGGGTAGGAATTCCTGTCTTTTCCTATACTGTCTCTGGGCCACTATCTGAATATAGATTGTGACTAGATGCAATAGTAAGAGGCATGGTAACTGAGCTGCAGTCATGAGCCTTTGTTGGGTGAAGTGGTGTATCAGCGCTATTGTGTGGGGCATAACTAAGAGTGGCACAGACTTCCTCATAACTGACATTTTTCCCTTTTCACAAGGGTAGGAAAAGAGTCTTACCCTTATGAGAAGGGAAACATGTCAGTTGAAGCAAGTGCCACTCTCTCCTAAAGAGAGTCCAGCTTTTTTTATGTACAAATAATGTTCCAAAGACTTGTACGTTTCTGGGTCAATGGCACCATTCTTCATGAGGTAACTTCACAAAGCAATTTCCCGAGGAAGGCACATTTCATCTTGATTAGATCTAAGAGCAGCTCAAGAGTCCCTCGAATCAAAATTCTATCAAGGACAATGGAATGCATTTTTTGCCTGGTACGTAGAGGCTATCAAATTATACTCTGAATCAAAGATCATAGCCCTAAAAGATGCCCAAGGGAAACATCAAGAACAGCTGAAGGAGATAAAAGCAGAAGAAGCTAATATAAAATCGAAAAATGCTATAATCCCATGAGTACCATGACCGAAAGAATCTCCAGAGGACATCCTTGATTCGTATAATCCTACCTGATCAGGTAGTCGATCAATCTCAAGTAGTAGTATGTTCTCCACAATCTGTGTCAGGTGGACAGATCCAAATACAGATCCCAGATTCATCTCTACGTTCACACCTGCAGACAGCCAGTCCATCGCTAGACAATCACTGGAAGGCTATACTTCACAATCGCTTTTCACTATTGATGCAGTACGTGATAGATGACTGATCTATCCTCTTCTTGGGACTTGACCTACCGCAAGTACTTCAACTTGTGAAGGCTTCCTATCACTCCACATGCTGATGCCACGGCATACCCCTTAAGACAGTTTTCCCATCAGGAAATATGATAGTGTCTATGCATGCACCATGGAGATCAACAGATTTGTTTAATAATGTCAAGAAGTTTCGTAAAATATGCGAGCATCCTGTTAAGTTTCAAGAAGAATTGCAAGTAACTAAACTGTAACAATCCTACTTGTGTTGATCTTAACCAGTTGTGACGAACAGCCATTCATCCAGATACATTAACTTTATTTTTCGACAGATAAAAAATTGGCCATTGCAATATTTCACAAGTGCTTATCTAAACGATTTTACTGATATTGTTCTCCATACCACTGTAGAAATCTGCCAAAGATGGACTGGACAAAACTATAAACAAAACAAAGGGTGAAAATCCAGCTAAATATCTGAAGAGACATAAACAAGGTCGTGATCAGCAGCCGGGGAAACCCAATGCAGCAGGGACTACAGTGCTTTGCCAGGTGCAGAGCTTCCACAACAGAGTGAATCCAGAGGATCTGTTGCAATCCAGAAGGTTTGGTTACACCAACAGCTACTGAGGGAAAAGTTAGAAGCGGTCTCATAGCATGAAGCGATTGCGTAAAGTGCTCTGTCAGGTGCACCGTTACCGCAGTCAGCGTGGAAGCAGCAATGAAGAACGATTACCTAAGAGGTTATTCCCTCTTGCAAAGTACGTTGCTTTTGCTTCATTCTAATGTAATAGGATAATGAAGGCCTTCCATTAAAATCTACAATGTTGTCCATCTATGCATGGTTTCATGGATGACACGGCCACCAGTGTGGAAGAGGAAAGTTATCCGGGTGAAGGAGGGAAAGTTATGCCATTCTCGACAAAAATAACAAGTTGCTTTCTGGTCCTAAACACTAGATTGCAGGGGTCAGATAAAAAATTATCAAGTAAAGTAGAGACAGCTCATTTAAGAACCACCATAGTTTTTTCTAAGTTACCAGTCAGTAGGTCTAAGGCAAAAATGTATTTTGATGAGTCCCCTAATCGTGTTTATGCAGTAGTCTGGAAACAGAAGCAGCTGATGGGCTCGGCCATTCACTGGAAAAAAGACCCATATTTTATGTCTGCTCTCCAGAGCAGCCTACTGTTGGTCTTCATCCCCCTACAAGTTATAGACATTAAAATATTTAAATAGAATTTCCACTATCACACCATGGTTGGAATCTGCACAGTGCTTACTAAAATTGCCTTCAGTCCATTGCGGTGCTAAACCCAGTCTTCAATCCTCTGACGAGAGTTTATGATAATGTTGGGCTTAAGCTAAAGGGTCTTTCATGTTTGTTGAAAAAATATAAAAAATGGAGTTACTTGAGTAGAGCTCCAAATGGAGCGCCTAGACCCAGAGACCACTACATCTGTTGAAATGGGGGATTTAATCCCATTCCCAGCTCACGCATCCTTGATGAAAAGAAATAGTGGGGGATAAAATTGTTCCTCCCAATCCCCAGTCTAAAAACAAAGTTGTGCATAAAACAAAGTTCCAAGACAGAATGGTTATTGATTTGGATACATGCTCTTGTGAAGCTGATGTTCCAATAGAGTCATCCTTAAAGCTGAAGGTTGAGTACTTGGCAGGTTTTCCCAGTTCCAAATATTCTGGACCAATGGGCCTCATTATGACCCTGGCACTAAGTGGTTAACGGCGCCGTAAAAGGCTGCGGCGCCGTTAACCACTTAGTGCCTTACTACAAGGTCCCTTTGCGGGACCCAACCTTAACGGCTGGTCTTGACCAGCCGTTAAAGTAGGGACCCGCAAAGTGACCTTGCAAGCAATTACGGTACCGCAATTTGCGGTACCGCAATTGCCGCCTTCCCCATTCCCATTGGGCCCTATGGGGCAAAAATGGGAATGGGGAAAGGCCATGGGGAAATGGGGAAATACCGCCCCGCCAACCTTGGAATGGGGCGGTATTTCCCCATTTCACCATGGCAGACTTGTTACAACACCGGCACCAACCATGGTGCTAATAGCGCCATGGTTTAGCGCCGGTGTTGTAATGAGGGCCGATGTCTAGTAGTTGACCAAAAAAACAAACACAACTGAGCTCAGTAACAATAGAATTTTCAAAACATTTTTGCAAGCCCTAAATATTGAGTGCAATACCATCATGGTTCTTCTGGAATGAGCAAAGGAAAAACTGAATAGAACAATGAAATCCTGTGTATCACTGGGGAAGGCATCAAAAACTGCAAAATGGAAAAAGTCAAAAAGTAAAGACCAAGTAAAACATAAAGCAACCAATGGACTCTTGCCATACCTCAACCTTGAGAACCCAAGTGCAGCCCAAGATATTGCTCTGTGTAATTCATAGTTAGGGATAGAATCAGGCCTTTGTGAATAGGGCTTAGAATTAAATGTTGATCTTGACCAGACCAATCAAAGAGTAAATGGATCTTCAGAACATAGTGATGAATGCGACATATCTATAATGCAAAATGACTCCATATTGTCCATGGTGAGGTCTAATTTTACTCATCCAAAATTGGAACAAGCCCCACAACCTCAACGGATTTTGAGCCAATCAGTTGTGCAGTTTTGTAACAAAAAGGAGGTTCTTCCAACACAGTGCAGTAATACTTCCTCTCTCATGACCTCAAGGAACTGGTTGTTGTGCATGATATCTTTAGAGTCTCTGATATTGTTACCTTACATCTCTGGACAATGTTTGTATTATTTGAAAGGATTCCCACATTCCAACTTTTAATATACAAGGATGTTGATCAAGTTGAGTTTCCTACTAATATTATAACTGCTTTGGTTGTTCTGCACATGAATTCAAGGGCTATATTTAATATGGTCCTTGCTCAGGTAGAAGCATGTTTACAATTAGGCTATGATGTATTCAACTATTTTTCACCTCAATTGATCTTCATGTAAGATGAGTCCATACAATCCCTTTAGTGTGCTGCAAACAACCTCTGCCTCAACGCCAGTAAGACTGAAAATATTCTCAGTTGGGACACCTGCTCCTGCTTTCCCACTTTCACTCTGGCTGGCCTCCCTGGGCCCTGTGCCCACACCCATCTGTGAGGTTAAAATCCTCAGGGTTATCTTCGAATTCACTCACTCCTTCTCCTCTCACATTTCGGACATCTCTAAAAAGTTTAAGTGTCAGCTACACCTCTTCCGGGGTACTTTACTTTTTCTCACTTTCCCCCAGTGGCTCACTTTCTCCAGAGCCCTGGTTCTCTCTAGGCTGGACTACTGCAACATCCTCTTCCTCAACCTCCCTGCTTCTGCTCTGCACCCTTTACAACTCATCCAGAACAGAACTGCAAGACTTATCCTTGACCTCAAGCCCAGGGACCGCATCTCTATAGTGCTGAAATCCCCCCACTGGTTCCCTGTGGCTGCAAGGATCAAGTCCAAGACCATCTGCATTATCCACTAGTCCTTCTGGGGCCTGGGACCTACCTATTTGCATTGATGCCTAACAAAATACTGTCCCTCCCGAGCCCTACGCTCATCTACATCCAACCTTCTGTGAGTGAGCCGGCTCTCCAAGCAGATATTTGGAGGGAGATCTTTATCCTCAGCAGGGGCCTGCCTCTGGATCAGCCTCCCGCCCGCTCTGCGTCTTGATCCTGATCTCCTTAAATTCTAGAATCTCCTCAAGACTTTCCTCTTCTCCTCCTCCTTCTCTCTCCCTCTACCCTGCTAACCTATCTCTCTTCTTTCCCTCTCTCCCTGCTGAATGGCCGCCTGGTGTACCTCTGAGTCTCACAGGTGTCGGCAGCCCTGCCAGTGGTCTCGCACTCCCCTCCGGGCCCTGCACTCGCCTCATCACCACTGCACCTGAGCAATGACCCAAGATAGGGGCTCTCTCTGCACTTACCCCAGTCTCAACCGACTGGGTGCACTTGTAACCCTTCCAACCCAAGGACATGTCCCCCCTCCATGTCTCCCTCCCCTGTAACCATCTGTGCACTTGCACGATCCAAATGCATCTGCATGAAGATCGTCTGACTGTTCCACCCCCGTCTTCACTCCTTAATTGCACTTGGAAAACTGCAGAATCGTCGTCAGACCTATTTGCGGTTGTCTCAACTGGTAATTGTATTATATGCACTTACTCTGCCTAGGCAGACTATTATTGTTTCAGAATTTCAAGGACTCTGAACGACTGTTGTGTTTTCCCCATGCTCCCACCTTCCTTCAGCGCTTTGAAACACTTGCCTGAGTATAGGCGTTATACAAATAAACATTACCGTACCATACCATTTGCATAACAACACGAGTGATAGCTTCAAACAAATAAAATAAACAAATAAAATGTACTGTAAGCTACTAGAATTCCAGAAAGGTCCTTTTAACCGACCTACTACCAGAAACCAGAGAAATAGATTTGTTTTGTATACCTGGTTTACTTATGAAACCTGACACTAACTTGGGGGAATCACAGCACCGTTAAAAAAGGAATTAGCCTTATCTCTTGGAATTCCAGGGGTCATTCACGTCTCTTAAACAATGGCATGTTCTTTCTTGTTCTAAGCAAATTTTATTTGATTATGCCCCAAGAGCTTGGGATAATGAAAGTATCTTGTTTAGATGCCTTTTCCATATTCGTAAAGGAGGCCTAAAAGAACCTTCAATTTGTTGATGTGCCAGTGGGATTTGGCCTCAAAAAGTGCACTGCTATTTAGCCTATCTTGGGAAGGGAAATGGTATATCAGCGATCTTTTGCCTGTGAGAACCTGTTGGCACCCCAAGAGAACCAACGATAGGATCTCTGATAGAAGTGATGCAATATTCTTTCTAATGCTATTCTAAAACAAATTCTAAATGGTTCATACTTGGAGGTGAACACAACTGTATGTGACCAGATCTCCTTGATGTGGTTTTCCTGGAGATCACAATCCAGCTGCAATGAACACAAGAGGTCCTGTGATGAGAAATAAATGGAATCAAAAATCGATTCTTTTCACTCCTACCATATGTTTGTGCTTAACGTCAATGTAAATAAAGATATTATAGAAAAGCATTGGTGTAATTATACTATTGACCTTCCCTATGGGTCCACGTAAATATGTGATCATTGTCAGTCATTTGAGATCACCTTTACCGAGTTAAGTTATCACGTTTGAAAGGCTTGGCGTTTATTTTTTTTAAACTCCTGATCTAAGTATGGATTTTGGGCTAAAGGATTTGGAATTAAACAGTTCAGGTGGTGACACCACATAACGTGGAGCGATTAATAAGTCTGTACAAGCCAGCCTGCGGTCTAGTTAGTGGTCGTATACATTTTCCTCGATAGCTCCTGATAATTACAATGACCTCAGAGGCCAAGCATTTCAAATGTTTACTCCAAGTACAAAGCCTTGGAATATAACTAGGTCTAACCATGGGCATGTTTTAGACAAGGCAGTGGCCCTTCAAAAAAGGGCATCATTACAAGTTCTGCGGCAGCCTTGCCGGTAAAACCCACAGGCTGCAGCCAAACTTGTGAATTATTCCAGCACCTGGCAATGGGGAAATATAGGGGCATTACAGCCCTGGCGGACCCTGTATTTCCCCATTGCCGGGTGCCAGTAATAATTAGGGCTCAATGGGAATGGGGAGGCCGGATGCACCGGCACCATTCATGAATGGTGCCGGTGCATCCGACATGGTCTACTCGCAGGTGCCTTTCCGCCCGGCAGGTCATTCCTGGCGGGCTGGAAGGCACTCACGAGCAGAACTCGTAGTTTGCCGGTCCGGTAACAACGGTACCGGCAAGCTTACCGGTACTGTTGTTACCGGACTGGCAAACTTGTAATGAGGCCCAATATCAAGCAGCATTAATGTAGATAATAACAAATAGTGCTGGGTCTCTTGATGCTTATTCCAAGTCAATACGTAAGTTAAAACAAAATTATAAAAATTGGCTGGAATGGAGAAAATATGACCTCATTATTAGTGATGGCCAGTCTACGTTGGACCAAATTTGCAATAAACAATTGGGAACTTTCTGGCAATGCTTAAATGACTCAAGAGTGAGTCAGAATTCTTATCAAACCGACCCTATCTGTGAACCTAGCTGGGTTAACTATTACACAAAATTATATGGTGTAATAAAACTTAAACCTCCAGAACAGCAGGTCCCGATGGATTGTCAAACTTAATTCTTGAAGGGAACCCAACATGTTGGCTAAACTATTTAACAAAATAATGAATAAATATGTACTTCCTGCCACCTGCCACAGATGCTATATTGTACCAATCTATAAAAAGGAGACAAGCTAAAGACAAGAAATGATTGCCCAATTGCTCTTCTGGACTGTAGTAGCAAAGTATTAGCATGTATGCTCCTACCTAACCTGGGACATCAAGCTCTTAACTCAGGTAGGACCTTCCTAAATGGTCACGGTATGAAACTTAATAATTTTGTTTTAAAGCTCTTACAAAAGGGAGGATTTGGTCTAAACTATGACAATTGGTTATACAAGAAGGCCTGTTGAAGCTTCTAATTTTGTTGTACTCAAAAACAAAAATCCAAATTAGACTTAAGGCAAATGCGACCCATGAAAGAAAGCGAGAGGTACCTTTAGTGGGCTGAGAAAAGTATGTGTCCTGGCCCCATGTTTATTTAATTTATATTTGACTGATTTGAAATAGGTTCTTGAGAAGTTACATTAATTTCCCCCTAAATTGGGTCATATACATCTTGGTAAGCTAGCTTTTGCAGACAACATCATATTGTTTGATTCCAAACCTTATACTACAAAAAATGTCTGCTAATGGCACAGATGAGAAGGATAAGAGGAAAGTATTGTTGACTTTACATAATCCCCTTTATTAAATCCTGTAGATCCAAAGTGGTGAAATATTTGGTTCCCAGAGAATATTCCATCTATGATGACTTGCATCTAATATGAACAGCTGAAAATATGGATACCTTAAATTAATTTACTGAAGAATGCAAGCGATTGCTGGTATACATGGGTAGTTCCAAGGAAAACTTAATTGGAAACCAAGATAGATTGAAAAACTATAATTGGTATCACACTAAGAGGCAAATTGAAGAATACAAACTATTTAAGATTCCTTGAAGAGGGGGGTCTTGAGTTCTTTCTGAATTGTAGGAGCTTGAATTGTAGGAGAGTGGGGGCTATGGTGAGGGGGGATAGCTCAGGCATCATGCGTTTGTCTTGGAAGCAAGACAATGCAAAGCAACACAAATTCGACTCCCACACTTAGAAACCAATCTCTGGTGTTAAGCGAGTTATAAAAGAACAATTATAATTATAATTTAACACGTACACAGCTTTAAATTATAAATGTGGAACACTACACAAATACGTGTGTGTTTTCCCAAATAGGCTTTATTGAAATATTTGTATCTGTTTTTCGGTTAAATTAGCTTGCCACTTTTGAAGGTGTGGGCCCACGTTGATGGATTCCAGGAGAATTAAGAGTGTGGAGGTTGTGTAAAGCCCCTAATGAATGGGAGAGTTGGAAACATTTGGTTGCGGGATAATCAGCAACCTGAGTTTTGGGAACTGAGTTATTTTCTAAATTTATATATAGGACATCTGAGATATTCCTGAAATCGCATAAAATATGGCCAACAAACATGTTTAGTCATAACTCTAATTGCAGGAGATACAGGAGCCCCTGTTATTATTATTATTAGTATTATAATTATGATATTTATTGAGCACAGACCTAGCTTTGAGAAGCAACAGAGCGCTTTACAGAGGTATGCAACAGTACAGATACATAACAGAGTGCTTTTCAGAGGTAACAACAGAACAGATGTACAGCGGGTGGTGGGATACAGAGGGGCACAGAGGAGGGGTACAGCTGTACTATGTGGCAGGGTGGAGAGGGGTGGGTGACGCCCTGTGAGTATGGTGGCATGAGGGGTGATGTGATGGCCTAGGGGCAGAGAGATTCCTTGAAAAGGGGGGTCTTGGGTTCTTTTCTGAATTGTAGGAGTTTCTCCACAAGGTAGCTAGGTGACTGGAGGGTGACTACCTTATAGATGATGAAGCAAGACTTGAAGGTGATTTTTGCATGCAGTGGGAGCCAGTGAAGGGCGATGATGGCCAGGGTGATGTGGTTGTATCTGCGTAGACAATTGATGAGGCGTGCAGCAGCTTGTAGGACAATTCTCAGGGGCACAGGGGAGGACGACGGGAGGCCTTCGAGGAGTACATTGCCCCCATTCAGGTGGGATAGGACCAGTGCTTGAACAGTGGATCTAAAGCTGTCCAGAGGGAGGAAGGGCTTGACTTTTGGCAGGAGTAAGAGCTGATACCAAGCTGTCTGACCAGTCCTTTGGGATTAACACTTGGCAATCGCAACACAATGCAATACAATACAATCAGATTTATTCTAAAACTGTATGGTTTCCTTGGAGAAAGACCCCCTAATGGAAACAACGTGGTTAATGAATGTGACAAGATTTAAAGTAATGATATATTGCTATATACTAAGAGTTTGTTGGTAGGAAATGTATCAATGAATTTCATGGATTTTATAAATGTGTACTATTTTTGATGTAATACATGCTTGATGAATTGTAATATTTGTATTGTTCAATGTGAAAGGTTGAAATTAACCACATCATAATAAAAACAAAAAAAGAAACGGCTTTGCAAGTCGTGGTCTCTGCATTCATAATCTGGCTGCAGCCTAAAAATGCAGAGAGAGTTAAAGGAGTACATATTTGTTGGGAAGGCAAGAGTTGAACCCAGGTGTTGTTAACTGTGTGTCATTTTCATGAAAATGCAGTGACAGGAAGAGACTACAGAGGCTAGACAAAGGCCCTGCATATCCAGCAGCTACAGCGTATCCAAGGAAAGGCAAGACACCGGGCAGGGAGCAACCCCTGGAAAAGAGGGAAGATTAGAGGAATAGGAATTCCCGACAATGTGGGAAAAAAGTGAGTTCCAGATAAATAGACGTTGAACTTGTACAATGACCAGTGTAATCATTGCAAGTATTTTGGGCCCTGGAAATCTGAATTCCCAAATTGATTGGCTCAACAGACAGCTTGACTGCCACAGCTTCCTCCTCCTTTTTCACAATCCTTTCCACCAACTCCATGACCTGTCTTGCTCAATACACAGCGGGAACAAGTATTATCTTTGGACCACTGATTGTGCTTGACCCTTCTGCTCCTTACGTTAAATTTGCTGTTAGCGGAAAAGATATATGATGTCTGGTAGATACTGGAATGTCCCGCTCAACTCTGAGATCCTGTGGCTTTCTGCATGAAAATCGTTCAGATAAAGAGGTAAATACAGTGGTATTGGAAGACAGCCAATACCCCACCTGGTCTTGGTCCTGTAGAAATGATCGATGACCTATGACTGTCGCCTTGGTATCTGTAGAAATGATCGAATTTAAAATCACGAATGGAGAAATAATAGCATTATTAAAAAAAAATTGGTAATTTCTCAATTTGATCATTTCATAGTAATCCGTCTCCTTGAGTCCTATTTCTAAAAATCAAGCCTTTTTACTTTTTCACTTAACTCTATTATGCCTGTGAATTTATTAAGGCTGGATCTACTGTGTTAAATGGGCTGAACTTTATATTTTTCTCCTGATGGTATTTATTTGGAAGATCCCATACTTAGGGTATTGCAACAGTCTGCAAACCATACGTTGGGCGAACCTTAAAAAACTGAAAGTCAAAAACGTAGACAACTAAATGTGTTGTTCAACAGTAGATAAAGCCTCTTGCCATGTACATTGTCTGAAAACACCCCATGCTTGAGGTGAACATACATGCAATGTTCTCAATGCGAGACCAGCAATGCAGTAAGAATTAATGTTAACCAGCTACCATAAGAGACAAAAAATATACATAGTCAAAACGATCTATTATGTCAATTAAGCATAGTCTCAACACATGCAACTGTGTGTCTACATATAATTAAGTACCCACCTTTAGTGAGCAGCCCTTCGGCATATCAGTGCAAGCCGGGTCCTCTGCCGTGGTTTGCAAGGAGTACCTTAAAACGCCATGTGAAAACGGAAGTTTCTCAGTTAGCCCATTCGCCATATTGAAGTGAACCCCAATGGATTGTATCTTTACTATGTTAAACCCACGATGTCTCGCACTAGGCTATGGTGGCTTATAGAAAGCCAATATACTCTACTCACATGTATTAACTAAAGAATACGAGGGTTAAAACCCTGAAACGCCCGTGCACACTGGTAGTTACTTACTCGTACATTACTCTGCATCATCTATCTAAACCAATACATTTTACCATGGGTTATAAGAAACTCATATATATATTGGGCCCAAAACTGGCTCAAATGTTTCCTACAAGTCAGCCTCACTAATCGTTAGTATTGCGCACGGAACGCACACCGTAGCAGCCGAATAGTTGATATTAGCATAATCTAATGTATCAACATATATACATTCTATTTGTTACATGCACTATTGCATGACCCACTGGTAATGAGATGCAATTCTTGTAATAAGTTGGTAACAAGACGTGGAGGTTATACAGGAGTACAAAGTACTTCATTCTCATTCGAAAAATCATCTAATAACCAATGAAATGAGTACGTCTCTGCATTCTTCCAATTTACAAAAAAACGGCAAACTCACTGTATCGAGACCCTGACATACAATCCTATATTTGCAAATTAATCATGATTCTAATTGTCTCAGTTTGAATTCACGATTACATCCTCTTCATGGCAGGCTCAAACCTGCATGAGACCAACAAAGCAGAGATCTTTCGTGTTGTCTAATTGATGTTTATGGTGCCAATGAGTCACGAGTGGATACTTGGAATCATGACTGGAGATAGTGCTCAGATGTTCTCCGATCCTTACTTTCAGGGCACGGATAGTACTACCAATATAGTATGAGACACAAACACAAAACATCTGAATCTTATGTGTGCCAAATCTCCCAAATTTAACAGCGTCTGTTTCCAAAGCAAATGGACACATGACACCGGACTCACATTTATGGAAGCCCCCTTTGTGTCTTTTTAGCAACCAATCAGTGTTTCTCTCATGAAGGAGGGACACAGAAGGTTCCTAAGTGTAGGAACCTTACCGCAAATGATGCTTGGAGTAGTATGAATATATTTCGTCAGATCTTCGTCTAACCGTAATATATGCCAATGTTTTTGTGAAATACCAAAAACATGATGGCTGTCCACATTGTAACGAGTAATTAATCTGAGTGGTTTAGAGATACTTTCTCTTTGGTACCAGCAAGGTAGCTCTCTCCATCTGCCTGACTTGACTCACTGCTTGATTAAGTAAGAGTGGTGAATAACCGCTGGCCAAAAATCTGGACCGAATGTGATCACATTCTGAACAAAAATCTTGTGTGTCACTACAATTCCACTTGGCCCTCACAAATTCCCCTTTCGCGATGTTAGAGATTACAGTTTTCCTATGCCAACATTTGGCATGAAGCACTGAATTCACAGATGTAACTTTCCGGAAAGTGTGAGTCAAATACCCCGTCGGGGTTATGCTAATCTTCAGAGCTAAGAAGTCAATGTTAGATCTGCTAGATGTGTAGGTGAACGATATTGCCCAATTGTTGGAATGGAGATATGCAACAAAAGCAGACCGTTCAAGTTCTGTATCTTTCCAAATCAATAAAACATCATCGATATATTAGTTTATTGATTTGGACTACAAACTGTTTGAAAAAGACCCTTTCAAATTTCCTGGTGGTATTGGTTGCCTTAATTGTTGGTGCATTTAACACTAATTGTCATTCTTCCAGGGCCCTGATGCTCATCCTTGGTTAGAACGTAAGGGCAGATTCCTGTATGCTACCTGGTAATATTATTGCATCAGAACATGTCAGACTGCTGGTCTGTGCACCCCTTCCACATGACATGAACTCTGAATTTCCTGGGACGTTATGCCATTTTAAATGGAGTAACATTTGTAGTGACTTGAGGCTAGTTTCAAGAACATATGATCCACAGCCTTGTTCTAGTCATTATTCGCAATTGGTTTTTTCAAGTGTTTTCACGACTCTGTATTTCTGCCTCTTTGTGGCGCTGTCTGCCGGCACGCTGGTCATTGTCAACCAGCCACAGACATTATCCTGAGTCCTCATTTAGTCATGGCAGAAATCGGTATTTTCAGAAACAAGGACTACAACACCCATAATGCAGGAAACCTAGAAAACGTGGCAGCCTAATATGGAAACTCTCTTGGAATTGCACATACACAGGTTCCTTCAAGAACAAAAGAAGAAAAACTTTTCAGTGGACTGCAACACTCAAAATGCCACAGCAATTACTGTGCTTTGTTTCTGACCAAAAACACCTGGGGTTTGCCAGCACTGCATCCTCTCCCCGACCCCAACCATAGAGATCCACCCGGGCTTTCCGCCCTACTAGAACTGCTTATAAGCTGCTACGGCCTACAAATCCTGATTGTGCATTGAGCTCTGAATGTCATGCAGCTGGGACCCATTTGGAATCTCTCTGCTTTGTTGACCATTCTGCTTGTTCTTTGCCAGTTCCTTATCATTGCTCCTGTGTGGCCTTGGTCCAGTTTCCACAGCCCTGCTTCTGGCTCAGTCCTTTCCCTTCTGATTGCTGCCATTGTGTTTTCCCCTTTTCTTTGTTCTGATTTACTGCAGCTTCCAGCCCCAGCTAATTGTGCTGTGTCACTGCAACTTCCAGCCCCAGCTAATTGTGCTGTGTCACTGCAGTTTCCAGCCCCAGCTAATTGCACTGCTTCCCTTCATTCTCCTTGCCTACTCCCAGCTCTGCTGTTCTCCTGCTCTCTCCTGCTCTCTCAATTCTCTATAGTCTTAAGCTTTGCTCCATTTAGTCATATGTTTTTCTCTTGCTCCTGTTTGTATATTTCACTTAGTTCTAGTCCTGAGTGCCATGCCCCTGCTTTCTACAGCTTGTGTGCTTCCAGTCCAATTTTACAGCTGGCTTCAGTTAACTTGTTCCAGTCCCTTGCCAGAGTTATCTTTTTATATTCTCAAGCTACTGTTACTTTGTTCTAGTACATTGCTACAATTTCCTGCATGCCTAGTTCCTGTTCTGAATTTGTGTTTCCCCTTTTTGGCTTTTAGTGTCTGCCAAGCGTCCTTTGGTGCCCTCAACTGTGCCTCTGTGCATTGTTCAGTACAGAGAACGGCTCCTCTACCTAGTAGGCAATCTCTACCCATTCTTTTGTCTCTTTTTACCCATGGTCTGTAGTATATTTCATGTACGGTGGGTCACTGCTGTTCCCACAGAAGGCATCCACTGTAGGTTCCGGCTGGACCCACATAGACTTGCTTCATGTATGTTCGCTCCTTTTTTGTACCATAGGGTCCAGACATAGAAGCCACTCTTGCTGCCCCTTCCCCATGGGCTGTCACAGTGGCAATCTGTTAGAGGAACTTGCAGGCAGTGAGCTTCCCTTACATCTGTGGAAGTCTTACGTCTTTCCTGTGTAGACCCCAGTTGGATTTCACATTGTTTGCCAGTATATGGTTCCCATCCCTACTTGTTCACCAATGCAGCTTACCTTCTCTTCCTGTTCCATTGTTCTTATTTACCTTGGTTGTCTTTCCTTCTTGTTCGCCCTCCTGCTGTATGTGCTTGCCTGTCCCCTTACATTAGCAGCTCTCAAGTCTGTGCAAATCCTGTCAGGTGTGACAATTTTTCCACTTCCCGATCTGCTCCGCGAGAGACATGCAGCTAACTGATTATCATCACCTGCAGGAAGTAAGCCTTCTTTGCTCTACTAACCATGTTTCCCTATTTATGTGCAAAATCACTTGTAAATACTATGTTTACAATTAACAAGATCACTCTCAATGCTGTATCCTTCTCTTTTGTTAAGGGATTTTCCTTCATTGAATCCATTTATCCAACTTAGCACAGAGCTTGTTTAATTTGTGGAGGTGCAGCCTAAAGCTGGCTTCCAATGCAAAAAATACATTTGAGCATATGATATGATATGATATGGCATTTATAACGCCCCTATACACAAGTGTTTCAAGGCGCAACGAGGCAAGGGAGGGGGACAGAGGGAAGACAGAGACAACAATCTTACTAGGCCATGCTGATGAATTTACTTCAGTGCTGTTTGAGGAATATTAAGGCTTAACTGTGTTCAAGGGGAACATCGGTGTGGGTCATCCCATGTAGACTCAAGACTGACATTGAGTGACTGGCTCGCCAGGGTCAGCTTTGTGTTAATTCGAGAAGACTGCAATCGTCCCATGTGAGGTCATGAAATCTTCCATTTATAGCATTGAGATCAATGTGCTAGGCCAGTACTATAAAGTTGTCTGTGTTTATCCTGCAGTACTGCTATTGAAGATTTGATGAACCAAACTCGGCTGAAAACAAGTCCTATGTCCATTTTCCGGTACAGAAGGAAGTATTTGCCGCTGTCCGGAGATGTGTTTTCTTCTTTCACACAGGAGAGTATTGGGCACCTTTATGATTAGGTGGTATTGAGTCGAATTCATTTCTGCACTGACTCGAACAATTTGCTGCAACAGAGAAAGTATATTTTGTTCTGTCAGAAGGAGAATTTGGGAGTCTCATGTAGTACTTTCAGGAAGGGGTGCTTCTATGAAGGAGTATGCGTCATAGCACGTGTATGCGTTCAGTGGTTCATCTCTGTGACCCTGATACTTTACCTGACACCCTGGGATGCCTGCCCGCATGCCCCTTAGCATGGTGTGACAGGCTGGTGTTTCCAGCACTGATTTACAGCATACGAGTAGCACAGACTAACTGGCATGCCCATGCTTCCTCACTCTCACCTTCAGAGCCGCCCTTTAACTGATCCTTTTGCCTCGCATGGCTCTTATTAAACCCCCTCTGTCAAATGGGGACTGCTGTGACACCAAGCTGGGGCGGCTGGGGCTGAGGACAGTGTGTCAGCTCTCTCACGCAATTATACCTGGTCTTTCTTGTACTCTCACACCCTCACTCTCTCTCCCACTCTCTCTCTCACACTTTTGTGCCCTAGCACTTTTTGCACCCTTGCCCAGACCCCTTCTCTCACTCCCTTACTCCATTCGGAGCCACAGACCTGTAGAGTGTGACATTCAATAGTTTTGCAGATTTTAAAAACAAGCATTGTCATGTTAAACATACTAAAGACTTGTTTGTTTGTTTCTTTATAATGCGCTCCACACCCAAGGGGTTCTGGGCGCAGTTGCAAGGATATGCAGTTTCTTGGTTACACAAATGGAAGTACAGTAATGTAAATGTTACAAAAATATCATATTTACACAAAAGGGAAAATACAGTACTATACAGGTTAGAGTTCCAGAGCATTCTACATTGTCTAAACAACAGTTTCATAGATACAAAGTGTAGGAATGCAGTGAGGGGGACCTAAGTGAAGGTGTCTACTATGGTGAGTCTTTGGAGATGAGCCAGAGTTCGGTTTCTTTCCCGAATTTATAGAAAGACTGGTCAGTTCTTAAGGTGGTAGATAGTGAGTTCCAAAGTTGAGCAGCCATTACAGGGAAGGCGCTGCCCCCTGCTTTTTCAGGTTTGTACCTGGGCACTTTTAGGAAGCCAGAGTTTGTAGATCTGCTGTGTCGGGTGGTGTCATTTTTGGAGAATCTTTCAGCAAGGTAGGGAGGGGCTGAGTTACTGAGACATTTGTAGGTTAGGGAAGCTGATTTTTAAGCACTACAAACACTGCCAATAACGGAAGTCCTTTTACTGTCTGTAACACTGATGTTGCATCTTTAAACACTACATTTACGACATTAGTGCAACTTTGCTAAGTGTGTAAGGGCCAGGTTGCTACAACATTCATTTCTATAAACATACAATGCAATGAACAACTGCAAACGCCGAAACTCTTGGCTTTGTCAGTGCTAGATTTTACGCGGCATGACCATGTAAGAGTCCCACCGCGTGAGGTCTAAATCCCGGCAAGGTCACCTCAGCCTTGCAAGTCTTGCGAAACAGATGCAATGAGCTCCATCCGCGCCGAGGGTAATGACATGTGGAACCCTTTCGTAAAGTGATTTCACATCCTAAAAAGGATATACAGTGCTATGGAAGTCCAAATAATTATTATTATTACTGTAAAGTCTGGCACATCTCTCTGGCCAATTAATCAAACCTCTGCCTAAAATGATTTAGTGTAGATCGCTGTTCCTTCAGAAGAAAATAGAATGTGACTATAGGCACTTATGCTAATCCCCTTTTTTGGGAAATCAGCTTTTTCTGTATTGAATCTTGCTTGATTGAATAGCACTGGAACTGCCAGAGCGAATGCTATTATCCGACTACAGTAATTAGGTAAAATATTCCTTGCTACCGTGAGTGTCTGGGCCTTGCCTGCTGCAATAAAGTCAAATGATGAAAGGAATTTTAACTAAAGGGCAGCTACTCAGGTGTGGAGGATCGGGACATGCAGCGGGGCAGCGCGCTGTGGAATTATGCGTTGCAATGAATGGGGATTCATTTTACTTACCGCTCACATTCAGGGCAAACAAGTTGAACTGTAATTCATTCAAGGGGCGTGTGTACACCTCCTGCTAGTAAATGAAGGTCAACATGGCGGCACCTGGTGCTTCACAGAAGGCAATGGGGTGATGCCTTGCCAGGAACTTTTCTCCTTAGAAATTACTTTCGCATTCAGGTTTGGTTTATTCCCACTTCACATGGATTAAGCGAAATATAAATTTCATCCCTTCGGTTTCTTCGTTTCCCTCCCCTAAGACTAATGTGTGATAAAAAGCATAGAAACGCATTACCTCACCTAACAGCTGTAACTGCTCTTGTCCCTGCCAGGACAGACAGATTCAATCCCACCGTATTTATTTAAATGCAAATAATCTAGGCCAAAAATACTGTTTTGCAGGCCCTTATCATACGTTTTAGAGCTCCACCAGCCCCTTCTTAATTCTTTTTCTGAACCGAGGAAGTGCATCTCACCCCTTTGGACGAAAGTGCTGGTATCCTCATGCAGGGGTGTTGCTAAATCTGGAAAAGATCAGGGGCTAAGCTAATGTCGGGACTGTCGGGACTGGGGGCTAGCTAGCCTTTTGGTTGTAGTCCCTAAATTTCTATCCGGGGCTACAACCAAAAGACCCGGGGCTATAGCCCCCTCAGCCCCCTACTAGCAACACCTCTGCACTCATGCTTTGCACTAGGCTGCTGAAATTGGGGAAGCTACTACTGCACGAATATCACTGTGTCTATGGGCCACAATACACATTGGGTGGTGTCATAAATATTTGGCGGTAATTTCGTTGCCACCACTTTTTTGGGCAGTAAGAGAATTACTATCAGAGGTGCAGTGGAGGTGTTCCCTCCAATATATTGCTGGGAGTAACTCTTCCACTTTACCTCCAATTATGGGGGATTCAGTGCAGTGGATCTACCGCTCATTGTTAATCCTCCAAAACACCATGGAGTCCTTTGTAGTGATTAACACCTTTGTTACCATTGAATGTTTTCCATCTAAAAACTTTGCATCTAATGCATTTTTATTCATTTTTTTAATTTTTTTGGGGGGGTGCCCCAACCCCCGTTTTTTACCCTTTATAATGCATCCAAACAAAAATTAATCCTTTACCCCCCAAAAAATGCCTTAGATGTAAAGTTTTTAGATGGAAAAAATTCAATGGAATGGCATTAGATGGAAAGACGAGAAACCACATTTTCAGCGACTGTAGCAGGGTCATGCACATATACAATAAGTAATACACCGGGCTAAAACAGAATGGCACTTACAAAACAAATTTGATTCAAAAAGGAAACTCCAGGAAGTGCATCAGGTGACTCTCAGTCACATAGCGAAATATCATGTCAAAGGGCTGCTTAAAATCGCATGCCCGAGAAAATCCATCAATTCTCTGCCCCGGCAAAAAACAATAAGGGTAACGGATCTCCTTTCTTGAAAAATATATTTCCTTTTGCACTATTGAATTGATCATCGCTTATGATGGATCGGTGGAAAGCCATTGGCTTTTACAGAGTCCTTAAATGAGGCCTATACCCTGGAATATTTAATTGGCTCATTTTTGAGGGCATATGAAATATTATTCCCTGCAAGCGCTCCACACACCCTAGACCATCATTCCGCTATTACAGCTGAAAGAGAATTACTCCAGACAATGATGAGCCACTGTAAGGTGAGTGGCCATCAGCTTCTAAGTGATCAGATGCAATACGTTGCTTCCTTATCTAAAAGTCTCTTCAGAATCTACGTCCTCTTGGAGTAAGGCCAAAGGATCCAGGGGAAGATCTACACTACTTATGCTTTTGATATGTGGCAGAATATCACACAAAAGGATCTGGGTCCTTTAGCACTGCCACTACGTATCTATGAAGGATCCACTAGCGAGGATATATCTCCTGAGGAATGGGAGAGCAGTTGGGTACATCCTATGTACTCTAGAATAGATGTAAGGTACTACTTAAGATACATTTTCTATGTATTTTCTTTCAACTGTGTGCACCTGGAAGACTTTGGCACCTTCTCCCATATATTATCCCAAGGCTCCTTAGATATGGAAACTTGTAAATCACCTCCCAACTTTATATATATATATATATATATATATATATATATATATATATATATATATATATATATATATATATATATAATTACATGGACGAAGTAGCATCCATGTAGTTATGGTTAAGTTGGTGTTTCCATAGGAAGAGCACTTTTTGGGTGGCTTATAACTTCGCTCCCTCTGGACGAATCCTCACCAAACTGTGCAAAAAAAGTATATGGCCCACCCCGAATATTGTTGCAAAGTTTGGAGAGGATTGGTCTAGGGGGGGCAAAGTTATAGGTGGGGTCCCAAAACTTTTGTTTTTTCCTATAGACATAATGGGAAAAAACTTTGCGCACGGCTACAGCCCGAACCGCTGGACGGATTTACACCAAATTTGCGGCAGGAGCGGCGGCTTGGTCCAGAAAGCGTGCTTTTGCAAATTTGGTGTAAATCCGTCCAGTAGTTTTTTAAAAAATGACCAAAATGTAAGGCAAAAAAATTAGTGATATCTGTGTTCGCTTCGCGGACGGACTTCCCTGTTGGCCCATGGGCTTGCGTCATGTCTGCGGACATGCAACGTGTTCGCTAATTGGGTGGTGTGGTGCGTGATGCGCGTCAGATTATCTGTCGCGCCCGCCATCTTGCATTCGCCGCCAACCTCGGACAGCGCGGTGAAACTTGAATTAAAAATTGTATTTAGTGGCATGTGTTGTTGTGTAAGAGTGTTTGGGGGGGTGGGGGAGTATGAGATAGGTTCAATGTTGTATTTTTTTTATGTGCTAGACGCTTTTGTTGTGTTCGATTTGTCTGCGGACAACACGGCTGTTCTGGAATGTTCGTAAATAAACAGAATGGATTCGGTGTCAAGTTGAAAGTGTTCTAAGAACACTTGTGGGGTCTTGGAATGTTAGCAGGGGGTGTCCTGGTGACGTTGTGTGTATTGTTCATTGGCAAGCTGAAAGTGTTCTAAGAATACTCGCGGTGTTTACGTACACAAAGAAAATGGGGGTGTCTTGAGGATGCTGTCCGTATTGTCCTCTGGCAAGTTGAATGTGTTCTAGGACCTTCCTTGTGTCCCAGGACATTAAAATGGTTGCAATGCTTGAATCTATGGGTGTGATATGCTGCCGTGGTTGTGGCCAGGGTATAGAATGTTGGGTGCATGGCCATTTGGCCATGTACCCAACACTCTATGGTCTGGCCTCAACCACCGCTGCATATCACAGTCATATGCCATGCACCCAAGAGTCTATGCCTTGGCTAGAAGTATCGTAGCATATCACAGTCATATGTCATGCACCCAAGAGTCTATGCCCTGGCCACAAGTATAGCAGCATATCACACTCATAGTGGCTAAGAACACTTGTGGGGTGTTGGAATGTTCGCAGGGGGTGTCCTGGAGACGTTGTCTGTATTGTTCGTTGGCAAGCTGAACGTGTTCTAAGAACAGTTGCGGTGTCCTGAAATGTTCGTACACAAAGAAAATGGGGGTGTCCTGAGGACGCTGTCCGTATTGTCCTCTGGCAAGTTGAATGTGTTCTAGGACCTTCCTTGTGTCCGCGGACATTAAAATGGTTGCAATGCTTGAATCTATGGGTGTGACATAGTCATATGCCATGCACCCAAGAGTCTATGCCCTGGCCAGAAGCACCACAGCATATCACACACAGAGTGGCTTATAACTTTGGGTCAAAAACAAATTTATAAGGAACAATGTTATAAGCCAGTATGGCTGTGATATGCTGCAATGGTTGTATTTATGATGTTATACTTACTATTTGGTTTAGTAACGGGAGTCCATGTTTTTCATGTTTATTTCTGTGATAAAAGAAAATAGCATGTTAGTATTAGTATTTTATAAAGAGTTATTACATTGTACAATCAACATTTTTTCTTTTTTTTTTACCCTCATATTTAGTCGATGACAAACGAGAGTACTGTGCAATTTGCTCAGTTTCTGTGTTCGTTGCTAAAATCATTGGGTCTGTGGGAGAAAAAAAATCCATGTTGGATTAAAAAAAAACCTTTTTCTGTTATGCTGCAGTTTATTTGTTTGTTTGTTTTCAGTGTTTACTTGTTGTTTCTGGCTAATGCTTTATACATTGGATTGTTCCAGTTTTTGGGAGCAGTAAGATATTAGGTATTTGTTTGGATATTATACAGTTTTGGAGCAGTTAGATACCAGTAGGCGTATTCTAACTGTTTATTTTTTGACACAATTTCGTTGTATTGATTTATCTGTTTGAATATTTCTAAATTTTGGGACAATTAGATACCAATTGGCGTATTCTAACTGTCTATTTTTTTATTTATTTCAGTAGTCCTAATTTATCTGTTTAGTTGTTGTAGCATCTTTGGGCAGTTAGATAGCTTTTGGAATATTGTGACAGTTTATATTTTTTAACTACAAGTGTACTTATGGTTTAAGTACAGTTTAGTTATCAAATTTTGGTTTTAAGAACATTAAATAAGCATTTGTAAGATTTGCTGGTAATCTCTGCTTTAGAGTAATGGTACTATCATTACATTCAAACCATCCACATTTCTTTTTTATGTATGCAGTGTAGTGTCCTGAGTTGGTTGTGGCTCCTGCGTGGTGGATGATACCTATTGTTGTGAAGGTTTTCCTACCAAATGATATTTGACCATGTGTGAATCCAGTCAGCTTGCAGTTGTTTTTGGTACCATCTGCATTGTAACGTAGAAGCATTAGTATTACATATTTACTATGTGTTTGTATTACTAACGTGGAGCAATTATCTGAATTGCAAGTGGAACATAATCTACCATGGTTTGCATTTTGTACAAGTTGCTGAAATGGAACGGATTCACAATTAGGTATTGATATATACACAAAGCGCTCATTGGGGATTTGTTCTTGTGTCACATTGTTGCAGAGAGTGCATGTATGTTTCCACATGTATGAAATCTGGAAGATTTCATTTATAGGTATGTTTTTGTTTTCCAGTACTTGTAGTAAGTACATTAGAACTTCTTGTGGATCTTCCTGTGAGTTTATAGTGAATTTCAGCATTCCAGCACAGTAGTCCAATTGTTGTCTTATTCCATAAACACTATACGTGTTGTCAGGATTGTTTGCAGCATTTCTGTGAAGTACTAACATTTGCAAACACAATAGGTCTGCACTGTGTAAGTAAATGTTCTCAACAATTGGTGGTAATTGAAATAGAATATTCATTGCTACATTTGCGTAGCAATTTACACCAACTATATTTGAGAGTTTAAATGGACCATGTAGTTCTGTATCTGACTGCTTTTTTTGGAGTTTGTCTTCCTTCTTTGAAGAAGTACCTGGTTTACTTTCCCTAATTGATTCTTTTTTGATTGTGGTACTTGATGAAGTTTTAGTTTCTTTTACGCTTTTTGGAGGATTTGCAGTGACATCCTGTTGCATTTCTGTTTGATTTAGTTTTCTTTTAAAACATTTTCCTTTTTGTGGAATAGGATATGTTTGTAGAAGGGGGGTGTATAGTGAACGAAGTCTATTGTATTCTAAAATGCAAGGAATATCAACGTTTATTTTACTTGCATCAAAGTTGATGAGAAATAGACTGTCAAGTGTACGTAAGCGTGATAGTGCTACATAGCTCATGCCTTCTTTAAAGATTGTGTAACCAATGTCTATCATTGCTTTGTCTAAGGTAAGACCTTGTGATTTATGAATGGTGACTGCGTATGCAACAGTTAGAGAAAATTGTTCTCTGCGTACACACTTGTCTTTGAAGAAAAGGAATTGAGCTGTTGAGCGTCCTATTCTTTTAACTTCTGAAAGTTTGTCAAAGAGAATATTGACAAACTGAATTTTGTTGTCACATGGGTATGTTTGAAAGCCAACAACTGTACCCAGTGCTCCATTAACTAGTCCTTGGTCTACGTCAAGGTTACGTTTCAGCATTACTCTGCAGTTTAAGGATTGATTTTTCTAAACTGTTTAGTCTTGCTGTGGCTTGGTCACACATGGGTAGTGTCATTCCATGTACATCTAGTTTGTCTGTGGCGCTAATTTCCATTATTGGTTGCATTTATTTACTTAACATGATTTCATTGAATTTGAAACAGCTTGCAAGAGTTGGCATTAATGCCATACAATTGACATTGTTGTGGGCTAATTGTTCCATAACATCTGTAGCACATGTATTATCACCATAAAGTGCATGAATGTGCCGGGTTTTCAATATTGCTTCTGCTTCTCTAGAAAGTATACCAACTCTGATACTTTTTAAGATGTTGGCATAAGTGAGATCTGCAGATTGGTGCATGTTTTGTGTTAATTCTCTGTATTCGAAATGGTGCGAAAGGTTGACATTTCCAATGCTGCCAACAGTTTTACGACAGCGTTTGTATCCTAATGTTTTAAAAATAGGCTCACCTTTTACAGGTGTCAATTGAAGAAGATCTCCGAAAACAATAATGTGTTTTCCTGCAAAGAGCTCTTCATAGTTTGTTTTGAGTACTTCCTGTAATCTGAGGTGAATCAAAGCCAACATTAGGTTGGACACCATGCTCACTTCATCTATTAGTAGCATTTTCATTTGTTTTAATACTCTGCATAGTTCTATTGCAGATTCTGCAGAAAGTTTGTAATAATCTAATTTGTTTTGGTGTTCTACTGGCAGGAGTAGTAATCGGTGTAAAGTGACACCACCTATGTTGTAGGCAGCTAAACCTGTGGGGGCAGTGACAATAGCTGACAGTTTGTTGCTTGTGAATTGTTGAAGGAACTTACTGATGATTTTGATTAGGAATGTTCTGCCAGAACCAGCTTCACCACTGACATACAATAGTATAGGTTTGTAATTTTGACAGGTGCATTCTTTGTTTTCATGTTGTACACCATGTGCAATTTCTTTTGTTACTTCTTGAAAAATGCTACGTTGCTCATTGTTTAGCTTTGATTCTAGTATAGTTAAGTCTTCTTTATCTTCATACTGACACATGGTGTTTTGTACATCTATCATAGCTAATTCTGCCTCATTTGTTATTAGTGGGTCTCCCAGTGGTTCTTGGCTTCCTGTGACAGATGGTTGACTACTGTCAGGAGTGTCCTTATCTAGTTGGGCCTGGAGTTCTTCTTCGTGTTGCTGTTCATTGTGCAACATTGTTTTGTACTGTGCAAAGTTTACATCAGTTATACTGCTTTCATTTGCTTTGAAAGCGTCTTCATATGAGTTATAGTTATCTAGTATTTCTTCTTCTTTTCTCCATGGTTTAAAGAGTTGTAGCAGGGACATGTAATATACTTCTTTATGTTGATGAGTCTTTAATGACAATTTGATATGATTAATTAAATTTGGTTTGGTGAGTTTTACTAAGCTGCCTTCACAGTTTGTCACTTTGTATTTACGGTTTTTCATCAGGTTTTATATTATTTTTGTATGTGTAGTTTTGGGTTATGTGGTATAGACTCATGGTTTCCAAAGTGGTACTCATGTTTGGGTAGTATGTGTCCAATAAATTGTTTTTTTAAAATGTCTTGGCTGTTGGGATCATGTTTGGCTATTGTTTCTATATCTTCTTATGATTTTAGAACTCTTTTTCTAGATTTAGCTGGACCAAGACTTAGCCATACTATATTTGCAGATTTACCAACAATGCAGTACCAGTTAATCGATCAGCTGCTTCATGGGATCCACATTCTCTATGGGACAGCATTTTTATGCCCAAGCTGTATAATTTCTGAGACACTGTTTTATCTGATGACAGGTCATTCCAGAGGTCTTGGAGCTCTGTCTTTTCTGATTTGGTTAAGTATGCTGTGACATATCGTGCAACTGCAGTAAAATTGTCTGCAATGTACTGCACGTCTATGTTTGCATTCCATAAGTAGGCAATGATTGCATTGTAATCATTGATATATTTTTCTTCTTCTTTTCTTTTTATGCAATATGTATTTTTAGGTGACTTACCTTTAACACTATGTCTAACTGAAGACATGAGGTTGTTCACTTGACCTTTATTTGTGACTGGTCTAGGGAAACCAAATCGGCATTTGGTGTAGTATTTCCCTTTGTTTTTGTATTTGCGACAACAATATTTGCCACATTTGTGTCTTTGGAATTGTAAAATTTTTGCATGAAGATCACTATTTGTGGATTCTGATGGAATTTCACAAGTGACATATTTTTCAATAAACTGTAAAACAGTGGCATCACTCTCTTGACCAAATTTAGGAGCATCTTTAATCCATAAAAGCATGTGGATATGTGGTGCTCCTCTGGCTTGATATTCTTTTCTCCAAAAGAAGTGTTGCACTTCTCCAAGGGGAGGAACAGTTTTGTTACAAATAAAATGTAGCATAGCAATGAAGCGATGGTGAAAATATCGTGAAACATTAACAGGATCCTGTGAACAAAGTTCTCCAGGTGTTAGTATATCTATGTTTGTTTTGTTTTCGTTTGATATGCGTAGGAAAGCATGTAAATCTTCCCATGCATATTCTGCGCAACTTAATGTAAGAAACCAAGTGGGTGGGCCTAGGTTTCTGATCATACAACGTACATCTCCATGACGTCGAAACCAGTACTCTTTAGTACCACGCATATTTGCTAATAGATTTGTAAGATTTGCTTGTAAAACCTCATCTTTTTTTTGAACTTTTTGTAATAATTGTGTAGCTGTCATATTTTGAAAGTGTGATCCTGATTTTAATATGTGTGCAACTCCGTAACATAAAGTTGCTAGTTCACTTTCAAAGAGTAGGTGGAATATGTATTCCACATTTTGTCGAAATCTGGGATCTTCAGAATACATTCGTAATGAGCGATATTCTGATGCTGATATTTGAATAGGTCTATCATCGTATCTTCCTCCTTTGCCAGTAGGAAAGAGTAGAGGAAAAGCATGTGCTTCTATACTTTTTTCCCATATGCTGATTGGTGATCCTTTTGTTTGACGCATTTGGTACGTTTCCAGTGCCTCTTCTATGGTGTCATTAGAGTGCAATGGATGAATTGTATAATGGTCTAAAGTGTTTGATATTGTAGCAGGATCTAGGAGCTCAAAATGACCAGCTTCTTGTGTCTGTTCAATTATTTCACTTGTATCTTGCAAGTTTTCTTCAATATTAACTGCTTTGTAATATTCATTGTTCTCTTTAAGATATTGTAGGGCTTCTCTAACTTTATGTAAATCTACCAGTTGTTGCCACATTTTTTTGTCTTTTGTAGGTACTCCATTTACCAAGATAATTAAAGATTGCTGCATTGGACGTTGCACTCCGAGAGTGTGCACATTTTCTTTTAGATCTAACGGTAAATACACTACTTTTCCATGAATACCTTTCACTAATTCAGAGGGAGGTAATTTTGGAGTTTTTGGTTGAAGGCGTATTATTGCTTGAAATAGGTGCACTGTTTGAATTATGATGCTCTCATATAAATTAAGTTGTTGAAGGGGTTTTGGTAGTGGATGCAATTCCAAGTTATTTGTGATAGCACATGAAGGAGTTTGGTTGTTGTCAAGTTTTGTAGTGCAGTAAGTGCAAAGTATTATGGGGTCAGTTATTTCGTATTTGTTTTCTGCTATAAGGTAGAGTGCTAATTCAAACCATTTAGAATCTTCATTGTCTTCTATTTTGTATGATAGGTCTATAGTTTTTGTGCTACTTTTATATAAAGTTCTGCAGCAACATACACACACGTGGTTTGGTACTTCAGCTGAAGCACTTTCAAATTTTAGTATTTCTTTTTTGTATGTCTGTAGTGAAAGATTGCCATGTGCAGAATTGTTACGAAGTTGGTTGACAGCTAATTCATCTTGTAAGTGTGTTTCACTTCAAAAATATTTTGTCTGGATATAGTCGATTTCTTCTAGGAGGTCTTTTGCTGTACCATGTAGAAGAATGTTATTTAAATTGGCTAGTACTAAAGCAGGACTTTTAGCATAGTACAGTTTATAAACTAGATTTCTTATACTTCCATGATGTGTTGATATTCTTTTGATATCATGGAAGGGTGTTTTTCAAGTAGGTCCTGTAATGCAGGCCAAGGAATGTCCTTGTAGTCTTGTGTACTTGCGTATTGGACAAGCATCTATATTTTGCAGTAGTTTAATTTTGATTTTGTCTTTGCTTTTCACATATTGATTGAGGAATTGGCGTAAAGACTTGAATATTTTTTTGGGAATGTTACACATTGACGTGCATGGCCATTTGTACACTAGATGTTCTGATTCAGTTGAATGGAGGGGTAAATCTACGTTTTCAGGGCATATTTTTGTAAGGAGTTCTCCTTGTTCCATTATGGTATTATTAACTTTTTCATAACCTCGACCACTGCTATGTATGGCAATTGTATTTGTTTGCTTTTGTTTGTAGGCTTCTTCATTAAAGTATGGTTCTGTAATGTAGTGTGACTCCATTCACCTCCACAGATATTTAAGAAGTTATTTCTGTTGACATTTCGTTTATTGAGAAGTCTTTTTTGCAATTTAGTTATTAGTTTTGTTAATGGTTTCATTATGTTTAACACTAAAATAAATAACTTTGTTTTGAGAAGAAGTGCACTGTCTATCAACGCTTCTAAGATTACTTTCCTACGATAGGTTTGAAGTCTTGAACCTGGTTTCTCTCCTGTTTTCATAAGATTTTGAAGGACTTTGTGACGGAACATTTTGGCTAAAATACTTTTCTTGGTATGCTTACTTTGTACTATATCAAGATTTATAGAAGAAGTTTTATTTGTAGTGATAGTTGATTTTCTGTTAATTGTTTTTTGGGTTGTTTTACTTTTTGATAGAGGAGGGAAAGTTTGTGTACTAGAAACTTCTTCTGTTTCACTACATGACTGTATTAGCTGTTGTGCTTCAACTATTTTTACAAATTCTGCTATAGATAGATGTTTATGTTGGAGACTTTTCTTTTCATTTGCTCTACTTCTGCGTCCCTTTCTACGGAGTTGCTTTTTGGTAGGCATTCTTCAGGGTCTGTTGAAAAAAATACAGAAGGTATGGGTTGGGGTGTTCTGCAATGCATGTGTGGTGTGTGCATTGGTGTTTGAGTAAGGTGATAAAGATGTATGTAATGGTATGTGATTGTGCATTGGGAAGTACAACTATTAGGGATGGCTATTCTTGAATTAATGTGTTACTAAACTGGGGTTCAGATGACAGAAAAAAGTAAGCTAGTGGTGTGGAGAAGTATAAATAGTATATCTAAAGCTATACAATTAAAACAGTTGTTTTTTCTACAACATCTAAATTCTAGCGGCTGAGTTGGGTAATTTGTGTGTCGAAAAATAGGAATTTGTGGGCCATTCTGCCAGTAAATCATTGTTTAAGACGGGGGGATTTTTGGTCAGAATGGTGCAGAATCTCTATTTTTAGGCACAGAAATAGCATGAATTAAGCTTACAGTGTGAGTAATAATTCAAATATTATGGTAACAT
Organism: Ambystoma mexicanum; assembly: GCF_040938575.1. Taxonomy (NCBI): domain Eukaryota; kingdom Metazoa; phylum Chordata; class Amphibia; order Caudata; family Ambystomatidae; genus Ambystoma; species Ambystoma mexicanum. The sequence continues at coordinate 1,246,446,223 of NC_090922.1, read as the reverse complement.
TCTACTTACTTTTTTTCTAAAATGAACAGTTTGCTTGTTCTTTGTAGTTCCAATTCGGCTGCTTCTTTTCAGGAGAATGGTCTTCACTGCAATTGTAAAAGAAAGAAATCAGGAAATTGGATTGTATATAGCACGCTTTTTAATTTAGACATAGATTTTTTAAATTGAAATGCTCAGCGCCTTCCTTAAAACCATTAAAACTATTTTATGACTAACTGTAGGAAAAAAAATATCTTCACTATGGCTTGTTAAATTCATAATGTACCACTGTATACCACTATTCCTGCAACTAAGCTTTTCCACGTAATAGTGAGTCCATGTCATAGCCTGCTTTTCCACGTAATAGTGAGTGAATGTCATAGCCTGCTTGTCCTATATAAATGTAAGTAATTATATAAACTAAAAAAAGTAAAACCAAATATGTGTTTGTACAAATATTATTCTTTGAGATTTGATCATAGAGTGTGCATGTAATTTTGTTTGATTATATGTAGTCTATATATTTTATTTGAAAAAGATTAGTTTAACATTATTTGTGTGTGTGTGTGTGTGTATGAAGAAATTAAACGGTATAAAGATTTGTAAGTCACAGTTCATTTTAGGATAATGAAAAAATGATCGTAGATTCATTTTACAAATTATACAAGGTAAAAGTCGGTTAGAAAATGTGTTCATGTACTGTATAGAAAATATGCATACCTGTAGTTTGTGTTCATGCATATGGATATGGACGAAACTGCAAGTAGAAATCTTGGAGATTTGTCTAGTATTTCTCCTAGATCGTGGTTGCCAATGGTATGAGACTTGTAGTACGAGAGATTCACCGTACATTTGCAGTGCTGATCTATGATGATGCAGTTACATGTAGAGGTCGTGGATTTGATTGGTGGATGGTCATGTGATTTCTTAGCTACATCCAATGAGGGAATGGCACAGAGAGTGAAGTGTAAATGGTATAAGGGCTGTCCATGTTACGATACATTCGCGGACATGGCGGTAGTTCCAGGACACTGCGTATTACATCCGGGGAATTTGGGGTGGGGAGGCATGCAAATGAGATTGAATGTAGCAAGGGATTGGTCAGTAAAGTTTAGTGAGTGTGTTGTGCTAGGAGAGGTTTTCTCTGCTATTCTTTTTGGTGAGAGAAGAACAGATAGCTATGGCTGAGTGTTTCAAAAAACAGATTGTGTGGATTTTGGGAGACTTGTGGATACATTGGTTGAGGTGCATGCAGAAAGCTGTGGAGTATCTATAGATCTTGGAATCCCACATGTGGAAGTGCACTGGCATGGAGTGCGTGGAATGAAGTGGTTGGACTTGCTACCTCTCTGTGCAACTTTGAAGATAGAGGAACATCCAGACATAATTGTAATTCATTGTGGAGGGAACAGTTTAGGACATGTGTCTGGAATTTCTTTGCAATTTGCAATGAAAGAAGGACTTCAGAAGATCATGGATATGTTTCCAAACTCCAAAGTAATTTTTTCACGGATTGCGCAGAGACAAATGTAGCTTCGTTCTTTCTCATGTGGTCCACAAATGGAGAAAGCAAGGCGTAATGTCAATAAGGCTGTTTGTGCTTTCCTAAGAGATTTTGGCATGTTCTCGTTTCACAATGAAAATATTATGTTTCGTAGTACATATATTTTTCGCAGAGATGGAGTCCATCTTACTTATGCTGGCAATCAGATTTTTCTGAGAAATGTATAAAATGCATTGCGACCTTTTTTAGAAATGCAGCATCTAATTTTGAAGTAGGTGTTAAGTATTTATAATTTTTGACATACAAACACCTCCCAAAGGCTCTTTTCAGAGCCACCACTTCCTCCCAGAGAATAAAGCAATGGTTACAATAGGGCAGCACCCCAATTTTTTTTATTTTCGTTAACTGTCCGCGGACTTTCAAGAAATAGAAAGGGCCCTGCATTCTTTATCGTTACTTCTATTTTTTAACTGTGAAAGGCGGCTCTGAAAAGAGCCTTATTTTTTTTTTTGATTTTTGTTATTTTGCATTTTTTTTTTTTTTACACACAACACACTAGGAGAGGATGGGAAAGGAGGGTAAAAGGGGGGACACCAACCACAGGCATAAGAAAGGGTGAGCTGTGAGAGGAAGATGTAGAGTGGGTTTTATTTGGGTAGTGAGCAGGTCTTCTCGTGCTCTGAGACGATAGTCTCAAAAGAACTCCAAAGTCGCTCCCCCCTACAGACTACTGTGTCACAGTACATACATACAACTGTGACCCTCGAAAGGTAAGGGTCATCAGAATTCTGTATGGCCTGTGAGGCAACTTGAGGAACATGCTGTCCCACAGAGGTGTTCCTTGTGGTGACAGGATCAGAAACGGAGGATGAAGTAGAGGCAATCAACCTACTATGCTCTTCGCAAGGTACAACCTTGCGAATGGCCCCAGTGTGGAATGAGTTCAGGTGTCGCTTCATGGTCGTAGTCCCAAAGCTATACGAACCATGCCTCCCGCGACTGAGTACCATTTTGCACTCGTTGCAGGTGACACTGTTCGCACGAGCCTTACCACCATTCCCATGAACGGTAAACAACCGCCACACCCAAGAATCACGCCGCGGGCGGCTAGTAGGGATTTCCTCTACCACATTCTCGTCATCCTCTTCTTCCTCCTCTGTATCCTCACTCCTGTTCCCCTCTTCAGGCCCTTGGGGAAATGGTGGTGGTGGAGGGGTTGGGGGTGGTGCTGAGGCAGATGTAGCACCATGTGGTAATAGTCGAGCCATGGATGTCATAGGCTTGGAGATGGAAATCTCAAAATCTGCAAAGTATGCAGCAAAATGCAGTGTGCTCTGTGGGGGATAGTCAGAAACACAATGAGAATGCGCTCTAGGGCGTGGTCTTATATAGGGGTGCTTGTGCACGGGTCGTGAACATGCGTGCCGTCCGCAAGACAGTTCGAACATCAAAAAGGTTCAAAAAGTCACAAAAACTATGTGGAAAGTTAGGATTGGTATGTGGGATTTGTGGTATGGTGATGTTTTAATGAGAAATATTGTGGATTACTTGGAAATGTACTTTTAAACTGTTGGGGGACACGAACAGTGTCCGCATTTAGAGCACGAGATGAGCGTGGGCGCGGTCACATGATTGTTTTGTGAGCATGTTCGCTAAGGTAGCGGCCGTCCGCAGGACACCCAATGTACGGACATTGTTTTGCGCATGCGTGTTGATGTTCTACGGACAGTGTTCGGGTCCTGAACTAATTAAAAGTGCGTCACATGTAAAACGAACAGTTACGGACAGCCGTTTGTTCTTAGCACAGTTTAATTTATTTGCTAACAATACGGACAGACATAGCGTTTCAAACACACCTCCATTTTCGTTTATTTACAAACAATTCAGGACACCACGAGTGTTCTTAGAACAGTTTCTGCTTGCTAGCGAACACTACGAACAGGCATAGTGTTCTTAAGGACACCTCCATTTTCGTTTATTTACGAACATTTCAGGACACTCCGAGTGTTCTTAGAACATTTTCAACTTGCATGAGAACATTACGGACAGATGTAGTGTCCTCAGGACAGTTACATTTTCGTTTCTTTACGAACATTTCCGAACAACCGCGCTGTCCGTGGACAGAACTGAAAGTAATTACAACAGAATATAAGAAAAGTAACTTTATTTCATATATATATATATACAATTATGACTGGGAAAGTGGGGCAGAAACGGAAACAAAAACAGGAGAATTAGGGATTTCTAGATAACTGGGATCAGGTGAAGAAAGGAAGGAAAGCTCATAGAAACGCTTTGGTCTACACACAGGGTTTGGGGTTAAATGAGTGGGATAGGGTGAGGGGGGACAAGTGCAGGTTGGACAATGGTGTGCTGTTGGTGGTTTCACATGATTTTCCACAAAGTTTTTCAAATCCATAAAATTTTGCATAAGGTCGTCCATTTTTTTATTAATCTGTTGTAGAGTGATATCCTCTGATTGTTGTTGTGAGATGCTTGGAATTTTAAAGTGTGTACCATTAGGTGGACTATCTTCTAACATTTCCTCTTGTGGGAAATGCTCCTCTAGCCAGTCGAGAGTACTACACATTTCTGTGAGAAAACAAAAAAGGAATATGTTTTTTTTTTCTAATATAGAAAGTTTATAAATACATGAGTAAAAAGAAGTGCACTTACTATGTCTGGTGAAATATGTAATCAGTAGTCTATACATCTGGTCTTGCTGTTTGTTGTGGAGCGTCTGTGAGGTAATTATGGTGGAAGCCACTTTATCTTCTTTTGGTATATTCCATTTTAAAACATATTGTATTTAAATGAATGGTTAGTGTGTTACATATATGGGTTACATTTTTTAAGTATTACTACATATACTTTGTATGTGTGCTGTTTTGTGAATTTGTTAAATGTTCCTATGTTATGATGTAACTATTACACATACCCACCCAGAGTTTTTAGGTGGTGGTACTGTTGTCCGAACATGCTGCGGACTGTCAAATTCAGTAGAAAGGGCTCAGTATGTTCCATATTATATGTACATAAAGTCAAAGTTATTATTGTTAAGTTGTGCTACTAATAAACTATGAAATTCAGTAAAAAAAACTTTGTTACAGGGACGTAATGGTTAAGTTGCACTAATAAAAACCTATGAAATTCAATGAAAAAACTTTGTTAAAGGGACGTTATGGTTAAGTTGCGCTACTAAAAACCTATGAAATTCAGTGAAAAAACTTTGTCAAAGGGACGTTATGGTTCCAAGTAAAACCGAAAAACCCTTGAAATTCGCCAGTTATGGTAAGCTAAGCAACCATAACTCGCGCCACCAACCTGCACTGCTAAGACTAACACCCAGGACATCAAAGATGACATCACAAATGTCATTGATGACATCACTGATGACATCACATGTCTGGCTCACTGTTTTTTCTTTTGCTGACATATCTAGGCCACATGGTTTTCTTCAGTAACAGTCAGAAACTAAAAATGTTATGTTATTTGTAGACGTATCTTTCAAGTAGGTTCTTACAGTAATTCCCTTAGAGTCCTGTCACGTCATATGAAACATACACATACGGGAAGACACAAACTTGAAAGACAGCAATCCTTTTTGTGCATAAAGATAATCAATAGACTTATGAGCACTTTCTGATAGTTCCGTTGTTTTTTTTTTTATGGCTGTACTTTCCCTGTGGGTCCAATCACATCAAGTGATACATATACATAGGGTAAATAGCAGCTTTGAAACAGAGCAATCATTTATTTGCATGAAAATAATCATTTAAATTATGAATTATTTCTGCTACTACTTGTGCTTTTTTGCTAACTTCACTTTCCCTGTATATACCCATATTGGTATGTGTTCTTGTGTCTTTGTGTTTTGTCTATAGTAATGCAATTATGTAATACATGTGTTTTATTTTAGCTACATATTACATATTTCACAGTACACAAAAATCTATTAAGAAAACAATTATCATTTCATTATTCAACATATTAACATTACGAATATTATACCTTCATCTTGTACGCTGCACACAATGTTATGTTTCTGTATGAGTAGCTTAGTATACTAGATAGAACCCCATAATAGAATGCTATTTATATCAATGCATCGTTCAATGCACTAATTAGGGTATGATATTTATTGCAATGATCCTTGACACTTGTTTCGCAACATTATAATAAGAATCCCTTGTACACATATTTCATGAAAAGTACATACACATGTGATGTCATCAGTGATGTCATCAATGACATTTGTGATGTCATCTTTGATGTCTTGGGTGTTAGTCTTAGCACTGCACGGTGGTGGCGCGAGTTATGGTTGCTTAGCTTACCATAACTGGCGAATTTCAAGGGTTTTTCGGTTTTACTTGGAGGGACCACCTGCACACTCTAATACATGATTTAAGGTCAAGATATTTTACACTAACAGTTCTTCAAGCTTAGGGACTTCACTCCCACCAGCCACCTAAACTGATGGCTGTGAAATAGAATGATTTGGTTTTGAATATTGGAATCTGCCTTAGGTCAGGGCACTACATCTCTGTTTGCTTTGCTCAACATCAAGTAATTTCCCTCCTTCATATACAATATACAGATGTCTTTATTAAAATATTCTACTAATCTCATGACTTGACCAGTTGAGGCGAAAAGTCGATGGAGGGGTAGCAGTGCCGGCTCCACGTTATTCGCAACGTCTCAAAGCCCTTGACCATCCAACATCGAAATAATATTTTTATTATATGCTAGCAGAATTTATTGCATTTCTTTTGCTGCTGATTAATACTTGCAGCTGCCATGGTCCAGTTGAGATGTTCTGCAGGTTAGGGCCTCTTCTGGTGTTGTGTCCCAGTGTATTGCTGCTAATTAAAATAACCATACTGCTTCATTAAAATGAATGCTGCACTTCTTACAGTAAATGCTGTAGTGTTTCCACGACAGTGGGGTAGGGATGCTCCTCTGATAAGGAGATGTTAACCACCCGCAGAGTGAACACTGCTGGCTTTGTGAACTTGCACGGTGTTCATACCTTTTCACATCTGAAATGTTTTTCTGCATGGGCTGAAACATGTCAATAACAGTGTTTAAAGGGACATGATTTGAAAGATGTACTTAACACAGTATGGTACCCATCCTCCATAAATGTCTGCCCCTTTTCAAGGGCCCTATTCTGGCACGAACCTTGCAGTTATTAATTTGACATTGCAACTCATGCGCTACTGCACCAGCTATACCTGCTACCTGTACATCTACTTATCCTGCGATGCATGAATTCATGACCCTAGCGATGCATAAATGCATTATCTTAGAGATGACTGCCAAGCCCTGGGCGCTTTATGATAGTGGGTATGCCAGTTGGACATCCAGCAGTGACCCTTCTTTCTTGTGATTTGCCTCACCTGTTGAGTCATTTATAAACACACCAGATGAAAGCACACCCATACAAGAAGATAATCAAGCATCAAGATAAGTACATGTTGTACAGATTAACTGTGCTATGGCCCATGGGTGAAGTGCAATATAGTTGAAGCTTAGAGCCCACACCAGATGGCCTCTAATGAGGGTGAAGATCCCCTACCATACAAAGGAGGCCAATGATAAGGGCTCTAATGAATGCATACAATATTGGATAATACAGTCTTAAAGATACCAGATGTGTAAAAGGAGTAGTGACTAGCCCTTATATAACTCCATTAGCATGCCAAATATTGATATGTGTCCTTGATTTGTTTCATTAATATATGCAAACTCTAGGCTACAATATTATACATTAACATTCTATATTACATCCTTCATTGTATGCCTCTGTGCAAGATCATTGACATGTTGCTGCTCCAGCAATATGATAGGATCATTTGGCCCCTAAAGGCAAACAATATCAGCATCGGTGTCAATCAACATGCTCACCAGGCTCTTGGTTAGAAGTGGAGGATGGTATGGTCAGTTATTGTACCATACGCTACCTGACTTACTCTACCTCACTCCACTCTTCCTCACCCTACTCACCCACTCCGCCTCACATATACTACTTCCTGCGTCTCACCCACTCTCTCTCACCTACTCTACCTTTTCCTACTCAGCCACTCAATCTCATCCCACTCCACCTTACCCCGCTCACCCATTCTACCTCACAACACTCTTTCTTGCCCGATTCTGTCACCCCACTCAAACACATCTCACTCTAACCCACTCTACCATACCCCACTCATCCACTATACCTCACTACACTCTGACTTACCTCATTTTACCTCAGTCCACTCACAGACTCTAATTCACCCCACTCACCCACTCAACCTTCCCCCACTCTACCTGGACTCACTCACCCACTCTGATTTACCCTACTGACCTACTCTACCCGCACACTGTACCTCACACCACTCACCCACTCTATCTCACCCTGCTTTACCCCAACCCACTGTACCTCACCCCACTCACCTATTCTACCTCATCCCACACACCTACTCTGCCTCACCCACTCTACTTCACCCCACGCACCCACTCTACCTCACTACACTCTGCCTCACCCCACTTTACCTCATCGCATTCACCCACTGTACCTCTGACCCCACTCTCCATCAACCCATTGTACATCATACACTCACCCACTAACCCACTCTACCTCACCCTACTCTGCATCACCCTACCCATCCACTCAACCTCATCCCACTCTACCTTATCCCACTCACCCACTCTACCTCACCCACTCTACCTCACCTGACACATCCACTCTACTTCACCTACTCAACCTCACCTCATACTACCCCAACCCCCTCATCCATTCGAATACACCCCTCACCTCACCCTATCTCATTCCACTCACCCACTGTACCTCACTGTCCTTTACCCACTGAATCCCACTCCACTCTACCTCAACTCACTAGCCCACTCTACCTCACCACACTCTGCCTCACCCCACTTACCTACTCACCCTCACCACATCCTACCCTACTGCACTCTAACGCAGATCACCCTATTCAGTCACTTAGTCTACCTCATCCTACTTAGCCACTTAGCCATTCTACCATAACCTACTCACCAACTCTACCCCAACCCCTCTGACTCACCTATCTGACATTGACCCACTTTACCTTCCCCAAAACAGAATTACATTCTTTCAATATAAATATGCCCTTTTCATGCTCCAATGGCTCTGTCCTATGATCCATTGTGTCAATAAGGAAAAGTGTGTGGCTCACCTAAAGATCTAAACGGAAATGATGAAAGCCTTTGATAGGACGTTATTACCATTGCCATGGAAAGCATCCACTGAATATAATATAGGAGGAAGTACACTTTTCAAGCAGTCCACCCCAAAACATGCAATCAACACACGTGTCTGAGGTATCAACTCCAAGATGGGTATTCATATACATTCGTAGAGCATAATGGACACACCCTCCTTTAAAGAGATCATAATTATGAAGGGGATGTTAGGAAGAAGTACCAGCTCCCAGAAATGTTGCATCATATAGGAAATTGACCACCAAGCACTCGTCTACAGCTGATTTGATGAGAGAACAGGTACTCACTTGGGTTTGAATGCCCCAGAAATGTCCTGACCTAAATTTAATTGTGTAGTTGCATGTGCACAAGCCAACCCACGAGGCAGAACTCTTGGATGGCATCTAAATGTTTTAGTGGTTGCTCTTTACTCCAGACACCTGTGCAAGGACATGAACGCATATTGGCAAGATGCTCTACATGGTCATGTAGTGCAATGGGTCAGTGGCCAAAGTGTAAATGCACTGTTCTATGCCCTACTCTGAACACTATCATGTTATGTTACTCAGCGACTCAATTTTTATACTGTACAAGCAACCCAGTAAGTGCAGTACAATAAAGACGTACATAAAGTACCAGAACTGTTGTCAAAACCTTTATTGGGAGCCAAAACACAAGTGCAGCACAGTATGGTCAAGTGGTCAGTAAAAAGGAGTTGTCTGCTGAACATAACTGGAGGAGGGGAAAGTGAATGATCAGTCAGAGTTGGCTGCTCGTGTTGGGGTTGATGGTTGTCATTAGTGATGGGGTCCAATGACAGGGGCAGTGGGTTGGGTACTGGAGAGGTGTGTTGATGATTGCCAGTAGAGGTGCGCAGGGCTGGAAAGCTAATGGCTGATGCTGGTGTTGGGTGCAAGAAGAGGAGTGGTGTGTTGGGCACAGGGTGGGGGTGTTAACAGGGGCCTAAGGATGGAGTAGTAGTTCGGGAGCAGAAGGATGCAGAGGGGCCACGGATTATACCTTGCCATCCACAAGAATTAATTTAGGTTAGTCTTACAAAGCTGGGAGTGGTCACCCTCTACTCTTGCATGCACAAACGCAAGGATGGTCGGTCTCAGAAGAACAGGAAGGCGGTCCTGTTGTTGGATCCATCAAAGTTCATTCTCTTGCACCACTCTTCATACTGCTCAAAATTGAACTGTATGTATGCCATATTGTCTGGGCAGTGCCTACATGTCTAAATAACCATGTGTTCACCCTCTGCCGAATTGGTTTTAATTGTGTAATCAGGCAACAGAAGGCCAACACTCTTTTTTTCTTCTGAGCCACAGAGTGGGTGTGGCATGTGGGACATATAATGAGAAAGGGAGTAGAAGTCAGTGCAAAGGTCTAAATCTATTTGTGCACCCAAATTTAAGTATAGTTGTTTGTGGCTCCACGGGAGAACGGAGCTGTTGAGGCCAGATTTATCTAGGCCAGCTAGAATTATGGACACTCACAACCACAATCTCAGTTATTGTAATTTAAGTCTTTGTCATCCAGCACTTGATTGTGATAACTGCATGTGTGAATTGTAATACAGCACAGTATTTTCTGTGCCTGGGTAGAATTTAAAAAGTAGCTTGGTGGCTTCATTGCATCATGTTGTGGGAAGTCCCTGGCAAATACTAGAATGTCGTACAGAAAACATTTGACATTGGCGTTGCCCTAAAAAGTTCTTCCATGATGCATTGGAATACGGCTGACACCGATGCCAAGGTAAAGTTCAATTGTTTGAATCTGTATGTGCCTTGTGGAGTTACAGGGAAGGTAAGGTGTTAAGACTCATCATAACATTCTATTTCATAATACACACTTGTCAGGTCCAGTGTGCAAAACACTTTGCCCCCTCTATAAGGGCTAGCATTTCTTGTACTTGAGAAAGGGGTAACGGTCACACCAGATCCTTTTGTTCATTGAGTGCAAGTCCACACATTTTCTAATTGCACCATTTGGCTTACAGGCAGTAAGAAGGAGAGACACTCATCCTGTACACCTTTTATATGATGTGGTTGGTACAAAGTATGTCTAGTTCCTTTCTTAGTTGTTATTTCAGCATGAGGGGGCTGGGTCACACTTTATGTGTGACAGGTTTGCCTTCCCACTTGAGAATTGTTTTATGTTTGAAACCCTTAAGATACCCCAAGGAGGCATTAAATACCTCTGATACTTTGTTACATATGTCACTCTCTACATGCCTTACCAGCCAAGGCACATTGGGGTGTAGCCTGATGTATAGTGCCTTCTGGTGGTGCCAACTCAACAAAGGATCTCCCTTCCTGGCTATGGTCAGTTTGCTGCATACAGTTCTCTTTCGAACTCAATGTCCAGATTTTGAAATCCTATGTCGTCATTGGTCAAGACCCCGAACGCCTTTGGGTTTATGTCGGTAATCAACAAGTCTTTTGAGTTGAAGGCTAGTGCAAACTAAGTGTCTTTACCTATTATAGACCTCTATTGTAAAACTGGAACCTGAGTGAGCCCTTATGTGTAGGTTGTTACCATCAACATGAAGATCGCACAATGGTGGCTCTAAGTCCTCGGCATCCACTGTAGAAATGAGAAAGCCACTCAACTCATATCCATAAGATTCACTTCTACGTTAAGGAATCTAATAGACCCAGGTTTGGAGCAGCACATACGTTCCATGTGGCCTATCTTCTTGCACTGGTGGCATGTGACCCTATGTGCGGAGCAACAGAGGTTATTGAACATGTGCTCTAGGTTACCATATGTGGAACATGCATACTTTCCTTTCTCAGTTAGAAGGCCAAACTTGTATCCCTGCCTTAGGCCAGTTAAGGCACCCACGTATGATACCATCCTTTTCTTGTTTCTCTGGTTGCGCAGAAAGAGCAAATGTCTCTCCAAGAAAACATTCTTTTTGGGACCACATTTTTCTTTTAAAGCTAATTCTGCATATGTCTTGAGCATCGACAGCACTGCACTGTCTCCAAAAGGTACTTGTGGTCTGGGTGCAAACATTGTGTCATTCTACACCCAGGCAGTTCAGGAGAATGGGCTGTTTCCATTAAATATCACGATTCTTTCCTTGAATGGCTATAGGATGCTCAGCTCACATGTCGTAGATTGAAACCTTGGTGGTGGTTGGATGGTGGATTCCATTGCGAGCAACGGAGGATAATGGAATAAATTTAAAAAAATGTTAAAACAAGAGAATAATAAAATAAGCACTCTAAGAGTGCAGAAGTATGAGTGTGACATGGTGTTGGTATGTTTGTTGGCAAAGATGTTTATTATAAAAGTAAAGGAAAAATCTATCTTGCCCTATTACTATGAGGGGTTGCCCTACCTCAACAAAAACACTAATGACTCTGTCAAGATGTCTGATAACAGAAAGTGTCCACCGTCCTATGTCAACATTTCCACCCCTTAGACTAAACTAACTAAGGAAAACTGGGCGTCTTATTAATCCAAAAGAAGACTTTGCTCGTTCTGGATGTAGTGTTCAGTTCTTGATGAAAATATGCAATGACTGATCCGTTAAACACAATTTCCAAGCATCAAGGGAAGCCTCTTCCCCCTTGCTCTTCTATTTAGTTTACAAACACAATGTTAGCTCTGGTTCACTCTCCTGCCAGAATTAACTGTACACCATCCTATCACAAAAATAGATGTTTCTTGTATCAAGTGGGAAAGATCCTTCCCCTTGTCTCTTTCTCCACCTTAAACTTGCAGTGTCCAGTCTAGTACACTATGTTGCCAGGCTTCACTGTAGAACTTGTAGTTGGAATAAGTGTCTCTTCCTTTGACAATGGGTCTTCAACTCCTTTGTTCAGATTCTTGCACCTCTTTTTCTGTCTCACATGAGTCACAGATCCCTCTGCGATATCTCAGGGTCTCCCTGACTTGTTATTCAATTTCTGTTTCCTCTATATGGGTCCCAGACCCCTTTATATTCTCTCGGGCCTGCCCCAACTTTCTATAGGTAACAGCCGCTTGACTGTGTGCCTTGTATGGGTCCTTGACCTGTGTGTTTGGCTTTTGTGGACCTCTCCCAACTTCATGTGTGTCCTTGGCCCTGGTGTCTTGCTGGTGTGAGTTCTCTACCCTTGTTTCCTTCAATGTCCAACTGAACAGACCTGGTTTACTCTCCTGCTAGGTACTCCTCCACGTAGGACACTAGTAATAGTTATTCAAGCATTTACAGTTCATCTGTTATCCCTCTCCACTTCTTCCTATGGGTCTCAGACCCTGGTGGGCTGTTTTTGCAGGTTCTATACCCCAGCTTCACTCAATGCCCCACTGAACAGACTCGGTGTACTCTCCTGCCAGGTACTGATCCACATAGGAAGTTTTACATAGTTTGTTCCAGCTTTTACAGTTTGTATGTTAACCCTTTCTGTCTCCCGGGATATTTGCGTGTCTCTGTTTGACTTGTTACATGTCCTCCACTTCCCACCATCTGGCCCAACGCTTTCCCTACCTTTGGGAAATGCTGTTGCGGTCTCCAGTCTGCCCTGGAAGCAGCACAGGACTTCTTCACTGCTGCCTTTGGCATTCCATCCTCAGGGGATGCACAGTGGTAAGCTTTCTCTGGTGTACCCTGCTGTGTGTCTCTTCCTTGCTTCGGCTTCACTGTCGGGTCTCTTCTCTCCCCGTCACTGGGCATGCTCCCTCTTTTGCTTACTTGACAAAGTTTCATTCGCTTCTTGTCGGGTCTGCTGCCACGGAACCAACATCTAGTACCTCGCTTCTCCAAGGCTTGCTTGCTAGGCCTCTGCTCCTGGGCTGGCTTCTCCTCGCACATAGTCCTTCTTCACGTTGTGTCGCTAAAGTGGTCTTCAACAGACTGCACCACCACGTGTGTTGATTCCACGGTGGACTTTTACCTCCTTGCTTGATCTTCTTCATGTCAGTGATCATATTTATTCTAGCTAGATAAGTCTCACCCTTCCACGTCCCAGTATATTCTGCATGAATGGAATCCGAGCCTCACCTTCCTGGGCTCATGGGAAGGGGTTGCCCCCGTGGAAGCAGTGAAAATACCCTGGGATTCGTCACAGCACAGATACTTAATTGATATAAAAAGCTACCATAGCAACTCACAGTCTGTAATCATCCGGAAGTGGCCTGCTCCACCTGAGAGGAACCCAGGGTTTTGGCTGCTCTCTCTGCTCAACCTAGGTATTTCTCAGTAACTTAGTTGTTGCTTTTTCTATGGGCATACTGCAGCTTGGTGTAACTTCTTGCTCAGCAACACTTCAGGGAGTTGTGGGGCATGCTTTTTATGGCACACATAGAACTCTTTTCCCTTTCCTGGCTGTTGTGTAGGCCATCCTTGTTGTACAGCAATGCATTGAGGAGGGTTATGTGGCATGCCTTGGGCAGCAGGTGCAGTCCTCCTTTCTTTCTATTCTCCCTTTCTTTGGGGGGACCCCTCTGGCATCTTGCTCAGATGATGTGTGGTTGGTGCATGCTAACCTTACCACATCAACGGGGGCCCTTTGTGTATTCCGTTCCAGTTCTTGGTGCTCATCTGGATGGGCATTCCTTCCTGATGCTTACCACCCATCACCAGTGTGGCAGTAAAGATGTAGGACCATTGGTGAGTACCTTTGGTTTTATTGGGTGAAAGAGGGCCCCCACATATGTGTCTGCCGATGGCCACTGGAAACGGCCAGTAGGACAGCTCTGGGCAACGGGTTTGTCTTGGAAGCAAGACAACCCAGAGCAACACAGGTTTGAATCTCAGTCCCATGCTTCTAGAATGGTTTCCCGTATTTTTAGCGCATACAAAAGATTAATTAATTGCCTGTCTGTAATCCCTGCAATGTTCCACACAAATGGTCACTGTGCGGTCCGTTGGCCCATTCACACAATAACTCTTTGACAGAGCCTGCAGACAATTTTCTTCGAAAGGATCGGATTGCAGGAGATAAAGATCATATTCAGCATACCAATTTTAAAAAGTTTCCTCTGCCTGTCTTGCAATTTGAGGCTGTATGGGGGCTTGGATCCCTGAGCAACAAGATAGAATGTGCTGGTAGGCACTACTTTGCATGCCATGATGTGCAGCCTGTTTAAGGTCGGTATCCCTGAAGAAACTCACACTGCTACGATACCACTATGTTAACAATTACAGGGAAGAGAAAAGAAGTAGCACCCACGCTCTAGTCTTATATAAAACACTCTCAGAGGCATCCTCTCCTTCTTTCACTCTTACTAACCTTTGCCTTACCCTAGCAGGCAGCACTTACTTTAAATGTGTTTTTTCACCTACCCCTGTAAATCCTAATCCAGAAGGAACAGTCACCTGGGTTTCACATTCCTGCCCCTTTTCAAGACTCCTTTAGGGCTCTGCCTGTCTATGCCCCAATTTCATGAGAGTCTGCAAAGGACTTTTGAGACAATATTGAACAAGTGCAGGTACAGATGGTGGAGGGCAACCTAGGATTTTGTGGATGAAGACCCACGGGCGTGGGTCACGTTCATGTTGAGAGGTGTTGTTGTATCTGAAAATGTACCTGGGTTTAAAGAATGTGAAACAGCTACAAACACCATTAATGTATGAGTGACTTTTGATAACTCAAGCACAGAAAAACAATAGTGCCTGGTATGGAGTGGAATCACTCGCTAGCAGCGCAGCAGCACTGATTCTAACACGCTGCACGCCTTACAATGAAAAGGAGGCCTACACAGTCTCTGCCAGTCTGAACTCTGTCTTTATTTAAGCAGACATAACTCCCCTCACTTTACTCGCACTGGTGGCTTTCCCTTGTCGGCTCAGTGCTGCGATGAGGGGACCTATCTGACATTCTCTCGCCATCGTCACCTGAGGCCTCCCCTCCTGAGGCTTCCTCATCCCCCAGTATGAGTCATCAGAGTCTTCCCTGGATCATGTGCCCCCAAAGTCTGCAGGGTCTTCCCCCAAGGCTTCACAGGATTTCACGCCACCACAACATTCTTTGAAGTATGATACATTCCTCGTGACTTCCCATCCTTCCTCATCCGCTGCCATGACCATTTTGCCTTTCACTTTTCTGACTGTGAGAGGACCGGGTGCGAAACGGGAGTCCACCTTCCTTCTTTGGGTCTGGCATACCTTTACTCTGTCACCTCCTCAAAACTGTGCTCTCAAACCCCTATCTGCTCATCCACGGCAATCTTCATTTTCTGCTTTTCTTCAGCGTCTCTGGTTCAGACCTCCTCGTCCTCTGGTATGGTGATGTCCTCTGGGGGTCCTGGCGGCAATCGTGTCCGTAACTTGTGGCAAATAGGAGATCAGCTGGGCATTTGCCTGTGGTGCTGTG
The DNA here is from genome assembly GCF_040938575.1 of Ambystoma mexicanum. Taxonomy (NCBI): domain Eukaryota; kingdom Metazoa; phylum Chordata; class Amphibia; order Caudata; family Ambystomatidae; genus Ambystoma; species Ambystoma mexicanum. The sequence goes on along the minus strand of NC_090922.1, from coordinate 1,246,430,206 downwards.
GGGAGTGTGGCGGTAATCTCACAAGAGATAGTATAGTGTCTGTTTGAAAGGTTTGTGGGACATCTGAGCCACTTGTAGCACCCGCTTGAGGTTCCCCATGAAGCACTCAACCATGCCGTTGGCTTGGGGCCAGAGAGGTGTCATTTTCTGATGTTTGAACCCCATGTACTGGGCAAGATTGGCAAAGTCCACGCTGGTGCAGGGTGGCCCATTGTCGGACTTAATCCCCTGGGGGAAAACCATAGGCTGGGAGTATTCCGTCCAGGACCGGGATGACTGCCGTTGCTGCCATGGACAGCACGATTTGTACCTCTGGGTTTGTTGAGTATTTGTCAATCACGACTAAGGAATAGGTGCCATCCCACAGGGGTCCAAAAAAGTCAACCGCCAGTTCTTTCCAAACCTCACCAAGGAGCAGAGACATCAGTAGCGCTTTGGTTCTGGAGGCGCAGCTATTGCGCTGAAGATGGCGCAATCCCTTAGAGTATCCTCAACTTGTTTGTCCAATCTGGGGAACCAGATCTTCTGCAGCAGTGACTTCTTTGATGAGACTACCCCCAGGTGCCTCTTGTGGGCCAGGTCGACCACTTGCTGGCGTAGTGACCTGGGCAGAACAATTCGGCTGCCCCTCATGATGATTTGGTCCTCGGTGGTGGCGAGTTCGTCCTGAACCAGTGACATTGCTTTGATGTCGCCCTACAATGTCTCGTCCAGGTGTCTGGGCCTCTCCCTTACATGTTTCATTTTTCCTTGGCTGATGCACTGTGAGACAATTGCCAGTACTGGGTTGCCCGCTGACTCCTGTTGAAGTGTCTTCCGTGCTATTGGAATGGTTTCAATAGGTGGATGATGTATTGTAGGTATGTATCAGCGATTGAATGTTCCAGTTGTGGGGGTCCCACGGGATGGCATGATAGTTAGTTGGCTGGGTTTTGTCCTTGCCTGCTCTATGGCGGATGGTGAATTTGTAGTGTTGGAGACAAAGTCCCCATCTTTCTACCCGTGGTGGCATTCAGGCTTGGGGGTTACCATTTATGGTGAGCAGGGCAGTGACCACTGTAAATACTTTTCCAAACAGGAACAGATGGAAATGTTTGCAAGCCCAGATGGCTGCCAGGCTTTCTTTTTCTGCGTATGAGTATTTCTGCTCGGTGGTGGTCAGACTGCGGCTTACATATGACACACCTTTGTGTGAGGTCCTGGGATCATATTGAGCGAGTATTGCCCCCAGTCCCACTGGGCTTGCATCCACTGTCACGTCCGTGCCTTTGGCAGAGCTGAAGTATATGTCTGAGGCTGAGGCAATACATGCTTGGATTTCCATGAAGGTGGCCTCACATTCCAGCATCCAGACAAAGTCTTGATTGTTTTTGGTTAGCTCCCAGAGCGGGCGCTCACCATCACAAAGTTCTCTAGCTAGCGGGAGCAGTAACTTGCGAGCCCCAGGAATTACCTGAGGTCTGACACATCCGCTGGGTGGGTAGGTGGCTTCTTGTAGGCCTTGACCTTATCTGGGTCCAGATGCATTCCTTGGTCTGAAATATGTGAACTTGACAGTTTGTTTGCCAAACTCGCATTTGTCTTTATTGAACGTTATGTGGGCTACTTCTAGGGCCATGCAGACCTTGTGTAAGGTGTGGCCGTGTTCTAGGGCTGTTTTGTCGAACACCAGGATGTCATCGCTGTAGTTCAGACACCCTGGGATGTGCTTGATTACCTTGTGGATCTCTTCCTGGAAGATCTCTGCTGCCAAAGATATGCCAAAGTTCAAACGCTTGTAGCGTTATAGTCCCATGTGGGTCACAAAAGTGGTAATATATCTGGATTCCCAGGTTAGTTCCAGCTGGTGGTAGCCTTTGTTGGGGTCAAGTCTGGAGAACACGGTTTCTCCATGGAGGAGGTGGATCATGTCCGTTATTCTCGAGGCTTGATGACGTTCTCGCTGGATGGCCATGTTGGAGCGGTGCATATCTAAGCAGAGGCGGATAGAATCTTCTGCCAGTTTCTTAGGGGCTGGGGAAACCCACGGGGCGGGTCCCACTGCCGGCTCAATGATGTGAAGGTCCAGTAAGCGTCTTATCTCCTCTTCGACCTGTTTTCATATGTTTATGGGGATGCCCCTGTAGTGCTGGGCAACAAGTTTGGCCTCCGGGTAGATGTGAAGCCTGACTTTGCAGTTGCGCTGTTTGCCCAAACCTTTAAGGAGATTTGGAAATTATTTTGTGATGTTCCCTTCTGGGGCCAGGTATTTATGAGCCATCATACAGTAGAGAATGTGGACCAGTCCCATGTCACTGGCCATTTCGAAACTTAGGATACACTCGCTGTTGGCTTCTGTGGAGAGCACATGTAGCTGGATGCGGGCTGTGTGAGATTTGTGCGTACAGATCATGGTAAAGGTACGTTTGCAGGGCAAAAGTGTCTTCGAGCCGTAAGGGAAAATGTCAACCTGAGAAGGTCGTAGTTTGGGCGGGTGCGGGAGGCGATTGTAGGCCCCCTTACTCAGGACATTCACCATTGCTCCGGTGTCAATAAGAAATTCAGTTGGTATGTTTTGGACCTGGAGAGTCAAGATAGAGCTGTGTTCCTTTGCCGTCTCATTTCCTAGCACCCACATGTATCCTTTTCTCCTTTGGCTGTCTTGTCAGGATGATGATTCACTTCCAGATGGTGAGCGTACTTCCATGTAGCGAACGCTCCATCGGGGTCTGTGGGAGCTCTTCCTGTCAGGCGACTGGAGCAACCTTCTGGACTGTTGTCGGTTGTACTCTCCTTCCGCGGCACGGTATCTCCTGTATGCATGGCTCATGTACTCATGGCTCGACCTTCTGACATCAGGTCGGTGGTTAGGATGTCACCTGCTGTTCCTTGTGGATGCGGCCTGGATGAGTGGCTGTCTAGTCTGTCAAGTGTCTATTGTACGTGTTCTGTTGTATGTCACATGTATGGAATTGTGGATCATTGATTGGTTGAAACAAAGTTTTGGGTTTTACGCGATTCTGTAACTAAGAGGGAATCGCACATGGACTGATGTTCTTGAGTAAATTGATGATAGAAAATTTTGGCGAGAAAGATTGTTTTGGAGCTTGCGGTATTCGCTGCTCGCTCAAATTGTTGGGAGTAATGAAAGTGCATGAAAATATTGTTGGAAATAGAATTCAAGCATGGAGGATATTACACCACTCGCCCACTTATGTAAGCAGTTGCCCAAACATGCACCCAAGCTTAAGAAATATAGCACCGAGTGGGTTAAGGGTACCGCCCACAAGATGTTTATGCCGTGGCCACAGAACGGGTCCTTATCGAAAGCCGTCTTACAACATATGATGACTTATTTGCATGCCACATATACCCGCAAGAAACTAGAGAAACGCCTTGCTGTTCTGGAACTTTGGAAAATGTTTGAACAGCCGCCACAATCCTGAGGGACAAGGAGAGACACAACGCGGAAAGGAAGAATCAGGCACAGATTAGTGCACCTCTCGATAAAGAGAGAGAGGTAAAGAAACAGAAAGGAAGTGAAGACAGTACTGACGAGATAGCATTCGCAAAAGACGAGAGGATGGGAGGGCAGATATTGTTGAAACTTGATGGTAAAGGAAGTGATGATGTGAGACCAAAAGAGAGGTCTGATGAGGTACAGAGAAGTGAAAAGGAGAAAGAAAAGGAAATAAGGGATGAAAGAATAAAAAGCAAAGATAGGCTGAGGCGAGAACAGCTATATTGCGAAGAGCAAGAAAAACAGCTCGATCGCAAACAGAAAGCAGCCTATGGCCAGTACAGACAGAATCAGGGAAGTTTAGAAGGAGAGCAAAGAGTACGTGAAAAGAGAATAAGGAGTCGGGAAGATGAGGAAGTTAGAAGGGCAAATGAACGTAGAAATGAAAGGAGAAGAGAAGATAAGACTAGAGAAGAAGCGAGGAAGCGCAAGGAAGTTGATGATCATACAGAACGTAAACGTAGACAGAGGGCACGCGATCTCGAATATTTGAAGCGGGAAGTTAAAAAACCTAATCCTGTTGTAGAATGGGAAGATATCGAAGAATTCTTTCCTGCGTACGACTCAGTACCAGGTTCGAAGATGACTTTGGCACCAGAAGCATCGGGGAAACAATCGATAAAATATATGATGAAATTATGTTGGAGCTGATATCCCACAGGGAAAGGGAAGAAGAGTGCTTGGAAATCACTCAGTTATATCATACAGAGGATGTCACCCGAAGTAGTGGGAGCAGGAGACTGTCCCTGGACAGGCTAGAAATTAGTAAGAACGACGAAGATGCAAGGAGTTGTGTGAATTTGGAAAAAACAATGTCCGACTTTGGAGGGGAAACGGAGGACGAGACGAATGAAGATGGGAGACGATGCGAAAAGCGACTCTGAAAGGACCAAGGGGTACGGTGGTCAGACGCTAGCGAGTCCGCACCCAGGACATCAGAGTCTGCCGTGCAGCCTGACCGACGTGTGGGAACACCCCACAGTCGGAGAGGGGTGTCATCACCAGCATACTTAGACAGATTGAGGACATTGCCAGGCAGATGGCGATGCGGAAATGTTACCCCAGAGATAGACAGGAGAGCCATGGGGAAGGAGAAGGAAGACTGCGCATTCCAATTCTCGCTGCCAGAAAAAGGGGGAATAAGACCACAATATATTCCATGCCCTCACATGGATCGAGAGAATCTGAACAACAAGCTTCCAATGCTGACATCGGGAGCCGGAAAGTGGATACACGAGTTAGAAAAAATGACAGAGGGTGCTACGTTAACTATAGGAGACATTAAAGGCCTCTTGATCGCCATACTTGTAACCATAAATAACACTACACATGACGGAGCACCATTTAATAACTGTAGAGCAGCAGTGTACCCAGACACTTCCGATATGGGCACTATAATGACTCAGAAGATCCGTTGATTTATATCCAGAATTTCCAAGACGCGTGGGTGCTCAGAACGCATGAATCTTGGACGAAATCTATCCCGGTATTCTACCATAGATTGTGTTAAGGGTTGCCAGAACCGGTGTAGAAACAGCTCAAGAAATTGGTAGGAGTAGAGCTAAACCATGGGCCGAAATACAGTTGACTATTGCACATTACTGTAGATTGTTGTAAGAAAAGAATCGGAAAAAGGAGGCAACTCGTAAGGGTGAGGAAGCAAAGCTGGTGCAAAAGAAATGATCAAAGTATGCTCTCGAGGGAGCCATGATGACAAGCCCAGCTCAACCGAACTTACAATAGGTGACTAACTCGCAGCAGAACAACCAGGGTAACGTGGTATTATACCCGAGGGGAAGGGGATTTAGAGGAAGAGGATGGCAGAGTAATCAGGGAGGGTTTCAAAGTAATCTGGGAGGTTTCCAGAGTAATCAAGGAGGCTTTCAAAATGCGCAGATGGGCAGCCCAGATATGTCAAATGGACAGATAACCCGACCACCACCAGTATGTTGGCTGTGTGGTATAACTGGGCATGTGGTGCGCTCGTGCAGAAGCCAAGGCACATGGCAAAATGGACAAAGAATGGGAGCAGGCATGGTGAATCCGGCTGCTATCCCACAACAGGGCGGTGCACAAAATCACACGGTGCAGCTGCAAGCACCAGGCTTGCAGCAAGGTGCACAGCAAGGGGTTCAACCCTTGAACATGGGGAACCTGCCACAAGGACAATCCCAACAGGCACCACCGCAAATGTGTCAGGGCACAAACTCCGGAAGGGGAGGCAACCATGGGAATGGAGAAAATCCACAAGCATACAGTGGACCGAACTTATATATGAACTAGGACAGCTCACTGGGAACTCTGATGTGCTCTATCCTATCAGTGACACCAGACCCTAATAGGGGAACCAAGGGTGAATGTCGTCATAAGGGGAAAAGAATATTCCTTCTTAGTTGACACGGGTGCAACTCGCTCGTGCATACGAGAAGGCAAGTTTTCCTTGTGCGGCCAGGCCATAGATACTCACAGTTTTGCAGGAGCTCACAGTAGAGTTCCCTTTACAGACATTCTCCCCGTCTCCGTAGGAGACTGTGAGATAAATGTGCCATTATTGTATTCACGTCAGTCCCCAATAAACATCTTGGGTCGAGACTTAATGACAAAATTAAATATGATGATCTCGTTCACAGAGGAGGGCATAGTATGCTCCACTCCAGGAATGTATTATTCAAAAGTGTGCGAAATGATCAGAGCATACTCAGGACACGTAGCCATGAGAGCAATACCGTTAGAACCAGAAGTCTTATGGCGGGGTTGCCAGGTCTTGCAGATAGGACCATGAGAACCCCTGACGAGTTTTTATTCAGACCAAGAATACCTATGCATGAAGAAGGGGGACAAGTATTTCCCTTGACGATACATATTGCAGCAGTACGAGGGAAAGTAGCAATGGTCGAAGGGTTTTATGACGAAGGCAGACAATGGTGTGCGATTATCGCCATTGAAGAAGGATATCGAATGACTGACGTCACCGATGACGATCTGTTCGAAGAACACCCGGACTTAGAAGAGACAAGGGTGGAAGTGAGTCTCTGGGTCAAAATGATCAAACAAGAAGTGCCACAGAGAATGATGTTGGCGCTGATCCGTCCCACATACTTTGATGACGATATGGCACAGGAAGTGAAAATTAAACTGAAACCAGGAGCAATTTTACCAAAGGCGCGACAGTATCCCATGTCCAGAGAAGCATATGAAAGGATCGCGAAGACAATTGCTGCCATGATAGACTAGGGCATCCTAGTGATGTCAGAATCACCCTGTAATATGGTGATTTATCCCATCAAGAAATCAAAGGGATTTAATATCATTAAACAATATTGTGGAAGCCCAGTTCCCTCTAGTCCATAATCCAGCTACAATTCTATGTAACATACCGACTGAGGTGAAATATTTCACGGTGATTGACTTGAAAAATGCTTTTTTCTCGATCCCGCTGCACCATGACTCACAAGATCTAACGTCATTCACGTTCAGACAAATGCGTCTGAAAAGCACGAGGTTGCCACAGGGGTATTGTGAATCCCCGTCCATCTTCAACAGAGTCCTGCAAATGGACCTAAGCAACATTGCAGTAGACAGTGTTGTCTTGCAGTATGTGGATGACATTCTAATCTGCAGCACCACTGAAGAACAATGCAGGCACGACTCTATCCAGCTACTGACTACACTGGCTGAGAAGGGATATAAGGTAGACAAGGAAAAGCTACACTACTGTCAAATAGAGGTGCTGTACATAGGCCAGTTAATTTCACATGAAGGGAAAAAGGTCACCCCAGAAAGGGCTGAAGATATTATGAACATAGCTAAGCCACTCACGATAAAGCAAATTCAGAGCTTCCTAGGCCTGTGCAATTATGTTAGAGCATGGGTCTTCGACTACAGCTCGTATACCAAGCGCTTACTCCAGGCCCTGAAGAAGGCCCAAGTGACAAAGGAACAAACTGAATGGATTGAGGCAATGGACAAAGGTTTTGCAGAACGCAAGAGAGCGATTTGTATGGCTCCAGTTCTCGGGATTCCTAATTATGCAGAAGAATTCTACCTATTCTCGCGCACAGATGGCAGAGTTATGATGGCAGTGCTCGCCCAAAGAACCTTGTTGGGGTACAAGCCACCGGCGTATTACAGTGGGAATCTGGACCCAGTAATGAGAGGCCAGTTCCCATGCAAAAAAAGCTTAGCTGCCGCAGCGTTCGCCATAGAGAAGGCGACAACCATTGTGATGGGATGCTCCATGACGTTATACGTCGAGCACTCATTATTCGCCATCTTAGAGAAACCAAAAGGAACATTGACATTTCAGAGAGCTTCTGCATATGAAGTGATCATATCTAATCCATCGATCAAAATAGTTTGATGTAAAACAGTAAACCCAGCTACGTTCATAGCTGAACCAGTCACTGAAGGAGAGCCGATACATAATGTGCAAAATATGAAGAATTCCGTGATGAAATCCCCAGGGTGAAAGAAAATGCCCTGGTGGACGGTGAGATCGTTTTCATTGATGGTTCTTCGAGAATCGACCAAGAAGACGGTGAAAGATATATAGGCATTGCCGTAATGAAACACATAGCAAACGGAGAATTTCGAGTACTCGTCAGTGCACGAATACCATCTCACTATTCAGCACAGTCTGCAGAACTATTGGCGTTGATACTTACCATTGAGAATCATGCAGATCAGGAAGTAACGGTGTACAGCGCTCTGCCTATGTGACGTCAACAGTGCACGCAGGTTTAGCGCGCTGGAAAAGGAGGGGCGACCTCTGAGCGGACGGCACGCCAGTGCAACATGCAGCCCTATTGGACAGGCTGATAAAGGCACTACAGCTCCCAGTAGGCATAGCGGTCGTGAAATGCGCCGCCCATACTCACGGGACAGATTTTGTGTCGCACGGAAATCACGCAGTAGACACGGAAGCCAAGCATATGGCATCCAAGGGTGAAACGATCATGGAAGTAGAAGTGGCACGCACCCATGAACGAATGATGGTAGCTCGAGCCACACCAGAGGCCTATAGTAATATGGGGCAGATTCAACTGATGGAGATTCAAGGAGAGACACCACAGGATGAAAAGAACCTGTGAAAGCATAGAGGGTGTTCCTTAAACCCCTCTGATGGATTGTGGCGGCAAAATAGCACTGGTAAACCAGTAATGCCTGTAGCCTTACTAAAAATAGCATTGGAACAGCTGCATTACCCATTTCACATGACAAAAGAGAATCTAGCTGCAACACTCACAGAATACTGATTTATACCGAATTTAGCGGAGCATGTTGCATTCTTCATGGTGAACTGCATAATCTGCCAGCAATTCACCCTGGGCACACATTAAAGATAGTGAGAGGAGTCATCCCTCGGCCAAATGGGCCTTTTCAGCACTTACATATCGACATGATTCAAGTGTGTAACGGGTACAGGTACTTAATTGTAGTAGTGTGTCCATTCTCTACATGGATAGAAGCAGGTCCCTATACACACCCAGACTCAACCTGTGCTGCCAAATTCCTGGTGAGGGAAGTGTCTCCTAGATGGGTGGGGTGTGAGGTAATGAGGTCAGACATTGGGGCTCATTTTGTAAACTCTGTCTTTGAGCGGATTAGCTTGCTGCTTGGTATAAAGCACAGTTCTTGCCGGCGTATCATCCGGAAGGTAATGGGATATGGGAGAGGCTCAACAGCTTGTTAAAGAAAAGGATAGCCAAGTTGAAGCTTACTCTAAAGAGGGGATGGCTGCACTGTCTACCACTGGCATTGTATGCTCTTACGAACCAATCAGGCTCCTATCATCATCTTACGCCACATGAGATAGTCACGGGATGGAGAATGAACACCCCCTTACCCCTCGAGGTAGAGCTAGATGTGATGCCCAGGCAACCAGAGAGGTCTTGGGAACGGAGCTGCAGGAATACCTGAACTGCATGACATCAAGCCTTCATATAATTTCAGACCAACTATAGCGACGATGAAAAGGGTGCAGCACAACACAAGGCACAGCGGGAGATGCTGAAACAGACACAGTTCAAGGTTTATGTGCGCCTCTCATCTTCCCTGCTGTGTTGATAAAGAACCACATGAGAAAAAAGTGGGACAAGCCAAGGTTCAACGGCCCGTTCATCGTAGAGGACTGCACTCCGTCAGCCGTTAAACTGCAGGGCAGGAGAGCATGGGTCTTCCTGAATGACATTAAACCCTGTATCGGAGAAATCCCTCTAGCTGCACCCCACCAAGAAGAAATCACAGACAACGGGGAAGAACCTCAGCACGTGCAGACAAGATCCATGACGAGGAAGAAGGACGCATGAGCAGCAAAAGTAAAGAAAAGGAACTCCTTTGCACGCTGTGGCTTAAAACTGGACATTTCCGCCTAACAAAAGGGGAATAAAAACATAATACAGACACTGTGCATCATAGTTGCAGGGTGAAGAAGAACGAAAAGGGGTTAAGGGTTTAAAATGGACACTCTGTGCATCATATTTGGAGGGTGAAGAAGAGAATTGCGCATCAAAGGCACAACACATTGATAATACGCACTTTTGAATCAAGCCATACTTAAGCATTGTTGGAAAATAAGACTCTGATAGACTGTGAGAAAAGACTTTTCGTTTAAGAGCATAAAACAGTGTCCGGAAGCAACCAACACCAAGACTTTGTTTCACAGCAGAAATTTCACATGGGATGTACTCACCTACTTCCAGGTAGTGGTAATATCATATCCGTCACTTGTAGGGAGAGTCACCAGTGTCACAGACTTTGTTCAAGATCCTGCCAACAAGAAAGTAATCCGGCAACTACTGACTGTCATCGTGGAAGCTTTCGCTGAGTTAACTGAACACAGTGATAAAGACACAAATGCTTCCACCACAGGTGATCATAGATGAACTCACGTATACGCTTTTCTTTCAAATCATAGAGGAATGCCCATGACTCGTCGGGAGAACCACGGACACACTCACATACATTAGAGACCCAAGAAACACCGAACATTTGAACCAGCTGTGGATCAAGCTAAACTATGTGGTCGCAATCCACGCAGCAGGAAAGTGTAGAGACTGTTCACGTCAAAAGAAAAGCCTGTGATCCAGAACACAGCAAAGCGGGACAAATGTCCCTGTCTCCCGAGGACAGCCGCCTGGCGCACAATGTCCTGTTCCGTCTATTAACTGACTTTCCAGAAATGGTGGGGAGACCTGCCGAGGTTGACGTCATCACCTTCATCAGAGATCCAGCTAATGTCGCACACATGGGAACACGCCTTCATGGAATAATGCTCCAAGTGGAGCTGTCCAACTTTCAAAGAGAATATCTAAGGAGATTCCATTGAAACCTCCCGCCGAGGGACAGATCGAAACCAAGGCAGCTCTTCATCTTTCCGCCGAGGGACAGATCCAAGTGACAGAGACACTGTTCTTCATCTTTCCGCCGAGGGACAGATCCAAGTGATATAGACACTGTTCTTCATCTTACGGCAGAGGCATAGATCGAGAGAGCAGAGACGAGAACTCCACCGTTTTATTTTGTATTCTTATCTTTTATTTTTTATCTTTTGACTTTCACTGATTGCCATTTTTCCACTTTTACATTAAACAGGATCCAGCATGTCTTCAGGACTGAAGCAAATTCGGGGGGTGGACTGGGAATTGACCTATTTTGAATATGCATAATGAACGTGCCTCACCAAAGGTGTTAGTTTAATCTTTTCCATAGTCTAGCAAGGGAACTGTATCCCGTAACCAGAGACAATCGTCACCCGCAAGAGGGGGGACACTTACAAAGCACAAGACACTTTATGTTACAAACTTTCTGAGAGACAATCATGGAGTAAGTGAAAAGAAAGCATTTTTACAGTGATATGATTGGGATGGGGGCCCGGAACAGTAAGATAGTCCTCCCACAGCATGAAGGGCGTCCCCACTTCCCTGGAAGAAAATGCTGCAAATTGCCATACCGCACGATTATGTGTATATGCATAGTGGTTATTATTGTTTTTTCTGTCACTAACAATCAGAACTGCATTCTTAATTGGTGAACGAAGCGTTCCAATTTCAGTGCACCCACCAGATAATGTACGCATGAATCCCACGAAAGCACCCAGACCCTATATAGTCATTCCGGTTCCAAGAAAATCTGATGGTAAGGTAAACTAACTAAAATTGAATGTAACTAGCAGTGATTCATACACACTTGAGGTAACGAATAAAGAGAAAAGCTGGAGACAGGGTCAGCACGGAATGAATAAAAATATAGCACTGACCACTACACGCACACACACACACTGAATGTACACGAACAAGGGCAAGTGTCAATGGCTACAGAACCTCGAACAAAGACAACAGAAAGCACGAGACTGCTTACCGAACAACCAGTCCCTGAAAATGATAAAGGTGACCGAAAAGAAGCAAGTGAAAGACCAACTAAAGAGGATTTAGCAAAAGCCCTCAAGAAGACAGAAACGGCTACAAGAGAATTCACTGCAAAGACACAAATGCTGATAGATCATTTATTCCAGGTTATAGATAAAGCAAAGAAACTACATGAGGAGCTGAATAATGAAACTGCAGAGACTAGAGTGATAAGCATACCAGTTCCATCAATAATGACAAACCCCAGGCCCACGATGCAGCCTTAAATTGAGTTGATGTCAAACGGATGGTGGGTAAAGGTACTCTACGAAAGAATACAAGAGGAGAGGAAGAGAAATGCAAAACCGCCTTTTACCACAGCAATACAGATAATTAAACCTGCTTCACCAACAAGCATGCCTGAGAGTCCCCCAGCATGGAAAAGCCGCACAGACACATTTAAATATGTGGTTATAGCTAACTACAGAAAGACACTGTGAATCAAGAGAAGCCCGCATGAAGATAACAATGAACTGAACGATTACCTGGACAGCACAGCACATCTAGGAAGTAACATTTGGTACCAACACATGAAAGAGGTCGGAAAAAGAACAAAAGGGGAAGGAGAATGCTACATATGTGCACTCCTACCGTACAGCATGGGAAAATCCAAGATCTTCGTGGCTGTAGAAATTGATGTCCCGACAGCACACTGTTTGTCACACGTAGCAATGTGCAACACCAGAGGACAGTTTATGGGAAGAGATGCCTCACTGATATGGGCAACCGAAACAGCATATCCCAATGAAGATGATTACGTCCAGGACATTAAGACAAGAAACAGAGCTCATACCATGAATCACGTGATCAGGTATGATAAACCAGAAGTGAAAGGAACAGGAACTAGATGGGAGATAAACCCGAGACTGAACGTCCAAGGAAAAACTCCAGAATAGGCCCACATTTGGTAGAATAGAGGCCAGAGGCAGATTTGGGGAACAGTGCTTTCACTAAATGGTTGGGAAGAAGGAGTAGTGATATGCCAAGCGTTGATGGTCCTTGGAGCCTTCAAAGAAGCAGTAGAAAACTCACAAAAACTGTGCAAACCTCTATGTTCAAAGTTGGTAAAGTCACTAACCCGGGTCGAAGATAGAGGGGGCCCCTTGCAGATAGTACCACTGGAAAGCCCAAAATGTTGCTTCAGGAACAATTTCACTAGGAAGATGAGAGAGAATCAGAACTGCAGACACATTTTTTAAGCTCCCGGAATGACTCAGGGAACCGCAGTGATTATGGATCATTACTGGGCGTGTGGATCCAAAGCATACATAAGACTACCGAAAAACTGAGGAGGCATATGCACAGTTGTGAACGTCCACGTTCCCGCACTTGTGATCCCGAAAAGTGACCTGAATATTGACAGTTTCCCGAAAGCAGATGCTCACCTAAGGAAGAGGAGGTCGGTGGAACTGGTATCTCGAAGGAAGAGAGAGAACTACTTTTCTGCCAAATTAGAAGAAACATTTCATGCAATCCCATATGAACACAGGCTGTTTAGCCTCACCTCATCAGTATTCACAACAATCTTCCTGCCACACATTCAAATTGGAGTAAATACTAAATGGTTGCAGATAACCAGATGGGAGTTATTGCAGACCATCAACACCACCATAAAAGGATTGAACGCAATCAAAGAAGAATTAAGAGCAATCCGATTGATGACAGTCCAGAACAGATATGTACTTGACATGATCACTGCGATGGATGGAGGTGTTTGCGCACAAATCGGAGAATCATGTTGAACATTTATACCTTCGCATGATGAAGAAAATGGAACCTTAACAGAAGCCATAAGTATGCTGTCAAACCTGCAGAACCAGATGATCAATGAAACTGACAAGGTTGATGATGACAGCTGGTTTGGAACACTATTTTCATGTGTCTCACAATGGATAGCAGACATATTCGAGGTTTTGGGTGCCCTGCTATTTATGATACTACTAGGATTTTGTGTTATCAAGATAATCATCACACAATGCCAGAAAACTGCAAAGAAAGCAATTGGAATGAAGATCATGATCGATGTCAAACCAGGATGGAAGCCCAGAGACCTGAATGATGAAGAAATCAGAGACTGTGTGAGGGCTAGCGAATTCGCACCAGAAGGAACAAAGTTTGTGTATCCCAGAAAACGAAGACAATATGAAGGAAAATGGATCTACTGCAGCCCAAATGGACAATGTCAGTTAATGACCTGGAACAAAGATGAAAATGTAAAAACAGCAGGAAGTTTGAAGGGAGTAATAAAAATATGAACCCCAAAGAAACACACGTTCGTACCATCATGTACAAACCCAGAAGAAGATGAACAAGATGCAGAAGAGCCAAGTAAGACAATCCCAAAGGAGGATGCAGAAATGGTCGATGAACCGACCAGAGGGGGGAGTGTAGAGGAGGTCCCAAACATGGCCTGCACCCCAGCCCCCCAGGTCGAGGTACCAGGAACATATTCGCCAAGGTTTGTGATGAAAGAGGAACAAATGAGTCAACAGAGAGCAGCTCTGGCACTCTGCCCAGGACCCATCAGAAGAGCAATGCCTGTTGAAGTGCCTATAACTAGACAACCTTGGGCAGCCCTGTACCCACAGAGACAACCGTACCAGCAGTTAACACGAAATGAAGACTACTTGCAGACTGTCCCCAAAGAGGCATATAGAACCATAATGGAAGGAGAGTGGTGACGACACACAGGCCCGGACAGACTCACAGATGAACGAAACAACGTCTAAAGATGACACACAAGACGGAAAGTTATGAATAATGGTGCGACAGACTTAAAAGAAGAAACAACGTTGCAGCACAAAGAACGTAACCATGAAGGAAGGATGATTACATGTAACTGACGAAAATGCCTGTAAATAAAAGAAAGAAGCCAAGGAAACGGTACTGCTTGCAATGCTTAGTAGAAAAATAGAGCAGCAAGCACCAATTATATATCTACATCAATGAAGCACACTATGCATGTGCAACTCCATTTTGTGAACGCAGAATTAAGCCCAGGCTGCAAGGGGCTAACAAGGCCAGGATACATATTCCAGCTAAAGCCAAATGAAAGAGCGGAATCGAAACTCAGTAAGAAGTAGCACATGCCTGGGAATTTGAGGTCAACTCCAAAAAGGGGGGAGAGCAGCCACTTCGAAGAATCGAAACTTCAGAGCATAGCAGCCAGCCAGTGAAGGTCGAGATAAGGAGGCCCCAGTCAGGTGGCGAGGCTGCGGAAGAATCAAATAGACAAAAAGAAGGAAAATTAAGCAGATTCACGATGAACAGACATGTGACCAGCCAAGGGCGAAGAGGTACCAACGTCTGATGTCACCTAGAACCCGAGGATGCCATAACTTTTCCTGATAAGAAGCTACAGTTTCGAGGCCATCCTCAGCCAACTAATTGACACATAGCCCTAAAGTACTGATTGATGGAAGGGAGGCAGGGTGAATCTTGGGGCACAAGGCACCTAGGTGTCCATTCGGCATGCTGCATATTAAAGTGGAGATTTATCTAGGGGTGTAACCCACCCAATCACGATGGACCAAATAATCTAGGCTCCTATAGCTGTATAACCAATAAGACGTCGTACTTGTAGTGACGCCTATCACGAGTGATGTAGAGGGATGGAGCATAGACGCCCACCCGATAAGAGTTATCCAATTCTCGCGCTCTGTTACCATATACAGATATAGCACATATACTTAAGTTACCTTTTCCGACCAATAGAATTGCATGACAAATTTTAGAGTGTTCCACATCAATGATGACGAGAATTTGCTATAAAAGTTACTGTTTGCATGAAGAACTTGGGAGCTGAAGCGAGACAGGCGATCGCATCACTGTTGATTACCAATTGTTTCCCCGTTTTTTGTACTTGTCATTAAACGGACTTCCCTTTGCCAAACCATTGACTTGTCCTTATTGATTGGTGTTGGAGTAAGAGAATCCCGCACCCCATCCTCCTCAAGGTGCAGCTATCTCATTTTAAGGTGCCGGAGGACAAGCTCTGAATCTCATGGGCCCGTTCAGAAGTCGCTCCACCCTCCAGTACACTGGTATAACCATACCGGCACCGTTTCCGTGATCAACAAATTACAACCCATGATCCCGGAAATACCACCACCACAAACCGCCACCACGGAGTTAAGGAACCTGTAAAATGCGTCCCTGGGGAAACCCCCCAGTTACCGGCAACACCTAACACCATGGGAATTACGAGTACCACAGACATGGAAACATCGCCATGAAAATGGCGGAAAAAACGTGGCCACGGAGGCAGTAACGGCGCCACCGCGAACATGACATTGAACAGTGTCTGGTGAGCTGAATCAGGCCACAGGTGCAGCAAATGACCCCAGCTGGACCCAGCAGGCCACTGGGAGCCTATAAAAGGGCCACACCCAGGCCAACTCCGTAGCAGCATTGGGACTGGGGCTATTGAACCTACAGGCAGCACTGCACATGGTGGCAGTAATGAGTTAGAGGAGGATGAGGCGGAGGCGGAGAAGGCGCAGGTGGCAGTTAGCAAACCCTGCACCCATGCCAAACCCAATTGTGCAGCCGGCATGACCCCACAGGCAGCCTGCAATACCCCGCATCAGGGCCTCACCCTGGAACCTGACCCCAGGACAGATCCACACATTATACCGGCTGGACCGTCCAACAATCATGTACATCACCACCATGATTGAGGACGACATCAGCAGCCACATTGGCATTTCGACCGCAATCCCCTCCGAAGGTGGTGTCGATACTACATTTTCTTGGCACCGGAACTTATCAGCACACAGTTGGTGAGCTGCATGGGCTCTCACAACCCTGTTTCTCTAAAATATTGGGACAGGTACTGGATGCCCTGCTGCGCCATTTGTCGGAACACATCGCCCTACCTTGTACCCTTGCACAGGTCATTGCCACTAAGTTGGCCTTCCATGCCATTGCGGCCATGCCAAATTGCATAGGTTCATTAGACTGCACCCACATAGAGCTGACAGTACCATGTGCAATGAAGATGGTGTACCGCAATAGGAAACAGTACCACTCACTGAATGTACAGATGGTATGTGACACCCGACAAGTGATAACACATTGCTGCGCATGTTTTCCTGGGTCAACACATGACTCAATGGTCCTGCGGAATCGACATTGCCACGATACATGGAACGCTACGGTGGACAAAGCACATGCCTATTGGATGAGTACAACTGCCAATGCGCAGGCCCTGTGGAAGGGGGGTGTGTGTATAGGGCAATGACCTGTGTGAGTGGGCTGCTACAACTGCACATGCATCACCCTTTAGCTCATGTAATGGACGGTCAGCATAACCCACACATCACAAAGCTACACATGACAGGTTGCCACAGTGTGCCCGTACACACCCTGCCAAATGAGACACACATGTCATGACCACTGTGAGGGGGCACACGTTGTGCCACAAGCAGGCTCCCACCAAAACCTTGAGGGCCTTAAAACCACTGCAAAAGGGCTCCTGGAGCCAGTCCTGGCTCCTTTGGCATCAGGCTCATATGTAGGAAGGAAGGGCTGTTCAAACTAGGTCCCATTTGTGTACATGGGCCCTTAAATCCAACATGGAAGCACCCACACAGTCTAGTTCTAAGAACCAAGCCATGCGGTCTAGTGTTTTGGGTGTGGCAGGCCTGGAACTACTTTCCCTGGTACTACTTTACCTGGGCTATACAAACCGCACCCTGACTGCAGAACACGCTTCATGTTATTCTGCAACCCGCAGCGTGACGCTCACCGTGTCCAGCTCCTGGTCTTGAGCATCTTCCTGTAATCCTGCAAAAAGCAAGAACAAGATTATTCTGTTTTACCTGAGAAAACACCATCCAGCACTCAGCAGCTGAAATGGGCTGCAATCTGTGGAAACCGAGAGAAGAAGAAACATCTGACCACCTACCGACTGTGTCAACATCTTGTACCCTAGCCTTTCTTTTCACAAGAATCAGCACATAATCTGAAGCAACCTACCTATTCCCGCTGCACGTTCCACATGCCGGGTCCGTGATCTACCGGCCGCGAGCCACTTGTCACCTTTGCACAGCTAACTGATGGCTAAGTTTACTCTTGTGTATGCTCACCTCGCCACTGCCTTATGCTAACCCTGACATATTATGCAAGAATCTACTGGTGCTCAACTATTATCGGTTCGAGCAGACTCCTTTGTTCCCACTGTGCGCGCTGATATCTGCACCCAGACCCACCTTCAACCCAACCAAGGGTGTGTGCTTGCACTGTCCTACACCCTTGCGCACAGCTCCATCGCAATCACGTTCCTGTCAACCCACGTGCAACTGACTGCACATCTTGATTTGTGGATTGTCTGCCTTTACTACTCAGCTCCGTTTCTAGGCACGCCCTACCTATGCATCCCGAACTTTTGACTACCTGCTAACTTAACTTGTTTTTGCATTATTGTAGCAATTTTGAATCTGCCTATCCTTGCACCTTATTAGTTAAATTGAACCTGCCTATTGCCGCACCATGCTAGCATACTTGACTTTAGCCTGTTTCTGCATTGTTTTAGCAATTTCGAATCTGCCTAACATTGCCTATTGCTGCACCATGCTAGCATAGTTGACTTTAGCCTGTTTTTGCATTGTTTTAGCAATTTCGAATCTGCCTATCATTGCCTATTGCTGCACCATGCTAGCATAGTTGACTTTAGCCTGTTTTTGCATTGTTTTAGCAATTTCGAATCTGCCTATCATTGCCTATTGCTGCACCTTGCTAGCATAGCTGACTTTAGCCTGTTTTTGCATTGCCTAACAGCTTAATTGAACCTGCCCACTGTTGCACTATGCTAGCACAAGTCCATCTTAGTCTGTTTCTGTACTGCTTTAGCAACTCTGAATCTGCTTATCCATGTATGCCATCTGCACAACAGAAGTAGCCTACCTACTAGACCACTAACAAAATTAATTCTGGCCATCCTATTGAAATACCAACTAAGTTGCACTTGTTTAAGTTTTATCTCCTGTAACTGCTTGTGCCCAGCCCACTGCACTCAGCACCGCCACAGTACTACAGCCCAACTCACATTGCCCTCTCAAGTATGCCTGCCTGGCTCTTCTTCACCATGTTCCCTTTTTACGTCATGTCTAACATTGCGTCATGCAGTAGAAACAGCTACATATCGTTTAGCGCTTGGATTAGCCAAACTCGGCTGCCCAAGACACCACCCCATCCCCTGTCCCACACCCTTCCTGCCCTCCCTGCCACCATTCCCCCACAGAGCCCTCCCATACCACACCGATAAAACAAGTGCCACCCCAGACAACCCCCTACCCAACATCCCAAACATCATTGGAGATAACTCTACCGACAGCAACCTAAACTCCCCCAAGCCACCAGAATGGCGCCCTACAGCCAACCCTAACATTACTACCCGAAAACAGGCTAGGGTGCAGACTCCATACCCTATTTAGCAAAATACCTACAACATCCATGACCAAGGCCACCAATAAGAACATCACCAATGCTAATACCGCCTCACTAAAAGGAGCCCTACTTAATGTCAGATCCCTTGTCGCCCACCCCACTGAAATTGCCGACGTCATCCGCTCAGCAGATCTTGACTTCCTTGCCACTACAGAAACATGGTTACATGATGCTGCAGGTCCCTATCTAACCCTTGTGGTTCCTGACTACTACTCCATCCTCAGGGCTGACAGACCTAATGCTCGAGGAGGAGGTGTAGCTATTATATTTAAATCGTCGCTCGACATCAGATCCATTACCTCCCTTCCATTGAAATCTTGCAAACACCTTACCATTAAAATACAAACCACCCCTAAGAATACTATCACTCTGGAACTAATATATAGACCCCCAGGTTCCACAGGCACCTTCGAGGAAGACATTACCTCTTTGATAGCCGAGAACTCCAAGCCTCTCTCACAAAATATCATACTAGGTGACTTTAACCTGGGGTACAACGACCTCCACGACATTCCTGCGCCCTCCCTTGCCAACGCCCTCTCTGAACACAACTACACTCAACTGAACACTCTACCTACCCATCAGAAAGGCAGAAACATTGATTGGCTTGTTTCCCACAACTGCAATATCATCTGCAAAGTGCCCCAACCCCTCGTATGGACTGATCATCTCCTTATACCCTTTGACATTAACATTAACAACCAGATTCACAAGCAGTGCCCCCTGCACCAGCTTGCCTAACCAGAAACAAGCGCAACATTACCGCAGAAGCCCTCACACCACTAGTTCTCCCTATCCTAAACATGCTCCCTGACACTGATTACCTCAACCTACTAGTAAACACTTACAATGACGCCATGACTAAAGCCATTGACGACGTTGCCCCACTTAAGCTATGCAAAGGCAAGCCTAGAGCCCACCTGAACTCTTGGTACACACCGGAACTCAAAATACTTAGAAAAAAGAAAGCCAAGTTGGAAACCTTATGGAAAATGACTCCCTCAGCAGAAAACAAAATCAATCTCACGAATATCTCTTCCCTTTATAAAAAATAGATAATCTGCACTAAAAAGGAAGCCTACAACATTAGAATAAACAATGCAGGATCCAATACTAAAGAACCTTTCACCATCTTAAAGGAGTTAGAAAACCTCAACCCACCGACGGACATGTCCTGGAAAGACCAACCATGGTGCACTAGCATCCAAGATGCTCTTGCTAACAAAATCACTGGCCTACAAATGAAAATCGAAGCCAAAAGATCTCAACTCTCCAACAGTAACTCCTCCACCCCTAGCATACCCATCACCACTAATACCACTTCTGGCTTCATATTTAAAAAGGTAACTATACCAGAAGTCCAAAAAATCATAACATCCGTCAAACCGTCAAATTGCAAAGGGGACAGCTGCCCTGCACAGATCATCAAAGATGCAACAAGAGACTTATCTCCATTCATCTCCAAGCTAATAAATCTATCATTCTCCACTAGCTCAGTGCCCAATAACCTGAAACAATCTTGGGTTCTCCCCCTCCTAAAAAAACAATCTCTAGACCCAGCTATTCCCACAAATTACAGGCCTATCACCACAGTCTCGTTTCTGCTAAAAATCTTTGACAGAGTTGCCTATCTGCAAATTCAGGATTACTTAGAGACTAATCAACTGCTAGGATTGTGTCAGTCTGGCTTTCAACCTCAACACGGAACTTAAACCGCCCTTGTTGACCTCAAAAGTCAGATTGATGACATTAAAGACAAAGGCAAGGTTGCCATCCTACTCCGTCTAGACCTCTCAGCAGCTTTCGACTTGGTCGACCATAAAATACTCTGTAATCACCTGTCATCTGCTGCCCATTTCTCCTCCTCTGCTGTCACGTGGATACAATCCTTCTTGACCAACAGAACCATGAGGGTTTTTTCCTCCGTGGCAGCAGCAGACCCCATCCCCATCACCTGCGGTGTCCCACAAGGTTCCTGTGTCTCCCCCACCTTATACAACATCTTCACAAAACCCCTCTTCGACAAACTGGACCGTCTGGATGTCACCTACACTAACTACGCAGATGACACCCAGATACTCCTCACCATCACTGGCAACTACAATACTGATGTCACCAGGATTAATGAAATCTTCTCCATTACTCAGGCATGGATGGCCACACATGGCCTCTGCCTGAATGATGAGAAGACTGAACTTCTCCTTGTCGGATCACCTAATAACTTACAAAAATTGAGCCCCGACTACTCCAATATCATCATTGACGGCAACACCATCCCCGTTGCAAAAAACGTGAAAACCCTTGGCTTTTATCTCAACGCCAATACTAACCTCACCAAACAAGTTAACTCGACCACCTCAGCTACAGCCTACACAGGGAAACTAATTAGAGCCTGTAGACCATTCTTATCCACTAAAAGTTGCCTCACATTGGCTAGGGCGCTCATACAATCTAAGCTAGACTATTGCAACAGCCTCTACCTAGGTGCCAACCAATCTGTTATCAACAAACTGCAGGTTCTCCAAAATAACGCGCTACAAGCTGCACTAAACATTCCTAGGCGTGAGCATATATCGGCCACCAGAATTTCATGCAAATGGCTCTCCATTCAACAAAAAATCGACCTAAAAACTCTCTGCCTCACTTACAAAGCCCTCAACCACCTAGCCCCTCCTTACCTTGCCAACAAATTCACCATGAAACCGGCAATCAGAATCACCAGATCCTCCAACACCCTACGCCTACTGTGCCCAGATTCATATCCAAAAAAGCCGGAGGCTCCAGTTTCACGGTCCTCGCCTCCCAACTCTAGAACACTTTGCCTTTGAACATCAAATCGACAAAATCCTTCCAGGTATTCAGAAAACTCGTCATTAGTTGGCTACTGATTAACAACCAACCTTAAGTTACACCTAGCCTACCTCATACTGTATATAGTGTACATGCCTGACCTAGGCCTGAACCTTATGTTGTCAAAATGCATTTCTCTGTACATACTGTACATAACCTTACTAATGTATCACTGTAAACTCTATATATATTTTATGCCTGTAACTTGTCACAAGTGCCCTTTTACTCCAGGGTCTGGAGCGCTATATAAATAAAATAAACAAACAAACAAACAAACATCACTCACCTGTGAGTACTAGCTTAAGGACTTCCGGCGAACCGCTACGACAGCTGCTGTTCGAACATTGCGACCTGCAATAACGAGAAAGGGAAAAACAATATTAGAACGCGTGCTTCCAAAACATTGAATTCCATCAGTCTTACCTGAATTCCATCGCGCTATGCCACGCTTCCATACGGAGCACCACAGCAACATCTGCAAAGGAAAACAGACATATTCAGGTTTGCTTTCAATATTAAACAACTGCACAGCACTGTACTTACCTTAACGGATTCCGAGGGGCCTGTTTTTCATCGCGCTCTCATCCACTCGCAGCACCACAGCAGCCTGTGAGGAGAAGAAGAAGAAAACACAGGTTAACTTTAAAAGACAATAAAGGCACTGCGCTTCGCGCTTTCTCTTACCTACAAAACGTGCCTCTTCATGCGGCACGCCAGCATCAAGACTTTCGCACCTGAAAAGAAGGAGATAAAGACATTAACAAATTCCCACCATAAACAGAACAAAGTCTTACAATTAACAAACCTGCCTACCAGCAGATTCGGGGTCACTGCAGGCCTGGGCCCAAGGAAGGTGTACTGCACCAGTGAAGCAACTCGGGCAGCTCGCCAACAAATATCAAGCGCCCCTGCACAAGAAAAGCAGGACGGATAGCTCACCCTACAAATAACTAAGGTAAGAAAAGAACCCAGTGGGAAGGGAATCGGTCAGAGGGAGGTGGGAGATTCACCCTTTAGAGACAGTTATCACAAATCCTCCCTTCTGTAATTGCAGATTCATTATTCAGCACTGGGCAACTATGCATTCAGGGTTCCAGATCTCAGAGGCTTCCAGATGCCCCCGGGGATATCAGGTGAGCGTAACAACACACCCATGCTACCACAAGGCCATACAACTTGAGCCACTCAATACAGCCACCCCCACTATGCACCACTGCCCCCCCAATGTACATGATGACTGCACATGAGACATCCTGCAACAACCACACCATCACAGTCTATTGATTGATTCCTCCATGTGTGTACATCACTGCACAATGCCATACTTATCAAACACTATTGTCCGCAAGGGCAACGACATATGCACAGCAAGTCGTTGGGCAATGTCCAAATGCCAACGTCGACAACAATGACCCAGGAATGGTAATCACCCACCGGTCCGCCCACTGCTTGGCCCATATGGATGAATTAATGATGACACAAAATTGCACTACATCTGATCAAGACATGATACCACAAAACTGACATGTCCCACACATTTACATCCCATGTAGAAGATGCTGGATATGCACTCACGCCATGGCTGATGACGCCTGTACGGAGGCCAAGGAACAGGCATGAGGAGGCATACAACAGGGCACACATCCGCACACGTGGCATAATTGAGAGGACATTTGGCCTACTGAAGTTCCTCTGCTTGAGCAGATCTGGCGGATCACTGCTCTACAATCCAGTGAAGACGGGTAAAATTGTGCTTGTGTGTGCCATGCTGCACAATCTGAATGCGCAGGAACATTCCGCTGCCCCCAGACACAGAGGATGATGATGGAGTTGAAGATGGTGATGGGGATGGTGATGCGGATGGGGATGGAGATGGGGATGGGGATGCGATGGGATGGCTCCACACCCTCCCAGGGGGGCACAAGATGGCCAACAAGCACGGGATACACTCATATGCATCTACTGCACATTGACAGCATTGCATGGATATGACGATGCCAGTGAATAAATGGATTGACTGCAAATGAAATGACGGATGTCCACCATTATAGATTTTTTCAAAGGTGTTATATTATGAACAAAACAGGAAAGAAGGTGCATTGGGTAGGGAATCTGTACACCCGTGCCCACCCACCACCCAAACGTTCCCCCCAACCAGGTCCCAAACTACTAACCCCCTAATGGACCTACCCCACCACCCAAATGTTCTCACCAACCAGGCCCCAAACTACTAACCTCCAAATGGACCTCCCCCACCACCCAAACGTTCCCCCCCTACCAGGCCCCAAACTACTGACCCCCTAATGGACCTCCCCCACCACCCAAACGTACCCACCCACATACACCCATTGTGTCCCCGAATGTCATGTCTATCGCCATCCCCACATGGCACTATTTGCGGAGGCACTTAAGCGCAGGAGTGTCCTTGCTGGTGGATCCAGTCAGCCAACTAGAGCGCCTCCGAGGGCTGCCAGTGGCAGAGCTGGATGGGGTGGTGCTGGCTGAGGTGACTGCTGGTGTGACTATGGGCACACGTCCTTGAATCGCCTGCTGGGCAACCAACATTGACTCCGCTATGCTGGATTGCACACTGTTTCCTTCCCTGACATGGCGTGCCAGGGTGACGATGGTGGTCGCAAATCGTCCAATGGCCCCGGAGAGCCGACGCACCGACGTCGCATTGCTCTCACGATGCAGCCTCGCCTCCTCCCGCTGATGCATGGCCTCTTCACGCTGCAGCCTCGCCTCCTCCAGCTGTCTTTCCATGAGCTGCGTCAGGGTGGCCAGTTGTTTCTCAATGTGCTGCAAGCGAGTACTGAGCTCAGCCATGGAGGGCGTTGGGGAGCGCATGGGCCTGTGCAGTGCTTGGGGGCTGAACTGTAGGCCATAGATGGATGACAGCTCATATGTGTTGTCCCCCTCACCCTGTTGTACATCTTCGGCCTGCATGGCCGGGGCACTGTCATCACTCGATGCAGCCTCCTCAGCAGTGCAGATGGACTGCAAGATAGCATCCGGGGCCATGGTGGGTGCCTGCATGGGGAAGTTGGCGTCCGCTGGTGCTAGTGTGCCCGATGCAGCTGGTGCTTGTGTGCCAGAGCAGCTAGCATCGTCCTCCTGGGCAGGAGTGCTGTGTTGGGCGTCTGCAGGTGGCCGCTGCATCGCCTGTTGGCCTTCGTTGCTGTCACTTGACATGGCTGTGGGGATACAGAGGGCATGCTGTTAGTTGTGTGCTGTTACTTGATGTGTCCATCACATGCATCAAACTGAACGATCCATGACCACTTGCATGTACACACTTATGACTATTGATGCACTCAGGTGTGTGTGTCTCTGCTTTCACTCAGGCACGCACTGTGCATTTGGAATGTGTTACTTGTCATCTGGGTGGTCAGTGGGTCCATTTGGTCACTCCTGCCCTGGCTGGGGGCGGGGGGTCAGTGGGTCAATTGGGTCACTCCTGCCCTGGCTGGGGGGGTGGTCAGTGGGTCCATTGGGTCACTCCTGCCCTGGCTGGGGGGGTGGTCAGTGGGTCCATTGGGTCACTCCTGGGGTGCATTCACACTTATGGCTTTGTACTTTGGGCACTTACTGGCATATGCAGGTGGGCTCACTCCTGCCTCTGTGTCTCCGATGCCGTGGATGCCCTCGAGGTGCAGGACACTGCTGCAGCGCTCCTCCCACAATTGCAACTTGAGAGGGGATGCAGTCTCCCCACTGGTGCCAGTGCTGTGCTGGTGGTGTGCAGCAATGAGGTTGCGCACCCTGAGCCTGAGGTCATCCCACCTCTTATGGCAGTCCTTCACACAGTGCTTAATTTGTGGGGGTGGTTGCCAGTGCCCAACACCGGCACTCTTTTTCGGGCACCGGAACTCATGCGGAGCCAGCGCACATGCCATTGCTTTATTTGTTCTTCCACTTCGCTTTGCTTCGATTATAAATCATGGGGCCTCATTGCGAGTTTGGAGGCAACCATGGTGCTGCTAGCACCATGGCTGCCTCCAAACCGGACTCCATTACTGGGTTCCTGCAATGGGGACTTACCGGGTCATTCCGACATGGGAGGACCCGGTAATTCCTCCTTGCAGGAACCATTCCCCATTCCCATTTGAGCCCCCATAGGACTCAATGGGAAAGGGGAGGGAGGTAATAATGGGCACATTACAAGTGGCCCATTATTACCTCCCTCTTCCCCTCGCAGGACCCGGAAAATACGTCTGGTTTTACCAGACGTCTAGTCCGGGTCCCGCAAAGGGAACCTCGTAATCTGCGCTCACGGAATGAAGAGTGCCGATCCGGTACCGGCACCCTTCATTCCGTGAGCGCCAGGGTCGTAATGAGGCCCATTGGGATATGTCATTCTGATCTCGATCTCTCTCGTGCTTGCAGGTTGCAGGCCATGGCTGTCTGGGCCTGGGAGGGGCCAGCAATAGCAATGAACAACAAACTGTTACAAACAGCCAATGAAAACTACCATTCTGTTGTTACTATGCAGTATTTGATAAATTCTGTATAGTAACACAGAATGTGCAGTTTTCATTGGCTGTTCATCTGAGCCAGTGAAATTACATGGTGACATGTTGTTGTTGCCACAGGAGGCAGCGCGGCGCCACCTTCATTTCACAAGTTACTGTGAAGTGAAGGTGTCGAGGCGTGGCGTCGTCGGTCCTGACTTGTGAGAGAGATAGCCTGCCCTGCTGCGCTGCGTGGGACAGCCTAGTTGCTTCCTGGGGCCCCCTCTGCCTGCTTTTTCATTTGTGAGGGTGCCAGTGTGCGCACCCAGCCCCCCCCCAGCCTGAGGCCCCGACAGGAGACCAAGTCCCAGCTGGCAAAGCAGGTAACTCACTTGCTGCTGCGTGCGGTGCAGCCAGAGGCTGTCACAGTCAAGTGATCAGGCAAGGAAGGCCCAGGTCGGGGCCCGGGCAGCGGCATGGTCCCCTGGTGATGTACTGACTGCCCAGGACTCAGGACCCCACCAGGGGCACATCCGCGCCCGGGCTTCTATCTGTGTGACCTGTGTGCAGTGTGCTGCTGACTGCAGTCAGTGGCAGGCCCAGGCCAATTTCTGTGACCAGGGGCTGCCGGCTGCCGCAGACTGAGTCGGATGACTGCCATGGGTGGCCGGGCCCGTGGATTGTGCCCAAAAGTATGTTTTTTACTTTTTTCTTTGAAAACCTGACCTTCCGTGGGGCCAGTGGCCGGGGCCCCGCCCCACAGAAAGTAGGTTTTAAAAGAAATAACTTATTTAGAGTGGCGGCTGTGGCCCATCACTTCGAAAGTGATGGGCCCTATCCACCCAAATATAAGTTTTTTCTTTTAAAATCTTACCTTCCATGGGGCCGCTGCGCCGTGCACCTATTTTTGTCATCATCAGGCTCAGCATGGCCGTGGCGGTGGTGGCCCCACGGAAGGTAGCCTAAGTGATTGAGGCAAGGCAGGGCAATGCTCAGGACCGGGCAGGGCACTGGTGGCAGCGTGGTCCCACTAGTGTCTGTCACAAAAAGAATGAATTGTCGTTTGCAACTTTGGCCACTTTTTCATTGGTGCCGAGCCCGACTCGAGACAATTGTATGCCCCAGTCCGACCCTGGATAGCATTCATCTAAGCGAAACATGAACTGTGAATTTTTGCCTGGGTGTTTCTGTTCTTCCTTTTAATGTTATCGGTCTCATTAGTTCAGAAACAAGCTTCAGCGAGGGGACCCGGAATGGTGCACGTATTGGGCCAAAACCAAACTGGCTGCACTTCGCGAGAAAAGCCAATGCAAAGACGAACTTCTGAAATGCCTTTTCAGGCTTAAAGATACACACATGGAAACTAGACGGGGATACAAATGGTGCATGTGCCCACTAATCTGTCGTCATAAATAAAAGCACTAGTTGAGTATTCCTGTATAATTCCCAGCGCATGTTTTATATCCTGATGTGTGGTTTATACACCAGATGTGGCCCCTTAACCTGGGTACAATACTCTCCGAGCATGTGCTCCAAATGAGAGCACATGCAATCCTCAGATAGGAATCCTCAGAAAGGGAAGCGGGTGTCTGTTACACCCCGCAGTTTAGTGAAGTATGTCAAGAACATGTCAGTGGGAAGGAGGTATCCGAATATTCATTCTCGTCTGGCTCCTGAATATTGGGTGACAAACATATTTAGTTTTTTTAATATGTGTCAAGGTGGAAAGAGGCCCTAAAGCAGAAGTAGCACAGGCTGTTGATTTCACAATGTCTTGCAGAAATGACTTTTTCCAAGTTATACAACACCATGCTCATGCTTGAAGGAAGGGTGTAGGGGGATGCATTTAGATGTGATGACTGATAAGGGCTTGAGAGTAAATTGATTACACAAAACAACTGGATGAGGTGACTGAGGGCTGAGAGAGGGTGCTCTTCCTGGAGGTAACCGATTAACAGTACTTGGTTACTTTAACAGACTGTCAGATGAGGGAGAGGGGGTAGAGACAAATACAGTGCAACAGTGACTGAAACAGAATGCTTTTTTATTTATTTGCATTTTTAAAGCACTCACACAGCCCAGGGGCTTCGAGGCGCAGTTACAGGAGGAGCATGTCTTAGTTGCGTATTTACTACTAGCCTGTGCCAGCAGTTGCTGCAGCGCCAAACATGTGACAGGGAGCAGCAGCTTTGTGATGGGCTGGTGGTGGGCCGATCTATGTAGGTCTAGCACTGAACTGGGGCGGCAGGCGCGCCCGCGCTGAGGGCGGTGCCACGCCCGCACTGAGGGCGGCACCGCGCCCGCACTGAGGGCGGCGCCGCACCTGCACTGAGGGCGGCGCTGCGCCCGCGCTGCGGACGGCGCCGCACACGGCGCCGCACCCGACCTTATGAGGCCAATATTTTTTGAGCACTGGCACTTATTTTTTACAAATTAAGCACTGCCTTCACAGTGCGTGTCATCACACCGACCGCTGTGCACTTGCGTGCTGCCTCGGCCCACACCTCCTTGCGGCATTGCTGGCTAGCGTGCCGCTGGTCTGCGCTAAAGAGCATTTCTGAATGCTCGACAATGTGTTCCACCAGTACTGTCAGCTCAGCCTCACTGAAGCGCTGCTTTCGCTGTCTGCGTGCTGAGATCCTGGATGCCATGGTGGTAGGTATATTCTCAGTCTCAGGGAGGTGTTCTGACCTGTGGTGTCTGAGGATGGCAGTGGATTGTGCTTTATATAATGGCCGCCTCTCTGTTTCCGTTTTTTTCACGGTCATGGTATTTCTGCTTCTGGTGATTCCGTGTCCATGACGGCGAGGCGGACATGGGTTTAGCACCATTTTTTGTGGCGGTATGTCCGTGTGCGTTTATGTGATGACGGTGACACCGTTTCCACCTCGGTGTGATGCACGTAACCCACATGCCGTAATCGGCCATTCATTCCGCAACCTTGTGGTTGCGGAAACAGTGTCACCGTCGTCACGGAATCACCGGATTCCGGGCCGGTGGACTCGTAATCAGGCCCAGTGTCTTTCTATGATTTTGTGTTCTGATGTTATGATATGATATAATATGATAGGTTATTTATAACGCCCTTAATACCCAGAGGTTTCTAAGCGTGGACCCGGGATCGAACCTGTGTTGCTCTGTGTCATCTTGCTTCCAAGGCGAGCTAGTTGCAGCTGAGCTACCCTCCTGAGAGAATTAAATATGTTTTAGTTATCCTTACCTTATGTTCACTGGAATTGTTGGTCTCCAATGCTGTTACGAGTGGAACCCTCTGATATGTGTTGGAACTTGGAAGAGAGGCGAGAACTGGTGGGATGTGGCCTGTGGGGCTATTGAATTTAATAGATGTTACCCTGAGCTCTTACAAAGTCTGCTTTGTCGATCCATAAACATCTTTATTTTAATTATCACAGTGAATCCCATCCTGTTCTATATTATCTCTGTTTTTATCTCTCTCACCCTTGCTCTTTCTCTCTTGTGCCTTTTTGCTCTCTTTCCCACTCTTTTTGTTGTAGTGCACTCTCTTTGCATGCATCTGTCATCCTGCTTAGTGTTGCTCTCACTCTATCAACAGCTTCCTCTCTGGCTCTCCTCTTTTCAAGGTCATTCACTCTCTGCATCCTCCTCATTTTTCTTCATTCTGCTTTCACCCTGGTTTACCTGTCTCCCTCCCCACACTTTACTTTCTCTGGTCTCCACATTGGTGTCTTTAATGGCATATATGATTTTCCTGTGAGGAAAGTGTGGTAACATTACAGAATTTCCAACTAAAACATGGCATGATGGAAAACCTAGCAATGTCTTTGGCAACTGAAAAAATACACCATTGCTGCAGGGAAGATGGCTGCTTTTTCTCTAGCGATTGGTGGGAAATGGAGTAATGCTGTAGCTAAGCCAGGGGGCTGTGACACCCATAGGAAGCCTTGAAGGCCCCCCACATAGTGGTGGCTCCCAGCGAACAGGGGAGCCACAAACTGGAAAGGAACAGCGGCACAGAACAGGGAGCAGGAAGGGCATGTTAAGGGGATGGCGCATGGGAAATAACCAGGTGTAGGTGGCATTCTTGGAAGGAAGAGTGGGGTGGGGTCAAGGGCCAAATAAAAGGGAGAGAGTAGCTGGAGGAGCTCTCTTTGCTCCAGATTCGGCGACCATAAGAGGATGATCGCTCCCGCCTCCACCTTAGGTCAAGTATAGACTGGGGACAGTTTGGAAATTACATAAAATGTCCGATATGCTGTTTGATGCTTTCT
Organism: Ambystoma mexicanum; assembly: GCF_040938575.1. Classification (NCBI taxonomy): domain Eukaryota; kingdom Metazoa; phylum Chordata; class Amphibia; order Caudata; family Ambystomatidae; genus Ambystoma; species Ambystoma mexicanum. The sequence goes on along the minus strand of NC_090922.1, from coordinate 1,246,399,299 downwards.
TTCAGAGACGCCTCAGTGGAGTTATCTGGTGTATCCAAAGTGCTGCATTGGTTAAAAGGGTCCAGCAGTCGTAGGAGAGGGTGGCGGAGGGGCAGTACACCATCCCCGGGTACAAGACCTTGGGGAGGCATAGGGTTTAAGCGGTCAAGGGTTGGCGACCCAAAAGGGTGAGTCATGCCGTTGCAAGCAGGTTAAGGGAAGGCTGGCCATAGTAAAGCTTAATAAAGGGAGGCTGGCCATGGTGAAGCGAAGGGAATTGGCCACCATAACCACCTGAGGAGTGGCCGTCGCCAAGGGTAAGCAACACAAAGGGGTCGCGGGGGGTTCACAGCCAGCCGGGCACAAGCACTGGGCGGATGATGTAGCTGGCCGATGCCACCCAGGTGAGCGGTGCATGACAGGGAGGCAGGTGCCACCAATGGATACCAGCTAAGCGTAGTTCTTGCAACTGTGATCATCAATACGGTTCACCTGTAAGCTAACTCTCGCCAATAAAGCAGCTGCAGCATTTGATCACCCACAACAATTGTGTGGCTGTGGAATTATTGGGGGAGATGTGAGATGTTGAAGAAAAAATCTGGAAAGGAGAGGGTCGGTGTGGCCAAGTGTGGGGCGTCATCACTATGTGTCTCATGCAGCGCGGTCCTCGACACATCACCTCAAGACCCTGCATGTGGATGGTTACGGCTGCCTCATCACCAGCTCTTTGATGTCCTATGCAGATTCACTAATAAAATGCTAAACTTACCTGCCACGGCTCTGTGTCTGCCTCCACCAAGTACATCATGCTTTAGACGCCCTGGTCTGCCAGCTATATTCTGCATTTGTGTGGGATCTATTGAAAACATATTTGTATACGAGTTCTATTGTTATTAGATGATTCATTTGTTTTGTAGATAGCTATCAGTGAATTGACGAATCCATATTTTGTAATGTTATACATATATAAATGTGCATTTACATTACATTTACCGGACACAGGCCACCTTTTCTTAATAAGGTTAGCTTCTCGCTCTTCAGCCTACGGCATACAGGAAAGTGATATGCTCATCAAGGTTACTGCAGCATTAACTCAAAGGCTGTTCAAATCCCGGTAAACGAATAGAGGTCCTGCCCAGGCACTGATTTATGAAGAGGTTAAATAAAATAAATTTTGCATTAGAATTGGCCAAAAAGATAGAAAATAATTTTCAGGCATGGACATAATTCTCTCATGAACAAAGATCAAGTTCAGACTGCAGAAATAATTGGAATTGTGTTATGGAAACAATTTGCTCCGTCTGTATAAATCTTGACACAAGTCAGCACATTGGTGAGAGATGGCAATGTCCCCAGGGAATATAAAAGGAATGGAAGAGTGCAGACACATCTAAATGTGGCCCTTGCAAGGCACGGTAGTTTATTAAAAGCAAAGCAGGCAGCTCATATCCCTGCTGCATGGATGGTAAAACAAGCAATAGGGGTTGAATACAAAAAAGCAAATACTGTTAGAAGTATTTTGTAAAGTGTTTTCTCTTACTTGCTTGCAACGGGTACAAACAAATGGCGGTCTTCTTGATGGGGTGACTGTGATGACATGGTACTGTGGAATGGGGGCGGGAGATGGGCGAAATGGGTCTGTGCGACATTAAACATAATGACGCAAACCGTGGTTTAGAGTTTTGTTTTGCATTATTGTGCTGCTTAAAATAGAAAACGGCAGCACAATGCTATACGTGCAACGTAAAAGCAACCAAAAAATGTGGAAGAGTTTAATCGGTATCCAGTAATTTTAGCGAATATAAAACAGAGGATGACTTCTTTACCCAAACCAAAATAACGAAAAAAATAACATTTTTAATTAAAATATATATGGGGTGGGATACAGGGGTAAAAAGGAGTGGACAGGGTTTGTGGAGGGTTTAAAAGCACAGGGAACCGGGGGTTTGGAGGGGGACCCCACATCACTGCCTGAAAGGAGAGTACCAGGGGCATTTCATCTGCCTGGTCCTCCATTCCAAAAAGGATGCTGCATCAGAAACCCAGTCTTGTCCCAGAATTGTTTGAGCTCCAGGGACCCTGTCCATTTGTCCCCAGTGAACACGTGACCGCTCTGCCTGACCACTTGACTGTTGGGACCAGAATGTTCCCCCTGTATGTCCTTGTGAAGTAAGCCCTGACAAGGGTAAGACGGCTTGCCTGATTCCCAGGTTCACCTTCCTCACCCTACGCCCAAGAATCATCTGCTCGGAGAATTGTAATTTCTGCTCTTCTTCGTGGTTCTTTGTGCTCATCAGGGCTTTCGTTCACCCCTCTCTCTTTTTCAGTGAAGGTAAGTGTTAGTCATTTATGGTAGAGATGAAGGTTTGATTCACAATCTGTACAATGTACCTTGTATATCTAGGTGATTCAAATAGTTAGTGTTTGTAAAAGGAGGGCCAGTGTTGCGAAGAAAAAGCATGCAGGAATAGCTAAGTAATAAGGGAGGTAGGGAGCAGGCAGGCCAAGAAGGAAGAAACCCTAGGCAAATAACCGGAAATAGCACATAAAGAGCAAGAGAGAGAGCATACCTGGTGGAAACAGTAAATGTCCTGGAAGATTTCCATAGATGATGGTAAACTGTGACAAGTGGCTCAAGTGGGTGCCAAGAGGCGTGTTGTATTCTGGGAATTTTGTTAATACACATTTCAGCAAATAGTAAAGAAATACTGAAAACCGCTGAGTGATTGGCTTCATACCGGAGAACGATGCTGTAAATTGCAATTATTCAGAGAACGCGCCTTTGGGATAAAAAAATTCAATACACCAGAGTCATATCTGATTAGGTTTCCGGATCCAAGAAGAAGAAACGTATTCATGAGGATAAGGTTGAATTTATGGTATACAAATGAGGTTTTACACATGCGACGAATTAGTCCTACTAGTGTCTGTCGATACTGCTATCTCCCAATGAGTCAGAGACAATTAGGCACTTATCTGTCATGTATTCTGTAGGGCGGCGTTTATGGGACTTGTGGAGGCGCCATTAGCATCTTCCGTTACGTCGGCGGCTGTCTGGAATCACCCTTCTAGTGTATTTCCAAGATGGCCATCGCGTCTTCTAATGCCGCCTCAGTGCAGCTTTCACTGCGTTGCACCTTCACTGCTCTCTCTCCAAAGGTAACGTTGTTTGTTTTCTACTTCGTCCCCCTCAACCCACTTGGTACTTGTTCTCTCCACGGAACGCTTCTCGTTCCGTTTCCATCCGGAATTTCTCTACTTCCCATTTCCTTACGCTCCGTATCCTCCTCCTCTATTGCCACCCTAGGCAGTCCTGTTATTCCTCCCTTTTGTACTCTCCTCTTTCTTCTATGTCTCTGTTACCCCCTCTCTGCTCGTGCCAGCTCTCCTGCCCCTTTTCTCTTCCTTTTTCTCCTCCCTATTCTCTCCTTTTTTCCCTTCTGGGACGTACCTTTTCTCCTACTTGGGATACCTCGTTTGCCTCCTTCTTGGAAGTCCTTTGCCGGCATCTGCAGTTGTCAGGACGTCTTCTCATCCAAGGAGCCTGCTCATTATAGTAGCCATCCTGTCAACACATACCTGCCTCAGTTTGCCGCCGGAACAACTCAGCCACGGCAACTAGCATACCAGTCCACCCATCTTATATGAACATCCCGTTGCAGGGTTTTTTCTGCCGTTGAGGCTTTTTCCCTGCCCAGGAGCTGGCTCCCAGGAGTCCCTGCTGTTCGGTTCCTCAATTACCCGACAGCGTGGCATCCCAGGGAGCTCGCCCCTACTTACGTGAAAAGAAGAAGATAAATAAGAACAGTAAAGAACGGGCCTGAGTACGACACGGAAGGAAGACGGTGCCTCTGGATAGCCCTACAGACGATTCAGGTGAGTAGGAAGGGAGGGAGACCATCGCTGACCATGATAGTCTGCAACGGCCAGAAATCCCAAGACACTGAAAGAATTTTTGGATGCTTGCAAGATATATTTTACTTTCCGCCCTCGCACTTATGAGACAGCCAAAGCCAAGGTGGGATTCCTAGTTTCCAATTTAGCGGGGAACGCTTTGGCATGGGCCACGCACCTTATCACACAGTCCGATCCTTCCACTAACGATTATGACCAGTTCGTACAACTCCTAAAGACTCGCTTTGAACGACCTGAAGTACAATATGTCTCGTACGAAGCAATCCTTGATATCAGACAGGGTCCCCATGATGTACAAACATACGTTACGTCTTTCATGCAGCTAGCCACCAACGCCGGATGGCCTGATTCCGCCCAACAGACATTGTTTCGTCGCGGCTTGCATGAGGACATAAAAGACGAATTGGCACGCACTGCAAGACCTCAGACATTCCAGGAACTTGTGTCACTTGCACTACAGATTGAATTTAGGTTAGGAGAGAGAAGACAGGAAAGAAGAAGACCTCGACCCTCTTCTTTACCATTAACCCCTCATCTCTCCAAGGAACATTCCGCTCCCCTTTCTGGAGAGGAACCTATGCAGATTGGTACCGCAAGAGGACCTTTAACAGCCGAAGAAAAGAAGAGAAGAAGGGAGCTAGGTCTCTGTATGTACTGCGGATCCTGTAAACACCTACTCCGCAACTGCCCAGAAGTTCCTCCACGGCGTCAGGGAAACAAATTTCCCCGAACCTAATCAGGGGCAGGTCCGGGGAAGATGGAAGAAATCCCTGTAATAATACATTGTTTCTTCTACCCAGAGAAGACAACCGTTTGATGGTTTTTCAAATCAAGTTGTCCCGGGGATCCTCCACCGTTTGGGAAGCATTAGCCATGTTGGACTGCGGGGCAGCAGGGAACTTCATTGATGTTTCTTGGGCACAGGAGAACGATGTTCCTCTTCCTCTTTAACTTCAACTATTCCATCATCAGGAAGAGATGGTGTTTGATATCATTAAGGCAGCACATTTCGCAGTGATTTTAGGGATCCCTCGGTTGCGTAGACACAACCCGCTGATTGACTGGTCTAACAATACCATACAGTTTAAGTCATCTTTTTGTCTTAATGAATGCCTAAATCATTGTCTTCCACTTGGTCCCTCGAACAAGAAAGATTCCGTGTTGGCAGCGTCTCTTCACTTGGTGCCAGAACACTATCACGACTATCTGGAGGTATTCGTTGACAAGCAGCCACATTCCCTTCCTCCTCACAGAAGCGAAGACTGCGCCATTGAGATCCAACCTGATGTGTCCATCCCTTTTGGAAGGATGTTTCCATTATCGTTACCAGAGCGTAAGGCCCTTAAGGAATACTTGGACTGTAATCTTCAAAACGGGCTCATCCAAGAGTCCAAGTCTCCAGCAGGGGCATCGTTATTCTTTATACCCAAGAAGGGATCGTCTGAACTCTGCTCTTGTATTGATTATCAAGGCTTAAATCGTTTTACCGTTAAGGACCGATATCCGATGCCACTAATCAAGGAGATTTTAGAGGCTGTACAAGGTGCATCCATCTTCAGGAAGTTGGATCTAAGGGGTGCTTACCACCTGCTCCGTATTAGACAGGGGGATGAATGGAAGACTGCGTTCAGGACACCACTAGGTCATTTTGGTACTCTTGTTCAGAGAGGAATTGCCATAGCATTTCGGTGCTGGACCGCCCATGTGGGCGGGACAAAGACTGATATGCAAATGGATATTTCCCATCTGTGAAAGGTACAGTGAACAAAAAGTGTGTGCTGCAAACTCTCATCTCAGAACAGGTTATCATGCCATGTTCTTTCTGGAGAGGAGCGCCTGCTACCTTTTTTGAAATATTTGCAAGAAACTTGGGGTTGGTCGCCCTGAGTTACCTGGGGGCAACCAGACGTGGACTCCCTGCTCACTATGCTCAGAGAGGCAAAGCTTCACCTCACTGATGAGGCCCAACAAGGCTGAAACACATGTATGGGGTTGCTTTTGGTACTCTTGTTCGGAGAGGAATTGCCATAGCATTTCGGTGCTGGACTGCCCATGTGGACGGGACAAAGACTGATATGCAAATGGATATTTCCCATCTGTGAAAGGTACAGTGAGCAAAAAGCATGTGCTGCAATCTCTCATCTCAGAACAGGTTATCATGCCATGTTCTTCCTGGAGAGGAGCGCCTGCTACCTTTTTTGAAACATTTTGAATATCGGGTTATGCCCTTTGGCTTGGTGAACGCACTGCGGTGTTCCAACGCTTTATGGACTGGTGTTCTGAACGCCAGTCGACATTCGTATAAGGTTTGGGCCGACAAGAAGAGGAAAGAAGCACCCTCTTGGGCAGAAGGAAGCAAGGTTTGGTTAGCCACCAAGTTCTTACCTCGCTGGAAACACATTGGGAAGTTCGCACCGAGGTATATTGGACCTTTTCAGGTCATCAAGAAGATGAACCCTGTTGCGTTTCGCCTTAAGTTACCATCCTCTCTCAAGAATGTTCATCCCATGTTCCATTCCTCTCTTCTGAAACCCTACCTACCTGATCCTTACAAAAGAAAATCTAAAAGATTGTTTGGTAATACTCCTTCAGAACGAGCAGAAAATTAAGTCTCGTATTTAGTGGATTCCCGTTACCATCATGGAGTTTTACAATACCTGGTTCATTGGAAGGGGTATCCTATTGAGGAACGTACGTGGGAGCCAAGAGTCACATTCACACACACAGATTCATCAGGAAGTTTCACAGATTGCATCCGGGCAAGCCAGGAGGCCCCCCAAGTAGAAGAGGTCATACTGTCATGTATTCTGTAGGACGGCGTTAATGGGACTTGTGGAGGCGCCATTAGTATATTCCGTTACGCCGGCGGCCGTCTGGAATCACCCTTCTAGTGTATTTTCAAGATGGCCGCCGCATCTTCTAATGCCGGCTCAGTGCAGCTTTCACCGCGTTGCACCTTCACTGCTCTCTCTCTGAAGGTAACGCTGTTTGTTTTCTACTGTGGCCCCCCCAGCCCTCTTGGTACTTGTTCTCTCCACGGAACCCTTCTCGTTCCATCTCCATCCGGAATTTCTCTACTTCCCATTACCTCACGCTCCGTATCCTCCTCCTCTATCACCACCCTAGGCAGTCCTGTTATTCCTACCTTTTGTACTCTCCTCTTTCTTCTACGTCTCCGTTACCCCCTCTCTGCTCGTGCCAGCTCTCCTGTCCCTTTTCTCTTCCTTTTTCTCCTCCCTATTCTCTCCTTTTTTCCCTTCTGGGACGTACCTTTTCTCCTACTTGGAATACCTCGTTTGCCTCCTTCTTGGAAGTCCTTTGCCGGCATCTGCAGTTGTCAGGACGTTTTCTCATCCAAGGAGCCTGCTCATTATAGTAGCCATCCTGTCAACACATACCTGCCTCAGTTTGCCGCCGGAACAACTCAGCCACGGACAACTAGCATACCAGTCCACCCATTTTATATGAACATCCCTTTGCAGGGTTTTTCTGCCGTTGAGGCTCTTTCTCTGCCCAGGAGCCGGCTCCCGGGAATCCCCGCTGTTCGGTTCCTCAATTACCCGACAGCGTGGTATCCCAGGGAGCTCGCCCCTACTTACGCGAAAAGAAAACGATAAAGAAGAACAGTAAAGAATGGACCTGAGTACGCCAAAGAAGGAAGACGCAGCCTCTAGATAGCCCTACAGACGATTCAGGTGAGGAGGAAGGGAGGGAGACCATCGTTGACCCTGACATTAACAGTCGAATGTTCAGCCCTGACAAATTCAAGAATTGTGTTTTTTCAGCAAATTTCTAGGGAGTATCATATATTTGACCCTGATATATTATGGAGGGCCTTGTTTGACAGTCATAGGCTGGTAATAAATGTAGCTCTGGTAGTCTATATGCAATCTCTGAACTTACCAGATCTAAAGAACCCAAGACTATTGTAAATGCACCTGTTTCTCTCCATGTGATATGGGTCAGGATAATAATTTGGGAAGAATTAAGGCAAAATGTTTGTTTTTATTACAAATGTCCTTTTCTTTCTTCTTTTGGAAGATACTAGAATTGAAATGTGTGTAAAAATATGAAGGGTTATTCTTAGTAAACTGTTGAATTGGTCCAATTAATTAATTGTTTTAGAGGTTTGTATAAGATTGTAATTTGTTTGTAAATGTATTAATATATAATGCTTATGTTAAAATATTTGAAAGGCTGGTTTCTCCAGCCAAAATAAATTAATAATAAAAAAAAGAAATGCTGTCCCATAATAGAAGGCTGGCAGGGAATAGTATTACTTCGTACTTTTCGTGAGTTTTTAGTAAAGCTATGAGCCTATAAATTGTACATTTACACGTACAGTAATCTAGAATTTAGAAAGTATGTAATATATGATGATATAGACACAACGCTGCATGCTAATTACATCATTAATATAAAACAAAAGGACTCAATAGCGATGAGATTATTATATCTGGAATAGGCTCAATTACGAAAGCAACCTCTGAATACATTAACCAGTTCTTGCTACCTTTAGTGGTCGTACTCACATCGTGCATACAAAACACCAAAGTTGTTAACTGCCAAGCACAGGAACTACCCTAGGCCAAAGCCTACCAGTTGGTGACACTAGGTGGGTAATTCATGGAATCAAGCGCAGAAGTGGTGCATGCGGCTGGTGCACAGAGTGCGCTGCGGCAGCTTGTGCCAGCCGCCTGTGCCAAAACCCATTTTGACGCACAGCGTATTCATGGATTTTTACATCCATATCCAACCGTGGCGCAGAGTGCTGCAGCGACCCTGCAGCAGTGCCAGTTACGCCCTCAACCCCACCACATGCACCAAAAACATTGCACAAATCCCCTACATGGTGCAAACCAGAATACGCGTACCCCGCTCACGGCAGCGAAATCACATGTAAAACTCCCTGCGCACCCCTTGGAATACACGTACCCCCCGCACGCCAGCAAAATCGCATGTAAAACTCCCCGCACTCCCCTCAGAATATGTGTACTCCGCTCCCGCCAGTGAATTCGCATGTAAAACTCCCCGCACACCCCTCGGAATACGCGTACCTCACACGCGCCAGCGAAATCGTGTGTGAAACTCCCAGTGCACCCCTCGGAATACGTGTAACCTGCTCGCACCAGCGAAATAGCGTGTAAAACTCCCCGCGCACCCCTCAGAATACGCGTACCCCGCACGCGCCCGCAATATTGCATGTAAAACTCCCTGCGCACCCCTCCGGATACATGTACCCATCTCGCGTCAGGTAAATTGCGTGGGAAAAGTTCCACCTGTGGTGTGCTCTGCCTGTGGGGCATGGGGAGGGTGGATGGGCTGCCTGCGGGTCATGGACTGGGGTGATGGGCTGCCTGCGGAGCATGCCCAGGGGTGATGGGCTGCCTGCGGTGCATGCCTAGGGGTGATGGGCTGCCTGTGGGCCATGATCTGGGGTCATGGGCTGCCTGCAGGGCATGGACTGGGGTGATGGGCTGCCTGCGGGTCATGGTCTGGGGTCATGGGCTTCCTGTGGGGCATGGACTGGGGTGATGGGCTGCCTGCAGGGCATGGACTGAGGTCATGGGCTGCCTGCGGGGCATGCCCAGGGGTGATGGGCTGCCTGCAGGGCATGGACTGGGGTGAATTGCGAAAACCCACATTGTGACATGCACGAAACCAATGAGGGAAGAGCACACAAATGAAGTAAAAAATAAAAATGTATCATATACAAAACAGAATGAATGAAACGAAATCACACAAGAAAAAAATATAATAAATCAAAGTCTGGATGTCCGAAATAAAGGAAAAAAAATGAATGCTGAAATCAATAAAATCAAAAGTAAAATGGCTCCAAGGCATCCGTCCATAAAACAAAATCCAAAATTCAAAAACTAAGCAAACAATTCCTCCATGAAAAAAATACAAAACAAAGTTCAATCTGGTCCATAACTATATACAATTTAAAAATCAAGGGTCCATGAGCCCAACAATTCAAAGGAAACCTAACAAAAAACCTACTTAATAAATAACTATTTACAAAAAGGCAGCGCATAGTCCATGTGCCCCAAAGGAAAAAAAAAAAGAAAGGAAACCTACACCTACATCACTATTTACAAAGGCGGCAGGCTAGTCCGACGGCTAACTCATTGATGTCCTGGGCCAGGGCATCATCGAACTCCACTTCAAAGTCCTGGAGGCGGGCCTGTTCCCTGGCCTCGAGGTCTCCCAGGGATGCAGCCATGGCCTCCTCCAACTCCCTGCGAGTTGCCTCGAGGCACTCAGCCCGCCTCAATGCCCGGCGCATGGAGTTCTCCGCCCTGACCCTTGTGAGCCGTGCCTCCTCCACCCGCCGCCGCTCTGCATCTATCTGCTGACCCAACCGCTGCCACACGGAAGACACTCCCAATCCTGGGTCCTCCGGCCCTCCGGTCGATGCCTGCCCCTGTGATGTTGATGGCCCCGAGCCATGATCGCTCCCACTCTGAGCCTGCTGCTACCGTGCAAGTGCCCTAACTGTTGATGCCTGCATGTCCTCCTCTTGCTGGGGTCCAGTTGGTGGGGTGGCCACCCATGCTGGACCTCCGACTCCCGACTGTGGCAGGGATGTGTCCTCCACCAGCCTGGCCGCTGGCTCAGGGGCAGCTCCACAGGGGGCCCAGGTGATACTTGGGTGGGAAGATGGCCTGGAGGACGACTGGTGCATAGGGGGTTCAGTTGAGGAGGGGGTCGCAAGAAGATCCAGCACACGGATGAACCCAGCGCCGGTGACCTGTCCTAGTAGGGTGACGTGGTCAATGAGGTATTCGAAATGACGTGCATTGTCCTCACGAGAACCCTGCACCTAATCCCGAATACCACGTTGGCGCAACGCCATCCCAGCTAGGACAGGCTCAACACAGTCACGGATTGCAACGTTCGCAGGGAGAGGAAGGCCAGTTGTTGTTTGTGCATCCCCTCCCTAAAAACGGGTCTGAACAAAGGGATCCCTGCTGGCGCGGGATCATGCCGTCACAGTATTGGGGACAGGATTACACACAGGCACCTCTGCTGTAGTCTGTGCTGCCTCCTGTCCCTGCCCCTGGACTGCACCACTAGCACCAGTGGAATCCCCCCTCCAGGCCCTGTGCGTGGGCCTTCCACGGCCTCCTCCTCAACCGAACCCCCCACCAACCTGGATGATTCCGTGCCATCTTCCTCCATAGGCCCCTGTGGGGGCTCAGCTGCCCCTACTGCTGCAGAGGAGTCCATCTCCAACCTCCGCCTCTTGGACCTCCCTTGGGCAGCTGTGGCCATGGACGCGGCACAAGACTCCTCGCTCCTGGAAGAGATGACTACGTGGAAGGAGAGCTGGGCCTTGCATCTCTGGCTGGCGGTGGGATCCCTGCCGCTGTGCTCCACAGCACCGTCTCCGCCCTCTTCATCAGTCGACACTGCAGACAGGGAGAGACAGAACACAGGCACCAGGGCACTGTACAATGGTCGGATACACACATGACAGTTGCACATGAGTGGCAGTGTCAAACTTCACAGATGACATCACACTCCCCAACAGCCATATCATTTGAACCCACACACATGCACAAATTAACAGGAATCATGCAGCAAGCAGCAGCATCCATACACACACAACAGCATGAACATCCGAAGTTTGGCATGACGTCACAAGCAACATGGGGAGTGCCGAACACATGCACACATGCCAACAGACAGACATGCATCTGTACATCTCCACCACCTGTCACAGTGCAATCATCGGCAACTATGTCACATCTGCCAATCGGGTTCCTACATGTCTGTGTCACATGCATCCATGGCGTATCACAGTCGCACACATGTCAAACACACACACGCACATGTATGCCGTGCACATACATAAAGGTGGAACCAGCATCCATGTGTAACACCCCAACCATGCCATAGTACATACACAGAAATGCTAACATGTGTGCATCTCCACATGCAGTTGTGCATCATGCTTTGGAACACATACACCATTGATGTGCATCACACATGACAGGGCTCAAATGCAGCACTGTCATGTCCCTGCACATACACATCGATACATGGCCCTTTTCAGACATATGTCCAAGGTGCACACTCCTGGCACACCTCAACATGTACTGCGTCCAATAAGTACGCATGGACACTTACTGCTCAACTCCGGACCGGTCTCCCTTTCGAGGACCTGGCGGTGAAGCGCTGGGTTAATGCGTTCCAGGACTCTCATGTCATTGGTGGTCAGGTGGACTTCCTGAAGGTCCCTGACCTGAAGTCCTCCCAGCACTTACGGACATGTGGTAGGTCGCGGGTTGCCACCCCCTCCACGTTGATGGCAAGCATGATGTCCGGCCAGATCCTCTCCCGCCATCCTTGTTGGCGCGTCTTCTTCCATAGAGGGCATCATAATGCAACAGGACTTGCTCCACCAGGATGCCAACCTCTTCTGCAGTGAAGCTGGAAGCCCTCTGCCTCTCTGGCTGGGGGTTGCCAGTGGTCTCCGATGGTGTTTGCCCCGACATGGCAACCCCCGAGGCAGGTGTGGGTGGGCAACTGGGTATTGGTGCTGGGCTGTGGAGCGATGGAACTGCAGTCGGGAGTCTTCTGTTCCAGCAGGGGTGGTCACAACAACTGGACCCCTGAAGATGGCTGACGTGCAGGCACCAAACAGCAGGGCACCTGGCCAGCAGGCAGGCAGGCAGCAGCAGATGGCTGGTGGGAGTCGGCTCGGGGCTCTGGGGGGCAGGAAAATGGCCTTCTGGGCAGGAGCATGGTCTTCCGTGTGTTGTCGCGTGGCCAGCTTGATATGGAGTGATTTGCCACGTGAAAAAACAGCGTGTAATTCGAGGAAAGGCCCTTAGCGCGTAAGCACGTATGTGACATAACACGCGCAGGAGTTTCCCTCCCACGGGTGCATAGTCATTCAACATGTGAAAAAACAGCACGTCCGCGTGTTAATGCGTGTGAAAAAGGGCCTAAGCGCGTAAGTGACGTGATGCGCGCAGGAGTTTCCCCTGGCATGGGTTAAAGGTGAGCGGGGCCAGCAGTTCGCTGTACGTGCTTTTCGTGAAGACCGACGTGTGTGTTGCTACTTCTGGTTGTTTCACGTGCCATCACTACTTCACAACGGATCAAGGACGTATCTCATCTTTTGGCGGGGTGTTAGGCAGAATCCTGTGCAGTTCCCTTAGGGAGCACTACAGAAGATTAAGTCTACAGGTACGAGCAATAAATCCCCTTTGGTGTCAGTCTGCACCACAAACATTTAGTTGGTAGCTGTGGCTAAGCAGTCAGACTTATCTCAAGAGGGAGATGAGCAGTATTCCGGGTTTACACAATAGGGCTATAATACTATGGTACAAGCAAACACTGACCAAGGCTTTGTATTAAAAAGAATATATATATTTATTTTACACACTTCTAGTTCAACACATAAATCACAGTTATTAAAGCAAGTTAAAATCAGACAAGAAAAGTATACACAACTCCCTGGTTAAATTGTAGACAAGTTTGAGCAAGAGTGAAAACTGAGCAAAACGGCACAGTGAAAACCAAACACAAATGGCATTGTAGCAATTTCGCACAAGGGAGGGAAAACACAAGTTATAGAGGAATATATTCTTAGACACCCTAGCAACACTTCCCAATAAGTTTGTGAACAAGTTTAGGCAAGGCCGTACTTTAGCATGTAGAATACTTAAATGAAAACCGAGCAAAATGGCACTTCACAAGTTTAAAAAGTGTGAAGGAAAAGGTGGTTATAAGAATTAGGTGCACCAACACAGTTCTAGTTGAGAAGCAATCTAGAGAAGGCAGTTCTAACAAATTCAGCCAGAGTCAATAGGCCTGTGCCAGAGTTGGTGGTACAGGGCAAAAGAGCCCAGGAGCTAAATGTTCTTGTAGCTGCAGTCAAGTCTTTGTTAAACAATTTGAAAAGGTGGATGCAGAAGGTGAAAGACAATGTTAGACGATAGGGGGGGCCAGCCCAACTGGTAGGTAAAGGATTTAAAACACCTTTATCACTACCACACGAAAAGGGAGGCCTGGCGGAACAAAGTACGTTGAAATGTAGAAGAGGCTCTTGCAGATGAAGATCTTCTCTCGTCGTGTGGAGAAAAGTGGTGAGATGCTGCAGCAGGGCTTCACCGGTGGTTCAGTTGTTGCAGATGTCTTTGGCTTCTCTCGTCTTTGGCTTCTTAGTTCCAGTGGCGACGTCTTGTTCTTCCGGTCCTCAGAACCATGCTTTTATGCAAAAAGATCCCCATTCATACAGCCTAGCTGTCACTCACACAGTGGAGTGGTCATCCTGGCGGGCAGAGTGTGACATGGGTTGCTGAGGAAACCCTGTTCAGGGGTCCTACTCCCCCTCCCACAGTGTGGTTCCACCCCAGACTCAGTGGCGCCGAAAGGAGGGCTTCTGGGCAGAAGTCCGCCAAAAGGACGAACAAAGGATCCCCAACCTGGGTTAGGAGTTTAGAGAAAGACACGAGAAAGAATTTATATAAAAGTTCTGGCAAATGAAACCTACCGAAGTAAAGTTAATATTAAAATAAACCATCGGTATGTTAGAGGCTGTCAGTAAATGTGGTAGCCTCGAACAATGGGAAAATCCCATAGGAAAATATTTGCGGTCGAATATTTTTGGTAGTAACCATTGCTACCAGCCAGAAACTTTTGAGAGAGGGACCGTACGGTACCCTCTCGAAAATGAACATAAGGGAAAAACTATTAACCCTTTCCAGTACCTCCATAGTAAGATGGGTTGTACTGGTTTTGTTCATAAAGAGTGACTAGTAAAGTCAATGGGGACTTTACATGCCCTGGGAGACTTTAGTCAGTCCCAGGGTATGGAGTCTATGTTTGGGGGTCGCTACGACACCCCTAGTGTCACTGCACGGAGGGTGCTGTGTGACACATGTGGATAAAGATGGTTCCTATGGGGGGGTGAGATAAACCCCATAGACATTAAACACAAAAAATAGCCTAGAACACACATAGCAAATATGCCTAAGAGTGGGAAAAAGAGTCACACTCTTAGCAGGAGAAAAAAACAAACCCTTCAAATCCAGCAAAGCTGCTGGGGGACTCTATAGGTAAGGGAAATTAGCCATAGAATGAGAATTCTCCCTAACACAGGTGTATTGGCCACGCGTGTTTTTCATTACCACGCTAGTCAGACGTTGAGTCGCGCATACTATTTTTCCCACTGTGGGTCTCCCTGTGTATCGTGTACCCGTTTGAGGTCATAGTAGCCTGTGTGTCCCATGCGTATGTGTTTTTCCTATCCCTGGGTGCCACCGCGTACTGTGGGAGGTTAATTCCACACACATGGGCTACCAGGGGTTTCGTGCATGGTTTTACTGCAGTTTTGGGGTGCCTGAGCATTGAGTGACCCATCACTTCATCACCGGGGTCACATACAGCCTTGCAGGCGCAAAGGGGTGCTGTTAACATCTAGTACCCCACCCCCTTCACCCCAATTGCCCAGGACAATTGTCGTGTACACCTCCCATTGGCACTACTACATCTGTGCCGGTACTCCTACATCTGTGCCATGGTTGGGAGGCCACGAAAGGTGAGGGGGGCCTCATCTGGGCTTCCTCCACATGGTGGGCGTGGTCAGGGACATGGCCAGAGTGACCAGGGAGTAGGGGGACTCCAGGGTGTCCAGGGTGGCTGCAGAGGGGGAAGAGGCAGGGGTGCGCCACTTCGGCAGGATGTTCTGCCATGTGTTGGTGCAGTCATGCCACCACCGCCTGTGGTTCCGGGAGATTCAGCTCTTGCATCTGGCACTGGCGCCCATGTGACCCGGCAGTCCGTTTCATTGACTGCCACAGGCCCAAGGGTAGTGGTAGCTGCAGGTACAGTTGTGTCTACCACTACCCAGGCTCAGGGTCGGCCAGCGCATGTTGCGTTGGCACCTGAAGAGTCCCAGGATGATTTCCAGGAGGTCAGGAGGCACGTGGTAAGTGCACACAGGGCTGCCCTGACCGAGGCACATGTCCCTGGGGCAGTATTGTCATCTGCTGCCCCGAGCAGCCGGGTATTGGCAAGTGCATGGGCAGATGCAGCCGACACCACGCCGGCTGTGAGTCTACCATCCATGATAGTCCCGGTAAATGGCCTTGGCACAGCGGATGTTGCTGGGCAGCGTCCAGTCAAGGGCACCCAGCAGCCACTAATTCAAGTCAGGGCTTCCGTCCCAGTTCCACCTGCCACTCCCTCGGTTCAATCCACCAGCGCCACTGCCCCTACTGATCAGGGCGGCATTTGCCAGTCAGGGTGGAGATCACTGCCCAAGAGGAGGAAGGTTGCACCTGCACAAGAGGCTGGGACCCCACACACAGCTCCGTCCTCTGGCACGTCGAGGAAGAAGCCTTTCGGCAAGCAGGAACTGGACTTCCTTGTGGTCTACGTGTCGGAAAACAAACGTGATATGCTAGTGGGCCAAAATGATCACACTACGGCTGCCCAGCGTTGGGACCACTGGAAGCGTGTTGCGGAGAGTGTTAGTGTATTCGGTCATGAGGTGCGCACAGCTAAGGAGTGCAAAAAGCGTTGGGATGACCTCCGACGCTGTGCTAAGCTAAAGCGTGCCTCCAATTATGCCATGACTGGGGTGACTGGCGGTGGGCCACCACCTCAGGAGGAAGAACTCACTCCACACGAGTTGATTGCTGCAGAGTTCATACCGGCAGAATTGGTCGAAGGAGTGGGAGAGATGCTGGATTTTGATGCCCAGTCCATTGAGTGTTTTTGTGTGTTTGTCCAGACCATGTGTGCTGTGCTTGTGCGATGGGTTGTGCTTGACTGCCAATACATGCTATGTGTACATGGTTCTCATGTGCGAGTCATGCAATGCTTCACTAATGCGTGCCTGCTGTGCAGCATGCTGGACATGTAGTGCAGACAGGGACTGTCCTCATCACCACACTTGCACCCTACTCACATGCTAGTCACCCGGCTGGCCCTCCGGTCCATGTTCCAGCTCACTGGCCCTTCTGCATGTAGCCTGGGGTGTCTTTCCACTCAGCACTCGGACTATGTCATCACATGACTGACATGCATGTGTCTTCTGCCTGCATGCTGGTACTCCACGTAGGCATGCTCCCTTGCCCCTCCACCCTCCTGAACCACTATTACACCATTGCACTGGTGGGTAACATGTTGGACTACTGCAATGGCCTGTTCAAGGCTCCTGTGTACATGCACACTTCCCCCCAGCCAACCTGCCAGACACATACTGTGGGTTACATCCTATGTCCTTGATGCAGGGTGTCTCACTCGGACTGTGCAGATGGTAGATGCTCTGCAAGGACCTGAGTGCCCATTCATGCTCCATGTGCATTACATGCATGCCCCTATGTGTCCTTTTCAGGATGATCATTGTAGTACGTGTCCAGTATGACATACATTTAATGGTATTTCATCATCCATTACATGCTCACTGTGGCTCTGTCCGGCATCACGCACATGTTTAGGGTGTCATAGTCTGTGTGGGGCACAGGCCTCCCACTGTCCAGGCCCCCTGACTCTGTCAAACAGGTTTAGTGCCTTCTGTACAAATGGGTGTACTACAGAGGGTTCATCATGTGTCCTGCTCACTGTCCCATTCTCATCGGCTGTGTTATCAGTTGACTCAGATGATGCAATTGACGGTACTCAACACTGTCTGCCAATAAACAGTTAACTGGTCAACCTTTCACTGCTATGCAATGCCTCCCTGCATTGTCACTAAATGGGGTGGGGGGTTTCCTGTATCCATGCAACCCATTGCATGCACATTGCAAGTGATGCCTGAACTTGCACTTACACTGCCTTCTTGTTTATTGTTTGACATCATAATGTACTTGTTGATGTAGATAGCTGGTAACGTGCACATGCTCTGCACTGCACCAACACACTTCTGAGCTATGTTACACCATTCTACACGCCTACTCACTGATGCAATGTCAAAGTGACCTGGCATGTATGGTCAGATTGTCATCCCTTCACTGTCATGAAAGGCACAGGCACAGGGGCATCCTGTGACACATGTACTCAGTATTGAAACACCCTAGTGGGTGTTTAGCAAAGTTGATAGGTCAATCTGCGGCCTATACTAACCGGTATAGGCCGCAGATTGACTATAGCCTGCCAATCAGGTTGTAATGACTGGGGTGCTGCCTGCACGTGTGTATGTGTACACTTTCACATACATCAAAGCAAGCAGCGTTGTAGCTACTTGCTTTGCTGTATTGGTTGCTGTTCATGTTCACAATATGGGTGTATAGGGAAACTGGTCTTTTTGAACACTTTCATATGTACATATGCAAGCAGATTCAACGTTGTGTAGTGCAACATTCTGGCTACTCATTTATGTGTGTGTGAAAGTGTTCATTTACACATGTGTCTTCTGCAGCTTTTTTGTTGACTGACTAATATGTAGTTGATTGAATTTAATGCTGGTGAGATTTCAGCTTTGCGCCCGTTATGTTCAACTGGCACAATCCTGAAGGTGCACTGTTGTGCAGTATGTGTACGCCCGGGCCCACTTAGATAATCTGGTGGGGATTGGCCATGATGATTTGACACACTGAATAATGGTTTAGGGCACATTCATAGCACAATGTGCTCAATCAGGCCCTGAGGGGTGTTCTGGAGGCTTCATGGCCGGCAGCTCGGACCGTACTGGGCGTTATGGTCCCGCATGCCTGTTTGCAGGCCCTCGCTTTGCTCGAGACATTCACTATGTCTACATGGCCCATGACACCCGGTACAGGCTGGACTGCAGATGGATGAAGCAATATTGGTGATGATGATTTAGTAATGCATGTGTACATGCATATTACGTGAGTCATGGTGTGTTTGGATTCACTTGCAGCTGTGGCCATTTGGCAGTTCAGACATGCTTATGGTATGTGCCATCTCTTTGTTGCCATCTGTCATTTCTGCCTGTGACATGTGCCTGACAGAGGTGGTGTGTGATGGAGGTGATATACTACATTCAATACATGTGTAGGCTTTGCTATTTACACACATCCATTTCTGCTTTTGGGATGTGTTTGCATATCGATGCCACTGGATGCATGCCAGAATATCATTTGTGTGTGACATGTCTGCTTCATGTGTTGGCTGTCGATGTGATGTCTATGTGTGTGTGCGTGTTATATGCATCTGACATGTGTACTCATGTTTTTTTTTTCAACATTACAGATGATGACGCAATGGAGCCAGAGGATGGTGACGTCAATCCTGACATGGGGTTGCTATTACATCGGCAACCTGGGACAAGTGGGGGTTGTGGGGTGGTAGGCCATGAGAACCCACTTGTGTTGCAGACCATTGTGTCCAGGGCTGGCAATGGGTCTAGCTAGGATGATCACTCTGATAACAATGTTGAGTTGGATGTGCGTCATGTCCATTTGTCGATGGTGAGTGATTCTGATGTGGATGATCCTATGTCCACGACACCTGCACTGAGGGGCCAGACAGTGTTGGAACCTCCACCTGTGGTGGATCGGGATGCACGGTCACACTCCACACCAGTTGCTGATGTGCCTGGGCTATAACGTCAATGGAGGGATGTAGTCCTGCAACCACAGGCGGTGCCAACCCAACGAGGACTGCGGCTCCTTGGGCCCCGCGGGTGTCAAGCCCAGCAACGAGGTGGCCGTGCGCCACCGGGGTATACTGAGTGGGAGCAAACCATGTTTGCCAATTCCGAACAACAGGGGCCAGCAATTGATAAGATCGCTCAGAGCATGGAACGTGTGGCCCAATCCGTGCTCCCCCTGCTAGGCAGGTGGATCTCCAGCAGCGGGCCGCACAGTTCACAGCCCGCTCGCTCAGGCTGGGCATGGCGGCCTCAGACAGGGCACACCGGGCTGAAATGGTGTCTCTGTGTCAAGCACTTGCTGCTCACACAGAGGCACACAGGGAGGCCCTGAGGGATGACCATCAATCCCTCAGATCTACTCTGGGTGTGCTCAACATGTCCCAAAAGCAGCAGTCAGAGGAGAGATGGGAGCAGCTTGAGAATACCATCTCGGCTGAGCTACGAGCTTGCCGGGAGGTGCTCCAGATGTCATGGCAGACCATGCAGGATGAACTCTGTGTTACACGTGCTTCCTTGCAAGAGGAAGCATGCGTATCATGTGAGGTGCTGCATGCTGACCTACGTGTCATCGCCACACAGGACCAGGTTTACCAGTCCCGCAGACTTGCTGTCGACGAGGGACCAAGCTGCACATAGGCGTGGTCATGGTACTTTGCCACATCCACCTTCTGCTTTCCATCCATAGGGTGACTCGGACGACGACTTATCTCCCACACAGGTCGGGCCGTCCAGGCATTGAGCCCATGGAGTTTTTTTTAATCTCAACATCATTTCATGTGGGTGTTGAGGTGCACCCTGTACCTCCCCCCTCCTGGGTGCCACCCCCCCTCCGGGTCGTATGTGGCCATTTTTTTATTTTTATAGTTAGTTTAATTAGTTAATATAGTTTAAAATTGTTTGTCTATTGTGCATTCATTTGACGGTGTGGTGTTTTGTGGCTTTTGAAAGCATCCACTGTCTGTTCCAGCTGGGCCCATTCAAGCTTGTCTCGTGTATGTGTTTGCGGCTTGGGGTCCTGACTCACATATGCCACTCCTGCTTCCCCTATCCATGGGCTCGCAAGGATGGTTCGTTGTGACAACCATTTACACAAGGGCATTGGACTTTTGTCATATCTGTGGCCTGTCTGCTGCTGTACTACTTGTGTTGACAACCCCTAGTGGGGATTATGGATGTTTTCTCCATGGCATGTCTGCACTCTATTTTGGTGAGTACATTATTGAACTGTCCATTAATTGATGTTGATTGGGATGTATGTTAATTTCTTGCCTGTATATGTGCTTGATGCACTTCATGCTGTAGACGGTAGCCTGAACCCTTTACCTGTCAAAGTCACACTGATGGTGGGAGGGGACCGGGTGGTGACAATGTAAAGTTGGTACGTGTTGAGTACATCCCCTGGGGATTGTGGCAAAGGAGGATGCATTAGGAATGTGGCCCAAGAAGCACAACTCACGGTCCAGTCCTCACCTGAGATGTCTGCCTATACTACTACTACACTCCATTCTGTTTGGACGGCACGTTGTGTCTGTCTTCACTCTACGACTTTGATGCTGCCTGACGGCGCAGTTTTTCTAGTGGACTACGGCTCTTTTACTTGTTTTCCACACTCTGGTCCCTTTAGTCCCTGTTATTCTTCATGCTACTGTCCTTGTTGCAGATCTGTCCGCCCGGCTCTCAGGCAGTTATTTCCACGTACTCTTACACTGCCTCGGTTTGCCTCAGTACACTTCTGTTCAACTGCATCTCTCTGTCGCTCCTCCTGTCTTTCATCTATTACTACCATGCTTTTATGTTAACTGTTGGCTTTTACCAATGCTATTCAACTGTTGTGGCTCTTAACTTGCTGTCAGCTGTTTCCGGCTATCTCGCATTCTCTGTGCCTTTCCAGACTTGTGCTGTCTCTGCCTTTCTTTCTTCACGCTATCAAGGATTGATTGTGTTTCAGCTCAACCATCCAGTTGTGCCAGCCTCCTTGGTTATTTTCTACTCAAGTTCCGGCTCTACCTGTCAGGGTACAGAACCTGGGGTTGTGTGGGAGGAGGTCAGATGTAGGTCTCAGATATGGCCCAGTAACAAGCAGCATGAAGACACACACACAGAAAACTTTCCTGCCTTATTAAAGGCTTTTATGCCCTTTCTGCAGGAAAAGGAACCTCCAGACTACCTTTCCCAGTAGACACCGGGCCAAGAACTACAAAACCCTTGCCACGTTTGGTGGGGCACACGTGCGCGCGCGAGCTAAAGCACGGGGCTTGTGCTCAGCGGTCCGACAGGAGCAGACGTGTTTCCAGGAGCTCCGAGCAAGGTGAGCAGCACGAGGGGCCACGCCCCAGCCGACCTTCCTCCAGGCCCCTCACACATGCAAGCTAAGTAGCGCCAGTGTGGGGGAGCTTGGCCAGGCATTGGCGAAGATGCGCACAGTACAGCTAAGCTGCGCTGAGGAGCAAATGCCAAGAAGCTTTCCAAGTTGTCAGGGGCACACGCAGGGTGCGTCGCCCATATCCTGGAGTCCACCTGGCTCCATAGAAGCAAAGTTATTAGCGCAGTAGCATTCCTAGCCACAAACTGATACAGCGCAAGGGGGGGCACCCAGCGACGCACAAACTCGAGTGCATTGCATATCATTAGCATATGCAAATTGCCACGTGCACTACCTATAGGAATCCGCGGCTGGCAGAACGTGACTTGTACTGAAGTCGCACCTCGCCACACGCGTCTAGCAGCTCACCCAAGGCCCATTCTATCATGTGTGTTTCTTAACACATGGTCTTCCATTTACCACGGGGCCATGTGCAGCTGCCTTACCGCATTGACAGTGTATGAACCATCAGGGGGCAAGCAAAAGTATACGAACAAAGCAGCAGACAAGAGTGCTTGTTTGGGGAGGAGTCACAAAGTTCGAGGCATGGATGGTGTTATGTGTGTGTGGGGAAAACACACACAGAATAGTAACTCACGCTCTCTTTGCAGCATTGAACGGCTCCTGTTACCGGACCTGAGAGTGCGCAGGCAGGAGGTCAGCACTCACCTCAGATATAAGTCTCTCTTTGGCTCGCCTTTGAGCCATTTTGTACAATGTGCATGAAGTACATGGTTTCTCTGATTGAGTATGTGTAATTGTCAATAGTTGTATTTTGTATTTTCTCTACTTTCCCTTGCCCATCCACCTCCCATCTCCGACCCCCTTTCCGTTTATCCTAAATACCGATGCTGCCAACCAACGGATCCCTAACCCTCTTTCCCCGCGGGTCTTGGAGGCCTGTGTAAGTTTTACCTTGCAGGCACCCAGACCGCGGAGGGGGTGGTTGGTTCATGCCACTCCTGCACCTGGAGACCGGAGCTGTGACACTACCCATCAGTTGCTGCATCCTCATTGATTGTTGTGTACTGAAATTGCTCCCCATCCTGTTGAACCATTGTTCAATGGTGCTACCTTAGTAGGTATTCTATCATTCTGCTTGGACATGTGCTTGGCCATATTCAGCGACTTCAAGTCATCTACTGGAGACCCTTCCAGGGTTTTTTTGTGGCTACAGGCTTTTTCCCAGGTTTGGGGGTTTTGCTCCTTGGAGTTCTCTGTGATTTGGTATTTTTACCAGTCAAGGTGGCCTCTGAGGGGGCTGGACCCCATTTACACGAAAGGTGGAACGGGGAAACCAAGGGGTAGGGGGATCCTGAAGCCAGGTAGACTAGAAGGAAGAAGCCAACAGACCACACACACAGTTCTTCTGAAGGTCATGGTGATGAGTAAATGAGGGAGGGATTTTTGTTGTCAGACAGTATACCCTTGGGCTACAGTGTTGGGGCACTCTCTGACATTGTCATTGTAGGGTACTATGTACATGATGTGTTCTGCTGGTCAATGGCTGTTCCTGTGTTGTGGTTACTTTTCAGGTGTCAAGAGATTGTTGAGGTTTGACATACTGGGGTGTACACATGGCCAATGTTCACATGTGATGTGTACAGGACACTGAGGGTCACTTGATTTCACATGCATGTATTGAGTGCATGTCCCTACTGACACACACACTTACACAATGCTCCACCACACATACAACCACCCTTCCATGCCCACACGTGCACACAGATTGCCTTCTCTGGCATGCTGTGTCCCTGCAGCGCATGATCACTTACCATTTGAGGATCGTGTACATGCGTCTATAGGTTATTTTTTTTGTTGCTTGTCCTTTTTATATGATGCTCAAGGTGTATCCCCAACACAATGGCTGTGCTGTGTGCTGAGCAGTGTGTTGCAGGAGACACACACAGCACACAGGTTAGGGTTTTGCGGATTTGGCTTGGCCAATGTGCATGCCAACAGGCATTCTGTCTTTTGTTAATGGTACCGCTGGTGGCATGCATTTGTGTATGACTTTATATGTGTGGGAGGTTGTTGGTCAGTCATTTCATCTGATTCCATGTCAGGTGTGATTGTGTCAGGCCTCTTTCAATTTATCACATTTCACTTTGTAGCTAATTGGTCATGTGTTGTGCTTTTGGTTTGCTCTTTTGCTGTTGCATGCCATGTCATGGTGTGGCAGACAAGAGTGATGTGGGTTGGGAGGGTTTTGGTGACATACCAGTGATTGTCATGGCCTGTTTTGCAAGGGGGTGGTGTGATATACACCTTGCATGTGTTCCTTTTGGTCACACAGGATTGGTTATGTTTAAGTCGCTAGGGATGCACACAATGCAGCACTTCCGTGGAAACATTCTGAGGGTGGTAAGGTTGTGACAGTTGACTGTCTCTTTGTCATCATCGATTGTCACCTGGTATGTGCCAGGCCTGTGTGCACTCCACAGGGGTGGGAGTTTATGTGAAAAATGTGGCCACAATCTGGTTCCGGGCTGCCTCGCCATGTGCCCTTTCCTCTCCCATGGACAGCGCCTGTGCCTGTGGTTGGGGATGTGGGAGCACCACAATGTCCACCGGTACGCCCCGCCGTGTTGCAACATTATGCAGGACACATGCTGCCACAATGACCCTGCACACTACTGGGGGTGCATATAGTAGCTGCCCGCCAGAGCAGTGAAGGGAGCGGAAGCGTGACTTGAGCACTCCGAATGTGCGCTCCACTATGCCCCTGCTTGCAATATGGGCAGCGTTGTAACTTACCTAGGGTGGTGTGGTGGGGCTCCGTATTTGCGTCATCATGTGGTTGGTCAGAGGGTAGGCACTGTCCCCTGGGGAGGTGAGGATGGTTGTCATTAGTTGGGTTTCTGTATTTGTCTGTGTGTGGCATGCATGTGCACAGACATTTGTTCTCACCAATGAGCCATGTGTCACCATGCTCCCCAGCTTCCAGGTCCCGGCTCAGGGTGGACATTCTGTATATGAAACTGGCATGGGTAGACCCAGGATAGTTTGTATAGACAGAGGTGATGATTCCATGGGCATTGCATACAACCTGCACGTTGATGGAATGCCAGAGCTTGCGGTTTCAATAGATGTGCTCAGTGGCCCTAGGTGGACGTAGGGCCACATGGGTGCAATCTATGGAACCAAGCACTTTGGGGAAGTGTGCCACCCTGTAAAAGTCCAGGACCACGGCCTGCCTTTCTGCGGGTGTTCTGGGCATGTATATGTGCCTGCGGACTGAGGGGCGCGCAGTCATGATTGCCAACACATGGTGTAGGCAGCTTGACAGTGTGGCCTGTGAGACACCCCCAACTATGGCAGTTGCCCTCTGAAATGACGCAGTGGCCAAAAAATGCAGGACATTGAGCACCTTTTCCAAGGGGCTCAGTGCTTGGGAGCACAAGGTGGGTGATGTGAGGTCATCCTCCCACTCAGTGACCATGTCTAGGACGATATGAGGTGGAAACCTATACCTGCCATAGACCTGGTCATCAGGCATCCCAAAAAGGCTGGTCCCAGGCAAAAAAATACGGCGCCTGGCTATTCTCCTCCTCCTGCGGTGTCCCACAATCAGTGCTGCGAGAAATTGGACATTCATCGTAGCTGTATATACGTGTTTGTTGTTTGCACGCACTTTTATACTGCGCGGGGACGCTTCCACCTGCCTTCTTGTGGCGGATGTGTTTAGGCCTGTGCGTGTCTTTTGGCGTGCGTGGGTTTGTGTTACGTGTTGTTCATGTGCGTGTGGGTGCTCTGTCTATTTCCCAGCAGTACTTCCTCAGTTACGCCTTCATTTTCACGCGTTGTTCCCCATCCCGCGTGTCCCGCCCCCTTTTTCTTGTGTGCGCTACATGTGCGCGTCACACACGGCTTTCGGGATGTTGAAGAGACATGTGCGCCCGTGTGCGCCACCCACAGATTTGGCGCACATCCTGGGGAAAACACGCGCAGGACCTTCCATGAATCGCACACGTGCGCTTGCTTTTTCCCGCTTGCGCCACAAATTTCGCCGCACATTTGTTCCGGCCCCCAGATGTCATCTCCCTTTACACTGTTATACAAGATTTCTCAAACAAGGCTATGTTCATAAAATCCTATTATCAGCACTGCAATGAACAACCAAAATTGAAAGAGTACATTAGTGGTAAAGATTACCAAACTAGATGACGAAAAGAAAAACATAATTAGAATAATAATGCAATCCAATACCCTTAGTAAGAACATAAATAATATCGACAAGAAACATTGGCATATTCTCAAACTAGGCAAATACATATAAACAAATGTCATGAAACAGCCATTGATTACCTACAGAGAGACCAACACCCTGAAAGAGGACATCAGTCCTAGCTAGTCCTAGAGTAACGCCAAGGACCAATATAAGTACTACGTGTCCACACTTACAAACTGGTTGCTTTTACTGAGGGAAAGATGTTATACTCAGATGCAATACATACGACATACAATTTTCAAACATTTGTTTGTTCGTACACATCATTTTCATACCATCATCATTTATCCAGCAACATACAATGGGTCTCATTACACGGTAGGCGGTAAGGGCACAGGTGCCGGTAATCCCCTACCGCCCTACTACGAGGGCGGTTTCACCAGGCATTAAGGAAGGGACCCGCTAAGGGACCCCAGAGCTAATAACGGTACCGCAATTTGCGGTACCGTTATTAGCTCCATCCCCATTCCCATTGAGCCCTATGGGGGCTCAAATGGGAATGGGGAATGGTTCCCGGAATGGGGACTTACCGGTCACGCAAAGGTCAGAATAGACCGGTACGTCCCTATTCCGGGAACCCGGACCTGGAAGGCGGTAAGGTGGTAGCCATGGCGCTAATAGCACCATGGCTACCGCCTACCGTGTAATGAGGCCCAATGTGTACATCAAAGAATTCATATGATATAAGAAATATGCTTGCAGCACTATTAACCTTCGAAAAAGAAAGACTTAGAGAGCATCTTGGCATCATCAAGAACAACAGACCATGTTGTGAAGCCTCTCATTGAATGGAAAGGTTCCTAGCTCCAAAGTTAAAAAACTCAAATTCTTCGCAACCAGGCAACACAGGACACTGTAACTCGGAGGAAGAGAAGCAACATAGATTAACACTATGGACACGAGCCACACCACTTTAAGCAACGATCCAGAATACTATGTCTACTGTTAATACTGCTTTGATCTTCAATTTATACTATTTTTCCCTTAATTATTACCATGTTGTCTCCGCCTCCATTACTGTACTTACACAGATACAAACTGCATAGTTTATGATCCATAAAACTTGATGTATATTTGTCTTTCCTTCATTTTATCTATTGTTTATTAGAAGAATTACAATTTATTCTGTCGTTTTATGCTTCTACAGCCACTTAGTGGTGCCAACACAATGGCACAGTTTTCTCTTCTTTTATCCATTTTCATTTCTGCAGACAACACTCCCCAACAACAACTCACACTTTTGGAAAACATTTATATTTCTCCTGCCAGTTTTAAGTAGATCTGAATCAGGTGAGGGCGGGGGGTGCTGTTGCACGACAAAATGGCCACAGCCTGAGTGAGCTCCGGCTCAGGCTTGGCTATCCTTTCATTTATCCTCGCTTTTCTGATGCATACAGCCCCACAGAAGGCACGATCTAAGGGCTCCTTGTATTAGAGCTGCAAATTGCTGGGAAAACAGAGTAGTCAGGCACGATTGCAGCAGATTATGCGGGACTGGCCGGGGCACGGCCTGTGGAAGGCGGAGATTTCAGCGGCTTCTGGGTCTCCTGAAATCGACACCATTGGTGCATGGGTTGCTCTCCAGACAAGGCGTGCAAACCCTGTTTTGTGTCGCTTATTACTGCCTGCCCAGTGTGTGAACAACGAGGAACCCCGCCCCACACTAAGGGGGCTGTGAGCGGATGTCAACTGGAGCCTCAGCGGGTTTGGGAGGCGCGCAGGAAACACTGAGGGAGATTGGCGCTGATCGTGGCTCGGCTTCCTGCACACAACTTATCCTATTAAGCAGCAGTTGCAGAGGGAAACTCTCTGGTGCGACACGACAAGTCACATTCTCCTTATTCCTGCCCGCACGATAGGGTGCATTGTGGTTTGTCCAGCCTAAACTGGGCGCATAGTAAAATTAAAGATTACAATGTCGCAGCCACCTGCCTCGCCCTGCTGTCAACAAGGCTGTGCTGGGGGTGATGTGCATGGAGGATCCCAATGGGGAGTGGCCTCCAACGCTGTAGAGGAATCCAGGCTGAGAAGTCCAACTATGTCCGATGCAGTGTATTGGCCGCCACCCACACTTTTATGAAATATTTGGAGCGCTTGCTGAGTGGGGCTGTGTCCTTTGGTGTGAGGTGGAGTGCTGGTGATCTGGCTCTGGCCACGGATAAATGTCACAACACAGAGGCTAGGGTACGCTGGGCACA
Organism: Ambystoma mexicanum; assembly: GCF_040938575.1. Taxonomy (NCBI): domain Eukaryota; kingdom Metazoa; phylum Chordata; class Amphibia; order Caudata; family Ambystomatidae; genus Ambystoma; species Ambystoma mexicanum. The sequence continues at coordinate 1,246,371,034 of NC_090922.1, read as the reverse complement.
CAGGACGAATTGCTGCAGGCAGTGACAGTGAAGCCTAGCACACTGCCTCCTTGTGCATTGTATACTACTGGGCCCACGAGGAATGTGGGTTGCCTGCTGTGGCGGGTGCCTGGGAGCGCCACAGGGCATTATTGCTACACATCGAGGCTTGAGATGTACTGCAGAGGGGTGGGCCATGGTGAACCCTTAAAAACAGGCTAAAAAGGACCTGTACGCTCGATCAGATGCAGTAACACCTTCACAGCCTGCTGACCCGGGCACGTCCCAGTTGGATGTGGCAGCCCTTAACCACACTTTTCTAGCTCTAAAATAGAGCACTGACTCCTTGGACACACACATTGATGCCCTTACTTGTAAAGTGGATATCTCTGCTGTGCAAATTGACGAATTGTGTGATTGGATGACCGAAGTGGAAAACGAATCAGTGAGGGGAAGGATAAGGTGGTGGTCCTGCAGCGAGAGGTCTCCACACTACAAAAAACTGTAAAGAAAATTGCAGCCAAAATGACGATCTCGAAGGGAAGTCACAGCGTAATAATTTGCACATCCTCGGGGTCCAGGAGTCCATTGCCAATATGGAGCAATTAGTAGAAAATCTGCTTATGGAGGTCCTGGCTAACCCTCTGATCTCGACGATGTCCCTGGTGGAGCGGGCACATCGATGCTTGGCGGCTAGACTCCCTTGTGGGGCTCCTGAGCATTCAATCATTGCCCAATTTTTTTATTAATTACGGGAATAGAGATGTTTTACTCATGGTGGCCGGAAAGAAAGGTGATCTATGCTGGGGATCTGCAACAATCCGGCTATTCCCCAACTTCAGTCCCCAAGTACAGGAACAAAGGAAGACTTTTCAGTCAGTGAAAAACACCCTGCTCCGAAAGGGCGTTCGCTATGCGATGTTATATCCAGCTAAACCTAGAGTGATACATTTAAGCAAAAATACCTTTTTTACCTCTCCCGTGGCAGCGGAGCAATTTGCGTTGGAGCTGTCTGACTCTCACCGCTCTCCAGCCTCTACACCCTAGCGTTCATCTGGTGGCCACAGGCGATAACTCGTTGCTCAGGTTTTTGGTCAAGTAGCTCCACTACATACAGGTTCTTACGCTTTGACCTGACAATGTGCTCTTCTCAGGAAAGCTGAATACTGTGTTGCTGGTGCCCGTGCCACATGGAGCCTTGGACAATGACTGGGTCCTCCAAGTATGAGCTCATTCTTGCTTTTTTGTTCTCTTTTCAGAGTATTTGTTTCTCAGCCTTTGGCCACATGCCTAATTCATGCCCCACTTCTTACATAGCTTTTCATATGTATTTTCTTCTTCACACCACAGGCTTTAGCTTTTTCTACTACTACCTCCTTAAATCGCCTGTATATTCTATGTGTGTTACTCTCTTCAACCAATGTGTTTTTTGGTCTATATTGTATTTTTGCCCAATATTACTTTCCTATAGTAATTCCTTCCACTAAGAGGTTCACCTAGGCTCCTAGTCTCTTCTCCTTATGCCTTCCTTTTAGGTCATTTATTTGAAGATCTGTGGAAGTGCTGTAGCATGTTATGAAAAATGTGGTTAAGCATTTAACATTTAATACAAAAACATCTATGTAAAAACACAATATAAATCAACAGAAGAATTGTGATTAATACGCTTGACAGCCTGTGAGCCAAGCCTCTATATTCCTATCCCAGCAGGGGGGAAATAGATCTTAACACATAGAATGCTGCACCTAGAAAGCATCAATAAAATACTAAAATAAGCATGGAGAGGCCCAACTCGGCTAACTAGTATATGATGGAGATGTTACCACATGGCGGTATCTCTTCAGTAGAACAACAAAGCTCAAAATGAAACCCATAAATTCTGAGCTCAGCGATGACAAACCATTCCACGCGGTATGCGTCCAAAGGGCAGCAGTAAATGGGTTTTTGCAAGAGTGTCAGGTGGCACACAGCAAAGTGGCAGACACAAACCATACTTGCATAAGTGGATAATTACTGTGGTGTCATGTCAATGGAGAGTGCATATGCTTGGTGCCAAGCATGCACAAAGCTGATTGCTATGCAAATTAAAGTACACATCAATTTTCATTGGGCACATTCTGAATCTCCTTAGTATTTATATGACACCATCCTGAAGCCTTTCTATAATGCTGCAACAGATAAGTAGCCAGTTTAAGGGAAAGGTCCTTCGCAAGCCACAGTGAATATCTTGACAATTAACACTCTTAAGTCAAGGCGTTCCAAAGTGGGGCAACTGTGTACATGGCCTTCATCGACCTGGTTCAAGCCTTTGACCAGGTCGACAGGAAACGTCTCTGGAACAAACTACAGACCAGACACTGTCCAGCATCAGTCTTGGAACCAATTCAGGCAATGCATGAAGGCACCTCAATGAGGGTTTGTCTAAGCTGTGACGGCGCCCTATCTGATGAAATAAGTACATAAGTGAAAACTGCTCAATCTAAGGGATTATCACATTTCAGAACAGTGGTTGTTGAAGTGGGGGCCTATGACAATGGCAGCAAACTGGCTTGATGTCACAATATGTTCTTTGTTAAAGATTTTGTTTTTTTATTGATTTATTTGCATAGCAATTTTTACAAAGAGCATATTTAAAGTCTATGCTCAAGACTATTTGTCCCTCCATTTCCCCTGGTGCAGGTGATTAAATTGAATTAAGAATTGTCCATCTCTCCTGATGGATCTTCAGTGTTCAAGTCTAAATGTCTTAAAAACTGGGTGACACCAATCACACATCTGCCGTCCTCCCCGCTTGATAGCAGTGCCCAAAGTTCATTGTCGTCCAAGGTAGAGTAGTTTGTTAAAGCTTTTGCTAGGTATTTTGACCTGGCCTCGTTTAGGGAACTGCATTCCAACAACATATGGCGGCTGGTTTCCACCCTGTCTTTTTTGGAACAGAATCGACAGGTTGCAGAGACAGATTGTTTTCTCAAGGCCTGAATTTCCCTTGTTCTGACCTGATTGAGACGGAATCTTAAGTTTTGTCTACTCACTTGTTTGTCTGGAGCCACTTACCTCTTGAATTTTCATTGCTGGAGTCGAAATGGAAGAGGTCAGACGGTATCTACTAACAGATTCCAACGTGGAAATCCAGTCGTTTTCGTACAACTTCTTTGTGACTTTATTGGGGTTGTTTACCAGGTGATCTTCGGAACCGTCCAAGTCTTGCATAAGTTGTTGGTTTTTCTCCTTCCATTTATTTAACATTTTATTAGAGTCTGAATCTAGGTCCTTCTTTATCAGATCCAGAGCTTTTGGTTTCGAAGTGCACAACAGTTTTCTGAAAAGTAATAGCGAAGATCTTGCTTTTGTGCTTGCAAGCGATGGCAAACAGAGTTTGCGCCTAATTAGTGCCATTGGTGTTGACTTTGACAGGCCTAAAGTTGATCTCCAGAAGTGACTCTCCATCGTCAACCAGATTCCATCCGGAAGACACGGCATTGCATCTACACCGTAGATTAGCAATGGTACCACCTTCATCTTGAAAGAGTTCAATACAGGAACATGCGAAAAGTGTCCGTACTTGCGGTCCATTGATTTTGCTTGTGCTGTCAGGGACCTCAACTTTTCCCAGATTAATTGTTGCATCGCTGCTTCTTTTTGATGGTTAGACAGCGTAACTCCCAGGTATTTGAAGGCGGAGACCTCCTCCAACACTTTGCCATCTAGCTTCCAGGTGAATTCTCTTTTGTTTTTCTTAGCCTTGCCCATCACCATGATTTTAGTCTTTGCTTTGTTTAGTTGTAGGTTGTTGATTTCAAGGTAAGAAACCAGGTGCTCCAGTTGGCATTGAAGCCCTATTGGTGTAAGGTCCAGGAGGATAATGTCATCCGCATATAAAAGCCTCAACATTTTTTCCCCACCCAATGTTGGTGGAAAGCTTCTGGCTTCTCCCTCTGTCTCCTCGTAGTCAGCTATATAGGCATTATAGAGGGGGGGGCCAATGGGCACCCCTGTTTGACGCCTCTGTGTGTCCTTATTTCATCAGATAGGGCGCCGTCACAGCTTAGACAAACCCTCATAGAGGTGCCTTCATGCATTGCCTGAATTGGTTCCAAGACTGATGCTGGACAGTGTCTGGTCTGTAGTTTGTTCCAGAGACGTTCCCTGTCGACCTGGTCAAAGGCTTGAACCAGGTCGATGAAGGCCATGTACACAGTTGCCCCACTTTGGAACGCCTTTGACTTAAGAGTGTTAATTGTCAAGATATTCACCACTGTTCCTGCGTTCTTAGTGAAGCCTGTTTGGAATTGATCTACATACTTCACTTTTCCAAGCCAGTTTCGGAAACTCTCTAAGGCCAAAGAGGCGAAAACCTTGCCAAATACGTCGAGCAGAGCAATGGGCCGGTAGTAATTAGGGTTGTCCGGTGCCCCGCCCGCTTAAAGATCGGAACTACTATGGCTTTTGTCCATGAATGCGGGTTCGCACGATTGATGTTACAATTTTCAAAGATCTTCTTTATCACCTTGGCCCATAGTACAGGATGTTTTTTTAACTCTACGTTGCTCAGTCCGTCGGGTCCAGGTGCCTGTGAATTGTTAAGCTTCTTGATCATGTTCAGGATAGTTACTTCATCACAACAGATGTTCCAAGAACTTGTTTCTTTGTTCGTTTGCAGTGTTGGAATGGGCGATAGGCAATCTCCCACTGATGTGGGCCGGGAGTATAGGTTAGCGAAATGCATTGGCCATTGGTTTTCCGCTATATGGTTTTGAATTTTGTTGTCTGAGCTCTTTGTAGTTCCTTTAATCAGATTCCAAAAGACCTTGGAGTGCACAGAGCATTTTTTGTGCATCTAATTGATACAAGATGTCGCGATGTTGAAGTAGCCAATTTCTATATTCTTTATTTGCGGATTTCCATTTCTTTAGGTTTTCTTCTGAAGGTACTTTTTTAGAAACTCTTCTTAATTGACGGATTATTCTGTGCCTTTTGACCACTTCCTGATCGTATTGGTGGTTAAAATGTGATGGTTGGTGTCTGAACTTTCCGTTAGGTTTTCAGTATCTTATGAGGAGAGGAGCATAGTCCAGCTCTTCCTTAGTGTAGTTCCTAGAACTTCCTGCCTTGGTGCTCCTGTATTTCTTTGATATTTCTAGGATTGTGCCCTCTGAAAGTTTCACCCGTGACCCACCGCATCCTACTTCGATTTCCAAAGGTGCGTATAGTTTCGGGTCCTGCGGAGCGAACCATGTGGCAGATAAGATGTTGTGATCACTGTGCTTTGTTACAGTCAATGACGAAGACTTCATAAGCATCAGTAGATCTTTTGATACGTAGATGTGATCTATGGTCTTCTGTTGTCGATCTCTTTGCCATGTGGGAATTTTTAAGTTGTTTTTCCCTCTTAGCCAATGCAGATTGTGCATGTCTCTATCTGCCGTGAAGGATTCTAGTAAGTTAACTCTGATTATGCCGGGGCCATACGACTGTCCCGTGTTACTTGCGATTCCTACTCCTGCACAGGTAGCGTTGAAGTCTCCGTTTAGGATTGCATGTTGCCATTGATGGACTGTCGCTGAAGAATCCCATATTTCGGCAATCTCATTTAGGAAATCTTCATTTGTGACCAATGTCGGATTTCAATATGCATTAGTTACGAGGAGTTTCTCGTTCACGTTCTTCCCCGGATTTCCTTGTGGACAGGACTAGTTTAAGATGACTGCTTGTATCAGATGCGATGAGTGGATTACCTCGAGGACCTCAAGGCCACATCCTGAACGTATCGCCATTAGAAGACCCACTGCTGGCCTACCCCTCTGGCCTTTTTCAGCTTCAGTAAAAACCAATTCATATCCGTCTAGTTCCGGTTTCTCAGTCATCTAGATTTCTTGCAAGGAGAGGAGGTCAAATGACCCCAGGTTCATGTCGCTTTTCGCCAGTAAATGGTGAAACCCTCTGGTATTACAACATCCCATAGAGAGAAATTATCGGGGTCTTTTATGCCTTGACGAGAGATCCACTACGTCAAAATGACACAGTTTGACTGTTCTCTCGAATAGTGGCTAGTTTCTATGATCCAGGGATCCTCCTCTTTTTGTCCACATCCAATTTTTTGGAGACCTTGTCGACTTCGTTTCGGGATCCTTAGTATATCTGGATACTGATAATGGTCCTGTTTGTAAATCAGGGCGATGTCCTTTTGGTCTCCGATTTTCGTCTTTTTTTTGTTTCTTGAAATGTTATGGCGGGCTCTTGGTCAACTCATCGGCTGTTCTTCTTATCATGTTGACGGTGGATAGTTGATTTTCCGCGTAGCAGCCTTGGTGTTTCTGAGTCACTGTCACTCGCTTCTCTGATCTTGTATAATCTGTCATTTCTTTTTTTCCTTATTTCCCCTTCATGAGCATCGTTCAGTTCTTTAGTAGAGTTGAGGTGGTCTTTTACTTTTTTTGGTCCATTGCTTGTTTCGTACCTGGATTTCCCATGAGTTGGTTGAAGTTCTGTCAGAGCGTATCCCAGAACCCATAAGCTCTTTTCCCTGTGTGCTAATAAGTGACTGATTACTTTAGATGAAATGTGAAGTAGGGAACAATCTTTCCTCCCAGACCCGCAGGGTTCCACCATCCACAGGTCCGCATTTTGGATTTGTCTTAACCCAGGGATTTTGCTGAAAATCTTGAGTATTGATGTCCTATTCAGGATAAGATTGTCATCTATTTCTTCCTTCTTTTTAGTTCGAAGATGCATCCGCTGACGATTTGTTTGTTTAAGGGGCCTGGTCTGTCTGCGTCGCTGTGCGTATGCGGAGTCCGAACGTCACCCCACGAACTTGTCCTTTTATCCCGTCCACTGATGGAATTATTTATAGTTCCCTTGGTCCAGCTTGTCTTTTTGGTAGGCGATGGCTGATGGCTACTGAATTTTTCTTTATCGTCTCGGTCGTGGCAGTTTCTTGACTTAATTTCCTGGTTGTTCGTAAGCACCCTAGGGGAATCACTGCTACTAAAACGCCTTCTCCCTCTCGCCCTCAACTGCTCCCGTGAGGCTGGGGTGTTTGTTGCTGTTGGTAGAGTTTTAGCGCTCCTTAGCTCGTTAGTCGAATCATGTATTCGAATCTTTTTCGGTGGCTCTTGCTGATTGTTTGTCAGATCTAAATATTCTGATATCCTTTTAAGGACAGAGCTGTGTTAGACTCTTGGTCTAACTCTTCGATCTCCAATCTGAGTTTTCGCTCGACGATCCTTGTCTTACAGTTGATGGCGCTGTAGGTTTGGTGGTTCCCCCTTCCTTTGTTTTTGGGAAGACATGTTTCACGCTTTCTTTCACCTTTTGGTGGGTAGTTTTTCTTTTTTCTGTTCTTTGATATTTTCCATTCTCCCGGACTTCCGTCCGGCTTTGTCTGAGATCTTTGTGGATCTTGTTGTCTCTTTTTGCTCACGGGCTGTAGAGGCTTTGTCAGAGCACACTTTTGCCTGGTTCAATATGCCAAATGTGAAGTTTGAGGTGGATTCCTCTTCTTTTTTTTTTCCTTTTTTTTTTTACTTTAGTTCTTTAGCTGGACATGAAAAGGGTTTGCTGGGCTCGGGTTCTTTAGAGTTGTATCTGATTCTTTCATCTCGGGGACCTGTTTTCCTCTTCGCCTCGATTATGGCGATGATCTCCGTCATTGCGTCCGAATCTTCTTGTGGCAAAGTATCTGGTAGAATGCAGACTAGAGCTGCATTATAAGGATGACTCCATACACATAATAACTTCCAAGACAATATCCTTGGATCGAGAGGATGGTTCCCTTCTTCTGGACATTAGGTAGGATGGCAAAATTGCCTCTTTATCCAACAGTTTTTTCTGTGTCTTTATATTGGACTCACAATGTTCTTGTTAAAATAATTAATTCCTTAACAGTCTTCCTTTAACTTAGTCAAACAACAAATTCCAAGACGGTCTCTCTTTACCATTATCAAGCAATAATTTCCATATCAGCTTTTCTTTAACTCTTTTGGTAACATTTGCAGATTGCCTGGTGTACTCCCCTGCAAGGAATCCTATAGGTTTTGCAGATCGCCTGGTATACTAGCCTACCAGGTATATTCCAACAATATCTGGATAATCTGTATGCAACTCCAAGGGCCTGGTATTGCTGCCTGCCAGGATGTCTTTTGTGAGCTACTCAGATCCCCTGGTATATTCCCCTGTCAGGTATCTGCCCACAATGTCCAAAGTTCATACAACTTCAGGTGCCTGGTATTTCAGTTTGCCAGGACGCCTTTTATTTTACTGTTCTTTTATCACAGTAGCATAATGTTGAGGTGCTTGACATATTTGCCTATGGTAACACTTGTTTCAGCTTTCCATTACATTGGCATCTCATGCACCTATGTGGTTTCTTGTTGCACTTTGTTGAACTTTATCTGCATTCATTAGCTTTAGCATATTGTCCGTATTTGCAATCTTGTAACATTCAGTCATTGGTTCACACGCACGTCGGTATGCCTGGGGTCTCCAACAACCTTGGACAGACTCACTGGTCGTTCACAGCATCCCTGACTCTTGGCATGGCTATGCAATGGAGCGTCTTCACTTGATTGGTTTCTAACGTGATGGAAACATTCCCTCAGCATTTCCTGAAGCTATGAGGTCACTCGTGGCTTCCTTCTGTGGCCTAGACAAGAGAACACTGCCTGGCAGCACACCCGCACCTCCAGGTGCTCCGCAGTGGCTTTCAACTCTTACGTGGTCCCTAAGGTGTGCCGGTGAACCGGGACAGCCGACCCAGCCCTTTAAGAGGAGGTAGCAATACTTTGAGATGAATGGGGATGCAGAAGATACTCAAACATCAATAATTAAAACAACTCAGGAAGTTGACAAAGTTGACTGTTTTAATATCAATTATCTAATACAGGGACTACAACAGACATCAACAGATATCTCACAGCATGATCTCTCAAAAGAGTTCATAAAAAACATCTCTTTTATAACAAAAATGTGTAATTGCCTACATTATCCTACGTGGCAAATGTGATAGGCTTAAAGGGAACATCTAGGTATACATTCCATACTAGTCTAAGAAAGTGATGGGTACCTCAACATCAGGTCGGACTACTAAGCCCAACCCTCAAACAGGTCACTATGAATGTCACTAAATACACGACATCCCATTGGTTACACAAGCTGTAGGGCTCTTAAGTATGTTCCCCCCTATAATTGGTTTACACCCTAACATCCCTCAGTCCCTCAGGCTGGACTACCAGGTGCTGGTGGGCTGGTCATAACCATAGCTTCCCACCAATTAGCCTATCATCTATCATTACCTCATTGGTCTGTGTTATGTAGTAGCATCTGTGTGTGTGTGTGTGTGAGTTGAGTGTGGTAAAGGAAGGAGATGTGTTATGTAGTGACTGCCTGTGGATGCTGTGAGCTGGTGATGTCATGTGGAGTGTTGTTGTGTGAATGTTGGAATGTTCAGCTAAGGGTTCCACACTCAGGCAGTTAGAGCTCCCCTGCCTGGGTGATGGGAGCCAGTGTTAAGTCCTGCCCTCTTATGTACTTGTATCTTGTAACTGTGACTTAAGTACTTGCTGATAAATCTAAGAAGTTACTACAAGAAGCATGGAAGTTACTTCGCAACATTGGCGACGAGGCTTCTTGTAGTAACGTCTTAGCTTTATTAGCAAGTACTTAAGTCACAGTTACAAGATACAAGTGCATAAGCAGACAGGACTTAACGTTGGCTCCCATCACCCAGGCAGGGGAGCTCTAACTGCCTGAGTGTGGAACCCTTTGGTGAACATTCCAACATTCACACAACAACACGAGTCTCCGCCTTCCGTGAGTGCTGGGGGCCGGCAGACTGAAGATGAGAAGAACTGGGGAAATTTTGCCAGCCGGAGATGTAAAGCTCTGTGAGGTGCGGCGAACGGGGTCTGAGTGATGACGTCATTGAGGATGTAAAGGGAGTTGGCAAACCCGTGGATCTCACAAGAACTCCCTTTGTTGTTAATCTGTTGTATTTGAATGCTGCAAGCAGTGCGCAGCTCAGTAACTGCAAGGAAGTGACATCAGATTAAAGAACGTGTAAACGTAAGGATACATGATCAGGAAGTGAGGTAATGATCACGTTAAAGAAGTAGAAGCAACATAGGAGAAAGAGCGATGATGGGAGCAGTTAGTCTGGAATTAGCTCTATGGTATGCCTCAATGGGTGCTGCCAACGCGCTCCATCGTCACAGGCCATATGAGAAGGAGAGTCGCTAGAGCAGTCATTTTCCCGCTGAGGGAAGAACGGTGGAGCACCAAGGTACAGTTTAAATGCGTGAGACTGGTGGAGGCTCATCGGTTGGAATGGGAAGGATGCGAACCTCATGATATATATATTGTGAAGCTGAGACTGCGCACATGTATCCTTTGGAGTTATGGATTTGAAACATACGTATTGTAATATGATGTCATGGATGAGGTTTTACAGGTTAGGGGTGCAAAGCACCCGTGGACATTTAGCAGCAGTAGCAAATGTCAAGGTGTGAATAGTGCACAGTGAATGGCATGTCTATGAAGTAGAAGTTAACCATATTTGCGGATTTTCAGGAAAAATATGGCATGTGGAGTGTTGTGTGAATGTTGGAATATTCACCTAAGGGTTCCACACTCAGGCAGTTAGAGCTCCCCTGCCTGGGTGATGGGAGCCAGTGTTAAGTCCTGTTCTCTTATGTACTTGTATCTTGTAACTGTGACTTAAGTACTTTCTAATAAAGCTAAGAAGTTACTACAAGAAGCCTGGATGTTAGTTCGCAACAGTCTGCATGTCAATTAAGGCTTTGAACTTGGCCATGGCAATGTTCTTTGCTCTGGAGAATATGAGGGAGTGGAAGCACGCTCTGTCTCCTTGCATTGGTGTGGTTCATCATGTTGTCCAGTTCCATCCCTCCATGTGACTGAAGACCACCCATTTGAGCTCTGGTGCATTTAAAATACTATTTAATGAACCTCTGACATCTTCCTTGTTTTCGTTCACATCTCCTGAACAGGAGTTTCATTCTTTCACACAATTGTAACTTTTCTCTGATCATCCCAGCCTGGCTTCTTGGGACTGGTCCATCCTCGCCCTTCTGAGATTCACTCCTGTAATTCAATTACTTTCTTAACTGTGACAAGCTGGAAAAGAGGCCTTCCTTTTCTGGTCCAGCTCTGCTATAATGCGTAGTGGAAACATCCACACTTTGCTTACTCCTATATATATATATATATATATACACATTAGCGCTTGCTGCAGTTTATTCACTACATTGCTAGCCTCAAGTATACTTTGGTTGGTTGCGTTTCTTTGTATCTGTACATGTGTAAAATAACTGGATAGCTTCATCATTTCTGTAGCATAAGCCTCTTCATTTTGAGCCCAAGATGTCACTTATCTTTTAAACGTTCTTGATGCCTATAGACTATCTTCACTTTCTTGTCTCTGCATCTCTTCTAGGTGTGTCAGTATTACTTTGCATGATGTCACCACTCTGCTCGTTTGCTCTCTTTTCATGCTTCTTCTGGGATTTCATTCAAGTGGCCATCATACTGTCTTGTATGCAAGTATGGCTTTCTTAATGGGAACCTTGCTTCCAGGATTCTCCTTGGTATGGGTATTTTCACTGGTATTGCACGTATTTCACACTCTGGTTCCACACATATAGGCAATAGGGGCGAGATGCTTGAGGGGGGGAATACTTATCTCCTTCTCTACACCGGCTATGACTCTCTTCCTCTCTCGCCATGCCGGTAGGTGAGCCTCACATTCTCGAGCCCATGCCAGGCTTTGGACGTCCTCTTCCTTGCTGCTTTCTCCTGCACGAAGTCTCTGTGCCTCATTGCCTCTGCCATTTTTAAATATCCTGCACATGTTAGGCTTCAAGCTCCTCCTGCTCTGCATAGACTCCTTCCTCCTCTTCCGAGTATGTGTGGTTTTATGGGAATTGAAGTCCATAGCTGTTATTGGGCTTCTAGAATGTTGTTCAAAAGTTTCACAGAAAGCATCATCAAAACCAGAAGGTGTTATGCATGAATTGTGAATGGCTGAGACGTGGATTGGGATTTGACTAGAGGGATTCAGAGAAAAGGTTTTCTGACCTTTACTATTGGAGGGAACTGTTATCTAGAGGTGGAGTTGAGTACCCTCATCAAAAGCTCCGCCTCCATGTTGCCTATATGTTGGGAACCAGAAATGACGACACGTGGAGTTCCAGTAGGAATGCCAATGCCGCAAAGAACCTTCGAGATAAGGTACCCACTGAGAAAACCCTATATAAATGCACGAAGAAATGGTGCCTGTCTGGCTGGAGTGCCAGAAGAGATGTGCATTTGAACGCGGAAGGAGACTTATGACATCATGCGAAGTAAGAGCTGACACACCTAGAAAAGATGGACGAGGTGAAAGAACATAGACATATTATCATTATTATTATTATTATTATTCTATAAGAGCTGAAGAGAAGATGGTAAAGATGAGCAACATTTCGGGATCGAGATGAAGATGCTCATGCTGCAGAAACACTGAAGAATATGTAAATCAGTATACACTTGTACAGATGCAGTAACGCAAGTAGGGAAAAGTAATCGTAAAAGCTGGCTACGTAGTGAATGGGTTTGCAGCGATGCGCCAAAGTATACATATAGGAATGTACATAACCTGGATATTCCACGATGCACTTTAGCAAGGCTCAAAATCCCATGGTTGGAAGGGATTTCAGTGTGTGGCGCAGTTGGAAATTAATAATGGCCAGACAAATTTCGAGAAAGGCTTGGCTGGGCCAGCACCAAGAAGACGAGGCCACAGTGAGTTGGGCGCCTGTCAAAAATGCTAAAATTAACATAAGAAAAGAACAAACTACTGTTCGAAGCAGAATGAAAAAACACTGAAGGCGTCAAGAGTTCATCATTTAATAGAATTAAATGCAGCAAGAGGTTCAAAAGAGTGCTCTCCAGTGACATAGGTGAGGTCAAAATAGCTTGTGTCAAGCTACACCGAAACCAAGAAGACAGAATTATGCTGCACTCCCTTTATTTCTCAGGTGCAAGCAGCTTCTGCAAGGCCAAGTTCAAAGGCTTAATTGACTGGCAGACTGTAGGCGTGATGGTAGATGTTGGGCCAATTGGTGGGGAGGCAAGAACCCACCAAACCTCCATGGACCTGGAGTGGTAGCCTGCGTGCTTCTAGCGTGTGGAATATTCCAGAGGGGTGCAAGAGTGCCAAACCAATCATAGAAGGTCACGTAGTAAAGAGCCCTATAGTTTGTGAAACCAATTAATCGTTGTATATTTAATGATGATGACGATGACCATTTATTTGGGGGTATGACGTTGTTTCATCACCAGGCTCTTAAACGTGCACATTACATCTTATGTGCTCATTGAATTTTTTTAGGGGGGGTGGGAAAAGGCAAATAAGGGTTTGGGCGGATGGGCAATAGTAAAAAATAAGTGTGGGTGGGGGACTTGGGGGTGGACCCCCCAAAAAAAACAAAAAAAAACCATGAGCACATTCGATGGAATGTGCACGTTTAAAAGCCTGCCGATGTAAAAGCAGGTGATGAAATCACATGGAACCTATTTGGGATGGGCTTAGTTGCCCACCTGCCTTAAGATACCCAATCATAACCTCTGGCTATATAGAACGTATACTTAGATGTTCCCTGAAAGCCAACCACTGTCACTCGTAGGTTTTTGTAATTTGCCACATAGTATGACATCAGCAATGATGGGTTTTTGTACTGCTTTTTCTGAAATGTGTTGAGATTGTGCTGTGTGGCGTCCGTGGTACTCCCTCTTTTAGATAATTGATAATAAAATAGAATGCAGTTTTGCCAACTTCCTGAGTTGTTTTGATTATTGATGTTTGAATAACTTCTGCATCCCTGTCCACCTCTAAGTATTGCTACCTCATCTTAAAGGACTGTAGGTCTATGAGTTCACGTGGCAGCAGAGATGGTTAAAGTCCCCATCGACCTAGTAGGCTTTTAAGGGTCTTGGATTATCGGATGTCCTCATCCATTTAGCTGGAGGAACGTGAAGCGCCCTGTAGATAGCGATAGTAAAAATTTGCAAGTCACTAGAAAAATACGTGGGCTGGGTCCCTCTTTCACGGAATTCCCCTCCCAGTTTCTACGGGCAGCTGAGCGGACCAAAGGCTAAAGCGGCTGGATAAGGAAGAGATGATCCCGAGGGTCAGGAGCTGAAAAACTAATGGTGAGTACATTGGCAAAACGTACATTGTATGAGGAAAATGATAATTGGGAGAAGTAACGAAGGGTTGGTTGGGTATTAGGTTATTGATAAAGAGTATTGAGTAGGAGTATATGGACGAGGAACGTTCCATAGGATAAACCCAGAGGCCTGAGTTCAGGAACGTCAGAAGAGATTGTTTTAAAATCCAAAGCGGATACATAGGCGACAAACAAAATATATTTTGTTAAAGAAAACAATTAAAACTACCCATGAGGAGTAATTTAGGGGCAGAAAGAAGCCACGAGGAGTGTTGGCAGAGATATATATGGCCCAGCCAGTTTGTCTATGTCTTGTATGTTATATATCTTTGTGTAAAGGAAAAGTGAAGTGTCGAAGAGCAACAAATAGTAGAATTGTGTTTAAAGGACAAGGCAAAAATGTATTTCTTTTATTTAGTCATCAAGAGTATTGACTGAGTAAGAAGATTGAAGTAAAGTGAGATATATAGGCTTGGAGCTGCGACAGTTGGTGCACACTCATATTGTGTTATTTTTCAGAAAAGTGTTGTCTGTGAGAAACGCAGTAAGTATTGACAGTCGAGTGTGTCACGATAAAGGACGTTACTCCGCTTATACACTTGTGCAAACAGTTGCCAAAACACACACTCAAAGTTAAGCAGTACAATGAGTTAAGGGGAATGCCATGTCCAAAAGAGGGATCGCTGTCAAAAGCAGTTTTGCAACACATGACCACATACTTGCACGCTGTGTACATGTCCAAGAAGTTAGTAAAAAGGTTAGCTAGGTTAGCTAGCTTAGAGCTTTGTAAGATGTACCAGGAGGAATGGGAAGACCCGCCTCCTGAACGACTGGATGCTTAACCAGTGTAAAGATGGGTGACGGGCCTTCTGCTCCCCCTACTGCGCCTGAAGTAAATGACGATAATGCTAAAGACAGCACTGTTTCTGTCCTCCACCTTATAGCACTACTTCTTCTGCCCCCCAGGACTCTCCTCTACTCCCACTCTGCTCCCCACTTATCATTTTCTTTAGACATATACCGGTACATGCCTATTCCCAACAATATGGCCTCCTGGGGTGCCAAGCATAAACTGCCAAGCAATCT
Organism: Ambystoma mexicanum; assembly: GCF_040938575.1. Taxonomy (NCBI): domain Eukaryota; kingdom Metazoa; phylum Chordata; class Amphibia; order Caudata; family Ambystomatidae; genus Ambystoma; species Ambystoma mexicanum. The sequence continues at coordinate 1,246,355,744 of NC_090922.1, read as the reverse complement.
GCATGGATGAATTTACTCAATAAGCGTCTGCATTCTCGGCAGAGTGATTTGTGACCTTGATGGAATATTGGCAAGAGAAATATGTTCACAATTCCGAAACTGCTGCAGAAGCAGATATTAGCTTTCTGTAAATCCATGCCAAACAGAGACTGTGCAGAGCTCATAAATGTCATCGGTACTAGGACACAGAAGAACTGATGCAGTTATCCAATTTAAGAACTTGGAAGGCTAGAACCTTGCCCTAAAATGGAGCGATTGAAAAACTGACTTTTATTTCGTGTCTGAAACATAGTAGAAATACAAATATCATCTATGAGCCCTAGAGTGACTGTGCATGTTTCTAGCACCATATAAATCTGTAATAGAAATACAACCTTGTGATTCATGTTTTAAGCAACATACAGGAATATTGATTCAAGCCATGCCTCTGTGCCACAGCTTCAATTCACTCCACCCCTGCTCTCACAGGCGTTCGGGGGGGCAAACCGACTCGCCTCGCAAAAACTGTGGCAGGTGGTGTTGTGACAACCAAGGCAACTCCTCAGAGTAGGCTGAACTCACACCCAGCTGACTTTGGTGAGGGGATGGGGCCTACAAGAGGGGGGCCACACTGTGAAGATGACTGGTGATAGGATGGATCCTTGTCATGGGGGCGCAGACTGAAGATGAGTCTTTGACTACATGTCCCATAGGCCTCTACTGCACTCCGGATAGCGTCACCCCTTAGATGTCAAGCCTGAGAATTTTGCGTTGGTCAACACTCAGGCGCTGCACAGTCACAGTCACAGTCACCAACACTTTACGGAATCCAGAATGCACCCGGGGCAGGCTTCATTTGCATCGGTTACCGGATCATGATAGAACCACCAAGCCCACTCCACAACAGCCCTGCGCTGGCACACTAAGGGCAACTTGCTGTCTGTAATTCCATTATATGCTGGGTGTTTGTAAAACACCCATTGACAGTTAAAGGAACTGCATGCAATCACCCACTTGCACAGAGTATTTATATTATATTTACCAGGAATTGCATGTTGGTGCAAAACTAAAGATTGTAAAGCGCACTGTTGCATCTCATAGCTAGGTCCACACTCAATAAATTCCCTAATTATAATACAAAAGGTGCAATGGGTGCATGCAAGGTCTGAAACCTACAGAATTGCAAACTATGCCACCAGAAAACGTGGCGTATCCACTTAGTCAATCAATGCAATCCAGGGAAAATCATGACTTCAATTGGTATTGTTTCCTTGGACTGCCACAGTTGGTATCACTAAGAAGGGATTCTGTTAAGTTTGCAATACACAAACACACACTTATATATGTTATTTAAACTACAGTAGGCTGCTGGTCATGTGACCAGGCCCTGCCTCTCAGTTGCTCTGCCCACCACAATTGTTTACATCTTTGAGGCATCTACTTAAGTACTTTAGTCTAGCTCCAGGCAGACAGGACGGAGTTTGCTGCTGGTTATGTGACCAGGCCCTGCCACTCAGCTGCTCCCCCACCACCATTTTTTGCATCTTCCAGGCATCAACTAAAAAACTCTGGGCCAGCTCCAGGCAGACAGCATCGAGTAGCCTGCTGGTCACAGGACCAGGACCTGCAACTCAGCTACTCTGCCCACCACATATTTCACCAATCCTGCTTAGGTGTTCTCATTGACGGTGTCATCATCAGAGAATGGGCGAAGACAAGGACCTTGCCTGTTTATGCCCGACAGGACTAAGGACCAGACCCTCTATCCTGTATTTCACCTACAAAGTATTCGCTACTAATGCTACTTAATGTAATTTAATCTATTGTTAATTTATAACATGCTTAATACAAGCGACTGGTTTCTAAGCACGGGTTCGGGATTCGAACCTGTGCTGTGCCGCGTTGTCTTGCTTCCAAGACAAACGCTTTGCCCCTGAGCTATCGTTCCTCTCAGCTTGCTAAAAGACATCACCTCCTCTCTCCACAGGCCATCCCCACCCTTGCTAGGGTTAGAATGGCCAAGCGCCTTAAGCAACCCTGGCAAGCTAGCCTAGCAAACCTCATCAATATCACCTGTGCCCCCATCCAACACCACCAGACCACATGCACACTCCCTCTCATGCTGACCAATGATCGTGCAGCGTCGCTCATGCTGCAGCGATCACTGACCTCATCTCGTAAAACAACCTAGATGCCCTGTTCATCACTGAAACATGGTTTACACCATCCTCCTCCCATGTTTTTGATGTCCTACTATCCCAAGGCTACTACAACCAACATGCCAACTGGCAAGAAAGGGCAGGATGCAGAGTGGAAATCGTCCACAGGAGTGATTGGCTTTGCTCCATCATCTCTTCTCCCAGAACAACCTTGTTTGAATCCCTTGCCTGTCGGTTCCCTTTATATCACAAGGAATCCATCACCTTCCACCTCGTCTACAGACCACCTCAGAGAAGTGACTCTTTCAATGGCGACATCTCAAACATATTTTTCTCTGCCAAATTAGCACACTCTAATAATGTCTTTCTCAAAGATTTTAATATCTCTGAATCTCAAACTAGCAACCACAGTCGAAGCACGCTTTTCGCACTAATTGGATCGATAGACTTTAGGAAAATTGTACTCTCCCCCACACACAACAAAGGCAACGTCCTAGACTTAGGGCCTCATGACGAGTTGGGCGGTAGCCCTTAAATGCAGCGGTAATGTTATCACTGCTGCATTTGATGGTTGGCCCAATCACGAGTTGGGTGGAAAGTTGGAGTCTTACCTCCAGCTTTTTACTGGATATAAAAATCGCCACTTTCCGCCCGCCCACTTTTGGCACTATTAGCGCAGCGCTAATTGCACTGGCACTAACAGTGCCAAATAAAGATTTATTGCCTTACCACTACTCCTGATCTGGCACTAATAGCGCTGAACCGAAAAGCAGTAGCAATATTTGCATTGGCAGTATCCCGGCGCAATTACTGCAGCTATACCGCCAACCTCATGATGAGGCCCTTGGTTTTTACATCACCCTTCTCATCACCTGCACAGACCCTATCCCACTCGACTTGTCTGACCACATTGCCATTCCACTTTCAGTCACCCACTCGACTACAACCCACAAAGGTCAGGCTAAACACCCTCTCACTCAGCACTGCTCATTCAAAAACTTCCCAGAGAATGAGCTAGAAGCAAACTTTCTCCACCACAGGGAATGCCTTGGTCCTCCTAAAATTCATCAACAACTCTGCTATGAAAATGGTGGAGACTCATACCCCCCCTAAAAACTAATTGCGCCAAGACCAACCCATCTGTCCCTTAGTACATTCCCAAGCCTGCCTCCAACAAACACTCAATGAGAGTCCTAGAGAAACAGTTGTGCAAAAACGGTAATCAGGGAGACTTCACCAACCTGAATTCTCTGCGCGCCAACCGTAGGATTCTGATTACCGAGGCCAAAGCTGCATACTGCTCCATCAACATTGTGGCAGTTTTAACAGGAGCAAAGCACTCGTTGAAGTAGTAAAACATTATGCCAAGCCCTCACATGACCCCCATGTACCAGAAACTCAAGGAATATGTAACGTAATCAACAACTTTTTTTATCTAAAAAGTTGACAAAATCCAAGAGATCATTGAATCAACTTCCAACAGCATTAGTTGACCCTGCATCCCAGCATGCACACCTAGTAGGATTTTTTCCACATCTCGCAGATTCAGCAGAATTCCTAGGCTTTACCATTGACAGCATCCTGTCCTTCCAAAGACACATAGCCAAGAAGAGCCAAACGGGATGGCTCCAAATCTCCACCCTTTGTAAAATCAGACCCTTCATCCTGCCGCACAACTTCCAGACCGTAGTGCACACTTTTGTAGCCTCGTACTTCGATAGGGCAAATGCCCTTCTAATGGGGCTACCAGCTGCTCAGTTGGCTCTCCTAAAAGCAGTACACCACGCTGCAGTATGTCCACTTTGGCTTCCTCTCCATGCCAGGATACTGTTCAAGACTGAAGCTAGAAAGCAGACACTATTACCACAGCAGCGTTCCTGGCAGCTAAACTCCTCATTTCTGGTGGCCCATGCTCCTCGCACAGCAAATCGACCAACCAGCTTGAATCACAACTCGTCCGCAAAGAGAGGACCAGCAAACAATCATAGTCTTAGCACACACTCAGCCTCTGGAACTGGATCCCGGTATTGGCTTGCAATAGACCCACAATTCTACAATTTTTCAAGCTCTTAAAACCCAGCTTTTTCAACAACACCTGGCTAATTATAATGGACGCACATACCTCAACTCACAGTACTGCGCTAATGTTAAAAGATGGCAGACCAATCACTGGCAACCCAAACTCCGTACAGCGCTCCGCTGTCCGCACTTTAAACAAAATAGGAAATACAAATGCAGTAATATGAATATTGATCATTTGTATTGTGCTCAACACAGGCGTGCACATTGCTCTGTCGCATATGAGCCATGTCCCCTACTAATTGAAATGTTAAATAGATTATGTGCTACACTGTCTTGTGTGCAAAGGGGCTTGCCTCAGGCATTTTCCTTTTACTGTATAAAGAGCCTGCCAGCACAATTGTATAGCAAGAGAGCAGGTGGAAGTTATACCGGTCTTGGGGATGCTTTCCTAAACATGAGGCTTTCAATCTGCCGCATATCCCTTTCGTTTTTCACCTCAATCTCCACCATGCAGGACATGCTGGTGCTTCGTGTTGTTCACGCGTTTGCCTACTGAGAGACAGAGCTTAGCTCCCCTAGAGTTTAGGCCCACTAGCAACTGTCTTAGCTCCCATAGAGTTTAGGCCCACTAGCAACTGTCTTAGCTCCCATAGAGTTTAGGCCCACTGGCAACTGTCTTAGCTCCCCTACAGTTTAGGCCCACTGGCAACTGCCTTAGCTCCACTAGAGTTTAGGCCCACTGGCAACTGCCTTAGCTCCACTAGAGTTTAGGCCCACTGGCAACTGCCTTAGCTCCACTAGAGTTTAGGCCCACTAGCAACTGTCTTAGCTCCCCTACAGTTTAGGCCCACTGGCAACTGCCTTAGCTCCACTAGAGTTTAGGCCCACTGGCAACTGCCTTAGCGCCACTAGAGTTTAGGCCCAACGGTCTTTGCTCCCCTAGAGTTTAGGCCCACTGGCAACTGTCTTAGCTCCACTAGAGTTTAGGCCCAACGGTCTTTGCGCCCCTAGAGTTTAGGCCCACTGGCAACTGCCTTAGCTCCACTAGAGTTTAGGCCCACTAGCAACTGTGCACTACTGGGAGCTCCACGTCTGTGTGAAACAATGACAACAAGCAGCTGACCTTTTCATGCAGTTTTGTTGCTGTGTCCTTAATACACATGCAAACGACAGGGCAATGTTTCTGCTTGTATTACTTTGCATTCTGTGACATAATAAGGTGTTATTTTAAAAGTAGGAGGTATTAGTGTTATACTGCATGCATGCCATATACTCGGTTATACTGATAGAGAAGGGAAGGTTAGCGAAGTTAGGGATTTTGAGCTCTGACTCCTTCTACGACATCGCAGCCCCATAACTATTCAGGTTTGAGAGCCCAATAGCTCAAGCTAATATGCTGACAACACTTAACTCAAGCGCCTGCAGCTCCAGGCAATACTTAATCGTGAGTGATGGCCGCTGTATCCGTTACAAGAGAGGCCGAGAGTGCCACCTGAGAAGCACAGTAAAACTGAGCTATGGCGGCTCAGCAAAGTCACTCGCACACTGCTCAAGGAAAGACTTCCGCACTTGCAGACATGACGGTCTAAATGCTGACCTGATAAAAAAAAGTCGACATACACTGAAAAATGATTTCTAAGATGTCTTGTCAAAAAGATGGCTACTGATGTCTGCGGAGGAAGATCTGCATGTATAGCAATCAGCCTAGGCTAGAAAGAGAGCAGTTCATGGCACTACGTTAATGGGACACCCAATAGCCTGATTGACATTAATGGGGTAAGATTTGGTTAGGATGTTTTAATATATGGAGATCCTTAAAAGCTAAAAGCTTTGGCGGGCCACATAATCGAATGAATAGTGCAACAATAGATTACTAGCCAATGTGATAGAATAGCTGCAGAAATGGAAGCACGCGAGGGTTGGGTGCGGGGCAATACCAATAAGAACATCATAGGATTAACATGGTTCTTTCTACGTGTTTACCGACTTCTTTTTTAAAGTGGTCGTGTTGGTCGTGCACTTTTGTTCGACCAGGACTCGATCTGTTTTTTTAAAAACCAGCTACAATCTCCCCCTCACTTCACTTTGCCTCCACCTCCTTTCCCCCATCACCCATCTTCTTCCCTACCCCTGCATACACATATAGATAGATACCCATGAAAAACTGGTCGAATCATGGTCATGCAAAAGTGCTCGACCAAAGTGACCAAAAATATGTGATACGGGTTGACAAACATAAACAATGCACAGGGGCAATGAAGGTGCCACCACACCATGGCTGGTCCCCATGATACACTAAAGCCGAATTGCCTGTACATGGTACAAACTTTCAAAGAAACCGGCATAAGCATTCATGCCCTTGCGTTCTTCCTACCTGTGTAGATGATGGCGCATTCTTGCAAGTCATCCAAATGCTTTTTGCACAGGGAGTAAAACTGAACATTTCATTTTGCCACCTTAACAATCGTGCCCTTCAAACCAAGTTCTAATTGTCTATTAGAGCTCTGCAGAGTGAGTGGAACAGAAGAGTTGTCCACAGGTTTACAGTGTATACACCAGCTAGAACCATTCGCGGAAAGTCACACTAGTCCTGTTCAGATAAAAGCTCAGACTCTGTTTATTTACATCCTGGAGATCCACTCAAAGAACAGTTACAGCGCAGAGCTCTTGTGGTTCCCAATCAGAGGGTTTATAGTCATAATGTCGAAAAAAAAATGTCGAAAATAATAATGTCGACATCCTATACTTATAATGTAAAAAGTCATTTTTTCGAAAAAAAAATGTCGACATTTTTTTTTTACATTAAGACTATAAACCCTTAAAACTATCAACACCTCACCCAACACCCTCCTGCAACCCCCCCCACACCCCCACCCTCCCACCCCTCATATGCAACACATTCTATTTATATATTTATTTATTTATTTATTTATTCAATAAATAAATAACCAAAAAAAGGATCATTTACTATGGAGGGGGTCCCCCCCAACCCCCCCCACCCAACACCCCCCTGCCACCCCCCCGCCACCCCCCCTTTCACCCCTCATACTCAACACATACCAATTATATATTTATTTATTTATTTATTTATTCAATAAATAAATAACCAAAAAAAGGATCATTTACTATGGGGGGGGTCCCCCCAACCCCCCCTCACCCAACACCCCCCTGCCACCCCCCCACACCCCCCCAACCACCCTTTCACCCCTCATACTCAACACATAACAATTATATATTTATTTATTTATTTAGTCAATAATTAAATAAATAAAAATAGTATCATTTACTATGGGGGGGTCCCCCCCAACCCCCCTCACCCAACACCCCCCTGCCACCCCCCCAACCACCCCTCATACTCAACACATCTTATATATATATATTTATTTATTTATTCATACAATAAATTCAAAATTTCGAAAAAATATCGAAAAATTTCGACATTATTGTTTGTCGACATTATTTTTTTCGACATTTATTTTTCGAAATTTTGACTGTCGACATTTTGACTGTCGACATTATGACTGCACACCAATCAGAGAACGTGTTACTTGCAAAGAACTTGCATTTGCACAAGTAGGTCAACACGGAATTTGTTTTTTTTTTCCACCACTACAACGATGAAAATAACTCCAACCTCGGCCACTCTCAAATTGGACAAACACTCAAACCAAAGAACCAACCACTCGACAGAGCATAAGATGTCATGGAAAATAGCCACAAAAGGAAGGCTCCAGAGACTGATCACATACTCAGTCCCAGACGAAAGCCCTCAAGTGACTCACCCACTCGTATGTACCGGACGAACCATATCCAGACCGGCAGATGCATTTAGATAGAATTGTGAATGTTAGCATGGCCACACTTAGATGGAATAGCAGATATTGGCCTGCGTCGCATCTATATGGGACTTTGAATGTTAGCTTGCCCGCACTTAGATAGAATTGTGAATATTAGCATGGCCACACTTAGATGTAATTGCAGATATTGGCCTGCGTTGCATCTTGATAGGACCTTGAATATTAGCATACCCGCACTTAGGTGAAACCTGAATGTCAACATGCCTATACTTAGATAGATTTGTGAATATTAGCCTGTGTCGCATCTAGATAGGATTGATTGAGGGATAGCATGCCCGCGCCCAGATGAAACTTGAATGTTAGATTGTGCCACACTTAGAATTGTGAACACCAGCCTGCGTAGCATCCGGATAGAGTTGTGAATGTTGGCATGCCCACATCTAGACAGATTTCTAAACACTAGCCTGTGCCGCATCTAGATAGGACTGTGAGTGTTGGCATGCCCACACCTGGATAGAGTTCTAAACATTGGCCTGCGCCGCATCTAGAAGGGATTATGAAGGCCAACAAGTGCCACACTTAGACAAAACTGTGAATGTTAGCATGCTAAAGGTCAGGTAACCCACTAACCAATATAACCTCAAACTCTGCATACTTATCTCACTCAAAAACTCACACAACCATCTCTCGCACAACAAGCCGCACGCACTTCACAGCTCTGCAACAACACATAAGCCGGAGCAACAGCACACGTGGACTGACACCGATCCAATACCCGCACCAAAGCTCAGCACCCGGTGCATAATGAGTTGAAGCTGCCAACAGAACACCACTCCTCTCACTATCCTACTCCCTCTTCACCCATCCCAACTTATCATTTACAGATCCGCCAGAGCGCCTGGGGACCAATTCCGTTGGTGACGGTGCGCGGTACAAATACCTTTATCATTTAGCATTTAACATTTAACCAGTAGTATTCTGTGATTTCTAAGCTGTGCTCAAATTCGCAGATTCGCAAGTTGGAAAAATGTTTTCATTTTCAAGTTGACTCTTCCTTTCAATTAATATATAAGCATGTATGTAACATATAGACGATAATGTATAAAAGATACACACACGTACATGTGCATATATACATATATATTTATATCGTTTAGAATTAACTTGTAATCTTTTGTCACTTGATTAGAGTGCCGAATTTCTGTTCCGTGGAAAAACGAGTCTTTTGCAGAAAACACACACATATGTGTGTATACAAAAGACACGTTTCTCCACGGAACAGAAATTCGGCACTCCACTCAAGTGACAAAAGATTCAACGCTCAATCTGAAAGAAGGGGCATTATATTACTGCATTCCATAAAAAAGTGTTGACATGAGCATTTGGGAAGAGGAATTGGTCACCCCCGCATCCTCCCTAGTGGCAGAAGTGCACCAAAAAAGGCAATGGACTTGTTACTCGGGCGGAAGACAGTGTAGGCGGGAATATGGTGCAACAGGTGTCAATGGGTTAAGGTCGTTGCAGCTAAACAGCCAAGTGGATGGAATGGGCAAAAAGAGGCACTCCGATACTATTTTTAAATATTGTTTCTCTCAGGTAGTCAGACAAGTGCAACATGCATATGTCACATTTGCGAAATCAATTGCTTTTAAATGTGGAGCGATGGCTTGTGGAATCAGAAATGCACTCCTGAGATGTCCCTTTGCATTTACTAGTCAGTAGTCCTCTGGGACCTAGACTTAACTCCAGATGCTGTTTCACCAGGGACCTAAACCTACAAGAACTTGTTCTGGCATGATTCGAATTTAGTAATTTAAAGTAAAGCCTGCGTCCCAAGACATCTCCTGCGATCTGATGGAGAGTCCTAGTGACATCCTGGAATATAGCGTGTGATGCTACCCTTACGATAAGCAAGAGCTGGTGCCTGGATGCATCTGAAGATGGTGCACAAAAGGCAAGCAGCCTGGGCATGATCACTTTTCCTAGGTCCAGAAACCAATCAGAGTCCAGCCACCTACAGTCTGCTAGTAAGTTTCACTGCAGTCATCTCCAGGAGTGCATTACAACCGTCCAAGTGACTAATCACTCAGGCTCTTACTACAACTTCACACTTGGCTAGCAGCAAGAAGGGCAAGTCCCTCTTAGCCACCTGATATAGATACAGCATTCTCGGTAACTGGCGGGCCAGCTTCTTTATAAACTGTAACGTCAAAGCAGCATTTTGCAGACGATGACGTCTTGGCACAAATCTGAGGTGTGAGGAGGGATTTGTTATCAGTGCAAGGAGGATCTTCTCCTAGCTAACATGAAGCCAGCTGGAATCCACCCACATGTCATATACAGGGATAGACCAGTTATTTGAATGTCCTATTATTATACCAATTTTCTCGTGTCAAACATACCTTACTACCACCTATCAATGTTATCATTCGCTGCATACTTCTCAGGGACCATCAATAATCAAATATCTGAGGCTGGGGATATTGACGCGGGATAATGACCCGCCACCAAGTTATGGCCCAAAACATGATCCACCCCCCACCCCCCGAAGTCTATGAGGCTATAGCACATTGTGATGGAAGCAATACATGTTTTCAAGTTTTGATGGTAAAGTAAACCATGTTGCATTGATAGTGAGTAAAGTAAATAGACAAACTGAGTAAGTAAATTAAATGTGGTTTTGTTTTGTAGTATTTAAATAGCAAGGTTGTCTACATAATTTAAGCAACTTAATTGCAAGCTTGTTCAAACTAGGTCACGTTTAATATAAGCATTCATAAGGTGCCATGTAAAAGTAAACTGTTTCTCTATAAGATATGAGAAAGTGAAAGCTTTTTCCCAAAGTTAAGCTTTCTCTTTGGTGTGCAAAATAGGATTCTACAGTAAACAAAAGGGACTGTTGAATAAGGAACTGTCTTGTTGAAAGAAACATCGCCTGGAAATGTCATTGTTGTTTCCCAATTTGCTTTTGAAGACAGAGGGCCTCATTACGACCCAGGCGGTAAGGGGTTTACGGCGGCGTAAACAGCGCCGACCCTTACCGCCTGATTCCGAGGTCCCTTAGCGCCATGGAGGATTTAACACCTGCTTTTATCAGGTGTTAAAATCCATGGCGCTAAGGGACCTTGTTGTTAATTACGCCACCGTAATTTACGGTGGCGTAATTAACGCCTTCCCCACTCTCATTATGCCCTATGGGGCAAAAATGGGAATGGGAAAGGGTAAATGGCGATTGGGGACTTACCGCCCCGCCAACCTCAGAATGGGGCGGTAAGTCCGCCAACCACCATGGCGTAAACGTAGTTTACGCCATGGTGGTAAAGGTACGACCCAGGCGGTAACTTACCGCCTGGGTCGTAATGAGGCCCAGAATGTTCAGAATGCAGTGAATACCAGTAGTTATTGACTGCTTTCTAAACATTCTGATTGGCTGACATGTGCTAATATGTATTATGTTGCTAGAGTTTTGTGATGCTACGTTAGTCATTCTCATAATAACCATTTTCAATTTTAAAACTCCTCATCCTGCTTGTGTCCTCCAGGTTTAAGAAAACACAATTTGAAAATGTCTAATCCCTCCAGGCATATGAGACCCAATACACCTTCACCTCCCCTGAGAGTTTGCAAGACAAACTATAGACCAAAACATTTAAACTTTGTGAAATATTTCCTATGTTATTGAGCTCTTTTGAAATATCCTTATGAGAAAGAGGACGTGTAGCAACAATGAGGGTTCCTGACTGACTTACATAAAATCAAAGAGCATTTTGGGAACATAAAAATGACAAGAGATATTTATATTTGCTAAATATTTCTGCAATAAAAGGGCTGCATCCTTAAGCCAGTAAGTACTTAATGCACACTTAGCTGGATGTGCTCATTTTTCAGAACACTCAGCATAGCCTTAAAGTCTTGTGACTATGAACTATATAAACTCACTGAGACAGCATTTGGATGTGAGGTAAAAATACCTGTGACGTGTCACTCTGTCTGAGACCGAGAGGTCTTCTGATTATGCAGGGACAAAGTGAAGAATTAGGCCAGAATTGTAAAAGAGGAATCTGGGTCGCTGGTGTGTTTGACCACGAACAACTCCACAGCACTCGATCTCTTGGCAAAAATAAAACATTTTATTCAAACTTAAAATGTTAAACATTCAAAATACATAGACTTACGAGCACATTACATGCTACTGAGATTCGCAAAACAGGATAACTACCACGCTGTCTTTCCCTCTGCAAGGGCTTCGTCAGGTGCACATATATATATAAATGCCATTTGTGATGTCATCTTTCATGTCCTGGGTGTTAGTCTTAGCAATACACAGTGGTGGCGTGAGTTATGGTTGCTTACCTTACCACAACTTCCCATTTTCTGGGGTTTTCGGTTTTACTTGTAACCATAACGTCCCTTCAACAAAGCTTTTTCATTGTATTTCATAGGTTTTTATTAGTTTAACTTAACCATAACGTCCCTTTAACAACGTTTTTTCACTGAATTCCATGGGTTTTTACCAGTGCACCCTAATTTCCTACAACTTACTATTATCATACCTACCCCAATATAGCAACATTTCTGTCCAATTTATAAAGTTCCAACTTAAAACTCTGCCATTCCCCACCTTCTACCATCATTTTTAACGCTTCTATACACTTTTTGCAACTTTTTCCACTGTTTTTGTGTTCGTCAATGTTTGCAAATACCTGACGTAATCGCTGACATTCTGGACAGTGTCACGTGACCACGCGCGCGGCATGATGACGAGTTCACGAATGTGTCCGCACTTCGCGAGCGGGCACATGCTTCGCGAACAGTTCGGAACTACATTTTCAGCTGATGTAGAAACCTTGAAGCTCAAAATGTACTCTTGCACAGCTCCTACAGTTATTCCTACTCATTATCCTTTACCAATCTAGCACACAGCACATGCTTGGAAGAATATTAGCAAAACTGCTCTTTATCTTAAAAAATGGCATTAGCTATTGCCATCCCTCCTCCCTAATAGCCACCGCCACCACCAACAGCTGGAGAACCTACACAACAAAAGAAGCGCAAAACTTCAAACAATGAAGACAAGGAAGATGAGGTAGAGGAAGTGCCTAGAGAGAATCATGGGTGTGGCCGTTCTTTACCACTGTTGGGAATGTACCAAAGGCTAAAGCTACCAAAGTGAAATGCACTGAGTGTACTCAGTCACAGACTATATGGGCAGTACTCCTACAGGACCACCTCCATGTGCCGCCACACCAAATCCAACCACTGCAATGCTCTCAGAAAAGCTGTTCCTTTCTTAGCAAGCAGTAGGCTATCTTCCTCTACCCCATCTTCCTCAGCCAATACTGTAACCACGCAGCCTACTTCTATGGGGGACAAAATCCCACCAGCTACCTTGCAAGCGATAAAAGACGCCGTTGATCCATATCCTTCGAAGACAAAAGTGCTCTGTATATACCGCAACACACCACTCTGCCTGGGGGAGTAATTTGGAAGTGCTTTTGAAGCTGTAATCAAGGAGCATGAGAAACACTGCCCCCTACCTTAGTTGTAACACACGCGCAACATCTTCCCCAGTCCACCTGTCCCTCCATATTTGTGGATGGTCCCCTTTCCCTCATTTCCCTCTCCACCTTACCTTCTGACCTCTCCTGCAAAAAAAAAGAAAACATTAAAAAAAGGTTCCTTTAGGAACCACCTTTTAAAGTTAAAAATAGAACTAAAAAATAAGCGTATAGACTCAATCTACTTTTTTCAGTGAAGTATTTAGATTCAATAAGATTCTCCAACATTCCCATTTGCATTTTCTACTATGCTAATGTAAATAATTGACAATTGCATACTAGAGAAAAACAAAAAACACAGAAACAATTTTTGGTTCAAAATTATTCTCTCTAGTACACAATAAATACCGTAATCCATTGCCCTTTATGACTATCTACAGTCTCTGCATTCCCCTGTCTAGTCCATGCCTTATTTGAAAACCGGATTGCACATTTTCACCATAACACAAGACAGCCATTCTACTCTTTTTACTTTTATGTTTGTACAACTCTCTCATTGCCTGCTTTAAACCATTCACACATATATCCACCCATCACTTAAACAAAACTCTACATATAGCCTATCAACATATTAAACTTCCACCCACCAACTACCACTTAACAATGTTCTACAAATCATTTTCATCTGCATTTCTCATACTTATACCAACAAATTATATATAGTGCTCCTATAAAGGCACATATGCATTGTGCAGTGAGAGAACTTCATAAATAAAAGGGGTAGTATGGATAGACAAGTGCTCATGGGAGCCCACGAGGAAAGTGCCAAGGGATGGCCAAGGTGGGAGGTTTCAAACACCCTAGATTGATTGAAAATGCTGCATGCCCCTATAAGTAAATCAGAGTGGGCAATGTCCTTGCCGAGGCTAGCCCCATTGTCCATGCACTGAACTTAGATCACTATTTTTTATACTTACATTTGGACACATTGGAAAAATTAAACACAAAACAGATTTGCAAAAGCATGCTTTCAGGTCCTTACTGAGACTGCTTGCACAGGTTTGTTGTAATTCAGTGCAGCACTTCAGGCTGTAGCCACAAGCAAAATGTTTTGTCCCATTCAAACCTAGAGCTTCGGCCATGGTGCATACCCCAATAAACAGAGTACACAATTATCAAGTAATTGCAGAGCAATAGAAAGAGTTGATCACTGCGCTTCATCTAGTACTTTAAACAGATTACCCTGCTACTAGTGATGGGGTTCCTTTGTGAAGGTGCCCTTCCTTCTTCAAGTGTTAAGTTTCGACAAGGAAAGTGAGCTCTGGTCACCTTAGCGCTGGGTTATTCAATAAGTAACTATTGTCATAACAAAGCAGTCTTGAAAACCATTGTTAGTGGTATATTTATTGTTAGAAATCAGCCGATACATGTTTCGGCTCTCTAGAGTCTTTCTCAATGCGTGTGGATTGTGGGCCAGTTATTGCTGTGATGTGGAAATGAGTCTGGCATGCAATCCCAATATCTTGTCCCGGTATGGTCACAAATAAAGGTGGGTAAGGATTTGATGGGGTGGCCTGGTGACCGCGTGGGCATCTGGTTTGGCGTTCTCAGCAATTAACTGCTGATTAGCATTGTCTCGGAGTGCATGCAGCGGTAGTCACTGCAATCTGTTGATGCAATATTGTGCAGCAATTCGAGCTGTAGCCACGAGCAGAAAGGGACAGACAAAATAAAATGTCCCATTCAAACCTATCCCGATGTTGAAAAACGTTACCACATATCCATGCCCACTTTAACCCCATTGCCAGTCCCTTGTGGTCATGACTTGGAAAATCTGGCGACTGTCCATGGCCACAGTCCATGACTCGTACAATCTAGTCCCTGCCCATGGCCACAGGCTATACCTCAGTCACCAAAAGAATATCACTATTTTTTGTACCCACATTATGACACTTTTCAAAAAATAAAACACTGACACATTTACAAAACCATTCTTTCAGGTCCTTGCCAATGCTCCTTGCACGACTTTGCTGCAAATCCGTCCATGGTTTATTTTTTGAAAAGTGTCAAAGTGTACGTACATAAAATAGTCTTATCACTTACCTCCCACTTGACAAAATCCATTCAGACTTTGCCCAAACATTCAAAGTTGGGTCTATAATCTTTCTAAAATCTTTTGTACACATTCATAAACTGGCAACAAAGTTATAAGCCATCTAAAAATGTTCAAACCCCTCCCTCTAATTTTGCCCCATCTTCACAAGATCCCACCAAACTTTGCAAAAACATTCATATCTGGGTCTTAAATAGTTTTGCAAACTTCTGTGCAGATTTGTGAAGCGGCACCAAAGCCTTTCACATATTTTGGGACCCCCGTTGTAATTGTGTTCCGTCTTGACAAAACAGCACCAAACTCTGTAACCATTCAAGGTCAGATCCAGAATGATATCACAAAATTTCATGCAGTTTCGTTCAGTGACACCAAAGTTATAGGCCATCCAAAAACTGCTTTTCACCAACCATGTAATGCAAAGATATGTATGGATGCCCCCGAACATCTAAGATGTTTGCGACCATTATCGGGCTGTACTGAACTTTTAGTGAACTTCGAAGGTGGAAAACCACCCGTTTTGGGGCTTTTTATGGTCATGTCCCACTCCATCATCATCACCCCTCACCTCCTCAGAGATTGTTTCATTAGTTTGACAAGGGCAATGTTGTGTTTTTAATATGTTTTTACCACGATATCTGCGAACAATGGGCCCTATTTGCGAATCCAACATGATGACTATTTCCAAATATATGACGCAGCTCATGCAGCGGGCGTGTACAATGTCTGCAGACATCATGTCACCCCCCGATTGGCCCAGATGCCTGTCTGTGGAGCGAATAGGGAAGTGAGTCTGCGGGACTGAACCCAGATATCACTAATTTTTTTTACCTACTTTTTGGCTGTTTTAAAAAAAAGACTGGACGGATTTACACCAAGTTTACAAAAGCATGATTTTGGGAGCAAACCACTGCTCTTACTGGTAATTTGGTGAAAACCCGTCCCGCGGTTTGGGCTGTAGGCGTGAGCAACATTTTTTTCCATTGCCTCTATGAGTAAAACACACATTTTGGGACCCCCTTTATAACTTTGCCTCCCCTGGACGAAAGGATCTCTGCAGAAGCAGAAATGCATTTCTCTGATGCTCTGTTTCAAATTACCATTGGCATTTATTAACAGCACAAAGTCTAAAATGAAATGCATATTTCCCTGCCTCTCCTCATCCAGCATCAGAGTCTGGTTGCTCGATTATGTACATCTTTGTGCGCGCCTGCCCACCTGCTAACTGTTATTACTCTGGAGTATTATAAGTAGATTCAAAGCATTTGTCCAGGTTTGAATTTCTAATCTGGGCCGGTCGACAGCCACTGGGCAAGTAGACAGACACCAACCCCACCACCTTCTCCAATTGCCTACTTTCCATGGTAGCATGGAAAGTGGGTCACACAAATCTCCCTGGGTCTACAATACTGACTGGCTCCCACAGGAGCTTGTGACACACTTAATTGACAGATTGAGTCCCTTATTCAGTCTCCCCTGAACGTCCAACCTTGGCATATGCAGCCAGCAGCCAAAAGCAGCAAAGGTCACCTCCTTGTTTGGGCATGTTGGGGCTGGAAATGCCTAGATCCAGAATCCCTTTTGAAGCCAGGACATCAACAAGCTCACCCTTTACCTAACTTCTGCTTCCATGTATTGACAATCCATTCACCACAGAGCATCCGTCACCTCACAGTACCAAGGAGAATTGCTTTTATTGTGCCTGTTAATTGTCTTTTGGTTACCCATAGCGGTATTGTAGCCCAACTCAGAACTTAGACCTGCTTTTCAGCCAGTGACCCATCCACCCATTCCCTTTCTGCCTAGCCACCTATCCTCCATCTCTCTTTTGGGCTGCACCCTTTCTTCGTTGTCTTGACTTGCCTATTGCATTTAACCTCCGTCATCCATCTTGATTTTACTCCATTCCTCCCCCCACTCACTCTTCCCCTTCCCTTCTCTCACAACCTTCAGCCTCAACTCAGTGTAACTTTTGCATCAGTCTGCCTCCTTCCCATCGTCCTCTTTCCCCCATGTATCCATCCACACCCCTCAAATAAAAGGCTCCCATGTCCTCAGGATTTCCAACCACATCTATTCCTATCGCCTAACGCACAGCTCCTTCTCCTCCTACCCTCATCACTCTTTCACTGGGCCTCTGGAATGCACAACCCATATGCAACAGGTCCTCTTACATCACTGACCACTTCAACTCTTATGACCCTCAACTTTCACTTCTTGCTATCACAGAAACCAAGATGTACCCTAATGACTCTGCTACATGAAAAGCTATCCAAACTGACTCTGCTCCCTTCTCCCACTCCTGCAGAAGGGTGATTGTGTGGGGCACCATATCAATAAAGCCTGCAACACTGCCCATCTACCTCCCGCTAACATCAACTCATACTCTTTTGAATATGCCACTATTTGACTTCTCCCTCCAACTCATCCCACTGTTCTGTCTCTCTATCATCCTCCTAGTTCTCTTAGCTCCTTGCTCCCTGATGTGACCCTTCTCCTTGAGTCACATCCCCATTGTCACGTTGGGGGACCTTAAACTCCCACACCCCCGCGCCCACCTGCCTTGAATTTAAATCCCTCCTCGCTAACCACTCCCTCTACTGCCTCCATGATCTGCCTACCCACTCTGGTAGGGAATTCTCTTGACCTTGTCTTTCTCTTATATTCACTATTCTCCTTTGACCTCTCCATTGACCCCTCTCCCCCTGATCACTCCATTGCTCACTTTATCATCTTGGTCCTTCCTCCTTCTACTCCTTATCTTCCCTCTTCAATGACTAAGAGGATATTCAGACGATACTCTGTTTCCCCTTACCTTGATTATGTCAGGCCCTTTCTCCTGCGTCTTTCCCTTATTCATGCCTCTTCCATCATCCGTGCTTTCTCTGACTTTCACTGTGCACTTATGACTCCATTTCACCATCATTATCCTGCTTGCACATGCACACCTTCCCATCTCTGTCCTCAGTCTTGTCTCACCTCAGAAATTCAGACCCTCAAAACAAATATGTGTTGGTACCTACGACGATGGTGCAATTTACGGGCACCTTCCCTACTCTTAGCCTACAAAGTTTCCTTTACTGCCCTAACCTCTGCTCTGGACACTGCCAAATCCACCTACTTCAGAAACCACGTCTCCTCCCTTCTTAATCACACCCACAAATGTGTATCTACCATCCAATCTTTGCTTACACCTTCCAATCTAATATCCATTGCCTCCTCCCTTTCTGCTAATGACTTTGCTCACTAATTTTCCTCTTAAATCTCTAAAGGTTTTGACAGTCACAGACGTACTCTTTCTCCCACCAAACCTACTTCTGTCTACCAGCACTCCCCACCACTTCTTTGCTCGACTACTTCTCCCCTACCTCTACTATTGAATTAGTACCATGGAACCCATCTTGCTCCCCTATCAACTGTTTTGCGCCACAAATGGTCAAAGCCTTAGTCTCAATCACTAGTCCTTATCTGCCTGAGCTCTTCAACCTCTCTCTCCCCTCTGGTATTTTATCTGTGGCAACTGTCTTACCCTTATTGAGAAACCCTCTGCTGACCCAAAAGTCCCAGCAAACTATCCCCTAGTTTCTCTCCTTCCCCATTATTCAAATGTCCTTGAGTGGGTGGTCTTCGACTGGAACACAAAGTACCTTGGGTATAATGGCCTTTGAGATCCACTTCAATCTGGCTTCCATAGTAAACCCTCCGCAAAGACAGCACCCATGCATGCCTGCAACTTTCTCTCCAATGCTCACCACTCCAACCTCTCTTCTTTACTCATCCTTTTGGACCGTTCTGCCGATTTTTACACGGTCAACCACTTCAATCTCCTCCTCACTCTTCTCCTCACTCTTCAGGACCTTGGGTTTTGTAAATCTGTTCTTATCTGGATCGCCTCCTACCTGGATCGCCTCATACCTAGTGGTCGATCCTTTAAAATCTTTTGGAACTAGCAAACCGCTGACCCCACCCATCTGCCTGTCAACATCCCGCAAGGATCAGTCCTTGGACCACTGATCGTCACCCTCTATAGATTTGCCCTAAGAAGAATTATCTCATATCTCATCCTTTGACTTTCAATATCACAATTGTTGGTGATGACTCTGAAATATTTGTCTTCAGCCATCTCTGAACAGATTATGAACTACCTCATTGCAATTCATCACTGAATGGCTCTCTGCTACTGAACTCTTCACAAATGGAAGTCATCTTTCTCCCAGCTTCCAATGCCATCCCTAACCTCTCATCTCCTTACTGCCTGACCTTCTTACCCCTTCACCCAAGGCTCACAATCTTGGGGTCCTCTTTAATAAAGACTTACAATGGTAACAATTTATAACTACCACTGCCTCTACTGCTCGAATTAGCCTCCTCATAATTCAGTAGATGCATCCTTTACTTACTAACCACTCTAGAAAAACTCTAATCTCCTCTCTTGTGCTAATAGCGCCATGGTTTAGCGCCGGTGTTGTAATGAGGGCCATAATATTTAAAGGGACTGCGTTTTGAGAGTGTATACTTGAGTGTATACTTGATAACCTTGAATTATTTTTCTATTTATTTTCCTTAAAATGATCATATATATAATGGTGGTTTCAATTTAAACGATTTATTATGATTTTTGATAAAGTACAATTTGAAAGACTATTATAATCCTAAATTAGCTCTCCCTTTCCCCTGCTGATCTCTGTCTGTTTCGGTACTGGGCACCTGGCTACCCTCCGATTTCGGGCCCAGGTCCCTGCCCACCAGGCTGCCTGCTGGTTACCCTTGCACGTGGGTCTGTATCTGCGACCCTACAGTCCCCTTCTTGCACTTATTAGGGACCCGTTGTCTGTGCCTTATTCGTGCAGTTGTCACCTGCTGGCCTAACTACCTGTTGTTTTTTTGATCATGTGTTCAGCACTTTCAACTCTTCCGCTGCCCCTTGCACTTTCCCCTTCCATCTCCCCTGCACTTGCACGTTCTCAATGTCACTGGGCCTAGTACGATTGTTGTTTTGTCTTCCCTTGTTTTCCCATTCCTTTCCTCGTCGCACCCTGAAACACTTGTGTTTGGGTGCGATATAAATAAAATATCATATCATATCATATCATAAACCACGCACAGCGCTACAGTTTGACTGAGCCGGTTAATACATTTGGTGCAAGATTGTGAGCCCTCACAACTTTTAATAAGAAATACAATCATGTTTGTTTCGGTTCTCGCCATAAAACTTTCACTTCAACAAATAGTACACAAATATGCACATAATGAAAATATAAAACAGTAAAAAAACATAAAAATCATGAGATCTGCATGCGTGCGTCCTTATGTTGACGTAAGTGTTCATTCTTCAGCAACTGCTCCATAATGCAAACACAGCCATAAGTGTGCAAAATGAAGACGAAGGATTTGATTACAGAGCGTTTTTCAATGGGATCACGCCATTATGAAGTGATTCTATGAATCAAGCCCTAAATTGCTAAACTTACCACAACCATTCCATTAATACCACTTTACTGTAGACCAGTGGTCTTCAAACTTTTTTGGCCTAGGCCCCCAGCCCCAGAGCAAAATCTGGGCAGGCCTGGCCCCCCCAAAAATGCCAATGGACAGCATGCACAAATGGCTGTGAACTATTGCGTGTTGTCACTGCACCCTACTCCCAGTATAGTCCCTGGGCTCCCCCACCTGCTCCCATCACAGTTGCTGGGCTCCCTCATCCCACAACTACCCAGCCCCTAGGCTCTCCCCACGCCATCACAGACCCTGGGCTCTCCCCACCCTGCTTTCACCACTATCCCAGTGCTCCCGCCCACCCTGCTCCCACCACAGTCCCTCTACCCCGTTCCCAACACAGTTTGAGGGCCAGTGGGTGCTGGTGAATTTTTTAAGTGGAGGAGCATAAATATTTCCCACAAAAATGTCATATCGACCGAGCGCAGCGAGGGAGTCCGAACCAATCAGGTTTTTTTTCCTGTGAATGTTTTTAAAATAATGGGTTAAAATGTTGCAGTTTAGAGCATACTTTTAAAAAAAAATGGGTAAAAAGCCAAACAGTTTGCAATTGGCACTGGGGGATCAAGGGGGAAAGCATGGTATTTTCAACTGGACATCTACGATAGATATTGAGTAAAAAAAAATACCATCCCTGTCCCCTGGGCTCCACAGCGCCTCAGAAGGAAAGCTGATTTTGGCAGGTGGGTAGGGGGATTGTGCAACACACACACACACCCCAATCACTCTATCATTCATACGAGCACCCATCACCATACACTCACTCACAAGACAAGCATGCACGCATCCATACACATATTTAAATAAAACATAAATTAACATAAACCTACGTTCTACAGGGGCCAGCTCGTGGGTGCTGAAATGCCCCGCTCCAGATTGCTCTGTCTGTATGCGTGAGGAGGCGCAGGAGCTCCACCTTGCACAAACAGACATGCAGTGCCCAGCCAGCATTTCAAATGAGCTATGCAAGGCTGGCGAAGTGTTTCCCTTTTACAGTTCAGCCAGCCCAGGAGCACTCCCTTAGCTGGAAAAAGCAGCTGAGCTGGCGCCTCGCTCCTCCACAATGGGTGAGGGGACCACTGGGTGGACGCCCCCTCACCCATTATGGATGAGCCGCCAGGCTCGGACTGTCCTATTGGGCAATGCCCATACAAAAAATGCGAAATGCTAGAGTAGGCCAGTCAAAATGAGCCACTTTTGTGGACAATGCGGGCCAGTTTGATGAGTTACTTCACTATGCAGCTATAATTTTGACCATGGTAGCTGAATAAATATTCTTTAAATATCCCAATTTGCTTACATTTCAACAAAAACACTCCCTTGGGTACTATTCAAACTGTTATTGACTGGAATGAATATCCATTTGCAACTGCGGACCACTTTTTCATTGGTGCCTGACACAGTTTTATGGCACAGTCCGACCATGTGAGCCGCCCCTGCCCATTTCCTCCAATCAAAAAAAGATTATTTTTTTTTGTACATTTTATGCTGGGCTCTCGCGCGCCCCACTTTTTGAAGACTTCTGCATCCGCAAAAATCACCTTCAAGTCTTGCTGCATCATTTTTAAGGCATTCACCCAGCTACCTCGGGAAAAACTCAAGCATCTCCAGTTGACAGCGCACCACCAGAAGCAAGGACACATTCTGACTTGAAATCCACTGCTCCAAAAAGGAAAGTAGTAGAAAACAAGCTGTGTCTGCCCACACCACAAGACTGTGGAACCTCCTCCCCGTCAGCAACGGACTCGCCCCAACGCTCCTTCAATTCAGAAAAGAACTCAAGACTCAGCAGAATTCCTACAAAAGAAAATAACAATCTACAAGACAACAGGACTCAAGCAACGAAATCCGCCTGGAACTAAAACCATATATTAAGAAAAAACTCAGAGGCACCGCATTCTACCACTTAGCCGCAAAAACCTGGAACAACATCCCAAACACCAAAGAACACCTAAAATTCTGAAAAATTACTAAAACCCTGGCTCTTCAACACCACAGATTCAAACTGAAAACCGAAACAACAGAAAGGAAAAGAATGACTAAACCGGAAAGGACACTGACAAGCTCCCAGAACCGACTGAGAAGCACCCACGGCACCTGGACAGGTGACGTCAGGCAGAGTGGAACACAAGCGACACCCATGGAGACAGAGTGAACGACCCCAGCCAATCCCATCCAACATCTTCACCCGCCCCTTAGCTGCTACTAGGTACCACTGTGTTGTGGAATTGTCAAGATATTACCAATCACCCTACTAACTGAGTTGTGGACACTGGCAGGTGCACTGGCCATATAAGTGGGAAGGAAGGACAGTTAGGGTTCTTAGGGAGACTGGTGGAGGTGGGAGCGAGATGTGAAAGGGACCTTGAATGCAGGGCAGGCCCAGACCTAACCAGAGGCACACGGTGCCCCTGCACCCCATCTGGAGAGAGAACACAAGCCCAACTCGTCAATTCAGGATAGAGATGCCAACTAACAGATTCCACTCACAATTTCCTCCTCTGCATACACCTCTCAAACTCCAAACCAAACACAGCCACAAACCTATAGCACAACAAACTGCACAAACTTCACTACACTGCAAAAACAAAACAGAAAAACACACATAGACTCGCACAACAATACACGAAGACTACCGGCCGCAAACAGCCCTGCCACAAACAGCCCAGGCCCAGCCAACGGACCCACCGGGCTGAGGCCGCAAACAGCACATAACTGCACTCTTGCACTTTTCCAGCTTCCTCCCACTAACCTTTGAAAAGCGCTCTGTTATGCATCTGTACTGTTGTGTAACTCTGTAAAGTGCTCTGTTGCTTCTCAAAGCTCAATAAATACCATCATAATAATAATAAAGTTGGGTCTAACGGCACTTAAATTAAGGGGCCTGGCACTGCTCCATGATCCAACACCAATTATAATATCTAGGGCTCATGTTGCCTTGCGTTATTCCTTGGGACAGGTGTATGAGGGAAGGGTAGAGGGCTGAGCGACTTGGTTGCCATAAAATGCAGTGGCAAGGGGCTAGGAATATGAGTAGGTTGGTGTCTCTGTTCTAAAAGTGAGTAAAGAGGTACCTGGCCAGCCCATCCTGAGCCAACCACACACAGTGGGCGAGCCCAAGAGTAAGGGCAGGAGCTTAGGAGTACTAGAAGTCCACAGGCCAGAAGAAAGAGGCATCAAGTCGGTGAGAATTCCCCGGGGACAAATGGCTACATTTTCGCCCCACATATAGCATGGAGGTGCTTGATTCATTAGGTGGACACACCTGTGGGTGACCCCACATCACTGAAAAACGACATAACAAAGGCCTCCCCAGAGTTTGCAGAAGTCCTGGCCATGGCCCTCGCCAAAGGCCGTTGTGAATGGAAAATGTACCTTTTCTCCTACAATCATACACAGCCCATTCTGACTTTGAATCACTATTATGCATTTGACCGTAGAAAATTAAGGATTTTATATAATGTTCTCCTATTATCCCTCCCTGTGTAACAGAGGCAGTACCCAGGTGCCTGGTGGCCGCATGGAGGAACGGATATGGTAGCTTTTTAAGGCACTAGTATTATGCAAACCGAGGGACTGAATCAGCACAGGGAGACAAGGCAAAGGTGCTAATGACTTTCAAAGGTGGGAAGGCTAAACGTCACCTCAACTTATGTTACTGCGCAATGATGAGTGTTAGATATCCTTTAGGCTCCCTGTAAAATTGACACCAACTCATCATTGGACAGGGCAGCCATCAGATGACCATAACAAGTGAAAGTTGACTGACAGCTGCAAGGTTGTGGGATAGGATGAGTTGTCTGCCAGTAAGCTGTGTCCATTGTTTCAAGCATATACAACTGGCACCCAGTTCCCCTCTCAATACAGGAGCAGTACGAAAAACTGTTATGCTCCGTTACTTGTAAAGCACTAAAGAACCAGGGGAGTGGCCTAATGTCGATGAGCAGCCATTTTGGAATGCACTGCTGGGTGCCCGGTAGACTACAGTCTGAAACATTCACAATGAAGGAATACTTATCCCATTATAGAATAATTACAAGATTAACAGACAATATTAAGGCTGTGCAGTCATTTTAGAAATGGGGTGCAGGGCGCAACTATGTACGGAGTCGTTAGTTACCTGAGAGGCTGAATGTTCGGCTAGTGTTGATTGCATCACACATGCACGCCCAATCGCCCCAAAGGTCACAGGTTAGTAAATGAAAGTCAATCAAACAGGCACATGTGTTCAATCCTCACGACATACACCCTTGAAAAGACCGACAACCATTAGGGAACTTAAGGATGGTTGCAACAATGTAATAAACAATACGGATCAAGCAGACCATATTGAGAGAAATTAAATATTAAAGCTTCCGAGAAACAATGTACAGCAGGGAGCCTCTCTGCAAGGCACCAATGAAACATCGTACATCTATATTGAATAGTCAATTCCCTTTCTAATGTGATTCCTCAAGTCATAGGAAGGATCCCCTAATAGGTCGCTCTTATCCTTTAAATACAACTTTGCAGATCTTCATAGGGACACTTTGAAGTGGGTGCATATACATCTTTCATCTCTGCGTGACGGCAAAGGCCCCCTAGGCAAGCGCGCTAAAGGCTCCACGAGAATTAGCTGGGTCCACTCGTAAATAATCGCAGACTAATGGCTCGCGCGCACTTCAGCACAATACGGCCTTGTTCCCGCGCGCTTGACAGATAGCGTCCACTTAGCACATTCATCGCGCAGACATCTTCTGGAAATGCGTGTACTTGATATTTCTTCTTCTTCTGCGATAATTAGCTGGCCAAGATGTATCAGCTGCGAAACTCTGCCGTTAAAAGCTCATGACGGGGTAAGTGCGGGTGCTGCACAAATTAGAAAGTGCTTCTTAAAATCCCAAAGGAACTCCATTTTTTTTAAACATGGTACATATCCTCCTACTCTGTCTTTTTTCCAAATTAACAATGGGGGTCCTGGGAGTCCCTCTGCCAGACATTAGTCCTGGTTACGAGAGACTTACCCAGAGTCTTTAGCTCACTATCTTTCACAGAGAAGAAATATCCCAAACATATCAGTCTTTGTCCTGCCCTGGGGCAGTCCAGCACCGAAATGCTAGGCAATTCTCCTCTGAACAAGAGTACCAACAGAAACCCCAGACACGTGTTTCGGTCTGGTTGGACCTCATCAGTAGGGTGGATCTGTGCCTCTCTAAGAATAGTGAGCAAGGGGTCCACGTCTGGATTCCCCTTGTAACTTAGGGTCAGACCCAAAGTTACATAAATATGCAAATTAACAATGGGGGTCCTGGGAGTCCCTCTGCCAGACATTAGTCCTGGTTACGAGAGACTTACCCAGAGTCTTTAGCTCACTATCTTTCACAGAGAAGAAATATCCCAAACATATCAGTCTTTGTCCTGCCCTGGGGCAGTCCAGCACCGAAATGCTAGGCAATTCTCCTCTGAACAAGAGTACCAACAGAAACCCCAGACACGTGTTTCGGTCTGGTTGGACCTCATCAGTAGGGTGGATCTGTGCCTCTCTAAGAATAGTGAGCAAGGGGTCCACGTCTGGATTCCCCTTGTAACTTAGGGTCAGACCCAAAGTTACATAAATATGCAAATTAACAATGGGGGTCCTGGGAGTCCCTCTGCCAGACATTAGTCCTGGTTACGAGAGACTTACCCAGAGTCTTTAGCTCACTATCTTTCACAGAGAAGAAATATCCCAAACATATCAGTCTTTGTCCTGCCCTGGGGCAGTCCAGCACCGAAATGCTAGGCAATTCTCCTCTGAACAAGAGTACCAACAGAAACCCCAGACACGTGTTTCGGTCTGGTTGGACCTCATCAGTAGGGTGGATCTGTGCCTCTCTAAGAATAGTGAGCAAGGGGTCCACGTCTGGATTCCCCTTGTAACTTAGGGTCAGACCCAAAGTTACATAAATATGCAAATTAACAATGGGGGTCCTGGGAGTCCCTCTGCCAGACATTAGTCCTGGTTACGAGAGACTTACCCAGAGTCTTTAGCTCACTATCTTTCACAGAGAAGAAATATCCCAAACATATCAGTCTTTGTCCTGCCCTGGGGCAGTCCAGCACCGAAATGCTAGGCAATTCTCCTCTGAACAAGAGTACCAACAGAAACCCCAGACACGTGTTTCGGTCTGGTTGGACCTCATCAGTAGGGTGGATCTGTGCCTCTGGTTGGACCTCATCAGTAGGGTGGATCTGTGCCTCTCCAAGAATAGTGAGCAAGGGGTCCACGTCTGGATTCCCCTTGTAACTTAGGGTCAGACCCAAAGTTACATAAATATGCAAATTAACAATGGGGGTCCTGGGAGTCCCTCTGCCAGACATTAGTCCTGGTTACGAGAGACTTACCCAGAGTCTTTAGCTCACTATCTTTCACAGAGAAGAAATATCCCAAACATATCAGTCTTTGTCCTGCCCTGGGGCAGTCCAGCACCGAAATGCTAGGCAATTCTCCTCTGAACAAGAGTACCAACAGAAACCCCAGACACGTGTTTCGGTCTGGTTGGACCTCATCAGTAGGGTGGATCTGTGCCTCTCTAAGAATAGTGAGCAAGGGGTCCACGTCTGGATTCCCCTTGTAACTTAGGGTCTGCCTTTTTTCCTCCATATCAACCCTTTGTTCTAAACATATCGATGGATTGGAGTCCATATTGATTCAATATTGCACTGAACAGATGACTCCATTCGGAAATTCTGGAACCAGTCTTTGTATACAGATATATAACATTTCTATTACATTAATATATTGGCAGTGCTTTTATCATTTTGTAAACTCTTTTTTTATTGAAACTGAAGACGCAATGGGCCTGAGTTACCAAAAAAAACATTTTACAATTGTGCAATCCCATTGAAAAATGCTTTATAAATCAGGCCCAACAAATTTCTTTACAGATGAAGCAACAGAATCCAGTAGGACATGGTTTTAAAGGGGTCTTCTCTGCTGGCACAATAGGTCTCAATGCCCAAGTAGACATCATCAAAGAGAGACTAAGGAATCATTATTTTTGGTGATTGCCAATGATGTAGATGTGGCTAAAAGCAGCCCAGAGGGCCTGATTTACAAAGGGTTTGTCCAATGGGAAAACCCAATGGAAAAATGCTTTGTAAATCACGCCCAGTATCTTTTGTTTTCATTTATACAACTGCACAATCATGCATTGACCGTAAACTCCTTTGGCATAAGTAACCTCTGTAACCGACTTCTTAAGAAAAAGCGCCTAGATGCCTCTGGGCTTTGTGAACTATACAAATGACAAAATAAATAAATAGCCCAATTAATGGGTGTGTGAGTTTGTGGGGGGCAGTTAAAGGGCGATGTGTGGAAGCACCTTCGTGATGCGTGTGTGTGTGTGTAGTTATGCTGATGGGGTGAATGAGTATTGCTTCGGATAGGTTCTGTATAGGCAGCTACTGCCTTGGCAAATCATTCAATTAGACAAATTCAACAGAAAAGGACTCGCTGTAGATTACCCTGCACTTTGCGCGGAAAAGATTGCATATGAGTGTATTTCTGGTGAAGCATTCCGCCCGTAGTAATTTGAATACCTTTTGTGAGTAAATATGTATGTAAAACAGAAATTCGGGAGGACCAGTGATTTCCGTGTTACATTGGCATCAATAACAAAATGGATCGTAAATGCCTTCTGCCATGTCTGTGCAAGGCGGGCGGCATTTACATTAATTCACATGGGAACTGCTTGCTTTATGCAAGTGCAAAAAAATGCATATTCCAATATTCTAAGGCAGTCTATAGCATTGCTTCCCCCGTGTTCTGGCTCTGCTTCACAGATGCCTCAAAATCATACTGTGAGTAAAGATACCAGTGGCGCACACGTTGAGTTACGCGTACCATAAACGAAATGCACAAAAGCTGTACATGAGGCATTTACACATTTCGCTAATAATACGCGCCATTCTGATTCATTTGTATGGTGGAGAGAAGGGGCGGATCGTAATTTAGTATTCTGCGCCCCCCTTCCACAATGTCATACAAATACTACAGCATTTGCTCCAGTATGGATGTTCATGCCAACGCAAATGCTGGAGATTCCTCTGGATTCCGCCGGCTTTTGTAAACGGCACCTGCCAGGTGTACGTGGCAGCCGGCGTTTACTTCATTTGCACAGTGGAAAGAGGACAAATTCGGTGGCAGAAACCTGTGTACGGAAAAGTACCCACGTAACAGGTCCCTGACACCGAATTACGTGTAAATCAAATATGAGCCCCAGTATGATAAAAATAAAATGCTGCATCTCCTGGCTTTCTGTTAAAAAGGCTGCATTAACACAGCAATACCTGCTTAAGTATCCTATTGGCTAACACTCTGATAGCCTTGGTGGCAGTAGTTGACAATAAGTACTTAAAATGGCGCACCAGGGATGTATTGCTCAGTTTGAGATAGTCTAGAGCTCACTATCCAGGTTAAGAGGCTGGAATACCATGCCAGCCAAGCGGAAGGAACAGCTGATAAAAATACCAGATTTATGTATAGTGCACCAGGCCAGATTTCTCTTGCTTCTAAGCACTGTAATATCAGCTGTCATGATTACTAGTTGGTGTTCAACTTTCAAACCTCAGAAGCATGAAGGACTGAGTTGACCATGCTGGCAACTTGTGGCATGCGCTATGTCGCCGGGGCTGAGACGAGCGCTTATCTTGTGAGCTGTGGCAGGAATGGACATTTCGGTTATAGGTCAAAGGATCGAATCCAAAGGACCGAAATGCAAATGGGTCGAATCAAAAGGACCTAAAAACCAAAGGGATGAATAATTATACATTTTTTATGGGGGCGGGGAGGCCAAGATCCTGTTTTTGGTATAAAAACACTTTTTTTACTATACGAAAACCCCCCAAAAAATATATTTAATTAAAAAAATTTGAACCTTTGGTATTCGGTCCTATTGCCTCGACCCTATTGCATTCGATTATTTTGGTGTTGAACCTTTGACCGGACACTGACATTTCTTAGGCTAAGTGATGTATTTGCAAAAATTCCGTATTCCATCAAAGACCACAAATAAACCCTATAAACACTTGTGTACGAGCGCGATAGAAATAAAATATCAATATCAATATCCGGGGAAGCTGTGTTGTTGGAAGAGGTAGCAGGAAAAATGCAAAGTAGCTAATAAAGATGTAGGGATTTATCAGGGATTTTCAGAACCTTCAACTCTTTCATGCAAAGGAAATTACAAAATTGCATTCAATATTTCAATTAAAAAATATAGAGTAAATTCGACGAAGATTCATTAGTATGCATTGGTTAAATGGGACATTTTACACGCTGTAGTGGAGTATTCACTCTCACACCGATATATTACCATTTTTGACGCTCAATTAGCGATTGCCTAGTGTGGCCCTAATACTGCAACAGAAAAACAACCATTCCATAATATCAATTTGAATGCGTTTTGTTGCTAAAACTACATAATGTACATTGTGATTTTTGGAAACTATCCTGTTGTAGGAAGCTTTTTAATGCGTGTCCCTTTTTGTTAGAACTCTATTCAGGCTTCCCGCGTGGGAGGCAGAGCTGAAAGCACTCTAAGTAAGTTGTCTCCCTGCGGACATTTGATAAATGATGACTCTGCAGCCTGAGGGTGCAGCGCGGCTCTACATTAGCAAGTCCAGGCGCCCAGCAAACAAATGACCTATTACAAGTGTACTGTTGAAGCAGAGACATGACAAATCTCTTTTCCGATATCACACTGTTGACAGACTTGATGCATCAGCTAATAACTTTAAAAAAAGTTTAATTAAATTATAGGGTTGGTAAACAACGTGTTCTTCGTGTAGTTCTTGCTAAAGAACATCTGCTCTGGGTAAAGACATATGAACAGAGAAAACTATAAGGAATGGTTTAAGAAATTAGAAGAGAGATATCCTGGCGATGAAGCTGGGCCTCATTACAAGCATGGCGGTACGGAAACTACGGTACCGGAAAGCATGCCGGTACCGTAGTTCCCGGACCGCCATACTACGTGCTCTGCTCGCGGGTGCCGTTTTACCCGCCAGGTTTTTCCTGGCGGGTGTAACGGCACCCGCGAGCAGAGCACGTCGGATGCACTGGCACAACTCTGCATGAGCCGGTGCATCCGACGTCCCCATCCCCATTCAGCCCTATGGGGCAGAATGGGGATATGGAGGCCCTTGATTCCGGCACCCGCAAATGGGCACTTACCGGGTCCACCGAGCTCGGCATGACCCGGTTCTTGCCCATTTGTGGGTGCCGGAAAAAATGCAACTCCGGCGGCAGCCGTGCCCTTAATAAGGGCACGGCTACCGCCAGAGTTGTAATGAGGCCCACTGACCTTTGAGTATTAGGCGCGTCATGCATAACCTTTCATATCATATCATATCAGAGGAGGGTGATACAATGGGGCAACTCTAGTCTAGGGTCTTCGGCACCAAGAGCAGAGGGGCATTAAAGGCCACCATGGTGGCCCTCAACACCATAACTGTGTCCCTACTGTAAGGGAGCTGTCATTGGCGGAAATCTGTGCATCAGCCCTGCTGGCCCATGATATGAGATAATCCAAAACCTTTCTCTGCTTGTCTAATTTACACCATGACATGTTCTGCTTTGGTGGTTGGTTAGTGCAGAGGTGGTAAAAAGCAGGAGAGTGGAATTACAGTAAATATGTTCCTGCTTGGCTGCGGCAATAATGGAGACCCATGTGCCCTATTTTACCTTTATCTAGCCCGTTGCCACTGGTGCATCACCGGATTCAGGATAATGCTGCTGCCTTTCACGGTTGAGCAGATGATGCTCTTGTCGTCCTCTACAAGACCTGGCCAACTGAGCAAAATGTACGACAGCCACACTGCCAGAAAAACTTGTGACGGAGCAGCAGTGCACTGAGGGCTTCTATAAACCAGTAAGGGCAGCGGAGAGGCAGTGTGGGCTGTTAATGTGTAGTCTTTTTTCTTCTTCCTCTCATAACATCGACACGCCAAGCAGGGATGCCGTGACAAGAACCGTAGTCATTGTTGGCATGTATGGAAGTATACAACAGTTTGGTTTTTTGAACTGATCTCTTTTCCTTCTTAGGGTACTGATCACGTTGGGTTTTGTTTTTATTTTGAGCAGCTTTAAATTACATGAGTGCATGTTTTCTTTTCCTTAGACAACCAGAAAGTGTGGACTCCAGGCTCTAACCACAGTGGAAGCCTGCATCCTATGCTTGTCCTCTGTTCTTCTCACAACTTCCAGCTCCACAGCCATTGAATGAGAATGGAAGCTCTGGCTGCCTGTAAAGCCTGCATTCCAAGCGTACCTTTGTAACATGTACACACTGTCACTGGACAAGATGTGTCACCGGAGGCCCCAGGTAAGGTTGCCCATTTTCCTGTGCACAAGCTAGTGTGCAAGTCCTTACCATCAGGATCTATTGCGTGATAGGTGACTTTCACCCTGGTTAGAGGCCCTTGCCTTGGGCACAGGTCCACTAACTTTGTGGTGGTCACCTACTATAAAACAGAGTCCTCAGCTTCTGGCTTTAAAGCTTGATTAGGGTTCGGATTTGCCAAATTCTAGTTCATACCTGGTAATTTAATTAAATTACTGTGCAGTATTTTTTTATTATAATTATAATAATGTTGTATTTTATCAATTAAATTTGTCATGTAGTATTCATCATTGGTACTGGATCATAGGTGGGATGGTGGATGTCTAGCCAATTTAGTACAGGCTACTAATAGACACCGTCTCGTCTGCCTTTGGCCAGTAATCAAGGTATGGTAGATCTTTCCAATGGGAATGTTGCTATTCTCAAGGCATTCATTAGTAGTGTTTGATACAGGGTTTTTCCAGGCTTTCACGATTTTGGTCCTTGCATTTGTAATTAATAGGAAGATTAATTGTGCTTCTTCTGTTGTTTAAGTTGAAGTTTTATTGACAAAACAAAACTAAAGCAGCGTTGGTGGAAGTTTGATATTGGTTACTAAGCATATTGTTGATTTTTTTCTCGATGCCTTGCCAGTATGTCGTGAGTTAGGAACAGGAAACAATCATACGTGTCAGCGTGCCTGTCTGCGCCTTGTACTTATTGCTACATGGTGAAACTAAAAGATAAAAGTGGTTTAATCTATAGGGAGTATACTATAATATATACTTTGTTCAGTTTGTGTTATATAGGGAGTTGTGGATTTTAAAATGACACAGGTGTGTGAAAGAGTTCAATTCCAGTCAGTAGAGATTCATTAAGTCCCCTCATTGGTGCATTTGGTCCTGTGTGCAATGGTCCCCCTAAGCTGTATGTGCATGCACTTCTCCTGCTTCCTGCTGGATGCTGCTTAGAAGAATTTTATCAGCACACACAGACAATTCCCACCTTCTCAAGAATCAATAAGGCACAAGTATAGCAGTTACCTGACGTTTGCCTTCTCTCTTAATAACGCTAAATTATACTAACACATCTCGACATTCTGGTCTAGCCGATTTGCGTTACATTACACTAGTATACAAGCATGTCCTTGAAAACGTAAACACCATAAACACAGGATCTACCCGCAAAAGGTTAAAAAGAAAAGTAAAAATCCAGTTCTATGAACAGAAGTTCTAAGATACACTTGCACATATTAACCAAATAACTGTCCCTTCCCACCCATGACTCAAATACTTGACTCTACCACACTTCTAACTTTTGACTAACTTCCACTCCATGGCTACATTTAGCTATTACCTGACAAACTTGAATCTGCTGACCATGGCTCTAAAAAGGTTTACCAGACTCCTATCTACGTCCACTTGTTTTATGTTTGTTGGAATATGAATTATGTTCAAGCACCAGAATTTCTGTTGCCCATGGTGCCCTAGCAAAAGCGTCACCACACTGTAACCCAACTGCCAGCTCAAATATCAGATTCTGAGTGTAAATAAGCGGGCTACTTCGATGTGTAACCTCATCACATGATTTCTGTTCTTTCTATATATGCACACAGGAGCTTTGAAGCAGTATCCTTGAAAGTTAATGCCTTATAAAACTCAAATATTAATTTGCGCTCTAAAGATTTTGAGTAGACAAATACCATGCCAAGCCTCTCCTACTTTAGCATTGCTAACATTATCCAATTAGTGGAGAGCAACATTGCAATAACATTTACTTGGGCCTAGAAGGGATAATGGGTATGGAGATGTGAGAACCTGCAACAAATCTACCTCTGGGCTAGCCCCGTGTGGGCGACCATGTCAAACCTTAGAAAAATCTCCTAGGGGGTGTGGATCACTATGCCCCCCCTACTCTTGTATCTCAGGGCCTTTGTGCACTGTGTTACTCCTAGATTACTCCTATCTTACTCCTATGGACACACTAACATAAGACACAACGAAAACACATGAATCGAAACACTTTTATTCATACATAGCATTGTATAATGCAAACACTACTATAATGCAAATTTCAAATTTGCACCTTTTATGCTTTTGGTGCAATTCTACCATGCAATGCAATAACTGTAAGCCTTACAGGCGTCTAATGCAAGCAATCTAATAGCAACTCCAATCCACACCATTCCTCTCCAATCCACACCATACTTCACACTCTCTCTCTATGACAAACCCTGTCTGATTACCCCATCTATCATGTCAGCCAAAGCTCTGTGTGAGTGTCTGTTCTAATTCCCCATGCACGTGTCTTATTCAGCAATACTCCCCTCTCCAGCTCACTCTGCCAGTCTGGTCACTCAAACTGCCTCAATGCCTCTGCCAAGCTCTCGAACTCTGCTCTCATCAGAATGCTCCCCAAGCTTCCGAACTCCCAAAGCCATTGGATTCTGCTGTACCAAAAAAAGTTCTCCCTCAATGGCAACTTCCTTTCATTCGCCTCTCGATCTCATGCCAACCAACCGTCTCTCTCCAAGTCCTCTCCATCTACATCTAAAAACTCCAATCTCCCTCAGCTCTGGTTATACTATTCAATGACGTACATAAATCTCTATGGTTACATTAAGAATTCCCTCGTTTCTCTGTGTGTTAGCATTTCTAAATGTGAGTAGTGCTTAAAAGTCTGTGATGCATGCACTTGTACTTTTCAATCACTGCGTGTTCTTGTCATCGTGACATTTGTCATCATATCTATACCATATCTTGAGGGCGCTAGAGAGCCATCCAAGATGGCCGCTTCCTAAGAGAGCTCCGTAGGGCTCTAATGAATCCTGATCCATCGTTGCTCCTGCGGTCGCCGAATTAGTCCAGTTTGCCGCTGGGTGCATCCGCAATATCCCGCAGATCATTTTGAACTAACCCCCAAGTCCGGCAAGCAACCTGATCCCCTGTTACGCCTCCTTGGTCTTGAGGCCTACCAGCCGTCTGTCGTCCAGAGAGGAGAACCCGCAGGCACCCACGCCGCGAAACGAGGCGGCGTCCGACAGAGCCGAGCACTGAGCCGCTCAAGAGGGCGGCTGATCCGGGGGACACGACCCGCTGGTGCATCTGAAGCGAAGAAGAGGGACCTGACCGCGGACACAGCTTTCATTAGGATTGCCAGTTCCAAATCCTCTGAGTCTACGGCCACACCCTATCCACCCGGTGGCGTTCGGTCTCCACGAACCCGAGGCACCAATCCTTGACCTACTTAAGCAAAACGCCAACCACAAACATCTACACAAGCCATCATGGGGAAAATGGACAAAACTCAAAAGAAACTACACTTCGAACCTAACTCACAGCATAAACCCACGACCAGCAGTAGACCCAAATCCCCTGTACAAGAGGCAGCATTATCGGAAGTACAGACACCTCATCAAGACATCAGAGAGATCCTGATGGATCTGAAGGCCGGTATCAGCGGCCTAGGGTGCAAGCTAGACACCTTGTCAACCAAAGTGGACCAGCTACAACACAGACTCGATAAAGATGCGGACAGGCTCGACAACGTGGAGCAGCGAGTGTCCGAACTAGATGACGGGTCGGCGGCACTGACCTCCCGAGTCTCCCTACTTGAAACACAGATGAAGACTGTGATTGCCAAAAATGAAGACTTGGAGGGCTGTTCTCGTAGAAACAACATCAGAATTATAGGAGTGAGAGAACAACAACTCCCAGGCAAAATGGAAGATTTCGTGGAACAAATGTGCGTCACGCTCTTCGGAAAAGAGTTACTATCCCAGCTGTTTGTTGTAGAAAGAGCACACAGAATCCCGAATACTAGACCAATACCAGGCACACACCCAAGACCAATAATTGCAAGGCTGCTAAATTATAAAGACCGTGATGCAATACTACATGCGGCCAGAATTAAGGGGGAACTGCAATACGATAGCGACCCGATTAAATTCTTCCCCGACTTCTCCCAAGCAGTACAGTTACAGAGGAGATCCTACGTATCTGTCAAGCGCCGCCTGCAGGACAATCAAATCGTCTACTCCATGTTATACCCAGCGAAACTTCGCATTCAGCACGAAGGGAAAACACAATTCTTTAATTCCCCAGAAGAGGCCAGTGACTTTCTAGACCGGGCCGGATGTAGACCCAGCGGAAACAACCCGAGGCCCAGGCGCGAAGACCGGGCAAGACGCAACCCCCCGTAATAAAGCACCTTGA
This sequence comes from Ambystoma mexicanum, assembly GCF_040938575.1. Classification (NCBI taxonomy): domain Eukaryota; kingdom Metazoa; phylum Chordata; class Amphibia; order Caudata; family Ambystomatidae; genus Ambystoma; species Ambystoma mexicanum. Next base: position 1,246,319,127 of record NC_090922.1, on the reverse strand, counting down.
ACATGGGAGGCTGGCACCAACGTGCCCTCACCTTCCAGACAAGATGACGACCGCGGGAACGAACTTGAGTCGCTAATGGAAGCCCGGCATCCTCTTGGCAGGCTACTAACGCCCCTAGCACAGCAATGTTTGCAGTAAAGTTTTCAAGGGAGGGAACTATGTGGGCCAGTTGGGGGTTGCCCACAAAAGGGAGGGTCTTTGGTTCGACGCGTGCACCTTGCTCGCCCCGCTCTAACTCCACAGCGTCAATGCTGTGCAGCCCCGAGGGCCTGAGTCTCAAACTCTTGTCTCGCTCCAGTGGCCCCAGCCGTCAGTCGCACCTCTACATCCCTTCGAGAAAGAAACTCGCCTGGCCCCCAAATGACAACACCAATGCTTAGAATAGCCACCTGGAACATACGAGGTGGCAACCAACCGGCGAAGAACAGAAGAATCTTCCAATATTTACGCAGACATAATGTTAACATCGCCATACTCCAGGAAACACATCTCCTGCCTGCAACAGAATCTCAATGGGCCAAAGCCTGGGGCTGCCACAGGTACTTCTCATCGTATTCATCCTTTGCCAGAGGGGTCGCCATCTTAATCGACAAGAGGTCAAACTTCAGTTTCATTGAGACCCAGAAAGATTCCGAAGACAGAGCCCTGTTAGTAAGGGGAATAGTGGCCGGGAGAGAAATAGTGATCGTAAATTCATACGCTGCAAATACGGATGGCCACGACAACTTCAACTGGGTGATGTCCCAGCTCGGAAAGATTAACGCCGAAACCATCATCTGGGGGGCGGATCTCAACACACCTATGGACCCAGCGCTTGACAAATCCCATAATACAACCAGAAACCTGTCTAAGGCAAGCACCGAAGTCCGCGAGATATGCCGATCATTCGGCTTGATCGACACGTGGCGACTCCATAATCGAGATGCAAGGGACTACACATTCCACTCACCAGTCCATAACACCAGCTCCCGAATAGACTACATCATGGCGTCCTCTCACTGTCCATTCTCATGGGGAGCGAGCCAGATCTGGCCACGTACATACTCGGAACACTCAATGGTAACACTGGATGTCTCCTTTGTGGGGGCAACAGTCCCAGGCCTACACTGGAGGTCCAAACCAGGGTCGTTGTCAGACGCTGTTTTTGCGGAGGATCTCAGACAAGAAATTGTGTCCTTTATAGAGACAAACCAGGGCACCGTGGACTCGATCGGCACCTTCTGGGAGGCGCTGAAATGCTTTGTGCGGGGAATCTGTCTCGCCAAAGAGAATGGTATACTGAAGTCGATTCGTAGAGAACTGTCGGACAGTGAGCGTCGACTCAAGGAGCTGGAACTCAGTGCCACTCCTACACCGAACCCCCGAATGCAGGCAGAGCTGAAGAAGGAACTCCAAAAATTCAGAGAGACAGCCGAAAGAGAACTAAAATTCTTGAGTCGCAAACACCTAGTCCGACAATACGGAGAGGGCCAGAAACCGGGAGCACTGCTTGCCCGCCTCTTATCGATAGACAAAACCCCGACCCGGGTGGAACGCATCAAAAACACACACGGTCAGTTGGTTTATTCTGAAAAGGACATCGCCACAACATTCCGTGACTTCTATCAAAACCTGTACAGTTCCAGGGGTGGATCAGACCCCAGTTCCTTGCAGGAGTACCTGGACGACACTGAATTGTCCAGCCCTGCGAGAACCATTGAATACCCCGATAACCGTAGAGGAAATTGTAGAAGCAATAAAATCCCTCCCGAATTCTAAAGCACCAGGTCCCGACGGACTCACAGGGGAGTTTTACAAGGCGCATGCAGTCACCCTCGCCCCCATTTTGCTGAGTGTATATGAGGAATCGATCGAGAGAGGTTGCCTCCCCCCACACTCCGGGAGGCAAACATAATAGTGTTACACAAAGACGGCAAGCCCACCAATGAGTGTGCATCATACAGGCCAATTTCACTAATTAATCTCGACAATAAGATCCTCGCCAAAATTTTAGCCTCTAGACTCCTCCCCCTCATGCCGGCCCTAGTAATAGGAGACCAAGCCGGATTCATCCCGGGCCGCAGCACCACCTACGGTATCAGACGCTTGTTTGGTGTCATTGAGGCCTTAGATCTGACCCAGCAGGCGATTGCAGTGTTTTTAGATGTCAAAAAGGCATTCGACTCGGTGGAATGGCCATTTATGCTGGCAACGCTGAGGCAGATGGGCTTTGGCAACTTTTTCATCAAGCTGCTGTCCCTACTGTATAATGACCCCCGGTCATATGTTATAATGGGTAACTCTAGGTCCCCTCGCTTAACACTGGAGCGTGGTACGAGACAGGGGTCTCCGCCCTGATTTTTGCACTCATTATGGAACCCCTGGCATCGAGATTGCGCGAACTCCAAATACACAGAGGCCTTAAACTAGGCCCCCACAAATTAATCGTCTCCCTTTACGCCGACGACGTTGCATTGTTCATTAGGGACCCCAGGGAGAACCTGAACCCGGTAATGAGGGAAGTCATACGATTTGGACATATGTCCGGGCTGAAATTAACCACTCCAAGTTGGTGATACTCCCTCTGACCCCCAACACAGCGGAATTCATAGACGACTATGGCTTTAAATGGGAAAATAAGAGGGTACGTACTTGGGTATATACATGTCTCGGAATCACCACGAGATTTATAAAGATAATTATTTATCCACGCTCAATTCCATTCAGGACCGGGTACATAGATGGAAAACTCTGCCGTTGATGCTCTGGGGCAGGGTCTCATTGACAAAAATGGTTATCCTGCCCAAGCTATTATACCTGTTCGCGAATATCCCGCTGCTGCTCCCCAAATCCTTCCTAATGAAAGGGAAGTCCACGGTGCTAGAACTTCTGTGGGCAGGGAAACCCGCACGGGTGGCATACAATACCCTAGTACTACCAACGTCGCAGGGTGGTCTAGCGCTCCCGGACATAGAAAAATACTACTGGGCAGCGCAGGCGCATTTTCTGAGCTACTGGTACATGACCCATTTCATCCGCCCGCACGTACAGGTGGAACGCGCGTTGGCTTCACCAGACTTGCTCAGCGCCGTTGTGATCAGTCAAATCCCAGTTCCATATAACACATTGAACACGGTCCTGGCTACATACACGATCTGGAAAAAGATGGCTGCCAGGTACGGCGTGAGCATAAGATATTCTCCCCTGCTGCCGATCAGGTTCATTCCGGGCATCCCACTCACGAATGAAAAAGTATTTTTAACGTGGGCCGACAAAATCAACGTCCATTCCTTTGGCGATATTTTCCCAGAGGGCACCTTTCTCACCCCGCAAATGGCCAAAGATAGAGGAGGCAACACTTCCCTAGACACCTTCATATATTTTAGATTACGCCATATCCTACAAAAACTGTTCCCCTCGTTCCCCCAACAACCACCCACATGGGATTTGTTACATAACACTATTCGAGCGGAGGGAGAGGGGAGGTTGGTCTCACTGCTCTAAAGATCCCTGGTAGCAGACACTATGTCACCCAACGCTAAAACAAGACAAAAATGGGAATCCGCCCTTCAGGAGTCGATAAGCGACGAGGACTGGTCATATATAGTGTGTCAAACTCAAAAGGTTGCAATGAACACACGCTTCAAACTAATACATTTTAACTTTGTGCACCAAACGTATTATACCCCTGTTAAAAAGCACCGACATCACCCGGAGGCATCAGCTCAATGCGAACGCTGTTCAGCGAGGCACGCTGATTTCTTCCACTTATCCTGGGATTGCCCGGGTGTTCGACGCTTCTGGGTTTCGTCGTTACAAATGATTGCTGACATAATTGGCGAACAGATAGCCCCGCAATCATTGGCACCCCTGCTCGGCCTCACCAAATACCTGCAACCTGCATCTCGCAGGCTGGCAGCCCTCCTGCTGACACTGGCCCAGAGGCGTGTCGCCATGGCCTGGAGCCGTGGGCCCTTGCCCAGGTTCGAAGAGTGGAAAAGAGACATAACGTACTGTCAAGACATAGAGAGCAACTTTGTCAGAACCCTCCCGCTACATGCTCGTCCTCCTGACATCTGGGGGCCATACATCGCATATCTGCTAAACTGTACAGCCCCGTCTGACTCAGAAGAAACCTGACCTCGATATAAGCCACTGAGGCGGGAGAGGAGCCACTATACACTTTTTGTACTCGGTGCCAATCGGCATTAAATAAGGAACATTTTAAGGCCTAGAGTTATGGACACTGGTGCGGGGGGGAGGGGAATTGTGGTCGAACCTGTATATGGGTAATGTTAAGTTCCTTTCTGTTCTTTTTCCCTCCTCTCCCCACCCCCTCTTCAGCTGATCTAATCCGTTTCCTACCTTTACTTGTTGTTATGTTGGTACGCCAGAATGGCACACCTGTAATTTGAGGTTATGAAAATCTCACAAAATAAATTTTTTTAAAAAAAATATACCATATCTTCTTCTGTCTGCCTGCGGTACCATCCTACCATCTCCTCATATTTCCCTATTTACATCTCTCTCTCTTTGCATGTCTCTGCCTGCAAAAGCTCTGCCTCGCTCCATGGTGCTTCCTGCCGCCACCTTCTCTCTGTCTGCGAAGCACCATCCCAGGGCCTGATAAGGCCTCCATGCCTTCCCCACTCGGACAAGGGTCCTTGTTATCTGTCTGCCAAGCAACTGTTTATGCATACTTTCTTCACACTAACTCATAACATCTTTCCGCACTCCGCAGCCCTTCTCTGTCTCATTCAGAATGGCTTAGGAGCCAGCTACATCTCTGTCTAGCGTTTACTCTTTCTCTCGCAAACCCAAGCGCTATCTATAATGCTTCAATGCATATTCTAAGTGCACACTCATACGTGTCTCTACAATGCATACATAATACATAACAACATATCCCTACATGTGTCTACATGTCTCTACATGGCACTTCAAATAGAACAGGCCTCAATCTATAGCGAATACAAATGGTTACATATATGAGGATAATCTAATGTCACTACTTCATGTCCCTACTAATCAGTACTAATCAGAATGTATGATGGATAACTGGATCCCTAAATGGGTAATGATTCCCTAACAATGGGCAATGATTCCGTAATAATGGGTAATGATTCCATAATGATAACAAACCAGGCTTCTCCATACAATCAGGTTTCACAAGGACAGGTATTGGGCATAGACCTTAACACATGATTACTCTCGGGTATATACACATGATTTCATTAAGCACTTATATATAATCCTACCAATGTTGTAACCAATCTTGTTTTCACTGCAAAATAATTGTGTATATGCCGATTCACAACCTTTACTCAATATCCTGGTGATGCTTTAAATATTTTTTGCTTGCAAAATATTCTGGGTGTGCAAATATCCCAGTGACTGCTTTACTGCTATGGTCTCTAACTTTTTACAGAGCCCTGTCAACTAGTATTGTAGGCTAGCACTGGAACCATGAGGTTAAGGGAACAAGAGAAAACTAATTGGGGTGAAAAACAAACAAGCAACTTTCAAAAACCAAGTCAGACGTTTTTAAAGTACGGTACAGTGAAAGAAATGCACTGTTGTTTTGCCATAAAAGATTGGAAACTCTAGTAACAGCCTAGGAAACTGCATGCTATGTTTCTTTCTATGCCCAGATGCCAAGTCCTTTTCAGTATATCCATGTGCCCTTGTTTAGTGCCTCTAGCATCCACGAGCATCTTGTTTAACTGATAATAGTGAATTGAAGAAGAGGGGCCCCTAATTGCAGGAGCAGGTACTCCATCTGTTTTGCTGCTATTAGCTTGTGATGAATCTTGTGGAGTCATCACTGTACCCCAGCCAGAGATCTCCTCCCATGTGGCTGGTGAACAACAGTCGCTAGCTGATCCTAACCCTGGGGGTGGTATTATGAGAGAGGATCACATGGGAGGAGATGGATGTCGGGGAGATGTGGTGACCCCATCGGGAGGGATGCAGTATTCCTCCCCTCCAAATTAAGCAGACCCTACAATTCCTAAAGTCCTGATGGCATGTTGTCACAATACACACCCCTCTAGTTACAAAAACCCCAAAAGCCCTTTCTGACAGACATTCTAGACAGAATTCCCTTTACCCCTCATAACACCTATTGTCTCTAATGTTTTTGTGCTAACCAAATATCCCAAACAAAATCACCTTAGAAGTCCTATAAATCCTATGCACTCCATCTCCCATAACGCCTCAAGTACTGAGACGAGGAAGAAAAGGGAGTTAATATGGATCAAAGGAAACACTAAGCTGGATTTGCAGACTAGTTGTTGGAATGAGACCCAACTGTGCAGGACATTTAAAATGGTGTCTGCATTGGCAAGAGAGAGAGAAGCCTAACAGAAGAAGAAGGAAGCAGAACCTTGGGAGAAGGAGGACCGTGCTGGAGAAAGCAAGTGCTTTCAATCCGACGCCAGCAAGCAGTACTTACCGGAGTGGTGCAAGGCCACAGAAGACACTGCAGGCACCGTAAGAGGACAGCTGGGCAACCATCAGCCACAGCAAAGCTACCGGCAGCGCGGTCGAGTCCAGAAGCAGCTGACCTACTGACAGACAAACACAGAGCCAGCAGAAGAGCTGACAGAAGGTCTGTAGAGCGGAGAAAGCCATTGCAAGGTGAAAGCTTCACTGCAGCAACGTGCCATGGGCCGGAGGTGCTGCCAGACGCTGATGAGTCTGCCAAGTGATGTTGGGGCCCCCGGGAGGTACAGACAGGCATATGAGCCATTAAGAACTTATTTTGAATACCGACCAAGTAAAAAACAAAGACAGAATTTTCCCAAATCCTCATATATGGAATATCAATATGGGGAAAGTTGGAGCAAGTGTTACCAAAAGCAGATGAATACTACTGAAGAAGTTAAAAGGTCAAACTTGAACAAGTCTCCATATAGGAGATGTCAATGTGGACAATGTTGGAACAAGTAGGACCTGAAGCCGAGAACGTATTTACAGTGAAGGAATATAACTGTGCTATACTGAAGGATAGTGAGAACATTAGAAGTAAGCCCTGGTGAAAGAAGCACATCAGGCAGGAAGCATTAGTGAAGAAGATACCTGGTGGAGAAGCATACCAGGGGAACTGCAGTCCCCAGAAAGGGATTCCTGGCAGGGGGTATACCAGGTAATCCATTTGAAATACATAAACATCAAAAAGAAGCCATGGTGAAAGAAGCACATCAGCGAGTAAGCATTTGGGGAGAAGATACCTGAAGGAGAAACATACCAGGGGATCTGCAGAATTCAGAAAGAGATTCCTGGCAGGGTGGTATACCAGGTAATCCATTTGAAATATACAGAGCACACAGACAGTGTGGGCCGCAACAAGGGGAGTATGCCAGGTGATCTGTAAAAATCAGACAAAAAGAAGTCATGGCAGACCAAGTACCAGGCAAGCTGTAGTTAAATAAATAAGTTGACATTGTGGGAAGGTCCTTAGCAGGAAAGTATACAAGGGAGGTTCTTTGTACTAAAGGCTTCCTGGTAGGGGAGTATACAAGGAGGTTCTTTGTAAGAAGCAATTCATTTTAAAGAGACACGTTCACCATCTTTAAGGAACTATTGTTTGAAAAAGACATTTTTGATATCCTTAGAAAGTGGTTGCTTGAAAGAGAAATATTTGCTATCCTTAGGAAGTGGCTGCTTGAAAGAGACACTTTTGCGATCTTTAAGGAGTCATTATTTGAAGGAGACACTTTTATCATGGTACCCGAGACATCCAGAGGAAGGAGACCACCTTCTGGACCGAAAGATCATTTTGTTGGATTTTATTTACTTATTTTTAAACACTTTTGACAAGCCTGAATCAGAGGTGTTTTTCCACACACTCTTAGATGATCATTTTTAATTTGAGGGTCAGATTAATGTTTTGGATACAAGGACAGTATATATATATAAGTTTGACAACGAGATACAGACTGATCTTTAGTTTTAGTTTCCTATGTAGGGAATCTCTCTTTAGGATAGGGACAGAGAGGCCTTTGTCCAACCCTTTTATTTTCATAAAGATGTCTGATGTTGAAAACACACCAACATTGTGTCCGTTTCTCATTTCTGACCCCTCACAGCTTAAAAAGCACATCTATGTTATGTTTCTTCAAAGGGACACAATAAGAAACCCATCAAGGGTATAGTGAGGCAGAGTGGGCAAAACAACTATTGGGTGTAGTATGGGCCTGTCATTTCACTTCTTATGTCAGCGCTACAAGCAGGGCGCTGATGAGATTTTACTCCCTAAGTGTATCAAATGATTGCTCAGGGAGCAAAAAAGTTATTAGCTTTGCATACAAGTATACTTTATGCTTATTAAAATATGTTCCCCTTACATTTTCTCCTTAGCTTCCATTGTTTCAGGGCCCACTGGGTGCCCGCTACGCATTCCAGAAGCAACGCAGACTACCGGTCTAGTGTTCCACCATCAATGACAACCCCACTCGCTATATTCATCCATGACGTTATCTGCAGAGAACACAGCCTGACCTTAGCGTTGCAACAATTCCGTGGTAGGTATTCTCTTTAGTCTTGTCCTTCTTGCTCCTGTTCATGCTCCTTCGTCAATTTCCTGTGGTTTCTCATATTCCTTGTCCCCTGCCTTGCTCTTGCTGCCTTCTCGGACCCTTGTTTCCAGTGATCCTCTGGCTGCGCTAGACTCGCTCCTGATGATCATCAGGCTGCTCCAGTCTTGCTCCTGCTGCTTCTTCCATCTACACCAGTCTCGTTTTGGCTGTTGTTGTACATCCAGGACCAATGTTCCTGGATCCTTATTCAACAAGGGATTTATTCCCCAAGAGGGCTTTCTCCCCCAACCACACCAATTGGCTATCACTTGGGAAGTGCCAGCCAGGTGACTTGTACCCACACAGTCTCCAGGTTGGCCTCCTGTAGGGATAGGCCCTACCTCTTCACGCCCAGGAAAACCTAATATAGACATTCCACAAGACACCCGGACACAGTACAATACAAGGTGAGCAGACTATGGATCCTGAGCACCATAATTCTAACAGTGATCACCATAGTCCTGACAGGGCACTAATATTATTACAGCTCCTTCCCATGCCACTGCTCTGCTGGTCACCGATTGCATAATATCAGTGGAACTTTGTGGGTAAAAGCAGGGGGTAAGCTCCTATGTGTTCATTGTTTTTTGTGTTTTGGTGAGTTTATTGTTACTCTCTATTGTTTTTTTGAGAACATTTTCCTGTTTTTAGAGACCAAATATGGGTGATGTGTATACCTCTTTAGATACACTGTGGCGTAGTTACTCTGATGCAATTATCATCATGACACAACGTATGAGAGGCATGTTCTCCTGGCCCCTGAATTACTTCATTAAAGTGGCACAATAGCTCTTATGGTATCCAGTCATTTTATTGGAAACAAAACAAAGTGGTACATAACAGAGTGGACAATAACACAGAAAAACACAGAAAAGTTTAAATAAATATATAAAGGGTAGTGGGGTTAGGGGTTCAAATGGGCCGGGACAGGGTTGGGGAGGCTTTAAAAGGGTGGAAAAGTGGGGTTTGGGGGGATCCCCCCTAAATTAGAAACACAACAACAAAAATCTGTGTTTTTGGTGTTTTGTCCACAATGAAATGCACCACTCTGTAATTGTGGTCGGTAAGATCACATATAACCAGCTCTTATTGGTATGTTTTCTGGCACACTCTTTTTAGTTGCCTGGCATATATTTATTTTTTGTAAAACACAAGTGTTTTTTCCAATGGCATTAAACACATTCAGTGTTGCCAAATGAATAGCGACAACTGAACCTTCTGTTTATACAGACCCTACAGATTGTGTGCGTACATGTATTCATTTGCATAAGAGTACTCTAGCCAGCTACCGTGGCAAATCTTAAAGTCTTGAACTGCTTGATGAGTTCAATTTATAATAACATAAAAAACATTTGTTTTTTTAGCCTATATGTTTGGAAAAAATGCCTTAAAATGCACCTTTTACACTGATTTGTAAAGAGTTGCAGTGGTTGCATATGGAAAATAATGTGTGCTCGAAAACCAACTATTTCTGCACGTAGAGGAAAATAATTAGAGGGACCATTGCCTATGAGTTGCATCCTTGCCTGCTTCCTATGAATCGAGTATCTGATAATACAGAGGTTGATCCTGTGACAAAAGGTGTTGATGAGTGATTGCATCTAGATTATTAAATAAGGATTAATTTGCAAGAATTCTGGGGTTAATAAATTACTTCAGTTGCATATTCAGAAAAGAGGACAGGTCGAATATTTTTGTTTGGACATTTGGGACTAGCTTATTGTTTGTTAATAGATGTGAAAAAGAATACAGTCCCATTTCTTGGGGTTTTCCCAATATTGTGTCGCACCCTACATGCGTAGTAGTTTTTGATTGTCCCATATCAGGCACATAGGCTAATATCCGGTATTTCCATCCTGAAATCATTTACCTCCTCAGAGGTACTCTGCCTTTCCTCTCCTTCCCCCAGAAGCTCACTGTCTCCCAAGCTCTGTTTCTCTCTAGGTTGGGCTATTTTAACAGCCTCTTTCTAAATCTACCTGCCTCTACTCTCCGCCAACTGCAACTAATCCAGAATAGGAATGCAAGACTTGTCCTTGGCCTCAAGCCCTGGGACCATATCTCTTCAGCTCTGAAATCTCTCCATTGGCTCCCAGTGGATGCAAGGATTGAATTCAAAACCCTCTGCATTGTCCACAAGGCTTTCTGGGGCCTGGGGCCAAAATACCTTCAGCTATCCCCCCGCAAATACCTCCCCCCGCGAGCTCTTCGCTCCTCTACCTCTAACTATCTCAGGGTCAGTAGTTTTTTTGAGAAACGAGCTGGGGGTAGATTTCTGTGTTCGGCTGGGGCCTCCCTCTAGAAAAGCCTTCCTGCCACTCTAAAACGTGAGGAGGACCATCTCCGGTTCCAGAAGCACCTCAAGACCTTCCTCTTTGCTTCTGCCTTCGCTCCCCCTCTCCCCTGCTGATTGGCTCTCTCTCTTGGCACTGTGCACCTGGCCACCCTCTGTCCCCTGGGCCCAGGTACCTGCTCACCCTGCCACCCTCCTGCACTGTCTCCTGGCGACCCCTTGCACTGGGGACTGTATCTGTACCCATACAGTCACCCACCCCCGACCCCATTTTCTTCTTTTTCTGCACTTATTCTGTCTTACCCAGTCTGCTGCTGTAAACCCAGCACTTGCCACTTGCTGGCTGCACTACCACTGTTTATTGCCTCTATTATCTATTTATTATTATTTATCTTTTCTCTGGTACTCCGCACTTTCCACTCCTCCCATGCACTTTTCCCCTTTCCCTTTCCCATGCACTTGCGCGTTCTCAATGTGACTGGGCCTAGTAAGATTATTGTTTGTTCTCCCCTGTTCCCCTCCCTTGCCTTGTCGCACTCTGAAACACTTGCTTACGAGCGCGATACAAATAAAATATCATAGCACACCTCGCTAGGAATGTTGTGCCTGAACTTTTTTAAGAACCATAGGCTTGAACTTGTACAGAGATGTCCATCAGTTTTCCCCTTAAGAAGTGCTTCACGTGCTTGGTGCCCAATATTGTCTTTTTAAAAAGTATGAGACATGTTTGAATGCAGCAGAAAACTAACAATTGGAGTTAATATGTCCAATCAGAGATAGTTAGAGAACGCAGTTCTGCCGCAATATCAATCGCAATTATCAGCTCTTTGACAAGATCATGTTTCTCCATGTTGTAAAGCAACGCTGTTCTGCGCCAACTAGACTGGACATTACTTGGGCTATGCAATGGGAAAGGGGCCTGGATATATTTTAGAATAAGTGTTTAGAAGGGAAATTGGTCTGTGAGAACCATTTCTTTGTTTTCGAAAGAGTTTTATGTTAGTGAATTGGCAGGATTGTGGAGCATCATTGGTTTATTGGACATATTTACACACTTATTCAGTAGCATTCTCAATATGAGTTGGCAACAGTTCTTTCTGCATATCACAATTTTATAGGAGCACTCGGCTCCTACTACACTATGGCAGATTCAAGGAGTACATAGACCCTTCCATCCTATTTGGTCCTGTCATGGTGTGGGTGCAACAGAGGTCTCGGGCCAGTAGGAATAAGTTCAATCCCTTTTTTTTCATCTCTGGGAGGATTGGTTGTAACTCCTACAGGAGCTACATAGGAAGGCAATCTAAACCATAACAGGGAGAACTTTGGCTAAACAATTTAGGATAGAAGACTAACATCACAGGTGTGTGGCCTGGAGCACTGTAAGAGCCTGGTCACCTGCGACACCAGGGAGAAGAAGCATGATTGAGTCCCGAGAGATGCCCGGAATAAGAGGGGGAACATCAACAGCTGCCTCTGGTGAGATGCCAGCTCGTAGATCACCTGGAGGCGCCGGATTGGTTGCACGGTCTGCAAGCCCACCTGGAGGTCGAGCCGCGACCTTGCGCACCGCAGGGCCCTGTAGCATATCCTGAGGCTGGGGCCTCCCGCCCACCTCCTGCAGTCCGACCCGCTGCTGAATTTGTGTGGCATACCCACCTGCCGGTTCATCCCTGGGGGTGGCACCCACTGAGTAGGCTACCTCTTTGCAGCTGTTGGGCCCATGGATTGTGGCCCAGGACTCCTACTCAGCCTGATTGTACTGACCTGGGGATCTCCCAGGCCCACTGTGATTGGCTTTACTGGCCCGGTGATCAGCGGGTACAGCCAGGGATATTGAGCCAAACCATGGTAGTTTGGAGTGCCCTCTGTAGTTCTTCTCCGATGCCTTGCCCCTAGTCTGCGAGGGCATATCTGCTGGTGTCTATATCCCAGGGACCGGCTCCCTCTGAGGTGGCTTCCGCGATCTTGCCGTCCTGCCGGGGTGGCCTCACGCCTTTCGCTGTAAGCAACTCCACCGGCCTATGCTCTCTAACAGTGATTGCGCTAGCTGGTGTCGCCTTTGGCGGATCTGGACGGCAGAAAGGGCTTGAGGGCAAGCTCTACAGTCTTGGCACCAGCAGTGGGGGAGAGGTCCCTAGGCTGCACAATCACATCACTATTATCCCTTGCGCCTTTGCAATAGGTAAGGCAAGAATCAGGCCGGTTTGTAGAAAGAATATGTATTTATTAATCAATAGGCAAAATCAACATTGCACAATAATCATCACAAGGCACGTCACATTACTCTGTGGCACAACATTTTTCCTTCTGACAAAACTTCAATAGCAACAGTTGTACACCATTCACTTTTGGTAATACAAATTCACAAACTATCTAAGACAAACATATTTCATTTTTACTTTCTATACCCCCTTTTAACCCGTAAAAAGAAAACACAGTTATAAAGAATACTTCAGAGACTTAGGCCACTCATGAAAATACCCCGATGTAAGAATAATGAATGCAGCACCCTAGAACCAGACAATACTATTGTGCTTTACAATATACTTTGTATGGGGTCTAATTTAGGTAAAATGTAGCACTTTCCAAATGGGAAAAATACATTTGCATGTGCAGCAATCTTTTTTTCTAACCTTCCTGCTCACTTTCCCTTCTAGCAAGATTCTGGCCCAACAACATTCATTAACAGACTTCTCAATAGATGCTGAAACGCTTTTCCCTTTTCCAGTGAATAGGATGCCTTTAACTAGCGATTTTCACCTTACTTAACCATTAAGGCACTTTTCTGCACAGCACATACCCAGAGATTCAGTTTACCATTTGGAACCCCTCTGCTTGAAGAAGGGGTCCAGTGAATGGTAGAGAGCATATTTTAGAGACTAGAGGACAATACAATTGGCTATCTACCTATGACAATATCCGACTGAAAATGGCATCTCTCACCCACAAATGCCTAAATAATAGGGAACCAGGCTACTTGACAGAGAAAATCTTCAAGTAGGCCTACTAGAACAGTCAATACTAACTGTCTCCTTGTGCCAAGATACAAATTATCTAAAATCAGGGGGCAGAAGCTTCCGATCAGGGCAGCTCAGCTTTGGAACTCCCTGCGACCCCCGTTTAGAGCTGACCAAACATTCACCTACTTCAGACAGAATCTCATTAATTGGTTCAAAGATAACGACAAGTAATACACTAGCCCCCATTTCTCCCGCCTTGTAAATAGTACTAATCTGCCTTGTAAATGTGTTCCTGCTTGTACTGTGTGAATCGCTACTATATGCTTTCTATGTATCTACCCTAACCTGTATATTCAGTATACTATGCCTGTATTTCCTGATTTGTACATTATATCACCTTGTAACTAAGCTGAAAGTCTTCTTGTATCCTCTGTACCCTGATAACCTCGGGTCTGGTGCGCATTATATATAATAAACAAACAAACAGTTGGGAATTTAATTTTTTTGCATCCCACCACTATAGGGGAATTCTGGGGTTGACATGAATAATGTATGGGTACCCTTTTACTTTAAAAGATGATATAGGGCCGCATTACAACTTGGCCGGTGTGGAATTAACATGCTAGTAATACCGTATACGGGTACGTTTCCCCACCGGCCAAGCACAAGTTTGCCAGTGCGGTGGCCAGAATGACCTCCAGCAAGAAGCTGTAGATCATTCTGCCACCTCACTGACAAGTAAACGCCAGTATTACAGATGCCTGTAATATCAGAACCTGTAATACCGGCAAACTGCAATGGGACTCCTTGGAATGGGGTGTTACCACCGTCACTCGGAATCTAGTGGACATTCCACTGGATCGAGTGCCAGTAACTGTATTACTGTTTGCCAGTATCCTGGTCGGAATTACTGACAGGATACCAGCGAACTTGTGATGAGGGCCTATCTCTTAATCATTGCTTGGATCGATACAGGAAATTTCGAATTTCCCCAGAATCACTCCAGTGTCCATTGACTATGTGGGAATCAATTAAATACTGAATTAATAAAAAAATGCTAAAGATCTACTTATGAATGCCCACCCAAATCATGTCTATATAGGGGAAGACATTCCTTCAAATGAAACCCCAGCAAGAGTTTGTTCTGTTGGAGTCCTGGACTTACTTTAAAATCTCTCTGGGTCCTGCATAGGTGCATCAGGCCTCAAGGGGCCAGCTCGGGAAGTATAGGGATTACCTCTCCAGACTCAGTTATGGATGGCCTCCAGCATCAGCCCTTTTGCCTCTGGCTAAGGATGGCCCCCAGTCTCAGTCCTTCTCCTGGTTCCCCCAGATTTTAGTCCACCTTTGTCCTTGTCTAATCCACTTCCTTCTGTCTCCATTGCAATTTTTGTTTCCTCTCTCCCCTTTTTCCCATTACGGGCCTAAAATCTCCTAACCACACCCCAAAATATTTGAATTATGAGGTGCTGGCTCATTGGTTGATACTCTGATTGTCCACCTATTGTTTTTCATCCTACGCAACGTCTAGATCCTTATAATAATAATAATAATAATAATAATAATAATAATAATAATAATAGTAATAATATAATTTAGCGCTACGAACCCTTGGGTATCTGAGCGCTGCTTATTATTACCCACGGTGTGTGGTGCTCATTTATTGACCTCGGAAGGATGCAAGGCTGAGTTCGGACCTGCTGGGATTCGAACCTGCATCAGCAAGCTCTGCACTCGCTGTGCTAAAGGACCTTCCCTATGATTGGTTTCTTTAGTTACTAGGCTCCATTTCTGGGAGGTATGACTCCACCCATTTGAAATGTCGTTGCTGAATAACGTCAAATATGAAGTCAAAATCTTCAACATAATGCTTTTCTTCAAATTACAGATGTGTCACAAACTATATATTTCTGAACATGTCTGAACATGCTGGTCACAATGCATTGTGTCTCATGTCGGCACGTGGCTGCTGGTGTGAATGGCAGATTTTTGTGATTTATTCAAATAGGATAAAAATGAGTGTCATGAGATTTTATAGATGGTATTTGATTCAATAAGCCACCATATTCCTGACTCTCTGATACATAACTTATTCTGAGAAGCTGTAATCACATTCTAGCTTACAACTCTGGTTCGCATTATCGGATTTTATCATATATAACTAAACTCCGGCTAAAATCTTACCATCTATCTGGGTGCCTTTTATAAACTCCCTTAAGCCCACCTCATTACTTTTATTATTATTCTTATAATTATCATTATTTATTACTTTTAACGCACAGCACTCCCATAGGCCTCAGTGCGCACATAAACAAACACCACAATTCAGAATACGTTTATAGGTTTGTGTGCCACGTGTATGCCTACGTGAATCTGTCGGAGCACCAGTGATAAATGTAATAGTTGAACTTCTTCCATATTATCAGGCGAAAGTTGGAAGACCATACCTGCAGTGCAAGGATTCAACTGAGATCTTCAGGCCTGCGTGGGATAGGGAAACTTTCATTCACAGGATTCCAATGTCCTTTTAGGAGTTTGGGCACTTCTTTTAGGAACAAGCAATTTTATGTTTCCTTTTTGGGTACGTTTTAGATATTGTAGAAAGAGTTTTGGCAGCACATTGGTTCTCCCCCCAATCCCACCACCTTAAAAGGCGCTTTTTAGCAAAGTGCAGTACAGACTCAAATTAATAGTTACAAAAAGTTATAAATAATTACAAGTTGATCACACCAAGTACAATTTGATTTAAGAAGATGTTAGAAGATATAGTTTAAGGGAGGAGCAGAAAGTAGAAAGCATAAAGAGGAAATGACACAGAAATGGAGATTGTTCTAGAGTTTAGGAGCCAAAAGGACAAAAGAAAGGAAATAAGATTGCACACAAGGATGATGGGGAACACTCTGTAGAAGCAAGGAAGATCGGGTAGGTAGGTGCCTAGACTGAAACCACAGAAGAGAGATAAGGGGGAGCAAGTCAATGGACACACTTGAGGACAATGGGCAGAAAACAAAAGCGAAAATAGGCAGGAAAAGGGAGCCAATTAAATGTGGTTAGGTACGGGGCAGCGTGAGAATGGGGTGGAAGCAGACAAAGAAATCAAACAGCAGAATTTAAAATAGATTTGAATGGAGCAATGACATATGAAGGTAGCTGGACAAGAAGAGAAGAAGATAATTGAGGCGTGAAAATACCACCATAAGAATAGGAGTTTAAGCAGCTGAGAAGGTAAGAAATGGATGGATTCTATGAATAATGTACAGCTGGTAGCAACATGCCGGGGCAAGAGTAGAATGTGATGACAGAATTATAGGGGATAATGTAGCAATCACGCCCCCGCTGGGGGTGTTTATGGCCCCACGAGCCTGAGAGTAGGCAAGGGGCTGTGGACCGTTACCGGCCTGTACGCCCTCCAGCTGGGGTGTGATTGCTATTCGCACGCTGGGGATTTCCCGGCGTGCAAATTGTTTTTTTTCTTCAGATGGGCTCTGCGGCCTTTCCACTTCGACCATGGGTGGGAGGAGTGCCAGGACCAGCAGGCAAGTGGATCCGGGTTGCAAAAGAGTATGTTTTGTTTTGAGGTGTTGGCGGAAGGGTGGGTGGCAACAGTTAGATGGTCTCAGTTGTCTCGCCACAATAAAGGAGAAAAAAAAGAACACCGCCCAGGAAAGGGCCTCGAGTGGCTAGAAACAGTGTATTCTTGCCCGCTTTTACAGCCACCTGATTGGCTGAGCGCCCTGTACCAGGTGTGAATAAGATTACACCTAAGATACAGAGAGAGGTGGACATAGAGAGAGAAGCAGGATGAAATCAATGAAGGTGAGACAATCAGAAGGATGAGGGGCAGGAAAAAAGATCAGTTTTGTCAATATTAACGTGAAGAGAATTAGAGAGAATTTCAAGCTTGACCACCGAGAAACAATGAGAAACTGAAGCATGAAGTGAATCAGAAAAAGAAGCGAATGAAAAGAATATCTTGGAGTCATTGGCCTAAAAGGGATAAGGAAAGACAAATTACCGAATAATTGAAGATAGAGGGATATTACAAACATTTTTAAAACAAAGGGGTAAATGACTGAGCTTTGGGAAACCCCAAAGTGGAAAGGCAGAGTAGAAGAGAACTTCCTGGCCCCAAGATATAGAATAGGTGTGACTAAAGAGATAAGCAGAAAGCCAAGGCAGAACAAGAACAGATATGCCCAGAGAAAAAAAGAGAGGAACAAAGTGTACAATGATCCTCCATGCCAAAAGCAGCAGATTGAGCAAGGAGGATTAGGAGACAGCATTGCTTTGCTTTGCTAAAAGAGATCAGAAAATGAGTGACTTGGACAAGATCACTCAAAGTAAAGAGAGTAGGACAGAAATTGGATTGTAGAAGACAGTTGAGAATAAACAGCATGTCCCAAGAATTTAAATAGAAAAGTAAGAAGGGAGATAGTATGTTAGAGGGAAGAGATGAATTAGGAGAAGGCTTTTTAATGATAGGTAGAAAAGTGCCATGCTTAAAACAAGAAGGAAAGTATCAGTGGACAGAGAGAAGTTAAAAGAGCTGTCAAATAAGGAAAGGATGTACCCCGATAATACAAGGGGAAGGAAGAGCTTCAAAGGACCAGCAGAGGGATTGGCCCATTGAAGCAAAAGAGATAGTGTATGTTCACTAGCCGGGAAATTATTATGGGACAGAAGAGGGAGGTGATTTGTAAGTGACTTCAATTCAGCACTTCAACTAAGTCAATGCTTAATATTGGATGTCCAATGGAAGCCCTTATTTATATATTTTTATGTCAAAGTTCTTAAATATGGATGATGAACCCTTATATAAAGCCCCTCTCTTTGGATCTCCCCGACCTCATTGAGCCAAGAAGTAGGTTTGTTTCGCAAATTAAAAGGTTTATTTGAGGAATTGAACAATATATACATCACACTTTTATGAACAAAATAATATTTGAATAGCACACTTATGAATATGGACGATAATCAACAATGGGTAATATTACAAAATTAACAATCTCTTGAATCACTTAGGAGTATGAATATGGAGGATACGGTAGCAGAGAATACTATGTGATTCCAGGAAATGCAATAATGGGAAAGAATGCAACACAGAAATAGACTCGATATGATTTCAATCAAAAGATAATATGGTCACTTTTTCCCCTGTGACTACTCACTCCACCCTTATTGAATATAAAGAGATGGAAATGAGTGCACATAGGTTTCAGGAATACAATCAAGAAGGCAGTTAAATTCCAGATCCCCCAGCAAGCTTAGAGAAACAGGTATGATTTTAAAACAGGCCAAAATACTTTTGAATGTGAATGCAGTGAAAGTGAAAATATGCTAAATTGATTTTAATTCACTAAAGGAGATTCAGCACTAGTGAGAATTACTTTGGATTGGCAAAGGTCAACACTAGCCATGATTCATGAATGATTATCAAATTGAAAACGCATTTCAGCAATTGAGAACAAGAAACAGCTATTTTTACAGAAAATGAAATTGAGCCAAATTGCAATTCACAGCAATTTGTCAGTGTGCGTAAATCGCGATTACAGAACAACTATAATGGAATGCTGTGGGTTTGTTAGGATCCTACCTTTACAATGACAGTTAAATTTCGGTTCTAGGACGTGCGGTTCAAAAGTTACAGAGGTTTTTATGAAGGTAGATTTTCAGAAATAAAGTCAAGATTTCAGGAATGACAGATTGCGCTTTACAGATTTGAAATCAACAGGATGGGCACAAGATTCTATAATGCAGTTCTGAACAGGTTGAGATGGATGCAAGAGAATTACTTTAAACTAAGAGCTTGGTTAAGGACAGTTCTAGCCTAGATACTCACTCCTAGGCTTTGGAATGGAATGTGCCTCGTCAAAGATCTGGTCAAGGGTTTGACTTCACTCAACACTGGACAGGTCTCAGTCACTGGGTTCTGCTCACAGCACAGCCTCTGGTCTGCTCGGTCCCTCGGACTGGATCTGATGGGTTCCGGATACAGCTCTGCTTTCTGGGTCGGGATCTGGGTTCTAGAACAGGGTTCTTAGCTAGAAGAAAACAACACAGCCTGGCTGTTGAAGGTGAGAATCAGGTTGCTAGATTCTGCAGGCCTCCTGAGAAGAGTTCAACTTTTGGTATTGGGCCTTTCTTCTTCAAAGTTCTGGAGTCTGGATTCTAAGTTCTGGTCTCTGGATCTATCTGGATTCTGGAGTCTTCCGGCAGGGTGCTGCGCCAAGAATAGTTGAGTAGTGGAAAAGAGTGTCTTTTTCATCTGTCCTAGAAGTCCTTATTTATGTGTTTCCAAAGTGGGTGGGTAGGCTGATTCTCTATGCCCAACCCTCTACGGATTTGATAGAATAGAGGATTCCCTGTCCCCTGACTGGAGAAAGGATCAGCGTGTCAGAATGAGTCAGAGTGATGCTGTGTTTATGGCTTAACTGAAATCCCTCCCCTTTGCTTTTACATAGAAATCAATTTTTCCCAAAAAACATATTTCCCAGATTCACAAGTTGTTCATAATACATATACACATCACAGATTAATTAAGGCATGTCTCTGTTCAAGTCCCATGTTCCTACGAGCTTGGGTTCAGAAATGACCACTTATTCGCGCTTTTGGTGGGTTTCCCAATATTGGTTCTGCACCAAATTTTACACAAACATACACACCCTCTCTGAGCATATTACTGTAAGTTTTTATGTTTCTAGCATAAACACCACAGCTGCGATATTAATAAATTCTGGGGTTTGGTCTCAGAACATCACATGGCGTCCAGCTTAGTCTTAAATTGTGAGTGAATTTTTCATTTTAACCATCTCAAAGTTTTACATTTTTGTCAGCTTGGTACACTTTGTTATAAGCAATTTTATAAAACATATATTTTCTGGGCTATCTGAATCCACAATGGTTTGTCTCCGCCCCAGAGCTGGCTTGACTCAGAGGTCACATGTCCTGTCTCTCCCAGAGCAGTTGTTGACCAGTTACACCCAAGCAGCATATTCCTATTCATGCCAAAGCCCCCATTGTTCCTTCCTCCAGGCTGCAGAGAAGATCTCCTCCTCTCCTGATTTACATGTCAATGTGATATCCTCTCCTGTTGGTGGGAAGGCCCAAGGTGTGAAGGGTTCTCATGAAAAGAAGGCCTCTTGAAGTTTTAACTAAATCAGATTACCTTCTGGTCAATTGCAACATATTTCCTTGTAAAGAAAATACATTTATAAACTTACAATAAGCAGCATATCTTTAAATCAAGTCTTTTTCAACAATGAAATCACTGTGTAGCACTCTGTATGGCATTTTGATGGAATTCTCTTCTTTGGCATAGTTTGGGGTTCCATGTTCAACTTTACCAAAAATAGTTTTAAAACGCTGGCTTTCTGGTAGAGGTGAGCAACGGTACTACACCCATTTTTGACAGCTGTCTTTCCATCAGTATCTTTAAAAGGGGATTTTGCTTGATAGCATATGATTCTTGCTGACATTGTATTAGTGTGGATTCTTGCAGTAGAGTAATGTGGAACACCCAATGTGGATCTTTTAGGTGATTTGTGAGCTAGGATTTTAGCAATTTTTGACACTCAAGAAAACAGATTTTTGAAACTAGCTCTGTTTCTTTTGCAATCAGCATTGCTATTTCCAAGTGGTTTCAGGCTACTTTGTGGGTAACCCAATGATGGTTTTCAGCAGTGGTCTCCTGTGCTCACTAAGTTAGGCAAAAGTGGATGGTGGCCTGTCTTTCAGGTTTTCACTGCACATTTTCTGGTGATTTTGAGCGAGCAGCATGCTTTCCAGTGGCCATTCTGATGTTTCTGCTGCCAGCAATGCACAGTGATGTTGCAGGGCTTGGATGAGTGGGTTGAGGCATCCCACAAGCCCCCCTCTTGCAATGACCATTGATCCTTCATCAATGGAACTTCGCAAGACTGGGATGTCCGCCTCATCTCTCCGGATTCCACAAATGGCAAAGTTCATCATCTTTTCCTCCATCGGGGGTGGATCGATCGTTTGTCCTAGCCAGTCCTGATGGGAGTATTGAGCGATACCCCGGACCCCTCGGATCTTTGCTCCCGGTCCCCGGGTCGTCCTCCTTGGTCAGTCTCCATGGTTTGTCTCTCCTAGGATGACAAAGCAAAAAGGCCAAAACATATTCGTAGACATTTCCCCACCACTATTAATGTAGTGGGGCGGGCATATACATTTTATCAATCAGGAGACATTTGCATTATTGTATTTTATAGACTATGTGTGGAATGGTTTTAGATTTAGAATTTTATTGATCTGGAGCTGCCCCCTCTGGGGTTCCAGAAGACTCCTCCAGTTGCTGCAGAGTGTGCCTAAGATGGCAACACTTTAGCTTATTAATATGGACCCACTTATCTTCCCCCTATGCCAAACTGCCTTTGGGGATGCGGATCTTGTAGGCGACTGATGAGATCTTGTCTACAATTTCAAAACGGTCCCTTCCAGGTAGGCAGAAATATCCGCTGTTTGGCCTGGTTCCTTTGGAAATTGTAAAGATAGACCCAGTCTCCTACATTGTATTCTTTCCTTGTAGTCTTCAAGTCATAGTGGGTCTTCAGGCTATCGGCTGATCTTTCTAGATTTCGCTGAGCATAGGCAAAAGCATGTTGAAGGTGTTTTCTTAAATTTTCAACATACTCATGAGTTTTGGAGGCATTGATCAATGTCTGCCCTTGGGTCCTGTAAAGCAGATGCTGGGGAAGCACCATCCTGCGTCCAGTCATCAATTCAAATGGTGACATTTTAGTTACAGATGAAGGGGTAGATCTGATGGCCATTAGGACAAGAGGTAATCGGATATCCCAACTTGGCCCAGAATCTGCCACAAACTTTTTTAATATGCTCACAATGGTTTTGTTGTAACGTTCTACTACACCACTAGAGGCTAGCCGGTAAGCAATGTGTAGCTTCCTTTTAACCCCAAGTATCTCCCACATCTTTGTCATTACTTCGCTGGTGAAATGGCTACCTCTATCTGACTCGATCCTTTCGGGTAGTCCAAAACACGAAAAGATGTGGTTGATCATCAGGGCAGCTGCTGTTTCTGCCTTGCAATTTGGGGCCGGGAGACATTCCACCCATTTACTAAATAAGCATGTCACGGTCAACATGTACTCATTCCCCCTAGAGGAGCGAATCACGGGCCCAATAAAGTCGACTTGCAAATCTGACCATGGCAGTGTAATCCCCCTCTTTTGGAGAGGCGCACGGTGTGTGAGGGATGTTGGCTGAAATTGTGCACACACAAGATACCCCTTCAAGTATTGGTCGAGGTCCTGCCCCATGTGTGGCCAGTATGCAACCTCTCTTAAGATTTCAAGTGTTGTATGAAACCCCCTATGACCGACTGTGACCGCATCATGGGCGTGACTTGACATCAGGCTTCGGAATGAGGTAGGAACCACCCACTGATCATGGCCAGCTTGGGATTTCCTTAACAACAAACTGTCTTGGATTCGGAACATTTTTGGACATTTCATCAACACTCTGAGGTCCTCTTTCCCAATGTAATCGGTATCCATCAGGGAAAAGTTCTCAGGGTCCTCAATGTGTTGATAAAACTTACCAATTATTGGATCCCCTTTCTGAGCCGTAATTAAATCAGCATCTGGGGTCTCCTTACTCCATTGTGCAGTTGAAAGATCATTGTGAGCATTTGTCTGGGACCTAGTGATAGCAGTGACCTGGATTTCCCCCAACAGGGACTCGATCTCTTTTAGATCCCCTTGGATGGCCTTGATTTTGGCCAGCTGATCAGCTAAGTCATTTCCAGTTTTGTCTGGTCCCTCTACTTTGGAATGACCCTTGATCTTTTTCCAGTAGATGGTCATCCCATTCGAGGTGACCAGATCATCAATATTTTGGATTAACTTCCCATGTTGCAAGGGTTTGTTATTAGCACATAGCATGCCTCTGGTTTTCCAGTTAACCAGGTGCTCCACGAACCCGTTTCGTGCATAATCTGAATCTGTGATTATGACCAGTTCGTGGAGTTGATGTTGGACAGCAGTGACGATGGCTTGATGCACAGTCATCAACTCTGCCACTTGACTACTTCGGGGACCAATCTTGTACCCAGCGGAGGGTTCTGGGGACTCATTCATCCATGCATTCCCTACGCCGGCCACAAGTTTTTTCTCCCCGTTGTTGTCAACATGGTAAGAGCATCCATCCACATAGACAGTGGGCATTCCCTCACACTTGTGTTCTTCAAAGACTTTGTGTGGGGAATTGAGGTATGCCTCCATGTTGTCCTTGAGTTTTAGACGTTCGTCCTCGAGACAGTTTTATCTGACACAATCATGCAAGTCAGCAGGACCTTGCGCGAGGGGACTCTTCTTGTTTTGGCCATATCTGACCTCACAGGAAAGCCTTGCATTGACAGAATCCAGGAAGTAATTCGGTAATTACTCACATTTCCGGTCCGGATTCTGTCACTTTGGAGATATTGCAGAGGCTGGTGTGGAGTCTCCACTATGATTTGTTCCCCCTGGATAAACAGGCGGTAATTCTTCAATGCCCACACCGTTGCCAGGAGTGCCTTCTCACAGTCGTTAGATTTATCCTCGACAGAGGATAAAGTTTTACTCGAATAGGAGATTACTTTATTGACCTTGTCATGCTTTTGGTATAATACTGCAGTCAAGCATGTATTAGAGAACCCTGTCTCCAAGAAGAACTCCTTGTTTCTGATAGGGTAAGCTAGGCAAGGCGCTTGTGAGAGGCTTCTTTTGAGTTGTCTTACTGCCTCAGATTGTTCTGGACCCCATTCCCACTTGACCCTCCCCCCTTCAAAAGATGAATCAGGGGTCTGCTGATCTCTGCGTAGCCCTCAATGAACTTTCTGCTGTAATTAGTCAGTCCAAGGAGGCTCCTTAGTTCCCGCAGAGTTGTGGCGTCCTTCTATTTCTGGAGTGCTTCCACCTTCTTTTCCTGGGGACAGAGACCCTGAGGAGTAATCTCATGCCCCAAGAAATTAACACAGGTTCTACACCAGAGTGCTTTTTGGAAGGAAGGTTTTGCTCCGGCGGCCTCAACTGTGTCAGAACATAACGGATCTCTGCTATGTGTCCTCAACAGTTGAGCTCTTGATGAGGTCATCATCTACATAAGCCAGGTTACCCCTTGCACCCTGGTCGGGCATGGCCTTATGTAGGAAAATGTTGAACTCGTTGCCGGAGTTGATGTATCCGAAGGGAGTCTGGGTCCATGTGTACTGCTGGCCCCCAATTTTATAAAACTTTTTGTAAAAGCCAGCATGTATTGGTCCTCCCCACTGACAGGTACAGTCCAGTATCCATTGGTCAGGTCTATTGCAGTGAATACCTGTGACCCCTGGATCTTGGCCAGCCCTTGGTCAATGTAGGGAAGAGGCCATCGGGAAGTATGGACCCGTTTGTTGAGCTCCCTAAGGTCGGCACATAGTCTCCACTGGCTGTTTGGCTTCAATATCCCCAGCACCGGATTATTGAAGGTGCTGCTGATTGGACGGATTATCCCCCGGGACTCAAGGCTCTTAATGATTTCAGTAAGGGACTCCATTGATGCGAGAGGCAAGTGATATTGCTTCACAAACACTGGAGTCATACCAGGGTCCGTGGGAATTGTTTCTGTGTGGATGTCGGTGCGACCACAGTCATATGAGTCCACCGCAAAGAGATCCTGAAAATCCAAGAAAACTTGTTTCAACTTTTGCTTCTGCTCCAGAGTCATACAGGCATCAGCTAGGTTGACTCTCTCTTCAACCACCTGCCTGAAGCCTGGAAAGACTTCTGGTTTCGCTATCTCAGCAGCCTCCTCCAGTTGGGTGGAGAAGTCCCTGGTCAAAGTGCTAATTTGGACTGGTGGCTCCAGGTGGGAAAGGCAGCCCTCATGGACCTGAAAAATCACCTCATTCCTCCTGAATTGCCAAGTCACATCTTCCTTGCCATAAGGGCAGGAAGTGTACACCAGGAAGTTCCCCCCATGCCGGGTAAAGATCCTGTCTGGTGTTGTGTTGTCATCACTGTCAAAACAGTCCTTGGGGTTTGGTCCTAACTGTTCATTTGCTAAATCAATGGAAAAATGTCGGTCATCAACCGTCATTCCAATAATGGTGCCTGCGGCTAGAGTGATACTCTTTAAGTCGCTGTTATCCACCTCTATTGGAATCGTGTCATGTTCTATACTGACTAGTGGTGTTGGGTTTACCCCCAACCCTTGCTGTTGGAGAGAAGCATTTAGATGAAGATAAGCATCAGGGTTTTTCAATTTCTGTCCTCTTTTAACTTTCACTTCCAGGGAGAATTGTCGGGTCCTTTCTGGGATGGTGAATCTGAATTTCAACTGCATAAGGTAGCAATTGAGCTGACCTAAATGCTTTCTCTGGATCATCAAAGCCCATGGGATTATCCGCTAATCGGGACCAAGCTTTGAAGTTTATTAGGTCCAAACTAATGGCAAAGCTATTGAGAATGTCACTGCCTAAGTAAAACGCTGCAGTGACGTCTCGCACGACCCAACAATTATGGACTATGCTCTTGTTGCCAATGGAGATTTTGAGCATACACCTGCTTGGCAGGCGATGTTTGGAATTTGGTGCTTCCAGATCCATTTCCCATTTGTCTATCAGTTTGAATGTGGGAATGACTGGATCTTTTGGGAGTTGGCGGAACATGGCTTCGCTGATGAAGCTCTTACCGTTGTTCACACACACTCGGTGAGAACAGTGTCCTTCCCTTCATTTAACTGAACAGGGATGAACAACTACTCTCCAATTTTCTGAACATCAGCCGGGCTCTGAGCTGATTTCACATCTTTCTGGACTATTGGAGAGGGAATGTCTGATTGTGGATGGTAAAGAATTTCAGAGTGTTTCCTTCCGGTGTGGAATACCACCTTAAACTGGAAGGAAGGTTGATTTTCAGAAATAGAGAGGAACCCCCATCACCAGTCTGTTGTCCTACTGCTATTACTGTCACGTCTGGAATTTGGTTGTTCTGGAAGTGAAATTCTACTTGGTCAGATTTTTGTTCAACCCTGTGGCATGTGCCGTTTAAACTAACATGGCTGACGTTCTGTTTCAATTTCATGGGTCGGCTAGTCTGGGTCCAGAGGACCTTGTTTACACAATCTATTAGGGGTGACAACCTTCTCAGGAGGTCATTCCCTAGTAAACAAGGGGTGCCCTCTGGAGTCACTACTATGACCGGGTGTTTCACCTTGTGTCGCCCAATTTTAATGTCCAAATCCGATTCCCCCCGACAGGAATTTCCTTCCCGTCAAAGTTCTGAAGTTGTCCAGAAAAAGAGGTGAGAGGAATTTGGTCATTCTCCCCCCTTCCTGAATTTAGTTAATCGAAGGCCTTTTTGGACAAAAGGGTTGCTTGGGATCCAGTGTCCACCAGTGCCAAAATTGTACCCTGCCCCTGTACTTGTACCGGGGCATAGTATCTTCCTTCCTTCTCCGCAAGGGGGCAGAGATAATGCACATTTTTGGACAACTGGTGGGCTAATTGTCTGGTTTTGGACATTGAGAGAGAAGAGATTTGGGCAGAATTCTGTGGGGAGTCTTGGGAATCTGAAAGAAAGAGTTGGCAACTGAGGTAGGAGAAGTTTTGAGTTCCCCTGGTTCCGGTTCTGGGCCGCCCCCCCCTTTTTGGAGGCAGTCACCAGGATGGGTTTGAACCAGGGATTTTGATTTTGTTGGTTCTGGGATGGGATGAGCGCTAGCTCAGTCCCCACATCTACCCAGTCTGGACGTGAATCCTTTGGGACCCATTTTTCTTTGGGAGGAGTTCCCCCATTTCTGAAGGAGAAGATCCTTTTCCCAGGATCCTCTGAGGATCCCTCTCCTTCAAATTGGAAGATTTTTACTTCCTCCACAAAATGGGCTTGTTTGGGTCCTTTGTTTCTCCTACCCCCCCCCCCTCTGCTCCTTGAGTGGCAGACTTTCAGGGGTAGGAGATTTTATTTCCGGTTCCTGGGTTTCCAGGGGCTGTTTACAAGTGGGGAAGGAAGCTTCCTCCAAGGCTTTACACCCCCTTCCCCTTGTGCCTCCTCCCTGGGAACCGGTGAGTTATTGGGGTGCTGCCCCCGTCATTGTTCTGGAGCACCAGGTCCAGAGTTTGGGGCATTCTGTGCCAGCATGCTCATCTGAGGGTTCTGCTGAGCCCTCAGCATGCGACCCAGATCCTGTGCCATATTTTGGACCTGGCGCTCTAACTGTGAAACCCGCTCAGGCTGATACAGGGTTCTGTTTTCTCCCCTAGGCTGATCCCAGGAAGGGTAGCTATCCCTACTCTGGTAGTCCCCCGGGTTAGGAAGATTTTGGTACCCCTCCACCCTTGGCCTCCCCTCTCCCAGATTAGGTGGTCTGGGCTCAGGGAAGTGAGGAAAGAAGGATGGATGATTTTGGGGTTGGACATTTTGTGGATACCTGGGGAAAAAGTTCTGCCCAGGATTTGGTGTATTTCTGCCCTCCTGGGGGAAGTTAGGAGGGAAGTTGCCTGGGTTAGGTGCTTGGTTGGATCCCCCCCTTGGGCTGGAGGAGTCCACACATAACACAGTATGTGTCAGTTTCCCTTGTAGCAGGGACTTACATAGTCAGGGGAGTGAGGGACCCAATTTGTGGGACTACCTCCTTGACTCCCTGTCTGTGATTGGCCCGAGGGCCTTCTGGTCTTGGAATTATTCTGTGCAGGCAAGTTTTTAGGCCCCCCATCTCCAAATCCAAAATTGGGGCAACCTTTACCTCTGCCACCTTTGCAGCAGCAGGGGTGCTGGTCGGTTTGGGGTTTTTCTGAGCATTATTTTTATTTTCTATGGGCTTCTGCACCTCATAGATTCGGGTGGCCTGGTCAATGACCCAGTCTAGTGACCTTTTCTCATGAAAATCTCTCACTAACTGGGTCATGATGTATCTGGGTAAGGCATGGAAAAACGTATTGACAAATTCTTTACTGTCCGTGCGCACCCTTTTGGTAGTCTGTGCAAAGGCACGCTTCAACTCCTGCACAAATTCTTGTGGGGCCTGCTCCTCCCCACATTGCAAATTGTAGGCTGCCTTGGGGATTTCTATGAACAGAAAAATGCTTTAAGATGGCCGCCCTATATGTGGACCATCTTGAATGGGTTTGGTCCTCCAACCCCGCAAAGGAACTGGAGTATTCTGGGGAGAATGTCCATTTTACGTACTGAATGCAGCTACTGCTGTCTTTCAAATGGAAAGTCTCCATCATTTGCTCAAAGAGCTCCAAGTGTTCCCAAACAGAATACCTGGAGTTCTTATGATAAGGAGTGATGACACTCCTTATTGCTTTGATCTGTTTTAAGGGGTCCTTAAGCAAGGCCCTTTTTACCTTATTGGCCTTCTTGGTTCGGGTAACCCTGGTCCATTCATCCTCTGACTCAGAGGCACTGCTCCCAGAGGTGCCCGTCTGATCTTCCAGGTTTTCCCGGATTCTGCGAGCCTGGGAATGGCTGGCAGAATGTGGGGACCTAGTTTCCTGTGTCCTGGGATGCTCAGAGCAGTCTTCTGATTCCTCCGTGCTCCCAGGATTTGATGGGTACCCCCCCACTGACCTAACTGAGGAGAGGTTTTCAGGATGCCCTTAGTAGGCCTACTCTCCTGGGGTTCCCCACTAAATTTCACTGTACTTGGGTGCCCATACCCAGATGCCCGCCCATCCATGCCTGGGAGGTACTGGTCCATGAGTCCCATATTTGTGACTGGATAGTAATCTGCCATCCCCGTGGCCCTGGGCTCATGTGTGCCAGGGGACAAGGGGGTGGGAGAGTCCAGGGACTGGGAGAGATGAAGACCTCTGGTACTAGGGCTCCTGAGGTTATGCTCAGGTGTTCCAAGCGAACCTCATCTCTATCAGCCCCTGCTCCCTGTTGCCATGCAAGAGCCTGTGCTTTCAGTTCCTCAATCAATGCCTTACTAGACTTTATCAGTCACTGCTGCATGGCTACCTATTGCTGAAGCCTATCATTGTGCTGACAGAGAGCCTAATTTTATCTCTGTGCTTCCTGGTTGGTCCTGGAGTACTGGGCCAGTCTTTGCTGCAGGAGGGTTACCTCCTGAGTCCCGTCCCTACTGGCCTGTTCCTTTCTTGCCAGAGCATCTTCCACCCTCCTGGTGTGCTCCAACAAGTTTTGATGCTCTTTTTGGAAATCACCCAGTCCCAGGAGGGCCAGGTGGTTTTCTTCCAGTTTCCCTTTTAAGTTACAGACTTCCTGGCCTAAGGTATCCCTTTCCTGAGTAAGAGCCTGCCTCTGTGCCGCCAGGTCACCCCTCTGGCTTTGAAGGGCACTAGCTTTCTGGCGCTCTTCCTCAAATTCTGCCTGGGTGTCCAGGTCTTTCAGAAATAATTTGTTGCACTCTGCCTTCTCTCTATCCAGGTGGCTTTGCAGGGTGGCTACCTGCTCTGTGCATGCCCTGTTGAAGTCCAGTTGTTGCTCCAGCTTTTTCTGTCTCTGCAGTAGGGAGTCCCTACCTTCTTGATACTCCTTCTGCAAGGCCAGAATTCTGGTATCCTGGTCTGCCCTTTCCTGTTGCAGGATACCCATATCCTCTTTTATTTTAATTATATACTGCCTACTATCATTTTCTGACTCCTGGCTCCTCTGCAGCCGCTGCTCAGAAGAGTCCAAATCAGATTGGGCCTTCTCTAATGCCATCAGTTGTCTATTTGACAGATCATGGCCTTCAGCACATTTGTCCTGTATGGCTCCCATAGATAAATATAAATATATCGCTACCCTGGCAATCTTGTTGTGCTCATCCTTGGCCTTGGGGGCCATATATAGTTCACTCAGGGCCGCATGTAAGGTACCCTGATCTCTCCAGATATCTAACCCAGTTGCAGTGACCTGTTGTGTGATCACCTGCAACCACGCATTCTGGTCCTGCTCAGTCCACTCACCTCTCACAAATAGCTTATGTAAGAGGTGCTCTCTAGCTATCTTGATGTCTACCAAGGTCGTCATTCTGGAAATTGATTTCCTTCCTGACTTACAGAAGTTTATTATTTTATTTTGCAAAACAGACCGTTTCCCGAGAGCGTTCCCTTTTGAGGGGTGCTTTTACAGCGTAACACAGCGTGGTAGCCCAACAGGATTCATGTATCCTGTCAGTTAGCACACTGTATTAAGCTGCACAAGTGGTAGACCTAATCCAGAAGTCCCGCAACAAGCCCCCAATCTGTAAATGACTTCCATTCAGCACTCCAACTAAGTCAATGCTTAGTATGGGATGCTCAATGGAAGCCCCTATTTATATATTTTTATGTCAAAGTTGTTAAATCTGGATGATGAACCCTTCTATAATGCCCCTCTCTTTGGATCTCCCCAACCTCACTGAGCCAAGAAGTAGGTTTGTTTTGCAAATTAAAGGGTTTATTTGAGGAATTGAACAATATATATATCACACTTTTATGAACAAAATAATATTTGAATAGCACACTTATGAATATGGACGATAATCAACAATGGGTAATATTACAAAATTAACAATCTCTTTAATCACTTAGGAGTATGAATATGGAGGATACGGTAGCAGAGAATACTTTATGTGATTCCAGGAAATGCAATAATGGGAAAGAATGCAACACAGAAATAGACTCAATATGATTTCAATCAAAAGATAAAATGCTTACTTTTTCCCCTGTGACTACTCACTCCCCCCCTATGCAATATGAAGAGATGGAAAGAAGGGCACACAGGTTTCAGGAATACAATCAAGAAAGCAGTTCAATTCCAGTTCCCCCAGCAAGCTTAGAGAAATAGGTATGATTTTAAAACAGGCAAAAATACTTTTGATTGTGATTGCAGTGAAAGTGAAAATATGCTAAATTGATTTTAATTCACTAAAGGAGATTCAGCACTAGTGAGAATTACTTTGGATTGGTTCAGGTCAACCCTAGCAATAATCCATGAATGATTATCAAATTGAAAACGAATTTCAGCAATTGAGAACAAGAAACAACTATTTTGACAGAAAATGAAATTGAGCCAAATTGCAATTTGCGGCAATTTTTCCATGTGCGTAAATCGTGATTACGGAACAACTATAATGAATTGGAATTTGGGTTTGTTGGAAAGCTTAGGATCTTAGCTTTAAATTGACAGTTACATTTAGGTTCTAGGACATGTGGTTCAAAGGTTACAGAGGTTTTTGTGAAGGTAGATTTTCAGAAATAAAGTCAAGATTTCAGAAATGACAGATTGCGCTTTACAGATTTGAAATCAACAGGATGGACACAAGATGGACACAAGATACTATAATGCAGTTCTGAACAGGTTGAGATGGATGGAAGAGGATTACTTTAAACTAAGAGCTTGGTTAAGGACAGTTCTAGACTAGATACTCACTCCTAGGCTTTGGAATGGAATGCACCTCGTCAAAGATCTGGTCAAGGGTTTGACTTCACTCACCACCGGACAGGTCTCAGTCACTGGGTTCTGCTCACAGCACGGCCTCTGGTCTGCTCGGTCCCTCGGACTGGATCTGATGGGTTCCGGATACAGCTCTGCTTTCTGGGTCTGGATCTGGGTTCTAGCACAGGGTTCTTAGCTAGAAGCAAACAACACAGCCCGGCTGTTGAAGGTGAGAATCAGGTTGCTAGATTCTGCAGGCCTGCTGAGAAGTGTTCAACTTTTGGTATTGGGCCTTTCTGCTTCAAAGTTCTGGAGTCTGGATTCTAAGTTCTGGTCTCTGGATCTATCTGGATTCTGGAGTCTTCTGGCAGGGTGCTGCGCCAAGAATAGTTGAGTAGTGGAAAAGAGTGTCTTTTTCATCTTTCCTAGCAGTCCTTATTTATGTGTTTCCAAAGTGGGTGGGTAGGCTGATTCTCTATGCCCAACCATCTAAGGATTTGATAGGTTAGGGGATTCCCTGTCCCCTGACTGGAGAAAGGATCAGCGTGTCAGAATAAGTCAGAGTGATGCTGTGTTTATGGCTTAACTGAAGTCCCTCCCCTTTGCTTTTACATAGAAATCAATTTTTCCCAAAACACATATTTCCCAGATACACAAGTTGTTCATATTACATATACACATCACAGATTAATTAAGGCATGTCTCTGTTCAAGTCCCATGTTCCTACGAGCTTGGGTTCAGAAATGACCACGTATTTGCGCTTTTGGTGGGTTTCCCAATACTGGTTCTGCACCAAATTTTACACAAACATACACACCCTCTCTGAGCATATTACTGTAAGTTTTTATGTTTCTAGCCTAAACACTGCAGCTGCGATATTAATAAATTCCGGGGTTTGGTCTCAGAACAGCACACATCGTCCAGCTTAGTCTTAAATTGCGAGTGAATTTTTCATTTGAACTGTCTCAAAGTTTTACATTTTTGTCAGCTTGGTACACTTTGTTATAAGCAATTTTATAAAACATATATTTGCTGGGCTATCTGAATCCACAATGGTTTGTCTCCGCCCCCAGACCTGGCTTGACTCAGAGGTCACAGGTCCTGTCTCTCCCAGAGTAGTTGTTGACCAGTTACACCCAAATCAGCATATTCCTATTCATCCCAAAACCCCCATTGTTCCTTCCTCCGGGCTGCAGAGAAAATCTCCTCCTCTCCTGATTTACATGTCAATGCGATATCCTCTCCTGTTGGTGGGAAGGCCCAATGTGTGAAGGGTTCTCATGAAAAGAAGGCCTCTTTAAGTTTTACCTAAATCAGATTACCTTCCGGTCAATTGCAACATAGTTCCTTGTAAAAAAAATACATTTATAAACGTACAATAAGCAACATATCTTTAAATCAAGTCTTTTTCAACAATGAAATCACTCTGTGGCACTCTACATGGCATTTTGATGGAATTCTCTTCTTTGGCATAGTTTGGGGTTCCATGTTCAACTTTACCCAAAATAGTTTTAAAACACCGGCTTTCTGGTAGAGGTGAGCAACAGTACTACACCCATTTTTGACAGATGTCTTTCCATCAGTATCTTTAAAAGGGGATTTTGCTTGATAGCATATGATTCTTGCTGACATTGTATTGATGTGGATTCTTGCAGTAGAGTAATGTGGAACACCCAACAAAGAGGTTGGATCTTTTAGGTGATTTGTGAGCCAGGACTTTAGCAATTTTTGACAATCAAGAAAACAGATTTTTGAAACTAGCTCTGTTTCTTTTGCAATCAGCATTGCTATTTCCAAGTGGTT
Organism: Ambystoma mexicanum; assembly: GCF_040938575.1. NCBI lineage: Eukaryota > Metazoa > Chordata > Amphibia > Caudata > Ambystomatidae > Ambystoma > Ambystoma mexicanum. The sequence goes on along the minus strand of NC_090922.1, from coordinate 1,246,285,136 downwards.
TCAGGCTATTTTCTGGGTAGCCCAATGGTGGTTTTCGGCAATGGTCTCCTGTGCTCACTAAGATAGGCAAAAGTGGATGGTGGCCTATCTTTCAGGTTTTCACTGCGCATTTTCTGGTGATTTTGAGCGAGCAGCCATTCTGATGTTTCTGCTGCCAGCAATGCACAGTGATGTTGCAGGGCTTGGATGAGTGGGTTCATACATCCCACAGATTGAAGAAAATTAACAGCGGAAATGAAAGTAATAAGCAAAGTCAGAAGCAGAAAAAGAGGAGTTAAGGGAAGGATCGGGAAGACAAAAGAACAAGAGAATGTTAAGAGAAAAGGGACAATGTGGGCTGGTAGAAAGAATGATAATAAGAGACTGATAGTAAAGTCATTTAGCTTGAAAGAGTTCCATATCATAAGATGCATGAAGTCCGAGAATCAACATCAGATGGAAAACCTACATTGTTTGTGATGCCAGGCTGTTTTTGAAATCCAATTTGTTTTTTTGGTAGAGTTACCGTTTTTAGGAAAACATTTTGTTCTGGAAAAAAACATGTGAGTTGAAGCAGACCCCCCGAAATGGCAACAAATCGAAGAGACCTGCTGCCCGGTCCCACTACCTGATCTCCTGCACCTACCACCTATAAAGCCACAGGCAAACAGCGGGCCCCTATCAGCCACAAATATAACAACCCTTTGCTGGAAAGCCACAGCACAGAAATGGGGAGTACGATGCGCCCTGGGTCCCTTATCTCCCATCTGGAACAACCCGGAATTCTCTCAGGGAAATCCCCAGAAGGACTTCCTAACCTAGACAACAGGGGGCCTGGCGAAAACTAGCGACTTTTTAGATGGGGGTGGGCCCATCACATTTGAAAGATGCAAAATAAAATTCGGAGTGGGAGAGCAGGAAAGATTCCGCTACACCCAAATCAGGCACTGGATGTCCCACAGGAAAACATGAGAAAAATGCGCTAGAGAACCAACACCGCTGGAACTCCCGCTAACATCGCCAACCAGCAGAGGCAGAACATCTACCATCTACCGGATCCTGGACAGGTCAGACCCTACAAAAAAAGAACAATACATGACAGAATGGGAAAAGGATCTTGGCCGAGAAATAGCGATAGAGAAATGGGGGAAAATATGGGCCAGATTGCACAAAAGCTCACAATGCATCACAAACAGGGAAGGGGGTTACAAACTGTCCTACAGATACTATATCACCCCTACTCAATCCACAAAGCCAACCCAGATCTTCCTGACACATGCTGGCGCAGATGTTAGGTGCCCGGTTCCCTATTCCACCTGCGGTGGTCTTGTCCAAAGGCAGAGGCATATTGGAAGGAAGTCCTAAAACACATCAAAGACATTTCCGGGCCTCTCCATTCCCTGGGATCCAGGTATTTTCCTTATAGGTGAAACCGGAGACGGAGCATTCCCGATCTCAGGACAAATGCCTCGACTATGCAATCATCTACTACTAGCTGCTAAAATCGCAATGGCCCGACTATGGAAAGACGAAAATGGTCCCTCGATTGCCCTATGGTGGGCCAAATGTTGGGAAAAGCAGTAGCTGAAAAAATCACGGCAATTCAAACAGACTCCCTAAATAGAACCTTGAATATTTGGGACCCATTCCTGGATTACGCGGTCAAATTCCCAACCCTCATGAGGAGACCACCACTCACCTGGTGGCTCCAATGTAGCCCACTGTGCTGAACCCCGGAGATCCCCTTCTCATGCTAGGGTCAAATCGGACAACTATTTGTGACCAAGATGCCCCGCTGTCAATGGCCAGAAGACCAGCATTATCCTCACTCCCAACCTACAAGCACTCCGTGTGACACTTACTCATGAGTCACCTTATAATTTATTGCATTGTTGTAATGAATGTATTATGTTGTAAAAATCAATAAAATGTTTTTTTTAAAAAACATGTGAATTTATTGTGTCTTAGGAAATTCTTCATTTGTTAAATGTTGTTCACTTAGGGAAAACCTTCCTTTTTACTTTGTTTATTGTTACTGCTATTTTTTGCCTTGTTTATTTTTGTTGAATAAACCGCAGGCTGGTAGGAAGAAGATTCAGTGTTCTCCATCCACACATACAGCTATCTTAATACAAGAGTGTGCGTGGAGTCGGCACTGTTGCCCTCGTAGCTCGATGAGGTGGAGTCTAGTAAGGTACACAATGCACAATCTGCTTCCTCTAATAGCTGCTGATATTGGTGGGGGATCTTTGGTGACGCTGGCGGTGGCACTGGTGATGCAGCTGGGAGAGACAGTGGGAATGATGGTGAGAAGGAACCCGAAGGGCAGGAGGAGCTTGGAGGCTAGAATGTAAGGACTGTAATGGATGAGACAGGGTGTTGGATGAGACTCTTAGAGTGATGGAGGAGCCAGAGTGGATTTCACCATTAGTAAATAATCCAGGGGTGAGAAGAAGACGCCATTAAGAGGCCCAAGGCAGGCCAAGGAGTATCTCTGGAAGTATAATGAGGGCAAGTGCCCAGATGCCCTACGGTTAGTTGTGCTTTACAATGCCCAAATAAATAAATAAATAAATAAATAAATCAATGGAAGGCCCCATTTTGTCATGATTTTCTGGTGCTAGGGCTTTTGAACACATATTAATGTACGCGCATCAAAAATACAGATGTTCTAAGATTCCCACACACAATGTGCCCTGGGGTCTGCTGGAACTAGGAAGTCACAGTCAGCCAGGGGAATAGGCACGTGTGTGAGGGAGCCAGGATGTGTAAGGGGGCTGGGTTGGGGAGGCAGGGGTGGTTCAGCCAGTGCAAGGGTTCACTCAGGCTGTGGAGACAGGGAGGAGGGTTGGGTGAGGATGTGGCTTGCAGGGCGTTTGAAGGCTGACACCGCCTGATGGATCCTGTTCATGACTGGCTAACAGAGCGGGTGCTGCTGTGGCGTCCAGTGGTTGAAATTACCCACTAGCTGCACAAACCTGCCCGTTGAAGGCTGCTCCAGGGCAGCCTGAAAAGGGTGGTCTTCCTTTGAAGCAGCCTTCTGCAGGCAGCTTCCTGACATGGAACCCATCCTTTTGGGTGTGGGATTACGTTCAGATGCCCGAGGAATTTCCAGCAGCAGAGCTGGAGCATTCACTGGATACCACGGCGATCCAGAACCAACTTCAGACCCAGTACCTGGAGGAGCCTGACAAGTTCTACCCCTCCCACTCCACAGCAGTGAGGACACAGGGGCTGTTACTGGGGGGCCTCACAGGATGCTGGGAAACAACATTGCGTTTGTTAAATGAAAATGTATCCATGCATTACTTCAACGGGTGAGTCTTGCTTACAGAGTAACAGACTAAGCAACGGGCCTCCTTTTGTCTCCAGCAATATCTGCCGGCAGGCGAAAGCCGGCCCTCACACAAGAAGGCCCGGCATGAAAAGGCCCTGTTCTGCACCTGGAAACTAGTTGCAGCCGCCCTCCGAGACGGAGAGGGCAGGAGCCCTTCTCCCCCCACCACCAGCAGCTACTCTCCTGCTTCCAAGCCACTTCCATAAGCGACGCGAGCGGCGGACTGTAATTTTTCAGGATAAGACATCCTGACCAGATGCGCCTCCCAGTTGTACTGGTGAGCATTTCATGAGCCTGCTTACATGTTTAAGCATTCATGTGTGCGAATCTGGCACCAGAACAGCTGTTTCATACAGCAGCCTGATTCCAAGATGGCTGGCGCAATGCGGGCCCATACTGAGGCTGCTTACCGTTGCTAAGCAACAGGCCTCCTTTTGTCTCGAGCAATATCCGCCAGGAGGCGGAAGCCGGCCCTCACACGAGAAGGCCCTGTTATGCGCTTGAATGCGCCCCGTTTCCATCGTCGGCGACAGTACAAGGTATGATGCCACCCTGACTTTCATTCCTGCTTCATCTTTGCCCGCCCCACAAACGGTGAACTGGCCCCACTATCCCCCTACCAGAAATCTAAAGCTATTAACGTGCGGACATGAACGTTGAGCCGCATACTCCTCCACCTGCCCAAACACCCTGTCCACACTGCAATCCTGAACTTTAAGGATCCCTAGTGAACTTGCCAGCCAACTCCCATCCGACTCGAATGACAATGCCGTCTAGCCCTTGTAACTATATACTACTAACCTGTATGAACAGATAATTGCCCTCTTAACCCATTTTGGGTTCTTATATGCAACTGTTTCATACAAATGTCGCATGCAACTGCCCCAGGCTTGATTATATGCAATTGATATTAGCCTACCTGTGCAATTGATACTGGCCTACCTGTGCAATTAATATCAGCCTACCTGTGCATTTGATACTGGCCTACCTGTGCAATTGATACTAGCCTACCTGTGCAATTGATACTGCCCTACCTGCGCAATTGATATTAGCCTACCTGTGCATTTGATACTGGCCTATCTGTGCAATTGATATTAGCCTACCTGTGCAATTGATACTAGCCTACCTGTGCAATTGATACTAGCCTACCTGTGCAATTGATACTGGCCTACCTGTGCAATTGATATTAGCCTACCTGTGCAATTGATATCAGTTTTCCTGTGCAATTGATACTGGCCTACCTGTGAAATTGATAGTAGCCTACATATGCAATCGATATTAGCCTACCTGTGCAATTGATACTGGCCTACCTGTGCAATTGATATTAGCCTACCTGTGCAACTGATATTAGTAGCCTACCTGTGCAATTTACCTTAACCTACTCCAGCCCACTAGTGCAACTGTTGTACAATCAGCACTAGCCTGCTACTAGCCTTTAAAGTGAATTTCACCTGACCCAAAACACCAACTGAGATTCCACTGCATAGCCCTGAACATGCTTGACAACATGAGAACCCAACCCTTAGCATTTACACTTAGCCTCCTAGTCACTATGGCTCTAGCTACCCTCCTAACGTGCCCGCCTCTGGATAGAAATATGAGACTTAGATCCAGACTATCCCGACTCTATGATCCTAAAAACACTAATAACCGTACAGTGTTACCCACTCCTAATAACCGGATTCCGACCAACATAGTAAAAAAAAAACTTTGATAGTCCTAATAAACCAGAAACCAAACCTTCCCCATACCCTACTAATAAAGGCACACTATCTCTATCTGGATCACTCATCAATGCCAGATCCCTAGTAGTCCATGCTTCTGAAATAGCAGACACATTACACAATGAGAATCTAGACCTACTAGCCGTAACTAAAACCTGGCTCCATGATGCTGCAGGTCTTGCCCTTATGATAGCAATACCTGAGAGTTACCAGATACTCAGAGTGGATAGACCCAACTCTCGCAGTGGCGGCCTAGCCATCATCTCCAAAACCAGCCTTTCCATTAGACTTGCCACTTCACCTACATGTCCCTCATGCGAAGTACTCACGGCTAAACTTCCCTTATTCAACAACCGTACCTCAACGATCTGCCTGATATACAGACCTCCTGGTCCACTAGGAACCTTTGAGGAGGACCTTACAGATATCATAGCCTACAACACTAAAAACCACTCACAAACCCTGCTGCTGGGGGATTTCAACCTCGACTTCAATGAGGCTGAAAACAAACACGCCCAAGCCATAGCTGCACTTCTCAAAGATCATGGACTATCACAAAAAGTCCTATCCCCCACCCATATCAAAGGCAGAACACTTGATTGGGTGGCTGACTTGAACTGTAACATTATTATTACAGATAATGTAACACAATTATGGACCGGCCATCATCTCATTACTTTCTCAGCCACACTCGACCTCCTTAGTCCTAAAACCATTGAGATGGCACCCCCACTCCCCACAAGAAGTAAAAAGGACATCACAGCAGAAAAACTACTCCCTCACCTCCTTCCATCTCTGAACAACATTAATAATCATGCTGACCCTAAATCATTAGTAGAAATTTTCAATACTGCCATGTCACAAGCCTTGGACACCACCGCCCCACTTAAAATGTGCAAAGCCAGACAAAAATCCCACCTCAACGCATGGTTCACACCTCAACTTAAAGAGTTAAGATTACAGACAAGAAAACTGCAAACTATCTGGCGCCACTCCCCGACTACTGTCAATAAGGCTAAATTAACAGAACTCTCCAAACATTACAAAAAAGAAATAACCAACACAAAAAAAACATATTCAATGATAGAATTGCAAAAGCTAGCTCCAATACTAAGGAACTGTTTTCCATCCTCCGCGAAATGGAAGCCCCAATTCCACCGGCAGACACTGTCCCTAAGGATAAGCCATGGTGCACTGCAATTCAAAAAGCCCTCCTAAACAAAATCACTACGCTCCAACAAAAATAGCAATTAAAAAGGCCTCTCTGCCCCCCCTCCCCCCCGAGCAACAATCATCCCCTGACACAGGGCGTAACACAACTACACCATTTACCTTTAAAGAAATCTCTATCCTTGACACGGAAAAAATCATTCTCTCTTTAAAACCATCAAACTGCAAGGGCGACAGTTGCACGGCACAAATTATAAAGGATGCTGCTAGAGACCTTGCCCCATTTATGTCCAAGCTCATTAATGCTTCCTTTAAAACCAATACAGTACCTAATAACCTCAAAGAATCTTGGGTCCTCCCCCTGCTTAAAAAACAAACGCTAGACCCTACCATCCCCACCAACTATAGACCTATTACCACTGTCCCCTTTCTACTCAAAATCATTGATAGAGTAGCCTATATTCAAATTCAGGAATACCTAGAAGCTAATCATCTACTAGGATCACGACAGTCTGGCTTCCGCCCTCTCCACAGAACGGAAACTGCCCTGCTAGACCTTAAGACTCACATTGACGAGTTGAAGGACAAGGAACAAACAGCTATGCTACTTCTCCTGGACCTCTCTGCAGCGTTTGACCTAGTGGATCATGCAGTCTTATGCAACCACCTTAGGTCGGCGGCTCACTTTTCAGGGGAAGCCATAGCCTGGGTCCAATCCTTCCTGGCCAACAGGACAATGTGAGTCTTTTCCCCATTAACGGCTGCTGACCCAACTCAAATCTCCTGCGGAGTACCCCAAGGATCCTGTGTCTCACCCACTATGTACAACATCTTTACTAAGCCTCTGTTTGACAAATTGGACAGACTGGGTATCACCTACACAAATTATGCGGATGATACCCAGATCCTTATCCCCCTTTCGGGCAACTTTTTGGAGGACACAGCCTTAGTAAACAGAGTATACCTCCTCATTCAGGCATGGATGGCATCTCATGGCCTCTGCCTGAAGGACGATAAAACCGAGATACTAATCCTAGGCTCTGAAACTAAGGTAAAAAAACTAGCTATACCGCCTTCAATATTGACAACAATCTCATCAAGGTGAAGCCAGTAATCAAGACACTAGGCTTCTATCTTGATGCCACTCTTTCGCTCAAGAAACAAGTCAATTCACTTGCATCCTCCACAGCCTATACCTGCAAGCTTATCCGAGCATGTAGACCATTCCTCTCTACCTCGAGTTGCATCACCTTGGCCAATGGCCTCGTTATGTCAAGACTAGACTAGTGTAATGCTCTCTACTCAGGTGCCAACAAAAATATCATCGACAAAATACAAAGAATGCAAATTAATGCCCTAAGAGCAGCTCTGAATATCCCTATGAGAGAACACATTTCAGATGCTAGAAGAGAGGTTCATTGGCTAAAAATATCTGATAGGATACTTCTAAAAACAGCCTCCCTCACCTCCAAATGCTTAAACAATTTAGCTCCACCCTACCTTGCTGAAAGGATAAACAGAAAATCGTCCACACGTCCAACGAGAGCAGCCAATGCCCATACCCTGGAAACGCCTAGATTTAAACGTGTTACAGTGGGAGGATCTAACTTCCCAGTTATTGCAGCACAAACCTGGAATGTACTCCCGCATGACCTCAGAAAGGAACAACCGTATCCTAAATTTAGACTTAATGTAATTAAATGGCTATGAACGAATGACTGTTAGCTTACCTCTTCGGTACCTTGCACTATTGTCTCTGCTACATGTCTCTTACCGTGTTTCCTTCCGTAGACCATTGTAACTATCTTGGCAGCATCTATGCTCCAACTGTTTTGTATATTATATGCTTCTCTGTACACATTCTGTAACTAAGCTTAAGTTGTCTTGACCTCTGCTGCACCCGGCTACCCAAGGGTTTGGTGCGCAATACCAAATAAACAAACAGTGTTGCGCCCATACACAGCAGGGCATGTGCCAATCTGCCAATGTCGGGCAGCGTCCCTGGGTGTTTGGGTTCCAGCATCAGTGTCCCAGAGATCAGGGAGCAGGACAACATGGCCCAGCAGCTTAGGACATGATGCAGAGTGTGAGAGCACATCATTAAACGGGAGAATTGCTGGAGGTTGGCCAGTGGGCTGCAGCATTTTTTTTTTTTTTTTTTTACAGTGAGCTGCAAATGCCTTTCATCTTGTTTTTGGAGGTGGCTATTTATGTCATTTATGTAATTTCCTGTTTCCTAAACTAAAATAGTGTTAGACTTCGCAGGATAGACTTCATGGCAATTATGTGGGCGTTGCAAAGTAGACCCATTGTTTCCCTGCCACTACTATGTTTAGGGATGTGGTTGGCAATACTTTTACTGTGGTACTGGCAACCCTCCCGGTTCCAGTTTGACTATAGGTGGCCAGTGTCATCGGGCAGCTGAGTGTTCACTTGGTCGATTGGGGCTGCCTTTGGTCCCACTCCTGTGAATGCAGTTGTTTGATTTGGCCCAGCAGCATCACTGATACTCAAGGGACCTTACTCCAGTGGATGTTCAAATCCCCTTCAGAGCCCTTTGTGACACCTTCAGAGCACTTTGGGACACCTTCAGAGCCCTTAGCGACACCTTTAGAGAACTTTGTGACACCTTCAGAGCACTTTGTGACACCTTCAGAGCCCTTAGCGACACCTGTAGAGCACTTTGTGACACAGCTTTTTTCCTTTTTTTTTTACAGATTTTGTTTCATATTTATTGCGCTGTTAATAAGACATTCATACTGGCATATAATAAACCTGTTTTAAACAGCATAAGTAACAAGAACGAGTAAAACAGCACCAACAATTCATGGCTCGATATGGTTCCAACATCGGCAGTGACCCGCCTAGTGCTGGGCAAGCCCCACAGGGCTGGGGCCGGCCCAAGCCCCATCTAGGACTCTGGCCTGACCCCCCTCTCGGGCCAGTGCCTGCCCAAAGCAGGGGCCGGCCACGGGCCCCACCGGGTACTCGCCCACTCTGAATTTAAAGGAAAAAAAGACCCACTCGCCCACTACCAGCATCAGGCCCATACTTGCTCTCCACTGTAAATGTGCGGCCACATAAGCGTCCCTCCCTCACGCCCAGCAAATAAAAGGCACTTTGCCTCCAGATCACTGTCATGCAAACTTAAGTTTGCATGATAATGAGATGAAGGCAAAGCACCCTTTATTTGCTATGGTCAAGAGGTGCCATCCGTGCCTAGCAAAAGGCAGGACATATAAACAAAGGCATGTTAAGATCAAGGAGCGGAGGGGCTGGGAATGCTGGGGCGTAATTGAGGAAATGCTTAAGGCCATTGTGCATAGAGCTCCCTGAACTGAGACAGACCACCCCGCCCCCACGACACTCGCTAGCAGTGGCTGGCCTGCTCACATTCCATTTGTGAAATGCCCCAAAATATGTTATCTGTATGTCATCCATTGAGTCGGTGGACAGTCCCCTGACCCAAATTCCATTGGGAATCCAGCAATGTTATTGGCTGACGCATGACTAAATATTTTTACCCAACCGTCATTGTGGATTCTCAGATCTTAAGCTGCAAAGATGATGAAAAGGCGCATTATAGTTGCCTCCTATGGCACAGCGTTACACATACGGGCGCAAAGGTGTGTAATTAATACTATAGGATACTACAAAAAAATGTGCCCCCTGAGGGGGGCGGTGTTGAGTAGACCAAGATGGCTGCCTAGCTTTAGTGCTCCGTGCTGTGCCGACAGAACACTGTAAATTACGGCGATTTCTCAAAGCTCCTGTCCCTGGGTAGCGGACCCCATTTGTGGGAAGGTATGAGGAAGCTGAATATTGATTTTAGTGTGAATTGCCTGCTCCACAGTGAGGAACGAGCGATCTGCGCGAAGCGAGGAAGACCGCCGCCGCCATATTGGTGCTTCGTGCCACGGACTGAAACTAACCCACCCGAACGCCCCACTATCCAGATCTCAGCGACTGGCCGCCCTCGATGCGAGAGCCCTGTGGCTGTGTCACATAGTCCTGCTGGAGCCGTGGAGGATCCTGCTGCCTACCCATCTGGGTGGGGGGCGAACACTGCCGGACCTAGCGGTGTGAAGGAATGATCTGTGACCTGGAGATTGTGCCTCTTAGGGCCCGCACTGCAGATGGAGCGGCCTCCTGCTTTCTGCCCACGGGCAGACGGTGCCTGCCGAGCTCTGCCGCCCTCCCTGCTGCGTTGAGGCTTTGGCGGGGGGCTGTGAGACCGACCGGTTCTCCCCCCAGCTGAATAGGCGGTGCACGTGGCTGGCATGTCTCTGGCTAAGAGGCCCCTCACCAACCTTGCCTGATGCCAGAATACCACGCAATGGCTGCAGATCCAATCCGGGACAGCCCATTGCCTGGTGTCCTTGCCCTGCCACTATGCTAACGCCAAGCCTGAGAGAACCGTGCATCCCCACTGATATTCTTCTGACCTACGGAGCAAATACCCCTGGGGCGGCGGGAGGCCCTGCGCAGCCTTCCTGCGCCACAGTTCGGCGATGCTGAGCAGAGAACACAGCATATCGGGGCGATCACAAATAAGTGCATGTGCTGTGGTGCGGACGGATGCCCCCCTTATTTACCCGCCGCTTGGGATGCTGAACTAACTGGGGTGCCGGAGTCGCCCGGCCTCTCTAGGGCTAGTGATACTACACTCTGCTCCCCTGTGGAGCTGCGCCAGTGTTGCCAACTCCTCAGTCCGGAAAGTAGCTAGAGGCTGTCCTAAAAGTAGCTAAAAGTCGCTAAATGACATCATTGCCTAATTTGCATAATTGCCTTTGCAAGCTGTGCAATGGACGTAGGAGAGAGGACCAATGATGTGGGCCTACAATTCCCAGCATGCAGTGGGAAACTTGGCTGCTGTATGGAGTCACTGGCAACCCTACGTGGACCTATCAGTAATTCACATAGAAGGTATCAATTCTAAATGCATTTTTCTGACATTGATAATGATTTGTTTAAACCCCAAAATGCGTAAATGAATTGATGATAAAATAACTGCTGCTGCTACCGTCAGCTTGAAGCACATACATGAATGTTTATCTCTACAGTTTTGCAGAACGATCTTTGAAATCGTGTTGACTTCCTAGCCCGATAATACAGCGTTCCATTGGGGACAAATCTCACCGCATTCTCGTGCCGCTCGCAGGACGCGGCCTCAGTGACACGACTTCACTTGTTGTGTGGGAGCCTGGCTGCAAGGACGGGGGCATTGATTGGAGGTACTCCTATTGTTTTGGAGACGTACACCCTTTTCTATTGGTTTGGAAACGTGCAAGTCTCCAAACCAATAGAAAAAAGTGTACGTCTTCAAACCAATGGGACTCGGGAGAAAGTAGCTAGATTAGTCGCTAGTCGCTTTCTATGGAGAAAGTCGCTAGGGACCTGCACTTTGTCGCTAAATATAGCGACAAAGTCGCTAAGTTGGCAACACTGAGCTGCGCACCAGAGACTGCCTTATATCAGCTGCTTCCGCTTTACAATCCCATCTGGTGCGCAGCCAGGCCTGGGGTTCCCGGACGCCGCCGCCTTGAGCCCGAGACCTGGGCCCATGATCCAACTGCCTTCATGGCCCCATCCAGGCACTGGGGCCATATGGGGGTGACCCTGCTGTCGGGAAGCCAGTCATACTTATCAGATCGGCGTGCCCATTGCCAAATCACTTCATCATTGCCACATTTGAATCGACCCCAAGAGCCTGGGAGCCTCGCTCGGCCCGTGCGTACTAAGCCTCATAGACTATCAAACAGATATTACTGCAGCCACACCGCCACCCTGTCAGCGACCTGACTGAGAGCATTGGAGCTACAAGCCGTCCACGTCTTGAGCAGCCCTCCACCAACTGAGTTATTCACTGATCTCAGACGTGTGCATATTACTGAGGCCTGACAGTGGTGCACGACCTAACCCAGGCATACTGCCTTGCAGCCTAACTATCTACTCTCACTGATCCTCATAGCTCTGGACCATTAGCCTGAAGACTGCAGGAGGTACGACACATAGATTGATTCCCTACCCACAGCCACGCTAACTCCCGACCCATCAGCACTCTTGTGGACTCTGTGAAGGAATTGGCCTCTTAGAGGTTGCTTCTTGCCCAAACGGCCTGCGACTAGACATGCGACCACAGATGCGAGTGGACACTCTACTAGCTGGCTAAGTGGGCCTCACTACACCGGCGATCTCAACTGCAACCTCTTCACCCGTGCTCGACTGCGGCGACCACTGCCACATACATCACCGAAGCCCAATATCTCGAGTGAACATTCATCCAACCAAATAAAGTGGGTGCCATGGATGCATTTGCCAAAGCCACCCAAGACCCGAGCAGGGACAAACATCATGCAACCAGGACGAGGAGACAGCGCACATGGATGCCTCGCCCGTCGACCTGACCATCATGATGGAATCCATGGCCAATATCTTTGCATCCTGTCATGAAAAGCTAGATGACATAAATGCAAATGTGGCATTGTTGAGGTCCAAACTGGACCAGCACGCCACTAGAATCACCAATGCTGAGACAAGGATTAGCACTAATGAGGATGGAATACACGCGCTACAGGGCACGGTTGCGACCCTGGCCCTGGACATGAAGTTCATCAAAGCTGAGACGACTTGGAATCCAGATCGGGAAGAAGTAACATTCGCATCATCGGGGTCGCGGAGAACACACTGAGGGGATGCAGGGGCGTTGCTAGGTTTGTAAAAGATCCGGGTCTAGAGCCCATTGCAAGTTTGGATTTCACATAACTACATGATCTAAACGTACGCGCCGCGCCACTTTGCAATTTCAAGCGTTAATATTGTTGCTTCTACCTGTCGCGCCTCGAAACACTTATAAATGCCATATCATAGCATATCATATGCTCGTCCATTTAAATATAGCCAGTGAACGCCATGTGGCATTTAAACCTTGTGACTGCTATGGTTTGACTCATGATGAGGGACAGTCGGGGTGGCAGGGATTGGGAGACAAGCCCTGTGGGAGGCGCTCAGTAAGGGGAAGGGTCCAATCTGGAAAGCATGGCGTGCCAATGCTGACCAGGGACATGAGGCCTAATGGGGAAATCTGGTTAGTTGGTATCAAGGCAACCATCCTCAATGGGACTGCTTTGTCCAGGATGCCAAGATTGAGGTTTGCAGGAGGCATAATTAGACAGAGCAGCAAGAGTGTGGCGAGGGATAGCGGACAAATCGTAATAGTGCCCTAGGTGAGCATGGACCAATAAAGGTGGATCTCGTCATTCACATCTGCTCTCTGCCACCTAACTGTGTGGATGACCACTACTGTGACACCCTGTTGTGGCTGTCCCTATGTGGAGTCACCCCCCATCAGAGATACAGCCCCACTTTCGAGGTCCACCTCGGCCATCTTTTCCTGGAAGCAAGTGGCGACTACTTCATTGCCATCCGCCATGTCTCCAGTCAGAACGTCCATCAGAGGTGCGACCTCCTACTGGAACACCGTTGGCATTGGTTGGGGGGAGGAGCCAGAGAATATGTGGCCTCCAATTCTTTATGGTCAAAAGAGGTCAGAATAGCTGGAAGGGGCTGGCATAGTGGGTAGCACTGGGGACAGTTGTAAGGGGCTGTCATAGTGGTTAAAGGTCTGGGAATAGTTGTAAGTGGCTGGCATAGCGGGTAAAGGACTGGGAATGGTTGTGAAGGGCTGGCATAGCGGGTAAAGGACTGGGAATAGTTGTGAAGGTCTGGCATAGTGGGTAAAGGACTGGGAATAGCTGTAAGAAGTTGGCATAGTCGGTAAAGAAGTGGCTCATTGGCTAGAAACAATGGAATTACAGCAGCTCCCCAGCAGCATGTACACTCCCTGTGTGATGGCAGGGATGGGCATGGGCTTGACTCTGGGCATGTTCAGTAGTGCCGGGACATGTTGATGTGTTCATTGAATGTGTGACTAATGCACCTTGATGGTCCTGCCGCACACTGCAATGGCCATGCAAGGATGGGTTTGAACCATCCAGACATGATGTGTGACGAAGGCTGAGCGCCGGGAAGCCCATTTTATACCCAGTAGGAGTTGGGCGCTACAAAAGTGCATATGTTGGTACAAATGGGTTTAACCCTCAGTCAGAAGTATACTTTCCTTTTCCTGGGCTGTGTTTTGGAATGAGGGTAGTATTGACCAGTGAGGCTTAAGTAAACGGAACATAAAATCTAAACACCCACCACCAACATTTGTGGGGGGCTTTGAGTGTTACACAAACAGAAAACAAACACAAACCGAATCACAACCGGTTTCCAGGCTTCCTAAAACATGGGCGCTTCGAGGCCATTCCGACGATAGCCAAGCACTGCCCACACCCTACCTTACTTAACATCACAATTCACATGGCAACATACTAACATAACATAAAACATTAATGCGTACGCCCCCACTCTCCAACCCCCAACCTGGCCTCTGCACCTCTCAGGTGCAGGGGGTGGGCGAGGGGCCGTGGACAATTGATAGAATTTAGTCTTTAACGTAAAAATGCATTATAGTGGGGGGCTTGGCGTGTGTAAAAGAGCCGTAACAGCCCCCCAGGAGAAAACATGTACAAAGCCCAGACATGCATCAGCAGAGAACCGAGCAGTGGGATAACTCACTGCGGCAATCGGTGTGCAAATGGAACATTTTTCGAACATCTTGCCTCTGTCACCTGGGCTTCTCACATTTGAGCGGTAGATAAAATAAGTAGCATATGCCGTTACCTGAGGGCTTTGAAGGTTCAGCACATCGTTCAGAAGTCTAAGCACAAGTGACTTGGCTAATTGACTTGGAGATGCGAGGGTTTATAGCATTATAGAAACCGATTCATGGCAAGGTGGTGCGTATATGATTCACACAGCAGAGCTGAAACAAGAACTCAGGGTGGTTTAATAGAAAGCAGGCATAGAGCATTGGACAGACAGAGTCGGATGGTTTAAAAAGCGGTGTGCAAAGAAACAGGCCTAAAGGAAGAAGGGTGTTGGGGGGCGAAAAGGAGACCAGAATTGTTTTCAGCACTACAGCGGACCGTGGGTAAAGCTTGAGACCACCCGACCCTACACAGGTCAGTTGGCTTGGATGTGAGCCGGATTTGCTGGTGGAGTGCGAGTATGCAAGTAGATTAAATCATGTATCATCAGTTATCTTTATGACCATCCATTCTCTAAGATCTGCCAACTTTTGTATATCACAACAATGGAACCATCAACCAAAATAGGGCAAAATCAGTCAGTGATTGTTGACATTTTTGAGAGATAACTGCTGATGGGACTCAAACAGAGAGTGAAAGAGACAGTGGAAACACGATTGGAGTGCAAGATGGTTTAAGTGGGGAGAGAGACAAATACAAACAAATAGAAAGAAAGCGCAAGACACTCCTAGAAATGAAGACAAATGAATAAATAAGAAAATGGATAGGGAGACAGAGTGAAACGAATAGAATACCTTTGGGGACACATAGAAAGCCGTGCTACAAGAGCACTTTTTGGATGGACCTTACCAGTGCTGAGCGCCGGCCCATTTAAAGCCTAGGTTGGTGAGTTCCTGCACTTCTTTTTTTTTCTCTCCATTTTAAGCACTGTGAAATATCACTGGGAAACTCGAAATATGCAGAACATATTTTTCTGTATGTAAGCTATATGACTTGATGAGGGCAGTTTTTGGTAAACTGCCTGAAGATTTTGAAAGCTGTAATGTACACTGGTGTAGTAGAGCGAACGGTATTTTGTCTTTTCGATGGCCTCGCTGCCATTTATAAATGGTCCAGATGGCTTTATAATTTCTCATTCTGCCTGTGCATTCAGTCAGACCGCGCGTGGCACCATCAGAAAGGAAGGAGGAATAACTGGAACCTTGTAGGTAATGCAGGGTGTCTGCAAACTTTGTCCCTCCAGATTTGTGGACCACACGACCCATCAGCCTTAACCAGCATTTCCAATGGTAAGGGATCGTGGGACTTCAAGTCCAAAACACCTAAGGAGTTACAGGTTGCAGATCCCTGCAGTAGTGGGTCAAAAGCAACCATCATTAGCGGGCCGCAGGCTTCCCTGCTGACACTGATTGAGGGACTACTGATTGCACTGCCAAATCAGCTGAGGTGCAGGGTCAGGCCAGCAGTGTGCTAAGCAGGATGGGCCTCCTCTGAAGACTGACACTCAAACATTAAGTCTTCTAGGCGCCTCGCTCCCGTGCCTTTCATGTCAGTTACTGCTTTCCCTTGCTGCAGCCAGCTCCCAGGGGTGTTATGGTCGGGCTCTGCAGGACATGGTTTTTTGTTTGCTTTACATTATTGTAGGCAGCTTGCAACGTTGAATAGCACTGATCCTTTGGCAACTCCCACGCGATCCTGATTCTGTGAGCAATCCCAAACCACCGAAAATGCATTTTGATTAAACTGCTCATATCAAGTACAAAAGTGGGAACGAAAACATTAGGCGGGCGAGAAGATAATTGATCCAGTTACATGTTCCCTTCATACTTGAGGAAAATTTAGCAAATTCGAATTCTGACAAAGGTTGATAGACTATAATTAAATTAAGCAATGGTAGCAACTCTTATTACGGCGCTTATTAGAGGGGAGAATCCGGCATGAAGTGCTTTATACAAGTGTGATAGTGCGACTGTACGGACATCTTGCGATCACATGGCAGACATCTGGAAGAGGGCGAGACCCAGCTCACCGTAACAGAACAGAAGAAACCCACTCAAATTGTAAGCAGGGATTCAGAGGTTTGGCCCGTCAAGTCAACTGAACCAAGATGACGACACGTCGACACCTACTTCGGTTCGGTCCCCGGAGTCGGACGGCAGCTTCACAGGGATGTGGGGCTCAGTGACGCGGCTAGGGGGGTCACACAGGTGTAGATGGGTGGTGACTGGGGTCCACGGACTCGTAGCTCGTGGCAGCTCGCTTTCAAGATTCTGCAGGAACGGGGCTGGGCGTGACCTGGTACTGCCTTGATCTACTCAAGTGTGCATGCAGGGAAGACCCAGGGCACGTGCGTTTGTGCCTCGGCAGTGGCCCGGCTGCTCCCTGCTGCACAAGTGCAGACTGTCAGCACGAGCATGATTAGCAGCCCAGGGCCAGGAGGCAGCAGCTATGTTCGAATCGTGTGTCACTCACATTTTTATTTATTCAAAAACTCACGAACGAACGTTGCTGCGCTGCCTTCTGGCCTACCTGCATGATTCATTTGCTGCGTCATCTACCTTGCTGTGTGCACACACAGTGCCACTGCCACCCACCCGCCTTTCCAGCACTGCAGGGCAGCAGCAGAAAAAATGTTTGGTCGGATCACAGTTCGGGCCCGGGGCTAGCCCCCCTCGCACCCTCCCTAGCGATGCCCCTGAGGGGACGGATGAACTGGCAACTGAAAATTTGTTTAAAGATCTACTGGATAATCCAGAACTATCGCCCTTCTTTGCTGTTGAGCGAACCCACCTGGTGCTGGCCCCCCACCCCAAACTAGGCAACTTTCCAAGGCCTATAATAGCAAAACTGCTGAGCTACCGAGACAGAGACCACATACTTCGCCTGGCATGAGAAAAAATTGGAACTCCGACCGGACTAGCAGATCATTAGAATTTTCCCAGACTTCTCAACCGGAGTGCAACAGGAAAGGCGCCAGTTTATTGGAGTGAAGAAAATGCTAAGAGAGAGAAATGTTCCTTATGCAATCTTATCCCCTGCACACCTCAAGTTCACCTTTAAAAATAAGCTTTATTTCTTCACTGTCCCCGACGAAGCGGTGAAATTCATTGAGGCGCAAATTCCGTTGAACAATCCTTCAGACGATTCGATGGAAAATGTCTGAGCAGGAATGAGGCCTTTTCCCACATGCAGTCCCAGACACAGGGAGCTATTATTTTCTATTTTCATATGTTGCGGGTACCCTGGGCAAATGGGACTTGCCCAATAGACTGAAAGTTGAATGCTAGGAGCTATGAGCCACTCTTATGGCAATGCCCCAATGTTAGCTTCCCAGACTGTATTTGTGTCAAT
The DNA here is from genome assembly GCF_040938575.1 of Ambystoma mexicanum. NCBI lineage: Eukaryota > Metazoa > Chordata > Amphibia > Caudata > Ambystomatidae > Ambystoma > Ambystoma mexicanum. The sequence goes on along the minus strand of NC_090922.1, from coordinate 1,246,266,921 downwards.
TGATATGAGGGGCATGCTACTGATTGTTTATCCGCTGCCCCCTTGAATCCAATGTACTATTTTGCTATAATGAGAGCTCAGACCAACATCTACAATCTCAGGGTCTGCCACCCTGTCTGTAAGATCAAATTGGGAAATAAGGAAACGAAAGTTGTCATATTGTATAATATGCTGGTCAAGTGGCACAGTGAGTAGTGCGCTCGCTTTGACATCCGCAGGTTTGAATCCCGGCAGGGCCAAACTCAGCCTTTCATCCTTCCGAGGTCGATAAATGAGCACCACACACCGTGGGTAATAATAAGCAGCGCTCAGATACCAAATTCAAAATGATTATTATTTATTATGTAGTGGTACCATTACGTCCCCTTAGGAGTCGGCAACGGCACACCCCACTGCGGCTGCAATGGTTCTTTTGGAAGTAGTACAGTGCACGGGCCCCTGGTGGGCCCCAGTTGCGGACGGGCAAAGTTGGGAGCAGCCCGCCAGCCTAACGTAGGGGATGGGAGGCAAGACACACTGCTAGTTAGGGAAGGGCGGTGAGGGCGGGGGGTTGGGAAAGTTGGGGAACGTTTTGCAAAAAAAGGCGAAGGTAATGTAGCACTGCACACAGCGGGCAGACAACATGCTCTTACAGTTTGTAGGCTCCTGCACATACAATGTAGAGGTGGTTGTCCCCTCCAGTACCGACATGACTAATCAGACAAGGTCACTGAAAGCTCGTGAAACAGATACCCTCACGGAGGCTAGCAGAACCACTGCGTACACTCAAGGGCGCAGGGTGGCAATGTTTTCATGGCTGGGGACCCATGAAACTTTGGGGAGTTGTCAGATGTTACACATTGAAACTCGGAGATGGGAGGTTATTGCTGGCACAGTTGTGGATACACGACGGCGTGCGATCTGGGATGTGCCTTGGTATAACGACATGGCTGTACAAATAATGTCCTGGAACATTCAGGGGATAGGGAATTACACCAGGGCCCAAAGAATCACGGCATATGCCCAGAGACACGGTACAAAGATACTGCTTCTGCAGGGGACCCATGCCCAGGGCCACCTTGCATCATCCCTAGCACCTTCCTGGGGACCCAGCAGGTTGTATACCACATACGCCACACAATCCAGGGGTGTCCTAACACTGGTACACAAGTTGGTTAAAATTACGCTGAAGAGGAGCTACATAGACTCTGATGGGCAGTATGTTATCTTATATTGTGTCATAACGGGCGTGGAGTACCTACTGGTGAACAGATATGGGCCAAATGTGGACACCCCTGACTTCTTTGATACTGTTGTCTCACTGTTGATGGCATACATTGGTGTCCTTATAATATGGGGGGGTGGGGGGGCATGAACCTGATTTTGAACAATGACATCGACAGGACGGGAGCGGCTCCTAGTGCTCTATCCCGTGCTGCTAGGAGACTACACTTGCATATTATATCGCTTGGCCTGCATGACATGTGGAGAACTCTTTACCCGCCAGACTGCAAGTACACTCACTACTCCTCGGTGCACGATAGCTCGTCGAGGATAGATCTTTTTCTGGTGACAGGGAGGGTGGTGGGCCGGGTTGTAGAATGTCAAATACTTACTCATACATTATCCACCAAGCTCTGTGACTATGCAGCTCGAGCTGGGTCTCACTCAATCAGCCTGCTCCACCTGGTGCTTCAAGTCGGAAGCACTCCTAGACATTGTTTTTAAGGCGGATATCCTCTCAGACATAAAAACATTCTTCGAATGCAATGCAGAACTGGACACCACCTTGGGGGTCCGCTGGGAGGCCTTTAAAGTATATATAAGTGGGATGTCCATCTGCCGGGAGGCAGGAGTATTAAAAACATAAGGGGAGATCTACACCGCTCCGAAGCTAAACTCAAAGATTTGGAACGCGAGTGCGCGACTGCAGCTAGCCCCCTTAAACTGGCGCAAATTAGAAATGAATTGGAGGCGTTTGAATCCCATGCCCTAAGGGAGATAGGGTACCTCTCTCGCCGCTGTGCGGCAAGGAAATATGGGGAAGGTGATAGACCTGGGAGGACACTTGCAAGGTTGGTTCGGGCAGAGGGTGGCAGGGCCCAAATTGACTGTATTAGGGACGCACATGGCACACAACAATGGTCAGACAAACAGATATTGGAAGGGTTCTCCAATTTCTATGCCGAACTATACACACCATCACAAGAGCATAGCATATGCGACATCCAAGAACTCCTAGAACCCATGACATGCACATCCCAATCTACAAGGGAACAACTTGACATGCCGATCACACTTGATGAAATAGTCAATGCTATAACTGACCTTCCAAAGGGTAAGGCCCCAGGACCTGACGGGCTTACCTCTGAATTTTATCAGGAACATGTGGCGCTGCTGGCACCAAGGCTGCTAGAGGTCTGGTCTGAGTCTCTTTGTGAGTCAACTCTCCCTCCATCGCTGCGTGAGGTGAATATAACCGTTCTACTCAAGCCTGGAAATCCCAGTGACGAGTGTGTGTCTTATAGGCCACTGTCACTTATGAATATTGACACCAAGATATTTGCCAAGACCATTGCAAATAGGTTCCTTCCAATCATGCCGCACCTCGTGCACGAGGACCAGCGTGGATTTGTTCCCGGGCGATTGACAGCCCTTAATATCAGACGGCTATTTAATGTCATGAGATCTCGGATGGGTTGTGGAAGAGGATGTGCCTGCATACGTGTAGAGTATCCCTCAATTTCAAATTCCGATGTATGCAGTAAAAACTATTCTACAGGGTATATTACACCCCGCACAAACTAAATAGGTTTGCCAGTGCCTAGACACACACCTGCCCTAGATGCCACCTTGAACAGGCAGATCATATACACATGTTCTGGTCATGTCCCGTGCTGAATACATACTGGACTGAGATCTTGGAGGCTCTCTCCGAGATTGTGGAAATTGAGGTAGATCCGGATCCGCTGGGGGGACTGTTTGCAGTCTGGGGTAATGAAGATGTCAAGAAAGTGTCTAATTTCTAAATGTAAGTAATATGGTGGCCAAGAGGTGTATATTACAGTTTTGGAAACGTTCATCTCCACCTACTTTTATGAAGTGGTTAAATGCACTCACTTGGACGCAAACTTGTGAGGAGGAATACATAGCGTTCCTGCTGGTGCACTCGCGCCCCAAAAATGCATGGACTGCATTCTGTAGCTACCTCCACAAACGGGCGAAGAGGCACGCGACACCCCCACCTCTCCAGACACGTGCAACAGAACTGAACCGCAATCTATTAGATGTACCTCACACTTGATTTACCATGTGCTATCTACACCATACCGCTGTGCACAGAAATGTAATGTACTGTCTTGCCTTTATTTGAATGCTTAATGTGTGTAACTGCTACTAATCCCTGCCAACAAAAAATAAAAGTAAAAAAAATCAAATGTGCCCCCGACTATTATGGAAGCCACAACCTTCTATTGGATGTACATTTCCAAAAGGTAGTCGCTATGTCCATGGCATAGCCAAAAGGCATACCGAACAAGCCCTGACGAGAGGGATCGCTGGAACTGGGTTGTGACTACTGGATAAATCCAGGGTACACTGCCTTCCTAGCCTGTCACTAATAGTAGGTTTATTGCACTCAGAACATTGGCCCCCATCATGCACTGCTCATGACATCATAGACCATGCTGGAAATGCAAAGAATCTGGAAAATCGCCTCTTGTGGAATAGGGTATGTGTGGAGGGTTTAGTGACCCAAGCAATGGGGGTGGGGTCGTGACAGGCTTGTTTGGTTTGTAAAATATTTACAAATCACAGGGCTAGAATTCCCACCCATTTGATAGAGATGATTAAAAACCTGCACAAATCACAAAATAAATCAACTCAACAATCTCTAAACTATTCTAGGAATATGTTGATAAAAAAGGGTCTGATTATAGTTTTGTTTCCTTGCTAAATTAAAGCCTACAATATCCAGCATGCAAAGCAATGTGAGCCTAAGCAGATCACCTCTTGGTTTAACAAATGTACTATCAATACTTATATAATCACAATGAAAGAAGCACACAACAGCATCACGTGTGTCATTGGTTCACATGCAGGCAGCTTTGTGCCCCCCACCTCCCTTGTTTCTATTGTTCTGCTACAGTACCTGTCTGATGAAGTTTGATCAACTCTACGCCCTCAGCCCCCACATTTAAATAGGATGCCCATGCTGTGCTTTTTGAGAACACTTTTCCTGACACAGAGTTTGCAGCAAAATAGATTCAAAAGAGGGACAAATGTTCACTTTAAAGCTCACCTTTTTCATATTTAACTCTCTCTTGCCATACCAATGCTCCATGGTATTATTGATGGTTTGTCACCTATTTTTTAACCTGACACAGCAACGCCCACCACTCACTCTCCTTCCCCCCCTGACCCCTGTAGTAATTTTGTGCAGCCATTTCCTTGGCTCGGCCCTCAGTGGGCTCCTAGAGCCAGGCCTGCCCCCTAGGCTCGGCCCTCGCTCGGCCCTACCCATGAAATCTCTGGCTCCCCCGCCTCTAGACCCGCCCTGACCCCGACCAACTTCAGCGTACCGTACCTCCACCGGCTCGCGCTTCACTTTCAAGTATGGTGGCGTTAAGTCTGGCGAGTTCAGTACAGGGACGTCATTTCACCAAAATGCCAGGGGTAGCGGAAGTGACATCACAGTGCCACACCCCCAAGAGTGACATCACAGGAAGTGATGTTGTTTGGCCACACCCCCACAGGAAGGGATGTCATTAGACCACACCCCACAGGAAGTGATGTAATTTGACCCCCCCCCCACAGGAAGTGATGTAATTTGACCACGCCCCCACCATGACATCACAGGAAGTGGCCTCATAAAGCATTGTCCCTCAGTGCACTAAGAAAAAAATTGCTATGATATCAGTGTATTGTGACATTTCATACAAGAATGGATCATCATATGTAGCAGTGTCAAGGTCCATGTTGCCACATGAAGTGTATGAACCCCAATCCCCTCTTTATGTGGATCTGCCCTGTTATTTCAACAGGACTACAGAGCAAAATCACATTCTGGGGGGACAGGGATAGGGGAAAGCCAGGATAAAAGGGGAGAGGGAGAATATTTCAACAGCAAACATGTATGGCATCCTCAGTTTTTAATGATTCTTCTTCTTGTGTTATTTTGGCTGCCAAAAGATTAGTTCAAAATGTGTTCAAGGCATACAGTACATTACTGAGTGATACAAAATTCAGTACCAAAATCCTCATCAGTCCTGTCCCCATATTTTATGGGGGAAAAATCCTGGCTGCATTTTGCATTACTCCCACACTCACCAACACTCTTTATATACCTAGGTTTCTGTTCCTACATGTTCATTGTCCTCCACACCCCGCACCTCTCCACCATGGTACACATTCCAACAATTAGTACTATTATAGATTTTGGGATAATGCCCAACAGTTGCTCTTCCTTCACTCTGATCATAAAACTTAAAATGTAGTTTCTTACCAGATTAATCTATAATTTCCAAAGGGGGCGTCAGTGAATGGCGCCATTAATGATGACTTGTGTTCAGCAAGATACACCTCCTTCGACTCTGCGGTGGCACGGCTGCGGCAAAAGGGAAAAGGGGCACTGTTAGCAAAGGCAGACATTGAGGCCGCCTTTGGGCTACTGCCTGTACAACCTGAGGACTATCATCTGCTGGGCTTTCAGGTGGAGGGGAAATATTATGATAAATGCTTGCCCATGGGGTGCTCTATCTCATGTGATTACTTTGAGACATTCTTGGAATGAGTAACAAAGAGGGAATGCAAGTGGGCCAAGGTCCTCCATAATTTGGACAACTTCCTCTTTATGGGTAAAAGGGACACAAATGAGTGTGCCACGGTGATGAAACATTCCAGAAGGTGGCCAAAGAAATGGGGGTGCAGCTAGGAGCAGAGAAGATGGAGGGTCCTACCACCTCCCTTTTTTATTTTTTGGGTGTTTGACTGCGAGGTGGGTGAATGTCGGCTCCCGGAGGACAAAGTGCAGGACTTCAGGGAGGCATGGTGAGGAGGGGACAGGGCCTCGTACCACTTGCCAGTAGAAGTGTTAACAAATGCATAATGATTCTTATTAATGATTGTGTTTTAGGAATGTCACATTTATAGTGTTGATTTATGTTTGCTGTAGTATTAAACAATGTGGCCGGTATGGCATCCAAAGTGAGAGTCACGTGTGTTCACTCGTCCCCGGGGCATGCCCACCTGCTCAGCCCATTCTTTTTCTCTAGGTAACTGCATCATTGATCCTATACTTATCTGCCCCCCATTACACACGCACACCAATGCTCCTATACTCATGTTTCTATGCACATTTCTAAATGCTGTCAACATTGCAACTAAACCAGGAGTGTGCAACCAATTACTAACGAGTGGTTTTGGACTGCAACACCCATCAGACCTAGCCAGCATAGTCATTGGGATACTGTGACTTGTAGTACAAAACATCTGAAGAGCTTCAAGTTGCAGAACCCTGCCCTAAACTGACTGAATGTTTCTTTGCACATCTATACTTTCTCAGTACTCCTGTACACATATAGGACACAATGCACATCTATAAGTGGCCACCTTTGTGATCCTCTACTCCCATATTCCTCCCTGCAAATGCATAAGTTATCTCCTTGGTGGCCCTTTAGTCATTGAGGTTCCTATACACACCTGTGTGTGACCTCTGTAGGAAACCTATGATCCTTAGGACTCAGTGCACATGTGTAAGTGACCTCCTTAGTGGACATAGAGTCATCTATGATCCTATCCACTTGTGCTCCTATACTGCTCTGGGTATCCACGGGCAGCTATCAGTCACCTTCAAAGTGCTGCTCCACTCCTTAATAGCCAATGCATGTGTATAAGTGAATTCCTAAGTGTTTCTATGCTACCAAGTATCCCTGTGCATGTCTACAAGTGTTCTCTTCAGTAACCTTACCCTTCTCTCTGGATATTGGGACTTAGCCCCATGATTTCGTTTTTTTAAATTAAAAAGTGATTTCAAGCAGTGTACAGGTAGCCATCCACAACCCACCCCAATCCCTCTTCTTGCTTCCCAGTCCTCACCCAGATCCCACCCTAGCCCGACACCTGATTGGGCCTGCTACCCTGCTTTGAACACCCAGAGGGTGTTACTGCGTTGTACATGCTTGCACTGCTTTACTAGATGCAGCCTGACCCTGGTAAGTGTGCCTTGAGCTCCAAAGAGCTCTGTTTTCATTTGGCCGTATTGTGTATTTATTTTTAGTTAAAGGTGATTTCCAGCTGCCTCGCGGAGTGCACGTAGCCATCCACCACCCACCTCTGAGCCCTCTTCCAGCATCCCAGTCACCAACCTTCCACGTCCTTGCCCGTCCCTTACCCACCCTGATTGGCTGATTGTGCATGTTAGTAAAGTGAATTAGGTGCTGGCCGTGCTGCCTGCCGTCGGCACCAAATTTATTTTACTAACGTGCAAATATGTGTCGGCGGCAGCTTGCAAGCCGCCGCCGACACATATGCACGTTAGTAAAATGAATTAGGTGCTGCTGGCCGTGCTGCCTGCCGTCGGCACCAAATTCATTTTACTAACGTGCAAATATGTGTCGGCAGCAGCTTGCAATCCGCCACATATGCACGTTAGTAAAATGAATTAGGTGCTGCTGGCCGTGCTGCCTGCCGTCGGCACCAAATTCATTTTACTTACGTGCAAATATGTCTCGGCGGCAGCTTGCAAGACGCCGCCGACCCATATTTGCACGTCAGTAAAATTAATTTGGTGCTGCCTGCCTGCCGTTGGTCGGCGGCGGCGACCACCACGCTGGACTCAGTCTCAGTCACTCACCTCGAGACGATTCGGCAGGAACTGGGAAGTCACTGGGAGACGAGAAGCGCATCACACGCTTTCGCCATTTTACGTACAGCAAGCAACAATAATCAAAATGGAGGCCAACATAAGCGTCGCAGCACGCTGTGGCCACGCCCCCTCCTCCTCTGATTGGTCAATGCCAGAGGTCGCAAGAGATTGACAGGGGTCGCTGGCCAATCGCCAGCGGTCGCTCTTGCGACCTCTGGCGACCCCCAAATGACGTCCCTGGTTCAGTATTGCATCCAGATAAGTACCCCCATAGAATACATTCCTTCCTGTTTGGTGTGGTTTTCCTATGTAATATCCTTCTCCGCTGTAGCCCATCTCACCAAATCCGTGATCCAGAGTCTTGCTGACCATCCCGCGGACAGCTCCCGCATCATCGCGGTCTGCCTTTTGCCAGCGTTAGTCCGAACAACTCACGTTATTGTTCTTTCTGCTAAGGATGATGCCCAGCAGACAGGTCTGTGAGTGCCCACCCCGTGAAACAGCTTGCTACGGCCAGGGTGTCCACTACAATACACGAGAAACTATAAATGTGAAGACATTCCCACCACAAGTAGCTCTTGGACATGCACACTTGGTGCATTTCGCACTGACATGGTTAACCATTTTCTGCAGCATTGTCAGTGCTTTGTATGCACGGTGCAAGCATTCATAGTGCATTGATTTAAACCTCATATTACGCAAGGCGTGCTTGGTATTGCTGCACACTCTCTTCTATTCTGCTTTCTCCAGCACCTGGCCTACCCCACATTCTCTTCCCACTTTTCCCCGCCAAACCATCTTTGACACTACGAGCAAGTCGCAAACTATGCACCTCCTTCCAGATGACAATGAGGCATGAGGCGAACCACCTCCGGTCATACCTGCCGACATTTGAAAATCAAAAACCCTGAGATGTATGCCCCGCCCACAGTCACAAAATACTCTGCCCATTTGCACACGGCTCCGCCCACACACCCCGGCCACCTGCCAGAAAGGTAAACTCGGCTGTTGTAGCCATCATTAGAAACACTTTTGCAGTTTGCACTTTACAGTGGAGTGCAATAAATGTGAATGTCCCAGGACGTGCCTAACCACCCATACTGCATAGGACGAATGGCATTCGCCTTCCATAAAAGCAATACACACACAAAACCAAGAGAGGATTTTTTCTTCAAATAATGTTTTTGAAAACGTTAACATGTGTGCTAAATTCAAATGGACCTTCAATGTCTCTCATTTTAGCTGGGGGGGGGGGGGGCCGAGTACACCTTCTGAAAAAAAAGTGGGTGGACTCCGTCCACCCGCGTGTACCATCAACTTAAGCCCTGTCAAACTGGACAAAAAAGAATGAAGCTGAAAAAAATAGGAATACTGCTTTCAATCGGTGTCATTAATGACACCGGATTTAAAGCAGTATTCTGCTGTGTTCTTTTGTTACTTCAGCTTTCATTCTTTTTGGCCAGTTTGCCTTATGTTTTAGTCGCCGCAAACTGGCTCAAAAAAATTAAAGTTTAAGCAAAATAAACGAGGTAATAGTGCATTTGCGCCGTTTCCGGGTCCAGTTCAATCCTCCATCCTATTGGCTGCAAAAGACCGCTGCCAGTAGCCAATCGGATGGAGGATTGGACGGACCCGAAAACCCAGAGACTGCAGGGTCTTCCCAGGAGACTCAGAGAAATGGCTAAAACCCTGGAGTCTCCGGGAAAACCCGGAGGTTAGGCAGGTATGCCTCTGGTTCAGAAAAGCACTGGAAACATTCCTGTTCAGCCAAGCTCCCATGGACGGGCATCGATGCGCGAGGGTTCCCATGGCCTTCGAGTCATCTGATCAGGAACGATCATTCAATAATGTTAATAGAGCGGAAAGGAATAGGCTGAGAGAATTCAGCTGGTTTAATGTCAATATTACTTGATATACTGTTGCACTTTCCTCCCTCTTTCCCCCTTCCTTCTTCCTTCTTCTCCCTTGCATCCCTTTAGCAACGCCTCCCTTTTTCCGTGTGCACTCTGGTGTGTTGTGTATTTACATGGCATCAGTGGTAGAAGTGTACCGAACAAAGTAGTGGCACTGTGACCCCGCCAGGAGGCAGAGTAGGCAGAAAGGGAGCAACATGCAACACATTTTTAATTGGTTGCAACATTGCTGGTAGACAGCCAATCGAGTTGAAACAGATTGCCCTTGAGCTGTAACTGCTTTTGGGTAGTAAAATAGAGAAGTGTGATTTGACTTGACAAAGAATAGTTCTGCAAGGGTGAAAATGGTTACAAAAAGTAGTGGAACTGTTAATAGTAAAAATGAAAAGTAGTGTAACGCCACTCCTGACCTATCCCGCTCACTTCGACCACTGCGTGGCATCTTTTAAAACATCAAATAAATCAAATAAATACAGTTGTTAACAGAACATTTCTCTTTCTTTGACACTTTCCTCCCGTTGACATCAATGGTACCCGAGAATATTTTATATGGATTCAAACCTGTTCACTGATGGAGGAAAGTAAAGTGTTTTGCTTTGCATCCCTTACTTGATGCGCTTCTTTTCGGGCCACTGGTCAGTCCATAGGATTACCTGTGCGATATTCGTGTATTATTTAAGCAATAGAACCCGCGCGTCGGGGGCATTACCGTCTCAGGTAATGCCCCGGGACCCATAGGTAAGGACCCGAGCGAAGCGAGGGCCTTACCGAAGGCCCCGGGGCATTACCTGAGACGGTAATGCCCCCGACGCTCGGGTTCTATTGCTATTAGTACCCCGGCCCGCAAAAATTGCGTGACCGGGGCACTAAAAGCTTTTCTTTTTGTCCTGAAACGCTGCAGCGTTTCGGGGCTGCAGCGTTTCAGGAGAAAAAAAAACGACCAAGAAAATGGCCGCCGCCATGGAAAGGGAAAACGAGTCTGTTTTCCCTTTCCATGGCGGGCATCGGGAGCGGACGTGCTGGGAACACAAGTGTTCCCAGCGCGTCGCTCCGGAAAAAGGATCAAAAATAAGGTAAGTGGGGTTTGGAGGGCGGGAGTGGGATGGAGGAGAAAAAAAAAAATGTACCTGCGTCCCCGGCGGGGGACGAGGGAAGCCTCCAGCCGTGTGGAGGCGCGGAGCGGGGATGGCCCCGCTCCGAGTCTCCACATGGCTGTAAGCTTTCCTCGTCCACCGCCGGGGACGCAGGAACAAGAAGGTAAGTGGGGGTGGGGAGATTTAGAAAAAAAAAATCCTTACCCGAGTCCCCGGCAGGGGGCGAAGGCAGCCTCTCAGCCGCGGGGAGGCTCGGAGCGGGGATGGCCCCGCTTCGAGCCTCCTCATTGGCTGAGGGGCTGCCACACCCCCCGCCGGGAACAACGGCCGTGGAATCCCGATGAAGGGATTCCCGGCCGGGTAGGGACCTGGCGAGAGCCAATCTGAATGGCTCTTGCCTTCTGATTGTCTCTCGCCGGGTTACTAATTTACTTTATTACACATTGTCAAGTGTTGCAGGGGTACTATGTGTAATTTATCTCTCTAGTAACATTTTTGATGTTCCTAGGATGGGCTGGTGGCAACGCGTTAAGTTCTACCATTTTCTTCTATGTAATGCCTCTGCACGATTATTTGTTTCAAAATCCCCAGTCTGGGATGTGTCTCTCATGAATGAGGGACATAGTACAGTTGGTAGTAGACTGGGGATTGTTTACAGAAAATGCGGACAAGAGGTACATGTGGAGGCTGCTCAATGTGTCCATTTACTTTTGAAACAAATGAGATTCATTTTGGAAATGTAGGTATTCACAAAGTGGACAGATTTTTCAATTGTAATTCCAAATTTGTAATTTATTGTATCATATGTGTTTTTGGCTCACACTATACAGGTAGCACACTCTTTGCTTTAAAAGTTGGGATCCATGAACATGTCAGTACCATTTCCAGTCACGATGCCAAATACCCATTGGCCATGCATTGTCAACAGTATCTTCAAATGGACAATACTAAAGATTTGCGGTTTGTAGGATTGGCACAAGTATTTTCACTGCCTAGAGGTGAGAATCGAGAATTTAAATTGAGGCAATTGGAATCTCGCCTGATCTGTAAATATAGGACCGTACACTGTGGTCTTAACACAGACCACAAGTTTTCTGCTTTTCTGTAAACATGCAACCCGATTCAATAAACTTAGTGGTTGAAGAATTGTCTAATCAATGCTTAGTAGGTGGTGCTTTGGCTGTCCGTAATTGAATATGGCAATCAGCAATGTGTGTAATTGAATCTGGCAATGAGCAATGTTCGCACCATGGGTATTCAAGTACGACATTTAGATTTTCATGTATACCAGTCTGCTCTGTGTTCTGTCTTCATTTCCATGACCTACTGGATATATAGCTATATATATATATATATATATATATATATATATATATATATATATATATATATATATATATATATATATATATATATATATGTATATATATACATTATGTATCTATATCTATATATATATCTATATCTATATCTATATATATCTACAATGAACTTTTTGTATTTTGTAACAATACTTGGAGAACATCGGTGCCAAGGCAGCAGTTTTCCTTATTGTTCTGAATCAGATCACCCCAATCCAAGATGACGGACCTGTGTGGTCAAACAATGCACTTCAGTTTTTTCTCTAGCGGTTGCTACAAGAAATCTAGACTGATGGAAAGACGCCTTAGAGAGTTGTTGTTTGGCGATCTGCGAGTGACGAGAGGTGAGTGTCCAATGTGACGAGGAATTGTTTAATTAATGTTTCACTTTTACAAGTGAAGGGTAATTGAAATGCTGTTTCTCTCTTTTCCCCTCCTCCCTTACCTATTACGGATAGAGGTTGGGCGGCCTGACGAGTGGCGTCATTAATTCCATTCTGTTTATCTTGGAAATTGAGAAAGCGTTTACAAATATCAGATGCTTTCCACCACGCCTAGCGGGTCATTCTGTCAGCTGTTTATTGCATGCTGACGGTCTGGTATTGTTAGACCAGACACAGATTGAGCTCCAGTGGCAACTGAATGCGCTGCCAATTTACGTTGAAACTAATGGGCTAAGGATTAATGTAAAGAAGTGCAGAATTCTTACCCTTGGCTGTAATCCCGGTAAAAGAGGTAAGGCAAAATCATGGTACTTAAATGGAGAAAAGATCACAGAGGTGGCCCCTTTGACTTACATGGGTATGTGTCTGAGCGACAGTGAGAATGACGTGTATAAAGAAACCAAACTTCGCAGCAAGGCGAGGGGTCTGGCCGTGCAGGCGAGTAAGTTACTCACAAGACATTGCAAATTTACCCTGATTCCTGTGATAGAATACTACTGTATGAAGGTCATGCCTATATTGACATACAGAGCTGAGACTTCATTTTCCCTGTCGTTTGAAGTGTGGCCTAAACTGGAAGGCATTTGTGGAGATGCGTATTGTCCCTGCCGAAATGTACGCCAATCCAGGCAATTAGATCTGAGTTAGGCCTCACCACAATGTTGGTTCTAACTCCTTGGAAGACTCTGTCGTTCTACCACAAATGCATCATGCCGACTGAAGCAGGAGGCTTTTTCATATTGAAGAAAGCTCTGATAGAAGACACAGAGTCGTCCCAGGTAGAGCGGAAGAAGATCTGTAGGTCAACTTTGAGCAATATGAACTTAGCAGAGAAGGACTTAGTTGTGAACCCACTTTTAGTGAAGCGAAAGCTATATGATCTTGACTGGATGGATACACAGGAAGCGAGAAGCAAGCTTATGATATATGAGAAAAGGTTACCAGAAACGTGGGCCCGAGGTACGGTTCTGAGTTATGTGTCATATTTCCCATGTACCTATCTACGTGGGCAGTTTCTGCACTTTCGCCCTCAACCTTCTCCAACGGAGGAAGTGTTGGCAGTAAGGACCACTCTAAAAATGCAGAATTACTCTTGTGGTCTGTGTAACTGTGAAATGGAGTCATTACAGCACTTAATGCTATTATGCCCAGCTCTAAAAGATATCAGAACACAACTGATGGAGAGATATTTTAACGAGGACTCAACCTTGTATGTCGACGATTGGTGGGCTTTATTAATACAGGGGACATGATAGAGGCATTTGCGCAAATTGACGAATATATTGGGCTGACCAAAGCCTGCTGAATTGACAAAGATTACGATTATTTAACACTGAAATGCCCTCGTGGCCGGAACTTCTAATAAAGGATGATCTAAATGGACTAGTGATTGGCGTCATTCTACTTTTTAGTATTTTGTATTTATCTTTAGTTTTTTTTGTGTTTCAATGTAATCTATTTGTTTTACTAACATGGTATGATTTTCTTTTTTACATTTGTAGCTGAAAGGTTTAACTTGTAAACTGTAAGCTAATAAAATAAAAAAAATAAAAAATAATTCCATAAATCAAGGTATGTTCAGTTTTGTTGGGTGCCCGTGTTGGTATTCATCAGTAAAAAGGTTGAGCTGGTGGCATCGAATTAAGCAATCGTTTATGTGTTTTGATTTACAGCACAGTATAATCTCCTAAAAGTGCTGGTCAGAAACACAGTAAAGGTAGGCGGCCTTTGGATACTTGGTTACTTTGTCTTCCTAAGTTATAAATATCAGATCAATGTGGAACTCACTGGTATAATCACACTGCATATTTGTCACTATCCTTAGGTGCACTAGCAACGGGGGCCGAGCCAGACTCAACATTTTTGGGGGACTGGATGCAGTTTTGAAAGCTCGTAATTAGTGGGGCCATTAAACCAATTGTGCTGTTGTCCACCACTTCCTTTGAGCCCAGGCAGCTGAATAGCTATTTCAACTTCCTTTGGCCCATTAGATGTATCTTTCACCACAATTCAGAAGCTATGCAGTTTAACAAAGAGGCTAATCATTGGAGGTATGAGCCATCTAAAAGCTGAGCCCAGCAGGGAAGCCTTCAGATTAATCATAGGACAGTGGTAATCAAATGTTTTTATGCCAACCCCCATTGAAGAAACTTGTTTACAGGTGCCCCCCCCCACCAACCTATTCATGGTCATGCGGTTAGCTGGCATTTGCAAATGGAGGCACGTGGTATGCTGAGCAACCCCTTACCCAGGGGTGGCTGTGGGTGAGCTGGCATTTGCAAATGGAGGCACGTGGTATGCTGAGCAACCCCTTACCCAGGGGTGGCTGTGGGTGACGACATGGTGCCCCCCCCACCAACCTATTCATGGTCATGCGGTTAGCTGGCATTTGCAAATGGAGGCACGTGGTATGCTGAGCAACCCCTTACCCAGGGGACATGCTAAGATGCCACCTTCACCCACTCTAATGCATACTACTAAATCTGTTTATTCTTGATGGGGAGGCCAACCTCTGGATGCTTTTGAGGGGTGTCCTATTGAGGTCAAAATGACATTTGGTTGGCTAGGAGGGTAAAACTGTGTACCAAGGAAGACAACACCAAGAGAAGTGAATTGTATGCTTTTGCGTTAGGAGGAATGAAGAGGGGTCGAAGCCAGCTCATCAAACCAATTGTCTCAGATTGTTTCATTGTAGGTAGATGGGAGGGAAAACATGTTTCAAATTTAAGATTCAAAGCCTGATCACTGAGGATGGGATTTACACGACAGGGAACAGTATCGCTCAGAACATATGTCTTTTTAGTTTGGGATTTTTAATTTGCACTGCCTTCTTTTTTCCTTTTGGTTACGTTTCTCCCTTCAGCCCTGTATGTGCTAATGATTCATATATGGCGCCTCTGTCTCTTCACTTTTATCCTACTCTGCTGGTTCACCCCCTGCCTTCCCCTTTACAGTTTGTTTTCTCTCCCTTCCAGGCTCGGACTTGCCTATATTGCAATAGGGCAATGCCCGAGCCAAACATTCAAAATGCTAGTGAGGGCCAGTTTTTTCGGTCCAGATGGGCCACTTTGTGGACCAATTTGGGCCAGTTTGATGAATTACTTCACTATGCGGCTAGTAGTTTTGACCATTGGTGCAGAATAAATAGTTTTTAAATTTCACAATTTGCATCACATTTTATCAAAAAAACTCCCCCTTGGGTACTATTCAAACAATGTCACAAAAGGAATGAATTGCCATTTGCAACTGTAGGCCACTTTAGCATTGGTGCCTGGGACAATGTATACCCCAGTCCGACCCTGCTTGCCCCCTTTTTTTTTAGTCTCTCTCTAACAGTCACAGGTGTCACAGCCAGCCTTCTCCTTTGGGGGGACTCTGCTGTGGACTTCAGTACCTGAGAAGTAAACACAGCCTGAAACTTTCTTTCAGGCTGTGCTTATTTCCATTATTGTGCTGGAGGTAGCGTACATCGAATCTCACATGAAATGCATATAATCCAAAATGGTTTAGGTGGTGCTTAACGCTGTGGGATTCCTGCCCCCTTGAGCAGGTGTCAGCCCACCCCAGTAGAGCACCTCCCATACTCTGAAAACCACGGGGGGGGGGGGGGGACTATTGATGCCTCAGCAGTCTTCTGTCCTCTGACACTGTGTTTGCTTTTGCTGCCGAGCAGCGATCTCTTACCATCAAAGCGGGCTTGACATCACATCAGGGTGACCCCCCGAACCCCCCAAAGCCCAACGCGGTGGCCGCCCATGACTAGCAAAGAGGGTCTTCACTGCAGGAATAAGCATGCTTTATGGTGCACTTGGCTCTGATGTCACCCATTTGGTCTCTCACTTACATGCACTCTTTAATGGTGGAGTTTATTTTGTTAATCGTACGGCTGACTATATGCTTATCTCATTACGTGCCTATGCTTTCTTTGTTTTCCCATTATGTGCCGTTGTTTTTACTGTTTTCTTTACATGGACTTTCACATGCTATACTGGATCGTTTCTGATCTTTCTTATTCATGAATGTTCAAAGTGTCTTACTGCAACCTTGTCAGCACATATACTTGACGACCATGCTTTGCTTCCTTTGACCTTATGCCCCGATTTGCGTTTCTGGTGTACTTAACCAATTGTATTTGTATTTCCTGTAATTGTCATGAACATTATATAATTGTGTTCCTTGGTATGTGGATACCAGTCTGGAAAAAGACCTGTGATCGAAACACGTGTCACCTGTGTTATTTCACTTAAACATTGATTTAACTTATATCAACAGTACATGCGCAGTGTGGTTGTGTAACTGTTGTAATAGTTGTTTTGTTGGATACCCTTGGAATAGGGTCCATTTTGACACAACCACCCGCTGCAGTCACACCATACTTAGTAATTGTCACTCCATAATGATGCCATTACTATTAATCTAAGAAAAGGTCACAGTACTGACACGCGCTTTGGGTTCCAGTCTTATGCCACACATTTTCTTATATTTATTAGGAAGAGTATATGATTTAGCATGTAATTGCATTATCATTTCACTTTACTGCTCACAGTTTCTCTTGTTTGAATACATTGAACTGCTTTCAGGGTGTTAGTGTAAAGTGGAGGTGATCTCCCTTCGGCACATGTATATATGTGTTTATAAGTCGGTTTTAGCGACAGGTGCTTGACTTTTACTTTGCCTGCTTAGAGATTACCAGCTTAATAAATGAGTATATGTGTGTACGCCTGCCTCTGTGTTGCGTGATTTATTTGAGTGCTTTGTGTGTGGTTAACTGTACTAATGCACCACTCCCATAGCTCCTGATCTCTGCCTTTGTAGAGTTTGGCTAATTACCCTATTGACTACGAAGAGTGGCCTCTCACAGGGCTGGTTCTAAAAATCCATCTTATAAATAAATAAATAAATAAATAAATAAATAAATAAAAACTCCATTGCGGGGTGGCCCGCTGTATATCAAATAAAAACTCTCTAACTACTGTCCTTCCAGGCTCCTCTCTTCTCTCATCGAAGCCTGTGCCAAGAAGAAGAAATGTTGAAGGGGAACTGCTGAACATTGTGGGTGTAAACTTATGGAACAACTTCCCCACCACCCTGAGAGTCGTAAACGATCAGCTGCTGCTGTAAAAAAAAGGCTAAGCCTGTTTCTGTTCAAAGAGACCTTGGACGCTGAGTGTCTACTTTTTATGCAAACATCCTGACCTAATGTTCTTTCTACTGCAGCTGCCTGAACTTGCTTCTCGGTTGATGTGCCAAAATGCAGTGCACTTGTTCCCTTCTGACATTTATTGATATTCAATCACGTGCTGCCTTTGCACATTCGCCATTATGTTGGGGCTGTGCCCCTTATTTATTTTCTCTCTTTTGTTACTTATCAGGGCGTCTCTTGCCCCCCCCCCCCCTTCCTGTTGCACTGAACTGATTTGGAATGCTCCCATGCTGTGAACAATAAGAACCTCTTTCTCCATTCGTTAGTCTTGGGGACTGCACAGAGTCTGTTTATTTTTATCACCTTATAAAACTTATAAAACTGTAAATGCATACAGAAATAAATAACTTTGGTTCATGGCTTCTTGTGGAACACCGTGTTTTATCACACGGTTCATATGGCATCATTTATTTGCTGACACTACACAAAGAAATTCTGCACATAAGATAAGCATTGTGGACTTTCAATAGGTCCATTTTGCTTTTGAGTGTGGGCAGAAGTAGAGGGTACATGGTGCTCCCCAAAGTATACAAGTACTATAGGTGTTACCGCTTACCCTAATGATGTGGGTGATCACTTCTGGGTGTCTGATACGTGGCAAAGAGGATATAAACAGATCAAGCAACCTGGGGTCTTTTTGCACTCTGAATCCAGCATGGGTCCTAGTGGTAGGTGCCCTTTCAGTGCTTGCTTGTTGCCCCACTAGTTCCTGGGGGCAAAGGCTGGTTATGGGCTTGGGTTCAGTATCAGTGGTCCGACCTAGAACAAGTGGGGGTGCAGTCAACGTCTTGGTCATCACCATAATCGTCATTACCATTTGCATCATCAAAATCAGAGGCCAAAAGCCTAAAAGGTATGGGATATACAGTGGGCTTGCTGAGCTGAGAAACATTCTGCCTCTCTAGAATCTGTGATTTACCAAGACCCTAACCACTAACCTACTGCTGAGAGCTGCAACTTCAAACCTTCTTCATACCACCTTCCCCACCAATTCAACGGGCAGCTAATATTCTGGCAACTCAACAGTTGTAGACTTTGGAAATGTACCCTTGGTCTATTCTACATGGACAGATGGGATGCATTCGTACTTGTGCCAGACTCTAATCTAAGGGAAGGCAGACTTTCTGAGCTAACTGCAGTGAGAGGTCCATATCAACCAAGCCAGTGGTAACATAAGTTGTGCTAGCCACCGTAACTTGTGCTTGAATGCTTGGAGTACCTGTCGCAATGGTTGTTGTGCTGCTTATGATTGCTGGATGCCGCTGTACTATGTTACCACTCAAGATTCATACAGCCTAAACATGTAATCAATCAAATGTTTATTTCAGATTTCTCCATTAACAGCAAAATCAAATATACAATGAAGAATCATAAATAGAAAACAGCACAATACAACACCATTTAAAATCGTCCTCCTCCAGCCAGATTAAATATAATTCAAACAAACAAATTGGCTCTAGGATTAGATAAGGACCAAGGCTTATAATGACCTATATTGTGCAAAGTATTGTTAAGAAGGGGGCGACCCTGTCCCACCCGATAAGCACTTTTAGAGTAAGGCGAGCGGCATTCGAAACACTATGATGGGCCAAGGGTGAGAGGGGACAGTGGTATGATGCCACCCCAATATAATCAACCCACATAGTATTGACCAAGGCATGAGCAAGACTGCCATTTTGTATAGATGTTAGTGCATTCTGTGTAGATGTTAGTACCATAGTTTGGAGACAAGGTCTGTGCCGCGATTGCAGCATTTCATGCACTAGACCCTGATTGTGAGATGAGGGAAGTTTACAGCCATGCCCGAGCTCCGGTGATGACAACCCACACCCAGAACTGCCATAAAGTTCATTCATTGTTCTAACAGCAGTACAAAGATGTTTTTCTATCTGCAAGGAATGTGCCCTACAAGGCCGCAATCATAGACCGGCACCTGGTGTGCATGTTATCTCACACTGGCCAAAGAATGACCCGGCCCATCCCCAGGTGGCCATGAGTTATAGCCCATATAACTGACAAAATTTCAAGCTCCCAGAATCCCATGGGACCAGGTGCCTTTTGACCACCAACCCCAAAGTAACAATACTGAAATTTTCAAAGAGGATGGACATTGCACGTCTGTATTGGGAGGTGCTGGGTGGTATACATTATAGTTCAAAACAAGGGTGGAGACCTTGGAGCCAGATGGCACGGAAGGGAGTGAGTGAACTGTGGGTGTGTGACCGTTAGCGTGCCCCAGAACCTCCTTTGTGCCAGTATGAAGGTCTGCCAGGTGCACAGTATAAATTATAAAGTAGCATTGTGTTAGGAGTGTAATTAATTTGTTCTTTGATCTTCATCAGTGAGAAGATGATCTCTGCGTCACCCACATGATGGAAGAGGGACAGACTGGGCTGGAACCCATGACCTGGCATCCCTTATGGGGCAGGTGGATCTTGTATAGGCACACAACGACCAGCCGCGCTGGTATTTACTGTATGTGTGTCTCTTCTTAAGCCTCTGCTTGTACCCTTTTTCTGGCAGAACGTTCTTAGCGGCAGAATTCTTTGCTGTTGCTCTCATCTGTGTGTGAGATGAAAATTTGCTATGCTTACCAGATGGGCTTGGGCCTTTCTTCGCTAACGGGTTGTATTCTCAGTGTTGTGAGCGTTGAGGGCCTTGCCTTCAATTGGTGACCCGACTTGATACCAGCACCCCCCGTATTTGCCACGCCCACCTACAATAACCGGTTGCGAAAGAACATGTGTTCCGAGTGGTTTACCAGGAACCATTTTAAGAGAAGTCCTCTCTGCTCTTTGAAGCAGGACTCAGCTCCGAGGAGAGTGCAGGCCGGTGTTGGAACCCCCATGATGGAGGAGTTCGCGTGAGCACGCACGTGAGTAGACGCTTGTAAGCGATAACAAGTAGGGGACAGATGCATGGGGAAGTGTGAGAGGTGTGAGCACGTGGAGAGCAAGGTCGTTGATGTGATGTGGGTGTTGTTTGTGTTATTTCTTATTGCCGTTTGTATTGTGAAAAGATTATTTCAGTAAGGCCTTATAAGGTAAGGCAAAGGTAAGGCAGGGAGCCCCTCCTCAGAAGGGGCGGGAAGGTGGTTCCAAGATAAAATATATTATTTAAAGGAGGAATACAGAAATAAAAGTAGTGGTCTCATATAAGTAGTAGGCCTGGAACAAGTAGTGGTTGTTATTTGAGCTTATTATTTCAGTTTATTGTATTCGTGTTTCATTGGATGAAGAACAGGACCAAGGAGGGTGGTAATTGTGTTTGTCGCAGCGTGGTGTGGTGTGGTATTGAATGGCTGCATGAAGTAGGGTGTGTGTACGGGAAAGAAAAGGGTGGGAGGTGATTTTCTTTTGTTGTTGATTTCAATTGTCACAAGCCGCGGCAGCGTGCGTGGCACATCAGCAGGGCTTCGCAGGGTTAGCATGACACAGACAGCACTAGTATGGGGGAGGAACACCACTAGAGTAGATGTATAAGGCCCTGCCACTATATCGTGACAGGGTGAAGAAATACCATAAGCAGTGGATCACAGTGATGGGAGCAGGGCTCCCACAATAAGAGCGTCTTGGAACACATGTCCACATTTTTAGTAGCTAGGTATAAGGGGAAAGAGCTACAGAAGAGAATTTTTTTTTAGACCTCTGGTGAATGTTTGAGGACACAGAGAATTAAGGGGACAGAGCGGGGGCACAGATACAGAAAGATGGAAAGTGGGGAGAGGGTATGGTGTCAGCGAAGCACAGGGGATCATATCCCTTGGCAGCGTGTCCCGTAGTGAGGTACATGAATCCAATCTATGTACTCGCTGTGGTATTGACCCTTCAGCACAAGTAACACCATAGGCTACTGCTCTCCACCCCCATATGCACACCCACTCAAAGTATTGGCATCCGCAGGTATCAGGTCAAGGGAGTTTGAAGACAGGTTGGCAGAGTTGCTAAGAGAACTTCACAGGATACAGGCATCCTCAAGAGAAGTGAGGGATGTAGGGGTGTCAGTAAAATGTAGATCAGGGGAGGTGCTGCTCAGGATGGATACTGAAGGAGTAAGACATGTATGGGTTGAGAAGGTGGGAAACAATGGTGAGTAGACAATCCATGGACAGGAGAATACAGTGTTGGGAAACAATGAGAGGGAGGGTGGCAATGACACATTTGATGAGGGTCAAGTTGAAGAAGAACAAAGGGGTGAAGAGGCAGTTGAGAGTACCCTCCCAAGTAGAAGGTTCATGTGGGGGGCAAGTTGAGGAATAGGGCCAGCTAGATGGCATTGGTAGGGATAAGGGCAGTTATGAAGAAGGGTGTGGCAAGTGGGGCGCAGATGCAGTTGCCCCTCATAGATGATGGGTCAGAGGGGACACAGTATGTGCCCTGACCCCACATGAATAAAACAATTTGATTAAGGCTCTCCCACAGCTCACAGCAGAGGCGAGTAAGTGGATATGTGAGTTTGAAAAGCAAACAGCAGGGGTTCCCCTAGCAATAGGGGTCATCAAGAGTTTGATGGTTGCTATAATTGCGACCAGGCCGGGGATATGTGGGTAAAAGCTGGCTATCCCGGAATAACCCTGGGGCACGAAACACACAATGAAGCATCCTTCAACGGAATTAGAGCACAGGTGTTGAATACGCTATGAATGGCTTTTCCAGACACCCCTGATTTACAGTCCCTGATGCAGTGTACAATAGGCGATGATGAGGACCCAGTTAAATGTATTCTTAAATGACAAGAGATGTGGAGAGCTGAAACAAGCGGACTGTGGGCTCGTTCGATGCCATTTTTCTATTTTAATATAAAGAGGGGATTGCCAAAGGAGGTGCAGAAGGCGTTAGCTAAGATTGTGGGTATGAAGCAAAAGGGTGGTCAGAGATACAGAGTATAATAGTGCACCATTGCAAAAGAATCAATGAGTGGGAAAGGGAAACAGCCCAAAAGTGTCAAACGGACGAAGCAAAATTGGTAGAAAAGAAACTAGCAAAAGTTGTTGTCAAGACACCTGTGTCGACACCAGCACAGGTGGAAGGGAAAGAGAGCACCCAAGAAGGTCATCAGCCTCACTATTGCCGGTCTTGTCAACGACCATCCACCCTGAAGAGGAACCCTTGGTGAGGGCGGTGATAGGTGACAAACAGTTCATATTTATGGTGGACTCTGGTGCAACCAAATCGTGCATCATGGAAGAAAATTTCCCATTGTCAGGCAAATATATCGACACTGAGGGATTCTCTGGGGCTATTTCCACAGTTCCATACACTGCAGAGCTGGACATAAAGGTGGAAGGGGATGTGGAGCGTGCTCCCCTAATATATTCTGAAAGTTCCAATTGGAGAATGATCCAGGACTTGCGGCCCCTAAATGACGCAGTACAAAAAGAATTTCCAGTCATCCCGAACCTGTGCCAGAGGGATTGCATTACACTCCTGCAATTGCTGGCCTTTAAGCGGTACAAGGTTGACAAAGCTAAGTTGCAATACTGCCAACAAGAGGTGCACTATATGGGACAGTTCATATCAGCAAATGGTAGAAAGGATACTAACAGATAGGGCAGCATCAGTACGGGCCACCCCCAGACACACCTCAGTTAAAGAAATGCAGAGGTTTCTGGGGCTGTGCAACTACTGTTGGGCATGGAACTTAGATTACGCAGCATACACAAGACCACTTCTGCAGGCCCTTGGGGAAGCACAAAAAACAAAGCATTATAAATTACAGTGGACTGCAGATATGATCAAACATTTTGACGATCTAAAAGAAGTAATTAGTTCAGAACCTGTACTGGCCACCCCAGACTACACACAGGAATTTTACTTGTTCACACATTCAGATGGCCAGCTCATGACCACAGTATTGAAACAGAAAAGTACTATGGGCCATAAGCCGTTGGCCTATTACAGCGGCACACAGGATTCAGTGTTGCAAGGGTGCGAGCAAACTTTAGCAACTGCTACATTTGCAATAGAAAAAAGTTCTACTATTGTAATGGGGTGCTCAGTAACATTGCATGTGGAACATTCACTATTTGCCATCCTAGAAAGTTCAGCGTCCACCCTGACTACACAAAGATCTTCGGCATACGGGATTAGTATCTCAAAGCCCCACATTCATGTGGTTAGATGCAAAACAGTGAATCCAGCCACCTTTCTAACAGTTATGCCCCCTGCCGAAGATCTGACGGTGCACGACTGCGCCACATATGAAGGGGAGGAGGATTACATCCCCAAAATGAAAGATTGTGCATTGGCAGAGGGTGAGGTACTCTTCGTTGATGGGTTGTCCACAATTGACCACGATAATGGACAAAGACATACAGGGGCAACAGTGGTACGACTTGAGGAAGGGGAGTACGAGACAGTGGTTACGAAAAAATTGCCAATGCATTAATCTGCACAGGCGGCGGAACTCATAGCCCTTATTGAAGCCTTGAGAGCATCCTGAGGGTTACATGTCACAATATATTTGGACTCAGCGTATGTCACAACAATTGTGCAAGCCGGTCTATCCTGCTGGACGAGGAAGGGGTTTCAGAGGGCGGATGGATCTCCAGTGCAGCATGCATCACTGCTTGAAACACTGATAGAAGCATTATGTCTCGAGAACATTATGTCTCTGGAGGATAGCTCAGGGGCAACATGCTCGCCTTGGAAGGAAGATGAAACAGAGCAACGCAGGTTAGATCTCTGGGTCTGCACTTAGAAACCTATGCGTATTAAGCGTGTTACAAATAACCTGTAATATCATCATTATCCCAGCCATCTGTTGTGGAGGTCGTCAAGTGCGCTACCCACGGGACAGACAAAATATCGATGGGGAATGCAGCCACCAATGCGGCAGCCAAAATGGTGGTGCATCTGCCAATTGAAATGCCTGCTGAGTATATTGGAACCACCCCACCAGCCAGTGAACATCCAACACCTATACAGCAATGCCTATCTACCAGATAATAGAGTTGCAGGATAGAGCATCAGAAAGGGAGAAGGAATTGTGGCTATGAAGGGGATGCAAGCAATCCCCAACGGATCTATTATGGAGACAAGAGAGATCCGGGAAGACAGTAATGCCCAAGAGCTTCTAGCAGTAGCATTTGAACAGTTACACTATTTGTCCCACAGTTCAAAGCAACACATCCCAGCAGATATACAGGAGGACTGGTTTATACAAAACATCCAGGAAAGCATCACAGAAATGGTAATACATTACACCACATGTCAAAGTTTCAGTACTGGGATGACATTAAGAACATTACGGGGTAGATTGCCCCGTCCTACTTGGCCATTCTGTGAATTACACATAGATTATGCTGATATAGGTGAAAGTTGCAATGGATCCAGATACCTCATAGTAGTGGTTTGCTTGCGCACATCAGGATGCAAATGTGCTGCTAGATTTTTGGTACGTGAGATTTACCATTGATGGGGTATGTGCAAGGTTTTAAGGTCAGACACGTCACACTACTACTTGACATTAAGAACCGGATGTGTTCAATTTACCGCCAATAGCGTTGTGGAGAGGATTAACAGGCTCCTCAAAAGCAAATGGCTCAAACTAACACATTGAAGAAGAACTGGGTGCACTGCTTGCCCTTGGCCCTCTTCAGTCTACATACATAGCCCAACAAAGACCACCATTTGTCACTTGATGAGGTGGTCACTGGTTGGCATATGCACACCCCCATACCCTCTTCAAGAAGAGCTTCAGAAACACATAAGGCAGCAGCGATCTTAGGTGATAAGTTCAAGGATGATTTGCTTGGTGGTCAGTCAAAAGGCCGAAAAAATAATATCGAATGACAAAAATCTCGAAAAAAAAAAATCGAATTATTTATTTATTTATTTATTTATATGTGTTTTTGGGGTCAGGTAAGTAAAAAAAGGGTTACAATGAAAAAAATAGAAAAAAGGGGGTTTGGAGGGGACCCCCCCATTTCGAAAAAAAAACGTCATAAAAAAAAAATTCGATTTTTTTTTCACCCTTTTTTTCGAGATTTTTTCATTCGGTATTATCACTATAAACCTATTTGCTCACACTAATGCGAGCAATTAAATGTGTCTCCAGACAGATTGCACCTCTCAGAATTGAGACGACTCACACACCGGACATAGCAACCACGACAGCGACAGATCCTGAGTGCATGACCACACAACCGCTGCAGCCTGGTGACTTTGTGTACATTCACAATTTCATGCATAGGTGGACCAACCCTCGGTTCTACGGGCCCTACGAGGTGGTGTTTTGCACTCCTCTCACTGTAAAGGTAATGGGCTTGCGATATTGGGTCCACCTCTCCAATGTCCGCAGGGCACATCCAGAGAGCACGTCGGCACATCAGTTATCTTAAAAGGCGGGGCTGCAGCACCTGCACCCTATCTACCTCACTGGCCTGTATAGGTACGATACGTGTACAGTGTCATACTCCATTGATGGGCCGAAGCCCAGCTGCTAGCTCCATATTCTTCTTTTTTCGGGAGCTCTTATTCTGGTTCTCTCTTTCTGTAAAAAGACCGTACTGTACGTCTCTCCTTTTCTTTGTTACATCTCCTGGAATCAAATAACCTTGAACAGTAAGACTGATTACTTTACCAACTACCCTCCGGTCAGTATCCAGAGTGCATCCCTTTCCTAGATGAAACTGTCTGTCCTCTGTGTTCCTGTACAGAGCAGGTTGTATTTTGTAGTGCTAGAACTCTCTGTTGTAGTAATATTAAAGTAGATATTTGTATACAACCTTGACTGGACAGTCCCTTTTATCATTGGGTAATGATTAAATTTTTGCTGTGTTGCAACTAACCAACGATCCAAGACTTTGCAGAGATAAGCCTGCCATTCCGTCCATGTTACCAAAATTGGACACAGTGGTCTTATAATTCACTTGTATTCCAATCTGTTTGGATCCCTTCTGGTGCACTAGAGGTGTGGGCTTGATTGATGGTTTAGAAACCGATATTCATCCCTGTACCACTGGTACCCCTGAAGTTGATTCATCACACAAAGCCACTTTGGTATTTTAAACTCTGATAGATTTTGGGTTTCTTGTCATGAGTATGTCCTTCCAGTCTAACAGTCAGAGACCACCTTTAGAAATTGTACACCAGATTCCACATGTTTTACAGTTTACCCAATTACTGTACATGGATTAATCCAAGTGGGTTCCAACTTCCAAGATTTAGTTTATAATAAGTTATTTAGTCATATCTCTAATTCCTTTCATTAAGGCAGACAGGAGGCACCTTGAGAATTCAAAACATCAAGAATAGCTATCTTATAGTTCTATATGAGTACTGCACAACACTACATCTGTAACCCATTAAAGTAAAAAGTATATGAAGGCACTACAGGCTAGACCTTCCATACCCAACTCCAAACGGAGAGGGAGGTTTGAGGTGCTCGTTGGTAGCGTAAGGCGGACTTTGGACAAAGTTGTCTCAGATAGTACTAGCTTTTAAAGACTGCAGTTACCCCACAATTTTGCAATGTGCAGGGCTGACGGACTGGCCTTCGCTCTACATGCCTGGGGGCCCACTGCAATGGCTTTACCACCACATCCTTTTAAAAAGCTATTGGTTCAACCAACTCTTCTAGGCCATGGTTGCTTTTCTGTACTGGGGGAACCATGTGTCTTCTTGGCAAAAGCATAAACACATGTATTCTAAAGAGCGCACCCACTCAATTGTAATGCTTGTAGGAATAGAGCAAATTGAAGTAATGTTCGAGGGTAAATAGGCATATATTTAGTCTTGTGCATATTAATGGTCAACGCTCTTACATGGTAAATATCGTAAAATGTACTCAACGCTAGCTGTAAACCAGCAGGGGAACCACCATTTGTGAAGAGTAGAATCCCAGAGTGCAGGTGCTGGATACCTGCAATAAGAGATGAAATCTTCTACATTATCATTAATGAATAGAGAAAAAAAGCTGGGGGATAAGCACACATCTTTGTCTCACCTCTTTTGGAATTGGAACACATATCCCCCTCTGTACCCTACCTCATTTTACCATGATTGCTACTATTCAGGTGTGAATTGTTAAAGTTTCAAGTTAAGTAAAATCTTCTCAGGTGACTCCCATAGGTACGGTCTTAGAACACTGTCAAATCTTATTTTGAAATGAGTAAATGAACCACAGGAAAACAGATTTTTCAACAGCACGTTTTTTTTGTATTAGAAGGTTTAGCCTGAAAGAAATTATGAGGCTAAGGAAATTTGCAGCACTAGGTTGGAGGTATTTCCGACAGAAAAAAATATACAATATCGCTGGAGTTATGACAGTTTGCAAGTCCTCTAACACGCAATGGAGTCTTGTGAAAGTTTCAAAAGGTTGAAATTTGGAAGATCTTCCGGCTGTTAAAACAGCAGCAAGGGTATTCTATTTAGGCCAATTTAGCACAGAATTTTCAGCAGACCTCAGAATGAGGCCCCAGGTGCAAATACTGCTGTGCTCTGGTAACTACAACAGATTAAAAAGTGTCTGAAAATAAGTTATCAAGATCTACATTGATCTAATGACTACTTTTTATTGAAGCTACATGCATGCATCCCCCAGACGTCAAACTGGTTACTCGTTAAACCTGTTGGCTTGTTCATCGCCCCAAAATGAGCCATGTACCAATATGGAGCAACAAGAAGAGTTTCATTTTATAGTCATTGTGGGAACAATGTGTATCAAGCAAAGGCGTTCATGAACTGTAAAGCAGCATGTGTCATCTATGCTCGACAATTCGACAATGACTGTACAATCTTGCACAGGCGTCAACAGTAATATTAGATATGTATGTATTTCTGAGCAAATCAGAAATATCAAGTGCGGTTACATTTTAAGGAAAAGCACGATAGCAATCGGGGGATTGTTAGGAGGGACCACGAAAAATATTTTGATTAATGAAAGCTTAATGAATATTGGGTCTCGGGAGGATACCTCAAGGGGCCACGTGCTCACCTTGGAAGCAAGAGGACATGGAGCAACACCGGTTTGATCCCTGGGTCCGCTTAGAAACCTCTGGGTATTAAGCACGTTATAAATAATCTATCATATCATTGAGGCTAAACGTAGCTTAATGTGATATCAATCACAACTGGGGATATCACAACATTGTAGAATATAAAGATATACTGAGTGTATCTAAGGAGTCAAATAACAGTTGCATTAGCTAACCCATTCGAGGGGTACGTTAAACATTATACATCTAGCCCAATGTAATAACAGTGAAGCAGTAAAGGCTTCATATATTTATCACTTCCTAATTATCAATGCTTTTGTACAATTAATAGGCCCACTGAGACAACATTGTTTCATTGCATATTTATTTGGACTTCTTTCTTCTCTGTTAATTTTGCAAAATTCTGACATCATTTTCTCTGATTTTTCTTCTATAAATGTTGCAAATAGTCTTTTTTTTTTTAAACATTTGTCTTCATTAAAACTACAATACATATTTAAATCACCCAACTTGGAACAAAAATGACGTATTTAAATTTGAGACAGAAATGATAAAAGAAACTTACATACATTCTAAAACTCCCTTCAAAAGAAATAAAACAAGATCTTGCCCGTCGTTGAATAAACCGGCATCCTTACTTACAGCCTATTTTTTTAAAAAATGTATACATTTATTAACAACGCGCATAGCCCATGGGTATCTAGGAGCTAGTTCCAGCATGGTAGGGAAGGTGTGGAGGTCAAAAGGGGTGGGAAAGACTTGTGAATGTCAGTTGAAAAGGTGCGTCTTGAGCTGCTTTCTGAAGGCGTTGTAGGAAGGTTTTTCTCGTAAGTGAGAAGGTAATTTTCTCCAGAATGCGGGTGCGCGGGCCGAGAAGCTGGAGTCACCTGAACCAGTCCGCTTGAATCGAGGTGTGACTAGGCGATATTTGTATGCAGATCTTGTAGGCCTTGCCGAGGAATGCTTTTCTATTTTGTCGGCTAGGTATAGCAGTGCATCGTTCGACATACTGCGGTGGGTGTGGGACAACATCCTAAAGTTGATTTCGTCCTTGACTGGGAGACAGTGGGCAACTTTTCTAGCTTAGGAAATGTGGTCCCATTTGCCAATGTCAAGTGCCACCCTGAGGGTGTTGTTTTGGATTGTTTGTAATTTGTGCAGATTCTTTTCGGAAGTGCCACAGAGTAGGGAGTTACAGTAGCTTAGACCCTATGAGGGCCCGGGCAACTTCAAGGCAGTTTGCAGTGGTGAGAAAGGGGTTGCTGGCATTGATGAGCTTAATGGCGTAGCCCGATGAGGCGGGAATGTGGTTGACCTGGCGGGAAATGGTCAAAGAGGAGTCAAGGTAGATGCTGAGGGTCTTGACGGAAGATGCGGCAACAATGTTGTGGCCATCAGTGATGAAACATTTTTAGGCCTGAGGTCGTTTTGCCAGGCGGCCCGATGAGGAGAAGCTCTATTTTTTCATCACTGAGGCAAAGGCTTTGTGTAGCCATACAAGATTGGATAGCTTTGTAGATATAATTAATTTTGAGGGTGTCCTTTTGGTGGTCGCCAGTGGGGAGGATGAGGATTTGGGTGTCATCAGCATAGTTTGTGTAAGAGATCCAAAGGACATTGAGGTGTTCTAACAGGGTTTCTGGGTCCTGGGGCCTCAATACCTTCAACTCTCTCTTCCTAAATGTCTTCCTTCTCAAGCTCTTTGCTCATCGGCCTCCAACTACCTCAGGGTCAGTCGCTTCCCCAAGCAATGAGTTGATGGTAGATCTCTCTCTTCCGCTGGGGCCTCCCTCTGGAACAGCCTCCCTGCCTCCCAACCTTCCTGAAACTTGAGGATAACCACCTTCACTTCCAGAAGCACCTTAACACCTTTCTCTTTGCTTCTGCTTTCTCTCCCTCTCTCCCCTGCTGAATTCCGGCTGATACTGAGACTGCACTGGTTACCTGGCCCCCTTCTGATCTCAGGCCCAATCCCTGCCAGATGCAGGTCTGCACTGCCTCCCTGCCAACCCCTGCACCTGGGGACTGTTTTCTGTATCCCTACAGTCCCCCACCAGCACTTATTTCAGCACTCATCCTGCACTTGCCACCTGCTGGACGCTCTTTATTACTTGTTTATTTATTTTTTAATTTATTTTCCCATGAATTGCACTTCCCGTTCTTGTATTTATCCTGTGTATTTATTATCCCCTGCACTTTTCTTTTCCACCTTCACTTGCACGATCTGAATGACACCTGGCCTAGTAAGATCATTGTCTGTCTTCCCTCTGTTCCCCCTCTATTGCCTCGTCATGCCTTGAAACACCTGTGTATAGGCGCGTTATAAATGCCATATCATATCATACACAATGTGGAGTGTGAGAGAGAGACAGGAGCCTTGGGACGCAGGATGTAGGCGTTGGTATGGCAGCAGCCTCTCTGGCAAAGACTCAAGAGGATCTGTTGCCAAGAATGAGGTGACCCATTTGGTGGCTTCCATGGAGAAGTGGGATGTATAGATAAGGGCATGACAGAGTATCTTATGATCTACAAGGTCAAACGCTGCTGAGAGGACATGCAGTAAAAGCAAAGAGAAGGCACACTGGTTGCTAGCTTTATCAAGCTGTTTTATTTTTATCTAAGAAGGCTGTTTTGGTCCGGTGCTTTGGGCGGAAGCAGATTGATAAATCCTCCAGAATCTGATGCCGTTCTAGGAAATACTGGATTTGTACATAGGCTACTCTGTCCACGATTTTCAGGAGGAAGGGAACCATTGGGATGGGTCAATAGTTGGTGGGGGCATGTGGGGTATAATCAAAGGCCCCAAACCAATGGAATTGAAGGACACACTGGGGAAATGATCTGCCGGCATTCAGAAACCTGCACGCTGAAAAGGAGCCTATTTAGGCAGACTATGTGGGTTTCTTTCTGCACTTGAAATCCAGAGAAAGCTAAAACAAACATGTTATCCAAGTGCAAATTGGAAAAGCACAATTTGAAACACAATTTGCTTGCCTTACAAATGCTCAATAAATAAAATAAGTAGAAATAAATAAATACATCACAATTCAGGCTGAGAAATGAATGCAGCATTTTCACTGAAACCGGCAACCATCAAAAGGTGGTGCACTGTGACAATTCAGACCCAGTTTTCAGCTGAACAATGAAAAGCAGATAATTAAAAGTGTATTTTATTAATAATTGAAAAAGCCCTGCACTTTCTGCACAAACGCAAAGTGAACCCTGATCAGTAAAACACACAGTATGTCAAAGAATCAAGGCTGATGTCAGAAAATGCAATATGTGAATTCCTTTCTGCCAAGGACAAATGGTGGATCTCTGGGAAAAATTGACAAAGGACTCACTCGCAAGCCAGGTTAGCATCCCAACTGTTTACAACTGCAATACAATGTGGCCTGCATGACGGGTATTGAAAAACAGGTTTCCCTAAACCTGCTATCTCTGAAAGCAGTTCTGTGCAGGTCAAATGTTCTGGCTGGTATATGACTGGAATGTTTGGGGAAGGTGTGAAAAAATTGGCAGCAATCAAGGCTGAACTCTGAATTCAAACAACAAAGAGGCTAATAAAAAACAACTCTGGTCACAGACTGGCTAAAAGTGGCAAATGGCCTGAAGGAAGGGAAGCTCATATTTGCACATATGACTATTCCCTTTGTTTAACAGGACTGTCACAATTGTTGCATTTTCCCAATAACCACAATTCAAAATGGTTACATGCAGGTTTCATTTTTTAGATAATTTTCAGGCGATTTTATTGATATAAAATTCGTCCACCTGCGACATAGGGAATTGGAATGACCAGCTAAAAGGTATTCCTGGCTGCTCTGAACATGTTCTGAATTTGAGAGTTGGCAAACTGGTGGAGGATACAATTAGGAATGTGGGGAATACATTGCATGTTTCTAATTATTGGTGCGGACCCGGCTGTTGTTTTATTAAATTCCCCATAATTAGCTGAAGCAGAATATATACATATTTTGGCAGTTACAAGTAAATCACAAATGTTTTGACTCATAACTAGATTTTTGCCGAAAATTAACATGAAAACAAAAAGGGGATTGCAAATGGGATTTGCAATATGTCTGCTCCAGACTCCTGAACCAATCCTTAGAGAGAGGCTGGACTTGGGGGTAGCGAGAAGGGTAACTGGTTGCAAGAATTCTTGGATGGTATCGCTCAGTATTGAAATCTTAATGTTGTCATCATTGGTATATAAAGTGAATGCACGATGAGGAATGGACAGAGCTGCTGACATTTATCATCTGACAGCCGCAAGGAAAACACCAAAAGGAGATTTTTCTGAAGTTGCATCAGGGTGGAGTTATCCATTGCTGGGTAGGCCTAAAAGATGACTGGGTCCTATGGTGAAGAGATGGGGACCATATTTGAGAGTGGAGTGACAAGAGCCCCCTACCCTGTCCTCCCATAGGATCCTGAAATGCAGCTGGCTTGGCTGCAATTTAAACAGAGGCTTTCAATCTAAGTAGAATTGAAGCAATTGAAGCAATTGAAAACAAAGGTGGGGAATCTTTTTGCCTTAAATCCTTTCCCTTTTTAGTAGGCAGGACAGGGTGGGAGGGTCAAAACAGTGTAAACCCTTAGCCTATTTAACAAAAAACATTAATTTAATTATTTCCCCATTTGGCAGAACACTAAGGGGTGATTTATGTTAAAATTTGAAATTAACAAAGCTCATTCCTAGTGTGAACTGAAAACTATAAACTGTAATTTAATTGGGTAATCCTTTTGGTCCAGCTTCCCCAACACGGGCCTTTAAGTGGAGTGGGGTCTGAAATCCAAAATTCTCAAATCATCCCAATTCATAGTGTCCAGCTTCCCCCAAACTCTCACTCCCTGAAGATCCCCTGACTTTGATCGCCTGTCAGTAGGGGGGAAGAGCTTCCCGGTCATGGCTGTCAAACTCTGGAATAATATGCCACCACCACTCAGAAAAGAACAGGCCTACTCAACCTACCGCAGAAACTTAAAGACTTGGTTGTTCAACTAAGTTTGCTCCTCCTAAGATTCTTCCATCCCACTACTGCATCTCCCAACCCCCCTCCCTTCTCCTCTTTATACCTTAATGTAACTAGCGCCTAGTACCCGAGGGTTTTGTGCGCTGTAACAAATGTAAAAATAAATAAATAAATAAACACAGACCTTTCAGTGAGGGGGATCTGAAAACAAACGGGTATTTTTAAACTGTGTTTATTATAAACCAAAACTGTGGGTGAAATCATAATTGCCATATGCATTTGCACAAATCTATAACCCAAACTGCTAGCCTTTTAAGTGTGCAGCAAAATCGAAACTGCACAGCCCTATAGATATAAATTGCTTGTGTTCACTGACTAGTTTGATTATTTCTTGAAGTGAAAGCTGTATAAATTAAAGTATTGTGATTTGTGTTATCCCAACTAACTTGCGTGATTTATTTTTTTAACAAGAAGTTTCATTATGAGCCACAAAGAAGGGGGCATATGTTGTGTTAGTGTGATCTCTGTTACCTATCTTACAAATAAATAAAAATATATTTCCTATACCCCGGCCTGGTTCTTGGCTCACTGTGTGCACAGGGGGGAGATTTGTGTGACTCTATATGAGTCTTCAGTAAGGCCAGCACAAAAAAGTGAGAGTATTGCAGGGCTCCTTTTAAAAAAGAAAACTTTATTGTGCATTTGGTTAACAAAACCGTAAGCACACATAAAAAAGAAAGATAAATAAACAAATGTATATCACCTCATAACGTTATACTTTATATAATCACAAATTTCATAAAATCATAGTCACTTGTTTATGAATTTAAAACATTCAAATAAAATTCCTATAAATATTAATGAGTACAATCCTAATTTCATTGAATATATGTTAGTCTAATCTAAATAGAAAATACACTATATAGTATCCTGGCTAAAACAAATTCTATTAATCGTCAGCTCATATGATAAGATTTGAGAACCTGTCCCATAAGTAATGTGCTACTGCGGCAGTAATCACAATGGATTCTGCACAGTAAAGTGTCTTCCGAAATTGGTCAATTTCTATGCGTTCAATACGGTCCACAATGTTCCCATATGCCTTAATATAATGAGCCACATTAGTGTGCCCATCTGCCCACAGGGTGGGCAAAATGTACTGCCCCATGCATTGGGGTGCCTTTGCCAACTTTTCTGGTTGCCCGCTCCCCCCGCCCCAATGGATGGGGGGCATCTCATGTACCCCTTCCTAGGGGTACAAATCTGGCCCCGGGGGGGGCTACATGAGGGCCACCCCCCATTCCATTTGAAACATCACTGGTGGTTTAGGGTGCCCCCCATTCCCCACCAAAAACATGTTCACATTTTTGTTTGTCACTTCCGTACAGGCAAATGGGCACATTAGTGTACCCAGCTGCCCCATGTTTTGGGAACCGGGGGAGAGGGCCCCTTACATAGTAAGCAGTCCCCTCACCCAGCCCTCACTTCAAAAACAGATCCCTGGTGGTCTAGTGACATTGCTGGGTGTGGATCGAGCGATCCGCGCCCAGCAATGCTTCAAGGAAGGTGTTGTTGGAAAGGGAAGATTCTCCCCTTTCCAACGACACCTCCCTCGTTCTCAACGTCACAATAATGCCAGAGATAGAGGGAGAAAAAGAAGGAAACTCATCGTCTCTTTCACTGTGGCAGCCAGAAATGATACAACGTACCATATTATACCAAATTGAAGTATCCAGTAACTAACACTGATAAACCTTTGAGCATTATAGCTAGTAATGGTCCTGGTTAATGGATCAACTAATTTATGCTGGAATTAAAATTTACGGCTGATCAGTTATTACCTTCCCTAGGTATAACTAGGGACTTCATATGGGACAATCCGAACAGAGACCAGGTTCTAAAGCTCAAGGCGAGAAGCTGGGACAGAAGCAACAACCTTGATAAGTTAGCACAAAAGAAAAGATACAGGACCTTTGCTACACAAGCCATTTTACTTAATTCACTTTGTACTTATCTCACTAAATTGTCCAGCCCGGCCTTTAACCCCTTAAGTGCCAAGGACAAGCTATCTCGTTCTTAGCATTACGTTTGTAGTGCCAAGGATGAGATAGCTCGTCCTTTTTTGGCACTGCTGGTTGTGCGATCAATGGCACAAAACTAAATCCAACCCCCTATGTGAGTAAGGAGGTTCCTTCTGACAGCCTGGGGGTTGGATTTCCTTCAGTTTCATGTCTGCATGCGTAATGCACGCTGATGTCAAACTGAAAGTAAATTTCACTGTGGCAGCCATTTCTTGCTTCTGCAATTAGGCACTGTATTGTACATATATTGTCTAGTGTGCTATATGCCTTCCTGAAGCCAGTCTGATATGGTTCTAGTAATTCCTCTTTCAGGACCGATGCATTCAGTTGTGTAAGAAGAACACTTGAGAATATTTTTGGCTTGTGTCATGCATGGCCAGAAGTTCATAGTTGGATGGATCACGCCTATGACCACTTTTACGAATTGGTAACAGTATCAATTTTGTCCAGCTGTCAGGCAACCTACCACTTTTTTCTATCTGTATAAACAATTTGTATAGTGCCTTAGCCCAGAAATCTAGGTTTGCCTTCATGAGTGCATTTGCTAGTCCATCCATCCATGCTGGGGCACGAGATGTTTTTAGTTTTTTTATTATGTTTATTAATGTGTCAACCTCAAAATCTTCATCAAACAGTTTGGAGGTAAATGTATATTCTTCCCTAACGGGTTCAACTACGCCATCATTGGAGTAAAAGCTTAAGACGCAATTAGCCCAGCAACTCTCAGATGCCCCCTGTAGTTCAATGGGTGCATTATCTGCCACATGTTTCCTATACTTGGCCCAAAATGTCTGATTGTGATTGCTTCTTAATATTTTATATAATAATAGCCAGTTTGCGTTATTTAGGGAATGTTTATGATTTCTCACCCAATTTTTGTATTGTGTGAATAGCAAGGTGAGCAGCGCTTTTTCTCATCAGGAGTTAGATTCACTTGTCGATGGAGGGAAGCTCTGGCTTTGCGATATTTAATCTTAGTTTGTGAAATAAGAGGGTTGAATATTGGCCTATTTGCCTTGGAGTTTTTACTAATTACTTTATGGACTATGGTGCGAGTGAGATCTATCACTCGGGACATCATCATCTCTATATCCCAATCTTGTCTTTCTAGCCATGTGTGGAGAAGATTGCTAATTGTAACTATATAGTCATCAAACACTCTTGTAGTCCTTTCTGTCCATATTATCTGATTGCCAGTAACATTAACACTAACATAAGTCTCAAGGCAGGACCTCTCAAATGCGCAATTTAACCTAGTGATCCATGTGAGTGTTGTGTGATTGCTTTCCGTATTGTGGGCTATATGTACTTGCTCACTACTTCTGTACATTCCTAGGTTGGCGAACACATAGTCCAATGTTGACTTAGTATGGCCATTAGACCAGATATAATTACATTCAGGTTGACTCATGTTCGTTTTTAGTAGCTAGATGAGATCGTTGGCCTCCTAGAAGTTCTGCCACCCCCCGGTCTCGAGTATCACAAACCTGCACTGGGCCAGTTTCGTGCAACTCTGTAATTAAGTTGTTCGGCATGGTAATGGGTAATTCGTGCACGTTGAAGTCCCCTGCAGTTAGTACTTTGGCAATAGGATATCTAACATACCACTCTAAGAGTATAGTCCCTACCAAATGCTGCATTTGATACTAGTCCATTTGGCGGGTCATACATATTTATGATTAATACTTGTTCTTTAGTCTGATGAAGATGCAAAGAAGCTGATGGGACTTGCAGAAGAGAATATTCAACAATAAACAGATCTAAGGAGAATCTACCTAGGGGCGCTGATGGCTAAGCCACCCTATCGCCGACCGCTAAGGGAACTCTGAGCATATTTGCAATGGATTCTATAGCCATCTATATTAAAATCTGAGGTAAGCTAGGTTTCCTGTAATAGGAAAATATCTGACTTGGTTAAGTAGGCAAGACCCGTGGGTTGTGTCAGAAATGATCTATGGCCACGTGTAGTCGAACAAAGCCATGATAAATATGGAGGAGCATTTCGCTGTCAGATTGCCGTAGTAGGTTCTATCTCACAGAGCCATTTGTCGACCGTGTGTTTGGCATATACATTTTTGGCCCTATAGGAAGACACTGCCAATAGAGAATTGCGTTCTGAGTAATAATTAATGTAAGCAGGTGAGGGTTCCAGTGTCGCTCTCAGTTGGTCATTCAATATGAGTACTGCATGCTTCCTACAGATGATTAATCTGAAGCCCAGCATCTCCAATTAAAAAGAGCATGTTTTTATCATTGTGCATATTAGTGGAGAAACCAGTTCAAGTAACACCCAATTAGCCATGCTGTCGTACTTTGGAAGTTCATTATGAGTTATATCAGTTGGGCTAATTAATGATAAGTCACCAATTCGAGAGAACATTTCCAGAATGATTGTTTTCGATTTAGGGATGAGCTACAGTTCATAGGGAAAATGTCCTCTATCTTAACCCATTTTCCCAATGACTTCACTTCTTCGTCCGTAATGTTTTTCTTACAAGCCGATTTTACTGTTGCCAAGTCTTCCCTCAGTCGTGGTAGGTACGAAGGCTGCATTTGGATGGGACGCAAAGCCTGCCCCTGCCTCTTTTGTTCAGAGGGCTGAACAATTTCCAGTATGTCTCATTGTTGTACTTGATGCTGATGATATATTTCCAGTGAGGGAGTTGACAAGGAGACTATGGGGGCAGAACATTTTAGGTGAGTATTGGATGCCTGTATCCATTGGTTGATTGGTCCGTGGAGATATGTCTTCAGAACTATTCCATCTCCAAGTTTATGTTTCACGAGAGTATCAGGCTTCAATATATATGCATATCGATAGCTTCATTAGTTCTTCCTACATCCTCTGTCCATTCAAGCCGGTGATTAGAGTTGTTCTTCCCTTTCTTAGCTTTGATACGTTTAGCAATAGGGGTCTTGTTACGAGTAGGCAGTATAGTAGGAGGGATATTAGCAGGTGTGGTTTCTTTTGATGAATAAGGTGTAAGCGAGACCTCTTCGTAGTCCCAATCTGCTTCCTCCATGATGTGCTCTGGGTTTTCCACTGAGGTTTCTTCATATGAGCTCTGACACTCAGGGTCCAATATAGCCAGATGTGTGCTCCCTGTGACTGTATTTCCATAATTAGGGTCAGTCGGAAGTAGTGTGTTTTTCAGG
Organism: Ambystoma mexicanum; assembly: GCF_040938575.1. Taxonomy (NCBI): domain Eukaryota; kingdom Metazoa; phylum Chordata; class Amphibia; order Caudata; family Ambystomatidae; genus Ambystoma; species Ambystoma mexicanum. The sequence continues at coordinate 1,246,227,912 of NC_090922.1, read as the reverse complement.
ATTAAGTCTACAACCTTTGTGAATATATTCTTGAATTCACTTTGTTCTTTGGCTATGATTACCCACAGTGCCATTACAGCCTCAATACTGGAAGAGTTTAGCTTGGATGTCAATTTGATGTTAGTGTTCAAGAGTGAAGCTCCCAGAACCAAGGAGTACAGTTCTTCATCACTGTCTATATAGCTCGACATGGGAGTCTGAAAGTTTCGAGGGGGATACCATTTTAGTTAGGTCAGGAGTGGCAGAAAGGTGCATGCCTATAAGATTGTCAAGTCCCTCAGATATATGCCTAGGTCTATTTTCATTTTTGTAGGGAGTTTCGTTTAAGCCCAATGCACATTTTCGGCAATGAGTTGTTGTCAATTACAGGTGAAGAGTTTGTGACTATAGAGTGGGAGGGAGAGGAGGCGACCGCTGGGTTATTCGAGGCAGGAGCCGGCAGCACAACTTCAAGGAAGAATGTGATTGCAGGTTGGGTACCTCTCACCTCCGCCGCTTTCTTCTTTTTACCATCTTCAGTGTTTGGCTCAGGACTAAGTGTTCGCTTTCCGCCACGGCCAGAGGCGCTACATAAGCCATATTTGCGAACATACACTTGCCTCATTTTGTGATTCACCTGATGTCTGGCCAGTAATCAAAGCACTGAATACAATTAGAGAATATGTCGAGCAAGAGCAGTGAGTGTGATCTGCCACTGTCGTGGTCCAACAGGCTACTTCCGATGCCGAAAGCAGAGGAGCATCCAAATTGGGCTTATACTCAAAGTATTTCAACAGTGCCAGTAATTCCAATGTTTACTTATCAATACAGATAATGTAATCCAATTTTCATAGTGCAAAGTGCAAGTTAGCTTACCGGCACTCCCCCAGAGAATCCCCAGCAGACCACAGCAGATCACTCACGTGCCGCGCTGAACGCGAATGATGAGTTTGTGTAGCTGTAAGCTGCACTCCTGCCAGAAGGTTCCCCCGTCCAACAACAACAACCACTGAGGATATACATAAAAGAAGTCCCCTCCCACAGTAGAGCACTCACAAGCCACTCTCGCAAACCACTCAGGGCTCCTTGATTGGGGGTGGGAAGAAACTCCCCATGTTAAGGGTGGTCTCAATATAACGCAACAAATTAGGGGCTCATCTGGGATCTGATCTATTATTGTTCACTCATGACAAATGCATTGGTGACCGGATATTCATTTTGGTGTAACTGCATTAAGGTAGATATAAGGTCGCCGTGTATTGTTAAGAGGCCACTGAAACGCTTGACTCCTGAGTTCTACTCAAGTGCATAGGAGTTGAAAAATAAGACTACAGTGCTAATTCAAAAGGAGATTGAGTAAGAATGTATTTTTGATATGGCATTGTGTGTAGAAATCAAAAATGCACACAGCATACAAGGCTCACAGAGGGAGAATGAATCACTTCAGCATGAGGTGCAGCAAACAAAAGATCGGTTGATAGCTCAGAGCAGGGTGCTTGACGCTAATCAGCCCTTAGCGTCAGAATTAAAAAGCGAGCTCTCTGACTACCAACAGGAAATAAGGTAAGAGAGACACTGGTGTGAGCGTCTCAACAAGGAAATTGAAAATTATAAACAGGCCCTGCGGCACCCTGACAAGTAAGGATATGGGACAAGAACCACTGATCAAGGTGAGGTGAGCCTCCCAACAGGGGCCTCATGCCAGTCATTTACAACCTCTCATGTACAAATGGGAACCAACCTCATGCATTCCACCTATCAAGAACAGGATGACATGAGGAAGTTAGACTTACCAAGGCCTTGCACAACTGATCCAGAAGGCCAGTACCTGTCTGACATTGATGAGTATTCCTCTCTACCACACAGAAGAGAAGGCGGCCTGACCAGTGTGTCCTGAGAGGCCAAAAGGAATCCTGTGAGTAATTTTGACCTGGAAAACTCCTATGATGACAAGATCAGGGAGTTAGACTTGCAGAAGATGAGGATACAAAGAGACCACCTGGTCCGCTTCGCTGGAAGATAAAAGTCAGAGATTCAAACCAGGAAGAGCATATTAAAAACCTCCATCCTTTCAGGGGGATGACGGGAATTCCCCAGACCACCTTAAAGGAGGAGTAACTGCCGGGAAAGGGACCCTGAGAGCTCACTGCGGTCCAGGTAAGAGGAGTCCAGATCCTATGACTCTGGGAGATATTCCCGATCTCAGAGAGATAGGAAGTGCCTATCTGACAGGGAATGGAGTACACAGAGTACCTCTGAGTCAGAAAATTAATGGACCCTTGTGCAGAGGAATAAAAAGACAGGGAAACAGAGCAAGGGTTTTGTGAAAGACCCAATAAAACAAATCAAGGCCATAAAGAGCTTCCTGACCCATACCATAAGAATGGCAAGTATTCGGGATGGGAACACTTGGAACTTTATGAGCAGATGATGGCATCATTCTAGATCAAAAATTATGTGAATTACATAGTCTTTGCTAAATGGACTTTCTCACCTGGGTACTCCAGTTTCTTTGCAGGACTGAAGGACCAGGATCATTATAAATAGTTCACCTATAAGGTGGCCATTTAAAACATTTTTTCTCACACAGAAAACCACAGTAGGCCCTTAAGGCTGCATATAAATTGCAATGTGGGGAGGATAAGGCGCCTAGGGAGGTTGCGCAGGAGCTAAAGCGTGCATTTGCACGGACTTCCTGGTGAGTGAACACACATAGTAGGGAGTTTGTGACCATCTATTTCGATGCGCTCCCCATATACATATTTACTCAGCTAGTGCACAACTTTCATGAGCACAGGACCCAGAATTGGGTCATTGTACAACCTACCGGGATCTATGAGGTCCACAAGCCCACTGAGAATAAAACAACCCAAAAAAGTCATCAAACACACCTCCTGCTACGAAGGTGGCAGAAATGAGAACTACCCCTCCCTTGGACCTGGAGATGGGGGGGGGCATTTACAAGGCTATGAAGTGAATCATGGGGTATGTATACACTCCCCCGGCCCAGCGGGGAGGATACACCAATCAGGTAATTACTGCCCGGGAAACTTCCCTCCAAACTTCCCTCAGGAGAGAAGTATTATTCCACCTTCCAATCTGAACGTTTTCTCAAGATATCCCGGAACCAGAACTTCCAAAATATTCCTTCTCTCTCTCCCTGGTTCCAGGACAATAGATCCCTGAACCAGAGAGAATGGAGATTGAGGATGGCAAACTACAGTATCCAGTACCCGAGCCACTCCGGGAGAAGGGATAGTTACCCTTTTTGGGAGCAGCAGAGGTAAGACTCAAGACCTCCCTACAACCCAGAAAAGGTCTTGCAGCTGGAGCGACATGTCCAGCAGCTGACCTATGACCTGGGGTGCATAGTGGGGAGGGGTCAGTCCAACCCTCAACCTAACCCTTCTTCCCAGATTTCCCCAACACCCATGGCTGATGCCTAAGGGGAAATGACGGGAGGAAATATCAAACAAACCACAGGTTCCTGAAGGAGGGGGACCGGGTGGAAGGGAGATGCCAAGCGCTAGTGGAAGCTTCCTTTCTCACCCAAGCAGAGCCCCTAAACACCTCTCAGCCTGAAAGTGACTCTTCTCCCCCCAGAAACTTTAGAACCCACGGAGCAAAGAGTAAGTAGGAGAGGCCAAAGAAGAACCCACTTTGAGGAAGAGCTAAAGATCATTCCCTTTGAAAGAGAGGAGTCCCTGCAGGACTCGGGTAAAAAGATCTTCTCTTTCAGAAACAGGGCAACCCAACCCAAAACAAGAAACCATTCAACCCCAAAACGCCAGACAAGGTAGAAATGGAGGGGTCCTTCCCCATACAGGTTCTGAGAACAGCCTCCACAAAAAGGAGGACATCAAAAAATCAGGGGGGGGGGGATTCACCAAATCTGCCCATTGGCAGTTGTAAAAATTTAAAAATTTTATTTACAGATTCCCGATCTCCGACACAGAAATGTGTCCAAGATCACACAGTGTGAGAGTTCAATATCCAGTCGTTCCTGGGGTTTGCTAACTTTCATCGCAGTTTTGTTAACAACTTTTCAGCCACTACTACATCCATTACTCGACTCTTAATGAAGGCAAGCAAATTCAACTGGGATAAGGAGGCAGAAGAAGAGTTTAGAAAGTTAAAGGCTCCCTTCACGCAAGTGCCAATTTTGCATCATCCTGTTTCCGAGAAACCATTTCATGTTGAAACTGATGCCTCCAGCAAGGCAATCTTGTCACAGGCAGATGAGATGGGAATAATGCATCTTGTGGCTTTTTTTCACGCAAATTGACAAGTTGTGAACGGAACTATGGTATTATGGATAAGGAGCTCCTAGCCATCAGAGCTGCCTTCCAGGAATGGTGACACTATTTGATGGGGGCACGACACACTGTGGTTGTTATTACCTTGAGTCTCCAGCAATTACGGTAGTCACAATTATTTGAAGAATTGCTCTTTGTGGTCACGTATCCCCCGGGAAGGAGTAATGGAAAGGCAGATGCCCTGGTCAGACAAGAGAATATGGACGGGCAGTGTCAGGTGGAGCGAAGCATCATAACTGTGGAGAAAATTGTGGAGCGGTAACTAAGGATATGCTCCATGAGGTGTGGAAGGTGTTCTCTAAGAAGGAATGGCAGGGATCGGTGAAGGGAACCAGAGCGAGGAGCATTTCGGAAGGGGTTGCTCTATCAGAAGGGGAAGTTGTTTATCCCCACCAAGACTTTGAGAAGGAAGGCTTTGTTTTGGTGCCACAAGTCCCCATTCGCAGGACACGCAGGGGTAAGGAAGACTCAAGACATGGTGCAGCATTATTTTTGGTGGCAGGGCTTAATTACTGATGTTCTTGATTATGAATCGCAATGTGGGACCTGTTAGCGATCCAAGGCAGATCATTTGAAACAGGCAGAGTTTTTGCAACCTTTACCCACTCCAGAGGAACCCTGCGCCTGTCGGTCTATGGATTTTGTTACTGAACTGCCCGATGATGGGAATTCTGATACATTGTTGGTGGTGGTGGACTATGATGGGAATTCTGATACATTGTTGGTGGTGGTGGACTCATTTCATTCCCTGTGAAGGTATTCCAAGTGCTGGGGAATTGGAAGAATTGGTCTTACAACATGTGGTAAGGTTGCATGGGTTACCAAGGACCATTGTCTCTGATCGGAGATCTCAGTTTACATACCGGTTTTGACGTGCCTTCTGTAGGATGCTCAGAATCTCCTGTTCTTTGTCCATCAGTTACCATCCTCAGACAGATGGGCAGACGGAGAGAGTTAATCAAATGATGGAGCAATACTTTAGGTGTTTTATGGCAGATGGCAAGTCATCTTGGGTCCGGTCCTTGTGACTGGCAGAAATCTGTTACAACAATACTAAGCATGATTTTTTAGGCATGTTTCCACATTTCTGCTTGTATGGGCAAGATTGTAAGATGCTGCCAGAGGAGTTTCCAGTTTACGATAGAATTCCTGAGGTTATGGAGCATGCTCAGGAGCTTCGGGACATAAGAGAGAGGGCACGCCAAAATCTAGACAAAGCAAATGTGGCATATTAGAAGCAAGCAGACCGGAGGAGTTGGGAGAGCCCTAAATATGCGGTGGGGAATCGTGTTTGGTTGTCCACTCAACACATCAAGCTGTTTGGTTCTCATAAATTTCTACCTCGATTTATTGGTCCCTATACAATTGGGAAATGGATTTCTGAGACTGCCGTTAGCTTAAGAATTCCCTCTCGTATGACGATACATCCTGTTTTTCATGTCTCTTTGGTTAAACCCGCAGTTCCTGGTGTTGTCATACAGAAGTCTCCTGGGGTAATGTGGGATAGTCAGAAAGAATTTGAGGCACTACAAGAAACTCTGATATTTGATTTCCTCGGTAGGTTGTGGTCCAGAGGAGGACACTTGGGTGCCTTCGGATGCTGTTCACACCCCCGATTGGTAAGGGATTTTCATCATGTTCATCCGGACAAGCTGGATCTTGGAAAGGGGCCCAGGGGAGGGGGTAATGTGAGGAAATGGGGTGTCAGGAATATTAAGAAACACTATGTATGGGCTGGGAGGCTCAAAGGAATTCAATTCCCATGATCCTCATGGGCGTTTTGGAGTGCGCGTGTGCGCACAATGCTGATACCTATAAAACTCCTCCACGGCCCATGCTGCGTGTTGGTGATTTTGGCTTCTGCAGGCACGGGCCAGAGGAGAGCAGGAAGGAGTGCTGGAAGACTAGGGAGATCAGAGGAGGTGAGAGGCTGTGCAGGTTGAGTGGTGCAGGACATCACAGCTTTCTCTCCCTCACCGCATGAGAAGGAAGCATTCTTGAGACTGCGGGTTCGCACGCTTCAACACCGATCCATCATTGCCTGGGGAGGTACCATCCGGCCCCCTCCGGCCTCAGTTAAGTAGCTCACTGGGGAGGGTGTTCAAGTGCAGTGAACAGGGGGAGGGAAAGGAGTCGGAGTGAGAAGCACATGAGCGCCGTTGGTAAAGAACGTTATTACAGCGCATGAACGCTAATTAGTGAAGGCTGTGCTGAAAGCGTATGAACAATATCAAGGACACATTGTGTAAGAACATTTGTCTCAAGGGCACGGTATGTTTGTTTGTCACTGCTTGCCCAGAAAGGCACATGTAGAAGCATGCAGGCAGCATGCTGTGTTTTCTGCAGAGAATAGAACTGTGCAAATAACTCCTTTGAGGAAAGCATTTAAGAGCTCCAGGGGGTCATGTGTTCAGCCTGTGTTCAAAGGCTAAAATGTCATGTTTCTGTTCCTTTTGTTTTTTGCTTGTGCTAGTGCTCGTCCAAGAGACTCCTGGAAGCTATGTGCTTATGTTAGTCGCTTACAACTACGGTATGAATGTTTGATGGTACAAGTGCTATGAGAGCATATTCCTAATCAAGAAGGATTGTGCTCTGCTGAGTAAGAGAGGCCAGGAGGAAAATAACTAAAGGAACCAGAGGGTTAATACTGTTTTCTTATGGCCAGCGTTGTATGTGTTCCCTATCCACAACTTCTCCCTAACCCTCTTCCACCCATTGGCTGCCTCAAGGTTACCTGTTAGTAAGAATCAGGAGCCTGTGCGAACCAAGGTGGGAGGGGTCAACTACATTTGGTTTCCGTGGTCAGGAAGGAGTTGTGAGATACTCCAGGGGTGTGACACCCAATGCGAAGAATCTCAGCCTTACTGGCATTGATGCAAGGATCATTGGAGGCGCACCATTTCTGAATCGCGGATAGACAGTCAGTAATGAGGGAGGAAGGAAAGGAGGCTGAGGGAAGCCTGAGAGAGAGCTGTGGGTCATCCGCATAACACTGGAAGTTGGAAGAGAAGGTGGAAATCAGGTGGGCTAAAGGGGCCAAGTAGACATTGAAGAGCCAGGGTGAGAGAAAGAGCCCTGGGGGACACCTCAAGTGGAGAGAGAGAGGTGATGGAGAGAAAGGACCCAAGTTGGACTTTGGATGGTTGGTCGAAGAGGAAGGAGGTCAGCCTGATCCGTGATGCACAGGTTATCGCATAGACATTTAACCAGGATGGTGTCATTGACCGTATCAAAGGCAGAGGAGAGATCAAGGAGGATAAGGACAGAGGGAGAGCTGGAGTCAAGGTGAGAGAGCAGATCTTCACAGGTGTTCAGAAGAGCAGTTTTTGTGCTTGTGGCTGCTCTGAAGCCAGACTGATGGTCATTTAGACAGCCAACAGATTCAGTGTGGAGGATTAGTTTGGAGAGGGACAGCTTTTCCAGGAGCTTGCCCAGAAAATGAGTGATGGAGATCGGGTGACAATTTGCCAGACAGGAAGGATTGGCAGAAGGCTTTTTCCGAAGTGGGTGCACAAAGGAGTGCCTGAGGAGACAGGGGAAAGATCCAGTGGTGAAAGTGTGATTACAGAAGTCGGCCAAGGCTAGAGCGAGGGAAGCAATCTGCTCCTTGATAATTCTGGAAGAGCAGGGAAGTACCTGTTTCGAAGACACTTTCATAGATCGGACTTGTCTAGAAACATTGTCAGGTATTATTGGAGAGAGGGAAGAAAGAAGGAGAGGACGGGAGAGGTGGTCAACGGGGACCTGAGAGAGGTAGAGGGAGAGAGAGAGAGGAAGAGGAAAGTGAGGACAGGAAGCCCATAGTTTTAGTGGTGAAATAAGAGGCTAGAGCCAAGCAGAGGGCCTGGGAGGGAACAGGAGAGATGGAGATTGAAGTAGCTCCTTGCAGATTTGAAAGAGTTTGGCTGTGCTGTTAGAGGCCGCAGACACGCAGGCTTGAATATGAACCCTCTTTTCGGAGAAGACAAACAGTCTGTATTGCCCTTGGAGCAGGTAGCGCGCCAATTTGCCACAGGAGGTGCCTGATATCCTTCACTTCCGCTCAGCTACCCTGTACTTACGTTTCAGGGCAGACAAGTCAGAGTCATGCCAAGAGCTGCACTTGGAGGTATGCTTCATACAGATCCTCATGACAGGGGCAAGTATGTCCAGAGTGTTTGATATAGAAAGATGCAGGTTGGAGAGGGCTGTGTCAGAGTGGGAGTCAACCGCTGGAGTAGGAGGAGCAGAGAAAGCTGAGGCAAACGCGGCCACTGACACTCACTTCATGGGCCGAATGACCAAGCACACAGGTGGCAGTGCTGGGGTGGGCTTTGCCTGGGGGACAGGAAGCTTCAGTTGAGAGGTGAACAGAAAGGGTTCTGTCCAATAGAGAGGCATAGTGGGAGGGTTGGAGAGGGGGATGTCTGAGGAGATGAGAACATCCAAGGTGTATCCGGCAGAGTGTGTTGGACCAGAGAATAGAATGGAAAGGGAGAGAGAGTCACAAAGGTTGTGAAGAGCCCAGATGAGAGGCCAGAGGCATCCAGGTGGATGTTGATATCTCTGAGGAAGAGAACTTGAAAGGAAGAGACAAGAATAGAAGAGGTGAGGTCCGTCCATTCTGAAAGGAAGAGTGCGACCTGGCCAGGTGGCTTGTAGATGGTGGCCACAGCTAGAGAGAGACCAGGAGAGATAGAGAACCTGCGGACCTGGCATTCAAATGAGGAATAGGCCTATATGGGAATAACAGAAGCAGGAACCCATTCAGGAAAGATCAGGCCACTCCACCTCCTGGCCGATTGAATCTGGGCTCGTAGACGATCTTATAACCCTCAGGGAGGAGATTGTCAAAGCTTATGACAGAGCTGGCTGTGAACCATGTCTCGGTGAGAGCGACGACATCAAGGTCAAGGTCTTCGAGGTGGTGGCAGATGTCACAGTAGTGTTTGAAAGCAGAGCGAGAGCTGGGAGTAGCTACATGGAGCAGATTGCCACTTTTGAAAGACCTCCGGGGCAGAGTATAGGAATGGTGTACACCCTGAAAAAGGTGCCCACCCTCGGGCAGAGGGGCCCGAGGGTGGGCATAATCACTAGCCGGAGGTGGCATAGTGGCCAGAGAGGAGGAGGAGGGGGTGTCGGAGAGGAGCCAGAGGAGGAGGAAGGAGGGGATAAAGGGGCCAGAGAGCAGGTAGAAGGAGTGGCAGGAGAACGAGAGGAAGTTCATAAGACATGGGAGATGCCTATCCAGAAGGAGGAGATTGGGCTGAGAGCCCTGGGCCATGATGGTACCATTTTGATAGAAATTAATGATGGCTATGGAGGAGTGGAAGGTCCATTACCACCATTAATGGAGAGAAGGCAAAAGGTGAGAGAGCAAAGACCATATGAGAGGTCCATAGGTCTGGAGAGGGAACGACAAAGAGGATGTCAGTGAAATTCTGTCTGGAGGAAGCGCTGATGGGCAGGCTTGGGTTGGAGACCAGGATATCCCTCTTGAACCTTTTCCTTCCAGACTTAGTGAGAGGGATAGGATAGGAGAGTAGCAGTTTATAAAGAAGGGAGAAATTGAGAGCATCATAGAGGGTGCATGGAGGAAAAGGAGCAAGTGAGAGAAGAAAAGAAGCACAGCCCAGAGCCGCCCAACATAGGATGCACCAGAGGGGAGAGTTCACACAGTAGGAGGCACGCAGGAAGCACAAGGATGTAACACAGCACAAGGGGGGTGTAGGAAACAGCATGGGCGTAAGACGGGGGGACAACAGAAATCAACAACCAAAGGGGGTGAGGTGGCAGTGGCCACAGCAGTAACCAATGGACCTAACTGTAACCAACAGTGGTCATAGTAGGGTGTGCAGAGACAGAGCAAGTAAAAAACAGGTGTTTAAGTTGAAGTATGCATACTAGGAAAAAATCCAGATTCGCCTTTCCTAGAAAAAGGGGAAAAGGCCTAGTTTTTAACACAACAGCAATGCAAAACACCCCGATTTGTCTTTCCCGGAGAGATGTGAGAGGTGGCTAAACAATACAGTTGACCTAGATGCTCATGGGTGGTGAGATAAGAGAAATAAGAGTAATTAGAGTGGTGGGCCATTTTAGTTGGCTGCAGTGATTGCTGCCCCCGCCCACAGTCTGCACTGCACTTCCTTTGTCACCAATTCCCAGACATCACTGTCATCTCTGTAGGAGAACAAAATGGTGATAGGAACTCTTCTCCATTCTTAAAAATCAACCTTCCTCCAGGTTTTAAGAGGCAATCAACACTGGAAGGGAACACCCTAACATTTTACACCAGTCCAAAATCCGAAGAAACCATGAGTCCTGTGAAACCTGACAAGGAAGAACACGTTGTAAGTCTGACAGACATTCAGAAAAAGGGCGAACAGTTGTTTTTCCTCATTCAGTTTAATGAGGGGGAGGAGCCAGTGCTCCCCAGAGTATGCCTGAATAATAGAAGGAGCTTTGTCAGTGAAGAATTATTCAGGAAACTGCCAAAAGATCAAACCATTCTCACATTTAAATTCCCCCCCTCTATCCAGGTGTCCCAGGTCTAGGCGCTGCCGTTGCATCTAGAGCGATTGTATATTATTTGCTACCGCATTTCCTGTTGTCACTGTGTTGAGCCTTTCTCCTATACCCGGGTGTCCCAAGTCTAGGCGCTGCTGTTACATCTAGGGCCATTGCTGTTGCTGCATTGCTGGTGTCCCCGTGTTGGGCCTTTTGCCCTCTCTCCAGGTGTCTCAAAACTAGGCGCTGTTATTGCATCTAGAGCTGCTGCATTTTACTGCTGCCCCCTGTTTTACCCTTTCCCACTGTTCTGGTGACCAGAATCTAGACTCTGGTATTACATCTAGGGTCTCTGTATCTGCTGTTACAAGTACATCAATCTCTAGGTGCTGCCCATGACTTCCCCCCAGGATGGAGATCCCACATCAACAAAGACCACTTCTCTGACCCCTCCTCATACCCCTCCTCTCCGCACCATACCCTCCCGCAATAACTCAGCCCTCCCGGCACATAACCCGCACTCTAGCATCCAACTTCATGAACCCCCCCTTTATCCTGCAACTGGACACAACCCACAACCCCTGCCCTTGAACAACGAAACACCCAGACCCCGCCTGCCCACCCCCCTACCATCATTCCACCTCCAACTCTAAGATCAGAGGAGCACTCTGGCACGCCAAACACCCATCTCCTCAAACGCTCATCCCCCACTCCTCAACCCTCCCAAACTCATCAACATCCAACTTGCCTCTGGCATCTATTGAGAACAACCCCTTACTTCCCACCCATACACCCCACGCAATCTCAAACTCACAAGCCAGAGGAGCTCTCTTTCTCTTGACTTCTCACCCAGTACACCTAAACCCCCAGCGCCCTCCAGACTCTAACCAGAAACAATACACCTAACCCCCACACCTCAAGTGCTCCACTCCCCACCCTCCCAATCCCCCTGATCCACCCCACCTCATCTCTTACATACCTACCACCGCCCGCCTACGCATCCCTCCCCCCATCGACATAACCCTCTCACCCGACACTCAAAGTGCGCAGGTATCCAGTCCCCCCTCTGCCCATACTCATCCAGTCTCAACCACCCAGAATGATCCTACCACATCCCCCATCTCATTGTGCACCCATGTCCACTGAGCACTCCCTGCGATGAGCGTCACGAAAACTACCTCCGTCACAAAGTCACATGCAACCTTTTTAATGCCTGCTCCGTAACAAGAAACAGACACAGCATCTTTGATCTCCTTTCTTCTGACAATCCCAACCTCATTTTTATCACCGAAACCTGGTTCTCTGGTGATTTTGCACCAGTTGCGCACAAGGCCTTTCCACCCGGCTACTCGCTTATCGCGCACAATAGACCCTCCAGAGGTGGTGGAGTGGCAATGCTCTACAAAGCCCATTTCTCTGTCTCACTCGTCGAATCCCAGACATGCAACGCCTCCTGTGAATTCCTTCTAGTTAAACTCTCGCTACCATCGACATTCACCCACAGCTTCCTTCAATCTCTGTGACTCAATAGCTACCATTCAGGTATATCACCCATCTCTCACACTCCTGGGAGATTTCAATATCTGGTTTGATATGCCCAACAACCCCATGACCCATCCTCTGGTCGGCAGTCTCGATGCACTCAACCTCTCCCAGCATACCACTGGTCCAACTCACTTAGGTGGGCACACCCTTGATGGGATTGATGGGATTTTCAGCTCCTATGACCTGGTCTCTATATCCAGTCCCAAACCGCTTATTTGGACAGACCACTTTGCCATCCCATTCTCTATCCACACACCAGGCCCTCCTCCTTCATCCCACCCTGTCCACACCTCTGATCACAAATGCTGGAACAAAGTCAAGGTACTCTCCGACCTTGCTGAAGCTCTGATACTCTGTCCCCCTAAAATATTGTCCTGTAGTAGACCCCTAACCATTGAATCCTTCAACTCCTGGCTTAAAGAATCACAAATTCCTCTCACCTCCTTGCACCATGCAACCTCATGCAAAGGACCATCCCCCAAGTGGTTCACGCCCCACCAGAGGACATTGTAAAAACTAAATAACTCTCTGGAACGCAAATGGCGAGCATCTAAAACCAATCTCAGCAGATCCATGTTTGCCCTCCACCACCGTAATTACAAATCCGAGATCCGAAAGGTCAAAAAAGCCTATTACAATAAACACATTCTGAACTGTGGCAGCAGCAGCAAAGAACTCCACAAGATCATCTCTGAATTCGTGAAACCTACTTGCACTTCTACCCAATCCACTCCCACACAATCACTCTGCTACTCACACTTGCTACATTTCAACAACACTGCACTTGACAGGATGACAACCCTTAAGACCAAATTGTCCTCTCTCACCCCCTACCCTACACCGACCCCTCCTGATCCCATTGACCCGTTACCAAGGTTCGACTCTTTCAAACCCATCTCCAGAGACGAGTTCCTTGATCTACTAACAGCCAGCAGACCCTCCGGGTCACCCCTCGGCCCCTGCCCCGCCTCCGTTCTGAAAGAAATATTCTCCTCTACCTGTAAAGAAGAACATGCAAGAGCCATGCTAAACTATTCCCTCCCTTTGGCATATTTCCTGTAGCCTCTAAAATAGTGCATGTCAAGTCACTTCGAAAAAAGGATCCCTCGCCCCCTTCACCCTAAGAATTGCAGGCCGATCTCCAACACCAGATTTCTCGCGAAACTCATTGACTGGACTGCATACTCCCAACTCAACTGCTTCGTAGAATCTAACAAAGTCCTCGACCCTGCACAATCAGGCTTCAGACCTCGACATGAAACAGAAAGCACTCTGATCTCGATCTGGGGTGATCTCAAGGTCACAGCAGACTCTGAGGGTTGTGCAGCACTGATTCTCCTTGATCTCTCTGCAGCCTTTGACACCGTTAATCATTCAAATCTCCTTGAGCGCCTCCACTCCCTAGGAATCCATGGCTCGGCACTCGAATGGATTGCCTCCTTCCTCAGCAACAGGAAACAAATCGTCTTCCTCTCCCCTTTTGTCTCAGCTGCTTGCGCTGTGAACACTGGAGTACCCCAAGGCACATGCCTCTCTGCTCTCCTTTTCAACCTCTATTTGCCCACTCTACCAGGGATCATCCGCGCGTGCAACCTCTCCTGTTACAACTATGCTGACGATACCCAAATTATCCTAAGAATCCCCAAGACAAGCACCAACCCTCGTCCCGACCTTGAAGCCAGTCTCAGTGATATTAAACTATGGATGACAAGTAACCACCTTCTATTGAACCCTGGTAAAACCGAAATCATGGTGTGCAGCAATACTGCCCTTCTCCCACAACAGCTCCTATGTCCCCCCTCCCTCCAATATAATCTAAAACCTAGGCTGCACTATAGACTCAGGCCTAACCCTCTCCCGTCAGATCAATAATGTTTCAAAATGCTGTCACTACCACCTCAAACTTTTTTAGACGCATTTATCCTTACCTCTTCTATCCCAACAGACTCGCCTCTGTTATGTCTATTGTTATGTTGCGACTGGACTATGCCAACTCCTTATACTTGGGAGCACGGCCATACCAACTGAACAAACTCCAAAGAGCCCAAAATGCTGCCGCCAAACTCCTCCTTGCCCTGGGACACAGAGATCACATCTCACCCGCTCTCTGCACCTTCCACTGGCTCCCAGTCGGACAAAGGGCCACCTTCAAGACCCTATCCATTACCCACCGAGCAGTGCACAAGACCGGCCAAATGAAGATAAAACCCTACCTCCCATCTCGAACCATAAAATCGAGCACTGCCCTCTTTCTAGTGATTCCAACCTCCAATTCTGTCAGGATCGGAGGATCTGCCTCCTCTACCTTGGCCTCAAATCTGTGGATGTATAAGGTAAGGCAAAGAACCCTCTTTTTTTATAAGGGGGCTTGACTCCAGAGGGTAAGGCAAATGTTTTGAGAAAAGAGTAGAGTCAGCAGCCACCCTGGTCATTGACGCTTTGGTAGGATTCTTTTTTGGGAGGCAGTGGAGCTAAATTAGCACATATCTATAAGGGTGGTCGGTCAAAAGACCGAAAAAAAAATCTCGAAATACAATAATCTCGAATCCAAAATCCCGAAAAAAAAAAAGTCGAATTTTTTATTTATTTAATTATATGCTTTTTTGGGGTCAGGTAAGTAAAAAAAATGGGTTAAAATAAAAAAAAAAGAGAAAAAAGGGGGGTTGGGGGGGGGAACCCCCCCATTTCGAACAAAAAACGTCATTAAAAAAAAATTCGACTTTTTTTTTTCCGAGATTTTGGATTCGAGATTATTGTATTCGGGATTTTTGTTTTCGGTTTTATGACTATAAACCATCTATTAGCTCTTAACATGAACACAAAGAAGTTAGATTCTTTTTTCAAACATAAAAGGTAGCTGCTGACTCCACTCTTTTCTCAAAACTCTCAAATCTGTGTCATATTTGACACACCCAAGACTACATGGCCTTCCGCAAAGCGCTAAAAACCTGGCTCTTTCCATAATGATGATTAAGACCATCTAAAGCCACTGAGACTTTGCAACCTGCTGAAAATTGTGCAAATAGATCCCGAGCAATGGCACCAGTGGGTGCGTGCATTAAGTCACTAATGTGTTTACTCTGAACGCAGCAATCCCAAATGCACATTTGAAATCCGGAATAGTGATCTCATTAGATCAAAACCTACACCCAGACACTCACCTCTCCTATCAATGTTCTCACTCTCTACTCTACACCAATACACAATAGAGCGCAGCTACACCCCTCAATCAATTTCAGCCTAGCTGCTCACATATGAACACTACTTCTTGAACATCTCAACATTCTGATAAAACATAGCTATACCCCACAAAAACCGTCCTAACTGCACACATAAGCATCCTACACAGGCCTAAAGCAGCCAGAACCCAGTTGGTGACAAACCTCCTGCCAACAACCATTCACCTGATATCAAATACCACCACACCTAATGCTAGGTTGCAGCTACCATCAGGCAATCGCATCAGCTGTGCACATAATCGATGCACCCAAGCACCCTATGACACCTTACTCTCTCGACTGACCTCGACTACGGTCCCCGAGGGAGTTCAACCCTCCACCGCTTTGAGGTCATACCAATGATATATAGAGCGCTATATAAATGCCAAATAACATAACATACATAAATTGATTGACGAATGGGAAGTAGGCCTGGAAACCCCAAATTCCAAGCATCTTCTGCTTAGCAGGTGTATGCTAAATATTTACATTGGCAACAAAAGCATAGAGCATAATTGTTGGTTCCTGAGAGATATCCCTTCTGCCTTTTATTTGTGCAGTGACATTCTCACCAATTCGCAATCAATTTTGACCTATTTAATGAGAAAGCCTGGTCACGACTTTGGGGTAACCCCATGGGCTTTGACAACACTGAAAAAAGATCCCGGTCAGCACAATTGCAGCCTTGTGTGGTTGAAGTTCACGTGAGAGAAGAGTTTACAATCCCAGGGCAGGTGCGACAATTTACCATTCCCTCAAAATTAAACGAGGACAGAACCTCAAATATCAAGATGCCTATATACATTTAAATACCGAACTCCAACAACAAGGTTTGTATTTAAATCCGACACTTCTAGTAGAACGAGAACCCAACACCATTACAATATTAGCCGATAACAGCAACCCTCGAAGTATCACTTTTGCACAGACACCTTGATTGGAATGGTGGTTGATGACCAACATTATTCTTTTGATTTAGGAAATTAAATCATGGGACCAATCCTAAACAACTGTTTCGAAATCAGCAACGGTATTCCCCCAGAAAATATTTTTACTAGGCATGGGGGGAATTTCATGGTGTACTCTTCCTGCCCCTACGTGGTGAAAGAGGTGACCTGTGACATCAGGAAGGAGGAGGTAGTGTTCAGAGTCAAGGACCACTACTTTGAATCCCTGGAACCTACTGGCCAGGTCAACACCATCAAAAGCGACCTCTCCACCCAACTGGAGCATACTGCTGAAAATGCCAAACCTGAGGTATTTCTAGGTTTCAAGCAGATAGTTGAGGAATGTATCCATCTTGCTGGTGCCTTTGAGACAGAGGAAGCAGGTCTTCCTAGAATTCCAAGATATCTTTTCAGCAGACTCATACGACTGTGGGCTCACATCCATTTATTCAGCCACCATTTCCACAGACCCCAAGGCTGTTTCAGTATTTGTGAAACAATACCTGTTTCCTCTCACATCCATGGAGTCACTCACAGAGATTATTATGAATTTAGAATCCCGTGGGATAATTCGCCAGATCTACAGTAACTTCAACAACCCGGTACTAGGGATAATTAAACCAAACGGCGCTAGAGACTATGTGCAGACCTGAGCTAGTTGAACAAATGGGTCCACATGTCAAGATGGCCACTTCCCTACATCGATCAGGGGCTGGCCCAGATCCAAGGGTCAAAGGTGTACTCTGTGAGAAACCTGAATGTGTCTCACCCGCTAGTCCCCAGGGATCTGTCATCCAGGTGGCCTGACCACAGCCATCGCTTTTGGATCCAGTTCCTGGGGGTGGACCAGTCCGGGAGGATCACCTGGGTGAGGGGTCTTCAGGGAGTGGGACACCGGATGGCGAGACACGGTATCCCCTTCCCTGTAACACCTTTACCCCTTCCTACCAGGTAGGATACTTAGGAACTCAACCGCCCACCCTTTCCCAACAAGAACACTTTCTCACGGACAGCTTGCTATGAGAGAAAATGGACTAACACCCGAGCCATATACCTGACATGTCCCAATACAATGGTCAGGTAAATTCATGCAATTACTGACTATTACACACACCTGACTTCCATTACACTTCCCCACATGGATAAAAGGTGGAGCACGAGAGCACACTCTGAGCGAGACGAGGAAACAGAAGTTCCAAGATGACAGTTTATTACAAGGTGAACGATGGCAAAACAGAAGGGGATCGCAAGGAGGAAAGTGCCCTTGATCTTTTAGACGAAAAACCGTTACTTCCATTAACCTTTGAAAATAGAAAACCTAAGGCCAGGAAATAAGGCTGAACAATCCTGCATTGTGTGTCGGAGGTACCCAGGGCTCTCCTGCATCAATAGTCAAGGAGGGGAGAATCGCTTGTGGCCGTGGTTCTGTCTTTGGCTCCTACACCAAAGCAGCACCAGTGAAGTCAGCACAGTCGGTGAGCTGGGGAGACTGATACCAGACCAGTCTGTGTTGTAGCCAATGTTGCAAGCGGCAACATTGTATAGTAAACGCTGAAGTGAAAAGTGTATGAAGCACATGTGATAATCAACGCGAGTAAAATTGAACAACAGATGAGTGATTGAACTTTGAAGCTAAGATACAATACCTTAGATGGAGTGGTCTGGCACTGCATGCATGCTCATTCGAAAGTCTCTGTAAGGTATACAACTGAAAGGTGGTAAAAGTGAAAGAGTGACAACAAATTGTGAATCGAAGTGGTGCTGCAATGGGTCAAGCAAAAGCCTGTGCACAATCAAAAGTCTTTGATGTTAATAGCGTAAAGAAAGTTGATGACAAAGCAGATGAAGTTGGTCCGTGCCCGGCAGAGGGAGATCAGCTGAAAGCTTTTGGTTAAAGCAAGTTTGGGTTAAAAAGATAAATTGAAATTGGTCCAGGCCGGCGGAGGGAGACTAATTGAAAATTGTGTTAAAGAGGATCTGAGCCCGGCTGAGGGGGATCCGAGGTGAATAGTGAATCTCCTAAGAAATGGAGTACTTGTGAAACCCTAAAATATGATATGGCATTTATAACACGCCTGTAAACAAGTGTTTCAAGGTGCGACAAGACAAGGGGGAAACAGAGGGAGGACGAAACAACCATCTTACTAGGCCTTGTCTCATTCAGATTGCGCAAGAGCAGGCAAGAGCAGGGAAGAGGAGAAGAATGTATTGTTTATTTGTCGCATCAGGCCATCTGAAAGAAGAGACTTTGAAAGGCAAAGAGACTTGGGCACGGAAGGCCCTGATGCTAATGATCAAACTGTATCCTCATGCTAGAGAAGCCAGACACTGTGCTATGCTCGAATGTATCGCCTTGGCCTGTGCTGAAAACGTGGGCAAGGGAGGCCAACGGCCTGAACCTCCTGGCATATCATTTTGTGAACACTTCTTTCTTTTTCGTAACCCTGTTTCCCACACTATTTGTATTTAGAGGTAAGGATTGGAAATAGGTTTTATTAGTATAGGTGCTTTTATTTTGACAAGATACCACTAGGACTGCGTTATTATTATTTGATGGTCATAGCTTGCTCCAATCTGTAGATTTAGGATTAGATAGGCATTTTTGAATCCCTTTATTGAAGTTCCCTTGAACTGTGATCACTTGTGTCTGCCTTACTGTTGATACCATGCATTCCTTACATGTGGTGTCAGGAGTGGGATGTGACTCAATTGAGACAAATTACCCTACAATTCCCGTAGCTTAGTCATAGAGCCCCAGTTCCCTCTAGCGCCACGAAAGAATCAATAGTTTTTGATATTTGTAGCAGCAGAGAAGTTACAATCCCTCCAGGGAAAAGAGGAATGATTCCCACATATTTAGTTTTGATACCCCCTACCAGGTCTTATATAAGATTGGGCCCAAAGTCTGGCCTGAAAGTTCGGTCTAGATGTTCTAGCATGTGTCCTAGATCCAAATTCTGGGAAAACATAAAGGTTCTCTCCTACAGAACCATGGTGAAATTGCATTTGAAGTACGTTGTGAGGACAAAGTTGCTCAAGGAATTCTTGAAAGGGCTCTATTTCCTCCTTTTAGAGAGAGTGAACCGAAAGATACTGAGACAGGTGCCTTAGGCTTTGGAGAAGCTGATGAACCATCGACCACTGAAGCAAAAAGGGAAGTAGAAACTACCATCCTTCCCCACCTAGCCTTCGCCCAGCAAAATGATCCAGCACACGCTGAGGCTTTCTTACAAGCAATTCCTGAAGGGCATGTATCAGAGAAGGGAAGTTCCTTTTTCTTCCTAAAACAGGGATTACAGAACAGAAAGGAAACAACCACAGAAGGCCTAAGTAAAACTCAGTTATTAATCCCCAGAACCGATTGGAAGAACGTAGTAGAGATTGCCCATTCCCATTTGACAGGGGGACACTTAGGACAATCTAAGACCCAGGCACACATCACTGGGAAATTTTACTGGCCAGGTATCCATGCTGATATAAAAAACTTCATTAAGACATACAAAATATGTCAGAAAACCAGTACTCACATTCCCTTGCCTGTCCCTCTGAATCCTTTACCAATAATAGAAGTCCCTTTCTCAAGGATTGGGATGGATATCAGGGACCGATGGAAACCTCTAGACTGGGTAACAAATATGTCCTTGTGATTGTCGATTACGCTACCAGATATCCCGCAGCATTCCCTATGTGGAACAACACCAGCTAGAAGATTTTAAAACACCTATTACCATATTTTTCATGGGTGGGTTCTCCCACTGGAAGAATGCCCATCCCTAGTATAATTATGCATTTCTATGTGCGCACAGGTATGCACAAATATATACACAGATGGAATTGCCCACAAGATAATAATTGCACCTGAATGGTTGTATCAGAAATCTGACATAAGTGAAGACACTTTTCAAAATATGTTAAACAGAGCAAAATGTATAGATTATATATCAACTTTCCCCAGAATCCATCGTTCCACAACAATGCAGAAAAAATGTAGGATATTTCATGATTGCCAGTGGCCCTTATGCTGTACAGATATTATAGGTATTGCATTCTTGAAACCGGTGAAAGTACTGGCTGGGATTTCTTTCATTCATATAGAACTCACGTTGCAAAATTGTCAAGTGCGTGTGATTGATTAAGCAGAGGCTTAGGAATAGTAACCTCCCTTAATGCTGGAAAAGAAACCTTTGCAAGATGCTTGTGATATGATATTAAATCGACTGCCACCTTTTTCCTGCTATTTGGTAAAGGTTTGGTAGGTTGGGTTGAGATTATTTCACCCTGGGGTTTATACTCAGTCTACCAACAAGTGAAGTTGAAAGCAGAGTCAGGGCTTTGAATGTGTGAGGAATTCAACCATCTGCACGGGGAGTGTGTGCTTGCCTGGGCTTTTAAAAAAAATAAGTTTTGCAATTAAAATTAATGATGGGAGATCAACCTCAGAAAATGTGTGGGGCTAATCTGCACACATTTCCCTCTGCTCACTGCACATACTTCAGGGGGACACAGCCTACATTCAGCTGGAATGTGACAGCCACGGGTACATCAAAGCATCTCAGGAAATGGGAAGGCAACACCTTCCTCCGGCCCGGCCCAGCCTAATTACAATATCAAAAGCCCAATGCATCTGCCCTCTCTATTGTCTAAAGGTCTGCTGGTGGAAGCACATATTGATGAGAGTAATTCGAAAAAGGCCTGTGATAGGCCTGAGCGCAGAACGGACAAATGAAGGCAGGATACTAACACCTCTTTGACATGCAATGTGTCAACTTGAAGTTAGCTCCCACCCCTCTGTATGTAAGGCAGTGAATGGCATGTCTGGGACAACTGTTTACAGTAAGAAACTCCTGCTGGGAACCCCCTTTCAGAGGGAAGAAGTATGTGAATTGAATTGAGGGAGACAGAAGTCTGTTCTCGCCACAAACTTCAAGGGAGACTTGTGCCTTGCTCAAGAGTCACAGAGAACTCAATTAACCAGAGAGACACTTTGATCCACAACTGACAGGAAGATGGATGGGACTTAGTGGTACACGCCTTACCTTTCCTGTTGCAAAGCACTCTGGTTATGACCTCACGCATAACAGAAGATTGTTGGTGGGGACCCGTGATTGGTTCATTAAGGATGACACAAGCCCTGCGAAGAAGCTAGGAGGAGTGCCACAACAAGCATCAAACAGCGTCCATATTTTAAGGAAATTTCTCAGGCAGCTGAGTACTCAAACCGAGACCGGCTGCACCACTGACTGTTGTCATGCTGCAGTCACTAAAGCCATGTGAGACGCCTCGACCAGCGTTACAGATCCACCAACCAGCACAGAGACAATGATTCTTGACCCCTAGCCGTAGCATAGGCCAGCCTACAGCTGTCCGTCATGCCTTGCTTGCCAAACTGCCTGCCACTTGATACCCGCAGCTGTCTCCTGTCTTGAACTCTGTCGCAGGAGCTGCAAAGCGTCCTGGAACCAAGTTGACGCTGTCAAGCATCAAGATCATCTCAAGCAATAGGTATATTGTGGTTCTGTCTCCCTGGTCCTTCTCTGAATTCCCCTAGTGACATTTACGACCCCTTGCTCCCTTGGTGCTGAAACCAAATAAACCTGAACAGTTAAGACTGATTGCTTTACCGACTACCCTCCTGTCAGTATCCAGAGTGCATCCCTTTCATTCGCGAAACTGTCTGTCCTCAGTGTTCCTTTTCAGGGTGGTTTGTATTTTGGAGTGTGCCAGAACTGTTTGTTGTAATAATAATAATGTAGATATTTGTATAGACCCTTGACTGGACAGTCCCTTTTGTCAGTGGGTAATCATTGTATTTTCGCTGTGTTGCAACAAACCAACGATCCACGACCTTGCAGAGATAAGCCTGCCGTTCTGTCCACGTTACCAAAATTGAACAATGAGATTTAAAATTGACTTCTGTTTCCAATCTGTTCGGATCCTTCTGGTGTACTAGAGGTGTGGGGCTGATTGACGGTTTAGAAACCGATATTCATCCCTGGACCACTGGTGCCCCGGAAGTTGATTTGTCACACAATGGCTTAAATTACTCAAGAGAGAGGCTTTTCATCGAGCAATTATGCTTTCCCTGATGAGCCCTACTGGGTGGTATTGGCCTGCTGATGTGCAAGTTAATAGGGCTGAGCGAAATAAAGGTGTTTAACAAAGGCAACATGCCATTACCAACCCAGTATGGCCCTCTAGCGAAAGCCGTGTAACATCAGCAGCCAGAGATAGGATCTGTGGTAGAAAGGGAATTCTTTTGGAGGGCTGAATGTGTCGCAATCAGTATTCAATGCTTTCCTCCCCTAAATATTAACAGAAAGAAAGATGGCTTCAATGAAAATGGTGGAGGGGTTTTGCGAAAGAGGGCCTTTCCACAGGAGTGCCTTCTCCATTTCCAGATGAACAGTGTGAAATGGAGGAGAAAAATATTGTGAGTGTGGCGCGAGATCAGACACAGGCATGTTGTGGGGCAATGGGTAGTTGTGTAGCAAGAGGTAGGAGGCAGAAGGTGGAAGAAAGGATACAGGAGAGTTGGGGCTCAAGGAAGTAGCCGGATCTACTTTTTCTGTTTACAATTCCTCTACTTTTTACCACCATATTCACCATTCTATACAGAGGATTTGTCCATTCGTGTCCCTGTCCAAATGTAAAGTTGTAATGGGAGCCTTACAAAGCTTTGGCCGCAACACCTTGTCACATGATGCACTATGCTCCCGCCTACCCTCCCCCCTGCTGAGACCACAGTTTCACTACTTTTTTGGTACTCTTCTACCACTGACAGATGCGATTGGCTTATTTAGTCACATGCCATTTAGGCTGGTCTGTGACAGAGCTGAATTGAAGAGGTTTATGGGTAAACCATGCAAACATTTTGCGAAAAAAGACAAATGTAAGCCATTCAGGAAGGAGGTGGGATAGCTCTGGCCTTTAATTAAAAGCACTGAAATAAAACAAATAGGTGACTTTGTGAAAGCGATACAAGAGGTGCAAGCACTCACAAACACAAGTTACTTGAACTCGACTGCTACTAAATGCAAGGCGTATTTAACCTCAAAGGCCATACGTAGATGACAGGTAGTCAAGGGATACATCAACAGGGCTGGTGGTGGCTCCGTAGAGGGCCTTTCGGAAGTTTATCTGAAGTCCATAGTACTATGTAAGTTATATGGGACCGAAGTCTTAACACAAAAGCAGGTAGATTGGTTTGACTCCGTGGAAGGGAAAAATATTGAGATCATTACTAAATCAACCTGTGGGTGCACTAAGACTGGAGTTGGGTGTCAATTCCCTCCCTCATTGTGAGATGGAAGCTCGCAGATTGTCAACTGCTAATGGAAATAAAACAATTTCCGCAGAAAGATCCCCTGGTGAGTGTAATGCTAATGTTTGCAGCACACATGCACTTTCGACCGAGAAGTCGGGCCCAACTCGACCTGACAAACATGACCATGTGAGTAATATTGGGATGGAAATGGTGGACCTAGAGAGGACGGTTTACTTTCTTAGGGACATTAAAATAAAGTCGACTAAATCAGACTTAGTAAGGACTGTAGACAGCCTCGTAACTAAGAAACGGTACCAAGAATTCCTCAACCAGGCTTTTACCCTGATGAGGCCACGCACTTACCTACTGAAAATATGCACACAGAAATGAAAGGGCTTTATCGTGTACTTGAGGCTAAATCCGTTGCCGTTTGGGAATACGTGGGGGCCTGGTCAGGTATACCACGTGAATGTAGATGATGCTGGTTATGTGATAAAAAAATTGAAACTAGCAGACCTGTTGCAGAACTGCCTAGGTATATTACTTAAACAGGTACCATATATTTTGCATAATTATTGAAAGCATTAAGGATGACCAATTTTGGGCAATACTTATTGGGGCGTAGTCATAAGTTACTACAGCAGCGGCAAATCATGTTTGGGAAAAGATCTTGTCTCGGGAGGATAGCTCAGTGGCAACGTGTTCGCCTTGGAAGCAAGACGACATAAAGCAACACAGATTCGATCCCCGGGTCTGCGCTTAGAAACCTCTGGGTATTTAAGCGTGTTATAAATATGCAACTAAGACACACAAAAAAAAAACAATTAGGCAACTAACAAACAAAAAATTCATGTAACAGCGCCTCGATGCCCGCGGGCTGTGTGAGCGCTTTAAAAATGCAAATAAAAAAAAAAAAATCTTACCCAAACTAAAATGAGTCACCCAAATTTGTGAACTGTCATTTTTTGTATTACATCATGCGCCTGAAGGATGGAAATGGGATTACTTGTATGAAATGTGTTTAAAGTTATGTGTAAATTGTATGTTTTAGGACGTGTATTATTATGAAAGACGGTATGATTTATTAAGTATGTTTTTGCTTTTATTGTTTCACGTATGTAAACTTTTAAATGTGTTTGTATATACAAAAGGCTAGAAAACTAGCCAAAAGCATTAAATATATATTTTTTAAAACATTAATCTTACTTGGGATTTGATAGGAATGGTGGTGCTAAAACGAGAGTTGCAAGGGAGCAGACGTGTCTCTAGTTTAATCCACAAGTGAATGTTCATGCACAGTGTCGTACTAAAAAACACATATTAGACCTTGCTGGGTCATGCGTTTGCTGCTTCTTAGATGAAAAGAAAAACAACATTTTTAATAGGTTTTCTCTATTAAGCAGGTGCAAAGTGTTAAAAACAAGTGAAGAGTGATGGACTGTTCTTCGATAGCTTTTTCAATGAAATTTTCAATCAATTTTTTCTCTTAGTTTTTTCATTAGAAAAGAGGTTCCTCAGGGTTGTTTAAATTGGGGATCCATGAACCAAATGCACTGACTCCAGGTAGTGTGTTATGTTCTTGGGTCAGGTCATTTCATAGCCAACGAACCATCAAGAAGGATTTAAGGAGGACTGCTAATTTGGAATGGGATTTGCATTAAACAGTAACATTTGAATGCAATGCAGAACAATATTATTATGCAGCACCCTTAAGCCTTTTATTTCTATTTTATTTATTTAATGTGTTATAGTTAAAAACTTTAGACATTTCAAAGAAGTAAAACCTTATAAAAACTCACATAAAGCACATAAACCAAGTACATAAAAACAGATGCAAAAAGCTAACATCCTTTTAAATGAAATGCATAGAATTTCTAAATATATATAGAAAGTTTAAAATGCCGAATAGATTTCTTAAATTGCTACAGAGGGTTTCATTCTGTCAATCACATAAAACCCTGTTAAAGGTCAAGTGTGTTTAAATCGTAGAAGAAATAACAAAACACATGCCACCAAAATGTCGTCAGTGTAACCCTGTTAATACAAACAAAGGGTCTAGGGTCATATTATGGCTGGTGCTTGTTTTACCACACGTGTTGGGTGCCAAGGAATGCACTCTGGCGTTTGATTCGCGCTCTTGGAAAGAGGCGCAGTGTAAATTATTCTTGCACTGAGTGAAACGCATTACTTTGGATTCGTTTAGACAGTTTCACCCCTTGACACAGCCGTCAAGCAAAATCCCTTGAATGCATTATGGACAGCAACCTCGAATTCATGACACGCAGCATTAAGCAAGCCAAAACAGTCCAGAGCTGCAAAGCCAAGCCCTTCGCCCCCTTGAGAGACTGCAGAACTGACGTCCAAGCCGTGTTTCTCCTTCACTGGATGCAATGCCTTCCATGCAGGTCTCCCTACCTCTATTATGGACACCATCTCTCCCCCCTAGCCCCTCCACACCTTGAAAGCTGGCCAAAATGCTGCAGCCCATCTAATCACAGGGCCCAAAAAATCCCACACCAACTCGCCCAGAATGCCACTGGCTTCCCCCTCCATGGCCACATCACCTTCAAGAAGGCATGCTTTGTTCACAAGCAAATGTCCTTCAATGCCATCTCCTACTTGGCAGGCAATGTTACCATCATGTCAAATGAGTCCTAGATTAGAAACCAAGAACTGTAAGCAAGAAAAAGGGACCAAACAAGAAAATAAATGCTTCAGTTGTGTGAATGCAGTCTTGAGATGGCTGGTGGATCCTATCCTCTGGTTGCCACCGTAACTCGGCATCTGTTGGGATAAGAGGAGTACAACATGCACTCGAGCAGAAGCTGGCGTTATGACTAACTTCAGTCCCGATAACAGTGCCACAGCAGTAGTGGGCCCTATAGAATACCCAGTGGGGAACACTAGCGTGCAGCCAGCAATGGCAAGGGGATGCGAGGAGTCAGGGTGACCGGAAGTCCTCATGGTAGCCCTAAAGCACCAAAGCCAGTCAAGAAATGTAGTGAGAGAATGTCAATGGTGTTAGAGATGATGGCTGTGTGATGCTGGAAATGCATTGGAGGGACATGGCCTCCATGTCCTTGTCCTGTACTCCTTTATCATGTATGTTCTGTGTTATTTTCTGCACATGAGTCCATGTGGGACTCCTGGCAGTGCAGCTCTTCCTCTAATTGGTTTGGTGAACAGAGCCTTGGGATACCCTTATTGCACCCATGGGTTGGGGAACAGCCCTGTGCCCCTATTGTATGTTTTTTGGGAACCTGTCTGTGACCCACAAAGCAGGGTATGGGCTGGTGGTAGTTTCCTGCTGAATTTGCCAAGTGCTCTGAGTATTCTCCATTTTGGGATAACCAGGCCCTGCCATTGGAATCAGCTGATTCCTGATGGGAGACAAGATGGCCCATGTGACCATTTGCTTCCCATTGCCTGTTACCTTGTTTCCCAAAGTCCTGGGAAGCCGTGGCTCTGTCCCTTCCCCTGACTGGCTGTTCGGTGGAAGTTCCATATATGGTATTGTGGGGAAGTCCATGTCGGACTGGCTGGAGCCTTCCCAGTGACTGTATGTTGTGGGTACACCCTTGGGGTGGGACCCGGGTGAATGTAGTGTTTGACCAATATACATTTCATGTTATAGGGGTCAGGCTTCTGGTGTGTAACACAATGAATGAGACAGCCCTGCCCTGGAACTGGTATGAATGCAGTGTGGAGTGCTCAATGGCTGGGTGCTTGTCCCAATCCACATTCCTTGTTGTGAGTATCTGGATGGAGAAGAATGGCCTGAATGCACTGTGAGCCTGATTGGCTGCCTACTGAATGCCCCTCTGAATGTTTGGCTGAATTGGCGGAATGATTGGCTGCCCGAGCCTGGCTCAGCAGTGTGAATGAGAGACAGAACAGTATATCTGGCGACCTCTCACTTACTGGAATTGTTCAGAAGCTGAAGTCGAAACGTGATGCTTACCTTGAAGCCCAGCTGGAAGAAGAAGGCTTTGCTGCTGCTTGCCTTCGATGGAATCCGAAAGCTGTTGTGTCTCCAAGAACTGATCCAAGAGACGACCTGGCTAGGAGACCTCTCCCTGAGCTACAAGGGGACATCGTGCACCAGCTAACCGTCACCAAGGCTCCCTGGAATTCTGTCCTCGAAAGGCTGCCGACTGGGGACTGGGAACACCGAGGAATCTGAAGTGAAGCGCCAGGATGTCAAAGCCGTTGATGACCATCACCATCGACAGAGATTCGGAGGACCGATGTAACCTTGTCGACCGGAGCAGCAATGCTCGATTGCCTAAGACACTTTGAAATTAAGGACTCTCTTGCTCATCACCGTCGACCGCTTTTGTCCAGCCGGAGAAAGTCAAGGTTGCTGACAAACCAAGGAGGACCTGCCAGTGGGTTTACCGCCATCCAAAGTCCACAAAGACGCTGACGAAGATCCGAAAGCCAGCCGTGGTCGAGTCCCAATCACCGACGAAGCGACACCCTTGCTGGGCCTACGTTCTTAATTGACTCTTTGCGACAACAAACTCTCATCATCGAGGTGCACTGCATGACACATATTTATTATTATAGTACTGCCTAAGCACAAACTGTGTTATTGTGTAAGTATATATTCTGAACCTTATTCATATAAAGAACTGTGTTATCACTAACATAGTGTGTGGACATTCTTTTATGGGGGCATTCAGACTACATTGTACTTACGAACCAGCCCGCATCACCTCAGAGAGCTTAAGCCTTGATTGCTCGTCCATTGCTACCGCTTAGAGAATCATGGTTGGGGTGCTGCGTGCTTCTACTCTGCCATACAGAGGGCAGGAGTAAAGATAACCCCCTCCAGTCTTTACAGGCTGCATCTATGTAATGCTATGGGAATACATATGCCAGTCCCTCCTTGCTACCATGGATTGGTGGTTGCTCTCTGCTCCTTGCATCAGGGGAGAGTATTTCCCCAATGCCAACTCTCCAGCTGCAGCAGAAAAGTCACAAACAGATCTTCATTTATTGAACGCACAAAGATGAAAGGCTGAGTCAGATCTACCAGCACTCAAGCTTGTAATCGGCATGTAAATCACACATCCCAGCAGCGAGCACACCAGCAGCCCTACAGATGACTTAAGGTGTAAGTAACCGGGCTACATTTGAACTGCATTGTTGTTTTGGTGGGCGCTGTTGAGAAGTGAGCTGATGAAGGTCTAAACCAACATCGCAACACTCAGACCCGCGCAATCCGTACAATATCTAACTGAATCCATGCGACTATCTGTCAACTGATGCAGTAATCGGAAGGCTGCTCACTACAGCTTTCCTGACTAAAATCAGAGCCGGGAGACCCGTTTTTGGTGGTTGTTGAGAGGAGCGGATCTGTGCAGGGGACAGCTGTGCTGGTACTGGAGCATGCCGTGAGCCAGGCAAGACTGACCCGCACTGTAAGAAGGCTATAAACTAGAGGAGCAGCCTGGTGGGAGACCCGCACGGACCGACTTCGCCCGCGGGACCTCACCATCTGGGAATGTTTGGGCATCCACGACCGGAGCGGGCAGAGGATATGGACCTCGGCACGCGGGCAGCCTTCGCAAGAACACTGCCGCTGTGATTGCTGTGGGACGTGACTCCGAAGAGCCGGGTGGATGAGAGCTGAAACAGACACTTTCTACATTACCCGGCAATTACAAGCATAGAAGGACCTGGCTGCTCGTAACGAGATGGGTCCGTGAGAGGCGGGACTTGGCCACGGATCACCCTGCCACCCATGGCACGGGTTAGGTGCACGGCTTGTGTCCAGGCGTACCCGACTGGAGTTGCCTTCTATGGAGCTACAGGGCCCACTGGATGTGGTGGTGTGAGGCTGACCCAGGAGTCAGTTGAATCATTACACCAGCCTTGTTGGACATTTGCATTGGGTTGTCAAGTGCTGCAGTAGTTGGGGGCAGTGGCTGGACTGGTGCTGGCGCCACGGACCCTGAGGCTATACTGGTGGTGGCACAGAGGCCCTCCCTGCATGGATAATCTACTAGAGGCATGTGCTGTGTTGGTTGGCCCAACAGGCTCTCATCTTCCTTGATGAACGTTCTCCTTTATTTGTTCACCTGTGGCATGTGCGGGCATTGTGAACTAGGACCCTCACCTACTATTTAACATTTCGCCTGTGGCTCGTGGTTGTGGCATGCTTAGTTGTCTGTGGTCCTGCTGTGCTGCTGCCTACAACAAGCTGGGCTCTGGACTTAATATCCAGATATGAGTGTAGTGGTTGGAAGAACCGTGTTATATACCTATTCATCATCTGGCGATTGGCTTTGATGTGTGGTCGTCTGCTGCTGGTGGCATGGCCCTCTCTCTGCCATGTGATGCTGCAATAGGACCTGCAGCTCCCACGCCATTGGTGTTGGGGGGCGACCACAGTCCAGTGGACATATTCATCTTTCCTGACAGCTTTGTCGTCATTACATAACCATAAATACCTTTCTGTCTGGGCTGGTTGTTGCTGCTGTGGTGGTTTGTTGACAGCGCATTGCGCACAGAGTTGCTCTGCTGTACGGATCCTGATGCTAGAGACCCTGCATACTAAGCGGCTGGGAACTACACATATCACACAGGTGAGCTTTGAGGATACTGGCCTACCCTGTGCTGACCTTAGAGCCCTCTGTATCCCAGTGCACCCTGTGTTGGGCTGTGCTACATCCATTGACTCATTAGTGCTGGTGCCCGACCCCCGCTTACGGTCTGTGGCATTGCAGACGCAGCATGTTCTGGGAGGCCACGGCACACAGTAGGCTTGCCTCCGAGCCATTATGAAGAGTAAGAGCACTGTAAGCCCATATGTGGTGGAGATAACCTGCTGTGGGTCGCCTGTGGGTGGGGGGTGTCGCAGTGGAGGCTTGCAGCGCAGGGGCTGGAAATCCAATCTTCATCAACATATTGGGTATTAAGTTTGAAATAGTTTGCAACACGGTTGGGACAGTGTGTCTGTCTGCCGCACCCATCGGATGTGTGTTGGTGGTTGATCCCCAGTCTCTGCCTATGACACCATGCCTAAGGGCGCGGGCAGTGTGAAGAAAACTGGTACTATGAACAGATACACAATGGATGGCACCAGTGCAGCCCCAGAGCCTGCATCAGCCTCAGACATGGATCAGTCGCAGGATATATCGCCTCCACCTCCAGATCTTATGCACATAATGGAGGCCATGGCAAAGGGTTTCACTGCTGTCCATGAGAAACTGGACGACATCACGGCCAATGTTTCTTCCATGAGGACCCAGCTAGCCAGAGAATCCAGGTGGATAACGGAAACCGAAACACGAATCGGAACAACAGAGGATACTGTACAGAGCCTTCAGGGCACAGTCTTGACCCTGGTGAAGGACATGACAATCGCAAAGTCTAAATGTGATGATTTAGAGTCCCGTTCCAGAAAGAACAACATTAGGATAGTGAGTGTGCCTGAGGATGCCCTTACAGGAAGCATAGAGCAGGCAGTGGAAGAGCTGCTTAAGGACCTCTTAGGATCATCGTCCTTGTCCCTCTTTTTTGCAGTTGAACGTGCATATCGAGCTTTGGGCCCACGCCCAAAACCCAGAGACTTCCCACGTCCTATTATAACTAAAATTCTCAGCTACAGAGATAGGGACCATCTCCTTCATCACACCAGGGTAAAAAGGAGCTCTGTATGGGATCCCGAGTAATAAGGCTCTTCACAAATTTTTTTCCATAGCAGTGCAGAATGAACGCCAATTTTTTGGGGTTAAGAAACTGCTCCGCAGCAGTAACATTCAATATGCCATGTTGTTCCCCGCCAGACTTAAATTTCAGTTTCATGGAAAGCTATACTTCTTCACTGTCCACGACAAAGCAGTGAAGTTCATAGAGGCACAGATTCTGATGCCGGACAACCAGGATCAGGTTGACATCCACCGCCGATCTGAATGTGACACTTGTAAACCGAATGATGTCTTATCCTACTAAACCTATGAGGATATAGGTAACACAATATACCTGCAGTACTAAGAACTTTGATATAGTATGGTATTAAGTAATGTTCACATAGCAGGTCGGGCGCCGCCAGGTTACCCCACAGCAGTTGCTATTGTTATGTTAGTTGCTGGGACAGAAGGGAAGCCAAGTCGGGGTAGGCAGACCAGGAGGTGGGCGGTAAGTAGGGGTGTTTACACTGCTTGGATTGAGAGGGTAGTGAGGGAGGGGCACAATCAGATTGAGAAGGGCTGTGGGGTTGGGTAGGGGAGGGGGGAGAGGTTTGGTTTTTTTCAACCGTACACAGTTGGCTGTACGCAAAGCTCACACCTAAGCTGGCTCTGTCAACACACCGGGGTCTGCGACCAAGGGTACTACAGGATACTGAGGGTGGGAGCAAAGTTGGGGGAACTAAGGAAATCAGAAAACGTTTGGCTGCAGAGTGTTTGGTTAGAGATGGACATATGGTTAATACAGACACAAGATCCGGTGAACAAGTGCGTGGTACATCAGAGGGTTAGGAAACTTCACTAAAGCGCATAGAATAATCGACTGCGTGCAGAGACATGGAACAAAGATACTCCTTTTACAAGAGACACATGCCACAATGGGAGCGGCAACTGGTGTAGCGCCAACATGGGGGCCAAAAAGATTCTTTACTACCTATTCATCGAAATGCAAGGGGGGTGAAAACGCTGGTTCATAAATCGGTTAAGTTCACACTAAAAAATAACTATATCGACCCTGAGGGTAGATACGTTATTTTGCATTGTATAATCACCAGTGTGGAGTATCTTGTGGTAAACACATACTGTCCCAGCATTGATACCCCAGAAATTGTTGACAATGTGGTATCCATTCTGTTGGCATATATATGGATTCCGATTATATGGGGGGGAGACATGAACCTGATTCTTGATGCTGTGCGGGACAGAATGGGACGGCCCCCAGGTCATTATCACGGGTGGCCAGTAGACTACTCACTCACATGACATCGTTGGGGCTACGTGGTGTCTGGAGAACTCTACATGCGCAAGAAAGGCAATATTCATGTTATTCTTCTGCACACGATAGTTCGTCATGGATAGACATGTTCCTAGTGTCCAGCACTCTGATGGGCAGTGTCAAGAGTACCGAAATACATGCACGCACGTTATCCGGCCATTCTCCAGTAACACTGTAATTAGAAATGGCCTCCTCACCAATACCTCGCAGAGCATGGCGTTTTATGCCCAAGGCCCTATCAGATATTGTGCTCAAGGCAGAGATCCAGTCTGATATTGAAACATTCTTCACTTGTAATGGCCAGCATGACACCACTGCAGGAGTTAGATGGGAGGCCTTCATGGTGTATATTCGGGCCATGTCTATATCCAGAGAAGCAGGTTTGTTTGTTTGTTTATTTTACTTGTATAGCACGCCTGACCCAGGGGTATCTGGGCGCTAGTGTATAAGAATACGGTCACATGTTACAGATCATACAGAGTATTACCTGAGACACATGATACAGATCATACATAATGGTACAAAATAAGACAGGAAATACAATTGATGCAAAAAGTCCAGGCAAGGTATAGTCATGAATGATTATGGGACAACTGTGGGTGCATGGCTGAGAGGGATGGTAGGGTTAGTTCTTGTTGAGTAGCCAGGAAATAACACTACTTCTGCATTTTTTCAAATACTTGAATGGATTTGATATCCTGTGGGAGAGTGTTCCAGAGTTGGGAGGCCAGGACCGGTAAACTGGAGCCGCCTGCTCTTTTGCCGTTATAGCTAGGTACCACTAGACAGGAGGTGTTGGTGGATCCTGTAGTATGGATAGAGGGTCTCAGGGGGAATTTGTCAGTGAGGGGGCCAGTGCTTTGTGGATGAGGCAGAGAGTTTTGAGGTCAATTTTTTCTTGTATGGAGAGCCATTTACACAGTTTTCTAGTTGCAGAGATATGTTCTCTTCTAGATATGTTTAAAGCGGCCCTAGGCGCAATGTTCTGCAGTATCTGCAGTTTGTTAAGTATGGACTTATTGGCGCCTAGGTAAAGACTGTTACAATAGTCCAGTTTGGACTCTATGAGTGCTCTGGCTAGTATAAGACAGCTGTTGGATGTTAAGTTAAATTAGAATTGGCTACGAGGTAAAAACCTAGAGTTTTTACATCCTTGGCAATGGGTATGTTATTCCCATCTATGCTTATACTGGTGTAGTTAGGGCTAAGTTTCTGTAGGTTGGTGGGTGAGCCGACCAGGAGAATCTCAGTCTTATCCTCATTCAGGCATAGGCCGTAAAGGGCCAGCCATGTCTGAATGATGGTGTAGATTTTGTTGATCCAAGGTACATCTGTGTCATAGGTACCTAATAAAGGTAGGAGTAGCTGGGTGTCACACACGTAATTAGTGTAGGTGACACGCAGAAGGTACAGTTTATCAAATAGGGGCTTTGTTAAGATATTATACAAAGTAGGTGAGACACATGAACCTTGTGGCACACCACAGGTGATAAGTATGGGGTCGGCTGCTGGCACAGGTGAGAAGACATGCATGATTCTGTTGTTGAGGAATGATTGAATCCACGTGATGGCAGAACTCGAGAAGTGAGCTGCCGATGCCAGGTGGTCACAGAGTACCTTGTGGTAGACCAGGTCAAAGGCTGCCGACAGGTCTAGGAGGAGTAGTATGGCCACTTTGCCTTTGTCTTTTAATTCGGCAATCTGGCTTTTGAGGTAAAAAAGGGCAGTTTCCGTTACATGTTGGGGTCTGAAGCCAGATTGTCGTGTTCCTAGTAATTTGTTAGTCTCAAGATAGTCTTGAATTTGCAAATATGCAACCCTGTCTAAAATGTTTAAAAGAAAAGGGACCGCTGTGATCGGTCTATAGTGTGTGGGTATAGATGGGTCTAACGTTTGTTTCTTAAGTAATGGGAGCACCCATGATTCCTTCAAGTTGCATGGAATGGTGTTACTGGAGAATGATGAATTAATTAATTTGGTGATAAAAGGAGCCAAGTCTTTGGCCGCGTCTTTTATAATCTGTGCTGGGCAATTGTCACCTTTACAATTGGAGGGTTTCAGTGAGGTTATAATTTTTTGTACCTCTGGCACTGATACATTGGTGAATTTAAAGACTGAGTTTTGGTGTGAGGAATCTGGAGTTGTCGGACTAGTTGGATAACAGGTGGTTAGTTGGTGCCGTTTGTCTGCTATTTTGGTCTGGAGACCAGTGATTTTATTGGTGAGTGTATTTTGGATGCTAGTGCACCATGGTTTATCTTTGAGACAGGTGTCTGCGGGTGGGTTTGGGTTTTACAACTCTCTTAAGATGTTGAACAATTCTTTGGTGCTAGAGCCTGCTTGGTTTATTCTATCCTTGAAGGTTTCTTTTTTGGTACGGATAATCTCACTTTTGTATGTGGCCGTGATGTTTGCTAAATTGGTTTTGTTCTCTAAAGAGGGGGTATTCCTCCAAAGCGTTTTGAGTTTCCTCTTTTCTGTACTGTAATTTAATTTCAGCAGTAAACCAGGAGTTCAAATGTGCTCTTGGTTTCCCACTACGCATCTGTAGAGGGGCAATTGTGTCTATGGCCATAGATTCGTTGCAGGTGCCTACCAACAGATTTGTGTCATTTGTGAGGGGTAGACCATTGAGTATGGGGATTACAAGAGGTAAGATGGCCTTGGCTGTGATGTTGCGTTTATTCCTAGTGAGACATGGTGGTGCCGCTAGGGTTTTTTTCTTCGCTAGATTGTTAATGTTAAGCTTGAAAGGTGATGACTCCTTTATTGTGATGTTGCAATTTAGGTCCACTACCCAATCGAGTGTCCCACCTTTCTCGTGAGTGGGATGCATAATTATTTGTAGGAAACCATGTTCTAACAGGGCATTAGCTAATGATGTGGCAGGTAAGTCGTTGGGGTCGTTATAGCCGAGGTTAAAATCACCTAGGATAATATTTTGCGCAGTTGGTTTAGTGTTGTCAGCCGCTAGTGAGGTAATGTCTTCCTCGATTGATCCTATGGGACCTGGAGGCCTGCAGATTAGGTGGATGGTAATAGTATTTAGATGAGGTTTGGAATTTAACTGATAGGAATTTGCATGAGGCAAAGGGAGTCAAGGTGGCTATTCTCATGTCTAGTGTGCATCTGAAGATGATGGCGGTGCCTCCTCCTCTGGCGTTGGGTCTATCAGCTCTAAGAATAGAGTAATTGCCGGTGACCGCTAGGGATAGAGATGGGCCTGCTGCAGCATGCAGCCAGGTTTCTGTTATTGCAAGGAAGTTAAGATTTTTAGATAAAATGATGTCTCCAATCTCAGTAGCGTGGGCAACAAGGGATCTAGCGTTAAGTAGCGCCCCTTTAATAGGTTGCTTTTGAGTGAGCTGCTGGAGGTTTTTGCGGACTGGGGTCTTTTTCAGATTGATGTGCAGTTGTTTGCGGTTTGGTTTTTGGTCATGGTGTTCTGTGGCCGGGTTACTGGTAGTCTTTGAGTTATATTTAGCAAGTCGGCCATTGTGCGTTGTAAGGATCCTAGCCCTTAGTCTATTGTTTCTGACAATAGTGTCAGGATGGCTGCAGAGTATTCCTGTTGCAAGGTTAGGTATATTTTTTTCAGTGGTGGGGCTGAGGGGTATGCCATTACTGTTCCAGGATGGGGCCGGGTGTAGATTAGGTAGGAATCGTGTGGGCCTAATTCTTGAATCTCGGCTGAAGGTGTTCAGTGCCGGTAGAAAGGGGTCGCCTTCATCGTGGGGTTAGGGGTTGTGGTAGACCCTAGGTTAGGGTTCAGTGGATGCAAGATTATGTAGCCTGAAGTCAAACCTGCGAATGACAATAGTAGTAAGTACCAGTGGGATAATGCCAAATATGATAATCATAATGTCGTGGCTAGCTGGTGTGTACATTGATTGTGTGTGGCAAGTGACAGTTCGGGAACTGCAGTGATAATCAAACAATCAGGTAATATGGCCTAGGTAATTCTAGATAACAAAATAGGCTGGTTCGAAAATAGCAAAAGATAATCAAGCAATCAGGTAATAGGGCCTAAGTAAGTCTAGGTAACAAAATAGGCTGGTTCTAGAAATAGCACAGTACTTACAGTCAGGCAAAGGGAATAGCTGGGTCTGGGCAGCAAGTTAGGCTGGTTCAAAAGTAGCAGCAATGGTAAGTGCAAGCCGTGGGTCTAAGTGAGTTTAGGCAGCAGAATAAGCTGATACAGGATGGCAACAGTAGTAATGATCAGGCAATGGGCCTGTGTGGGCGACAATGTAGGCTAGTTCAGGACTGGCAGCAGTAGGTAAGGACAAGCAATAGGTCTGGGTAAGTCAGGACGACAGGATAGCCTAGTTTCAGATGGCAGCGATAGTTATAATCCAACAGTGGCCCTCGGTCGGGCTAGGCAAGGAGATAGGCTGGTACAGGATAACAGTAGTAGTTACAATCAGGCAGAGGGCCTAGGAAGGGTTGGGCTACAAAATAGGCTAGTTCAGGAATGGCAATAA
Source organism: Ambystoma mexicanum (assembly GCF_040938575.1). NCBI lineage: Eukaryota > Metazoa > Chordata > Amphibia > Caudata > Ambystomatidae > Ambystoma > Ambystoma mexicanum. Next base: position 1,246,190,700 of record NC_090922.1, on the reverse strand, counting down.
TAGTTATGAGCATGCAGCAATAAAATAGCAACAGTAGTTACAGCAAGCAATGGACCAGGTGAGTCTAAATAGCAGAATAGGCTGATTCAATCATAGCATAGGTCACTGCCATCCACGGGCTAGGGTACAGTGGATCTGGCAGGTGCAGTCAATAGTGGACGGCATACAGATACATGTGGGCAGCGAAATGAGCAAGGTGTGCAATAATGCAAAAGGATCATCAGCAGCGAAAGTGTTCATTCGGTGATAGTCATTGTAATGTGCCCGAAATGTGCATATGAGTTTTGCTGATCGAGTGATAATGCTTGAGCGGCAGAAGTAGAGTGCAGTGTGGGCACTGTGCCTTAAATACTTGCATGGAGCAGTGTTAAAGAGATGTCAGCTTTTTACAATGAGTTAGCGCTACCTAGCTCATAGTGCAGGTTGGCGGGAAGAAGCGCCAATGCTCTAATGGCAGCTTTAGAGCAAGTTACGGGTTGTGGGGAAGATCACAACTAGCGTTACGGGCAAAGGCTCCTGTGGTGAACAGGGGCACACAGGGCCTTTGTCTAGGCCTTCGTTTTCTGGCCGGCGTTTCTGCCTGCCGGCGGATGTTGTTCAGTGATAAGGGGGAGCTTCGGTTGCCTAGCAACCAAGCCTTGAGACTAGAGCCTCACTCTCATGCCGCAATGCGCCTGACATTGCAGGGCCAGGCGGAAGAATAGGCCAGGGTCAGACAGGGACACGCAATGCCATATGTTTCGAATCTGGGCAATATCAACAAAAGAAATAAGGCACACAAGGTGCTGGCGTGCTGGATGCACAAAGCAGGGGCTGTGGATCCTCACCCTTGATGTCCCCAATGACCGATGTCGTAGTAGAAGATGACGGTCAGATCGAGTGATTGAGCTGCCCCCATCAGCAGATCCAGGATACTAGGGCGATGCGGGCTGGGGCTCCTGCCCTCTCCATCGGTGGTTGCGGCTAGACAAAGTATACTGAAAGTGATTAGGAATGACCTCCAACGCTCTCTGAAACCAAACTCAAGCGCCTAGAGCAAGAGTGTGCAACAATGTCGAGCCCTGACAAATTAGCACAGATACGAGCAGAGTTGGAAATCTTTGAATAGCATGCCCTTATGCTACTTCACACACCTATAGGCTGCAAGGAGATATGGTGAGGGAGAAACACCGGAAAGGACTATTGCTAGACTTACCAGATTTGTGGGTGGGCAGACCCAGGTAGAGTGTATTATCGACGAACATGCCGCCCAACAATTGACTGATCACGAGATTCTTAATGTTTTCTCAAGGTTCTATACCACCCTGTATGCGGAGGGCCAATCACACAATGCTCAAACTATTCACTTCCTCCTAGATGAGATTCCTATGTCCTCTGTTAGCCCCAAACCAGAGAAGAGCGTGTAAGCCCTATCACCCTAGATGAGATAATGCAGGTAATAACCAAACTGCCGAAGGGAAAAGGCACTGGGGCCTGATGGTCTCACTCCGGAGCTCTATCTGGAACATGCAGCACTGCTTGCCCCACGTCTGCTTGAGGTCTGGAATGAGTCATTCAGTGATTCAATTTTTTCCCCCACTTTACAGGATGCTACCATAACCATTCTCTTGAAGCCTGGTGAGCCGAACACTGAGTACAAATCATACAGACCGCTATCTCTTATAAATATTGATACTAAAATCTTCACTAAAATCTTGGTAAATAAGTTTCTGCCACTCATGCCCTACCTGATACATGACAGGTGGGTTTGTCCCTGGCAGATCAACGTCGTTGAATATTAGAAGGCTCTTCAATGTAATGTCCAGAATCGACCCATGTGCGGAGGCGGTAGCAGTAACACTGGATGCTCAGAAGGCCTTGGACATGGTCTCTTGTCAATACATGTGGGAGGTCCTGGAAAAGATGGGCATTGGTCCAGAAATTATTAGGTACATCAAGTTGTTATACACAAGCCCTACTGTGAGTGTACTAGTTAATTCTCATAGCTCTTGCCCTTTCACACTGAACAGGGGCACCAGGCCGTCTCCCCCATCCTCTTTGCTATGGTCATAGAACCGATGGCCACCATATCAGAGCTAGGCACGCTAGTAGGGGAATTCAGCTGAAGGACCAGCCGGAGATAATATCGTTATATGCAGATGATGTGATGCTGTACGTCAGAGACCCGTGCAGGAACCTCAACCCGATACGGAGAGATGTGATCTGGATAGCCACCTTCTCCGGCTTTACGATCAATTAGTAAATCAGAGATTTTCCCACTCACTATGAATGCCATTCAACCAACAAGTGAGTTCCCACGTCGCAGGTCACCTGAGGGAATTAGATACCTGGGGGTCCAGATATCCAGGACCAAGCCAACACTTCTGGCGGACAATTACGTGGCCGTGGAATAATATTTAGAGTCTAAACTAACAAGCTGACGTCCACTTCCCATCACCATGGCGGGCAGACTATCTCTAGTGAAGATGATTATGGTCCCCAAACGTCTGTATATTATTGCAAATGTCCCCATCTGGTCTGGGAAGCAATACTTTGCTAAGCTTCATGGCCTTTGCGCACAATTCCTATTGCATGCTGGGTTGTGTGAAAGAAATGGGTCAGTATGACCCTACCCTACGAGAGAGGGGGCTTCAGAGCCCCCAACCTCGAACTGTATTGGATAGCAGCTCAGGCCCAGGATGCCTCGTATTGGTATGTTGATTCTGGTCGTCCACCCCATGTTAAACAAGAACACTTGGCAGCAGGCGATGGTGACCTTAAAACATTAATACTGCATGTGACCTATAAAGACAACTCCCCATTGGACCCTACAGCTACCACGTTAATGGCCTGGTGCCGGATGCTACCATTCATAAGCGAGACACGCCCCTACTATAAATGGCTCCCTACCTGGAGATTCCCTGGGCTAGAACCTACATACGATCTAGCACTTGTACATCATTGGTATGGGTTGGGGTACAGGGCACTGACGGATGTATTTCCCGATGGGAAGTTCATCACACCCGAGACAAGGCAAGCCGGGCATCCGGGTTCAGGATTGGAAACATTACAATACTATAGGCTTAGTGCATCAATTCGATCTATGTGGATGTGCTTCCCAGATGAACCCTCCAACAACCAGGAACTACAATGCATTGCTAATACATGTGGAGCTCACAGGATAGTCTCCTCCCTGTATAAGATGCTGGTTGGGAAAGTCCCAGACACGACATCCAGGGTACGCACGGCTTGGGCGAGCAAGCTCGACCTAGACCTCTCTGATGCTCTATGGAAATCTATGTGCTCCCACACACGCAGAGTCTGCCTCAATTTCAGATTTCGATGCATACAGTACCAACTTCTGAACAGGCTGTATTATACCCCTCACAGGCTTAACCGTTTTGCTCGGCAATCACTCTATACTTTCCCTAGATGCAATGCTGAGGCAGCCGACCATATGCATATGTTTTGGACAAGTACCAGGCTCCAGAATTTCTGAAATGAGGTCTTACAGGCACTCACGGAAATCGTGGGGTCTACCATTGAACCTGATCCAATAGGGGTTTTGTTTGGTGTATGGAAAGGTATTGTGAATTAAAAAAAATGCTATCCTTTCTAAACATAAGATGTGTCTTAGCCAAAAGATGCGTTCTCCACCATTGGAAGCAATCTTCCCCTCGTAACTTCACGATGTGGCTGGCTGCACATATCTGGACTCAAACCTACGAGGAGGAATATGTGAATTTGCTTGCTCTACACTCCCGCCCCAAAAATGTGTGGGCTGAATTTCTTACTTAGCTTGCCAACCATTCTGATGATTGACTTGTATCTTTCGTACTGTATTGTTATTGACAACTTGACGCTGACAATGTGGAGTTACATTACTTTGAGAACCCGTACTGTAACACTGTACTAATTATATACTTAAATTGTCTGTATGTATATGTAGAACCCACATCTTGACCCTGTACTCTACAAGTTTTGCCAATAAAGACAAGTTTTTATTTTAAAAAAAGGCATTGTTGTTTTGGCCCACGTTAGCTGGTAACTCCACGATGGAAGCAGTACAATCAATCACTGCAACACGAACATCCGCTTTTTCCAATGCCATCTCAACGCCAAACATAATGGCGTCTGTGGTCATATAAAATGGTATGCCACCAAAGGGAAGCTCTCTGCTAAAGATAACTGACTTCATTAAAGTCACCTTGAACCAGAAGAAGCGCGCCAATCTAACAATTAGTCAAACATGTATAGCAAAAACGGGGACCTTTCAACACAATGTACTATGAGTTTAGGAGATTCTCACCATAATTGATGGTCACCTAGGAATGCACACCAGCTTTTTGTGTCACGGAAAGTGACACAATGTAATTATGTAGTCAACATCTGGTCAGCATTACTTTGTGTTGGTTTAGTTTCACACCAAAACGAAATCTGTTCGATTCATTATTGATAGCAACATCTCATTCAAGACACACACCTTAATAAAGCACAAACAGTCTATATACAGCTCTTTCTACTCAGCAAAATTAATGCAGTTACACCCCCCCAATATAGACTACAGAACTGTTGCCCAAACCACGGTTATCTCCCATCCTGATTATGTCAACGCCATCCTTGCTGGTCACAATGCCATCACTCTGACCCCCTTGAAAGCATTCCAAGATGCTGCAGTCCACCTCATCAACGGACATAAGAAATTCAACCGCATGATGCTCATCCTCCAAAAGTTCCACTGCATTCCCTACCATATCCATGTCACCTTTAAGACTGCGTGTGTCGTTTACGAGATCTCATTATGACAACTGAGAGATCAACAAACAACTAAAAGCCAAGCTCTTGGCTTGGTTTCTATAGTTGATTCACTAGGCAATTCCGGGGATTGGACGTCTCTGAGGTCATGGTGCGCTATTTGGAGGTAAACCCAAAACCAAGAAGCTTTTAATTTAGGACCCTGGCCCTTGCCCGGAGTTCTTCCCTCACTCCCTTGAACAAGTCTGAGGTTTTGAGTGCTACGCATTTCTTTCTTGGCACTGTATAGAATGTTTCCTGGCTAGATGACCTTGTTGAGGGTTTGTTTCCTTATTTCTGGCAAGTCAGTGACCAACTTGAAATGCCTATCATTGTATGTATTACCTAAGGGCTTACATGCTCACTCATGACAAGACATTCCGGTTCAAGGGTGCCACACATCTTACTGTGAAGGAAGAGCCTTCTACCGGTGTACAAATGGGGACTTGTAACTACCCCTTTCCTGGCAGAGGCCTCACACTACAAGCACCTGTTTCCAAAATTAAATGGTGAGAAAAATCAGACATTATGAGGAGGGTTGGATGGCAAAGAAAACACCTAAGTTTCTATAAGGTCTCCTGATTGTGACTAGTAAATCATAGACGATTACGTTAAGAGGCTCTCACTAGCTCAGTTGTTGGTCCTGCTATACTGGGAAACCAGGGAATTCATCTTCGATTATAGCCGACCAGACAAAGGAAGGCTCATAGTTCCTTTTTAGTTTGGGCTATTAGGTGGCGCTAAAAGCGCTACCCTCAAGCCGAAACTATTGTCATTAAAATAAGAGCTTTAACATAAGAGCTTTAAATAGGGGCTTTGAATGAGGGTCTCTGATGCTTTTCAATGTAGATGACATATGAGGATGGATGTGTGTTGTTTGGCTATGTGTCCCACCTATTTAACCCCCATCTCCAAGTCAAATCTATACGATTTGTCCTCCCATTCCCACCCATCTCCATCAAAAATCCACGCCCCTTGCACTCGTTCCTTGATTTGTATTGTGTGCTGAATTTGTCAGCCCCGTTTTTACTTCCAAAATGGTGGCTGCCATGTGTTAATGTTTATAAAAAAATATTTCATTTGCTTTCTGTCTAAACCCATATATATATATAGTGGCTTTTAAATTATGCTAAAAATATGAATTTCTTTAAAAAAAAAAATAATAAACAACCTAACATTAAAATCCAGTATATATATATATATATATATAAATATATCAGATCGAAAATGTCCATGTACTTACTTGTGGGCATACATGCCAGCCCTCCGATTTAGACGGGAGACTCCCGATTTTTAGATAAAACAGATTGCTTTGTTTTTTTTTGTTGTAAATAATGTTTTTACTACCGCCTGAAATAAGTAAAACCCAATGCATTCCTACAGGGAAATTCCTTTCTCCCGCCTTCTGGAGTCCAATCTCCCTCCTAGGTAGTCAAGAATGTTGGCATGTATGTTGTGGGTTCTGGTCGAGACATATTCTGAGGTACCAGTAGTTGATTGGATGTGGTGTGTTATTGATGTCAGTAAATGGAAAGGAACCCAATACGTTATGGGCGCAATTGATGAACAGTTATAATGCTCTCCATTGTAACATGGCCGCTGTAGCAGCTGCTCTGTGGTGATTGTCCACCGTGTTTCCTTCTTCTGTTCAATGACTTCTGGTGGGGACTGTTAACAGTTGTCTGATTGGTAGATTTCCCGTTCTTTTCACTGTCGAAGCGGTGACGTCTCCTGACTTCCAGGTCGTCATTGCTTTGAACACCAGAAAGAAACGTGGGGAGAGTGTGTCCATTCGGGTTAGGGCAATGTGCACAGGATATGCATTACCGAGTTTCAAAACAGTAGAAATTGCTCTCTAATCCAAGTAATACATTTGTATAATGCGAGTTTTCACCTCATTGTTGAGGCACAAACGCGTATTTGAAGCGGAGACAGCCTTATGCAACGAGGACCCCTCTGAAATGTCTCCATTGCACTTTCAGGGTGCTGCCTGGCACTGTGTCTCAGGAGAGGGACAGGTACAGAGCATTCTTATTTTCGCTTTCGGATTTCATTTTCTTTTTTCTGTTCTTTCAATATATTTGATTGGTCAGTTGTGTGCTGTCAATGATGGCAGACTCACAGTGCTGGGAAGTGCCACTGTTTGTTGACTGTGCAGTTCAGGTGCTGATGCAAGCCCGCTCATCGCTTCTCATCAGTGTACATCAAGTCTGAACTGGGGGAAACCATTTCCAAGGTCTGGGGAGTGGAAGTAAGGGAAAGGCGTCCAGCCTCTATGACACATTTACTTCTAACTTGCTTTCAATGTATTATTTATCCCAGGAGAAGGTATAGGCCAAGATGGCCCAGTGGATGCCTGATCCTCAACTCATCTACTATTTAGCCCACACGTCGTTCTCGTGTTTCTGTGAAATGCTGGGAGTGGGAAAAGGGAATGACTCGTAATTCGCATCCGTTGAGTCATAAGCAAAGAAGGTCCAAAGACAGACAGCTAGGAAAATGCATGGCATACCTTAGTCGAGAGTGTGCTAGACGGGCACTCGTGCCTTAAGCGATCGATTCCCATGAGGCCATCAGGGCAAACAAAACACTTTTGAAGTGGGGAGAAAAACCAGAGGTCGTTTTCGAGGGAATTCTCCCATGGCCAAGAAACGGAGGAGTCCAGAAATTTGACAAATTGCTGCTTTTATTAATACATTTCTAAAAGCACGGATATGCACACAGATTTCTGCAGCTCCCAAAGCACTCTTCACTCATTACAGGCTGGGAACAGGGTTTTATTCCATGATGAAATCACAACCAAAAGTTACATTCCTGGCCCGTAGATGAGATGGGATTGGGTGAGCACTATAGATAGATTTACATCCTATAGGTGATAGATGATCTAATTGGCCTGGCCATATCGGGTAGCTCTGCCTGGCACTTCCCACAGGAGGCCAGTGTGGGCTTTCACAGCTTGGGAAAATTACCAGCACGTGAGCACAATGATGGGTGGAGAGAATTGCCTCAGAGTACCACCTGTTTCCCACTCATGTTGCCACTTCTCTGACTTCTCTGGCCCTGAGGAAATTCCAACCTCGAATTTCATGCTGTGTTACATTTTTGCATCTTCTGTCTTCAGTTCAATGGGAAACACAGTTTCTGTCTGCCACAGATGAATCGGCCTAGTTCCCCAGATTCAGATCACGTGTGTAGGTACCGTAGAATTGAGATTCTCTGCTGGCTTTTATGAAGACTATTAGCTCCCAGCCCTTGAATGTGTTTATCTATTCTGTTGATTTGAAAACACTCTCTCCCAGAGTCCTTGGCAAGGTTGGGCACGGTTGCTGCACTGCCAGCTCTGTCTGTATTTCTCAGGGAAATCAGCGTGTCAGGCCTCTCCCTGTGTTTTGAGCCTTTCCATTGTCTTCCATTAATTTCAATGCAGCTGTGGCTTCCATCATTATTTTCATGGCTGCTCATGTTTGTTGCTTTTAGGCGTCAGCAACAGGGGCGTTGCTAGGGGGGGCTCACGGGGCTATAGCCCCTGATCTTTTGGTTGTAGCCCCGGATAGAATCTCAGGAGCTACAGCCAAAAGACTAGCTAGCCCCCAGTCCCAACAGTTCCGACATCAGCTTAGCCCCGGGTCTTTTCCAGACCTAGCAACTCCCCTGGTCAGCAAGCAGTTCCTGTGTTTTCCTTTGCAACTAGATAATGGCTCTATGTGTGTGTGTTCAGCCATTTCGCTTCTTCATGATTACTTTGGTGATGTCATACAGTTATGGTCTGTGGGGCTGCTTCAGTGGGTGGCATCTGCCATCTTGATGGTATGCTGGGGGTCTTTGAGGCCTCCACAACACAAGCATTTGATGAAGTAGAGGGAGTTGTGAAGGACACTTGCCCCTGTCTAGCATATAAAATACAATATATTCCAATTCGCACACAGATATTTGAACAGTAAATAACTGTACCTATAGATCCAAAAAATTGTGCGAGTGGACTTAAATGTGGCAGCCATCCCCTTATTTACCTTAAATCCGAAGATATCACATATGAGGGCAATCCCGTATGACGAGAACAACTGTTTATGGATTTTAGGTTTGGTTAGCAGATCCTTCCACAGTGGGATGCTAAACTCAAGTTTATCCGACTCTAGAGATGTTGGTGGTAGCAGGTGCTTCAGGAAAATAATGTCACAACTGCAAATGCCCCTTGCATCCCTCAGCACAGCAGCACCTCTACTAACTGGCCAGGCAATTCTCAACAACGCTGCAATGGACACTAGCGAATAAGTCGTCTCACTGTACCACATGCTTTCACCAAATTACTAAACAGCCCCAATTAGAATGCCTGTCTCACCATCAGATCTGAAAGTCATTGCTATGTGCAGCCTGTCCCCACAAGGGGGCCTGCATAACTCTATGTCATCACTGTATCGGATCAGAAGATGTCATCATGGCCCAACATGTTGACAGTGGCAAGTAGGGCATGAGGCTCTACTTGCTAGCCCATCCTAGGGCCCCCCTGACCCTCACAATCGCTTGCTATGGGCCTAGACACCACATCCAGATGGGAAAGTGGTGCCATACCCAATCACACATTAAAAAGGAGTGTGCTTTCCACATTGGAAGTCCTATTGCTAAGGACACGAAAACCCTAGGGATTTACATTGACTCAACCCTATCCTTGACTAGACAGTCCAACGCAGTCTCATCTGCAGCAGCGTATACTTGCAAGCTCATCACCGCCTGTCGCCCGTTCCTAACCACAGCCAACTGCGTAACCTTGGCCAGGACCCTCGTACTATCCAAGGTCGACTACTGTAATGCCCTCTATCTAGGTACTAATCTCCGCAATCTAAACAAGCTACAAATTGTCCAAAACAATGCGATCAGAGCGGCCCTTAACATTCCTAGGCGCCAGCATATATCTGACACCAGGCGCAACCTGCACTGGCTCTCTATCCCACATCGCATCTCCTTGAAGTCCCTGGCTCTCACTCACAAATGCCTCCACAACCAAGCCCCTCGCTACCTGGCAAACAGATTCTCTTTCCACAATTCCACCAGACCTCGCAGAGCGGCCCAAGCCAACTGCCTTGTCATCCCGCGTTTTAATCTCCAAAGATCAGGTGGAACCAGCTTCCCCATCCTGGCAGCCAAACTTTGGAACTCACTCCCCAATGACCTTAGAGCAGAACCTTCCTTCCTGAAATTCAAACACCTTACCAAAGCCTGGCTATCCGCCCAAGACAGCTAACACTAGTTTACTGCCCTACTTGCACTTTGACCTACTCTGCATCCCTTATTAACTACCCTGTAAATCACTGCCTTATCGATATTCGCTTGAATGTATATTCTGTAAATTCTCCTGTAATACTCTGTCACATTGCCTTGTCATGCTTTCATCTTGTTGCAACTAAGTTAAGCGCCCGGTTGCCCCTGGGCCTGGTGCGCTATAGAAATAAATAAAATACAAAAAATACAAATACAAATACCTTCTTTTGCAGATTTCTTCTCTACTCATTCTCTGTCTATATTATTTTATTCTACCAGTCTTTTTCACTCCCTTCTGGCCCTCTATCCCTTTTTATACCTGTGTCTCTATTACGTTGCCCTTCTGTCATGCTGCTTATCTCATCTTATTCCCACCCACCCTAACCCCGCTTTCGTCTCTCTACACCCACCCCACTCACTCTACACCTACCCACCTTCCACACTCTCTCCACCCCCACACACAACCTACCCCACATTCTCCTCACTCACCCTACCACTCTCCTCACCTTCCCCCACTTTCTGCACACACTATCTCTCCCAATCCACCCACCCTACCCCGACTCTCTACTCCCACCAACCCCCACTCTCTCTACTCCAAGCCACTCACCACTCTCGCTACATACTCCTTCCAATCCCCAACCCCCACTCTCTCTACCCCACCCACCCTTCCCCCACTTTCTCTACCCTCACCCACACAACCCTGACTATCCGACCCAACCTATCCTCACTCTTTCTATTCCCACCCATCCTACCCTAATATCCCTATCCCCAATCACCCTACTCCACCTAGTTCTCTCTAAAAACCCAACTCTATCACTGCCCACCCCCTTAGACACCCTCTCACTCTCACCCTTTCTCATTCATATTTCCTGTTGCTCATCATCGATAGCACCCTCTATCAATGACGTCCTCACTTGCTCTATTCCCCATCTCATTCTATTACACATCTGCACCCCTTATCACATCCTCTTTTGAAACTTTGCACTCTCCTCCTTGCACCCTGGTGCCTATAAATGCAAGATAGAAAGAACAGCTGTACACGCCAAAAATGTTGGCATTGCCAATGCTTGTTAGCAATGGATTGGGGAATCTTCTGCCTCTACCTTCCTGTCTAGTGGTTGTATGTTGCGTTTACAAAATGAAAGCCCAGGCGCTTGGCAGTGGATATGTCTGGATGACCCTTTGCTGGATTACCCTTCAACCCCACTTTCTGCAAAGTTAGGGTCACCATGAAAAAGGCTCTATATGCTCAATCTAGATAGAACTGTGGATCACAATGTCCAGGTAGGCTCCAGGAGAGGCGAGATGAGATTGCAAGGTTTGGTCCATAGGAATGTGGCAGGTGTGCCTTAGTGTCCACGTGTGAGCACAGTAAACTTGAAGAGGACCCTTAGGGGTTGAAAAGGTGGCATTTTCTTCGTGTTACATAGCCAACAGCAGTGTCAATACTGTGTTATGAGATGCAGCATTGATACGTAAGTTGAGGATCCTATCTTTTCATTCATATCATCATTCCTGGGCATATGATCGGCATCAAAGTGGGAGATCTCATTCAACTTCTAAAAGTCGCTACGCTCTAGGAGCTGGTGTATGGAGAAACATGGAATGAATGTCATTTTTTCCTTTTACTCATATTATTGAGAGATGCAGGAGTGATGGACATTAAAGTGAGTCTCCAGAGCACCTTGGATGCCATCTTGCTCCCCCGGCTGGTAACTACTCTGAAATACAGGCAATGTGTGTCTACAAGATGGAGCAGACAATCTCTCTGAATGCTCCTGTATGGAGGCACAGCCAACCTTTACACCACAATGGGGCTAAGAAAGACAACACTGCCCTGATAGCTACAGTGTGCGGTTGGGCCTATTTGCCATGCCACCACCCACTATGTCATGTTTGAGAATTACTTAGTGGCAGATGCATCTACTACATCACTTATTGGCATCAGTGAAGGGCAAATACATATACTGCATCAGTTTATGCCACCATCAAACCTGTTTGCACTTTTCTCTTGTTGCCCTACTGCACTGTTTTGCAGATCTTGCACACACAAGTACATGCCTCTGCCTGTACCTTTCATAACCAAGAGAAACCCAGACTAGAAAGTGTTGGGGTCTCCTCTTCCTCCTCCTGCTCCTCCTGCTCCTCCTCCTCCTCCTCATAACCCTAATCAATAGGCTTCTAAGAAGCTTCAATTTTGCAAGGCCTAAGGCCACTTGCTCCATCCTGGGATTTCCCAACAGTTCTCAAAACCCTAGATTGTGCCCCATTTGAACGCTTTGCTTTCTCTGATTGAAAGCACTTCAAATTGAAAGCATTTGTTCACAGAGGAATCACAACTGCTAACAGGCTGGGTGAATTAGGGTCTCTGTTCTGTAACTCCCCACCTTTCGTTTTCCCCATAGTCTATCACTATGATGTGACCAAACCTGTAGACCCAAAGTGATTTCATCTGTTCTTCTCTCCCAAAGAAGTATATTTCCCTTTACCCCGTCTTCTATGCCACAGGAGGACAGAGATGCTGCTGCCTTTTTGGGTGCCAGGCAGGTTCTGCTGATTTACCTGAGCAGAACGGATGAGGTTAGAAAACATTTTAGTCTGATGAGGGAAGTGATGTAGGGACCCAAGGACCTGACTCTGTCGGCCATCCGTAGGCTAAAGGAGATTATTTATTTGGCATGTGTCCAAGGCTGACTGAACTGTCTTGGTATTCCGTGTTATCCAACTAGAGGGATGGCCATCGATTGGGTCTCTAAGAGGTTACTTTTAAAGATGTTGCAGGAATGATAATTGTGTCGTACTGCATGTATTGCGGTAGGTGCTGTGCTCTAGCCTCTTTCACTGATCCCAACATTAGAACTTGAATTTGGGAAGGAGGAATGCTATAGCAAATGAGAGTGGGAACATATCTAGACAGAAAAGTTCAATATTGTAGTGTGTGCAAACACCAATATACAGAAGAGGTCTCCCAACTGCTAAAAACAGCAAAGGTGACTGCCTACACCTCCCCTGCTGAAGACAAGCAATTAAAGATCGGCCAATACAGCAGACCCCTTTTTATTTGACCTAAAGTTATTTAGAGAATGCTTTGCACCAAAAATCCCTGATGTGAATGTCTACAGAGGTGCAATATAGTGTGCATAGCTGAGTGACGTGCAAGCACACTGTCACACCAGGTGTCTCACAAACAAAAAAGGAAGACTGACATTCATAGATGCATGTACTGATAAAAAATATGTGGCTTGACAGGGTAAGCCTTAACAAATGCAATGGCGATACTGGGTGGGTGTGCCCTAGACAATGATCTTAGGAAATGGCTCACAAATTTACCAGACTCTATTAGGAAAACTCCCCTTTCCTAGCATCATTTTCTAGTGCACACCCATCCAGTGTCGTCATTTCAGTTGTTAGGATTTACCCAGTCACTCCACCTATTTGTTATCATTACATGAATCTATGTACTTACACTGTAACCAAATTTAAAAATGATGTGGTAAAATACCTTCCTGATTTTTTTGTCATAGTTTTCATATAAACATCAAATGCAATAACTCATCTGCAAATGTCAGTCTTCATTTGTTGTTTGTGAGGTGCCTGGTGTGACAGGGTAATCCGCTGATCAGATTCCCCTTTCATAAACTCCATGTGAAACGCAGTTTGTATATGTACCCTGGTGCTTCAGTCTCCTGATCTGCAGAGGTCACAGTTGCCCATGTGACAACTGCAGTGATGGCCAAGACTTTTCAGCATAGGGGCTGCATTGAAGATATGCACCCCTGTAGCAAATCTATGATCATAAGCAGCCCATGATGGTGGCAGGTCAAACTCTAAATATAAGATAGGCCTCTGTTGAGACATGGTATTACTCAACATTATTGCAGCCACATCCAATTTGGTATCACATGTGTCGGCTCCTGTGAGTCAACTTAGTTGTGGAGGAAATGTGTATACTGGCCACACAGGCTGACCCTGCCAAATGACAGGACAGCAACCTGACTAGCCAGGCCTATTCTTTGATGTCTTTGTGAGGGTGCGTAATGCCCTCTTCCAGAGACAGCCAATCTACAGGAAGCTCTCCTGATCCCAGGCCTCAGAGAAGCACACCCATTCAGTGGGAGTCCCCTCACACCAGGGTGCTTCATTTCTAAAGGCTGTTGATCTTAGAAGGGAAGGGGCAGGGTTAATGTAGGAGCTCTGTACAGTGGGGAAGACTTCGAACATTTTGTTTTTTTCTGTCTCTCTCTCCCTCTCTCTCTCTCTCTCTCTCTCTCTCCTTCCTGTTCACTCCAATTCATCTAGAGCAAAGCACTCTGGGTGTGATGTCAGAAAGGCAAGGTCCACTTCTTTCATGTACAGGGATTGTTTCCCTAAAACAGGCTAGCTTTAGTCCAGTCACCTACAGGCTTTTGCCTTTAAAAGAAGGGGTCTCCCACCACGTCTTCAGATCATCTTTTGGAGTCCAATCCTGGAAGAACTTTTCATTAGACCTCTGTTGGGAGAGTTAACTTTACAGAGCCTTCCAGCAGTGAGGTGAAGGCTGAACTTACAAAACAGAGGCAAGCTGTGTTCCCTACCCATCCCCAGGGCACATTGGGGGTGAACATATTGCTGCAACAAGACCTGCCTCTCTGCCAGCCACACTGCTGTCAGGATCTCATCTTGATGAAGGACCACTGAAGGTGTGCACAAGTCTCCCTTGCTGGTAGCCAGAGAAGACAAGGACTGAACTTGTCCCTAACACCCCTGAGTGGGACTAGCAGCATCCAGAGAGCAAGACAGCTCGGAACTCTCTGCTTCTTTGCATCTGATCGATCAAACTGTCGCTGAACTGGATTATCCACATTTTGAACCATCAAGATGCTCCACAAATGGTCAACAGTTTCATGGACCTATTATAGTGGCACTGCCTACATGTGCAAACCTATTGGATAGGCTTAGGGCTGTGAAAAAAAGAGAACACAAGTGAACCGGACAAACTAAAATCTGAAATCACTGTTGCTCATCTGGAATGTCGGGCAGGCATAATGACTCAGGTCATTAAATCATATATTCAGATGCAAAACCTTCCCACTTTCTAGGGTCAAGTATATTAAATGTAGCAAATCCCAAAACCCACAGCCACTGGGGTGAAATCTATAAGAAAACTAATTTAGAATGGGTCTACGATGGGATAAATCAAAAATCTATTCAATGACTTTTCAAGGTCAATAAATGGCCTCCCTATGCATTTTAACGCCTTTGCCCAGAACAAATATACTATTATAAAAACATACAGAATGTAAGCATGATAATAAAAAAACCTTCATAAGGATTGTGTTGAAAAATACATATAATGACCAAATTGCAGAATTATGCACAATAGATATCAAAGTCCAAGACTAAAACATAACACCAACAGTGTATCAAAACTAAAGGAGAGGACAGATTAAAAAAACAATGCATAAACATTTCAGGCAACAATCAAATCATTGGCATTAACTAGTTTAGACAAAAAGTCCTAGAAATTATTGAACAGCCCATATCTTTACCAGAGCTGTTAACTAGTTTCGTCACGCAGACCAAACATTGTGGAACTACATCTTCTTCAGCACCCTGATTCATGCATCATCATTTCACGTTACTCTTAGCCGTACACCTTAAATACGCAGTAATTATATTCATGGTAAAGAAACCGTGATTGATAGCCTAACATTCTTGGCTATACCTGTGAATACAGCAGGATTTAGTTCTATTTGAGCTATTATTTACAAAATACTGCACTGTTGCCACTGGGAACTGCTCCCTGTTTTACACAGTGCACGCACAAACTACAATATCTTATTCTCATTCTGTTCATATGATTTATCAGTCCCAACACTTTGTACGATGAAAATTGCTATATTTCCTACAAGATGTAAAATCTCACTAAGTACTGTTGCATTTCACACAAAAATATCATGATATACTATTTGGAATGAACATGCCTTAGTGGAAGCCACCTTCCCACTTCCCTACCACTCCAGGGACTTGGCAAAGCAATGATCATAGAAGACTTTTCTAACTAAATTTGGGGGACTATTTATACTCACTTTGAAATAATTTAAAGAAACTCCCAGTCAACCTCTCCTCCATTCTGGACCGCTGGTCTGCTGCAGGTAAGAGTATTCTCATGTATAGGGCCCAATCATCCAGGTAATATCCAGGCTTGGCTCTCATCCATTTGGAACCAGGGTTATCCTTTCTAAGCAGCTTTTGATTCCAGAGTGAGATAGATATCCCTGTGTGTTTTTGCTTTTATCATGGGTGATGTTTCCATGCTTTGTTATTATTATGTCACACTTTTTCTTTGGTCACTAATAGTCAGACATGCCCAGAGAATACACACGCTCACTTACCATCTGCATAGGCTAATCATAATTCTGACATAAAAATGAGGGGGCGGTAAGCTGCTCTTAATACTTTTAAAGGCACAATATTTTAATTGCATATGTCATTGTACATGTCACATCAGTGAAATATGGATTTCTGGGATCCCCTTCCTAGATGGATGTCTAGATATGCAGCTTTGATATGTGCCATTATTTTTCATAAGTTATACATTTTTGATAATGTTGTCAATTATTAAACAATGCAGGCAATTCAGACTGTTGATCCATTTGATAGAGAATATCTTCAGGGATGTAACACACATTTCCATTTGTTTCAATGCCATATAATTGTGTATTTATTTCAAAAAAGAATTTTTTGAAATATATGTCTAATATTGATTTAAATAGCATGTTATATTCTTGCAGTAGAGTTCCAGCCTTAAGTTTCATTTCTTAGATTGAAACCCTGTGTTCATCATAAGGAGTCATGATAACAGACCTAAAAGTCCCCATTGTCTACTTACCATTGTTGGACATCTGGCCGGCTTTGTGCAGCAATGTGTGTTTGAAGTGGGGAACAGTTTTCACAGGCTGGATGGTCATGTGAACAGTCCTGATTTGTGTACGCCTAACAGCCAGGAAATCGCTTTAGTGGAATTTAAAGGTGCATTTATAGGACTATTGTCTTAAAAGGAGTTCACAGGGATGAAGGGCATCACATTAACTCAGAAACCTTTCAAGGTGGCCCTTTGTTCTTTGAAGCCAATGTGTTCGCATGATGAAAACACTAACTCTTTCTGCCCGGAAAAGCCAATGCACATCTTCAGGGACACATAAACCTCTCCCATTTGAACATGTAAGCAGAGATGAAGTGGAGTTTAACTTGTGGTCTAGCTAGAGCAACCATAAACCAAGCATTGGCAAAGCCATTCAAAAACAACATATGATTGTATATGCATGAAAGGAGTATTCACTTCTATTGTATTAACGTTCTGGAAGTCATTCTTATCAAATAGTTTACAATGACTTCCCTCTTTTTGTTCAATATAGCCGAACCAAAAGACACATTATAATTTAAAACTAAAAGTCATCCTTTCATTTTGTCATAATAAACTACTCATGTGCTCAATTTGGAACACTTTGCATTTGAGCTTATCAAATTAAAGATGGTTTGCTATCCTGGTTGAACTATAGTTAATATGCATGTCAACAATGCAAACTAAGTTTTCTTCTGAGCTTATCATTTCTTAGCATTTCTTACATATCAATTTTCACGATGGAGTTTTAATATTTTGATCAGCATTTTCTTTCTGTCTTGTGTCACAAGAAGCAGAAACATAAAGTCATTCCAGACCCAGTCTTTGGGCCGGAAGACCTTTTCACCTTACAATTTGGTAATTTTCCTGATATGTGGAAAAATCAGCGCAATTTGTCAAGTGCTGTCTCTCATGGAGGCAAGTAACAATCTGCATCGCGCAGGTGCTCCCTTTTCATGATAACTGTTAAGAAACATTAATGAATAAAATGATGCATTATTATGGTGCCTCTTCACTTTATATTGTGGAATCTCCAAATCTCCTAATTTGTTTCCACAATGCGTGTTTGACAATTATATATGGTTAATAAAAGTTAGGGCATAATCTACTCACGGTGGAAGCTAGGTTGAGTCATAATAACAAAACACTAAGACCTTCCATAGGAAAACAATACTTACTTTCAATAGTGCATTGTTCATTACATTGGAGGCTCTGAAAAAGTCACCCGCTGGTCATCGATACAGTATGAAACACAAAAAAGTTGACTTCAATAGGTTTTGTTCATACATCTAAAGAAATTCAAATTTGTGAACAAACATTTATCAAAGGGACAGCAGCCTTGGAATCTGGAAAGTGGTTTGAAAAAAGTGTGGGCAGGAGGTTAAAGAGTAGTGTACCCGAAGTGTATTTTGGCCCTGATTGGCAGCAGAATAGTTAGAAATCATGAGCCCAAAAATCATGATGTCTGGGTAAAAGAAAAGACTAAAAGAATTGAAATGCATTCCTTCAAAGTTATAGCAATGTAAGATACATTAATTTTGACGGCGCAAGGAAATACATATCAGCCAATTGAATCATTCTGAACAACCTTATTTGGTTATTGGTTTAAAGATAGATACATTTTTCAAATACTTTTTGTTTGGAGCATTTAAATTGGTGCTGGATATTCTAGTTTCCAGCTTAAAACATATTGGGCCTCATTATAAGTTTGCAGGTCCAGGAAATACGGTACCGGTAAGCTTGTCGGTACCGTAGATCCCGGACCGGCAAACTACGAGTTGTGCTCGCGGGTGCCTTTCTGCCCACCAGGTTGGACCTGGCGGGCTGAGCGGCCCCCGCAAGCACAGCATGTCAGATGCATCAGCAACGTTCATAACAGTGCCGGTGCATCCGGCTTCCCCATTCCCATTGAGCCCAATTGGCTCAATGGGAATGGGGAAGAATTTTTCCCCACGCCCAGTAATGGGCAAATACCGAGTCCGGCAAGGCCGTAATGACCCAGTAATTGCCCATTTCTAGGCACCGGAAAAAATAAAATACCGGCCAGCCTCCTAATGAGGCACATTGTTGGATCTACCAATGTGAGCATGGAATCAAAAGCATGTCTGGGCGGACCAATTATGTGTAATATTGGGTGGAGTCACCAGTATTGCACATTTCAGCAGTAATGAATGCAGATTTGCCGCCTTTGTCAGGGTTGGTTTCAAGAACCTGCAATGTAAGAATATGTGTAAATGGTTTAGTGTCATACTCGGTTGGTGACCTAAAATTCATAATCTCTGGGTTTCCCCGAAAAGCTTAACCTTTAAAGAGAACCCCAGACAGTCAACCCTCAGTGGGGGGAGGGGAGACAGTGGGGATGACATTCCAGATTGTTTGGGTGGGGGCCGTGTCCCCAGTCTGTGGGGGGCACAAACAAAACAAAAAAGAGATTCCTTGTAAAACATAGTAGATCAGTTGTAATAATGAAGCTTATAAAAAGGATCAGTTTAACTTACAGGGAGTAGGACCCACGTGGATTACCAGCAGTGGTAGTTCTGGATGGTAGTCGACATTGATAGGTCTTGTCTGTGTAGTTAATCATTCTAAACTGGTTTGCAGAATCAGTTTGGTGAAAGGGCCCGCCTGAAAGACTGAGAATGGAACAATTAATTAAAATATAGATAAAGTGAACATGCCCAGATGGGCAGGATACAGTGCAAAAGATAGGCATGTGTGCAAAGCGAGGCAGGCAGGCAGAAAGGGCTTGTTAGTCCCAAATGAATCAGGGAAAAGACAGAAACTACACAAGGTTATAGCTGCTGGGTTTACCTTAAGTAGCACGGGGTCGACATGTGACCCAGTTAGTGCCTCTGGTTTCTGGCTACGCTTTCGACGTTGCCATGGAAATGGCTTGCGTATTATTTCTGCAGAGACTGGGAGGGCAAAAGAAAATAAATGAAAGCTACGTTAGGAGAGCGTGTATGTCAGGTGCCAGTCGGCATACAATAGAAGAGTTGAGGGAGTGGAACGGTTCTTACCTGATCCTATGATGCATTAGAAGTTCTGAAATCCTGGTGCAGGCACGTCAGTCAAAGAAGGATCACACCGTTCCTCTGGTAGTCATAGCGGAGTGTTGGCAGAGTGTGGCTGCCTATTCTCTATTACAGTCAGTTCCTGTGCTGCTCCTGTCCTGTTGAGTGTTTTCTCTGTCTCCATTGAAGGAGGAGACTATCTTTCAAAAACTGCCCTAGGACACGCAGCATCCGCAGAGTGTTGGCAGAGTGTTAGCAGGAGGGTAGCAGAGGGTCACAGAAAGCCAACATGTACCCGACTTCCACCATCCCTCCTACCAACCCTGCCCTCCGCACTCGTAGCCGCACCAAATGCCTCCTGCTGGACTCAGAGGAAGAGGGAACTGGAATGCAGCCCCCCAGGAATTACTGGTGGTGCTGTGCCCTTGAGTAAACAATGACAAACCTGAGACTCCGCCGAGGCTGTGGAAGATCCGGAAAACATGGAAGACATGGAAACAGCCCTTTCGCCTACCAATGCTCAAGGTACGTGGAACCCAGAGCCTTTTGCTGTGTCTTCATCCAGCCCCTCCACGATCGCCTCCCCCTGTTAGCGGTCCCATGCCTTACCTTGAGGCTGGCGGTGTCCGCTTCTCCCCTCGGTCGCCTCTGCGGCGGACGCCTTCCGCAGAGCCTGCTGTGGTGTTCGCTAGTGCGCACGCACGCTGCATAGCGACGGCAGTGCAGCGCCGGGGGAATCGGGTAGTAGTTGCGGTCCACAGAGGGATTGCCTAGGACAGGCGCCCTCATAGGATGATGCAAATGTCAATGATCCACAAGGAAATGGCAATAAAATGAGACAAGGTCCTCCATTCTTAACCTTGGAATCTCCAATTTATGTTGATGCAGTCGGATACTTTACAGACAATACCTTTGACTGCTTGTCAAATAAGGAAAATAAAAACATAAGCAACCACGAGGAGGTTGCAACAAATACAGTGCATTCATCTGAAATACCAAAACCTGCGACTTCATCTACGGTCCCAACATCGAATTTACTCTTAAGTAATTTTCCAGGACTCACAGGAATACGTGCCAAAGAAGCAGATAGCCATGGAGCACTAAAAGCAATAAAAGCACTCCAAACAGGTGAGAAAAATGGTCTTTCAAAGCTCCCCCAGGCAAATGGCTTAGCACCAAAAACGAAATGAAGTCCGTCGAAAGCAGAGAACTAAATCCAGTTCAGACCTGAAATCAATAAAGTGGCATTTCATGCCAAAGGACAAACCAACGATAGATTTCAGAAAGTCAAATGAAAAACCAAAGGCGGTGATTATGGTCCAAGCAGAAAGTAATACCTGGTGAGAGGTAACAGAAAAAGAGTTCCTGATAGCCTCGGGCCAATGTGATCAAAGAACAACTGATAACACTGACAAACTTGTGATGATAATTCTGACAATTGTAGAACAAAACTCATGCAGTGGAAAACTGCACATAGAAGACCTACTGCCACAAAAAGAAACAACGGAGGGAGTAATAGGTCAAACAAAAAGAGACACCTTACCTATGCTTGCCACAGTAGATGCTGAAGAAAGAGCTAGCACGCCCACGAAGGACCAACTTTCCAAAAACAACTGTCACGGCTGTTGACCGCTGGCGGTTGTGGAGGAGGTGGAGGTTGGGCCGCCATTAGACCGTGCCGCCACGTATTTCGTTACGTGCAGGCAGCGGTCTAGTGTTGTTTCCAATATGGCCGCCGCCGGATAGTATTTACTAGACGGCGGTAGGGCGGCTCGGCCCGTTGCAATGAATTGTTTCCTCTCCGTTGCTTGCGCTCCTTAGTGTTCTCTCTGGGCGTTTGTTTCGCCTGTTTGTTTTTCTTGCCTTCCTTCTGTTCCTCCCCGTTTTTTTCCCGTTAGCCCTTTCATTTATTTTTTGGGTGTTTTGTTCTGCTCCCTTTCCGCCTTCCTTGCTCCTCCTCGTTTCATTCTGCCTCTTTGGCTCCCGAAGGGTTATTTTCTCCGCTTGTCCTTGCCTGGGTTCTGTACCCTTAGTCTGCTCTCAGCTGCACACGGAGTATCTTGGAGTCCTTCGACGCTATTCCTTCCGGTCCTGACCAGCCAACATCCTTCTCATCGGTCATCGGTCTCTGCTGCAGTGCCTCCTGCGACCATCTCCATTCCTACCAGGGTTTTTTTCTGCCAAAGGCTTTTTCCCCTGCTGGCTGTCACGGAGTGGGGTCACGGTGAGTCCCAGACTCTGGGTCACGGTGGCTTCTTTCCGAGGCAGACCTTATCTGCATGAAAAGAAAAAGCCCCTCTCCCAAAAGCTTCGAAGAAGGAAGTCGGACATACCCACGTCACCAGGTGAGGAGGAGGAGGTGGAGGAAAAGCCGGGGGAATTTCTGCATTCTAGCCTTGAAGACGTTAGCACTGAAAGCCAGCTACCTAGCATTGATGGTTTGCAACGCCACGAAGAAGTCATGGCCACCCCACAACAGCTCCAAGAGCTGGTGGCCGCCGTCCAAAACCTCAATGCTGAGGTTCAAGCTTTAAAGACCGACAATGCGGCTCTCCAGCAAAGAGTAGCTGCCAGGGAACAACAGGCGCAAGATTTACCCCATTTACCTCTGGTTTCAGGAAAGTTTGATGGCTCAGGATGTAAGGTGAAGGATTTCCTGGATGCCTGTAACATTCACTTTAAGTTTAGACAGAATGCATGTTCTACTGATCATACGAAGGTGGGGTTTATGATCACCCACATGGCGGGTAATGCCCTGTCTTGGGCAACCCCACTGGTGTCCCGAGATGATCCAGTCCTACAAGATTACGCCGCTTTTACGGATCTGGTACGGCAGACTTTCCTCCAGACTGAGAGCATGCATGTGGCCAGCGAAGACCTTCTGGATGTACGTCAAGGTAGCGTGGATTTACTCACATATATATCCACCTTTAAGAAGTTGGCGGCAAAGGCCGGCTGGCCCGAAACGGTACAATACACCATATTTCGTAGGGGTCTTCGGGAGGAGCTAAAGGATGAACTCGCCAGAATGGCTCGGCACAATACTTTCCCGGATCTCCTTATTGCAGTCCAAAGGATAGATTTCCGACTCCTAGAACGGAAGAATGAGAAGAAGAAGATCCGAAGCATGACATCCTATCCTGAACCACGCTCCTCAACCTCCTCATCTGCTGCTCGAGCTACCGGTGAAGAACCCATGCAAATCGGAACCACTAGAGCACCTTTAACCGCCGAAGAGAAAAAGAGGAGACGAGAAGGGATCCTATGTTTGTACTGTGGTTCTGCAACCCACCTGCTGCGAGATTGTCCTGATGTGCCCCCCAAGGAGGTCGGGAAACGAACGCCCTCGGTAGTTGGTAGGACGGACTATCGAGGGGCTTATGCTTGTTCCTATGCCAATCTCTCAGTTACCCCTTCTCAAGTGACGGATGATGTACGTCTTATGGTTATAGCCATTAAGATACGCTTCCGAAAAAAGGAAGTTGACACCCAAGCATTACTAGATTGTGGGGCAGCAAGAAATTTTTTGGATACCTTATGGGCCGATAAGGTGGGTCTTCTCAGGATTTCAAAGAAAGAAGACCAAAAGGTGGAAGGTGTTGATGGAACCCCTTTATGTTCTGGTCTCATTACGCATACTACAGAAGAAGTCGTACTATCCATACAGCAGCATTCAGAGTCTATCACCTTTGACATAATCCGTGCAGCTCATTTCCCGGTAATACTGGGAATAGGATGGCTCCGTAGACACAACCCTACGGTGGATTGGACCAACAATCTGCTGAGTTTTCACTCAAGTTATTGTCGAAAGGAATGCCTACCTGAGCCTTCATTTGAAGAAGTAAGGACTGTGGCGGTTACCGAAGGGAGTTCTATCCATTGCATTCCCGGGAGCTATTCAGAATTTGCAGAGGTCTTCCAGGAGCAGGTTCCCATTCAGCTTCCCCCTCATAGACCCGAGGACTGTGCCATTGACCTAGTCCCCCAGGCGTTAGTTCCTTTTGGGAGAATGTATCCTCTTTCTGTGTCCGAGAAGGCTGTACTCCGAAAATATCTGGACGATAACCTTGCCAACGGACTTATACGCCCGTCAAAATCGCCAGCCAGAGCCTCTTTGTTTTTTATACCCAAAATAGAGACGAAAGAACGGAGACCCTGCATCGACTATAGGGGGTTGAACAAATAGACAATAAAGGACCGTTACCCGATGCCCATCATATCAGAGATCCTGGAAGCTGTACAGGGTTCGGTAGTCTTTACGAAACTGGATTTACGAAATGCCTATCATCTGCTCCGCATAAGAGCCGGAGATGAGTGGAAGACCGCCTTCCGCACACCCTACGGTCTGTTCGAGTACCAAGTTATGCCATTTGGCCTGGTAAATGCACCCTCGATTTTCCAGCGGTTTATGGGCAGACTATTTTCTGATTTGTTGGGTCAAACTACGTTGGTCTATCTGGATGACATTCTGGTCTTCTCACGCCATCAGGAGGAACACCACTTACATGTTAAGGAAGTCTTACGCTGACTACAGCATCATCATCTGTTGATTAAGCCAGAAAAATGCGCCTTCTCCCAATCTTCTCTGTCTTACCTGGGATTCATTCTGTCCAAGGATGGTATCATTATGGACCCTAGAAAGGTAGATGCCATAGTCTCCTGGCCGGCCCCTGCGTCAGTGAAAGACATCCAGTGGTTTTTGGGTCTAGCAAATTTTTATTGAAAGTTCATTCCTGAGTTCTCCAGGCTCACTCTTCCCATAACCTCACTGCTAAAGAAGTCCTCCAGACCTTTTGTTTGGTCCAAAGAAGCTAATGACAGTTTCCTTGATCTGAAGCACAGATTCTGCTCGGCCCCGATATTACGACAACCCAATCAGTTACAGCCTTTTATAGTGGAGACGGACGCCTCGGCAGCTGCTGTGGGTGCTGTTCTCCTTCAAGGCAACACAGACCAGGAGTATCCGATTTCCTATTTTTCTAAGACACTGAGTCCCAGCCGACGCAATTACTCGGTCATTGAAAAGGAACTCCTTGCTATGAAGTTAGCATGCTTGGAGTGGAGGCATTTACTACAGGGAAGCAATCACCCCTTCTTGATACGAACGGATCACAAGAATCTGCAAATTCTCAAACAGCAGGAATGTTATAACACTCGACAAGCAAGGTGGGCCCATTTCTTTGCCCAATTTGACTTCTCCATCACATTTATTCCTGGTTCTCAAAATCAGATAGCTGATGCCTTATCTCGTCGAGATGATGTTGACACCTCCTACAAGAAGGAGCTGATGTTCCCCCATACTCGGATCCGAGCTGTGATGACCTCCTTTTTGCAAGATGTTAGAGAAGCTACCACTGCTATTCCAGTCCGAGGCCTCGGAGACCAGCCCGTCGAGGAGAAGGACGGCTTGTATTTTATAGGTGGAAGACTATTCATCCCCACCAAACCACTTAGAAAACGGGTCCTGCAGTGGTGCCATGACTCCATAACTGCTGGTCATCGAGGAGTGCGGGTTACCCTTGAATTGCTTCAGATGTCGTTTATATGGCCCGAGATGAGGGCCGATACTCAGACTTATGTACAGGCCTGCTTGAAGTGTCTCCAAAGTAAATATTCTACCCAAAGGCCGTTGGGGTTATCACAACAGGATCAGGCCCCTTCTGGTCCTTGGAAACGAAAATCTACTGACTTTATCGTAGATATGCCAGCATCTCGGGGTTACAATTGCATAATGGTCACCGTGATTCTTTCACCAAACTCGCTCATTTTTCCCCTCTAGCCAAGCTACCGTCAGCTTCGGAGATGGTCGAAGTGTTCCTAAAAGACATCTTTCGGCTGCATGGTCTCCCTCAGAAGATTGTGTCTGATTGAGGGAGCCAATACACTTCCAAATTTTGTAGCTTGTTGGGTATTGAGAGAGCGCTGTCCTCGGGATTCCATCCCGAGTCTAATGGCCAAACAGAAAGGTTGAATGGGACATTGGAACAGTACCTAAGGTGCTTTATCAACCGGCAGCAGGACAACTGGGTAGACCTACTCCCCACTGCCGAGTTTGCTTATAATAACTCGGTACATACGGCTATCGGAATTAGCCCTTTTTTTTGCACCTACGGGTACCATCCACAAGCCTTCGTACCTACCTATTGGGACGACACCAAAGTTCCATCTCTTGAATCCACTTTGGAACAGCTCAAGGAAGCCCAAAAGACCGCCAGAGACAGCCTCCTAGAAGCTAGCAGACATTACAAAGAGCAAGCAGATAAACATTGAAGGCCAGTCCCTGCGTGGAGTAAGGGCTCCAAAGTCATGTTAACCACTAGGTTCCTGCCTCGTTGGGTTCGCCCTTCAAAACTCTCCCCTCGATTCATTGGTCCTTTCGAGATACTGTCAAGGATTAATCCTGTGGCATACAGACTGAAGTTGCCTAAGGCACTGAGAAGGATCCTTCCTGTGTTTCACTCCTCTCTGCTGCGCCCGTATTTCCCGGACGTTAGGAAGCAGGAACGTCCAAAACTATGGACCTTACCAGATCCAGCCTCTGACGAATACGAAGTCTCCCAGATTCGCGACTCCCAGTATTACAGAGGTCGTCTTGAATATCTAGTCCACTGGAAGGGATACCCATCATCTGAAGATACCTGGGAACCTTTTATTCATGTTCATGCACCCCGCTTACTGCGCAAGTTTCACAGATTGCATCCAGGTAAACCCGGGGGCCATACCTTTCGGAGGGGGCATACTGTCACGGCTGTTGACCGCTGGCGGTTGTGGAGGAGGTGGAGGTTGGGCCACTATTAGACCGTGCCGCCACGTATTTCGTTACGTGCAGGCAGCGGTCTAGTGTTGTTTCCAATATGGCCACCGCCGGATAGTATTTACTTGACGCGGTAGGGCGGCTCGGCGCGTTGCAATGAATTGTTTCCTCTCCGTTGCTTGCCCTCCTTAGTGTTCTCTCTGGGCGTTTGTTTCGCCTGTTTGTTTTTCTTGCCTTCCTTCTGTTCCTCCCGTTTTTTTCCCGTTAGCCCTTTCATTTATTTTTTGGGTGTTTTGCTCTGCTCCCTTTCTGCCTTCCTTGCTCCTCCTCGTTTCATTCTGCCTCTTCCGCTCCCGAAGGGTTATTTTCTCTGCTTGTCCTTGCCTGGGTTCTGTACCCTTAGTCTGCTCTCAGCTGCACACAGAGTATCTTGGAGTCCTTCGACGCTATTCCTTCCGGTCCTGACCAGCCAACATCCTTCTCATAGGTCATCGGTCTCTGCTGCAGTGCCTCCTGCGAACATCTCCATTCCTACCAGGGGTTTTTTCTGCCAAAGGCTTTTTCCCCTGCTGGCTGTCACGGAGGGGGGTCACGGTGAGTCCCAGACTCTGGGTCACGGTGGCTTCTTTCCGAAGCAGACCTTATCTGCATGAAAAGAAAAAGCCCCTCTCCCAAAAGCTTTGAAGAAGGAAGTCGGACATACCCACGTCACCAGGTGAGGAGGAGGAGGTGGAGGAAAAGTTGGGGGAATTGCTGCATTCTAGCCTTGAAGACGTTAGCGCTGAAAGCCAGCTACCTAGCATTGATAACAGCATGCCAGTTGGCCGAAGAGAAAAGCGCCTAATAGACGAAGTTGAACTGAATAAATCTACAACTAAAATGGCACTAGGAAAAAAATCAAAGAAAATAATTGCTGGGACATTTGAAGAACCAAACTTGACAAAATCCACACCAGAACAACTTTGCCCTTTAGATGCACATAAAAGGGCTCTAACACCATTGCAACAACCTCAACGTAGTAAAGAAGATGAGGAAACTTCCACAAGCCAAGAGGAAGACTCTGATAGTTCCGACTCCGAACAAAACTATACTCCCAAACAGAGTATTAAAAGAGTTCCTAGGCAAAAACAAGTGGGAAAGAGACAACAAAGGCATTGTAAAGGACATGAAAGACAAGAACTGCCTGCTCTAACGGAACAACTCGTAAATCTCCAAGCAGCGGTGGGTTCCATGGTATCAATTACGTTGCCTCCCTTTCTTAAACTCTATGAGGCCTTACCTGAAAACTACACGGACCAAACAACCCGGTTGGCGCTTATGCAGTCAAAACTGATCTTTATCGAGGCTTACATAGAGGCAACCAAAGAACGAAGAAACAGAGAGAAAGACTCTGAAAATGTATTCGTTAAAACTCTGATCGACCTCATGGAGGACGCTCGTCAAGACAAACGAGCTGCTCTAAACAGCTTTAGCGACATAGTAAACTTACTAAGAATAGACTTGGTAACAAAAAGACAAAGTGAGATCCAAATACAAGAAAAAAATACAAATGGTGGAAACCAATGCGAAAGCACACCTGAAAAAAATCTGGCTATGAGAGATCAGTTAAAGCCCTTAACGGGAGAGAAGGGAAAGGGGCCCAGGAAAGAGCTATCCTCGCAGAATGAATTGAGAAGAATTTCTGGGGTGGAGATTCTCGCTATGGCCCCTCCAAGAGAAAGTATTCAACTAAATAAATCTGCTCCTGTTTGTACACATGTCAACCAAACTCCGAATAAAGATTCACAAGTTCAACTGCCAACATTAACAGTGCCTTTGGAACCTCTGTGTACCCAGGAGAAAGGGAGAGTCGAGGAAAAGTGAGTTCCTAAACACACGCAAGCGCTCTACACTTTATTTGAGACTGATAAGCATCCCACGGAGCAAAATGGAAAAGATATGGGTGCGAGAAAGAAAACCACTGCAATACAAACTAAAAAACCAAAAATCTTACAGCCGGCCAAAACAACGTCAAACGGCGGAACAAGGAAGTTAATTTGTAACTTAAAACCGATTGGAGACAGGCTACACTTGAACAGTCAACCCACGTGCACGGGACAATTACAAAGCAGAGAGGAGCAAAATCTGCTAAAAATTGATGAGAGACAACCCTCAAAACAATCCAAGCACAATGACCAAGAGTCATGTTTGGTAAGGGGGAAAGAAGAGGATTCCTTGTTGTCCTTTTCTGTATATGAAGACGAAAGTATCATTAAGGTTGAAAATAAAACCCCACAAAGTGTGCGGGTCAGAGAGGACCAGAGAGACCCATCTGTCGAACCACAGAGCCACACAATGTTTGTAACTTTATAAACTAAACGAGAATTACTGGAATCCAAGCAAATAAATGAGAATAAATCACAAGTCCTTTCAGCAATGTTAAATAACTCCAGAACAGAACTTTTACATAAAGAACCTCAAACATCAGAGTTGCACGCTAAGCATGGACCTAAAAGCTCATATGAAAGAAGGAGTCCCCATAGATCTCCTAAATGGGAAAACAAAAACGCCATGGAAGTCTACAAGCTAACGACAGAGCGTATTTCTAAAGCAAAAGATGGACTCATTCTGAATCACTAACTTAATGAGACTAGTACATTCTGTCCCACAATTGCGAGTAATACACCCAAAAGATATCAAAATAGTGGCCTTTCCGAACGAGAGAGAAACCAACCTCATATGTTTCCACTTTAACTCAAAGGTTGTTGTAAACCTGATACTACCAGTAAATGAAGATATGAGAATCCTGGGTTTTGATGTAAAAACCGCTGAGAATGAAAGGAATGCGCCTGCTCATAGAGCACTTAAAAAAAATTTAATTTGGACACGAAAAAAGATGAAAAACAGGATGAATATGAGGACAAAGAAGACCTTAGACCGGTTACATTTTCCCTGATGGTATTGCGGGGACCAAATGCCTTGCGTATTCTTGTCAAGGGGCAATCGAATACCACTGTGACATCAAGGGGGTTTCCAGTAAATGAGGTGAAATCCACAATTGACGAAGACACCTCATGGGAATGGTTACCACCATCTTTGGAAAATATGAGTAAAAAATAGGTCGAAACAAAGTGGACCGAAGACGTATTTAGGATTGCGTTATGGAACACCAAAGGTTTTAAACATCTGCTTGTCAACATAAACGAAGAGCTAATGCAAGCCTAAGTCATATGCTTTCAAGAATGCTGGCTACAAAACACACCCATTATAGACAGCCATTCTTGCTAACTGAACAAAGCATACAAGGGTACAACCAGACGACCGTCAGCGGGGATCCTGACCATTGTAAAAAACAACTTAACTTCAAGTGTGATATGAATGTTAGCGCCTTCACCACTTATTCAAATATGTGTAATCCAGGAAGCTAACTCCACCACCAAAGATAAACGAACAAAGTCGATCATTAACCTTTATTGGAATAGTCGAGCTAACTACTGACTACACCTGACTACAACATCTACCTTAAAAACAGAGAATCCGGAAAGGGCGGAGGAGTGGCGATCATCGCAAAAAACTCTATTAAGCTCTTTGCCACCCCGATTCAGTGCTCAGGATGTGAAGTCATTCACCTCAAACTGACCCCCACCCAAAATAACTGTATAAACATCATAGCCTTATACAGACCTCCATCTTTAACATCAGAATTTAATGATGAAATTGTGAGCATCCTAAATAACCTCAAATCCATCAATACAGAAACCATTTTGATGGGCGACATAAACAGATGGAGAGGAAATCAACATGACCAACAGGCCCTAACCCTAGAAGAGGACCTACAAAATATTGATTTTACCATCATTAATAAAGGCCCTATGGCTATTACAGGGAACCAGCTGGACTGGATTGTCACAAACAGTTCTAAAGCAACCATGCTCGGCACCTATCCATGCATCTGGTCAGATCAATTCAAAATTGAAATTTCCCTGACTCTGAACTTTAAAAAGCAAAAACCATCTAACATACCCAAATCAGTTTGTGACAGGAATTTAAAAAAAATCACGAGTAGCATGCTCTCAGAAGAAATGTTGGAAATCATGAACAACACCAAGGATGAAGACCCTTGTGAATACTTAATAACAACATACAATCAAGGCATGACAAAATTATTAGACCTTCACACCCTCCTAAAAAACAAGAAAGTCCGACCCAACTCTAACCACCAAAAATGGTTTAATGCAGAAGCAATTGAACTCAAGAAGGACAAAAGGAATCTTGAGAGGAAATGGCTTAAAGAACCCTCAGAAACTAATAAAGCAAATTGGAAGAATGCAGACCGCATTTACAAATCCAAAATTATAGATTTGAAGAAAAATCACTATAATAACATCATTAGTACGGCGGCAAACTCCACTGGAAAGCTCTTCCAGATCCTAAAATGGTTGGACAAACCTACCACTCTTACTCCACCATTCCAACCAACTGACATGGACTGCGAGAAAGTCCAAACCGCATTTCATAATAAAATTGTCAAAGCTAGAGAAAACATCATAAATTGCCAGACTACAAATTCCTCATTTGACACCAATCTTCTGGAGAACAAGACCAAATCAGAAAACCCCAAATTTCATTTCAGGTCCATCACTCTTGATGAAATGAAAAAAACACTTTCCTGCATGAGATGCACATCATGTTTGGAAAATGTATTATCCCCAAAATTTATTTTGGACAACATAGCTATCTTCGCCCCCTTCTTTACAAGAATGGTTAACGCTTCTTTTAGGGACTTAACAGTACCCAACATCATCAAAACTGTTACGGTCACCCCCCTACCAAAGAAACCGGACCTCAACCAGCAAGACCCAGCCAACCTTAGACCTATAACCAACTGCAATTTTCTGTTGAAAATTTTGGATAAGGTTGCTACAGAACAACTACAAAAATATGTGGATGAAAATAATTTACTACATCCACAGCAGTCCGGATTTAGATCCAGCCATAGTACAGAATCTGCTCTGCTAGATCTTCAGACAGAAATGCTGTCAATATTAGATAAAGGCAAACCAGGCCTACTAATATTGTTGGACCTCTCGGCAGCATTTGATTTGCTGGACCACACAAAACTCCGAGAAGCCCTGGAAAAATCAGGAAATTGCTCATCAGAGGCAACCGAATGGATAGCTTCATTCCTTGAAAACAGGCAATCGAGGATTGTCTGGGGAAATAAAACATCTAATACCAAACTGGTAGACTGTGGCGTCCCAGTTTCTCCCCACTTCATTTTAACCTTTACATGCACTGCCTCTGTATCATGCCCTCCCAAATGGGTATATTCTTTACAAACTTTGCTGATGATACCCAGCTGGTCTTAGAACTTAGTGGGGATTACGACAAGGACAGTGACATGCTCTCATCTTTATATAACATCATAGAATGCTGGATGAAAGCAAATTGGATGTGTCTAAACGGCTCTAAAACCGAGCTCATGATATTCGGTTCCACACAGGCCAGAAAAAAATTGAGTCCACTCTACTCCTCATTTTCCATTAAAAACACCCAAATACCGATCTCTGAAAAAGTGAAGACCTTAGGAGTATACCTTCAAGCTTCATTAGGTGCTGAAGCCCACAGAGCTTACCTAAAGAAAAACTGTCAATATCACCAGATATTATTAAATAAAATCAGACCTTTATTAGACCAAAAGAATAGCACGGCCATCGCTAGGGCTACAATACTATCCAGATTGGATTATGGTAATGCCCTACTTCTAGGAGCAAACAACAATTGCGTGAAGAAATGTCAAGTGATTCAAAATAACGCCATCAGGACCATCACAGGAAGAACTTGGAGGGAACACATCACTGGCGAAAGGAAGGCCCTCCACTGGTTGGCCATGAAAGAAAGAATCACGTTTGAATCTCTCACAATGGTTCACCGTTGCTTATACGGTAATGCGCCAGCTTACCTTAAGAAACACTTCAACTGGTATGCCCCAACTAGGCGGCTCAGATCCTCTAATACAGGCCAACTGCAAACATTCACAACAAAAAAGCAGCATGGACTTGGAAAAGCCTTTCCGACTCTAAGTATAAAAAAATGGAACGAACTTCCCACCTCAATGAAGCTCGAGTCCAACTACATTTCATTCCGTAAAAAATTGAAAACATTACTTTTCAATTAACTCCGTGGAACAGGCTAAATCTCTTTGAGGAAATCAGTCAATTTACTTGTGTCCTGTTTATCACTATTCATTGTCCTGTCTTCTTGTCAGCGCTCTGATGCCCGTGGGCTTTCAGCTCTTTACAAATCAATAAATAAATAAAATAAATAAATAAAGGTGGAGAATCCTTTGTGCAATTAGTCATGAACAGCTGAGTTTGGAAACCTGGGCATCATTCTTTGCAGGGATCTAAATATAGACTGTGCTAACACTAAAGTCTTTAAAGAAAACACGCAAAAGAACCCGCGAAAGGACTCCCGATGACAAAAGTGGATGAGAGAAATCAACATCAGAGACCTCAACCTGGTAAACGGAAACGTAGAAGGGGACCGAACAGGTGGAAAAATCTGGAGATCTCACAATGCCAGTGCAACTCGATTACTTCTTCGTTGACTCTGTTACCTTCCAAAATATTAAAACTTTGAAAATTTTGGATTCTACCAAGAGCGACCACAGCCAGCTAATTCTAACCTACAGTGTACCGATTCTGCGTAATGAGAGTAAGCAAATCATAGTCCGAGAAAAATGGCTGCATCATGTAAGCGTAAACAATGGCTTGAATCAACTATGTATAACAAATAAGCTGATCCATGGGAGTAGAATACGAATCTTGCCTTACTCTTTTCAGAGACAACGGCCAAGTGCATTCGAAAAATAAAACCCACGCACACCAATTTGACTTGGAATTAGCCAACAAGAAAAAACAACTAGCTAAAGAGCTGCGGGCCCTAAAAAAGTTAAAGAGTAAAATAATGGAGCAAGAAGGAAGGTGCCTGAAAGCAAGACATCGAAATTGGGCGAAAGCCCATAGAGCCCAATTATATCAACAGGACTCGGAGCATATGCTGATGGCATTAGAGAAAAGAAATGCAAAAGCACAAAAGGACTTGAGCAAATCAACCCCATAGACGAACATCAGTGGTTGGAACACTTCAGTGAAATCTACACTCAAAATAGTGGGGACCCCTACCAACAAAGGCTCCTGGAAAATACGAAACCGTGGGAAATAAAATTTACAAAAAATGAAATATTGGATTTAATTAAGAAAGCAAGCAAGTCTCGTGCTCCTGGACTGGACGGCTTATCAAATTTCATCCTACAGCAAAATCCTAAACTTTGGGCTGACCTTTGTGATGATCTCTTTAGTAGGATCGGTACTCGCACGCAAATTCCAGAGTCATGGCTGAAAGCAGTCGTAATCCCAATCCACTAAAAGGGAGATCGACTAAACCAGGAAATTATCGACCAATATCCTTATTGGATGTGCTTGGGAAACTTTACGCCGGGATCCTACTTAAAAGATTAAATGAAGGGCTAATAACGAGTGGAAATCGTGACCACAGACAAGCAGGGTTTGTTGCTAAGGTAGACTGCAGCCTAAATGTCTTAATACTCAACTTGCTAAAGATAAAAACAATGAATGAGAATAAGAAGCTATACTTAGCATGTGTGGATATGGCCAATGCCTTCGATAGGGTCGACTGAGGCATCTTGTGGTACAAACTGAAGAAAAAAGGTTGCCCCCGAGATCTACTCGAAGCTAATGGAGTGCCCTGTCCAATATAAAATACTGAAAAATTAAAACAATGCTCCAAAATATTGGCCTCTTAACCTGTGGAGAGAGGAGTGCATCATAATACTGGAAAATCTGTGCACCCAGGTCGAAACACTATGTGACCATCTCAAGAGAGTTAATAAATGACTCCTATCAGTAGATTGGGCACAAACTGAAGCAACCCGGTCAGCCTCCAAGTCCCATACATTATCAAGAACCTTGGTGAATTTCCCTAATCTGCTCCGTACTTACCTAAGGAAGAGTGCCAACCCTAAGCACAGGGACTTGATACTCCGTTTCAGGCTAAATGTGCTACGAACGTGACAGCACCTAAAGAAATATAGCCTGGAAAAGTCTGACTTATGCGGACTGTGCAATAAAAAAGAAGAATCCTTACAACACCTACTAATGTTCTGTGAAAAACTAAATGAGGAGAGAGAAAAATATCTCTAGAACATTTTGGCTCTGATGTGTGGACAAGACTCTGATCAATGGTGGGAAGCTTTATATGTAGAACTGCATAAGAGAACTGTAAGAGGACTTGGCATGTATTTGGAAAAAACATTAACAAGAATAACAAATATGGTCAATAACACTCACATGGAACTTGAAAACCGTTAATACCGAGCCGAACGCACGGCATGGAAAATAACTTTAACAGGTAGTCATTGAATGGAGACTTGAGCAATGGTAATGATTATCTCCTTCCTTCATTTGTTCGGCTAGGTAGGAGGACGACCAAATGAACATTCGAACGAGCAAAGCAAAAAAGTTATGTATTAATTTACACTAAAATGCTTCATAAAATTTAAAAAAAAAGAAAAATAGTGATAGGACTAGGAGGCTCACTGCCTCATGTCGTGGGAACACAGTGACGTTGCTATGTGGTATTCATGGAGACCAGACGCTGTGTCGGCAGGCCCATTATACATGGACTATCTTCTCAGAGTAGGCAATACAGATGAATATGATCTAAGTTAATACATTACGCTTGGTATTTTAAGGCAGTTTTAGAGTGTTATAAGATAGAAATTGAGTAGAGTTGTGTGAGGAGCTTGAGAGGGTGCTCGGGCAATCCTGGTAGATATGTATGCTTAAAATACCCGCTGTGTGTATTTACGGTACTGCAGGTAAATTCACAGATAATATTTCTGAGGCTGCCGAGCCAACTCAGAAGGCAGCCTAATTCAAGATATGTGAGAGGTGACTATTGTTTATAACAGAAGGCAAGTTGCGATGGACAGAGTTAATAAACTAAATATGTTAGGTCTGGCCCTAGAAGAAAAGTAAGCAGATGTTTGCATTCTGTGTACTTCTTAAGGCCACCTCACAGCACTGAAGAACGGTAAGGAATATGTCTGGCTGCAAGCCAGCAAAATAGTGTGCCCCAAGAGCAGCACTGAAGGGCCCCTCAGTCCCAAACTACCACCAATGGCCAGTTCTGTGTTAGGGATAATATGTTGAGCCTGAAAACACTTTCAGGTTAGAATAGCTTTCAACAGGCATGTTCCATGCTGAGGATAAAACCCCTGAGGCTGATGCACAAGTAGTCATTGTACCATACCTGCATACACCAAGGATTTTTGGATTGTTGTGGAGATTGGACCCCTCTTATGGATTGCTGGGCTCCTCTGGGAATAATCTGCATTTAAATCGCCCCTATTTCGAGCCCCTTTGCCTGAGCTGCAGCTGCCTACTTCTTAATGAAGCTTACAAATAAGCAGCCAGAGCGTGCATTTTTACTTACAGCAGTTTTGCCCTTACCCAGTGCTAATAACAGGCAAAATCGCTTCTGTACTAGTGCAAAGTTTCTGTAATGGGTCCAGTGATACTGGTTTTGCTCTGTGCTGTCTTTTGAGCATTTGCAAATGTGCTTTCATTATGTACGCTAAGGCAATCTCTATTTGCTAATGTGCAACATTTGAGTTCAATAGGCAAGTTGGAAGATACTGTTGCAGAAGGTTGCACGATGTCCAAGTGCTCAGGTATTAAAATTAACTGCAGCAACATGGAATCATTTGGTGCATGTCAATGTCAACTTGTATGTGTTTGTGCAGCAGTAACTATGTGCTATGACAACGTTTCGTCTAGTACCTTCATGTTTCAGAGGGCCCTCTGCTGAAAGCTTCATTCCCTAAAATTAATACTTGCTATACTTTCTTGGTAAGGGGTTTTGTATTGCGCCCCTCAGCCTCTTTTGGTGGCCTTATGGCTCATGGCTCTGTAAAAGAAAGGGGGAGATGGATTAATAGTGGGGCACTGGAAGGGTCCGATATGAAAGCTATGGTGTAGATGGGTGAAGAGCGCAAGTACCTTTTACCTGCGTGCTGATCTGCTTTCCACGGGTTTGTGAGAGAGACTTGGGTGTAGGCTATCCATAGTTCCCTAGATCTGATAGACTTTGGGTCTGGTTAGTGTCTGATGTGGGAGAGGGTGATAAGGTTCAAGAGGAGGGCTTAGTCAAGGCTCGAATAATGTTGATGTGCTCATGGAGATGCCTGTGGTGACAGTCTGTAGTGGACTTGTGTGTCTAGCGGATTGGGTAAGTAGATCTTAAAGGGGATCCAGTTGGTCGGGGAAGAGGGGAATAAGCCTTACAAGGCAAAGCAATTGAACACCCTTCACTCCTGACATGGCCTCTTGAAGACAGGTCCCATTTCTCTTTTTCACACTTTCTCGCTCTCCCTCTTTCAAAAATAGATAAGAAAATCTATGAATTGGCAGATGAGGGCAAGTGGCAGTCTTAATATTCCTCTCATTGCCATCAGCCACATGCAGAGGATTATGGGAGGAAAGATCTTTTCTCTTGCTAGGATTAATGGTTCCATGTGTTAATATCCCCGCAAAAATATCGCCATACAAAAATATTGCCATATTTTTGCACCAATATTAAGGCATGGAACCTGCGGGGGACACCACCACAACCCCTGCTCCCAAAAAACCCAAATATTATCCCCACTTAAAATATTGCCTATGGCCGTTCCCGACGACCATATATACAGCGATATTTGGGGGGCAGGGGTCACTGCCCCAAACCCCCCGTTTTTTACCTTCAAAAACCCACCCCAACAAAATTAACCCTTTATCCCACACACACATACATTCGATGTAAAAACATTAATTGCAAAACTTTCAGTGGAAAAAGTTTAGTTGGAAATTTTTATCGCGGGAAAGACTGGATACCGTCCTTGCGCTGGACAAAAGAGAGTTCTTGTCTTGATCAGATTCTCTTTATCCAACTACAGCCACTCCTTGGCTGTCAGAGAAATGTCTTTATTTCCTCAGCCTTCCTCAAGCTTACAAATCAGTTATTTGGGGTCCCAAGCCTTGGTTGGTAGGTTTAGCTTACTCTCAATCAACCCATGGGTGCAGACCTGGTTCCCTCCCACTAAGTGTTGCACCACAAAAGCATTGCCGGGAGGCTCGTCCAAGATGTATGTGTCCCTCACCCTTGGGTGCAGGCCTGGCTCCCTCTCATCAAATGCTGCAGTGACGAAGCATTGCCTGGATGCTCTCTCCAAACTGTATCGGTCCCTGACCCTTAGGTGGAGACCTGGTTCTCTTTCACCAAGTGTTGCACTGAGGAAGCGTTGCCTGGATGCTCTCTCCAAGTTGTATGGGTCCCTGACCCTTGGGGTGCAGACCTGGTTCCCTCTCACCAAATGCTGCAGTGATGAAGCATTGCCTGGATGCTCTCTCCAAGTTCCATGGGTCCCTGACCCTTAGGTGAAGACCTGGTTCTCTTTCACCAAGTGTTGCACTGAGGAAGCGTTGCCTGGATGCTCTCTCCAAGTTGCATGGGTCCCTGACCCTTGGGGTGCAGACCTGGTTCCCTCTCACCAAATGCTGCAGTGATGAAGCATTGCATTGATGCTCTCTCCAAGCTGTATGGGTCCCTGACCCTTAGATGGAGACCTTGTTCTCTTTCACCAAGTATTCCAGTGAGAAAGCATTGCCTGGATGCTCTCTCCAAGTTGCATGGGTCCCTGACCTTAGGATGCAGACCTTGTTTCCTTTCACCAAGTGTTGCACTGAAAAAGTGTTGCCTGGATGCTCTCTCCAAGCTGTAGACTTGGTTCACTGTCCTGCCAAGCCTTAGTACAAGTCCATGTATGATTTGGGTGCGAGTCCCAGACTTGCCTTTCCGGTATTATTCCCCCTTTCTGTAGACGTGGTTCACTCTCCTGCCAAGCCTTAGTAAAAGTCCATGTACGATTTGGATGCAAGTCCCAGGCTCGCCTTTCTGGCTTTTACAACAACCTCCTTGAGGTTTCTGAGACCTTGTGGCTTCCTGTGTACCTTTTGTTATGGCTTATGCAAGTGCTGGATCCCTTGAGGAAGATTGTCTCACTGTTGGTACTCCAGTAACTTACCAGAGTTTCCTTCCCACTGCAGTGGCTCTGCAGCTTTCTTCTGCTTGCAGATGGCATGCTTGTGTGCTTTTGTATTCCCTCAATCTCTGAGGCGCCTGGAGTCTTGTCCGCTTCTGAGCCACGCAGTCCTCCCACTCTGGACCAGCCCCAGACTCTCTCATCTTCTGCACAGCATCTCGGTCAGCACCTGTCTGTGCAACGGATTTGTCTCTCCTCTCGGGTTTCTCGTGGGAGGGATTGATCAATTGTAAAGTCCTTCATTGGTCTTACTTCTGCATATCAGTGTTTTTGCTCCACTAAACTGATGAAAATAGTTCAACGTTTTCTCTGTATTGCTCTACATTCCCTCCTTGTTTCAGTGCTAGGTGAGTATTGAGATGGTAACTCACTAGTACTCTTCCTCGTCTCAGTACTGAGTATTGATATGGTAACTCACTGGTACTCCTCCTGTCTCAGAACTCTCTATCTGAGTTACCTTAGAAAAGTAGATAGGGTTTGAGGGTAAGTGTGAAGAGGAATGAGGAGAGGAAGGAAAGGTGGGGTAATTCTGGAAAGGGGCACTAGGGTAATGAGCCAGGTGGAAATACCACGTTCTCTTCAGATAGTCGTCCCTAGTCCCATAAGTGAGGTCCCTCCCCATGAGATCCTCCCACTGACTACCAACCCCAGGGGGTGAGCAGCCACACCTCCCTTGCCTCATGAGTAGGGGCGGCTCCCCCTAGGGCAGAAGGGGCGACATCCAACGATTTGTCTCAAATCACACACTTCTTTGTTGCCAAACCGACATTTGATTAACATATTCTCTGGTAAAGGGAATCTCTAATGTACACGTTTTATGAAATTTCCTGCGCAGATACCCCAATGAAAAAGCTGTGGTTGTAACTTGGAATAATTAACTCTGTAAAATACGATAGGCCTCTTTTTCGGATCAGTGTGATCCTGTCATTCAGCAATAAAAGGAGGGTGGCCATGTTACAAAGACATCACAGGTGCAACGCGTAGTTGGCTAGGAATTTGGGGCCTGGCAGCAGTTCTAACGCTTAAGCCCTTGCAGATGTTTGCTGAAAGTGGCCTATCTGCCTAGGGATGATCATGATGGCTTCAGATTCTGGAATCAAAGAGCATGTGCATATGGCATTCAGATTCACAGACAGGTTGGGAATCGAAACGCAGATCCTAAGACACAGATGGCGGTCCATTGATCGACAGGGACTGGGTCAGAGAGAGAACATCTGTGCTCTAAGTATATTGGGAGTGTAATGCATCACAAGCACACCAAGGCTCGTTTACAGAAGGTGCTTGTGTCCTACTAACAGCATTAAACAATCTTCGCGGGATCATTATAGAACTAATCATTTAAACTGAAATCACTTCACATTTGCACCCAGGATAATGAATGTCAACAGGGTTAGACTGGGACATAAAATCAGCTGGGGCACAAATGAAAAAGCGGCTCACAAACGCAAATTGCAGTTTATTACCTTTTGGGACAGTCTATTTGAGTACTGGCCAAAGGGGAGTCTTTGGTGAAAAATTGTATTTTGTTTTTAATTAAATGTTTTACATATAACCCCAAAACAAGAGCATACCCCTTGACATGCAAGGCCACTTTGCAATATGATCAAAGCAACAGCACCTTGAAGAAAAAATCTAGGGGTCTCACTGGAAGTCCTCTTAAACCTAAACGGGGGGCAGGAGGGAGGCGGGGGTTAAACATAACAGTATGCACATGGAGTAAAGGCCATATCAAAAGTTTGTAGCCCCTCAGTTCACTTCGCGAAAATGTACTAGATTTCCTTAGAAACATAAAATACCATTTCCTTAGCACAACTAAGCAGCCAGACAGGAAGCAACCCAACCCACTCCAGCGTCGTAGGGCACCCTCAGTGGGCAAGGTCTCATTCCCCCACGAATCCCTAAAAAGAGATGCAAAAATATTATGCGCCACAAAGATATATGGATATCAGCGCCGGAAAGCCATTACAGTAGTCCACCAACCTCTCCCATCCTTTCCCATCAAGGGGAACCACAATGAGCATCAGACCTGGTAACCCCTCCCACACAGCTCAGCTTCACAGCTCCACAATAGCATATATTCTGGGTGTAGAATTTAACATGATCAGGCGATTACTACATGGGATGGGAGCACGGGTATCAGGGAGGGCAGTAACTCTCTAAAGGCAGTCACAAGGTCAACCCTCTCCCTGGAATACTCCATAGAGTATCAACCCTTATTCTGCTCATTAGAGGCCTTTACAGGGATGGACTTTAGGAGGTCCTCAGCTCTCTCTGCATCCCAGATCCACCTAACTCAGTTTTGCTGGACTGAGCAATCCCACCTTGACTCCCCGTGCCAGAAAAGTTTTCTATATAGAGTCCAGTCTCCTCCTTTTTTCTGTCACTGCTACCAAGTTCGGAAAGAACAGGATTCTATGTTTCTGGAATTCCAAAGTTCCCTTTCCCACGCTGCCTTTAAAATTCTCTCTCTGTCATTTGCATCAGAAACCTTGATCATTATGGTGGGTCCCACCAACGGATCCCTCATCTTTTCTGAAACGCGAATTTTGATCCTGTTGCATTTTTCGACATATATGGGATAATTCTCCTACCTCTGGGAGCCAGTCTGCTGCGAAAGAGACTGGATCATCGCCCTCTGCACCTGAAGGAAGGCCAATAACTCTGATTTGTTTGGCTCTTGCCAGATTTTCCAGGTACTCGATCCTGCCTTCCATGGCCCTCACCACTGCTTCCATGTCCTTGCTCCATTGCTTGAGTACTGTCGTCGTCTGAGCACACAAGTGGCCAAACTTGGTTCTTTATTCCAAGGCTGGCAGTTCTGGACTCCAACTGGGCCACTTTCTCACTTAGCTTGTCAAACTTATCTTCCATGCATGTGATTGATTTTTCGATTCACCCCAGGGCATTCATCACCGAGTCTCTTGAGGGTGAGAGCAGTCTAGATAGATCAGGTGCCACTGAAGTCTGTTTATTGGAGTAAAGAAATCTGATTTCCGCCCCTTTGTTCTTCTTCCTGCTTTTTCCAGATGCCTTCCTCGTGCCTTGTTTTATACGTCACGTCAAGTAGAGGTAACAGTTGGGGGGGGGGGGTAAACTCTAAATCACTCCAGTCGTTAACAGCATGTTAGTTCACTCACAAGGAATACACAGGGTATATCTCAGATCAATCCGATATTGCCCACAATACAGATGTATACCGCCATGACTGCTTCACCCTGCCAGCTGTCACTTTCATAGCCAACCCTAGCCTGGGTTCAGGCACCTCCACAGGGCTCTTTAAAGATGGCTCCTCCAGGGCATCACCATCTGCCCCTCAAAAGTTGGACTCCTAAAGAGGAGCGCAGTGAAAAGCTCCCACCCCTATTAGTGTGTCCCCACAACGCATCGAGCCACCAGTGAGTTCCTAATCACATCGGACACATGATAGCTACAGCATCCACTCTCCGTCCCCTCTGCCTTGCACTACACCACCTGCCCCTATGGGGAACAAGACTGGTCTCAGCGGCTCACACTGATAAATTGGGTGTAGAGGAGCACACC
Source organism: Ambystoma mexicanum (assembly GCF_040938575.1). Lineage (NCBI taxonomy): Eukaryota > Metazoa > Chordata > Amphibia > Caudata > Ambystomatidae > Ambystoma > Ambystoma mexicanum. The sequence goes on along the minus strand of NC_090922.1, from coordinate 1,246,148,338 downwards.
TTACTCATAAGAAACTTTATGAATGTTCAAATGGTTTTTCATGTAATTGTAACTTAACTTAGGTGCTATACAGAGTATGATTCTGGGCTACAGAATCCGTAATAAACAGAACAATTTGTGGGATCACTTAAGACAACTAGCATGACTATAATATCGCACAATATGGATATCTTAAAATTGCTGGAGTATCCGTGAGATTGTGAGTAATAAAGAGCGTAATGTAAAATGATCACCTTAACCAGCTAAGCCACGAAAAGATGGCGCCCAAGTATTCATCTAGGGCCATCCACCAAGTAACACAATTGAAAGAAACAAGGGACTACACATACGAAGCCCCAACAAACTAAAACAATGGGTCCGCTGAGTAACAGTAATGCAACACGAACACCTTGAACTGAACGACATGGAGAGGCCGTGTCGTGTACATCGTGCGGTGGAAGAGAAGAAACCGAGCGGCTGGAGGGATTACAGAATACGAAACATTGAGTGCGCATGCTTATCGTACCAGGAGATTGTTGCCCACGCCAGTCGCTTGACACAGGTGAGGGCAATCTAATGCCAAACACGGACGAAACAGTCAAAGATGTTGAATTATGGTTTTGTGACTGGGGCACAGCGCTACTTTACAGCGACTGTTCCCAGCACAAAACCGACCATCATAGAAATTTGAGCTCGCTTGAAAAACGGATGTCTGCTCGTTTTTCAACAGATTCAGCAAACCTTCCATCATGTACAACAGAATTGATGAGGCTAAAACTTTGAAGCCAAACTGACATGTATTAGATGAGGCGAAGACGGGAGAAATCCACAGGATTACAGGTACAATGGTCAATATATAAAAATAGCAAGAAAAACTATTTTCCGCCGTTAAAAAACACATGAGAACACTAAGGACAGAATTTCTAAATAGAAATATATGTTTAATTTTCAGAGACAACACATTGAAATATAGCACTTGGTCGCACCTGATGAAGGGCATAAAGAGCCCGAAACGCGTCATGCACTAGAGAAAAAGAAACCATCCAAAGACCAGTCTATTTACCATCTGGGAATACCTTGGACTTAAAATTCCCATAAACCAATATAAAATGAACTATTGAACGGACAAAACATGTGATGCTATTTCAAAAAGCTGTTATAATCCATACATTTTCTGATTGTTGAAATAACTGTATTTAATTTGAATGAATCATTTTGCATGACAAATAATGCCAAATTGTTGAATTATTTGTATTTTGGAATATTTACAAAGTCGGACAGAGATATCGACAACAAGTACACAAATATTCTTTATTTTGAATGATTAAAAGAAAAAATATTACAGGCACAAAACTGTATCTAGAAAATTTGTTTTGCATGGTATCATGCCCAATAGTGTGTACGGAGTTAGGTCAATTTGTCTTAAGTGATCCCACAAATTGTTCTGCTCAGCGGCTCACACCTCCAGCACGGACCCAGCTAGCTGAGTGGGAACCGTTGCCTTTCTGGGGAAAGTCACCTATCTGCACAGAGTGTTCCCACTCTCTCTCCTCCCGGCGTCAGGCTGGTCACAGAGTCGCCTCTCCTACAATAGGATAGTTTTAGCCCTATCTAAGGATATAATTGGGTTTCTCGGCCTGTACCTCCATGGAGCTCCATCACAATGCAGACATCTTGGTTAGCTGCCAGGCTTCGCCCCCGCAAACAATGTATTTTAAGGACAAATTGGTTAGTATCAATGGTCAGTAACTTTCAAACTGGCCCACCATGGCAAAGAAAACTGGCCCAGGTTAACCCAAAAAAGGTGTCCCACACTAGAATGTTGGGTCAGCACTTCGGACATTGCCCTGTTGCCTTATATGCCAGTCCAAAGCTGGCTGTCAAGATAGCAAAAAATGAACTTTTTTTTAACATCAGTTTATATCAATCTTAGAAAATGACTTAGGGAAAACACTTAAAAATAGAATCCCCTATCTTTCAAGAAATCGTGAAGGCCACCTGTCTGTGACTCCCACTGCCCTTTCAACATGTGCAGAAATTCCCCCTAAAGTATATCTGCTCTTGACGCAATCTGAATAGTTAGAACTCAAGTCAACATACAACATGGTTAATAACTGCCTGAAGTTTCCTCATTAAATGTTAGCTAGCTAAAGTAACAGGCAGGGAAGGCCACACCCTCAAGTGATTCATGATCTGGAATGCGTACATCAACACCAAGATTTTCCATCAGACTCAGAATTGACAGGCTTCTATTAATGACATTTCTGTAAACCCAAATCTTCCCACTTAGAAACACTCACTAATGACTTACGATCATGTATCCTTCACTAATTAGCAGGTCAGTGCTGGAACTGCTACATCATGCCTGCTACCACTCAACGCTACCCATGAAGATCAAACTTGATCTTTGTGGTAAAAGCTTTGGAGGATCAGTGAATCAATTTTATGCAGCATCCAATTCCATGTCTGCAATATAGTTAGGGTTCAGACTCTTACATAATACTGAGGTGCCTAGGGCAAGACCAAGAGGACAAACTATGACACAATTCCTTTGGAAGGAATTTCGCCAAATTTATTACAAAAAAATGCAAGTGACAATCACAAAAAATGTTTCAAAATAACACTGCTTCTCTCAGTGAAGTCATTTCACCAAAATGCCAGGGGTGGTGGAAGTGAGATCACACGACCCTCTACCTCTGATGACATCACAGGAAGTGACGTTATTTGACCCCACCCCGCAGTGATATCACCGAAAGCGATGGAACACGACCTTTCTCCCTTGACAAAAACAGGAAGTGGCATCACATAGCATTGTTCCTAAGTGCACTACAAAAAATATGGTTAAAATATCACTATAATGTGATATACATTTCATACACGAATGGATTGACATATGTATCGTTAAGATCAGTGTGTATGGGCCCATATTACCAAATTACTCTGAATGCAAGCAGACGTCCATGGCCGAATGATAATGATGTATAAAGCACTTACGCATAAGCGCTTTATATAGAACAAATATACATACAATAACACCCAATCTGTATCAACCGCAGAAGGATGAAAGACTGAGTTGAGGTGTTTAAGAACAGACTAAAATCAGTGACTCACCCCCTGAAGTGTGCCTGAAATAAACCTTTAAGGAGTCTAGCAATTATTGTATAGAATTCCAGAAAGACAAATGATTTGGTATTCCAATTCTTTCTTATTTACGGTCATTGCTCAAAGTATTAGACTTGTGGAACCCCTGTTTTTAGGGGTAGCAAGGGAAACCACAGGGGTAGCATGGGAGACATCAGGGTTCAGTTATGACCCCTGGCGACCCCCAAATGACGTCCCCAGCAGTGCAGCCATGGTTACTGGGTGGTACTGGAAATGTCATGGCCACATCAGGTCAAATAGTATTCCATGTGCAATATTGCTTTTGAACATTTGCAGACATCATTTGTGAACTGCATGCCAATGTGTATGGCTATGGCCTTTGAACACCACTTATTGCTGGGGCCGCTGGATTGATGGTAGACATTGTGAATGTGCAATGGTGGCCACAGTATGTGGCTTTCATTGTATACGAGTTATATACTTTTTAGTAGGTTGAACATTTACTCACCATGGTCTGCAGGTTTTTTCGGCACCGACCTCAGCTGCACCTACACCGCACAGGACAGCGACATGGAGGATGGAGCTCACTGTCTGAGTGAGTTTAGGGGGCTCAACAATGCCTCCACCTGTGGCTGATGTGTCCCTGTGATGCTGCGCCAAAAGTAACCATACCCCAACCTTGATGTCTTCCACTGTTTTTTTTATCCTCAACGTCACCAAGTATGGTGCCCACTGCCGCCACCTTGTCCAGCAATTCACTCCAGATGGCAGCCTTCCTATGGTGTGTAGATTTTTGCTTTGCCCACCATGCAGCTCCTCAGAATGAGTCACAATCTCCTCCACCAGAACAGTCAGCTCAGCCTCAGTGACCTTGGGCTTCCTGAGACACATTTCAAGAACTTAGCTTTTTCCCTTTTCCCCAGGCTTTTTCCACACTCGTTCACCCTCGGATGACTTCAGGAAATGGGTGATTTTGAATGGATTGTGTTTTTAAAGATGGCTGCCATGCATCACCCCGTTTCATTTATGGCGCTAATTCTGTCAATATTTGTCGGAATTACAGTTCATTAATTCTGCCGAGATCTTTGTCAGTAACGTTAATTCTGCCGAATATTGGTGAAATTACCACTTGGTAGTGATTTGGTCAGTAATTGCGCCAAAGTGGAATTAGTGTTACCGCTGATGGTTGATGTGCTCACCCATCTACATCTAATGCAGCGGTAAATCCGTCGGACGCATTGCTAGTAACAGTAATTCAGCCTGGCAGAATTACCACCATTTATGCCGCCAAACTCGGAATGAGGGCCAACTGGTTGTCTCATCTGTACTACAGGCATACTGCCACTGGTATCATCAGGCATCCCTAATGATATGGTACTAACTTGATTATCATCATAACACAGATTAGTTGCAACAAACTGTCTGATTATCCGGTACCGTTGGAAAAGGACTATTTTCATAGGGCTTTGTTGGAAGCATATCCTCATCAGTCTGTGTACCAATAGTACCAATACAGGCCATAGGTGATAGCTTAACAGAGTTGAAATTCCTCCACGATTCAAATGGACTACAATACTTAAGAGCCATAGATGGGTGCTCTAATATTTTGAATAAATATTGCTTGTGTGCAGTTGTTTCAAAATATATGATTCACAATTTCACTAGTGAGCTACACAAATATTGTAATGCTTGTAGTTATTGATTAGACAATCCTTAGTTTTCAATCTTGTCCTTGTTGGAGAAGTTGATAGGCTTTTCTGATATAGCCCCAGGATAATTGGCATGATTAGTGATACAGTATCATGTATTATCAGCTCCAGTCAAATTAGTAGCAGCCTCATTATCACAAGTGCCATCTGAATGTCCGAGTTAGAGTAATGGATGGTAATGTCGTTTCCAATCATATTTTTAATGTTGGGTGTAGGCTGCACATGTGCCTCATCCGCGACAGCATCCATAAAACTATTGTGATGGTCATTGCACATAATAGTATCACCTTCTGGTCTGAGGCTATTCAACAAGTTACCATCGCGAGAGTTCACATCACCTAGAGAAGTTGCAGTTGATTGACTACTATTCAAAACACCTGATCAAGCACATTTATTAGGCTTGTTGCTGTAGGTGATCTCCTTCAGTTTAGGATGACTAAACATTGTACTTCTTGTATGACTTATTGGTTACTACATGGGCCTACTGAGTAATGTGAGACACTGAGATCCCTGCCCCACCAGATTCCTGACAAGGAATCTGTTATCACTTAGGCCAGACAAGCTAAATCAACTGCAAACTCATTCTTGAGAGGTGTAGTTGCACTAGCAATCGACATAGGTGTGAAAAAACAGCTATCATGGCAGCAGCTCATGTAGGACTCCAGATGGGCCCTCTGTGTTTTGGCTGAGTCTTAGATGTATTCCTCTTAGCACGCAAATTGTATAGTGCACCCGGGTGGGGAAACTATAATGTGTATAGGTTTAAATAGCACTAAGCCCTGCTGGTCTTGTGGGTTCGTTCATAGTGTTTCCCGGTACCATAAACATCACTTCCTTTTCAGTGCTAGCTTCATGTCTTTGGGCAGTGGTGTGACGGTGTGTTACCTTTTGTCATAACCTGGGTCAGGAGGATTTGTAATTCTGGAGGTGCAGATGCTATGTAAGGTGGGAGAAGTGTCATAATCTGGCCCAGGAGGATTTGTACTCTCTGTGGGTGCAGGCAATGAGACTGTGTGTAACGATGTGGAAAAGTACACAACACACCTGAACCAGCAGGTAAGATTATAAGGGTTTATTGGCAAGATAGTTCATAGGAAACACCAGCATGTCCCTTCAGCCTAGCAGGCACCTTCCAACTGTCCCACACGGAATGTTGGTTCAAATAACAACCCTGACACTCCACAGTGACCTCACAGCACACAAGCACTCCATACTGACATCACCACATTCAGAGAACCAGTGATGTCACCCCCAAGCCAACCTTACATTATAATGCTGTGCGTATCTTGGGTTGTGGCCAGAGGATGGGGTTCTGTGCTCCTGGGTGGGTTATGAGGTCATAGTGGAACCTTAGGGGTTCTGGAAGGTTGACAGGGTCAGGGCTCTGGCATTCCAGGGTTGACAGTTAGCTGCTGTACCGGCTGGGAGTGGTTGTCCCAGTATTCTTCCATCTACTATCTATCTTACCAATAAACTCACATTATAACTTACCTGATGGTGGTTACTTCTCTGGCGACAAGGATGTTTTGGCTGCTGGGAAGGGGCCGAAGAAGATGAGTACTGCCTTCCTGAGGTGGCATACATTCATCTTTGCCAGTTGCGGACGGCCAGAAGTAGTTGGCTCGGCAGATCCTGCAGGCCTGGCGGTGCAGAAGTAGCAGCAGTGTATTATCAGGGTCCAGGAAGGGGGCCCTGGGGAAGTGGAAGGATCACAAGGTCGCGTGGTCCATACACGGAGGAACAGCTGTCAGCGCTGTAGGTGTCCCATGGTCAGGGAGGTGGCCGGTGAAAGCTGTCTGGCATATCAGGCGGTGAGGCATGGCGGGGTAGTCTGACCGGGCGTCAGCTCACGAAGAGCCGTTCCGTGTGCTGGTGGTCAGGCTATCCGCAGGTGGAGCAACGTGCCGCTTAGTGCGAGTCGGCACTAGTGCAGAACTGAGCTTTGGTTGTGAGCTGATACTAGCAAGAGCTGGTGAGGGGTTGCCGCTACCAGCCCCTGTAAAGTACTTTTGGTCAATCTGGATGGCTACTGAGGGTCGAGCAGTACAGCAATAGTCGGTCGGGGCATGGTTACTACAGTTACAGTCGTGGATGGGGCTGATGATGATGTTTACTCCCCGGAGCCAGCGGGCATTATGACATCGGTAGGCGGGCAGCTCGCGTTCCAGCGTGGTCAGCTGGAACGCAATGTTGCGTCGGAAAGAAACTTTCATGTGAAACACAGCGTGGGCGCCGTTCCCCAAGTCATTGGAGTGTTTTCAGAGCTGCAAGAGGCACCTGTCATCGCAGCAGAGCCCATAGTAGGAACTGCGGGTTCAGGTGAGGCTATTTCATGGCGCAGAGAAGAAAGGGGTCGCAACAGGCGGCGATCATTTTTGAGGCGGCGATCATTTTTTGGTCATGAGGAAAGCAGTAAGGACGGCCCAGAGCAGTGCAAGAGGAGCTGCTACAATTCCCGAAAAGTTTTTAGGGGAAGTGTTATGTCTTACCTATCCTGGTTCATTAGCTGTTTCCTAAGTATATGTGAGCCTGTGCCTGGAATGCTTGTATTATAGTGTTCCATCTAGAATGTTTTGGTGTGAGTGCCAAGGTTCTCCCAGTTCAGTTAGAAAATGAGCGGAACAGAGGGGGGACCGGTGGATGCTTCCCTCCCTTATGTACTTATCCTTCCTGTAACTTATTGCCTGTGACTTATGTACCACAAACCCACTAAAGTCTCTTAACCCAATCTGGTCTCCTGGCTCATCATTGCAACTCCTCAACCTGCGTTGTAATAGGAAGGTACATGTTCTATGTGCGCCAAGGGGTGGCGGCACCAACAGGACTTTTGCGTCAAGTGCCGCGGCATGGCAGAGAATTTGAGGGAGTTGGATCCGGACTTGTGGGGTTTATAAGTGCGGATGAAGGCTCTCAGGCGGACTGTGGACTAAACATGGTAGGTGTTAGGGGAGGCCTGCTGTGTTGGTTGTTGTGGGGTTTATAAGTGCGGATGAAGGCTCTCAGGCGGACTGTGGACTAAACATGGTAGGTGTTAGGGGAGGCCTGCTGTGTTGGTTGTTGTGGGGTTTATAAGTGCGGATGAAGGCTCTCAGGCGGTCTGTGGACTAAACATGGTAGGTGTTAGGGGAGGCCTGCTGTGTTGGTTGTGTATGTGTTGTGGCCTCAGGGATAGTGCCGTCTGGGGTTGGGGCTTTGGGCAAATGTTACACGTTCATGGCCTGTTGTGGTTACATGGAACGTGTTGTGTGTTGTTTTTGGCCATTCTTTGTTTAGGACACTGTGCTGGGGTTTCCGTGGTCTCATGGGAGTGGTGTTCAAGGTCATTGTGTGTGTTCTTTGAAATATTGTTTTCCTTTGCAGGGGGGTGTTGTTTCCTTTTCTGTGGGGTTTTGTAGTGGTTTTGTTTTTCACATTTGGACATGAGGGTGCGGGGGCTTAGCGCTGGAGTGCTGTGACATTTGGTTGGGGCGTACCCGTGTGCGCTCCAGCTTTGGGGTGTGATGCTCATCCGTCTTATCTGTTGGTGCATGGTGTTCTGTCTATTCGTTGGGGATGTTCCCCAGGTAATTTTCCAGAGATTCCAGATGGGCTCTTGGGGGCGGGGGCTTATGGTGACGTGGTATGGGCAGTGAGGTGCTGTCTCATGGGTAAGGTTGGTGTGGCCGTTAGGTGCTGTCTCATTGGAAACATGGTATGGGCAGTGAGGTGCTGTCTCATTTGGTGACGTTTGGTATGGGCAGTTAGGTGCTGTCCCATTGGAAACGTGGTATGGGCAGTGAGGTGCTGTCTCATTTGGTGACATTTTGGTGTGGGCCGTTAGGTGCTGTCTCATTGGAAACGTGGTATGGGCAGTGAGGTGCTGTCTCATTTGGTGACATTTGGTGTGGGCCTTTAGGTGCTGTCTCATTGGAAACGGGGTATGGGTGGTGAGGTGCTGTCTCATTTGGTGACGTTTTGGTATGGGCAGTTAGGTTCTGTCTCAGTTCAGAGTGGCCGGGTGGGCTCTGGGGGCCATTTGGTAACACAGTATGGGCAGTGAGGTGCGGTCGTCTCATTCCATTGGAAACGGGGTATGGGCGGTGAGGTGCTGTCTCATTTGCTGACGTTCGGTATGGGCAGTGAGGTGCTGTCTCATTCCATTGGAAACTGGGTATGGGCGGTAAGGTGCTGTCTCATTTGGTGACATTTGGTATGGGCAGTGTGGTGCTGTCTCAGTTCAGAATGGCCGCTGTGGGGGCTATTTGGTAACACGGTATGGGCAGTGAGGTGCTGTCTCATGGGTAACGTTTGGGGCAGGTAAGTGCTGTCTCATTTGGTGACATTGGTGTGTGGGCAGTTAGGTGCTATTTCCAGAGTGGCCGGGTGGGCTCTGGGGCAAATGGGGAATGTTTGGTCGGTGTCTTGCTTGTTGGAGTGGGTTGTTTGTCTTCACCAGCTGGTGTTGGCTGGTGTTGGGTTCCAGTTGGAGTTTCTCTGGCTCTTGTGGGTCGCAGTTTCATTTATTGTTCTTTGGCTGTTCCATCTATTCTGTGCATGCTATGTCCGGTGCTGTTTGCATTTGGGTGGGGAGTGTTTAGGGTGTTATGTAGAATTGCGGGGGGAAGTGTTGGTTTGCTGGTTGGGTCTGTACGTTGCTTATGTAAGGAGGGTGATGTATTATGATCTGGGTTCTGGAGGTGCAGATGCTATGTAAGGAGGGAGGAGTGTCATAATCTGGGTCAGGAGGATTTGTGCTTCTGGAGGTGCAGACGCTATGTAAGGAGGGAGAAGTTTCATAATCTGGGTCAGGAGGATTTGTGCTCTCTGTGGGTGCAGGCGCTGAGACTGTGCTTATCTTGGGTCTGTGGCCAGAGGATGGGGTTCTGTGCTCCTGGGTGGGTTATGAGGTCATAGTGGAACCTTAGGGGTTCTGGAAAGTTGGCAGGGTCAGGGCTCTGGGATTCCAGGGTTGACAGTTTGCTGCTGTACTGGCTGCAAGTGGTTGTCCCGGTATTCTTCCATCTACTATCTATCTTACCAATAAACTCCGATTATAACTTACCTGGTGATGGTTACTTCCCCTTTCGTATTTTAGGCACGGCAACAACGGGAGGAGCCAAGTGTGGCTTAAAGAGATCCACCCTCCACAGTTGCCACTCTTCAATCTAGGAAGCTGAACAATAGGTGAGGCCACATCACAGAATCGAATGAGCTGCTTCAGTGCTTGTGTTGCCTTTAAGGTTTTGGCACAGCAACAATGTGAGGAGCCAAGCGCGGATCAAAGAGCTCCAGACACCACAGTGTCTGAACTCTCCAATCAAGGAAGCTTGTTAAGGATTTCAATCAGGCGACACACACCTTGGTCTCGGCCTAGTGTGTAGCACACAACTGAGATGCTTTTCTCCTCATTTTATGCAGATTCAGTTTGAGATGGTATACCACTCGCATCACACCCCATTTTCAAATACCCCGGGTCACAATGGACCATGAACCAGGCTGGTTGGTAAAATGCAATATTTATTTATTTATTTATTTTAAAATTCAAAAGAAATCATACCATTTTTAATATGGGGCAGCAATCACCAATGGGTTGATAATTACAATGAGGATGTAAGCAATACACGTGGTTTAACCTTCTAGTGGAACCTATACAAAACACAAGGGAATAGGAGCACTTTTTGATTTAGGAAAGATAGCACCCAATTTAGGATTTCACCCTGCAGTGTGCCCTCAACCCACAAATAATACATTCTGAATGGATAGAAAGGCACAGCAGGTAATCAGGAATAAGATGCAGAAAACGGAATCCAAATCCGACCTTCCCTCACCAAATAAGAGTGCAAAACGGATTTTAAACCCCTTGCAATGTTATGAAATGACACTCAGAAATGGACAAATAATTAATTAATGTGCGGTTAAAACTCTAAGGTAAATACAATTTCTCACTAAAGCAACAATGCGTAGATACTAACAATCACAAGCAACGGATTACCAAGAGTATACAATAGAAAACCGAGTGGAAAGTTTAAAACATGTTGCAGCAAAAATCATAATAAAAACGGGTGAAATACTCTGATTTGGTTGGTTTTTGGTCTGTGGGATAGGTATATATCACAGGTACAACATAGAGGTGAAAATATGTCTCTAGCTGCTGAATTAAGAGAGATTTGGAAAGTGAGTGTGGTTCGTTTTTAGGAAAATATAGCAGTGAAAGAGAAGATCGGTTTTTAAAAGTGAAAGGCAAAATCTTAAACTAGATTTAATAGCTAAGAAAAGAGGAACGCCACCCGTGAATATAAAAGTTACGCTGCAGTTGTAACCCTTCACACAGTGTTCCCATTTTCTTGAGGGAAAATTAATGTATTTAATAAAAATATCGGTAATGACTTTATGATCTATGCAAGACAGGAATGAAGATAAAAGTGGCGCTAACGCTTGGAAATCAAGGGCAAGAGCACAGAGAATTCTGACAGTTTTAACAAGTTACCAGGATAAGGATAGGATGGCTTAGAGAGTGGGATAAGAACAAATGCAAGACAAAGTAGACTATGGATTTCTATAGGGTAGGCATTATACTTACAGTCCACTTTTAGTTTTGGGATTTTTGGACTGTCAATGGTTCTGGTCACTACACGGCAGCACCCCTGGCAAAGGACAGCTGGGCAGGTCGGGTCACCGGATGGCAATTCTGGTCACTGGATGCAGTTAGTGGGCAAGCAGTTAGTGGCCAGCAATTCAGGCTGGTTCAGGATGCCTCCCAAAGAATACCACAGCTTTCCCCTTTTTAATGGGAGATTAGTGGGTTGATTCTGGATCAATGGCCTTGCTGGGAATAGGATCAGCACTGCTTGAGTTTTGCAGAGGGCCCTGGAGTAGAGTCAGCAATGCTTTGGCCTTGTAGTTGTGATCTGGACTCAGCAGGATGAATGAAATAGGAATGGAACGCCGGCGCAGGAAAATCAGGAAGAGTGTTTGAGTCTTGTCAGGGACTCTAATTTATAATGCATAGTGACCTCATCAAAGTATATCGCTGGGCAGGTTTAGCTAAGCACGCCTCTAACTGACAGGATTGGCCAGGGGTGCAAGTCTCCGCCTCGCTCTCAACTGGTTGGATTTCAAAGCAGGAGGGCAGATTTATGGTGTGAGTTTACAATGTTCAAAAACCTCCCATAGTTATTTTTGGCCAAAATCCGATTTTGCCACAAATGGTACATTTATGCAGTTGAAATCTCTTAACAAATTATATACATAGGTTACATATTTTGTGTAGAGCATGCACTCCAACTCTGCAATCCGTGAGACATTTTTTCCCCCTTCTAAGACTTTTTGGTAATTTTGAGTATGAACGCTTTGGCCTAAAATTCCAAAACTTTATACACATGTGGGGATTAACATCAGGGATGTAAGTATAAAAATGTGCATTGGCATCATGGATGCTTTCCTTGTAATCCCCGATTCTTTGCCATTTCCATTCCCAAAGGGTCTGTGAATTCTACCATGTCTTAAATGAAAGCCCAAAAAATCACTTTTAAACTGCGAAAATGTATCTTAAGCCTTGCTGCAGAGATAAAAGTCTTTACATTTCTATTCATAAATAGTCTTTGGAAGAAAATGGCAGTCCTTTGTGGGTCACAAGGCCATTTTTTTCTTTCTTCAGCTGCCACAAACTGTCATTTCCTCCAGAGCAGGGTGGGGGTTTCCCATCTGGATTGAAGGTTTATTTCCCCCCCACCCCACTTCACACTTCCTTGTCCTGGAAATCCCATTGTCAGTGGGTTCAGCCTAGAGTAGATTCTGTCCAACCCAATAATTATCACTGGGCTGTTAGTATCTGCCAAGAGAGGCCCTCCTTTTGGCAGCATCCCCCCCACCCAGCAGAAACCTATTTTGCTTTTGGAACTTGCAAAATCCAGCCAATATGGTTTAACAGTTTTACTTTCTTATATTTGGTCCTGAATTAAACAAGCTAGTTAAATAATATAACCGATGTGTGTATTTTCCCCAGCAACAAACCCCTTCACATAACTAGATAATGGCAGGCTTTCATTCAACAGTTTACTTTTAAAACAAGCCTTTCTCTCCTTGAGTTTGCAAAGCCCATTTTACATGTGTGGTGAAAAGCTGGCATTTCTTTTTAAATTCTGTTTTGCTTCTCCCTCTGGATTCCCACACTGTCTTGCAACTTTAGTTGTTTCCTTGTATGCAAGAGTTTTGTTTGAAGCACAGATGTATTGAAATTGACATGGCTCAGATAGCTGAAGTTTCTTTGAACTACTGAGCTTTGATACATTGTAAAGAAAATGAATGCGTTTTCGCGTGCAGGAAAAGTGAAGCTCTTTGTTGATTTTTCTCAGAGTTTATTTGACCGGGCCTGTCATTCAGAAATCATGCCTGGTTTTGCTGAAGCACAATGAGAGATACTGGGCATGGCAGGGCCTTATTAATCACAGTGGTTTAAGGAAAAACAGATGGAAATAGCGTCAGAGCAGCATTTTTAAAGGTGAAAGGTTTCCTTTTTAATGACGATTTTGGGCTTGCAGCAAGGCAACGCTGCTTTTTCACTTTATTCCATCGGTATATGTCAGAACACATTGGCACGCTCCCTCATTGTGTCCCCTTGTTCCATTCTGCCCCATGTATGCTTGGCAAGACGGTGCAGGCATCTTTTTGTTGCTGCAAAACACAGATTTAAGGCCATGGTGCTCACAGGAGCCAGCACAACCATTTTGTTGTTTCTGTGCAACTGCAGCTTGGTTTTGGAGACATTGGGCCTCATTACGACCCTGGCGGTAAGGGGTTTACGCCAGCGTTAGCTGCGCCGACCCCTTACCGCCAATTACGAGGTCCCTTAGCGCCATGGAGGTTTTAACACCCGCTTTTAGCGGGTGTTAAAATCCATGGCGCTAAGGGACCATGGAGTTAATTACGCCACCGTAATTTACGGTGGCGTAATTAACGCCTTCCCCACTCCCATTATGCCCTATGGGGCAAAAATGGGAATGGGGAAGGGTAAATGGGGATTGGGGACTTACCGCCCCGCCAAGGTCGGAATGGGGCGGTAAGTCCGCCAACCACCATGGCGTAAACGTAGTTTACGCCATGGTGGTAAAGTGACGGCCCAGGCGGTAACTTACCGCCTGGGTCGTAATGAGGCCCATTGGCCCTCATTAGGACCCTGGCGTTAAGGGGTTAACGGTGCCGTAAAAGGTGTCGGCGCTGTTAAACCCTTAACGCCTTACTACGAGGTCCCTTTGCGGGACCCGACCTTAACAGCTGGTCTAGACCAGCCATTAAAGTAGGGGCCCGCAAAGGGAATCTCGAGGTAAGTATGGTACAGCAATTTGCGGTACCGTACTTACCGCCTTCCCCATTCCCATTATGCCCTATGGGGCAAAAAAGGGAATGTGGAAGGGCCATGGTGGCATGGGAAATTACCACCCCGCCAACCTTGGAATAGGGTGGTAATTCCCTATTCCGCCATGGCGGACTCCGGCATCGACCATGGTGCTAATAGCACCATGGTTTTCCGCCGGAGTCCTAATGAGGGCCATTCTGTTCAGTGGGTCAATGTAGCCCACAAGCTGCACAATATGCGAGCTCACAGCAGAGAAACTGACCAATTGATTTGCAAAGTGCGTACACCCCAATTAAGCTCATTGAAGACTAAGGGCCTCATTACAAGGTAGGAGGTAGCCATGGTGCTATTAGCACCATGGCTACCCCCTTACCGCATTCTTGGTCCGGGTTCCCGAAATAGGGACTTACCGGGTCATTCCAACCTTGGAGGACCCAGTAAGTCCCCATTTCGGGAACCATTCCCCATTCCCATTCGAGCCCCCATAGGGCTCAATGGAAATGGGGATGGAGCTAATAACGGTACCGCAATTTGCGGTACCGTTATTAGCTCTGTAGTCCCTTAACGGGTCCCTTCCATAACGCCTGGTAAAACCAGGCGTTAAGGAAGGGACCCGCTAAGGGACCTCAGAATAGGGTGGTAAGGGATTACCGGCACCGGTGTCCTTACTGGTGCCGGTAATCCCTTACCACCTACCTCGTAATGAGGCCCTAAGCATTTAACTGTGTGCATGAATCTGTGTGTATTGTCTGAATTCACAGGATGTTATCGGATTTGCTTCGGCTGCATCAATTTTGCAACATGGTTTTGCAACAACAGCTAGAGTAACTGTTCAAATGGGTACACAGAATATATGTTCAGCATGACATTACGTTGTACATTGTACAGCAAGAACAAAGAGGAACACACACACAAACATTCTTAGCTGGCCATGAAAAGACTTGAAGAAAAGGGTATGACAGTTGAGGAGCAGAAATGCAAGCTCTACCAAATGGAGGCAGAAATACTTGGGCACGAGTTATCCCGAGATGAAATACTTGCTGCTCTCGAAACAAGATTGACCTACTCTCATTCCTGAGGTTATACGAAGTTCATGAGGGATTTGGCCTGAAATGTCGAATACCTGGGGTAATTGCAACTAGGTTCCAGTGAGGAAGAGAAAAAGAGAAAAAGTGGCATTTGAAATGGCAAAAGAAAGCATAATCAGAGCACCCACACAAACCTTTTAACACTGGGCAAAAGAATCATCACAGTGGATGCAGTTGGAAAGGGGCTTAACACAGTTCTTAGACAGAGGGAAGCAGGGTATCCTGAAGTCACCATCCGTTTTCAGTCTACATCTTTGTTACAGATGGAACGCAGATACTCAGTAATAAAAAAAGGAAGCACTGGCGTGTTCATGGTTCATTAGACAACTACAGACAGTTTGTGCGGGGAGACCCATTCTCGTTCCACACAAACCACAAGCCGAGTACATGCAGTGGGGTGTGAGGGGAAGAGGAGAAAGCAGCTCCAAAGGAAGACCAAATAGATTCTCATCTCACCGAGTACAACTACAGCTTACAGTACAAAAAAAGGACAAAAGAAAAAAGTGGCAGATTGTCACAATCATTGATCCTGAGAGGAAGGTCATAACAGACGATGCTGCTGAATCCTATAGTAGTAGACATGAGTGTCTTGTCGGGTATGTCATAGCGAAGGATGACCAGATAGCAGTTCAAGAGAAAGATAACATACTGAGGGAGGTTGACAAAACACAATGACAAGTTGGCCCCTCCCCCAAAAACTAAGCACATGAGATAAAACCATATGGTTTGTGTCAGATGAGCTCTCGGTAGGGTAGGAAATACTCGTGCGAGAAGTACATATCGCCAAAGGAAATTAGAGGACAGGTCAAAGACAATGCACATTTAGGACATCCCTGCCCAATGGGCATGAAAGGGTTGGTCAGCGAGATCTTCTGGTGGGCCGGCATGGAAATGGAGATAGACTGTTATGTCGGAGAAGAACAAGTTACTTACCCGTGGTAACATTCTTTTGACTGGATGTTCTTCCCACATATTCCTCATCTTTGATGTATCCAGGTCTGCTGGCAGCTTGCTGCAGAAATATCTTTTCATAGGGTTGAGGGTCATGCGGCATTGGGTCTTGGTCTTCGAAAGCCTCCGTAGCGTCCCTCGTGACGTTGACGCTGGTATATGAAGCCTGCACGCTAACCGTTACCTCAGTTCTAATTTGTTCCTCCTTTCAATTGCATGCTGTGTCAAAGGAGGAGACAATTTTGACATTGCGAGAAAGAAAGGTGTGAGACACGGAAATTCGAAGCAAGCAAGAGGGGATGGATGTGCGGGCGATGAGGAATACGTGGAAGGAACATCCAGTCGAAACAACATTACCACAGGTAAGTTACTTGTTCTTTGAATGGATTGTGTCCTCTCACATATTCCTCATCTTTGATAGACTCCCAAAGCAGTTTGTCTTGGACGGGTGCCAAGAATTAATGATTTGTTCATATTATGGAGGGCAGCTTTGCCAAATGTGTTGTGCTCTCCTGATAAAGCATCTACACAGTGACATTTATGGAAAGTATGAAGGGACGACCAGGTTGCTGCTCTGGAAATGTCCTGTACTGGCACACATCTTTCCAAAGCTGAGGAAACTGTCCCCATCTAGTGGAATGCACCCTCAAGCATCCGGGCGAATCTTTGCCTGCCAAAGAGTAGCATTCTGTTATGCACATTCCAATCCATTCAGAGATTGTCTGTTTTGTGACCGCAAGCCTAATCTTTGTCCAGTATAACCAACGAAGAGCTGGTCATCTTGACAAACACTTGCCGTCCGTGTAATGTAGTAACTTGGTACTCTTTTAGGGTCCTGGTGATGTAGTCTCTCCTCTTTTGATGGATGAGGAGGTGGATAAAAAGTTGGCAACACAATACGTTGTGCAAAGTGAAACTCCGACGACACAACTTTTGGAAGGAAAGATGATCGAACTCTTTGAACTACCTTGTCCTTGAAAAAGGAAATGAAAGATGGTTTAGAAGACAAGGCTCGTAGCTCACTTACCCTACGGGCAGACGTGATAGCTACTAAAAAAGGCTGTTTTCATAGTGAGCATTCCTAAAGGACACGAATGTAAGGGCTCAAAAGGAGCTCCCATAAGACATCTTAGTACTAGATTCAAGTCCCATGAAGGCACTATGAAGGGAGAAGGTGGGAACACATCTGTTAGCCCTTAAGAAATTGTATCACAATCAGCACCTTAAAATATGAACCCTCATCCGGAGATCTTTTAAATATGGACAGTGCCACTAAGTAGCCCTTCACTGTGGCCCCTTGCAACCCAGAAGGGATCAAGTGGATCAAGAAAGATAGAACATGGGGATGTTTACATGTGAAAGGACCACATTTCTTTTCCCTGCACCAGCTGCAAAACATATTCCAACAGCAGTGGCACAGGGATTTAGTTGCTGGCCTCCTAGCCAAAAGCAACACCTCCATTACGTCTTCCAGAAGGTCCCAATTCTTATATATCACTCTTTCAGACCCCAGGCATGAAATTTGTCTGCATCTCGGGGTGAAGAATGCAACCTCCCTCTTGCGAGAGTAGGTCCTCTTTTTGGGGAAGACGAATCGGAGGGCAGATGGCCATTTCCAGAAGGTCCGGGTACCACGTTGTCTTGGCCAAATCCGGAGCAATGAGGATACTGGTTTTCCCAAACTTCCTCAACCTCTTGATCATGTTAGGAATGATGGGAACTGGTGGGAACATGTACAGAAGTGGAAATTCCCAGCCCACCACAAGCGCGTCCCCTAGAGCTCCTCTGTGAAAATTCCCTGGAGCTGCACAGCTTGCACTTCCAGTCACTGGTTGGGAACAGATCCACTTGAGGGGTTCCGCAAAGAGCAAAGATCTCCAGAAGGACTTCCTGAGCTAGTTCCCACTTGTGGGAGATTGTGCTCTGCCTGGTCAGAGCCCCCACCGCCATGTTCTTTCTCCGACTAGATGAACTGCCAGAAGAGTTATTCCTTCTCTCAGTGCCCAGAACCAGAGCTGCATTGCCTCTCTGCACAGGGGCTACAACCCTTCACTCCCTCTTTTGTTGAGGTAGTGCATGGCCACTGTATTGTCTATCATTATCAGGACACTTTTTCCCCATATTGAGGGTAGGAAGGCTATCAGCGCTAGTCTGATTGCCCTCAGCTCTAAAAGGTTGATTTGGCGTGTGGACTCCGACTGAGACCAATGTCCACTTATTGAAAGATCTCTCATGTGTGCTCCCCATCTTGTGAGGGAGGCGCCTGTCTCAACTATCATCTCCGGCCACGGTTGCCAAAAGGGTTCTCCTCTCATCACAATCTCTCTGCTGGCCCACCACAGGAGATCCTATGGGACCTTTCTTGGGACCGGAATAAAATCTGTCTTTCTGCCAGAGAATTGAGACCACTGGGATCTGAGGGCCCACTGAAGGGATCTCCTTCTGAGACGGGCTTCTGGCACCAGAAAGATGCAGGATGCTATGAGGCAAAGCAACCTTAGGATGTCGTAGGCTGGGAGAGGTTGGGCACTCACATTTTTGGACCATCTGCAAGAGATGTTGAGCCCTTAACTTAGGTGGCAAAGCTTTTCCCGGGGCTGTATCCAGGACTACTCCAATAAACTGAAGCTTATGTGAAGGTGTTTCTTGAAGTTCAGGGAGAAGCCCAGCTCATGGATGAAGTAGCTGGTGCGACTGTTCCAGAGAACAAGCCATGATTAACCAGTCATCTAGATAAGGGTAGATGTGAATCCCCTCCCTCCTTAGACTTGCTGCCACCACTGCCATAAGCTTGGTAAAGACCCACAGGGCTGAGGTGGGACCGAATGCCAGAACCCAAAACTGATAATGAGAACTGCCAATCGGGAGTCTCAGGTACTTTCTGTGTTTCTGATGGATGGCACATGAAAGTAAGCATCCTGAAGGTCCAATGACACCAACCAATCCTGGAGTCGAAGGGCCTGAAGGATTGACGAAAGAGTTACCATTTTGAACTTGTCCATCCTAAGGAACTTGTTCAAGCATCTCAAGTCCAAGATGGGTTGCAATCCTTTGTCCTTCTTGGGAATCAGGAAGGAGGGAGAGACCAACCCTGGTTCCTCTCTGCCACAGGTATCAGCTCTATTGCACCTTTCTCCAACAGGATGAGACTCTCCTGTTGAACGAGCGGATATGGAACCAAGGTCGGTCTGGCTTTCAGGGGGCAAACAGGAGGTTTCTTTAGGAATAGACAGTAGTAACCATTGGCTACTGTTTGTAACAGCCACGCATCTGAAGTTATGCTTCGCCAACTTCGGAGGTGATGTGACAGTCTGCCTCCTACCACAGACTTGTGGGTGAGGGAGTCATTTTGCTGCTCCACCTGCAGCTGAGGGTAGCTCTGCAGGCATCACGCAGGGAGTTCTACCACCTCTTCCTCTGCTTTCACGAGGCATTCTCCTCTGACCCCTCTGGTCCTCTTCTTCTAGAGATGGAGGAATAGAAACAAAAAGGATGTCCTCTCCATCCTTGACCTGAAGGTTGAGCTTGTCAGATTACTGCACCTAATGATTTAGCTGCAGCTTCTCCAGGCTTTTGTCAGCATTTCTCCAAAGAGGAAAGTTCCATCAAAAGGCATGTCAAGTAAACATGCCTGGACATCCGCAGAAAAAACTGATTTTCTGAGCCATGACATGCGCCTCAGCACAGTACTGGCGGCCATGGACCTACTTACGGAATCCACTGTATCCAGAATGGACTGTAAAGACTGCCTCATAGCATCTTTTCCATCTTGTACTAGGCTTAAAAAGCCTTCGCTTTCCTCTCCCACTGGAATCTGTTCTGCTGCAAGGGCAGTTAGACCCCAAAGGGTGTGTGTGTATTTAGATAAGGCACTTGTAACATTGGCCGATTTTAGTGCCAGGTTTCCTGCTCTAAACACTCTCTTTCCCAAATAGTCAACTTTTATATCTTCTTTGTATGCATGAGTAGAAGGATAAGCTGCGGACATAGAAAAAACTGTTGCCGCTTGAACAAACAGGCTCTCTGGTGTAGGATGCCTGTTCAGGAAAGGAGAGTCCACAGAAGCTGTTTTGTACTTTTTTGTAAAATGTTTGCTTACAGGGGGAATTTAATCTGGCTTCAGTGAATTATCCACAAGGCTTACCATTAAGGAAGCATGAAAAGGCAGTACAGCCTCCTTAACTGGACCACTGTCTAAAATATCAGAACGGTCATCAGTCTCTATAGTAGCTGTGGGTTTAGACCACCTCAGATATTCAGCCCCTTTACAAATTGCAGATCTATATGAAGGATCAGCATATTCAGCCACCTCTGGGTTTCCAAAATCAGTCTCAGGAGATGTCCCCCAGCTGCTGGTCTCTTTACGGGTTTTCACCAGATTCTGCATCTTGGACTCTTGAGAAATAAGTACACCCGGAACATTTGGTGTTCCAAACTCATAACCAAAAGGGGCTTGATCCTCTTCATCTTCCTCAAAGAAGGAACCCATTTGCCTGAAGAAATCACGTTGAGGAAGGGGTTTTAATTACTTGCTTAGTTCAACAACTGGGTTTACAGTGTTCAGAGGCACTGAATATTCCGATGGTGTCGAAAGTGTTGTGGGTTTTGACAACTTCCTTTAAACAGCCAGTGAATGAGCCGACTGTTTAAAAGGCTTTGATGGCTTCTTGTGGAAAACATGCCTCGAAGGCTCTGGCAATAAACTTGGCTGCTTCGATACCTTCAATGTAGGCTTTGATACCAGAGATTAAGGCCTTGAGCGGTTAGCCACTGGTTTTTTCTTATGTGTCAAGATAGACTCCTTAGACTTGCGTCAAGGAGCCTCTCTTCCGGGGCTATGAGGTGAGCAAGGAGACTCGCGAGACTCCCTTCTGGTCTTGTAGGACACCAAGGGCTGGATTTGTTTCCCCGACTCTGGAGAGGGGCACTCGGAGGATCTTGCCTCTGAAAAACATCAAGCATTTTTAAGCAGAATTTTTCCTATTTTGCAGGAGTGAAGTTTTCTTTGGAAACAACACTTTTTCGGGAGAGGACGGTGACGAAGATCTGTGGCACAGTTTCTTACTCTTGTAAGAAGAGGATGACAAGCGTTGTGAACCGGACCGCAATCGTCTCTGATGTTTCAAACGTTTTCTTTTGTGGGAAACATCCCTCGATTTGGAGGACGACTTTCCTTTGGACAGGGTAATGGATGGGGATTTGGGAGAGGGCTTACCTACCTGCATCAAGTTTCCCCTTCCTTTGCCGCAAGGCCTTGACAGTCATAGATTGACATGAGCCCCAGTCGTCGGCCTTGTGGCCTATCCCCAAACACCACAGACACAATGAGAGTCTGTTATGGACATTTTTGACCCACAGTCTGCACACCTTTGAAACCTGTCTTTGGTTCCGAAGCAAGCTGCAAGCAGACTTGGATATATCAAAGATGAGGAATACGTTGGAGGACACAATCCATTCAAATGTGAAGAGTGTAAGGCTGGTGGTAAAATTCTAACAAGAACACCGCCTCTAGCACCTTTAAGGAGAGTTGCTCCCACGATCATGGGACCCTTTCGTACACAGGAAGTAAATCAAAGGATTGCCCTGGTCCTGGTGGATTATTATAGTCATTGGCCGAAAGGGACATTCGTAAGGGAAGTTACCACGGATATGTTTCGGAAATTCATGGAGAAAATATTCACGTGAGAGTACCTATTACAATAGTGACAGACAATGGTATGCATCGACGATGTTGAGGTTTTTACTTAAGTATGGCATAAAGTACATAACTATTACACTGTATCACCATCAGTCCAACAGTCTGGTAGAGCTGTTTAATAAGGTGGCGAGGGACACCATGCAGTTGGTGAAAAGTTCTCACATGGATTTTGGAGATGAAATGGGAAATCTGCATCATTATAGAGTCAGACTAATATGACACTTTTTCAACTCATGATCGGCAGACAGCCAAAGCATATCAGGTGCCCAAAATAGTTGAGGAGCCTAGTGGTTGCGAAAGAGAGGTGAGTGCACATGGTTCCACTGGGTTGTAGGTCAACTGGTCGAAAACTAAATGATCGAATGACCATTTGATCGAAGTAAAATGGTCGAAAAAAAAAGTCGATTTTTTTTTAATTTTTAATTTTTATTTTATGGGGGGGTTCCCCCGCCAACCCCCCTTTTTCTTTATTAAAAATATTTTTTAACCAACCAAAACTAAAAAAATATATATAAATAAATAAATAAAAAAATTCGACCTTTTTTTTCCGACCAATTTACTTCGATCAAATGGTCATTCGATCTTTTATTTTCGACCATTTGACCGGACACCGTTCCACTGAAGTCGTGGAAAGGGGGAATAGTGCTTAAAGATAAGATTACGGTATTCAGTACCCAAAGGGGAATCCAGGTTCACAAAACTGATTATGGTAGTGATAGGAAACAAGACCAGTGTTTGTATGCACGATGGACCCTGGTGGGGTTTGGAGAGGATAGCTAAAGTATAAAGTGAAAAGGGAGTGGTGAATCACAGGGGTGCAAGCATATAGCATTTCAATATGGTATATAGTTTCTATGTACCCTATTTGCTGTCATCTGTTGTGCAAAGAGTTTACTGTGTTTTCTGAAAGATGAAAGCTTAAGCCACCTTTGTTAATGTAAGTACGAAGAGGTTATATGTCTCTGTTCAGTATCAAAAAACATATCCTGGGTTATGGAATGGTGGGTTGTCAACTTTGTTGTATGTCCCTACATTGACATGATTTTTTTTTAAATAACTTTTTTGAAGAAATTATTTTGAAAAAACTAATCGAGATAATTTTTTGCCCCTCCTCCCAAGGCCCTCGTTCCATTAATTATAAAGCCTATCCCGACCCCCTCCACACCTCTTGCCACACCCCATTATATTTCAATTTGTTTTTTTCTTTTTTCAAACAAAATTACATCGAAAAAACACCTGAATTAAACAATGCGATACGGTCAACTCTGACACAGATGGTGACAACAGACCAATCCAGACAGACGAGGTCCAGAGAGGGACGAGTGAGGTATATGTATTAGAAACAAAAAAAATGCTTAAATCTTGGCACATGCACCTAGCGTGAATTTCAACAAAGAATAGAGTACACTTAACCTAAAACAACTACCAACCGAGGCAACAAGGCAGTGCCCCCCAAACAACACACAGCATCAATATCTGCTTTCTATATTCCAGGTCCTATCTCTGCTCATCTATATAATTACTTTTACTCACAAACAGGTGTCACGAAAGCATCACCTAAAGGAGCCAACAGTAAAACCAGTCATAGTCAAATGATAATGTAGAGAAAGATACCTAATGCCATAATCATGCTCTAAAGGTTGTGATTGCAATCAAAGCTGGACACCTGTAGTTCCCTAAAACAAAATCTTCCACTGGTGGCCAGTTGAAAATTGACTCAACCACTGAATGCATGACTTCAGGAATGCATTTTTCAGGGGACTTTCCTTCAGGACAAATTTCCTAAGGAAAGCCATACTTGAAAGCCAAAAGGAAACCTATAGCAACTATGATTGTTACTGAGAGTTCTCAAATGGTAGGGTGATACATGCATTGCTGGTAGAGAGCAGTGCATAATTAAAGTATGATGCAAGGCATTGTTGGGAAGGAAATTATCCTTTCCCACCCCCTTCCGCGCTTTAGAGTGAGGCAAGTCCCATTGATGTGCAATGTCCCGGGGGGAGAGGGCTATGCTAAGAAACCCAGCATGAACGCAATATTGCAGGAATTATAGATGCATAGACTTAGTGTGCACATATAAAGAGACGCCATTTTTATAGTTATGGTAGACACATTCAGTCCTGCATGGCTGTGCGGTAAACGTAGGCCCGGCGCAGAAACATGAAGAGGCCCAAACGCTGAGGCAGATGAACCTGCGCTGCTATTTCCCATAGAACATACCTTTGTTCCTTAACTATTGCAATTACTTATCCCAGACATGAATGCACACTGCAAGGCCATGAGACAGCACAAGGCTCCTTGCTGCGCACATTCATCACAGCCAGGGCAACAGCAGATCTCCAACCCCCACCCAGCCCACCAGGTGTAATGGGACCCACCACTGGCCCAGTCCAAGAACCCCTGAATTCCGTAACAGTGGATGACCTTAGAGCACCACCCAAAAACCAATGGTCATAAAAAAATCCTCCTCTTGCGCCAGTCAACCAAGTTTCTTAGGTACATGCCATAATGATGTAGTAGTATTATCTTGCAATAATAACCCTGTAATAGCAACATGTGAAGCGCCTGACCTTCAGTCCATGGAGACATGAGCCCCAGCTGACCCCACGTGAGAGAAGACAGACGAGCGAGACTGGAACCAAATGCAGCCTGGCATCCCTTACAGAGCAGGCCCATGTATAGGGTCTCACCAACCAGCCATTCAGATTTTTACCATGTGGTGATGACAGGGTGATGCCTTATAAGCGTATGTTTGTATAACTTGGGCCCAGAACGTTCGAGCGTTCTTTGCATGCACCCTTACAATGTGTACGATTAAAACTAGTAATCCTTGCAAAAAATCTCTTGTCCTTTTTTCCCTAGCAGGTTGTATTTTGTTCTGCCGTGAGCGTACAGGGGCGTGCCTTCAGCATGCATTTAAAGCCACACAATATCTCAATTAGGACAACCATGAGTGTAGGCAGAATAAACAGAAGTTCGGTTATCCAGACATCCAGTCTGCTTCTACGAAAGACAGGATCTAGAGAAAACCCTGAATACGTATGCTATTACAAACAGATGTCTACATCAGTAGTGCACTGCAGACAAGGCCCACGCTCTGTCAATACGTCCGCTTCAAGCCAAACAATACAACTCATGAAACCAACATGAAGAATGGACATGTGGATACATTCAGCGTTTCCCATGTGGCAGAAGAACGCTTCATTTACCGTTTGCTATCCATACGTTTGGCCGAGATACCATCCATCCTGGAGAGTAGACCATAAAGCTGTCATGCACTCGTTTTTATTTAGTCTGATGAAAAGATTTGGCAATTGGAGGCAAACAATCGAAGATCATCTACTCGAAAGTAAAAGCATTCTACAACTGCTAAAAATCAAACTCTACTGGTTTATATAACATTGTTTATGTGAGCTTTTATCTTTGCATTGCCTTTATAAATAAATATATTTTGATAGATAGTACTACGATTTATCCATTTACTCTGGCCCCTTGATGTGACAGGGCAAAGATAACGTTTACTATGTACTGTTTATTGCAATAATGACATAGGTTTAGCTAGCAGAATATTGACTCGGCAGCAACAAAAAAAAAACTAAAAAAAGTAGAGCAAGCAAAAGGATCGAAAAACAGAATACCTTCATATTCACTCAAAACAGAATACATATATAATTTAATAGATAAAAACAATACTTGCAATATATTAAAAAGCGAGCTCGGCTTAACCACACACTATGTACGTGTTATCATGAACAAAAACGTATCTATATTTATAAAAGTGAAAACGTGTGGGTTTGGGGCTGGGTTTGTGGCTTGGCAAAGCGTTGTTCTTATACATTTCCACATCGTTTCACCAATATGCACCATATTATGCACAGTTACCTGTGCGGATCCTCTGGATATTAGTGGCTACATAACAGTTGGACGCCCCACCGCTCTCCCTGGATTTCAGCACAAGTCAAAATGTGTTTTGTGGCTTGGCGAAGCGCTGTTCCTCATACAATTCCACAGCGTTTCACCAATCTGCATCATATTATGCACGGTTACTGGTTAGGTCCCACTGGACATGACTGGCTAAATAACATATGGACAGCCCACCCCTTTGCCCAGATTTCAACACCTTCACACATGAGACGGTTGCCTGAAATCAGCAAAACATCAATCTGGTCGTAGAAGGACCGTTCCTCAACCCTAGAACACACGGTTTCTGGCACATTTGCTCCACTATGCACCGCAACAAACCGCACCATGCCAGGGTGAGGCAAAAAGTGGGGAGAGAGCACACTAGGTCCCAGTATGCAGCAGCACACCAACTCTCGCCTCCACCTCAACATCTGCTCCGGGGTATGTCAGCCAGCCACACACGCCCATTCTCAGTGCAGTTTATTTCAGAGTGCAAAGCATATCAAGCGATAAGCGAATCAGAAGAGCAACCTACGGGATCATTGATTTTCAACAATTGATGAGTCTTGTCATGTCTGTCCACAGCACCCGTTCGAGAACAGTTACCTTTTGCTAGTTTCCTATAAAACAAAATGCTGATACTTAATTTTGATGAACCTATTGCTAAACCTGTATTAAACACAAGTGCTGATTGCCCTAGTATGAACAAGTGTAGAGTGCAGAGTAACGTGAACTGAGCCCGACACACGTACATGTATCTGCAAGATTTATTCAACATATGTAATCACAGGAGAAATGACATTTGCCTTCAAGCCGGACCAGCAATTGTGCACGGTTTCTCTTGCAGGACAGTGAACAAAGGTGCCTCAGCTCATGGTTTCACGGCCTTCCTCCTTGGGCTGCAAGTAAATCTGGAAATGTTGTTTTGATCAGAATTCCCAGGCAGACATTCCCAGCCAGTGCTTGATAGTTGCTTTTACAAACTGTCCTGATGCTGTGTTTGACTACAGGGGCCACATTGCAGAACCAGTGCGAGCGCAATTTTGCATTTTAATTAGCACTAGGACAATAAAAAGGAATGTTACTGCATTTTTGCACTAGGTCAATGTTTGCCCTACTGCCAATGCACACAGGTATAACAGGACACCGACAGAAGGTTAGAGTACTGTGTGTTATTCCCATTTTCAAGTGCCCACATAGCTTTTCTTTAGCACCAAGATATCAACTGAAAGGACTTTCTTGTGCCCAGCATCTACAGGGCTGCTTTTATCACCTATGATCCTGGATGGTTTCCAATGGACCATGCAAACAGAAGCAACATTTGTAGAACAACATTAAAAACAATGTGTGCCTTTTATGAGAGGCTATCAAAAAACCGCATGGGGCTTTGGATGCAGAGCTCTAGTGCCTGGCTGAGAAATAACAAGCCACCATTCCCTGCCTTCCATGACCTTAACTCTGTATCCTCAAAGATCAATGTGAAGGTTCCTCTTACTGTCCTCGCCCGCACACTTCTAGCCTGTATCAGGTAATATAATCGTGGCAAAAATGTCACCAGTAAACCGGTAAAGGTGTACCCCATTATACCATTTACCCCATATATGGTATAATGGGTCCGGGGCTTGCAGGGATGTCCCCCTTATCCTTTACATGATTGTGGCGGCAAAACCACAGCATTTTTGCCACGATATTTTGGATTCAGTGCCATTTTTTGCCGCAATTTTACGACATGGAACCCTTCTAGCCTTTATCGCTATGAAACCCCCCCTCCCCAAAGCAATGCATACTCTTATGTATAATGGAAATTCATGCCGTGGCAATACAACTAGATAAATCAAACTGTTAAACATTGTGTTTTTCATCTGTCCCGGGAAGGGGGCACAGGGTTTCGACCTGTGCAAAACTAAATAAAACGGTCAACACCCATTCCCTGACAAACGGTAATTTGGTATCATGGGTCATGTTCAGTGGAAGCATTTAGTGACTGGAGACCCCAAATTATGAAAGAATTACCTTCACTGTGATTCAGATTCTCTTAGTCCAGGCTCTCCGTCCTTCACAACGGTTGGGGTACGCCTATATCCGCAGGCAGGCTGGAAAAAGCTGGCTAAAAAAAAGATAGCTGCTCTTTTAAGAAACTTGAAGTTTGATTGGGTGGAGACGGTGGACAGTATTGGCAAATACTCTACCTATACTGAATATGCACTGTTCATCCACAAAAAAGACTCTGTCCCCAAATATATGCAACACTTCCCGTGTGGTAAGGTCCGGGCGACATACCTACAATTTAGGTTAAACCAATTTCATTCCGGAGAAAGAGTTAAAGACTGGAAAACTCTCGTGGCACTGAGCACTTTAGTGCATTGTAGATTTTGCAACAACACTGATATGAAGCAAAGTCTGAAGCTAGGGGTCATTGACTGCACATATTTTAATAAAAGTAGGCTTAGCTGTTTCAAGAACAAAGGTTGTGTTGACTCTGAATTTGCAAAGAATCTGTTTTAGTGTAGATTAATGTGAGGAGAAAATGTATCACTGATTTTAGCACTGAATAATTTTTTAGTATATGTATTAGATCAATTATCAGAAACTTGTTGAATAGTTAGTATATATGTGTTTTTCATATATTATTTATATATAATGATGGAAGATTTATCTTTTTAATTTTGTAAAGTTGAAGATTTTAATTGTTGTATATGATTGCATCTCATTGTGAAAGGTTTTTTTCTTTCTTTTACAACCATAATCACAAAAAAATGTAAATAAGAAACTTGAAGTTGGTGAGACTACATTGCGCATGTGTTCCTCAGCGTGCCAGTCCCACCCCTACGTCACCAATTGCCTGCACCCAGTTTCTGATTTCACCACTGGCAGTTGAATTCATGCATATGCTTGAATGGGGATGGTTGGGTGCGTGTTGTGAAGGAGGGAGAGCCTGGACTAAGAGAATCGGAATCACCATGAAGGTAATTCTATCATTTCCTTTGTGTACTGGCACTCCCTCCTTCCCAACTGGTTGTGACCAGACTAAAAAACCTTAATTGGAGTAAGAGTGGAGGACACAATATATACACAATTCAAGCACACAAGTTGAGGAGCACCTCTTGGCCAAATTTGGCATCTTTCCTGTGCAGTCCATAGCGCAGTGCTTGCAAAAAGCGAGTGGAGTAGCCTAAGTAGCAACTCTCCAAATTCCGGGAGGAATTGTTGATAAAGGTTGTCAAGAGTTAGCCTGGCAGAAGGAAGCCGACAATCCAGAATAGTGTGTGGAACGAAGTGAACCCGACCCAAGGGTGTGTACATGAACAGTGTGTTACAAAAGTCGTCGAGAGTTAACCCGGCAGAGGGAAGCCGACAACCAAAAGTAGGCGAGAGTGAAGCCGGCAGAGGGAAGCTGACAACCAGGGGAAAAAGACCAAAAACCTGTTTAAAAGAAATTAAGATTTGTGAAAGCAAAAAGAATTGCAAGACAAGGGGAATGAAAGTGTCCCCATTGTCTTCTGGGGTCAAGCCTGGCCAAGGGAGATCCAGGGGTGGAAAGTATCACCAAAAGTTCACTGAGATAGGAACTGTTTTGTTAGTTTGTTGAATACGACTTCTGAGGGGTCTGTGCACAGAAGATGGGTACCCGTGG
This sequence comes from Ambystoma mexicanum, assembly GCF_040938575.1. Lineage (NCBI taxonomy): Eukaryota > Metazoa > Chordata > Amphibia > Caudata > Ambystomatidae > Ambystoma > Ambystoma mexicanum. The sequence continues at coordinate 1,246,118,940 of NC_090922.1, read as the reverse complement.
GTGAAGCCATCACCCAAAGTGTTCGTGGAACAGAACTTTGTGTTTGTTTATTAAGAGCATCAGGCCTCGAAGGCAAGAGACTTTTCCATTACAAAGAGACTTAAACATCAACGAACCTGATAGCTGATATGGAACTGTTAGCTCATGCGGAAGAAAGCTGGAGAGTGTGCTGTGCTCAGAAGTGCCACCTTATCCGCTGCTCAAAACGTGGGGAAAGGGGATCCCTGGCAATCACATCCTGATAAATTATTTGTGAACACTTCTCTTCTTTATTTTGAATACCCTATCCCACACTCCTTCTGTAATTAGTTGTAAGGAATTGGCGATTGTTTTTTTTTTTGTATAGGCTTTTTACTTTGACAAGACGCCACAAGGACTCCCTTAATCTTCATTTGATAGTAAATGCTTGCTCTCATCATAGATTTAGGTTAGGCGTTTTTCACCCTGAATTTACAGTTTAATAATCACCCATGAACTGTGATCACTTATGTCTGTCTTTCCTAAGGTTTTCCCACCAGGAGGTACTGTTTTCCGACCCAGAGATTCTCGCAGGTGTAAGCACCCATGGTTTCCCCCTGTATGATCCTGTGAAGACCCCAGAGCTGTGGAGGCAGTCTTCACGTGGGTACCGAGGGCTGGTGCCGAAACACGTACCCCACCTGCAGGTACGGTCCATCTCTTCCTGGTCCTTACAAGGACCTTGGTCGCCTTTGGTACCGGTCCCAGCTGTCACATGGAAGAACAAGTTACTTACCAACTGGCAACGTTCTTTCAACTGGATGTTCCTCCAATGCATTCCACATCTTTGACATGTAATGTCCACAGCTGTGCACTTGGGCAACTTTTTCGGCAGAGGGCGTCCTGCGTCGGGTCCATGTCCCTCGAGGGCCTCCGTCGAGGACAACGTCACAGGATGTTATAAATAGGACGCACGGCGCCTCTAGCCTCAGTTCAAGTTTTTTCCCCCAGAACGTGTGACACCAGTCTGATGCCTGCTGGACTGCACTTAGCCTTGCAGAAACGAAAGCTGCAATCGCATAAGCAATTCTCCTGAGGGGCAGGCTGGGAGGGCGATGTGGAATACATTGGAGGAACATCCAGTCGAAAGAACGTTACCAGTTGGTAAGTAACTTTTTCTTTGAATGGATTGTGTCCTCCAACGCATTCCGCATATTTGACAGACTCCCAAAGCAGTACCAGTAAATGGAGGAGGGAAAAGAAGGAGGGAAAAGAATTTAGAGATTAGATTGCGGAATAAAGAACCACCTTCCCAAAGGCCATATCCTGACCATGGATTGTATCCAGGGAATAATGTTTTACAAATGTATGGATTGAAGGCTAAGTAGCGGCATCACAAATATTCCTAATAGGAAACCCCCGCTGGTGGCGGTGGAAGTAGCCACGCCCCTAGTGGAATGAGCTCTCAACCCATCAGGAGGGTCCTTACATGCCAACCGGTAACACTCCGTAATGGTAAGGATAATACACCTGGACAAGGTCTGTTTGGTAACAGCCTGGCCCAATTGGTGTCCAGCATATCCCACAAAGAGTTGAGTGTCCACTCTGACCCTGGACATCCTAGAAATGTAAAAGCTAAGAGCTCTCCTAGGATCCAACCGATGGAGACGCTGCTCTTCCTTACCAGGATGAGGAGGAGGGTAGAAAGATGGAAGAACTACCTTTTGACTCAAATGATATTCAGAGACTACCTTAGGTAGAACAGAGGGACGTACTCACAGTACAACCCTGTCCTTGTGAAACACAGTAAAGAGTGGCTTAGATGAAAGTGCCTGCAATTCACTCACTCTGCGAGCGGAAGTAACGGCAAACAAGAACACAGTCTTGAAGGACAGTAATCTCAAAAGACAAGAGTGCAAAAGTTCAAACAGAGCACCCATGAGAAATTTCAAAACTAAATTAAAATCCCAAACCGGCACCTGGAAGGATGATGGCGGAATACATTAGTCCTTTAAGAAACTGGGAAATGAAAGGAATCTTAAAATAAGAACATTCTTCAGACTAGCGCTTAAAGATAGACAGCTCCGCCAGGTATCCTTTAATGGTACCCACTTGTAGGCCCCTGTGGGCCAAAGAAAGCAAGAAAGACAAAACCATAGGAAAGGAGCACTGAAAAGGATCAACATTGTGATCCCTACACCAGTCGCAGAACTTACGCCAACGGCAACGGTACAGGGATTTTGGTGCAGGCCGCCTAGCCAAAAGCAACACCTCCATCACATCATCCAGGAGGTCCCAATCCGTATACCTCAACCTTTCAGATACCAAGCATGAAGGTTGAGTGTCTTGCCCTCTGGATAGAGAACCTAACCCCTCCCCTCACCAAGAGCAGATCCTCTCAGAGGGGAAGACAGCGTGGAGGGCAGATGGACATTTCCAGACGGTCCGGGTACCACGCTATCCTGGCCCAATCTGGAGCAATGAGGATCATGCGGGACCCAAACCTCCGTAACCTCCACAACACTTGAGGAATGACTGGGACTGGAGAAAATGCATACAGCAGCGGGAATGACCAATCCACCACAAATGCGTCTCCTAAGGCTCCTCATAGAGGAAATTACCTTGAGCAGAATCTCTCGCACTTCCAGTTGACACTGGTGGCGAAGAGATCCACTTGTGGGGTTCCCCAAAGGGCGAAGATCTCCGAAGGACTTCCTGAGACAACTCCCACTCATGGGAGAAGGTGCTCTGCCTGCTCAGAGCGTCCGCCACCGCATTGTCGTCTCCGGCCAGATGAACTGCCGAGATCGAAATATCCTGCTGGATGGCCCTGAGCCAGAGCTGCATTGCCTCTCTGCACAAGGGAAGTGACCCTACCCCCCCCTTTTTGTTGAGGTAATGCATGGCCACTGTGTTGTCCATCATGATCAGGACACTCTTTCCCCGCACAGAGGGCAGAAACGCCGTCAGGGCTAGCCAGATGGCCCTCGCCTCTAACAAACTGATGTGAAGTCTGGACTCCAATGGAGACCAACGACCGCTGGTGGTCAAGTCGTTGGCATGAGTGCCCCATCCTGTGAGGGAAGCATCCGTCACTACCGTCACCTCCGGCCACGGTTATCCAAATGGTTCCCCATGCATCAGGTTCCCTTTGTTGGCCCACCACAGAAGATCCTGGGAGACAGAGTGGAATCTGAACGGGATCCGCCATCTTGCCGGAGAACTGTGACCACTGCATCTTGAGAGCCCACTGCAGCGATATCATCACCATGGCACCAGAAGAATGCTGGATGCCATGAGTGTTAGGTATGAGATCCATCCAGGAGTGGATTAGATCCTCCTGTCCCTTAGTCTGAGGGGGGCAGAGGGGCGAGTGTTAGGGAGACTTTTCCTTCTAGGGCTAATTTCCCTCACCTAGTGAGTCCCCCAGCAGCTTTGCTGGATTTCTGGAGTTTATTTTTTCCACCTGGTAAGAGTGTACATCCTTTTTCCACTCTTACATGTGTTTTGGCCTATGTGTTTTTACTCATTGTGAGATCTTGGGCACTGGAGCACACCACTCCAGGTGTCCCTGTTCTTGTACAGGTTACACAGCACCTTTAGTGTAGTAACACAGGGTTGTCTTTAAGACTTCCCTCTGACTCCATTTCGCTGGGGCTGACTACTGTCCCCCAGAGAAAGTAAAGTTGCCATTTACTTTACATAGTCATTTTTACCACAGACCCAGTACACCCCATCTTACATGGAGTACTGGAAAGGGCTAATTTGTACCCCTTTTCTATCTGTACCTCCCTGAGCATTGTTTCGCTCTTTTAACATTTAGACTTGGATGGTGGCAGTGGTATCTACCCTAACCTTTCTACCGCGATTATATTAGATAAACGTGGTACTGTTCTTGGCTATTATATTAGCTTCGAACATAAACCCGCTTGACCAAATCGTCTTTCTTTTGGCTCTGGTTGGGTTTATTCACCATTTCTTTTTGTTAAAGTCCTTGTTGTGTTTTACTTTGCGCGGCAAACTAGGTTCGCCTTCTTTGCTCACCGTCTTCTGGCAGGCTTCTGCAGAGAAGCCCTCCTCTTGGCGCCTGGGTGTCTAGGTAGACTGAATGTGGGGAAGGGGTGTAGTCACCCCCTGCACAGGGTATCCTAGGAAACCCAAGTCACACTTTGCCATGATTGGCTGAGGTGGTTGTCCCTGCTGGACAACCCCCCTGCTGCGTGATTGACAGCCAGGCTGTGTGAATGGAGGTTTTGCGCATAAAAGGCAGGTCTCTTGGGCTAGAAGTCAGAGTCGCCTCTGGAACTACAAGGAACCAAAGAGAAGTGGAGAGAACCACGGCTGCTGCAACTACCCCATCCTGGTGAAGCCCTGCTGCAGTCCTGAGCTATCTACCCTTCGACGACTAAGAGGAGAGCCAGTCTGGAGTCTTCTTCCCTTGAGCCTGGTGAGGATAACCAGCTCATCTTCTTCAGCCAGAGATCTCTGCCGTGATCGAAATCGCTGCACCCTGCTGTAGTGGTCCGGATAGCCACCTGCTGAGCCTCTCCTGTTTTTAAGGAGCACACCTTTTTCGTTGTTGCTACTGCCAGCTTCATCCCTGTGTGGTGCAGACCCCCTTCAGATGTCCTCCTTCACAACAAAGCTCCAGGAATCGTGGGTCTGCGTGTAACCAACAGGAACAACTGCCAGGGCACCAGCTGCATCGTGGAAATAAGGTACTGTGTTCTACTCGAGGAAACTGGGTGAATCCCTTTTCTTCATCCTCAAAGCTTGTCCTTGTCTTCCCTCCTTCTTATAACTTTTGCTTCCAAACATTGACAATATCCAAGTACTTTTGGGCTACGCTGAATTGTGAACTGTCTAACAGTGTGATCTTCGGCACAGGTCTCCGGTGTCACTTAAACCTGGCTGCGACCCTTTGACTTTTGAACTCCTCTTTCTGAGTGTTTCTCGATGCTGTCTGCCTAACCTAAATATTGCCTGTGATTTTTGCCTCCAACTCCCTCTGGGTATCTCAGGTGCTAAGTGTGCTTTTGCCCTGGTAGCATTTCACGTCACGGATACGCGTTTATTGAGTAGACCGAACTGTCAAAAAGTGATCGCAACCGTATCTTCGGTATCGTGTTTTGTTCATAACACCGGTTCATTCAAACACAGGGTACTCACATTGAGACATACTGTACAAAGTGAATTGGTTAGTGGTAGTATATTTAACGTGTGGTTTTGTTTAAAGTTTAATAGAGGTGTTGTGTTTATAACTGATGGTTTAAAAATAAATGTACTTATATTTTTTACCTGAAACCTTGAGTCAGTGTTTGCTTGAGCCACAGTAATTGTGATCCCTTTGTGTAATCTCTGCTACTGCTCATATACCCTTGAGATAAGCCTGGCTGCTCTGCTACTGCTACCACTATCACTTAGTGGTACAGGCTTGTACCAAAGGTAAAGTTGTATTGCCACCTGTAGTCTTAATTGTGTGTAGTGGTCCCTAAGGGCACTGCACAGGATTCTGCCTAACACTGGTGTACAGCGGTGAGGATTTGGAAGTAGAGTGATTACACTTAGAGTACTTCTATTGCCTGGGTTCCACTAACCACAAGGCTAATACCACTAAATCTATTTAACTGAGAAATTATGTCAAGTATGGAAAACTACACTGAAGAGAGTCTTTTACTCTATATTGCTAGAATCATGTGTAGGGATAAGAATCTCTCTGGTTAAGGAAAGAAATCTGAACTGGTTGCAAAGTTAATGGGAAAAAGTCTGGACAGTGGGTCAGAAGGGCCTACCACTCCAGCCAATGTGGATTTTGATGTTTCTGATTCTGAGAGTGTTAATTTAGAAGAAGTAGAGTCCTTGCTTGGAAACTCTACAACTGCTTTGCCTGCTCAGAATGCACAACCTCTGTCCACAGGGACCCCCCACAGGTCCTACATTTACTCCTGAATTTATTGCACCTGAGAAAATGAAAACAAAAGATACAAATGAATAGGTCCAAGGATGCTAGGCTCAGAACAACACCTCCACATGTATTATCAAACTCTGCATTGCTAAGGAAGGAATCACTCTTCAATAGTATGTTGTAGAGATACATCTCATTTTTTATATTAAAGTTCTGTGCAAAAAGACATAAATCCAACATTTAGAGAAATTAAGACATCAAAATGGTTTGCTAAAACAGAACAATCAGACAAAAAACAGAAAGATATTTACAACACACAGTGCCAAAAAAACATTTTTTGGGACAATCTCCAAATTGTGTGTGTGTAACAAACCTGACTCCTATTAGGTTTTGCCAAGAAAATCACATATTGCAGTGTACATATTCACGTCAACATTTGTGGAAAACACATAGAACAATGGTGGGTACACAAAATTATTTTTCTTGCTTAAACAGCATGAATGTGCTGTAGTTTTGGGGGGAGTAGTGCGTCTACATCAGGTGTTTCAGCCGTTTCTAGGTGGGCTAGGTGTGCCTCATCTTTAACACGGCCTTCATCAGGATGGAGTTCTGTGTAGATTGACGTCTGTGCTGCAGGGGAAGGAGACTACAGTCAGGGGGGTGTCTGAGCCAAAATTATTTAGTTTGAGTGAATCACGGGTGGTTGATGTAAAATCAAAAAGCACATAGCTTACCTATGGGTTAATAGATTTCACAGGCGCTAAATTTGAGATCTGCTAGCCGCATGGGCTGGTCTCTGTATGGTCCTGTTGCAAATAACAGAGAACGAGAGAAGCAAAGGGAGGTTGAAGCTAAACATGTCCCCGTTTAAAAAGGCATGAAAAAAAGTTTTTTATTATATGCAGGGAAAAAAGTCTTACCTCTCGCTGGAGGTCGAAAAATGCTGATCCAGGGTAGTTTCAGTGGGAAACAGACACGGCTTGCACAGCTAAAAAATATATATGGCTCAAGGTGAGCGTGGTTACCTAGTAACAACTGTCTCATATATATAGCAGTAAGTGCAGGGTTTATTTTAAAGTACCTGTGAGGGTTGCAGCATGGGCAGCCTGTCTGCCAAAAAAGTACGAGCTGGAGCTCCTCAGGCTGCTGTGTCACAGTTGAGACTGCAGGGGCCTGACTGCAAAGCGTTGGTAACGCTGTTGCTAGGTCCCGGTAGGTATTTATATGTCAGCCATCTTGGAATGGCCCTAGGATCGAGTGAGAAACAAAATGATGGATTCTGCTCCATCCGGGGGGCACAAAAAAAGCTCAATCAATTATGGGTGTGATTAGTGTCAACGCGTGTCTAAAAAGTTAATTTAGACAATATTGTTGACAAACGGTTGTCATGGCAACCGTAAGCATTGCGGGGTGGCATTGGTTTTTTATACTCTGAGACAACATAGCTAATGGCCCCATGAGGTTGTGATTACCGAAAATACTTCATTTCAATATGTTGTGGCATGGATCACAAAATGTTTAGGAAACATCTCATTATGGAAGAGATACATTGACGACGTGATTATTATATGGCAGGGACACCTTTGGAACTACAACAGTTCCACAGTTGGATCAACTTAAGAAATACTCACATTAATTTTACCATGCATTGGGACCACCACCAAATAGATTTCTTGGATCTGCATATATACAAGACCGGGGATCGACTAAAAACTGAGTTGTTTCGAAAACCCACGGACCGCAACACTTTGTTGCACTTCCAAAGTTATCATCCGACGGGATTAAAGTACAATTTACCTTACGGACAATTTTTGCATATACGAAGAAATTGTTCAGACCTGGCAAAATTCCATCAACATGCGGAAGGACTAACCCATCGACTTGCAGAGAGAGGCTATCCAAAAAAGGCCATCAACCAAGCCAAAAAGAGAGCCAAACATACACCTAGAGAAATCTGTTTGGAAAACAAACCAAAAAAAGATTTGGGAAGACTGGTATGTGTCACCACTTTTGGACCCTTGAGCCTATTGATCCAGAAAACCATCAAGAAGAACCGGCATTTGGTGAAACACCCCGGCACTCTGCACAATGTGCCATGTTTTGCTTAAGAAAAACAGAAAAGAAATCTAAGAGACGCTCTAGTACACACCTTCATAGAGCCACCCCCACAAACACAGAACACACTAGGGGATTTACCTCCGATAGTTGGACATCACAAATGTGGTCAATGTGTGGCATGCCCTTTGACCCTACAAAAGAAATCTTTCGAACATGCACAAGTTAAATGGACAATGAAAGATTTTACAAACTGCAACACGAAGGGTGTCATATATGTAATACAATGCCCTTGCAAACTCCTCTACATAGGAAAAACCACAAGTGCCATCAAAATGCGCATCTCTGAACATCGTTCCTGTATCAGGAACAAGGTAGCAGTCAAGCCCCTAGTAGAGCATTTTATCAGTAAGAACCATAGTGATACTGATCTAAGATGGTTTGTCCTCCAAAAAGTGAAACCAGTAAAGCGTGGGAGGGATCTGAACAAAACACTAACCCAATTAGAACAACGGTGGGTCCACAGACTTAACTCTGTTCAGGCTGGTCTAAATGTGTCAGTTGAATGGAAGTCTTTCCTGTAATGACATGTGCCCAATGATTGAATATGAGCTATGAACTTCTTAACACTATGACCATTTTTCATTTCATGAAATGCAGAAGTCAGTAGACATTATGACACTGTTTTTTTTTTTTTTTGGTCAATGTATGAAAATCACCTACATGAAAAACTATACTTTCTTTGTTAATTCCAAATGTTTTCTGTCATTATGAAACTATGGGCCTCATTACACGGTAGGGACATACCGTTACCGGTAAGGGATTACCGGTATCGGTAAATCCCCTCCCCAATCACGAACCGGACATACCGCTATTAGCGGCACCGCTAAGTACGGTGGCACTATTAGCGGCAAGTCCGTGAGCGCGCGCCCCCTCAGACCGGAAATAGCGGCATAGCGCTAATATCACGGCATCACGAGCCCTGCGTACATGGCAATACCGGCATGTAGTAGACCCAAAGAACCCTTACCGGCAAGGCGCTAATACCGGCATCGCGAACCACACGTTAAAAGAGCACAGCAGAGTTCCCACCTGCCACAGGTGGACAAAATCAGCACAGGTGGAGGCAATGGAGACTGGCAGCACAAAAGAGCACACCACACCCCTCCCCACACCCATTCCCACACCAAGATGGATGCAATACTAGCAGCATTACATGGGCTAGAGGACATGATTGCAGTGCAGCAGCTACAACAACAGGCAGCACAGAGGAGACGCAGGAGGAGGAGGAGGAGGAGGAGGGCAAGACAGGCGCAGCAAGCACCACCAGTGCACCTAGTGATACCACAGAGGCAGCCACCAATTCCCAGGATCAGAGCCAGTTCAGTCAACCTAACCCCTGAGCAGATACACACCCTGTACCGTCTGGACTGGGATACCATCACCACCATAGTAGACATGATATACAACGACATTGTGAGTCTCATTGACATCCGTACTGCCATCCCCCCTCTACTGAAGGTAGTAACAGTGCTCCACCTCTTGGCCACAGGCACCTACCAGCATACGGTAGGTCAGATGCATGGCATATCACAACCAGTATTCTCACGCACACTGAACCAGGTGCTCAATGCCCTCCTGAAGCACACAAGTCAACACATATACATGCCACGGACTGCCCAGGAGATCTCCAACACCAAAGTTGGCTTCCATTCACTGGCAGGCATCCCAAGTTGCATCGGGGCCATCGACTGTACCCATGTAGAACTGGTGGTCCCACATGCCAATGAGGCAGTGTACCGTAACAGAAAGCTATACCACTCCATCAACGTCCAAATGGTATGTGACTCCAACAAGATCATCACACATTGCTGTGCCCGATATCCCGGTTCAACCCATGATGCAATGGTCCTGCGGAACTCGACAATACCACGATACATGGAGCGACATGCTGGACAACGTTCGTGGCTACTTGGTGAGTAGCAGGCCGACCACATGTCAGTGTGATGTGGATTGTGAGTGGGGGGGAGATGCATACTCCTACTGGGCGTGAATGGGGGGGGGAGATGCATACTCCAACTGGGCGTGAATGGGGGGGGGGAGATGCATACTCCAACTGGGCGTGAATGGGGGGGGGGGAGATGCATACTCCAACTGGGCGTGAATGGGGGGGGGGGAGATGCATACTCCAACTGGGCGTGAACTGGTGTCATGAGAAGAATGGACATACATATTTGCATCACTGTACAGTGAGGCAGCCCACAATGGACCAGAGACAAAACCACATGCTGGAAGTGAGTGCCACGACAAACATATCAATCCATTACCCCAAACAGGCCATTCCAAACAACATGCACACCGCACAACACACCATCCCCCCATAACACAAATCAGCAACATGCATATCAAAATCACAACTGAAATGTACGCTGAACAACATCAGAAATGGTCCGCGCACATGAGTGCATACAAATGGATCCCTTGTAGCCATTGTGGTGAGGCACACCAGTACCCCACCACTGAATTGCCATCAAACAGCATGGAGACATCAACTAAGGAATGGCAGTGTACTAGCAGTGTGGCACTAACGTTGCCAGGGCCAGGAAACACAAATCACTTAAACTCAGGCGGGACATGGCAATCCCTGCCGTATGCATGCATGGTGCATGTCCACTTGCAAGGACCACCTCACCTTCCCACATTGCAGTTACCCTGATTGCCATGCGTGCTTGGATCTGTGGATGTCGTTGAATATGAAATGTTTGTTTGTGTGATATGTGCACGCTCCACATTATGTAGACACTTACACATACCCATTGTTGCACCCATGCAGGTGATGCAGGTTATCCCCTGAAGAGGTGGCTCCTTACCCCTGTGCGGAACCCACAGAACAGGCACGAAGAGGACTACAATCATGCACACACCCGTACCCGCGTGGTGATCGAGCAGACATTCGGCCTATTGAAGGAACGCTTCCGGTGCCTCAGCAGGTCGGGCGGGGCACTCCTGTACGGGCATGAGAAGGTGGCCAAGATCACCATGCATGTGTCATGCTTCACAATATGTGTATCAGACGGAATGTGCCAATGCCCCCTGACATAGAACTGCGACCACCGTCTGAGGATGATGACGGGGATGAGGATGGAGGAGAGGGGGCTGCAGGTCATGCAGGTGTCGATGCCCATGAGGGACGTGCTGTGCGGCAGCACCTGATAGACCATTGTTTCTGATGCACATGGATTAGGAGGGTGCAATTGGTGTTCAGCTCAGGAACGGGGTGTATGGAGGACATAAACACAGTGCACCCTTCAACAATAAAGCACACATACACAATGATCAATGTCCAGTCATGTGATTATCCATGCCATTACGTGTGTATTGAGCATTATGTCATTCAAACGTGCATGTACCCTCCACCCCAACAACCCTCACCCCCCTCCCCCCACAACTCCCCCAAACACCCTCACCCCCCTCCCCCCACAACTCCCCCAAACACCCTCACCCCCCTCCCCCCACAACTCCACCAAACACCCTCACCCCCCTCCCCCCACAACTCCACCAAACACCCTCACCCCCCTCCCCCCACAACTCCACCGAACATGGTGTGCACATCAGTGCTGCATTAGTTCCCAAGTGTCAACAGGGACAGGCTGGCCCTACTTCCCTCCTCCACTACCACCATTGGGGGGTTGTGAGTCTGACCGCCGCAAGGACCGGCTGGACCTGCGCAGGATGGTTGTCTGGTCGGAGCTAGTAGACGAGGGGGTGGCTGGTTGATCTGCTCCCTGTGAGTGGCGCATGCTCTCCATCGCCTCAGCAATGCGCGTTAGGACCTGCCTCACAGCGGCCATCTCGTCACATAGGCGCGTCGTGTTGCAGTCCATGGCAGCTTTCATGTCCCTTGACAACACCCGGATCTCCTCCCTGGTCGAGGCAGCCTCGCTCACTTGCCGGGCAACCAGGGCATTGAGCTCCTCCTGGCGCTGGCGTATCAGGCTCATGGTGTCGTCTGCGGCCCTGCCCCTGTTACTCCTCGGCGCAGCTTGCTGCATGTGGCCGACATCAGGTGAGCTCGCCACGGGACTGAATGACCCATCCATTGAATCTCCGGCATGCACCTCATGGATGCTGCCATTGGATGTGTTGCATGGGCTGTGGAGTGGGGACAGCTGGGTGTACGCTGCCCTTCCGGTGTCGGACATGGGTCGTCCACATCACTCATAGGTGCCGTGGCTGCTGCTTCCCCGACGGAGCTATTGGCTGCGGACGGCGTGCCTTCTGGCACTGGCTCCTGAGTGGTGGGGGTGGGTGGTGGGGGTGCTGCCACAGTGTTGGATGGCATTTCGACCCTTGGTGTGGTCGTTGCGTGTTTGGCTTTTGAACGCTGGGCCACTCCAGATATCCCAGTGCCCCTCTATGTACTGGGCCCGGTGCCTGCATCCTTTCCCTTGGCCTGCTTTTTGGGTGGTGGGGCCTGCGTTGCAGAGTCCAGCTCCTCACTGTCAGAATGTGACCCTGTGGGGGAGCAAGACAGGGATAGCATCAGTGATGGGTCAACGTGCATCATGCATATGTTGTTGTTGCTGCAGTTCTTTGGATTTGGACATCTAGTTTGGGCCTGCAGGTTGTTGGCCAGATGGGTGGGTCATCCGGACATGTGTCAGGGTGACACGTGTGTGAGGTGCTGCATGCATGTGGTTGTGTGGGGATGTGCACGGCATATATGCAGGGTTGTGTACATGTGTGTGTGATGACCCCATCCATTAGCTAATTCCCATTTCACATTTGGGGGAGGGACTCATGCTTAGCATTGCTGTGTTTTGCGTGGTCACTCACCTCCGTCTGACGTTGTTGCCACACCACACTCCATTCGGCCCACTCCCTCGATGGATTCTATGCCAATGGTGCTGGCACATGTCTCCTCCCACTCCTGCATCTTCATCGGGGATCCACCTCCGCCTCCTGTGCCCATGGCCAGATTCCTGTTGGCCGATAAAATGCTGCGTACACGGAGGCGCAGATCATCCCACCGCTTGCGCACGTCCTTTACGGTGCGGGGGGTGGAGCCCACCGCACTGACTTTCTGCGCCACCTCAGCCCAGATTTCCTTTTTTCTCAGGAGTGCAGGGCGCCGCATGTCGCTAGTGAACACTACGTCTGCATTTGCAGCCAGGGTGTCTGCCAGCATTTACAATTCCTCGTTTGAGAAGCGTTCTTTGCGCTGGCGCGCATCGGCTTTCTTTAGGGCCTTGGGCATTGTTTGTTCTTGTGGGATGTGGTTTTGCCAGTCGTGGTGTTGCTGCAGGTCCTGAATGCAGGGGATGGCAATGGATTGTGTTTTTAAAGATGGCCGCCGGGCTCTTTCCCGTTCCGGTGCGATGACGCAATTTCCGGTTCCGATGTTTTACGGTGACCGCTAATAGCAGTGACCGCTAACAGCGGTGACGCTAATAGCGTGCAGCATGAGGGCGGAGGTGCTATCAGCACTTTGGTCGGAGCCGGAAAGGTGCTTTTGCGCCATGGCGGTAGGGTCATTTACCGGCATGGACCTATGCGCGTGTCCGCTAACTCGTAATCGAACGCTATTAGCGGTCTCCTACGATGGCGGACACGCTAATAGCGCCATGACGGTAAATCACATTTTTTACCGCCTACCGTGTAATGAGGCCCTATGTATTAAGTTTCCAGGCGACACGCCCTAATTCTCACCCTCTCGGCCTGTTAGTAATACAATACAAACTGTCCACCTACTTAATTATGGTTTTTCTCTGCTGAGATTCCTGAGACACAAACATTTTGTGATCCATGCCACAACATATTGAAATGAAGTATTTTCGGTAATCACAACCTCATGGGGCCATTAGCTATGTTGTCTCAGAGTATAAAAAACCAATGCCACCCCGCAATGCTTACGGTTGCCATGACAACCGTTTGTCAACAATATTGTCTAAATTAACTTTTTAGACACGCGTTGACACTAATCACACCCATAATTGATTGAGCTTTTTTTGTGCCCCCCGGATGGAGCATAATCCATCATTTTGTTTCTCACTCGATCCTAGGGCCATTCCAAGATGGCTGACATATAAATACCTACAGGGACCTAGCAACAGCGTTACCAACGCTTTGCAGTCAGGCCCCTGCAGTCTCAACTGTGACACAGCAGCCTGAGGAGCTCCAGTGCGTACTTTTTTGGCAGACAGGCTGCCCATGCTGCAACCCTCACAGGTACTTTAAAATAAACCCTGCACTTACTGCTGTATATATGAGACAGTTGTTACTAGGTAACCACACTCACCTTGAGCCATATATATTTTTTAGCTGTGCAAGCCGTGTCTGTTTCCCACTGATACCACCCTGGATCAGCATTTTTCGACCTCCAGCGAGAGGTAAGACATTTTTCCCTGCATATAATAAAAAACTTTTTTTCATGCCTTTTTAAACGGGGACATGTTTAGCTTCAACCTCCCTTTGCTTCTCTTGTTCTCTGTTATTTGCAACAAGACCATACAGAGTCCAGCCCATGCGGCTAGCAGATCTCAAATTTAGCGCCTGTGAAATCTATTAACCCATAGGTAAGCTATGTGCTTTTTGATTTTACATCAACCACACGTGATTCACTCAAACTAAATAATTTTGGCTCAGACACCCCCCTGACTGTAGTCTCCTTCCCCTACAGCACAGACGTCAATCTACACAGAACTCCGTCCTGATGAAGGCCGTGTTAAAGATGAGGCACACCTAGCCCACCTAGAAACGGCTGAAACACCTGGTGTAGATGCACTACTCCCCCCAAAACTATAGCACATTAATGCTGTTCACGCAAGAAAAATAATTTTGTGTACCCACCATTGTTCTATGCGTTTTCCACAAATGTTGATTTGAATATGTACACTGCAATATGTGAATTTCTTGGCAAATCCTAATAGGAGTCGGGTTTGTTACACACACACAATTTGGAGATTGTCCCAAAAAATGTTTTTTTGTCACTGTGTGTTGTAAATATCTTTCTGTTTTTTTGTCTGATTGTTCTGTTTAAGAAAACCATTTTGATGTCTTAATTTCTCTAAATGTTGGATTTATGTCTTTTTGCACACAACTTTAATATAAAAAAAATTAGATTTATCTCTACAACATACTATTGAAGAGTGATTCCTTCCTTAGCAATGCAGAGTTTGATAATACATGTGGAGGTGTTGTTCTGAGCCTAGCATCCTTGGACCTATTCATTTGTATCTTTTGTTTTCCTAGTTAACCCTCCTGGGTAGAATAGGTTCCACACCAGGAGCCCTATTTTTTGATACTTCAGAAAATGAGACTTGAATTAGAAGTGAAACGTATTGATGCACAAACTGCCATGAAACATCAAGAGTTAAGGCTCAGAGAAATGGAGATGAATCATGAACTAGAAATGAAGAAACTGTCTCTAGAAAATGCTTCTCTCCCAGAGTCTTCTAGGTGTTCCAGCTCTAAGAGACCCCGTATGCCAAAGGAAATGATTGATATGTATGAGACTAAACTTGATGTTTTGGATTGGTTAGCACTGTTTGAGTACAATCATGGGATTCAAGGTATTTCAGGGAATCAGTGTATTCCTTGGATTTTCTCTAGGCTTCTCCCGTTGCAAGTGATGCTGTAATGATTTGGGGGAGGAGGATAAGCAAGATTATGAGTGTGTGTGAAACTAGCATTAATAGCTAGGTTTGGGAAGACCCCTTCCCAGTATCTTAAGAGGTTTAGAACCCTCACAAAGCATGATGGTACACCTTGGGCTACCTGGGTGTGTGACTGTTTGAAAAACTTAGATGGTTGGGTTAAAGGTTACAAAGTGAACACTTATAAAGTTTTGAGGAATCTTGTAATGTTGGAGTCTATTTTTGATGCCTGCTCTCCTGAGCTTCGACAGCACTTGGCTGATTCAAAGGAGATAGATCCCACGAAGTTAGCTAAGGCTGCTGACTTGTGGGTTGCCAATAGGGCTACTCACAAGGATTCTGTGGCAACTCAGAAGAAGGAAGAGGGAAAGCAGTCCAAGAAAGACAACAAGGAGAATTCCAATAATTCCCATCCAAAAGAGGGCCCCAAACATAACCAGGGTAAGCCATAAGGTAAACCGAATCAGGCTAGTGTCCCATCTGGTTCCACACCAGATGGAGGTCAGAGCAAGCCCCCATTCCAGAGAGCATTTGGGAAATGCTTTGTTTGTAGATTGCCTGGCCATGTGAAAGGAGATCCCAAGTGTAAGGGTAAACCTTCAGGGATCAACACTGTCTCCTTAGCCTTCTCCCAGGTGGATGAAGTACCTATGACAAGTGGAAACTTTCAGCTACTAGCTGATGAGCCCATGAGAGTCTCAGCTAGTGTTTCTTTAGTGTCCTTGGGTCTTTGGGAACAACAGAACTTAGATGTCTACAACTCAATCGCAGATAATACTAAAGAGTATTACAAAGATAGTGTTCTTGTGAATGGTCAGGAGACCCCTACCATCAGAGACACTGGAGCCAGCATAACTGTGGTTTATGAATGTTTTTTTACAAGGTGGAGGATGTTGCTAAGGTACCCAAACACCTAACCAAGTTAGCTGGAGGCCCTGTGCAAATGGTTCCCCAGTTACCAGCTCTCATCCAGTGTAACAACATGACTGTCAGGATACTGTAAGTGTGCAAAATAACGTACCTGGGAGGGTCCTGCTGGGTAATGACCTTAAAACTCTGAGTTGTGTCTAGTACCCACAGGCCCCCAGCAGAAGGAAGCAGGAGCTCACAAGGTCTGCAAGGGAGAGACCCTTAAGAGGCTCTCCTGGGGACATGATAGAGGAAGCTATCACCCCAAGTCCACAGGACTTACTTACTGCCATTACAGGGCAAGAAAAGACAAAATGGAAACCTAAGTCTGCCAGCAAGAAACCAGCAAGCACTCCTGTGCCCAGGAGGACATCCCCGAGACTGTCCAAAGTCACACCTGTGACTCCCACACCAGCTGAGGCTGAGTGTGAGGTTCAAACCTGTATGGTCAAACTATATACTGAGGAATCAGATCTAGAAGAGGATCTTACCTTGGTAGGAGATCTTGACCCTGTTGACCATCCTGAGCTGCAGTCTTTACTGGCAGAAGGTGGACCCAATAGGGAGGATTTCGGCAAGGGACAAAGAGAGTGTCCTACCTTGGAAGGTCTTCGCCAACAGGCCACTTCTCAGCTCAATGGGACTGAGCCTGGGAAGTACAGGTTGCACTGGGAAGATGGCCTCTTCCACAGTGAACCAACTGAGTCAACCCCTGGCGACTACAAAAGACTGGTAGTACCTCTAGTGAACCGACTCCAGTTTCTGCAGTCAGCCCATGAGGTACCTTTGGCTGGTCACTTACATTTTAAGAGGACCAAGGAAAGGCTATCTCTGCACTTCTACTGGCCTAAGATGGGTACAGAGATAGACAAATTCTGCAGAAGCTGCCACACTTGCCACAACTCTGGCAAGAGTGGGTCCAAGAATGTGGCACCCCTAGTGCCTCTCCCAGTGGTGGGAGTCTCTTTTGAGAGGGTGGGGATTGACATTGTTGGTCCTCTTGACCCTCCCACATCTTCAGGCAACAGGTTTATCCTGGTTGTAGTGGACCATGCCACTAGATTTCCTGAAGCCATACCTAAGAGGACTGTTACGGCTCCGGCTGCGGCCAAGGCCCTACTTGGTATTTTTGCCAGAGTAGGTTTTCCTAAGGAGGTGATATCAGACAGGGGATCAAATTATATGTCCCACTACATGCAAACCATGTGGAAAACCTGTGGCGTTACCTACAAGTTCTCAACTGCCTACCACACCCAAACCAATGGACTGGTAGAGAGGTTTAACAGAACTATGAAGAGCATGATAGGTGCTTTAGAAGAACCCCTTAGAAGAAAGTGGGACCTTCTACTGCCATGCCTTCTCTTTGCTTATAGAGAAGTCCCTCAGGAGGGAGTAGGATTTAGTCCCTGAAACTTCTCTATGGCCATCCAGTCAGAGGTCCATTGGCCCTGATTAAGGAGGGGTTGGAGAGTGCTCCTTCCCCCAAGTCAGTCAGAGTGACTGACTATGTGATAGGACTCCGGAGGAGAATGTCACACGTGATGGCAGAGGCAAGTGATAACTTGAGGGCTGGTCAAGCTCTGGTCAAGCATTGGCATGATCAGAAGGCTAACATGGTTGAGTTTACTCAAGAGTAAGATGATAGAATTCCACTACTCACACCCCTACCCCTCAAATAGGACCCTCTGATAGATTTTCCGGCACTACAAGTCTTGCCAACTTTCAAAAAACATATTTTGTTTATTCACTTTTTTTTCAAGTAAAACATAAAACACTACCCTCACCTAACACAGTGTAGTTACTAACACTAAAACCACAGTATCTAAAACTTAGGCCTCAAATTATACATATACCCAAGACACAAACGATATTACATAACAAAATACAAAAAACCTCAATGTGTCATTAAAAAACATATAATCCCAACATGTTTCTGTTCTTCAAGGCCCTTTTCGGGCGAACATTCTTCAGGGGTTAATTTAAAACATCCACTATTCTCCTCAACACCGTGTTGAATGGGTAGTATCAGGCAAACAGAGCCTGCAAAGGAAAAAACAGAGGACACTAATAAGTTCCAAAGGGGGGGAAAATACTACAAAATGGAAATGGGAAGTCGGCTCAAGCCATGATGCCAACCTCACACGGGTCTAGAACAAATGGACCCCTACGATTTACCTTCAATTGGTGAACCTCCAAAGCACGTCTGTGAGTGACCAGTATGCTAATCTCTCGCAAATCAGAAACCAAAACTTCACAGGGCGTCACAGTCCGCCGAGATATCGCAACACACGAAAGGACAAACCAACTTTCAGACACCATGCACTTTATGTCAGCCAAAAATCACTAAAAGACTTCAGCTGTAGCGCATTCATGCCAAATATAATGATAATTACCTCCACACAAGTAGAGATGCCCACTGTAGGGAACACAGGAAAAAACTCCCTGGCAGCGCAAAAAGGACCAGATCCACAGAATTCTATGGCATTTCACAGTACCAATCTGTAAAGCAAAAATGAACAACCTATGATGCCTCTAAAAATCAGGTTCTCCACCTTTCTCCCATGCATTAGCAGAAACTGGGGTGAATCATAGTGTATATCACTCTCATGCCGTGCAGTGCAGAAACCGCTAGTCAGCTGTGTACCGTGTCTGTATCGGAGCAGTTTTAAAGGGGCACCACCCCAGTCACCAACCAAATGGTAGCATGCAGCAAGAAATAAAGTATAAATGTGGTGTCACTGTAAAACACACTCATGCCGTACATTAAAAGCAGCCACTGGTCATCTGTGTCTATATAGGTGCAATCACACCAAGTCTACACCCTAGTCACAGACCAAATGGTAACATACAGCGGGAAATAGTGTGTAAATACAATGCGTGTGTCTTCCTGCCACTAACATGCTCACCTTCAATTGTGCGTGCAAACGTCCTAAACGGACCAAGTCGCTGAACGAGTCGTGGAGCAACCACAAGCCTTGAAAACACAACGGCCGTCTACCGGCAGGTATTTACAAGCGCGGAAGCGTTGTCTGGGTAGCAACAGCTCCCACCTCGGGAGTGAACACAGAAAAGAGACTAAACTCGTCAGAGGAGCGCTCGCTCCTAAAAATATAGTGCCCATTTTAACACAGACCCTGAATAGAGTATAAGATCAATGTTGAGGAGATTAATGGACCCCAAAAAAGACTAATTGGAGCAAAGATGACACATAGAGCACAATTTGTTGTGATTATAAAACAGCATCCAATATGTTAAGGTTACCAAACATACAATATCTTGCCATTATAAAGAAACAAAATGTGAAAGCAGCTTGTTATTTACTAAAAATGCAACACGCAACAAGTTGTAATTGGAAACAGTTACAAAAAGCTATGGGTATGCTGAGATTGCAACAATGTAAAAAATACACGAAACTACAATATTTCAGAATATCGTGACAACTATGACACTTCATGTCTAAATTCACATACTCAATATTTGAAGGCAAGATATGTACATGTAGTATTGATCGAGCATTACTCTTTATATTTGGCTGACCAAATGCCAATCAATGCTCTCATTAAGCCCCAAAACATTAGTTTGCAGTTTGAAAAAAAAATTCTGCTCCAAATTCAATAGTCTTTGATCTATCTAGGCTTTACTATGGCCATGCACCTTTTTCAATATGAGCCAAGTGAAATCATTACATCCATGTTTCATATCAATGAAATGTTTTACTAAAGGAGCTGTAATTACTTGATTTTTGATACAGCTCCGGTGTTCCACCATTCGGACTTTACACTGCTTGTTGGTCTTGCCCACATAATGTAGGCCACAGGGACACGTGATTAAATACACAACATTAGATGTGTTACAATTGGTCATTTCACTGAACACCCATTTAACATTAGGCAAACTTTGTATGGATTTTATTTCTTTGGTTTGGGCACACATACTGCATTCACCACATGGAAAGTGCCCTTTTACTTCCGGCAGGCCCCACAGTCTTGTTTGTCTGACAGGAGGTGTTTTAATTTCTGTCACATCATTCCTAATCAATACATTCCGTAAATTCTGACTTTTTTTGAAGGCCACCAACGGTGGCAAGACCTCTTTACCGCTATAAACTTTCTTCCATGTTTTCATGACAATGGTTTTAATTTTATAGGATAATTTTGAAAAAGTGTTTGCAAAAACAGTGCCAATCTTTCTCTTGGTTTTTGTATTTTTCTCTAACAGAGCCTCCCGGTTATTTTTATACATTCTCTTAGAAGCAGTTCTAATCACTCTAGACGGGTAGCCTTTGGCTAACAATTTCTGAGTCAGTACATCCGCACTCTGGCTGAAATCCTCTTTCCTACTACTGTTACGTTTCAACCTTAAAAACTGTCCAAAGGGTAAATTGGTCTTTAAATGCTTAGCATGATAACTGTTAAAATGCAATAGAGAATTGTTGTCAGTAGTCTTGTTGTAGGGCCTAACTTGTAGTAGCCCATTGTGATGGAAGATGGTAATATCCAAGAAATGAGTTTCAAGATCACATATCGACCCCATGAATTTCAAAAAATGATTTTGTTGGTTAAGCCAAATCAAAAAACCGTCATCCTCTTCCCTCGTGCCATCCCATACGATCAGTATGTCATCTATATACCTCAGCCACTTCCTCAGGTGATGAATATAAGGATTCGTGGCGGGGTATGTCACCATTTTCTCAAAGTACTCAACATAGAGGTTAGCTAAGTTTGGGGCCATGGCAGCCCCCATGGCAGTACCCTCAAATGTCCCTTGAAATTGGAAGAAATTTTGAGTAAGGGCAAACTCTGTGCACCATAAGATGAAAGCATTGCTCACAGGGTGTCCGTCCTCTCTACTGAGCAAAATCTCTTCCACCACCTCTATTGTGGCTCTTTGAGGTATCATCGTGTAAAGGGATTGAATGTCCAACCCTATCAGTAAGGAATGGCCCGGAACAAATTCTATATTCTCAATTTTGTTGATGGCATCGGTGGTGTCCCTCAAATAACTTTTCATTTTCACAAAAAAAGATCGCAAGTAAAAGTCTGCGAATTTGGATAAGGGTTCCAAAATGGAGTTGAACCCAGAGACTATTGGCGGTCCTGGAGGATCAACAAGTCTATTATGCACCCTAGGCAAGATGTAAAAGACTGGTACTCTACCTTGTTCTCTGGTCAAAAACTCATATTCTTGTTTACTAATCATCTCAGAGTCAAATGCTGGAGCCACTTTTTCTTTAATGATCTTCACAAGTCTGGCCGAAGGGTCACTGGTGAGTTTCAAATAGCTGACGCCATCTGATAGAAGTCTCTCACATTCTTTAACATAGTCACTGCGATTCATTAAAACAATCGCTCCCCCTTTATCAGCTTATCTAATGATAAGGTTCTTATCTTTAGCTAACTTCAACGCTGATGCTCTTTGAAGTTTGCTAAAATTACAATTATGAGACTTCTCACAGGACTCTAACTTACGGACTTCAGCCAAGACCTGTCTTTCAAACACCGTAGATTCAGCGGTGTGAGAATGGCTTGGCGCACAAAAAGTGGACGCATTACGCAGCCCACTACAATTGTTACTGTTATATCCTTCATGTTCACTGAAGTATTCATTTAGGCGTACCTTACGCATGAACGCAAAGAACTCAGTTCTAAATTTGAAAGGATCATGTGGTTTAGTGATGACAAAGCTAAGGCCTTTATTAAGGGTATTTTCCTCTTCTGGGGAGAGGGTATAGTTGGACAGATTAATCACCACTGATTCCTTGTCCGACTTCGTGTTCTGACCCGGTTGTCTCAGTCCCCTCGATTTGGACCCTGCCCTAAAAAAAGGCATCCTTTGTCTTTGACTATTCACCCCTCTCTGGCCCCTTCCTCTACCTCTGTTTGAGTTAGGCTGGGCATCAGGGCCATTGTCTCCTGTACTTTCTTCACTTGAACTGTAAGAAGTATCTCTAAAGTGTACACGTCTGTTATTTTTAGGGTTTGGAAATGTGTTGCCAAATTTGTAGCCCTCAGTGACATAGGGAAATTACTTTTAATGGGAGAAATTGGTAAGATTGTTTTTCAACCTTTTTACCCTTTCTAGGGTGGTGTCATTTTTGAAATCAACTAGTCCTTTGAGATGCTGTTCCAATTTAACTTTAAAAGCATCTAGATCTAGATGTTTTTTGATTTCTTCTTCCAATTTGGTGATGTCTATCTCTATTTGCTTAGAGACTTCTGTCACTGTATCAATAATCAGGACTATCCAATCCCTCCCACCCTTATTTGATATGTAGCTCCATTTCAGTTTAAATTCTTTATTCTCTAAAAATAGACGTGGCTCATTTCTTACTATGAGGCCTTGGGGAAGGGCCTGATTTTTCAAGTACTCGAGCATGATGTGCATATTTGAATAGGGATTCTGTTGTACCTATTTGAATGGATGAGTTTACTCAAGACCAGCTTGTTCTTGTTATGGTCCCCACAAGGCAGAGGGCCTTGCAGGACAAATGGATAGGACCCTTCAAGGTTGTGGGTAAACTTGGAGAGGTGAACTATCTGGTGGATTTAGGCAACCCTAAGGAGGCTCCCAGAGTCTTTCACACCAACCGTTTAAAGGCTTATGTCTCTAGACCTGACATAGGAGCTCTGCTTCTAGCTTCAGCTGAGGAGGAGGAGGAGAGTGAACTTCTGCCTGGCCTCCTCAGAGGCTTACCTTTATATGAGCAAGTGGAAGGAGTTAATCTCACTTGCAGTCTCACATCTGACCAGCAGGATGAGTGCAAGTAACTTAAATCAGTTTGCCTCCCTGTTCTCACTTTCACCAGGCTTGACCCCTTGGGGCCAGCATGACAAACACTGGTGACTGCTTACCTGTCAAAAGCAGGGGGTACAGAATGTCAGCCAATATCAGATACCACATAAGGAATGAGGTCAACAAGATGCTTGAACTCGGGGTTATAGAGCCCTCTGCTAGCCCATGGCCTAGCCCAGTTGTGCTTGTACCAAAGACAGGATCCAAGGATTTGAGATTCTGCGTGGACTATAGAGCTCTAAATGCAGTCACCACGACTGATGCCCATCCTTTGCCTAGGACAGATGAGCTGGTGGATAAACTTGGTGCAGCCAAGTACCTCAGCACATTTGACCTAACGTCAGGCTATTGGCAAATAGCCCTGACAGACCATGCCAATGGGAAAACTGCATTCTCCACTCCAGGTGGCCTCTACTAATTCCAGATGATGCCTTTTGGAATAAAGAATGCACCTGCTACATTTCAGAGGATGGTCAATCAAGTTCTGAATGGGATGGAGGACTTCTGCATGGCATACTTGGATGACATTGCAGTGTTCAGCCCTAATGGAAAGAACACATTGAACGCCTAGGTTATGTATTGCAGGCTCTGGAACAGGCCCATCTGACCATAAAGGCAAGCATCAATTTGACACCAATGTCAAATTGGTCAGAGTTCAGTGGTCTACCTAGGAGGAGGTAAAATAAAGCCATTGTCTAGCAAAGTACAAGCTGTACAAAACTGGGCCACCCCTACTACTCAAACCCAAGTGAGAGCCTTCTTAGGTCTCACTGGGTATTACAGAAACTTCATAGAGAACTATGGGACCATAGCTTCTCCCTTGAATGTCATCTCCTCTCCCAAATTTCCTAAAAAGGTCAGGTGGAATGAGGAGTGCAATCAAGCCTTTGAAGGTCTAAAGAAAGCCCTTTGTCAAGCTCCAGTCCTAAGAGCTCCTGGCTACCACCAACCCTTCATTGTACAAACTGATGCTTCTAATGTAGGTGTAGGTGCAGTCCTTAGTCAACTGGATGAGAAAGGTAGGGAACACCCCATTTGTTTCATCAGCAGGAAGTTAAAGGATCCTGAAACAAGGTGGGCAACAATAGAATGAGAATGCTTTGCTATTGTGTGGTCACTGAAGAGGTTTAGACCATACTTGTATTGATCTACCTTCATCATTCAGACTGACCACCAACCCTTGAGATGGCTGATGCAAATGAAAGGGGAAAACCCCAAATTACTCAGATGGTCAATCTGCCTGCAAGGATTTGATTTTTCCATTGAGCACAGAGCAGGAAGTCAGCACCAAAACGCTGATGGTCTCTCTAGGATGTTTGTAACCGACTAGAGGTATGAGATCCATCCAGGAGTGGATTAAATCCTCCTGTCTAGTCTGGGGGGGCGTGTGTTAGGGAGAATTTTCCTTCTAGGGCTAATTTCCCTCACCTAGTGAGTCCCCCAGCAGCTTTGCTGGATTTCTGGAGTTTATTTTCTCCACCTGGTAAGAGTGTACATCCTTTTTCCACTCTTACATGTGTTTTGGCCTATGCGTTTTTACTCATTGTGAGATCTTGGGCACTGGAGCACACCACTCCAGGTGCCCCTGTTCTTGTACGGGTTACACAGCACCTTTACTGTAGTAACCCAGGGTTGTCTTTAAGACTTCCCTCCGACTCCATTTCGCTGGGGTTGACTAGTCCCCCAGAGAAAGGTAAAGTTGCCATTTACTTTACATAGTCATTTTTACCACAGACCCAGTACACCCCATCTTACATGGAGTACTGGAAAGGGCTAATCTGTACCCCTTTTCTGTCTGTACCTCGCTGCACATTGTTTCGTTCTTTTAACATTTAGACTTGGCTTGTGGCAGTGGTATCTACCCTAACTTTTCTACCGCGATTATATTAGATAAACGTGGTACTGTTCTTGGCTATTATATTAGCCTCGAGCATAAACCCGCTTGACCAAATCGTCTTTCTTTTGGCTCCGGTTGGGTTTATTCGCCATTTCTTTTTGTTAAAGTCCTTCTTGTGTTTTACTTTGCGCGGCAACCTAGGTTCGCCTTCTTTGTTCACCGTCTTTTGGCGGGCTTCTGCAGAGAAGCCCTCCTCTTGGCGCCTGGGTGTCTAGGTAGACTGAATGTGGGGAAGGGGTGTAGTCCCCCCTGCACAGGGTATCCTATGAAACCCAAGTCACACTTTGCCATGATTGGCTGAGGTGGTTGTCCCGACTGACAACGCCCATGCTGCGTGATTGACAGCCAGGCTGTGTGAATGGGGGTTTTGCGCATAAAAGGCAGGTCTCTTGGGCTAGAAGTCAGAGTCGCCTCTGGAACTACAAGGAACCGAAGAGAAGAGGAGAGAACGATGGCTGCTGCAACTACCTCGTCCCGGTGAAGCCCTGCTGCAGTCCTGAGCTATCTACCCTTCGACGACTAAGAGGAGATCCAGTCCGGAGTCTTCTTCCCTTGAGCCTGGTGGGGATAACCAGCTCATCTTCTTCAGCCAGAGATCTCTGCCGTGGTCGAAATCGCTGCACCCTGCTGTAGTGGTCCGGATAGCCACCTGCTGAGACTCTCCTGTTTTTAAGGAGCACACCTTTTTCGTTGTCACTACTGCCGGCTTCATCTCTTTGTGGTGCAGACCCTCTTCAGTCGTCCTCCTTCACAACGAATCTCCAGGAATCGTGGGTCTGCGGGAAACCAACACGAACAACTGGCAGGGCACCAGCTGCATCGTGGAAATAAGGTACTGTGTTCTACTCGAGGCAACTGGGTGAATCCTTTTTCTTCATCCTCAAGGCTCGTCCTTGTCTTCCCTCCTTCTTATAACTTTTGCTTCCGAACATTGACAATATCCAAGTACTTTTGGGCTACACTAAATCGTGAACTGTCTAACGGTGTGATCTTCGGCACAGGTCTCCAGTGTCACTTAAACCTGGCTGCGACCCTTTGACTTTTGAACTCCTGTTTGAGTGTTTCCCGATACTGTCTGCTCAACCTAAATATTGCCTGTGATTTTTGCCTCCAACTCCCTCTGGGTATCTCAGGTGCTAAGTGTGCTTTTGCCCCGGTAGCAATTCATGTCACGTATACATGTTTATTGAGTAAACCGAACTGTCAAAAAGTGATCGCAACCGTATCCACGGTATCGTGTTTTGTTCATAACACTGGTTCATTCAAACACAGGATACTTACCTTGAGACATACTGTACAAAGTTAATTGGTTAGTTGTAGTATATTTAACGTGTGGTTTTGTTTAAAGTTTAATAGAGGTGTTGTGTTTATAACTGATGGTTTAAAAATAAATGTACTTATATTTTTTACCTGAAACCTTGAGTCAGTGTTTGCTTGAGTCACAGTAATTGTGGTCCCTTTGTGTAATCTCTGCTACTGCTCATATACTCTTGAGATAAGCATGGCTGCTCTGCTACTGCTACCACTATAACTTAGTAGTACAAGCTTGTATGAAAGGTAAACTTGTATTGCCACCTGTAGTCTTAAATGTGTGTATTGGTCCCTAAGGGCACTGCACAGGATTCTGCCTAACAATGAGGCCGAGCAACCTTAAGAATTCGAAAGCCGGGAGACTCTGGGCATGTTGAAACTTGTCCATCATCTGCACAATGTGATGAGCCCTCACCTTGGGAGGCAAACACTTTCCCAAGGACGCATCTAATACCGCCCCGACATACTGGAGCTGTTGGGAAGGTGTCAGGGAGAAGCCCAGACTGTGGAGGGTGCGGCAGGTGACACTGAGATGATCCAATGCTAGCTTGGGAGAGCACGCCCGGATCAGCCAGTCATCCAGGTAGGGGTAGACGTGAATTCCCCCTCACCTGAGGTACGCTGCCAACACCACCATGAGCTTGGTGAAGACTCTTGGGCGGAGGTCAATCCAATCGGAAGGACCCGAAACAAAGTGCGAGTCGCCAGCCGCAAACCTCAGGTACTTCCTATGCACGGGATGGATTGGCACATGGAAGTAAGCATCCTTGTGGTCCAGGGACACCAACCAATCCTGAAGTTGAAGGACCTGGAGGACTTGAGAAAGAGTGACCATCTTGAACTTGTCCTTCCGGAGAAGTTTGTTCAACCAACGTAAGTCCATGATGGGTCTCAAACCTCTGTCTTTCTTTGGGATCAAAAAATAAGGGGAATACCATCCCTTGTTCCTCTCTGCTACAGGCACCAGTTCTATAGCACCTTTCTCCAGCAGGGACAAGATTTCCTGCGCAAGGAGCGGATCCGGAAGCTTCAAAGAGAGTTTCCCCAGTGGATTGTCTTGAGGCTGCTGAAGGAAGGGAAGGCAGTATGGTATCCAGAACACACGCATCTGAAGTAATGGCACGCCATTCTTCGAGATGCTGCGACAGCCTGCCCCCAACCGGCGAACCATGGGACATGGCCTCAGGACTGTTTAGAAGCGGTTGTGGCAGTGCCTGAAGGCAAAGAGGCAACTGTCTGAGCGGCTTTGGCACCACGATTTCCCTGCCACCACAGGCACTTTTTCGCTGGCCCCTTTGACTGGAGGCCCCTCTAGTTCTACCAAAAGAGGAGTAGAAACGAAAGGAACCTTCCCTCCACTGCTGTCCCCTAGGACGAAAAGGCAGAGGTTGAGGCACCACAGCGCTTAAAGATTTTGCCACAGCTTTTCAGGTCTGCAACCTCTCAAGGCTCTTGTCAGCCTTGCTGCCAAATAAATGTGCACCATCAGAGGGCATGTTCAGAAGACGGCTCTGCACATCCGGAGCAAACCCCAACTTGTGCAACCACGCAAATCTCTGTATAATTGTGCTCGCAGCCATGGACCGGCTCACACTGTCAGCCGTACCCAAACCCGACTGAAGGGCCTCACACATGGCATCCTTGCCATCCTGCATGATAGCAAGGAAACCATCCCTTTCTTCTCTCAGCCACAAAAGATACACAATTCCACAGAGTGTGTGTAAACTTTGGCAAGGCACATGTGGAGTTGGCCGATTTCAAGGCCATGCTCCCAGCAGAAAACACCTCCGTGCCCAACCGTTAAAGCGCTTGTCGTCCCTATCCAGAGGGATGGAAGGGTACGCCGCCTGCCTCGAGGTGGCCGTAGCCGCCTGAACCACCAAACTCTCAGGAGTGGGGTGAATAGACAAATAGCTAGGGTCGCTAACGGAAGGGCTGTATTTTTTGGTCAAGGACTTATTATTAACAGCAGGATGAGAATCCGGGGACTGCCAAGCAGCTGCCACCCTTTTCTGCAAGGAAGGATGAAAAGGCAAAACCTGGCCAGTGGACGGACCCGGATCTGAAATGTTCATCAGATCGTCCTGCACAAAGTCTTCAGGAGGACTGGACCAGCCCAGATACTCCAAGACGTGTGACATAAGCCTTCTGTACGAGACTGCGCATGAGCCCCAGGCTCAGGTCTACCAAAGTCCACTTCCGGGGAAGTGTCCAACCCAGGGCATCATGGAGGGACTGTCTGTCTCAAGTCCTCCAACTGACTGTCACCAGAATATTGTGGAGCCTCATCCAGTAGACCAGGGTCCTCAAACTCAGACCTCTCCTCCTCTTCGTAAATGTCAGCCAGAGGGAGGTGAAACCCAGGTCTGGTGACAGAAGAGGGACTGGAGTCCACAACTGGCCTCACAGACTTCAAAGTTGCCTTGCTCGGAGGATCCACGATGTCTGGGCACTCCAAATGCACACTCTGAGAAAAAATCCCCAAAGGTGCTGAAAGTGCTGAAGGCTTCGACGTCAAGAGTGTCGACAACCTCGACGTCAGGAGCTCGGAAGGCTTCGGCGTCAACACAAGTGGTGACGGCACCGTGAGCTGGTATGAGGGAAAAGCGTTGATGTCTAAGTAAGACGGACACGCCACCAAACGAGTCGACGCTGGCCTTGAGCCCTCCATAGGTAGCTGCGGTCTCGCTGGGGATGAGGACCGAGACCTAGAGACACATCTCTTGTGACCTTTCGATTCCTTGTCCGTACGGGACCTCAACGGCTCCTGATGTGTGTCGCGTTGCGAACACGAGCCTGAAGGCATGCGAGCCATGGAACAAGACTGATCCTGTTCAGCTTCGACAGAAGGCGCGTCCTGACCCGTGTCCTGCGATTGAAAATTCACCATCATGGATTTCTTAAATGCCGCCCATTCCTCCGGAGTCGGGGACTTCGTAGGGCACGTAACCTTCCTCGAGGCACCATACTCCGAAGAGGACGGGGAAGGCGACCGGTGAGAGCGCTTCCTCGAGTCGTCGGTGGAAACCCCCTTGGACTTGAACTTTGAAGTCCAGGACTTAACAGGCTTTGAGCGGCTACCTACCTGGAGCTTCCCCTTCCGCTCCAGCAAGGCCTTGGCAGTCAGTGACTGGCATTTCGAGCAGGCGGTGTCGTGCGACTTTCCGAGGCACCACAAACAAAAGCGGTGGGGGTCAGTGAGCGACATTTTAGACTTGCAGTCCCGGCAGGTCTTGAAGCCAGACCGCGGAGTCGGAGGGGTCGAAGAGAAAGATATCTTCAATGAAGAAAACACACGAGGGGCGCCGAGTCTCACGAAGTGAACACGTTCACGGAAAAAATGGAACTGAGGCTACGGGGCGCCGTGCGTCCTATTTATAACATCATGTGACGTCGTTCTCGACGGAGGCCCTCGAGCGACATGGACCCGACGCCATCGACGCAGGACGCCCTCTGCCGAAAAAGTTTCCGAAGTGCACAGCTGTGGACATTACATGTCAAAGATGTGGAATGCGTTGGAGGACACAATCCATTCCAAAGAAGACTACTACATAGAGACCTTGGGTGAACTCCACAGCAGAAAACGCACACACTCACTGGGTGATGGATACCAAGGAACCGGACGCAGGCATGATGAGGATCCGCCGCTGAGCATTGCTTCCTGCCTTGGATGCATTGCTTGAATCCCGTAGTAAGAGGAAGGCACTGTGTTTTATACAAAAAAGTAAAAAAGAAACCAATCGCATGGAAAACGGGATGAACAGCTAAGAAGTACAGCTAAGAAGCAATGCCCCAGAAAAGAGGGAGTTACAGAGCACAGCAAATTCTGACCCGCCAGTTGGCAGAAACACAAGCACTGGGGGTGGGCAGTTGGTGATGTAGGGGTGAGGGGTGGGACTGGAGCACGGAGGGACGCTCGCACAATGTTGGCGCACGAACTTCAAGAATCTTTAGGGGCAGCTATCTTTTTAGCCAGCTTTTTCCGGCCTGCCTGCGGATGCAGGAGTACCCCAACCAGTTGAGAAGGAGGGAGAGCCAGGACATAAGACATTTTTATTTATAATCCATTTGTTACTATTTCCCATTTGCTTCTTCATGGTGTACCCAATGCCTGCAACTTGTAGAGGAACCTCTCTCCTGTCCCATCTGAAAGTCGAGTAAAACAATGCCTGGCCAAAAGCCCGCCCCTGCACAATTCTCCCAGAAAATGGCTTTTTGTCTGTCCAAAGTGAGCATATTATTTTCAGATACAGGGTAGCATATTCATCACTTTTCCATACGATTCAATAACTAGCAGGGGATGAAGGAACTGTCTGCGCCTAAAGAGGTTTTATTCAATTAAAGTTGCAAGTGAAAAAACAAATGAATTGAACACAATATATTCAGACCCATACATATGGATCCACCTTTGATGAGATATACCAATTTATTTGTAAGGATTTCTCTTCAGGCCAGGCCTCGTCTCTTGGTCTCATTTCACCGCCTCTCAGCATCAAGGTTACCCAGCACTTTCCATTGCACTGAAGCAGCACTGTAGGGAACAGCCTGGTGTTATGGCCTTTAGCTGCTAGGACACCCTGGTAAGGAGATTAGAGGGGAGCTCTTTCTATTTAGTGGCAGACTAATTGCATAAAAACAGCGTAGTGTTTGCAGAGTATTGTGCTGGTGCCCTGGTGACTCCCTGCTCCTTTTGTTACAGACCGCTAGTGAGAGTCTGTTTCATCTTTACTACTTCTCCAAGAAGGCAGTGGCCTTAAAGACCACACTCTGGATGTGGAGCGTCTGTAGAGTGTTTGCCGAGTGTTGGGCTGGTGCCCTGGTGACTCCCTGCTCCTTTCACAACAGACCGCCAGTGAGTCTGTTTTTCATCTTTACTACTCCAAGAAGGCGGCGGCGGCTTTAAAAACCACACTCCGGGCGCGTCTGCAGAGTGTTTGCTGAGTGTTTGCCATATGGATCCAGTGGAGACCGAGAGGCGCCTGACCCGCCAGAGGCTGAGAAGTGCCATCCGCGTACTCACCAACAGGTACGTCGCAACCCACTTGCGGATAAAGACTCCTCCACTTTGATTGTGACCCTTGATTGCCTTGCAAATGTGCACTTGAAACATTAAAAACAAGATTTTTTTAAAAGCCAAGTGGTAAAGACACTCACGCGCATAGATGGTATATCTCCAACATCATCTGCTCACCTTAATAAGGAAATTGTCATCGCTATAAATCCCCCTGCTGCGTCTAGGGAGTCTGACACTCCCGAGCAGTCAGTAGAAGAAATAACACTGATCGACTCCACACAAGCTGAGGATGCTGTCTCCGGCGCATGCGCACATGGGGGGGAAAAATGCATATTTGACAGATGTGTGTCTTAGCGTTGATACTTGCATTAATCCAAATTACTTGAAATTGATCCCCCTCTTAAAGGGACAGACACCACTTATGATCATATCAGAGCCTATAATGCAACATTTGTCACCGTGTGAAGACATGAATGTTGAAACAAAATGTGCTCTGACAGATTCTGCCTATCTTAAAAGTTCTCATATGCTCACTCAAACATCGAGAAGCCCTAAATCAACATTTCTGGCAAAGAAATGAAGTTACTCTACTTCAAGCGCGGGAAACATCAAATGGCACTTTAGACCTTTAAAAGGACCAGCAACATTGCATCAAGCACAGAAGAACAACAAATCCAATCTCGGATGGTGCTAAAGAATGCTTTAAAGTTAAAACCCACTTGCACTCTCCTGTAACATGGGTCCATGATAATGAAAACAAAGAGGGCTGCCGAACGGTGTCGGTGGATCTTGTGAACTGCTCTAAAAGCAAATTGTCTCTACATTCTGCTGGTGCAGTCTAGACTTTTGACAAAAAAGCAACATAGAACCACCTGCAAATGGGAACAATCCTTCTGATGAGCTTTTATTGGGGAGCATTTTGTGTGATCTAAACCCTCAACGAGAATCGTTTAGAGTAATGATACATGCGCCCCTAAACCTTCAGGGGAACTAGCCTGGAACCCTTTGCAAGATATATACAACGCCCCAGGACCTTTACTGCCTGAAACATCTATCACGCCCCTCAATACATCTGTGGGAGATCTTCAAGATTCATCTCAAGGGCCAAACCAACACCTTACATGGAGGAACAAAGAAGGCATATCGCCTGACAGCGATATTCCAAAAGATGTTTATAGGTTGGCCTGCCTTAAAAGTCACCCACCTGCCCCTGTCATGAGCAAAACCCTATGACCAAATGGTTATATGTTCAGGAGCCAAATTATGTCAACAGTGAGAAAAGTGTATTTTCTCCCCTTCTGACTGACACTAAATCTGACACAAAAAACCATTCTGAAAGCATAGTCGACTATCCTCATGCCACCATATCTACCAAAGAGGTGGTTAAAGACTTGACCGTGGCAGTACAATTTACCAAAGATATTGCACAACTGGGCTTGAGTCTAGTGAAAGACTCACATGAGAAATCCATGAAACAATCTAATATGGGCTTATATAGCAATACAGACTAACTGCAAGAAATCGCAACAAAAAAACAAAAACTGATTTTCTAAGAGGTCAGAAATTTTGAATGAGACCCATTCTCCAACAGTCTCTGAAAAAGTTGGCCCCACCCAAGCAAGAAGACAAAATTCCAATAATAAGAACAAACAAAGGAAAGAGTACAAGTGACTCCTCTTCAACAGAAAATTACTTCTCTGGGGATAACTTTGTGTCAAAGAGAAATAAAATCAGTGGCGCTCAAAGAAAACAATCATAACCGGTAAATCAAGCTAATTCCACAATGCTGAAAAATTGTGATAGAAGCTGGGCTACGCTCTGGCACCGTACTTAAAGATGTAAGAATCCCTAAATGATAACTTAAGAGATCAAACTATGCTACTAGCTCCCATGAATTCGAAATTGATCTAAGTAGAAGCTTCAATCGAGCGATGAAAGAGAAAAAGGCCTGAGAGAAAGAGATGGATGGAGTAATACTCAAATCTCTCCTCGACAATACAAGATGCAAAAACGTACAAATGGACCTTCTCAGGAGTGCGCGACATCGCAGCATGGGCCATGAAACAGACCCCAACACAACAGGCTGATGGAACTCCACCTCAAAACATACAAGATCCGAATTGCCCAAGGGGTATGTCACAGAGACCAACAATGAGCCTTATGGACCCAACGACTAGTGTGCTAGGCATGCTGGTCCAGCCGATAACCCCAGTTGAAGTACCCCATGGTAAAAATATCTCACTCGTCTCAAAAACGGTAGTCGTGAATGAATCTCTAGACATTATACCATCGATGAGCGATACACGTACGGCTCAAGACCCTACAGTGGAACTGGAAGCCATAGGAGACATCCTTGCACATCAAACTCACACCAGTGATCAGAATCCAGGAATACTAAATCCCTTTTCCATCTTTGAACACAAACAAATGATTGGTGCCTGTCCCCCAATTGCGAACCAGGTGCCCCAGACAAGAAAGACAAAATAAATGCAAAACCCAAAGAAATCCAAAGCGTGTGGATCAATGAGTTTCCTGCGAAACCTTAAATCTGCTCTCCTGTGGCCTCCACTAGTCTGAGAAAGGACTAAAATCAAATCCCTATACCTATTGGAAACTCAGAAGTACCCACACATCCTTTGTCATTAAATGCACACTTGCAATCCAGAACTGCCATGGAACCGATGGCTGTTGACAACACACTACTAAAGCTATCTGTCTATGAGGATGATGACTTAGCAGCCTCAGAGGTTCTGGATATGCCTATCATCACAGCTTGTCGCACAAGAGACAATGCCCCTGATCTCATAGAGCCAGCTGTCTTGTGCCAGTCTCCTCCTTTCTTGACAAAGGCGGATAAAAGAGCAAGAATTAAACATCCATTTCAAGATACTTTATCAGGCAATGATCAACCAAAAGAGGACCTTATCATGGAGAAACTAATCAAAACAAATCACAGAACGATTGCTCTGTAATCCCTAAATTGCATAAAAGTGGGTGGATGCCCAGAAAATAAAAATGTGTGGCCCTATTATCCAACTTGAACGAATCTTAGGATCAGATGATGATTGGATTCTAAAATCGATCAAACGTCATGTGTCTATTTCGTCATATCCCAAAACTCTGAGTAATTAATTCTTGTAGACTTTCTCGAGGAATTAAAAAACGACAGTCAATCTAAGGGTTCATCCTCACTAAGCCCTCTGATCCTGGAAGCAGGTGATGACTTACGTCTATAGGGATTCGATGTCAGCAGAAAGGAGAACGAGCAATTGCCTCCAAAAGAAATTAGAACAAGCTTGGCTACGGAACTACACAGCGAAGATATCCATACACAAAGATCACTGATCAAAGAGGTTCACATAATTGACTTGGAGGACACAGAGGGCTGAGCTGTGATTAACATAAAAACTACAAAAAACAACATGCGAATTACCATCAAAGAAAACAACATTCCATATAAGAACAGAAAGACGGCATACCATCCAAAAGAAGTCAATTCTAAAAATGGAGAAGACGAATCTTGGGCATGGCTCGCAGCAACGTTGGCTCCAAACAACTATGAATGGAGCCAAACCCTGCGAAAGGACCAGGACCTGGTGATAGGTTCTTGGAACACCCAAGGATTCTCTCATCTCTTTGAAAACCTGGATCCAGTCATCACAGAATCAGATATAATGTGTATACAAGAGTCCTGACTTACTGAAACACCATTGCTGGATGGACACAATCTTCACCTAAAACAGGCACAAAAGGGACTTCGAGGAAGACCAACTTCTGGGTTACTTACGATCATTAAAAATGGCAGGGGCGTGCATGTAGTTAAACACATAAACCCAAATCCATATATTCAAAATGTGATTCTGCAACTAGAGGCAAACCCCTAAAAAACCACAGGTGTGTTGATTCTATTCAACTTCTATTGGAACCCAGAAGTAGAAGTGTGTCGCCTCTTTGTGGATACAGTCATAAAATGGGTGGATAAAGTACATAGTACCATCAATGATCCGAAGGTGGGGATCTGTGGAGATTTAAATATCAACTGCTTGACTTGCAGTCGAGTGACAACTACATCAATGATCAAAAGAAGGAACAAATTGCTTGAAGGAATGTCTAATAGAGACTTTCATACGTTGAACGGGCAAACAGATGGAGACGTTGCAGGAATCCCCACCTGAAGAAATGGAGTCTCCAGGCCAAAATTGATTATTTTTTCATGTCAAGGAATCCTCTGCCTGAACTTCAATCCTTGAACGTGATCCACAGTAATTTCAGTGACCAGAATTCTGTCCTTCTACGATGCAAAAACTTGCTGAAAGTAAATTAAATCACATAGTAGAAGTATTGGGTGAAAGAAATCGCTTGCGAATTCCAGGGCTTGAAATTCCAAACCTCAACAGAGCCTTGTCAACCTGGGAAAAGAACAGTGGCAAGGAGGTAGAATAGGTGAAAGCTTTCACAGCCTTTATAGAATTTAAATCAGCAGGCTGCCTTCCAAAGCATAAACAAATTCATACGTATGACTGCAAGCACAAAAGAAACTTTTGAACA
The DNA here is from genome assembly GCF_040938575.1 of Ambystoma mexicanum. Classification (NCBI taxonomy): domain Eukaryota; kingdom Metazoa; phylum Chordata; class Amphibia; order Caudata; family Ambystomatidae; genus Ambystoma; species Ambystoma mexicanum. The sequence goes on along the minus strand of NC_090922.1, from coordinate 1,246,082,896 downwards.
AAGATCTGCGGAATTTAAGGAAAAAAAGCACTGATAAACAAAGGCGAACTGATAAGGAGAAGGAAACAAACTTACAAGAACTGGACAAGATCACATTAAATGATAAATATCCAAAATAACGAAACAGGCATCCTGCAGGACCTCAGGCAAAAAAACAGTAAGAATTTATGGCAAATTCTGAATGAATTTGCTTCACAAACAGCACTCCAGGCGAACCCCATTGCAAAAGAAACTTGGGTTCGACACTTCATGAAACTGTTCGAAAGTGCACCCATGACACAACTCTCGAGAAATCACACAATTGGTAACTCATGGAATATAGAACTAGATAGGGATGAGATCCTGTTGATAATCCAAAGAGTGAGCATTCCCGTGCACCAGGCCCAGATGGTCTAACCAATGCAATGATAAGAGAGGCACCAGAAGAATGGGCTGACTTTTGGATGGCTTTGTTCCAGAAAATTATAGTCAGTAGAACAATCCCAAAATCTTGGAAAACAGCTGTGATCGTATGGATTTTTAAAAAGGGAGATAGGATGGTCCCATCGAACTATCGACCGATAGAGATCCTAGATGTTCTGGGTAGAGTTCTTGCTACTATCCTATTGAAACGCTTCAATGAATGGGTCATAACATCAAACAGCTTTGATAACCGACAAACCGGCTTTGTGAAAGAGGCCAGCTGCAATCTAAATCTATTTCTGATACAGCTATTAAAAGCACGAGTAACAGGAGGGGGACAGATCTACTTTGCGAGCATAGATTTAGAGCAAGCCTTGGATTGTGATCTGTTGTGGCAGAAACTGAAAATCCAAGGCTGTCCTGATGACTTGCTTGCTGCCATTAAAGACCTTTACACAGGAAAATCGATCCAATTCAAATTAGATCAGGCGGGAACATTGTTACAAACCATCCAGACCTTTAAAGAGCTGAAACAGGGCTGCCCCCTTGCCTCAGTGCTCTTTAATTTCTTTATCCAAGACATCAAAATACCATTATCAAAAAGGCCTACTTTTCTATCGAGAATAAATGGAACAGAAATCGGTTGGCTGCTCTACGCAGACGATCTTGTGTTACTAGCCCAAACACAACTCAGTCCGCAAGTTGAACACAGTCCAAGAGTATATGGCCCTGAACTCAATGAAAATAAAGCAAAATCAGAGATAATTGTACTAGGGTCCGGCACATCAAACAAGGAAAAGAATTTCAGCTGGATGTTAAATCGAAAACATCTCCAACCTTCCAAAGAAATAAAATATCTTGGCTGCACCATTAACATAAGCAGAGGCGAGACTCTATGGATTGAATGCCTAAAAAGGAAAGCAAAGCAGTTGACCTCCAAAGGGAGAATGATAGAGCGAATCATAATAGAGCTGGTGATAATAAAATACTATAATCAGAAAGTATTACCAACTCTTATCTGTGGTGCCTGGGCTTTAAGACGGAAATTTGGGGCTATCTCGAAGGATATTTTTGGAAATCAGTGCTACATCTACCAACATCCCTGTTGATAGTGATTATTCATCATGAAGTGGGCTTGAACGTGAGAGTCATCTGGAATGCTCTATCTTTCAGAAGAGGTGCTCAAAATAAAAGCGATACAGGCGAACAACAGAGTTTTGAACATCTGGTATCTCCAACGTAGCACCATTTTACAGAATCTTGGTACAACCACTGACACACTGCTCAACAATCCTATGCACGTGAAAAAACTGCTATGGGCCGATGACTGGAGGGAAACGGATAAGCATAGGACAAAATCGACTCTCAACATGAACTCAAAGAATATCTTTGGTGCCCCTAACCTGACTCTGCAATACCTACAAAGATGTCTCAATAGGAAATACCCAAACCTGTTTCTAAGATTTCGGTTAACATCCTACACACAAATGTTGTACTGAAGAGGTATGCGTATAACGCAGGCAGCGACACGTGCAGATATTGCGAAGATGCAAGTGAATCACTGCAACGCCTAACTTTGTTTTTCCCCAATCTAAGAGATTTAAGAAGGATACCTCTATACAGATTAATATATGAGAAATAAGAGCTAGATGCCGAGAACTGGTGGGAATCTCTCTATGAAGGGAAAAACCAAAAAATTACATTCACTTGTAAAATTTCTTGAAGCAATTTCTGAAAGGCCTTCAGCTAAGACATAACGACAATTGTTTCCACTGTTAAATGGATGCTTCATAAAGATGGCAAGTGTGATTTTGGCTGACTAATGGCTACTAAAACACGCGAGACTCATAGCACGTAGCCTCATGATTGCTTTTGTGTGATTGATTTCATGATCCACTTGATGAATTTTTAACAATAACGAAATGACTAGGAATGTGACTTAAACGTTTGTAATAAACGAACATGTTAAAAAATATATATATACCAATTAATTTGTAAGGATTTATAACCGAACATGAACAGAGCGCCCCACCACAGCCCCTGTTGTCTTCTGCCAAGGTGGAACAAGAGGGCAGCAGCCCAAGCTACAACTAGCAGAAGTACCTCTCTAACAAAACCACCTAGAGTGCCGATGCATGTGATAAACAGACACATTCGGTCCAGGGAAACTTTGCATAGCTAATAAGTGTCCCTCCGTCATCTGCACCACCTCATCCCAACAAAATGGTTGCTTGCATGTTCAAAGTGATAATAACCTATTCCAATGCAAGATCACGTGTGTCACTGCCTCATTCCATTCAATGATCACCGGTAGGACCTTTTTAACATGGCCATTTGTAGTGCAGGAAATGTCTTTGAAAGAACGGATGTGTCAGAGAAGGTATAATTGAGCTTCCTTTGCTTAGCTAGTTAGGACTATTTGGGTGTCGCAAAAGTCCCAAGGATTGAGACATTTCTCTGATGGCCTCATAGATATAACAAAGCAAATTGTTTTTCTAGGTAATGGTGGCACCTCCATTTCACAAGTTGCACCGTGCAGTTGGCAAGAAAATATTTATTTAACTTTTTCCTTCAAACATCAGTTCCACATTAACTTGATTAGCATATACATACACGCGTTTCCAGCTTTGTTCTTCAATCAGGGCTTTACTACATTGCACAAAAGTTAGTAGTATATTTATCAACATTTTCTTTTGATTTTATCAAGTTAAATCAGACGAGACATTTATATAACAAGTTGAATCAATGTTTAGTTAAAACACCCAAAAAACAGAGCAAAGAAAAAAAATAGTTAATCCTGAATTTCAATATCAACACAAATGATGCGTTTTTAATTAGTAATGACCCATCAATTAAGAATTGTGATTATTGTTAGATGTAATTCTCTATTGTGGGTGTATATCATCTCTTAGTAAGATAATAAACATTCTTAATCTCATATATTTGTGTTTAATACTGTTCTCCATGCCGGTCATGCAGTGATTTCCCAACTTCATACGGATCACTAAAATACTGATGTGTGTAACTTCTACGAATTATATTGTTTTCTTCAGTCCACACTTAAGCAATATTAGCCGAGCGCGGGGGTAAATTGAGAGGTGTCGGATGTTTGAACCCACTCATCCAAGCCCTACAACATCGCTGGCAACAGAAACATCATAATGGCCGCCGGAAAGCATGCTGCTCGCCAGAGATCATCCAAAAATGTGCAGTAAAAATCTGAAAAATAGGCTGCCACCCACTTTTGCCATGACAGTGAACACAGGAGATCACTGCCTAGAACCACCATTGGGATACCCACACAGTAGCCTGAAACTACTTGGAAATAGCAATACTAATTGCCAAAAGCAACCCAGAGCTGTTTGGGAATTCATTTTCTTGATCGTCAAAATTGCTAAAATCATGGCTCACAAAACCACCAAAAGGATACAACTTCTTGTTGGGTGTTCTACATTACTCTACTGCAAGAATCCACATCAATACAATAGCAGCAAGAATCATATGCTATCAAAGTAAAATCCCCTTTTAAAGATAGACAGCTGTCAAAAATGCGTGCAATACCGGTGCTTGCCACTGACCGGCGCTGGTGATCTAAATTCTGACAGGAGACCTCTATTTCAGAAGCTAAACAGTAACCTGAGTTAGCTGAGACTTCAAAGGGCTTGCTTTTCTATGAGAACTCTTCACACCTAGTCTTCTCAGCAACAAGGCAGGAAATCACATGGTCCTGTTAATCAGATGGAGAGTGGCACCCTGGTATGCTAGCAGGAACACAAGACAATGGATTCTTTCAGCTGAATAGAATATGCTGATTTGGGTGTAACTGGCCACACTGCTCTAGGAAAAACAAGACATGTGACCTCTGAGTGAAGCCAAGTTTCTAGAGGTGGGGACAAACCAATGGGTGTACTGAAGTGAAGGCACATATATGTTTTATAAGAATACTGATAACTAATTGTAACCAGCTGATAGAAATGTACAATTTTGAGATTCTTAAAATGACACCTTCACACACAATTCAAGACTAAGTTGGACGCCGTGGGATGCTCTGAGACCAAACCCCGGATTTATTAATATTGTAGACACTGGGTTTATACTAGAAAAATGCAAACTTACAGTAATATGCGCAGAGAGGGTGTGTACCCGTGTAAGGTTTGGTGCGAACCCAATATTGCGAAAACCACGGAAATCGCGAATAAGTTGTTATTTCTGAACCCAAGCTCTTAGAAAGAGCACGGTTGAACAGAGACCTGTCTTAATTAATCTGTGATGTGTACATGCAATTTCAACAACTTGTGTATCTGGGAAGCATGTTTGGTTATGAAAAATTGTTTTCTAAGTAAATGCAAGGGGGAGTGTTCTTTCCTTCATCCATAAAGATGATACCTGATGACTCATTCTGACTCACTACTCCGTTCTCCAGTCAGAGGACAGTAAATCCTTTAACCTATCAGGATCCTCAGAGGATTGGGCATAGAAAGTCAGCCTCCACACCCCCTTTGAGAACACATAAAAAGAACCACTGAGACCCAGATAGGGACACTCATTTTTCCACTACTCATCGATTCCTGCGCAGCACGATGCCCGACCATATCCAGACAAAAACTCCAGACTCCTGAGGCTCCAGGCTCCAGAACTTAGACTCCAGATAGACTCCAGAACCAAACTGTAGAACTAAACTCTAGAACCTTGGAGAAAAGAGGCCTAATCCACAAGCTGAATCCTTTTCAGAGGCCCCAGAATCCAGCAACCTAACCAAAATATTCAACAGCCTTGCCGTGCTGTTCGCTTCTGGCCCAGAACTCCATGCCAGAACCGAAATCCAGAGAGAGCAGTGCTGTATCCAGACTGACCAGACCAGACTGCTGTGCAGTGCCGATAGCAGACCAGAGAGCGTGCTGTGAGCAGAACCAGTACCTGACTGTCCGGTGGCGAGAGTGCAGTCCCAGGCTCATTCCAGTCCAAAACTAGGAGTGAGTATCCAGTCTAAGAATTGTACAGAACCAATCTCTTAGTCTAAAATAATCTTATTTAAACCATTTCAACCTGACCAGACTTGCACAGAAATTGTGTGTCCATTCTGTGATTTCAAATCTGTAAAAGCGTCATCTGTCATTCTGAAAGATTTACTTTATTTTTGAAAATCTACCTCCACAAAAACATCCATATCTTTTGAACCGCACGTCCTAGAAGCGAGATTTAACTGTCAATTTAAAGCTAAGATCCGAAGCTTTCCAACAAACTGACATTCCAACTCCTTATCGTTTTTCCATAGTCGTGCTTTACGCACTCGGAAAAAGTGCCACGAATTGAAAAATTAGCTCCTGTCAAAATTGCTGTCTTTTGCTTGCAACTGCTGAATTTCGTTTTCAACCTGATAATCACTCATGAATCATTGCTAGTGTTGACCTGTCACAATTCAAAGTCACTATCACCTAACCTAAATCTCCTTTAGTGAATTAAATTTTAGCATAATTTTCACTCCATTGCAATCACATTTAAAAGTATTTTTGTCTGTTTAAAAGCATACCGGTTTTCTCTAAGCTTGCTGGGGGGAGGGGGAACTGGAATATGAACTGCATTTGATTGTATCCCTGAAAACTGTGTGCTCTCCTTTCCATCTCTTTATATTGCCTAAGGGGAGGGGGGGAGTGAATTGTCACAAGGGAAAAAGTGATCATATTATCTCTTGTTGAAACCATATCAAGTTTATTTCTGTGCTGCATTCTTTCCCATCTTGCATTTCTGTGAAACCATACAAGTAGTCTCTGCTACCTTATTCTTTCTATACCAACTCCTCATTGATTAAAGAGAGTGTGCTCTCGTAATATTACCCATTGTTGATCACTATTATATTCATAAGTGTGTTATCAAATATTAATTTATTCATAAAAGTGTGATATATATATATTGTTTAATTTTTCCAATAAACCTTTTAATTTGCAAAACAAACCTACTTCTTGGCTCAGTGAGGTCAGGGGGATTCAAAGAGAGGGGCGTTATATAAGGGTTCATCATCCAGATTTAAGAACTTGACATCAAAATATACAAATAAGGGCTTCCATTGGGCATCCCAGACTAGACATTGACTTAGTTGGATTGCTGGATTGAAGTCACTTACAGGTGGGACACTACCGGGCCCGCAAATGCCCCCATTTCAGGGATAATATTGCTATTAGTATCCAGCATTATGTACAGGATACTAATCGTTTTTAGAAAGCATGCTTTCATTGCACAACTTTAAAAAATAAATAAATAAATAAATAAATAGGTTGACACAATGGATCCTGGGAAAGGACTACTGTTCCCAGCACAGGCCAAGAAAGGAGGAGGTAAGTGGGGAGGCACTGGGAGGGAGTGAAATTTGTGGGAAGGTGGGTTGGGAGACGTGGGGGAGCACCTACCTCATTCCCCAGTGGGGGGTATGGCAGCCTCCAGCACTGAGAAGGCTTGGAGTGATGGGATTAAAGTATGGTAAAGCCTCTGCTTCGAGCATCCTCACGGCTGGGAGGACAAAGGCATGCCCCACCGGTTAATATTATTGACTAAGTAGTCCCTACATATCAGATAATTTCCAGAAGGATTTCTTAATTGCCTTAATAATGCTGCTTGGAATGTGTAAGTGTGGTATTGACCATAATGTTGGTCATGAGGCACCTGTGTGGAAAAAAACCAAAAATAACCTTCCAGCTGCTAGTCACACGACATAGGCAATCTTCCCGTGCTGGGAGATCTGGGCTTCTGTACTTAGTAATCACGCAATAAGGGTTTTGGTTCAATGAGGCTTTCCAGCAATGCTGGTAAAGTAATACAGCCAGTTAGGCGGTCACGATTCATTATGAAGCACTATATAAATGCCGAACAATTTTAAGAAAGGGTCACCTGTCAAAGTTGTTTAAACCACCAGGACTTGCCTGCTACTAATCCGCATCAGTGCTGACTTGTCTCCCACAATTCCTCCCCTTTCTACAATGCTAGTCACAGGTTTTCTGCAAAGGCGGACTTGAAGCACAACAAAAAAGAACACCAGAAACCAATGCAGTACAAATATGCCCTAAAAGGCAATGTGTAGATCTTGTCCCGTGGAAGCAGATTTGTTGTAATTACGGTTTTATTCCTGTCACGGGATTATCCTTGTTCTTAAATATATTTCTGAGCATATGCCACACTAACTTTTTTTCTTTAGTTAATACAGTTGGTGTAAGTTATGTGAAGTAATTTCATTGCATATATCTTAGTTGTCTGTTGTCATCCGTTTTCTATTGTTCTCATTCTTATTACGCGATCAGAGCTTGAGAGTAATTGAAAACCGCATTTGTGTGAGTGACTCTTCTGGAATCACGTAATGTGGAATAGCTGGGGCTGTGGACTTGAAGATGGAACTATGGAAAAGGACTGCACACATAGAAAGGAAAGATGGCGATTCTATTCGTCATTCAGCGGGAGCTTTCTAAATGTCAAGTGATTAATCTGTAAAGGACATATACGACCGACTTCGCCGTTTGGCTTCCCAAGGACTGTGGAGGTAGGCCTCTCACTGAGGCCTATTGGATGAGTTTAATTTCTGGAAAGATCTGGGATAAGTTTCACTTTAGGTCACGAGGATCCAAATTATAAAGGTCGAAGTCTGGTATGAGGGACAGGTTGTTGCTCTTCGGGTAGAGTAGAGTAGAATGAAGTTGTGAGCTTGGTTTCCCAGAAACCTCCTATAGCCCTCTAATGCCTGACCATGCGAGGGAAGAGGAAAAGAAGGGGAAACAAGGAGAAGCATCTGGAGGTGTCCCCAGAAGTTACAAGAAACGCAATCAGCTGCCTATTGGCATCTATTTCATCAAGCTTCAAGAGTGGTAGTAAGAGGTTGAATTTGGAGAGCAATGGAGGGTGCCAAATATGGCCCTATTCCAAAGGAGAAAGTGTCTAGTGTTAAGAGTGAAAACGGAAGAACAAATTACTTACTGATTCCTCATCTATGATATTCACCTCCAAGTACAGCTGCCCTTAACCATTTTTCGCCATACAGGACACAGCACGGCTCCGCACTGGCTCCACCTCTGCATGCCCTAAGCCAGACATGAGGTAGGTGCTAGCATATATAGAGACGCCACTCCCTGTGACTTAGTTTTACCCTAGCACTCTGCAAACTATCCATTTGTCAAGAGGGGCAGATAGGGAGAGGAATGAGGAATCTGTGGGAGGAACGTCCATCAGAAAGAACATTACTGAGAGGTAATGCATTTGTTCTACTGAACTCCTTCCTCCTAGGGATTGCTCATCATTGATAGACTCCCACCTAAACCAAAAGACCTTGAAGGACAGCTCTGCTAAAACTATAATCCAGACCAGACAGATTCCCAGCAGTAATGCTTGCAGGTCTATGTGCAATGAGGCCCATTTAACCACTTGGAAGAAATCCAGAACAGAGGTGAAGTGGCGGCCAACTCTGGCCGATAGAGCCGTGAGACCCACAGGAACCTCCTTGCCACTCAGATAATAGCATTCCGAGATGCAAGGAGTGGTCCACCTTGGGCAGGGTCTGTGTGGTCACTGACCTGCCAGCATGGGCAGCACTGTAAACCAATCAAAAGCTAGCCATCTCTCTTGGCCTCGCTCATCCAAGACGTGTAGAACTTGAGGGCCTGCACTGGGTGCAACCAATGGAAATACTCCTCTGCCTTGGAAAGATGAGACACAGGGAAAAAGACAGGAAGATGGATTTTATGAAAGAAATGCAAGTCAGCTTTTCCGTGGAGAAAACCAAATAGGGAGGCTCAACAGACAACATCAGGAGCTCACTCACCCGTCTAGCAGTAGTGATGACAACCAGGAAAAGCACCTTACGGGTCAGCAACCATGATGAACAGTAATGTAGGAGCTCAAATGGAGTGATAAGAAATGCAGCTCTGTGGCATTCGACCATCTGCATGGTGGGCGTTCATTCGCTGTTACGCTCACATGGTATCCACGGGGACGCCACCCAGCCCTGGTTGGATGATTTGCACTCTCGAACCCTCTCCCGGTCCATTGGTAAGGCCTCTGGTTAAAGATGGGTCTGCAATATAGGAGAGCTGGATTCAATACCAGATTGTCTTTATGTTTTCCCACCTCCCTTGGCCTCAACTCCTTCCGCCCCCCCATTGGGCCTTCTCCTCACTTTAATATTGTAAAAGGTGGATTCTCTGTCCTGCTCTTCGTGGGAGGGCCGCGTAGATGTGGGGGCATGCAGCAACCAAGTTACTTCACTGGTGCAAGCCCCACTTTGGGAATCCAGACCTGCTGCGTCTCCGTAGGTTTGCTGCTTTACAGTCTTTATATGCAGTTCCTATGTTCCTCTTAGTTCAAATAATGTCTTGCTTCTTTCCTTTTAGGTATGGAAAGGTATTTTGGTGTTGTCATGCAGTTTGAAGATGAGCATGGGCCGGTAGGCGAAAGCGCGGTGTGTGCGATGCTGTCCGGTGAGTAATGCGCGATGCACAGCGCTGTTTCGCCTTTTATGTTGCTAACCTGTGTCTTTTCTCTCCTTGCAGGTTGCAATGTTCCTCGCCGAGAGCCGTAATGTTCCAGCAATGATACTGACCAGGAGAGGACTACCCAGGTAAGAATTGTGTGGCTTTCTTCATTCAGGAGGAAACGTGAGTAAACGTTACTAATGCTGTCTTTCTTTCTCCTCTTTCCAGGTTATGGTATTCCAGGATGAATGCACTGCCGGATGATGGAGTTCATACCTTCAGGTGAGTGGAACTGAAGTCAGCGATGGATCGAAGACAGGATACTGTTCCAGGTAAGTTTTGTGGTGCTCTTTCTCTCTCTGCAGGTCCTTGGTTTCAGGTAAGCTGGCATCAAAGAACTGGACACGGTGAGCGTTACGCTGCCCACAGCAGAATAACGCAAATCATGTTCTGCTGTTTGGGTGTGGTTTAAATAGTCTCAGGTAAAGTAGTCCAGGTAAAATAGTCCCAGGCCTGCCACACCCAAAGTAGTCCAGGTAAAGTAGTCCCAGGCATGCCACACCCAAAAGACTAGACCGCATAGCTCAGTTTCTTGTAACTGAGCTATGTGTGTGCCTCCATTGTTGGCTGAACCCCCGCCCCAAGTTAAATAGTCCCAAGTAAATAGTCCCATTCTAATGTTGGTCTTCATGATGGTTATGAGCCTGGCACCAAAGGCGCCAGGACTGACTCCAAGAGAGTCTTGGATGAGGTTTTAAGGCCTTTGACCTGGCCCTAACTGGAAGGCGACCTGCCAGTGAGGGCAAGGGTCATGACACTCACCTGGGCTTTTTGACATAAATTAATTAAATGGAATGATGATGGACCACTAATCGACCAACCTCAAGAAAATGTGTGGGGCTAATCTACGCACATTTTCCTATGCTCACACCACGACAAAAGCCTAGTCCTTTGTACTCTGGCGTGGACACAGTCTGCCCCTTTCATATTTAGTTGTAATGTGACAGTCAAAGGTACACAATAACATCTCCAGGAAGGGGGAGCAACAACCTTCCACCTTCTATGGTCAGCCTGATTAACTGACAAAGGCTCCATGGATCCACCCTGCTGTTTTGTTAGATCCTGCAGCTGGTGGCAGCGATTATCATACCAAAAGGGGGTATTTCAAACAGCCCGCAGAAGATAACAAAGGAGACAGGAAACCCAACAACCTTTCATATGCAACTGTGTAAACATGAATCCAGCTCCCAACTCTAGGCAGTGAACTGTCCTTTCTGGGTCTGTTTACAGTAGGCCACCCCACTAGGGGGACCACATTCATAAGATATGAGAATGTGGTTTGCAGGAGCCAGAGAGTCTGGTCTCGCTGCAGCTTCAAGCAAGACCTGCCGTTTTAATCAGGACCCACAGAAAGGATAATTAAACAGAGACTATTTATTTATTTATTTATATTTATATAGCGCGCAGACAGCCCAGGGGCTTTGTGGCGCTGTTACTTGCAGGAACTTAGTTACAGGGGCTACAGGATTGGTAGCAGTCGTTGGCACATTATGATTGCTACAAACAGATTAGTCATTACAGCTCATGCATCTTAGGTTATTACATTACAGACAGCTTATTGGCAAACATGACCTTATGTGAAGAGGATGGTTTTCATAGTTTTCCGGAAGGCAATGAGGGAGGGCTCACCTATTTGATCAACAACAGACAGGAAGTTGCGTGGGACTTAGTACCACAAGGGAGTATGGCCAGAGCTGTTTCTGTTGAGAAAAGGATTCTGCCATTTTAGCACTGGGGGCACACCTTGTTCCTGTTTTCACCCCTTGAGCTTTCCTGTTGCAAAGCACTCTGGTTATAACCTCACGCATACAGGAGATGGTTGGTAGGGTCCCCAGGATTGGTTCATTAAGGTAGGCCTATAGTCTACACCAATCACTGTGGCGCACTTGGCTTTACAAGAGGGACGAGCCCCTCTTTTGGCAGATCATCTGATGGCTTTACCAGAAGCAACAAAGAACTCAAATTTGAATCCTGGCTGAAGGTACAGTCTGCCTTACATCTTCTGCCAGTGAAGGAAGGCCAGGACATCCAAAGAGGACAAAAATATCCCTCCCCTAAACATCTCCCAGGGAACTGAGGGAGATCAAGAACTCCGAGAAGCCTCCAACCACTCCAGAACCAGTATCGAGCCAGCAAACAGCGTGCCCTGCCATGCTCTGCAGCAAGCTACCTGGATAGGAAGTGCCAGAAGGTCTTTGAACCTAAAACCAAGGACAAGACCGCTGCCTGCAACACACTCCACAGTTGTGAGCCACCTGCCTTAAAGGATGACACAAGCCCATTGGGACTGGGAGAAGTGCTTCAACAAGCATCTACTGACATCTGTTTGGGCCTATCTGCCATTGTTGATTGAAGAATCCATCCAAGGGTAGCTGGAAACGATGGCGTTCACAGAACGGTATAATATATGTATAGATAACAGAATAAAAATATATTTTATTAGCCGTTCCTTATTCTAATTTATCCATTTAACCTGTAATTCTGCAATGCATGAAACCTAATCATGAACACAAAGAACAACACACACACGACAACATGGGGAAGTATTTGAGACCACGATGTGCATGAAAGGTTAGCGCTGTGAAGTAGGTATAGCTCCCAATTGGATGGAGAACCTGATGGATATTTTAAGCATGTGTGCTGTGTATGGTTTAAACGGGTGAATAAAAAAAAAGGGTTTTGAACGTGGAAATGGTAGAACATGGCCAAGTAGTGCCATACTCTGGGGGCTGGCATGATACGGAGATGCCCAAACACTATATTGCCTCATTAGATACCTCTATAGTTAAATGCACAGTGCTTAGAAGCAGTATAAATCTGGCATGAAGCAAATGTAATAAATGCCAAGCAGTGGCATCATATGTAGGGTTCAGGGACCATTTAATTGCACGGTACATCACCTGTTTTGAGCCCTCATATACCCTGGTAGTCCACTAGTATGCCATGCTTTGCCATAATATGGCCAGGCCTTCAAATATTGGGAACCACAGACAGATGACATTATAATAGAACTGGGAATATTATTGATCTAAAAGTTCCCTCAGAAAATGTTCAGACACTGGCACTTCCACCCCACACCTACTTGATGGTGCACAATAATGCAACGTTGATAGCACAACCGGATATTCCAAGTGACAAAGTGGTTTTGATATCACTAGCCTGCATACAGGTTGTGGTCGCGGGTCGTCGATGAATAATCGTCACAAAATGCTCCAGCTAACAACCCAAAAGTAAGCAATTCCGCCCAACAAATAAAATCAAACCTCTATTCACTCCTCTTTAAACTATACACAAACAACAAATTATTACTAGACTTATAAACAATATACAAACCGCAAGTTATGCGCTTGGTTTTTTAAATATGGCGCGGTATAAATATAATTCAACATACGTATTATGTCCATTATTTTGGTCAATTGGCACATTTGCACGTTGCTGAATTAATCAGTATGTACACACCACAAATGTGGTTTTTAATCGCAAAAATATTATGTATAGTTGAACTTACATAATATTGGGCAGTTCCATTCTCTCGTTGTAACGCAGAGTGTCTTCTCCAAACAACAGATTGCAGCAATTGAACTAAATGGTCAAATGTCCACTTTCAATATAGTAAATGTTATCATTTTTGCAGGTATTCGACAACTTGTGACCTTCGAGCCTAGCGCTTGCTGACTTTTGCTCAAGGCCAAATACCAAAATAAGCTTGTTTTCAGCAATTGAAGCCAGAGACGTGTAGGTTTCGATTTTGTGAAAGATTGCCACAATGATAAAATAGACTGGACAAGACACGTCAGTGTGACTTGATTCATTTCTTCCATTCCCACAAGGATCAGCCCACGACCTGACCATCACTCCATGGAGAGACGAGTCCAGCTGACCCAAGTGGAATTCAAAATACGCCAAAAACAAAAAATAAACAAGTTGTAGGCTGGCATCCAGCAAGGCAGCACAATCATAAATACTGTCTTACCGATCACTAGTGCGGGTTATGACCCTATTTGTGGTGTCATTACCGACGATGTTGCCTCTCAAAAGGCAAAAACATTCATTCTGGGGTCTCAACGTTCTCGAATTGCATACGTTCATGCGAGACAGGTGACATTACATGCCCATACCTAGTGCCCATACCATTCATGCTCTGACTAGGCCCTGTGCCAATCGTCTGTGCGAGTGCATAGGCTAAGCGAGGAAGAGCATTCGAACAATTTTCAGAGTCGTTCCGTAACTTTCTAGTGAGGCCCTGAGAAGTGGGTAGCCTTGTGCTCAACATTACAGTAGTGTGTGAAAGCGCACAACCGAGCTGGTGAAGCAAAATGTGGTTCATCTTCGGAAGGCCATATCAAGTCAGGAAGGGGCCTGAGGTGAAGAAGAATTGGTTCCCACTATTCCAGTAGGATGTGCCCTTTATGGGATATCCGTGTGTGAAAGGTATCGGTTGTGCCAGTCCGAAACCGTCAAGAGATGCAAGGACTTGATCCATGTAGCCAAATGGAGCCATGGGATAGATTTTATGTCTATGAGGACATGCTTTTTACCCCTTTCAATTACCCTTTTATCACACTTATTGTCGACGTGACACACCGTCACCTCATAAATATATAAAACAGATACCTTTTTGGAACGACTTATTGAGTCTGCTACGGGGAAGCTGTAAGGAGAGTTTTGTTATCATCTTACTCAAGCTCCTCTACCCTCAACTCCCACAGGGTCAGTCCCTTCTCCAAACAACAAGTTGGTGGTTGATCTTTGTTCAGCTGGGTCCTCCATCTGGAACAGCCTCCCTGCCTCTATCATATCATTTCAGTAATACCATGGATAGTAGACCGTATCCATTGTACGGTGACGATCAGCAAGAAATCACATCAACTGGACAATTCATTTTTCTGATCTTGTGATAATCATATAATAGGCACGATATACACCTATAAATTGTAATCTGGATAACAGCTATTCTAGGGGAGTTGGACCTTGGGGAGTAATATTCAATTACATTTGCTTTTCAGTTGGCAGAGTAGGGGAAGCAATTACTTCAACTTAGTTAGGGATAACAGTTGCACTCAAGGTAAGTAAAACCAATACTTCAAGCTACTGAAAGGCAGGTGTAATCTAAGACTCTGTGTCTGTCTAAAACAGACCATGTGAAGCAAAGCCCACTGTATGAATGGCCTAAAGTTATGTCAGCAAAACCTAAGGCAGGCTTGATCTGAACAGGCTAACAGCATGTCAGGGGAAGCAAAACCCAGTTATACAATTATTCTTACAGGAATAATAAAATCAAACCAACAGCATTACTTTAGAGGAAGAGGCACACCAATTCATAGGCGAGCAAAATAACCTTATATATACTTTCGAGAATAGCATAACATATCAAAGGTAACTACCCTTGTATATACTTAGCAGAAAGGTGGGATCATGATGTCCTGTGATGTGAGTACAGTTTGAATCCTCTAGTGATGTTTTGGTGGGCCTTTCATCATCTTCACAATTGTTCAACAAATTACTCTCACCTGCCATTAATGGTTACTTTGCCCGTGTGACTTAAATGTTACGTTTATTTAAAATGAGAAAGGGCATACTAACTATCACAAAAAGGGATCATAGGATACTTTCTACCCTTTGCAAACTGTAGTTCTGTCAAGGTTAGCCATCGAAAGTTAAAGGTGGTGTAACTAGGGGAACCTAGCAACAACAGGCACTTATTTTTCAAAAGGATTCCAAAGGGGATACATTTGAGAAGACAATATGGACGCTATCGAGAGCTATGGAGACCCCAAAAAAATCACACCCATCAAAAAACTAAAATACTCTGTGTGTAAAAAGGTGCCCATTCACCAAGGTGTTTGAAAACATAATACACCACTAAAGCAAAACGTTCTGGAAGTTATGGGTTTTCGACACTGGTCAGGCGATTTATCATTGCTATGAAAATCGTACCCAACATAGGCCATCAACGCCACTGCCATGCACTGCATGTGTGGATGTGGTTTGGGTCTAGCAGAGGGTTTGACAGACACTAAGCCTCAGTGTACCTTTGACTGATGTCAAATACCATTAGCATATCATTATTTCTGCCACCCAAATGGGCAGTGCAGCACTGATGTGCTAGGGCAATTCTCTTCTGAAATGTAGTACCAATAGCAACCACAGACATGTGTCTTATCGATCGAGGACCAGTAATATAAATGAAGGGAAGGTAAAAGATATACATTAATGAATCATACACCTTATTAAATCTGCATAATTAAATATTTGTAATACTTTTTATAGCATTGAAATAGCATGTAATAGCATTCTATTGTTTATGTACAATGTCCAAACATTGGGGAACATATCGAAAATGTTATTGTGAGCAGATTATGAAGACAGCTACAAATCATTTAAATCTGGAAGTCAACCTTTCAACAACCTCAGCTTTAGGTGGACAGGGCTCGTTTGCAATGTTCTGTGCCATTGTATGTGTCCTAGGAACACAATCAGGATCGATTCCATGAATATGCATGGCCAACACATTCAATGTCAAATCTTTCCCAAATCCCATTTCCTGGTATATTGGCTTGGCCACCCATTGTTTGCCTCGTTTTGTAAAGGCCATGAGGTAACGCAGCATCCTAAAGGCTCCTGCAGTTTTTGCTTGTTCCATCCCAACGTTCTCGTTGTGCGCAAGTACTGCTAGTCTTGTTCTGGCCTCCATACCGTCTATGCCAAAATGCAACCTTTTGGGCCTGTACTTTAGGCACATATTATGGAACACCTCCAAATCTCTGGGATGACAGAATTCTGTGAATCCCTTCAGGTCTCTTAAAAGCATTTTATCGTACATAATCTTCTCAGGTGCTTTGTGTGGTGGGGAATATGGTACCAACCACTTCTTCTTGCATTCCTGCTCCTTCAATAAAGGTCCACATGCACATTCGTGAAAATTTTGGTTTTCTGTCCATGAGTGTACATTGGAACAATGGTGCATCAATGAATGCCATTTTTCAAGTAGAATTTCTACAGATCCAGCACACGTTTTGGAGCTCCACCAAAGATGGTTGCTGATAGACAGACAGACAGACACCACTTTAAAATATTTTCCGTACCCTTTTTTTTTTTTTTACTAGTAGCTCTAATTTTTTTATTGACTGATTTGGCAATGTGTCATAAATGAAATTGATGCCGAATGTGTGGAAACTGTTCTCGCATGGCCTTGGCTATTGAAACGTGCCAGTCAGTGGCTATCAGGTCTATTTGCATTTCCCTGGATTGGAGATGCTCGACACATTTGATGAAACCATGTTTCTCCATGGCCACAGAAGATGTACATTCGGACACCTGCACGATCTGCGAACTCACCATTTGTTTACTTTCCATGTCTTTAAAATGGTATGTACAGTACCTTGCGGAACGTCCGGGACTGTCACACTGTTCGTCGCCAGCTAGCCTGAAACGTTTGCCAGAGAATGTACTTTCGATTGACATCCGTTCGATTTTCCAGGCTTGACTAATAGCAGGGAATAAGAATTCCCTTTGATATTTGTAGTACTGGGTTTTAGCAAGGAACACAACTCCCACAAATTGACAGAAACTGGAAATCATACCGAAAGTCGACCCGCTGAAAAGTAAAACGGCTAAACATAGATTTCCAGCAGGCACTTTGCCCAGCATCGGTTGAGCTGACCATGAAAATGTATTATGGAGGTGGACACAGCTGGCTTGGATTTTCAGGTTAGTGCCTTGTAATACACGAGACACATTCATCAATGGTTCATATGTTCCCCCTCAATGTATGGACACATTTCAACATCTGTACAATCTCTAGCAGGCAGCGGTCGAATACAATGTATTTTTTCTCCTTTAATAGCCAATCGTCCGGCACGAATGTCTTTTGTGACTCGACTGTGGTGGACAAATCACCCAAACTAGGCAAACTGAAGTTGAGATCTTTGGCAAGTTCCTCAGTCAATTGCATTGATGCTTCAATCTATGTTAGTTCAGGTTGTGATATTGGCACATGAATTGGAGAAACAGGTAACATAGAATGTTTCTTGGGTAGAACATTTTTAGAGGGTGTCGATTGTGTCAAGGGGTCTGAGAGGAATTGCAATGCATCTTCATTGTATTCAGTTCCATCTTGTCGAGTTGTCACATGGTAGCAATGGTCAATGGACACTTTGTATAGTTCGGCGGTGAGATTCCATTCAGTTTCTGGCCACTGGACATAAGCATCACAAGTCTGCTTATTGACTGGACCACGCTGCGCCACAAATAGTTGCTCAATTGTGAAATCTGTTTGGCAAGCAACATCTTTGTTTTATTTGTTGTCTGAGTCTTTATACTGCTCTTCCTTCTGGGCCTCTACGAGATGTGTAGAAAAAGATGCTCAATGTATAGCACACATACAGCAGATACCATTTTGAAACGAAAAACCTAATATGAATAAAACATCTGCCTAAAAACGTCACAAAAGAAAGTGTTCGTTCTTTACCCTTGTTTTCTTAATTTGCTTTGAAACAGTGGACTTCTCTTTGCCCACCATACAATAAGGCTGAAAAAAAACAGCGTTTTATATCATTGAAATCAAGCACATTTCATTTCCACGCAAACAAACATGTATACATATCTACAAACAGAACCAACTTGAGTGACTTGAAAACATTTCAACATAAAAATGTATTCCAAATGCAATGTGAAGTCCAGTTGTATTCAATATTCAGTTATGTTCACCTCTGGTTCATGTGCCTCCTCTTCCAATTCCACACCTTGGGTACATACCTTGAATAGAATATTAATCAAAAAAACAAATTCAATCGTAGTGGAAATTAAAATCTTTCATTGCACAGATCAGTTAAAACCAAAGTAGTATATGATTAAGAGCCGTATACATCAAACTATGGGCCTGTTGCAAAGAAGGAAGTAATTGTAGTCGAAGTTCCAGCATCCCCAATTACACAATACTTGTTTTAGTAAGGATGAAAACAGGGAATGGAACTGAGACAATGAGATGCAGACGATGGTGCATTTAGAGACACACCCATACATGCCAGTTAGTGTAAATAACCATTACTTAACATAGAAACGTAACATTTCTGGGAAATCCCAAGCATTACACATTCTCGTAAAGGACAGGTACAATAAAATTACTTAATAGGCGAGTGAGCTTGATGTTGACTCCGGAAAAGAAATGGATGCAGAATCTTGCCCCTTCATTTTCAGTACATTGTCAAAGTAGTACAAGGGAAAGGTTAAAGTAGTATTAGATATGTGGGCAGATCCAACGCTTGAAAATATCACTTTGTGCATTTTGTTAGGGCTCACCATTGGGATAGTGGACGTGTCAGTGGTTTCTTCACTTGTGAGTGTCTGTGCTTCCATCAGTGTGCTCTACGAAAAGAAGGGATTTGTCAAGCAACAGATTACAAAAACACTACACGACATTTATAGAGCACTATGGCATTGTTTAAAATTGTCACAATTCACTAATTTATTAGATGCTCCAGAAAGCAGAGACAGATGTAGTACAGTAAAGTGAAACAATTTAAAATTCAATAGGATCTGGTAACTATGGACACTTTAGTAATACACTTTTTAAGTAAATATACACAGAGCTCTAATACGTTCATGAAGTTACCTTTTCTATACACTACTTTAATTAAATCGAGAGATCATAGAGAATACTTATTTATGCAGACCATCGTACTACATACCAACAAACATAACTAATTCCTCATCCAGGACTCACCTGAGGCACATGTGCAAAAATAGAGTTGGCATTGCATTTGGAAGTAATTTACAAAGGATTCTGGGCGACGCTTTTTGTGTACTTCGTTTGTTCGTACATATCATCAGTAAAGTGCAGGCTGCACATGCGGAATCGATTGGCCCTCACGTCGCCCAAGACATCCTGTGCTCTACTTTCAATCTCGTCCACTGGAAAACTGCTATTTATAATCCATCTTCGTATTACATCAATATCCTTCGGGAATGAATGCAAGACTGTGCCTGGACTTTTGGCATGGTTTACAGAGCGGCAACCAAAAACGAAAAACAAAGGCATTCTTGAAAAGTCTGTAAGATCTTTATAAAAAATATAAATAATTAAAATAAGTAATATTCTTCTTCAAAGCACAGTGATGCAATGTGCTATTCACCAAGATCAAAATACTTGAAACATTAGACAATCGTGAAGTTTTTGAGACAAATGAACATTACAATACTGGTTACATTAGGTGGAAGTAGATAGAAACTTTCAGATCAATGATCGATGAATATAGTGAAGTAAATAGGTGACCTACCCTTATCTGGACGAACAAACGTGCATATACAGCAAGCAGGGGAGCAAGTAGCCATGGAACAGGTAACCGGGAAACAGGCAGCACGATGACGAGATACCTTGTAGATCTCAGAGATGTTCTGTTAAATGTCAGGGTGCTTATAAAGTATTAGAAAAGTGGGTGTGTGTGTGTGATGTGTTTGTTGCGGGTCTTGAAGAGGGGAGTCTGGAGACACTGGGTCGGGGAGGCCATGAGAACAATGGTCACTGTGCAGAAGACTCCTTTTGAAGTGTACATTGTGTTAGGCACCTTGGTCATTCCCACTCTCACAGCCCCCTTGCGAGTGCATGGCCACAGGTACGATTGATACTGGAGGGGGAATGGATGGGCATGGGGCGAGCGCAAAAGGGCTGGAACACTGCTGAAGGGAGAGACACTTATGTGGATTGCAATGGCGGTTCTTGAAGAGGGGAGTCTGGAGACACAGGGTCTGGGGAGGCCATGAGAACAATGGTCACTGTGCAGAAGACCCCTTTTGAAGTGTACATGGTATTTGGCACCTCGGCCATTCCCACCCACCAAGTACTGGAGTGGGGTACAATGGAGGGCAGATGGATTGTTGTGGACGAGGTGGCTGCAAAAGGGTCCAACCATTCTTTCATGTCCCTCATAGACCAGTGAGCATGTGCTTGATTCACTGAAAACTTGAAACAACTATTCATATATGCTAATTTGTATTTTATTTAGTTTTGTGATGTTGATGGCACAAACAAACTACAAATTGTATACTTGAGGTTGCAGCACAGTGTGTGAAAATCCCCTGTACTGTCCGTTGTCACTGGGGAATTTGGCGAAAATGTCTACAATGACACAGGCAGGTATTACTCGTTGAACGCAGAATCCAAGCCTCCCATAAACCCACCATGTAAACGAACGCTAAGCCACCAGCCTGTACCACCTGTGGAAGAGAAACATACATTCTGTAATTGAATGAACCTGATAAGTGAACCACCCTTACTTTAAAATGCATACTGAAATCTATGGCATAGTTGCCCATATAAATGTTACTTCATGGATAAATTAATTTGGGCTTAGAAGTCTCGACACATGTGAACACCCATTCAATCCATAACGGTTTGGGCCACACAGAAATATTGTTTCTTAGTTGAAAGTGAAAGACACTTAAGCGATGAACACTCTGATTTCCAAAAAGCAAGAGAGAAATGTATTCAATTTGCAGACTACATTCATTTGTCAGTGATCGATCAAAGATAGGACAATGCAGGAGACAAACATGAAACGTTAGTCGTCTCAGTGTTCCAAATGAAATCCTACCTAGAGTACACTTACTTGTTACTTGGATTGTGTTGACGAACTGTTGCGCAAAGTTTGTGCATAATCACCATCATAATACTCAACACGGACCTTGTGAGGCAGGCTGCCTTAAAGTCATGCAGCTCGGTAACGAATAGCAGTGGTGTGTCTTCTTCTGATATGTAGGCCATGCACCCAGAGTTTTCTTGGCAGCAGCAGTTCCGCACTGCAGTTGCCATGACTTCGCAATGATTGCAGGTATACCAGGTGGAAACATCTTCCATGCGACTAGGCTTAGGCTCATGATCTGGTGATTCATATTCCCAAATACCGATCGATTCCCCATCGTTTCCGCATCTTTCTCTTTTAATTACTTCTGCATTGGAATACTCAGGCTCGTACTGGTAGGGCTGTACTGATGCCATTATATGACACATTTCTAAATAAATAGTTATGCTAGTATAAGTATCTGTTCGCAGGGGCTTTGTACTACGAAGTTAGCTGAACACAGCAGAAACGAGTCACAGCTCAACAGAGCAGAAATGAATCACAGGCGATCCAAAGGAAATACAGTGAAATTATTGAAAAAGCATCTCTGATGCTGTCTTATGAGAAGGAGTCTGTTTATACTTATTGAGGAAAGAGGCGTCCAGCCATTTCCATGGAGACACGTAAATAGCTCACGCACAGAGAACGTTGACACGAGACGTGCATTGGCGTTGTGAAAAGGGCCGTACACGTCTAGTGATGTCAGCTTCAAGGCGTTCTGTATTCTTACCGCGAGCGCCATTGAAGTTAATGCAATGGCTCAACTGATAAGATTAGCACAAAATGGCCACACCCAACCCGTTTTCGCATGTGTAAAAGTGAGGAAAACCAAGGTAAGATGCATAGGAAACATTTTTAAGATCGATTGGAGTATGCTTAAAAATAAATGCCCGGATGATCGGGACAATACAGCTTTTGAGTGCACTTCCCCTTTAAGCCTCTAGTTAATGCTCCAGTGCATTTTCAAGCAGCGATGAGGCGGAGAAGGGTCACAGAGGGAAAATAAGTTTTCTGTGGTGAATTCCTCAGTGAGTTTTTTGTCGCATTTTCATACAGGCGTGAAATGAATGTATTCTTATGGAATCTGCCTGGTTTAACATCTGCTAAAGACCATGCGAACAGCATAGGAATCCATTAGCAAACACTGCCTGTAAAGCATACTTGGCAGGTGTGTTTACTTTTCCCCCCAAAATTAGTAATTGTGAGGTTTCCTCACTTTACTCTTTCCTTTTCCCCTCCGCCCTGCGAAAGTTCAAAATTGCATGCAGTGGACCCCACATTATGCTAGTGCTATAGCGGTGGTCCACGGCATGCAACTAACATTCAATATAAAATAAGGCGGGCAATGTGCAACGAGGAGCAAGACACCAAATGAATGAGCATAGATGCAGGCCCCGGGCACACTCGGCACCAACTGTTCTGGCAAGCGGAGCGGCAGAAAATCTACTGGCGGATGTTATGGTGTCTAATCCAAAAAGGAGGTGGGCTCCTCCAAGCTGGGGGAGGGGTCCGTCAGTACTCAGTCCATAGTTGGGCCAGGAGTGCTAATGTAGGCCGGAACAAACCGCTGCAGTGATTCCGCTGATCAGAATCAGAATAAACTTTCTTTCAGGAACTAGCACATACACAATACATTGCAACAACAACGTATCATTATCATTACACATCATAAAATCATCCATGAAAGAAAGCATTTTAAGTACATCATCTAAATAGACACTTTGCTGAAAAGCTCGAAAATGCAAAGACGATTTTACTTTTGCGAGACAACTTGCAAATGGTGATCATCTTGCAGTGAGCGAGTATGGTATTTAAAAAAGATTGTGAATAGCCACCTTCGCCGTAGGGATGTGCACTTATGGCACTCGAACAAAAAATGTATAATTGTTTGTTACTAAGGGGCAGAAAGGGTAGAATTTCCCTGGTACATTTGACCAAAAAGAGCATACTCGGCTACCAAAAATACAATTAACCTGAATTTAATGGACAAAAAAGTTAAATGTTGGATAGTTTTCATTCAAGTAGTACTCGGATTCTAAATCAACTTTGCAAGAGATGAGTAGAGCCAGTACTCTTCAAGCACACATTCAATGTAGCGTTAGCACCGCGATGCAACGGCTTGAAAGGGATGATAGCCGCCCAGCAGCCCAAGTTATCTGCCCAAACATTGGCTCCGTGGGTTAATATAAAAATTCAAACATTTAAAAAAAAAAAAAAGTCTTTTCATTCATTGAACGGGACGCCAAGCGTGTCTGGTTCAATGAATGAAAATACTAATACAAAATGGCTGCCATAGTTGTAGAAGGCGGCGCTCCATACAGAGACCCTCTTCTATTACCATGGCAGCCGGAAAAGCAAAGAGGGAAGCTGCTGCTGCAGGTGCTGCCCCTGCAACAATCAGGTAAGTGGGACTGGGGGGGCGGGGTTGGGAAAAGTAAAAAAATAAAGGAAAGTGGAAGGTAGGGGAAAAATGGTGGCCTGCAGCGATGAAGGCCGCCTGCAGGTTCAATGGAACGCGTCTGAGATTAGCAGTTTCAGCCCGCGTTTCATTGAACCCGATTGGCAGCTCCTCCCGCCCCGGGTGCTAATGTGGCAGAACATGATTTCATGATTTACCTTCTGGAAATTGGATTACATCCTAAACCACCTCTTTAAAACGGGTCTAATCAGTATTTTTGTTTAACTGTAACCAAATTAGAGGATTACGCCTTTCCTTTAATCCAACTTTGATAAGTAGAAACGTTGTGTGTGTGCTGTTTGGCAAACCCAGGGCTCACTTCACAAATACATTTTCGATCACGGTCAGATTATCAAAAGAAAAGATTCCCCAGAGTTCACTGCCATGAAATCCTGCAGACAGTGCTTGGTCCTTGTAAACCTCCAGGGCTAACAAATGCAAGTCGCAGCTAGAAGGTGGTTAATTGTGTGAAGGGCCCCCGATTTTCTTTTTACGACCAATTCAGTTTTGTCATATTGAGAACTCCAATTTATGGTTCTATGTGATTATGTAGAATATTAAAGGCTGCACACAAAATAAATTGATTTTTTTCGCCGGATTTGATTCAGCCCTTAATATTCACCAATTATCACTTTGAAACCAGGCGCCCACCCACGCCCTTCACCTCTTAAATCGTGGGGTTTCATCCCCCTCCCCCAAATAATTCTGCATCCTCTCTCACATAACTGTCCCCAAACGCCCCCCCCCCCACTAAACAGAAATACAAACACCATGGGCCTCATTACGAGTAGCCCGGTAAAAACGGGTTCATTACCGGCATGCCGGTAAGAGCGGGTCAGCACCTCAGAGCAACCCCTAAATACCGGCCCGGTAATACCACCATGCTAATACCAGGTTCGCAAAATCGGACCTGGAAATTACATCATCGCGCAGGAACGGGAAATGGGCCGGCGGCCTTCTTTAAAAACACAATCCATTGCCATCCTCCCCAACCACCAGTCTTTTCGTGTCCTGCTGCGTCAGAAAACCCTGAGGATATCCAAGGCTACCCAGAAGATGACCCCCCGGAAGCGGAAACAGCGTTTCTCTGACGCTGAGCTCAACATGCTGGCGGACACTCTGGCCCAGCATGCAGACATAATCAAGTCAAATGACATGAAGCATGCTGCCCAGATGAAGAAAAAGCAAATCTGGAAGGAGGTTGCCCAGAGGGTGTCGGCCGTGGGGACCACCCCACGCACTGTGCGTGACTGCACAAAGAGGTGGGACGACCTCCGCTTGAGGGTGAGGAAGATCCTGGCAGTCAACAGGAGGGCAGCCATGGCGACAGGCGGGGGGGGGGCACACTCACCAGCAAAGCTGATGCCCTGGGAGAAGACTGCCAGCCCATTCATTGATCCCGAGTCAAAAGAGGGATTCGGAGAGATGGAGATGGGCACTGCATCATCCCCAGAAGGAGGTGAATGACCCTGCACATGCCTGTAGGGGTAACCATGACGTAGCACAAGTGACATGGAAGTGAGACTAGGCAAGCCAATGCATGTCCCAGACCCACATCAACATATCCAGTCAATAATGCGTGCCACACCCTGCCACACACAAATGCATGCTGAGTGCCAATCCCAATACACGGGCAACATAACATGACCGTGCCCATGTAACTCAACACACAGACCCCATATCAATGGCATGCCACCTGCCATGCATTGATGGCCTACATGCCCCCTCAGAACACCAATTGCCACACCCCTGTAATAAATGGATGTATGAATATATCACAGTGCAATAGAATGTCGCTGGCATGTGACACCATCACTGATGACCTGCATCTCTTCTAACCCCCAGGCAACGATGAGGAAGATGCCAGTCAGGAGAGGGGCGCAAGGGCATCAACATCATGCCATGGGACAAGGGCCACCGCCACCACCACCCCCAGCCAGAGAAATAGGCCAGACCAACACGCAGTGTGCAAGACCGGGTTGAAACCCAGCAAAAAACACCTGCTGCCAGTGTGGGCCACACACATCAAGACCAGCAGCAGCCACCCACAACAGTGGGAGGGGGTTCCGTTCATGCACCACCAACCACCTCGGAAGTTGCAGATGCAAATGAGGACACCGAGGGTGTCACAGTCGTGTCCACTACACCCACCCCAAGCCCTGTGACCACCTCTCCCCACCCCATATGGAGGCCGACAGCAGTGACGATCCCTGCCTCCACGACTCCAACCTCGGAGATTCTGACATGTGCCTCTTCGAGGAAGACAGCACCCTGGATGTGGGCCCCCACACGTCCTCTGCTACAACACCTTCAACCTTAGCCCACACAAGCCCTGTGTGGATGACCCGGAGGAGTGCACGGCACTCGGAGATGCCACCCCAGGATACCAAAAAGGCTAAGAAGTAGATTGGCCAAACAATGGCCGTTGGACACATGGTTGTTGGTGAAGGGAACAATCAGAGTACATTTGGGGACATTTGGGGTTTGTAGGGTTGGTTAGGGAGTTCACTGGGGGTTATTGGGGTTTGTAGGGTGGGTTAGGTAGTTCACTGGGGGTTATTGGGGTTTGTAGGGTGGGTTAGGGAGTTCACTGGGGGGTTGGGGGGAGTGTTCACATTGTTGCCTGTTTGAAAAATACACCCGTTGTGTGCCAAGAATTCAATGGCTGGACATTCTTCATTTTGTGCATGTACATTTAATGTGTGATGGTGTTCAATGGACAACTCCCAACAATACAAGTGTGCATGCACACATGGAGCCAGTGTGTCACTGACACAGGTCTATCATAGTCCCTGTGTTTCAGAAGTATTCGTGATTTAGTGCTTGGCATACAGCATGGCCATCCCGTGCATCACGTACTGGCAGGGGGGCTACTTCACCTCTGTCTCCATCCTCATCATCCTCACCCGGGCCATGCATGTCAATGTCAGGTGGCAGTGGTACATTTCTCCGGACGCACATGTTGTGCAGCATGACACAGCCATGGTGATCTTTGCCACCTTCTCAGGCCTATATAGGAGTGCCCCACCAGACCTGCTGAGGCAGCAGAACCGCGCCTTCAACAGGCCAAAGGTCTGCTCAATCACAACACGGGTACGGGTGTGCACACGATTGTACTCCTCTTCATGGCTGTTCTGCGGGTTCCGCACAGGGGTAAGTAGCCACGGCCTCAAGGGATATCCTCCATCACCTGCAAGCAGATACAAATAGGTGTGTGTCACTCTGAACTGCCACCTTCAGGGAGCACAGTCATGGCGGCAGCTATTTGGTGTGGGCATACACATATCCCTGTACGCATGCAAAAATGTCACCGAGATGCAATCTATACTGTCATGAGGTGTGGTAGTCTGGATGGCGTTCAATAGACGATGCAGGGTGTAATCATGCATGCTGAGGCAGATGTGCTGTGGTATTGCAACAATGTTTAGCCTCCAATTCATGCTGTTCATTCTTCACTATGCATGGTTACACTGACCACATTGCCTCAGTTGCTATCCTGTTCATTCATTCATTGCTTGCCATCACCATGGTGGCCTGGTTGTGCCTCTTACTTGCTGTCATCGACATGCATAATTTGTGCAATGTGGCCCAGTGATATGTCATGTTCCGTTTGGCCGGTTCAGGTCAGTAGTGTTTAGCTCTGCATGCACTATCCAATCACCGTTAATTGCCACCCAGGTGGAGTATGCCCCCCCCTTTCACACCCAGGTGGAGTATGCCCCCCCCCCCCCTTATGCATCCCTACACATCAGTATCCCAAAGCACTGTCAGGGGACAGTTGTGCAACTCACCAAGCAGCCAGGCACGTGGTCCAGCATGTCGCTCCATGTGACGGGGTAGCATGGAGTTGCGCAGTACCATGGCATGTGTTGATCCGAGATATCGGGCACAGCAGTGTGTGATGATCTTGCTGGAGTCACATACCATTTGCACATTGATGGAGTGGTATTGCTTGCAATTGCAGTACAACGCCTCTATGGCATGGCGGACTACCAATTCCACATGGGTGCAGTCGAGGGCACCAACACAATTGGCCATGCCTGCCAGTGCATGGAAGCCTACTTTGGTGTCGGCTATCTCCTGGGCAGTCCGTGGTAGGGATATGTGGCTGCTTGCGTGCTTCAGGAGGGCATCCAGCACTTGGTTCAACATGCGTAAGAATAGTGGCTGTGAAATGCTATGCAGCTGGCCCACTGTGTGTTGGTAGGTGCCTGTGGCCAGGAAGTGGAGCACAGATACCACCTTTAGTAGCAGGGGGATGGCAGTGCGTATTTCTATGAGGCTGGCAATGCCGTTCTGTATCATGTCCACTATGGTGGTGATGGTGTCACGGTCCAACCGGTACAGGGTGTGGATCTGCTCAGGGGTTAGGTTAAAAGGGCTGGGTCTGGTGCAAGGGATTGGTGGTTGCCTGCGTGGCACTGCTGGCTGCGCTGGTGGTAATTGCTGGGCCTGTCTCACCCTCCTTCTCCACCTGCGTCTCCTCTGTGCTTCCTGTTGTTGCTGCTGTAGTTGTTGTAGCAGTATGGGCATGTCCTCCAGCGCCATGATTGCAACAGCTAGGGGTAGCATTTTGGTGTTTGAAGATGTGTGGTGTGTGCTCATTTTATACTGGCCCAGCCTCCATTGACTCCACCTGTGGGGATTGTGTGCACCTGTGGCAGTTGCCTTGTATCCTGATTGCTGTTTGCGGGTGGTCCGCGATGCCTGTATGGACGGCATGGTGCAGCCCATGATTACCGGCTTCGCGATGCCGGCATTTGCATGTCCGCGTGGGTTGGGATGTCCCCCTATTATTTGCTCCCCGAAGGGGCGTGTGTACGCACCCATGCCGCTATTAGCGGCGCCGTTATTTAGGGTGCCGCTAATGCCAGGTTGCCGGGTCAGAATACACCGGAGCAGTAAAAGATGCCGGTATTATTATACCGGCATCGTTTTTGCCTTATCGCCAACCTTGTAATGAGGCCCTATGTCTCCCTGGCCCCTTCGCCACACACTCCAAACACCACCCCACAACATACACAGACACATGCAAACTGTCACACACTTACCTCTTATCCCACTTTTGTCTTCATGTGCTGGTCTTGACTGTCCCCATCAGCCCCAGATTTAGAAAGAGTGCTCTGTGCAGTCGCATAGCAATCTTTCTAAATCAGGCACAAAAAACAACATTTTCAATTAGTATCCAATTTACAGATCATTAGGTCGAACAACTGCCTTGATGTTGCGTTAGTGATGGCATGCCATAGCCACAGTCTTTGTTTGGCTTATTGATAGCTTCTTGTCTCTATAGAAATCTAATGGAATCTTCAGATATTTTTGAAGGCTGGATCTAGTTTTGGATATCTGTACGGTATCACCAGCATCAAAAAGAATGTCAATTTGTGGTACATCAACCTCTGCATTTGAAATTCTTAACAAATAATGTATATACATTAGAAAAAGCAGGGGTGCGACAACGCAGCCTTTAAGTACTCAGAGACTAAGACTCCCTTCTTTCTCCCTTTTCCATGTCCAAATCTAATTTTGGCAGAGTTATGTGTATATCATTTCTGGATGGGGTATAGGATCTTGAGATCCATTAGTACAACCCAGAGAATGTGTCGGTCAACAGAATCAATGGGTGTTTTAAAGTCCATGAAAAATATATATAATAGTAATTTCCCGAGAATAATATTTACTTACAAAAAACAAAAGGCCTGGTAAACAGTGCCCATGCCCTGCCTTGGAGTTCCGGAATTATATTCCACTCCAACACCCAGTTTTCAAACAGATTTTTAAAAAATTCACTGTACCCCTTTGAAAGACTATTAATGAAGCGGATAGGCCTATAATTTCTGGGGAGATGTTGATTCTTTTTTTCCAGGTAGAAGGTATATAATCTACTGTGCATAAATAGTTAAGAACACAGGCTAGAAAGGGGATCCATATCTAGCATTCTTCCCTGATCAAATCAATTGAAATACAGTCAGGGCCAGGAGATTTTAGCTGCATTCTTAATGGGTAGCTGGAAGGTCTGAAACTCTTCAGAGGAGTATAGCTTACTAAAGCTTTCAAGCCATTTCTCTTCAGTGATTACGATTTCAACCTCTTGGTTACTTGTTGAATTGTTTATTAATATATCGGAGATCAAACGGCAAAAACTGTGTGAATCTTTCAGCGTGAAGGCTCTCTTTAAAGTTTCCCATTTACAAAGTTCATCAACTTTCTTTTTTGCTTGGATTCATTTTTGAAGGCCACACGGGACAAGACTACATGTTCATAGCCTTTTTCTCTCAAATAAGACAGCTTTCTTTGCAGTTCTACACTCTATCATAACAGGAGTTCCTAGTTATAACCTGAGATTTCATCTGTCAAAGCCAAAAAAATGTCCTCTTCTTACGTGGCATGATGTGTTGGTCTACATCCATATATTTAGTCAGTCTGATTCTCTAGGGGACAGGGGCTAGATACCCATAGGGTACTCCCTATTTTGAATCCAACTCCTTCACTTTTTTAGCTCATAATACAACTCTTAGAAAACTCTGCCCTGTCTAGATAAGCTTGCAACGCTATTTTTAGTTTCATACATGCTAGGCCTTGAGTGAGCATTGCCTAACTATCTAGTTTTGAATTTGGTATCATGGAACATCGCAGGGCTGCGAGATTGGCTGGTTAATGTCAGTCAATTTGATATTATTTGTCTCAGAGAAACAAGGATCACTGAAGAACGAACTCTGGATGGCTACAACGAATACACCATCTTGGCTTAATAAAAAAAAAGTAAAAAAGGTCAATCGATTGGTGGCTTGACAACTTGGGTTCATGCAACCCTACCATTTAATATAGTTAGGTTACCAGTCGACACATATCAAATAATTAGAATACAGTTGGAGGGCTTTGGTAACAATCAGAGCATCAGAATGGCTAATGTCTATCCGTCATCAAAAAGTAGCTCTGTCATCAAAAGCGCCTTGATGAAATTGTTTGAACACAGTGATGTTGGGGAGAAGATCTAACAATGGCTGTACTCAATGCTAACCCAAATGCGACTCCTGAAACGGGCGACGAGAGTAGACTCATGTAAGAATCATGTGGGATACCGAGAGACGACACACAACCACAAATCGGATGCCAGAGGACAGGCTTTTCATCGCCTCCTAATCTGTTTAACAGGTTTTGTTACAATTGAAGCGATAGTGTTGACTAAAGATTGGTACAGAGCTTCTAAAGTGCACACATCGGGACTCTTGCAGGAGTTGAGCCTCAAAGATCGGTATAACACGGGAAAGCATTGAATAGACTTTAAAATCAAATCAAAAGTAAATTACAAAGGGCGAGGCAGTAGTTGTCATACAAACTGTTTCAGTGTTATTCTTATGCCGACGACACCCAGAATCTGATGCGCCTTGATTTGGCTCAGCCATCGACAGCAAAGCGCTGCCAATGCTGTCTTTTGGCAATTTCGGTCTGGATGGGCGCCAATTGGCTCCGGCTCAATGGCGATATAATCAAGGTCCTGGTTGTCGTGGCTCCACCTGAGACCTCTCTATGGTCGGCCGATTTTAGGCCGCCCAAGTTGGGCCCTGAGCCACAGCCAGTGGCTGTAGTAAAAAATCTGGGGATGAAGTTATCAGC
Source organism: Ambystoma mexicanum (assembly GCF_040938575.1). NCBI lineage: Eukaryota > Metazoa > Chordata > Amphibia > Caudata > Ambystomatidae > Ambystoma > Ambystoma mexicanum. Next base: position 1,246,051,295 of record NC_090922.1, on the reverse strand, counting down.
CTCTTTCTCCCTGCTCCCTCAATGGGTTTACTTTAAGCTTCACACTCTTTGTAAAGTTCGCCCGTGGGACTTCGCCCACTGGTGGACTCGTCTCTGGTTGCTGGCTCACTGGATTATTGCAATTCTTTAAACCTGGGCCAGCCGGCATATCTGCTGCGGCCCCTGCAGATTCTCCAGAACTCTGCGGCACGACTTGCCACGGGCGCCTTTTGTTCCATCTCTGTTTCAGGTGTACTTAAATTGCTGCTTTGGCAGCCGGATTAAGCTCAAGGCCTTGTGCATTGTGCACCAGGCTTGTTATTGCCCTGAGTTCCTGCAGGAGAAATTTTGCAGGTACATGCCGGCTTGCTCCTTAAGGGTGGCAAATACAGCTTGTATTCCAGTTTAACGCAACCGTGTAAGGGGGGCGCTCATTTTCTGTTGTGGCTGCACAGTTGTGGAATTCTCTGTGCACGCCTCTCCGTCTTACTGAGTATCATCTCAGCTTTAGGCGGGCTGTGAAAACCTGCCTTTTTGCAGCCTAATTTCTGATTTTGGTCTGTGGCTTTTTTTGTCTGTCTCAGTATCGTTTTGCTTTAGCAACATGATGCCCCATGGGGTGAGAGTTTGTGCTTTATAAATGGTTTAACATAACAAACAGTTTGGGGAAAAAAGAGGAGAGCCACTCATGGGTCAAGAAAAGATCACAGCCTTTTTAAAACCATCAATAAACCACACTACTCTTCCCAAAACTACCAGTATGGCCCAGACAAGTACAATCTTAATTGACACGCAACTACTGATTGAATAATCAGATTTGAACCCTATAGACAACAATTTGCTTTCAATTTGTGTATATAGCTCACGTAGCAAAATAACAAACGATCCCAACAGTGCAGAAAGTGATGGCTGTGAATCATTGTGAAAAAAACTGCACTGAAATTACTCAAACCAATTTGGCAAGAGATCATCGGACCTGGCATAAATTGCAGAAAATGCTTACTTGTCTTCATCAGTTGATGAAGTTTCATTCTCAACATTAGAATCTTCAGACGAAGATTATAAAGAACCTGAACACCTAAAAATGCACTTTTTATGTTGTGTAACACAATGTTAAAGGAGCAACAGATACTCAAGGGAAGTTTAACCAAATGGGTAGATGATAATGAGAGCTGCATTATAAATCTGGGGGCACTAGAGGCTAAACATATAGGAGAATATAGTACAGCAACCTAGAAGCGATACTGCTGAACACCAACTCTTTTATTAATGAAAATGACTATCCTTAGAGTGCACGAGGATATACTCCCATATCCTGTGCAGATTGCACAAGTCAGGAGTACGAGTCATTAAAGAACCACAATCAATTAAATCAAAGAAGTGATCCAGCAAAAAGAAACACCTAGAACCCAAACCCAACAAAATGTGCTATAAGAACGTGTACTCATTAGCAATAATATCTCTGAAGAGTGTGAGATGCCAAGAAACACAAAGGATTTAAATTGATCTAAGGGGGTGAGCAAAAAGAGAAAAACCCACAAAAGGAAAAAAAAAAGAAAAACAGAACAGGGCCCTCTAGTAGCATGGCCAACTAACAAATCACGATTGGTATAGCACATGAGAGGACCAGCCAAGAGGGACCTTCACAACAAGAAGATCATAAAGCAGAATATGAAATGTATTCCTAGTACTGTGAGAGGTTTGATGATATAGAAACAATGTGGATGAAATCTTCCAGCCCTAAGGGGGTTCCATGTGTTAAAATCGCGGCAAAAATGTCCATGAACACAAAATATTGCGGCAAAAAGGCTGTGGTTTTGATGCTGCATTCCATGTAAAGGATGCAGGGGACACCCCCGCACCTCTTAAATGGTCTAATAGGGTAACACCTTTAATGAGTTAAACCACAGCATATTTGCCCCAATTTTTTTTTGAGGCGACATTTATGCTGGGATTTTATCACTGCATACCCCTAAAGGGGATTGATAAGAGACATATTACAAAATATGGGTAAAATTACAAAAATGATCAAAATAATTGAATGCCAACTGCATAGAATAGCCCATTTCTAAATAGATCGAATGTACTGGAATTGATACATAAACTCCCTCAATTGGAAGTGGGATCTACAACTGACATAACATTAGTCGAGCTGCCTCAAACAGCAGCAGAATCTAATTGAGTGGTGAGTTACCTAGTCTCACCAATCGTCACACAACTCATATTATCCTACACTAGCAATATCTTGGCTATGAGTTTAAAAGATCGGGGGAGATTGTGATTAAAAAAATCAAATAAGCAAACTAATAAACTAAAGAAAACTGAGCCTATAGTGATGGGTGTGGAGCAAGACATCTTGGTGAAACAGATCATCACAGCCCTAAAATTTAATATGACTATAACAGAAGCCCATGGAGTACCAATAGATCCAACAAAGAACTATCCCAATCTCTACATACCAGAGGAAGTATAGGAAGTATTAAAATCACTGATGTTGATTATTTCATGGAACCTTCAAAGAGTCCTGTCCTTTACTAGTAATCCTGTGGGGTTATCTGTGCTTTTGAATGCTGACCTATTTGCCCTACAGGAAACTTGCTAACTATATGATTTTGTGCGTGATGGCGACCAAATAATTCTAAGAATGGTGGTAATGCGAGGTGTAGACCTTTTGGAGGACTAATGTTAGGGGCAAAAATGTGCTTGCTACTGATAGAGCACACTGTAGAGGATGAGAATGCTAATGTACTGACTTCTACGGTAGAATTGCTTGTTGCAGGGGTGGAGCAGCGGATACTCATCTTGAATGTGTACAATCATCCAGGCTATGGGCCTACAAATAAGATTATTGAGGAGGTATAGAATATAATAAATGATTGGATGACAAAACATTTGAATGTTCTATTCAGATATTTGTGAGATTTTAACTATCAAACATTTGGCAAAATGACAAAGGAAGAGATTGCACAGGCTGGATCCAAGGCGTGTCTTGAATTTTTACATAAGCAGACTCGTCGGTGTCCCTTGAAGGCCTCTGTATCGGCACCAACGTCACCATAGGTATAAATAGTCTCGCGCAGCGTCTGTTGCTCATTTCCGTTTTGAGGTTCTGTTTTTTGCCTTGAATGAAATGGTTAATAAGCTTGAAGGAGCATAGGCTGCAACTACAAGGGAAGATTTAGTGCGGGAAGGATGGGAGGAGCAATAAGGAATACGTGGGAGAACATCCAGTCGAAAGAACGTTACAGTTGGTAAGTAACTTGTTCTTCGAATGGATTGTGTCCTCTCACGTATTCCTCATCCTTGATAGACTCCCAAAGCAGTAGTGTGTAGAGGAGGTGGGAGTAAAACAAAATGTTTCCTTTTAAAGATGCACAGAGTGCAACACAGCTTTGCCAAATCTTGTCTCCTGGCTTTCGAAGAGTAGAAGAACCGAGCGTTGCGTCTCCGAGGCTTACGAATCCCGGAAAAACAGAACTGAGCAACGGACGCTGCGCGAGACTATTTATACCTATGGTGACGTCGGGGCCGATATGTAGGCCTTCAAGGGACACCGACTCGAGGGATGTCAACGCGCAGCGCCCTCTATTGTGCAACATTTATTCCGAGGCCAGCGAGCTGCAAGTGGATTTATCAAAGATAAGGAATATGTGGGAGGACACAATCCATTCGAAGTTAATTGATTATATTGATGAACCCTTACATTTAGATCTGTGGACTCTTAATTAATGCTAATTGTGTTCTACAGTTGTACACTTAGGATGATGTCTTCTGCTCTACTCCCTAAACCTGCACTAATGGAGTTTCTCATACTTGGATTGATTCATGTTTGAAATAGTTGGAAGCCTTTAGTTTATACAAATAGTGGTCAGTGATCATGTAACAGGTAATGCAATTCGATGGACACAAATGAATATAGAGAATTTCAACTAATATAGCTATAGCTTGCTTCTGGCACACTTCTGCTGAAATCATTGGCATACCTGTATTTGAAAAAATGCTAACATATTGAGGAAAAACAAAAGAAGTATGCTTAAAAGAGTACAAAAAAATAAAATCTTAAAGCTAAAGATTGCTGGAAAAAGAAGAAAGCTAAATAGAGATATAAAACGGATAAAGGTTGAAATTCCTGACTTTGTTGAACAAAAACACATTTCTAATCTTAAAACCAGATATTAAAACTTTGTCAATTGATACAAAGCCTTGGATACAACCAAACAGTGGTTTTTAATTTTTAATGCGCTACATAACACTGATACAAGACTATATTTGGAATCTGTATGAAAACTATACATCGGTTAACAATGGGAAAAATGAGATTCATTGTGTGAAAATGTGTGGAGAATACACATTCAAAATGTATATTATAAAGAGGGTGATACTCTAAGGAATATAGACAATAACCCCTATATAGGTAACAATGAACAATTACAGTACACAAGTGAGGATGATTGAAAAATGTAAATCATCTAAAGCACCAGGCCCGGATGGTATACCAAATTTGATATATAAAAAAGATCCTAAAAACTGGGCTCCTGTTTTAGGTAAATTGAGTATTCGAAATACGGCATTATGCCTTGGAGCTAGACGACTTCCATATTAATCCTGATCTTCAAAAAGGGATCAAGAGAAAATCCTATTAATTATAGGCTATGGAACAAGTTACTTACCTGTAACTGTTGTTCTCCAGCATGGGTCTGGCATGGATTCACATGCTCATTAATATTCCCTGTCGTCAGGCTGGGAATCCTTGGTAAAGAATAAAATCAGTTTCAGTTCCGTTTCTGAACTGTCCTTCTACTAATAACCAATCACTGGCCTCTGGGTCATACTGCCCCCAGCCAATGACTGCCCTCAACCTAAGCCCCTCCTCTGACAGCCATCTTCAGATTTGGTAGCACGTAAAGTGGCAGTAGGACCAAGAGAAGAGCTGCAGAGGGGTTGGAGGGAGGGTTCCCATGTGAATCCATGCCAGACCCATGCTGGAGAACAATAACAGGTAAGTAACTTGTTCCTTCTCCAGCCTGGGGTCTGGCATGGATTCACATGCTCATGAATACAAGAATACATAGCAGTACACACATGCACAACCACGGGAGGTGGCAAGGCTCAACATTAAGCATTTCAACAACTCAACATTAAGCATCTCTTACCTCCTCACCAGGCTCACCTTCAAGCGAACAGGTTGTGCAACACTGCTTGGCCGGCTCTGGACTCCTCCCTGGAATCCCGGTTGACGCAGTAGAATTTCATGAAGGTGTGCGTCGACTTCCACGTAGCAGCCCTGCAGATGTCCAGCAGGGGTACACCAGACAGGAACGCCGTAGTTGCAACGATTGCTCTGGTCGAATGGGCTCTCAGACGGCCGGGCAAAGGTCGGTTTGCCAACCGGTGACAGTGCGTGATGTAGCCTGAGAGCCTTCTGGAAATGGAAGCCTTGGAGAGGGCCTTTCCTTGGTTCACAGAGCCAAAGTTCACAAACAGCTGTGATGTCTGCTGAAAACTCTTTGTGCAGTCTACGTAGAAAAACAGTGCTCTAGCCACATCCAGCGAGTGCAAACTCCTCTCAGCTGGCGCGCGAAGGCAACAGGAAGAAAACAGGCAACACCAAGGGCTTGTTGAGATAGAAGTCCGATGGCACCTTGGGCATGAAGGAGGGGTGCGTCCTCAGCACTACCCTCGTCTCGTGGAATGTCAGGTACGGAGGCTTACAGGAGAGGGCCTTGATCTCTCCCACTCGTCGTGCGGAGGTGATGGCCACAAGAAACGCCGATAGGAATTTCAGCAGCACCGAATGCAAAGGCTCGAATGGCGGACCTATGAGCCTGGTCAGCACCACATTGAGCTCCCACGCCGGAGCCTTCACTGGCGGGAACGAGCGGAACAGTCCTTTCATGAACTCCTTCACCACGCGGTAAGACCACAGCGTCAAACGCCCCAGATTTCTGGTGTAGCGGGAGATAGCCGCCAGAATTTTGATGGAAGCATGCTCCAGCCCTGCCTTGTCCAGCGACAGCAAGTACAGCAGCACTTGAGAGGCTATAATCCGTAGAGGGTTGATCTTCTGTGGACGGTACCAGACAGAGAACCTCTTCCATTTATGTCCATAGCACTTAAGAGTCGAGGAAGCCCTGGCCTTTGCAAGAACCTCCTTGCAGTCCGCCAGGTTATCGTAGCCTCCGAACTCTAGTGCTGCAGGAGCCAGGCCAAAAGGTTCAGCGATCCTGGGTCATGATGCAGGATCGCGCCTCCTTCCCTTTCGATAAGATCTGCGTCCGTTGGAAGCTTGACCTGGAGGGGACGGTGACATGTCCAGAAGGTCCAGGAACCTATCTGTCTCGGCCACGCCGGTGCGACGAAGATCATCCTGCACCGGGACCGTCTGAAATGACTGATGAGTCGCAGAAGTAACAGCAACGTTGGGAACACAGAGGAACAGGCAGTCCTTGAGGAAGGAGAACGCATCCCCCAACCTCCACGGCTGGGGAAACCTGCTGGCGAACCTCCAGCACTTGGTGTTCATCGCTGTCGCGAACAGATCAATCTGGGGATTTCCCCATCGTCGGAATAGGAGATCTACTTGATCTTGTTCAAGCTCCCACTCGTGGCAAGAGCGCAGCTCCATGCTGAGTGAGTCAGCGACGGTGTTCTTCACTCCTGCCAGGTGAAAGGGTACCAGGAACATCCCTTGGGCGACGGCCCAGTGCCACAGATCCTGCGCTTCCTTGGAGAGAGCCGGAGATCTGGTGCCCCCCCTGCTTCCGGATGTAGAACATCGTGGTGGTTTTGTCAGTGAAGACCCGTACCACCTTGCCCCTGAGGGACAGAAGGAAGGACCTGAGGGCCCAGAACACGGGCCGGAGCTCCATGACGTTGATGGGCAGAGACCTCTCCTCCGGGAGCCAAAGGCCTCTTGCGTAGAGATCTCCGGTGTGCACGCCCCATCTCTCCAGGGAGGCATCCGTCATCAATGTTCACTGATGCCGTGGGGTCTGGAAGTCCATGCCCGCCACGAGATGCATGCGGGTGCCCTACCACCGGATCGCTTGACGGAAAGTCTCGTTGAGGGTGATCTTGTCTTCGAAGCTTCCCGCCACCTGTATACAACGGGCGTCGAGGAACTCCTGCAGCAGCCGCATCCGCAACCTGCACAGCCGCACGAGGTAGATGCAGGACATCATGCTGAGTAGGGACTTGATGGACCTCACCCTGGCAACTTCCACGGTCAACAGCCGTTGTAACTTGCCCAGAATGGCTTTTATCATCTCCTCCCACGGTGTAGCCAGCCGCACCACCGTGTTGAGCCTGGCTCCCAGGAAAACAACGCCCTGTGATGGCACCAAGCAGGACATTGCATTGTTTATCGAGAACCACAGTTGCATGAGCAGGCGGACAGTCCTCTCTATGTGATCGACGGCGAGTTCCCTTGACTTCGCTCGGATGAGCGAATCGTCCAGATAGGGGCAGACGTGGATCCCCTGCAGGTGCAGCCGCGCCTCCACCGGTGCCAAGAACTTGGTGAATACCTTTGGTGCCGACTTCAAACCGAAGGGCAGTGCCTTGAACTGATAGTGCTGCCCTTGGACCACAAAGCGCAGAAACTTTCCTTGTCCCTTGTGTAGGGATATGTTGAAGTATGCATCCTCCAGGTCCGGTGACGACAGGAAGTCCCCTTTTGCCAGCTGTCCCATCACATGCTGAAGGGTGACCATCCGGAATTACTGGGATTTTATGTATTTGTTGAGGCGGCGGAGGTCTAAGATGGGCTGCCAGCCACCGGTCTTCTTTCGGACGAGGAAGTACCGCAAGTATACTCCGGAGCCACGGACCCTCTTCGGGACAAGCTCTATCGCGCCCTTTTCAAGCATTGCTCGTACCTCCAGAAGTAGCTGTGGAATGTGGTTTTCTTTCCTGGCCACCGGTGGAAAGTGGGGACAGTTCCTTTGGAACTCCAGAGTTTGTCCGTGGGCCAGGGCATCCAGCACCCAACAGTCGGTGGAGACCCTGACGCCTTGATTTCCACACGCCGACAAAGTTCACCAGCCGGCCTCCCACCGGGGTGCTTGGGAGGGGGCACAACGTCATGGCGGGTTCAGCTCTGCTTCGCCGAGGCCTTGGCACCTTCGGTCCCTTGGCAACGACGATGATGTTCACTGGACTTGATGCAGCCTCTGTAGGCTTCCTGCGACGAAGAGTGGGCCGCCTGACAGTACGACAAAGAGCTGCCGCCGAATCCTTTGGAGGCCCCTTGAGACTTGGCTCCGGCGGTCCAAAAGGACAGCCATCACTGATGGAGCGTGCCCAAGGCATGGGCCGTCTCAGTGCCTGTCTTGATGGCCTGCAGTGACTCGCGAACTGCCTTGCCGAACAGGTTGTTCCCGTTGAAGGGCATGTCCAGTACCCTGGTCTTTATGTCCTGACAGAAGCTGGTGGCCCTGACCCAACCGCGCCGGCGAAGGCAAACGCTGTTGCCCATCTGGCGAAACCCGGTGTCGGCGATGTCCGTGGCTACTGTGATGGCGTGGTCCGAAGCCACCTCGCCCTCTTGCAGGATTCCAAGGGCTTCCACCCTCTTGTCATCTGGAAGGAAGTCCAGGAGGGGGGCAATTTTAAACCACAGCTCCCTATCATAGCGGGCCACGATAGCAAGAGCATTGGCCGCCTTAATGGTCGTCGCTGCCGACGACCTGACCCGACGTCCCATGGCGTCCAGCTTCTTCCCCTCGTCGCCTTGCGGGGAAGTGGCAGTCGATGCCGTCGTCCCTGCCGATTTCTTCTTGCCCACCGTGGAAACTACCGAGTGCGGGGACGGCTGCGCCCTGAGGCACATACGAGCGGAGTCTGGGACCCGGTACTACTTCTTGCACTGGTCCCTCTTTGCAGGGGCCGTCGACGGGTTTTTCAGAAGGGACAGTCCTTCGTCCCAGTTGTCATCCAACAGTGGGACTCTGAGTGTGGTCTTCCTCTTGGCCTTTCATCGTTGATAAATTAATCCCTCCTTCTCTTCGGGGCATAGCTGGAAAAGCTCTGAGGCCCTGGCGATCATGGCGTGAAACGAGCCAATTTCGTGGGGAAGGGAAGCCCGGGGAGGGGGTGATTGGAGATCTGCTCCGTTGTCACCGCCGTCATCGTCGTCTGTCCACGCTGTCTCCGTCAGGGGATGGAGGTGAAGGATGGAAGGGTGGGGGCAGATGGACTCTCCTCTGTTTGGCTAGAGGACTCCCCGACGGTCCAGGCGCCACTGGATCGTCCTCCGGAGGCAAGGGCATCCTTGTCCTCATCTCTGTGCACAGGGTGTGCAGTGCTAGCAAGATGTCTTCCAAACTGTCCGTCGGTGGTGGCATCGGTTGCGACGGGAGCGTTGGCAGCGGCGTGGTGGTGTCCTCCGGTTCCTCGTCGACCTGCCGTTCTTCGTCGCCTCCATCGTCGCTCTCCACATCCGCCTCATCGGGATCCTTCCCCTAGGCCCTGACCCCGATGAACTTCTTGTCAAGGACTGACTTGAGGACCGACAGCTCGTCCTCGGAGCAGATATGTGAGTCCGCTAGGACTACCGCGCCCCCCCTCCTCCTCAGCCTGGGGCTTCACGGGGGTCTTTTCGATGGGCTGGAAAGACGATTCCCTACGGGATGGCAGGGAACTCTAGGCTTGGAGGTCGTCTCCACTGGGGTCGTCTCGGCGGGCTTCGCCAGAGACGCTGCCACTCCCTCAATCGAAGCCTTAGCCAGGTCAATCTGTGCCTTCACAAGCTTCGGTGTGTCTGAGGGCTTCACAGTGCGGTGAGGGTCACCGCCTCACTCCCCCTTGGCTGTCTCCGTCAGGGTCAACCGGGGCTTCTCCCAAAGCTTACCCAGATTTTCCGACTTCCTTTTCATCAAGCCGGAGCGTTGACTCATGGTTGACGGCGCCGGCGATACTGCGCCCAGCCTGGCAGCCGAGGAGCCCGTACCAACGGTGCTCCCGGTGCCCGCAGACTTGCGGTTCTTTGTCTTCTGTTGGGCCCCCGTCGCCAGAGCGCCCTCAAAGGTCTTAGAAGACCGATCAGACTTCTTCTTGGGCTCACCTGCCGTCGGGCTCTTCGCCTCCAGCCAGTCAGCGAGCCGTTTGCGACAGTCCTTCATGGTACGGACGGACATGTCCTTGCAGAATGCACAGTCCTCCTCCACATGAGACTTGTCGGAGTGCAGGCAGTAGAGGCACCGGGAGTGTTCATCCTCCTTGAAGACGTTCTGTAGTCCATATCCTGGCCAGATCCTAAACAGCTTGGATCCAATGGGCATCTAGTCTCCTTTGTGTTCAGCCATGTCCATGCGGGGTAGGCCTAAAAAATCTTCCGGAAGCCTCCAAGAAGTGAAACTCGACGAACATTTCACCCTTAAGGGGCATAGAGATTTCCAAAACGGGTCCCCGTTAATCGGAAGATGAATCGGTGGAGCTTGAGGCTCGAATTGACCGAAAAAATAAGGGTAAACTGTTTGAAAAAATGCAATACGCGGTAAAAGCTCGAGAGCTGAGCACGAGGACTCCCAACACTTGAACGTGCTGTAAAAATCTGAAGATGGCTGCCAGAGGAGGGGCTTAGGTAGAGGGCAGTCATTGGCTGGGGGCAGTATGACCCAGAGACCAGTGATTGGTTATTAGTAGAAAGACAGTTCAGAAACGAAACAAACAGATTTTTTCTTTACCAAGGATTCCAAGCCTGACGACAGGGAATATTCATGAGCATGTGAATCCATGCCAGGCACCATGCTGCAGAATACCCATGTCTGATGCATGCTCGAAGCTCTTCTCACAACTACTTATACAAGAGGTAAATCTTTGGATAAAGAAAAATAAACTTTTTCCAAACCAGAAATCTGGGTTCAGACAAGGCATGGGCACACTTTCTAATTTATATTTAATCTGCTGTACTCTAAGGAGTAAAGAAGGGACTATATGCTATGATATGCTATTTATAATGTGATTAATACCCAGAGGTTTCTAAGCGTGGTCCCGGGCATCGAACCTGTGTTGCTCCGTGTCGTCTTGGTTCCAAGTCCAGCGCTTTGCCCCTAAGCTATCATCCCAAGACTGTTTTATTGATTATAAAGCGGCTTTTGATACAGTAGACTGGAATATACTATGGGCCAAATATATATAGGAAGGTAAACCCAACTTTTACATTTTTAAAAATAACTATATTCGGACACAGAGGTCAAATTAAGACTATTTATTTGTATTGTATTTATAGGGTATTTATAATGCGCCTACACAGCAAATGGTGTTTCAGGGAGCATCAAGACAAAGGGGGTGTGGGGGAGAGAGGAACCGGGATCAAGAAAAAACAAAAACGTTTCTACTAGGCCTTCAGACATTCGGATCGTGCAAGTGCTGGAACATGAAATGCAGGGGAGAGGTGGATGAGAGGAAGTGCAGGTCGGGGAGGAAGGAGCAATGCTAAGGAAGGAGGGAGGAGAATGGAACATTAAGTGCAAGCGAACAGGTTCAAACACAGCACAAAGCTGGAGATGAAGAAATTGGAGTGGGAGCACAATTTGGGAAAGCCTCACCTCATGGCGTAGGGGGCTACATCAAGTAGGCAGGTACAAAAGCAACGTTGGAAAGCCTTGCCTCACGTTGCAGGGGTCTACATCAAGTATACAGGTACAAAAGCAACGCTGGAAAGCCTCACCTTCTGGTGTGGGGGACTACAGCAGGTATGAGTAGGTAAAATGCAGCATAGGAAAGCCACGCCTCACGGTGCAGAGGGCTAAGACAGGTATGCAGGTACAGAAAGATGAGGAAAAGTAGGAGCAGACAAGAAACAAAGCAGAGCTGAGCTGAAGTAAGGTCAGGTAGGAAACAGGCACGTTGGGCAGGCAGAAGGAAATAAGGTAGGTACCAGGCAGCCAAAGTAAGCTGCATAAGATAAACAGAGAAGGTATCAGGCAGCGTACATGTACAGGGGAAGGCCAGGGCACAATAAGGAGGTCCGAGGCGGCTACATAACCGCCTGTTACAATGCAAACCTATTCGGAAGGCAGAAAGGACTGAACAGTGGGTACTGGGCAGCCTACATATACAAAGCGAGGTGAGATTGAAAGCAATAAGTTATTGAGCAGTATACAATAAATCAAGAGGGCTGCTCAAGTGAGTGAATAAAAACAAATCGCAGGCTAAAACAATGATGTCCCTTAACACCTACTCTGTATAATCTGTATGTTGCCAATATAGTAAAGACACTAAATGGGTGTAAAAGCGTTCCTCCCAGAGTTGGCAGCTAACGTATATCATGGCTCGCCTATGTGAAAGACACGCTACTTATGGACAGAACCCAGATAGGTTTACAACAGAGCATTAATGCCCTGTATAGATACTCAACGAACAATGCAATGGCCTCAATATTAACCATCAAAAAACGAAAATTATGGAAATGAGATCTAAAAAGAAAATGCATTAAGAAAATTGTTTGACAGTGTGTGGCCTGCTCCTGCTCCCCCCCTCCCACTTCCTGGTCTTTCCCCTCCCTCCCCGCCTCCCTGCCCGCCCACCCCCCCCTCTGATTGGCTGTGCCCTGCCTCCCCTCTGGCCTACTCGACGGCCGTTCCCCACGCTCGCTTCTTTCTCCAGCTGAGCGTGGAGAGCGGTCGCCGGTGGCCTGAGGGGATTAGCAGGCCTGGAAAGCCCTGCCTGGGCCTCCGTGAGTTGTGTTCATTTAAAAATAGTTTAAGATAGAAAGTTAAGTTGTTTTATTTTTCTTCGCGCTCCCAGCGCGTGTGTGGCCTGCTCCTGCTCCCCCCCTCCCACTTCCTGGTCTTTCCCCTCCCTCCCCGCCTCCCTGCCCGCCCACCCCCCCCTCTGATTGGCTGTGCCCTGCCTCCCCTCTGGCCTACTCGACGGCCGTTCCCCACGCTCGCTTCTTTCTCCAGCTGAGCGTGGAGATCGGTCGCCGGTGGCCTGAGGGGATTAGCAGGCCTGGAAAGCCCTGCCTGGGCCTCCGTGAGTTGTGTTCATTTAAAAATAGTTTAAGATAGAAAGTTAAGTTGTTTTATTTTTCTTCGCGCTCCCAGCGCGTGTGTGGCCTGCTCCTGCTCCCCCCCTCCCACTTCCTGGTCTTTCCCCTCCCTCCCCGCCTCCCTGCCCGCCCACCCCCCCCTCTGATTGGCTGTGCCCTGCCTCCCCTCTGGCCTACTCGACGGCCGTTCCCCACGCTCGCTTCTTTCTCCAGCTGAGCGTGGAGAGCGGTCGCCGGTGGCCTGAGGGGATTAGCAGGCCTGGAAAGCCCTGCCTGGGCCTCCGTGAGTTGTGTTCATTTAAAAATAGTTTAAGATAGAAAGTTAAGTTGTTTTATTTTTCTTCGCGCTCCCAGCGCGTGTGTGGCCTGCTCCTGCTCCCCCCCTCCCACTTCCTGGTCTTTCCCCTCCCTCCCCGCCTCCCTGCCCGCCCACCCCCCCCTCTGATTGGCTGTGCCCTGCCTCCCCTCTGGCCTACTCGACGGCCGTTCCCCACGCTCGCTTCTTTCTCCAGCTGAGCGTGGAGAGCGGTCGCCGGTGGCCTGAGGGGATTAGCAGGCCTGGAAAGCCCTGCCTGGGCCTCCGTGAGTTGTGTTCATTTAAAAATAGTTTAAGATAGAAAGTTAAGTTGTTTTATTTTTCTTCGCGCTCCCAGCGCGTGTGTGGCCTGCTCCTGCTCCCCCCCTCCCACTTCCTGGTCTTTCCCCTCCCTGCCCGCCCACACCCCCCCCCTTCCTCTCCCTCTGCCTATAACCTCCCCCTTCCTGGGCAGCCCTCTGCCCGGCAGCCCCCTGCGGCTAAGGGCCCCAGGCCAAGGGCGACTCCTACAGTGCGGCTCCCTGTGTGTCTGCAGGTGTCCGCAGGGGACGCCAGGCGCCAGTTCCACCTGTTCTCCGGCCTACCCCACCTCACCTCACCCGCATGATGCCTCGCCCCCCTATTCCAATTTTCCGGTAAACTAGGGTGTTCTCTCCTCTCGCAGGAATCTCAAACTTAGGTGGCCCTGACCCACTACGCATTACTGTTTGCTCTGCATTGTGGTAAACTAGTGCCCTCCACTAACTTCCTGTCTGCATACTCGTGTCGTTCGCCTCCCCTCCTATTCCATGGTGCTCTCCATCTCACCTATCTTCTCTAACTGCTTCTCCATTGACTATCCTGCTCTCCTCACTAAATCCGGTAGGAAAAAGTTTAAAAAGGACATCCTGGTCTCCAACCCAGGCCTCCCTATCGCTGACACCTACACGAGCGCCTGCTCCAAGGAAACTCTCACTGACATTCTCTTCTTCGTGCCTTCACCTGACCTATGGACCCTTCACATGGTCGCTGTGCTCTCTCCTTTCTCCACCTCTCCCATTAATGGTGGCACCCGTTGGGATGTCCTCTTGGCCCCTTTCCACTCCTCTAAAGCCATCATTAATGTCTATGCTAACGGGACCGTCTTGGTCCAAGGCCCTCAGGCCAACCTTCACCTCTTTGATAGACGCTTCCCATGCCTCATCAACTTCCTCTCCGCTCCCGCTGTCCCCCCTCCTCTATCCTCAGCTACCTTGCCTCCCCCCTCCCTCCCTGCCCCCTCCCTTGCTCCCTCTTCAACTCATTCTCTAACACCTCCGCAGGGTGTACCTCTGATCTGTACCCCTCCCCGGAAGTTTTTCAAGGGTGGCAACCTTCTCCACATTGCCACTCTAAATTCTCGCTCTGCCATCAAGCACTCCTCTGATATCTGTCGCCTTCTTGAGGAACTGGACCTCGACGTCCTCGGTCTCACTGAGACTTGGTTCACTGCCAGCTCTGCCACCAGCTTCGACACACTCCTACCTGACGGCTACAAGATCCTCTCCGTGCCCAGGCCCAACCGTTCAGGGGGTGGTGTTGCCCTTATCTTCCCTGAGTGGATTCCTGCCACTGTCACTCCTACGCAGACCTACTCCTCTTTTGAATGTCTTGTCTGCCGACTCTCTCTCTCTCCTAGCCATTCCCTTACCGTGGCTACTATCTATCGGCCACCTGGTCAAATTTCCTCCTTCCTCTCTGAGTGGGCTGATCTCTCCTCATCACTGCTGTCCTCAACCACCCAACTCCTCTTTCTCGGTGACTTCAACATCCACCTTGATGCCTCCTGTCCCCCCACTGGTCTCTTTCGCGAACTCTGCAACTCTCTCTCACTCTCTATTCTCCCTTCTGGTCCTACTCACTCTGCAGGGCACACTCTTGATGCTCTGATCTCTTCTGACCTTCCCCTCTCCCTCCCTCTCTCCACTCCTCTCTCCTGGAGTGATCACTTTCTTCTATCCTCCCACCTCTCCCTCCCTACCCCACAGGCAAAGCCACCCTCTTCACTGCCACCCACCTTCTCGGTCATCCGACCCATGAAGCGCGTGTCAGTTGAGGCTTTCGCTGCCACCTTCTCGCCCCCTCCTCCCCCATCGGCTGACTCCCACCCCGACACAGCCCTCTCCATGCTCTATTCCTCTATATCTGATACTCTCGACATCCTTGCCCCCGTCATGAGAATCCGCCTGAAGCCCAAAGCCAAATGTAATTCCTGGTACGACTCGGATCTCGTCACCCTAAAACGCAAGTGCAGGGTGGCAGAGAGGAAATGGCGTGCTTCATGTTCATCCTCTGACAAACTGGCCTGCCGCCTGCTCCAAAGGCAATACCGGCTCTCCGTTCTCACTAAGAAGAGAGCCCTTATCCAAGCCCGCATCTCTGAGGCATCAAACAACTCGGCCGAACTCTTTAAAATCTGCAAGGAGCTGGCCAACCCTGCTGCAGTCTCTACCTCTCCTGTCCCCTCCCAGGCCCTCTGCACTGCACTGGCCTCGCACTTCATCTCAAAAACTCAGGACATCCTGTCCTCACTCTCCTCCCCTCTCCTCCCTCCCTCTCTTCCTGGCTCTTCCTCTTGCTCTCTTGCAGCCGCCCCTCCGCCCTCCTTCTCTTCATTTCCACCTTTTTCTGCTGACGAGGTTTCCAGACAAGTCCGATCTATGAAAGCCTCGTCTAAACAGGTTCACCCCTGTTCCTCCAAAACCATCAAGGACCACATCGTCTCCCTGGCTCCTGCCCTGGCTGACTTTTGCAACCACTCATTCGCCTCTGGAGTCTTCCCATCCCCCCTCAAGCACTCCCTTGTGCACCCCCTCCTCAAGAAACCCTCTTCCGACCCCTCCTGCCCGGCCAACTATCGCCCAATCTCCATTACTCCCTTCCTGGGCAAGCTCCTGGAGAAACTGGCCATCTCCCAGCTTAACCTCCATGCTGAATCTGTTGGTAATCTTCATGACCATCAATCCGGCTTCAGAGCGGCCAGAAGCACGGAAACTGCTCTCCTGAACATCCGTGAGGACCTGCTCCTGAACCTCGATTCCAACACTCCCTGTGTTCTCATTCTGCTCGATCTCTCCTCTGCCTTTGACACTGTCAACCATGCCATCCTGCTCAACCGTCTCCGTGATAACCTGAGTATCACTGGTCAGGCTCTGGCATGGCTGACCTCTTTCCTCTCTGGTTGACCCTCCCAGGTCCAAATGGGCCCCTTCCTCTCTGACATCTTTTTCTCCACCTGTGGTGTCCCCCAGGGATCCAATCTCTCTCCCTGGCTTTTCAACCAGTATCTGGCACTCCTTGCCCACCGCATCGCCGCGCTCTGCCCCCACTTCCAGTGCTATGCGGACGATACCCAGCTCATTTTCAGGCTACCCTCGGCCTCCTCCTCTCCTTCCCTCATCTCCGACTGTCTGTCTGCTATCCAGGAATGGTGTGCCGCCAATGACCTCTGCCTTAACGCCAGTAAGACTGAGATTCTACTCATCGGCGCACCCACTCCCTCCTTCCCTGCAGCTCTCTGGCCGGCCTCCCTTGGCCCCCTTCCTGCCCCTACCTGCAAGGCTAAAAACCTCGGGGTCATCTTCGACTCCACACTCTCCTTCTCTCCTCATATATCTGATGTCTCTAAGAAATCACACTACCAGCTGCACCTCCTCAGAGGTATTCTTCCCTTCCTCTCCTTCCCCCAGAAGCTCACTGTCTCCCGAGCCCTGGTTCTCTCAAGGCTGGACTACTGTAACAGCCTCTATCTTAATCTCCCTGCCTCCACTCTCCGCCCTCTGCAACTTATCCAGAACAGAACTGCGAGACTTGTCCTTGGCCTCAAGCCCAGGGACCGCATCTCTCCAGGACTGAAATCTCTTCACTGGCTCCCAGTGGCTGCGAGGATTAAGTTCAAAACCCTCTGCATTGTCCACAAGGCCTTCTGGGGCCTGGGGCCTAAATACCTTCAACTCTCTCTTCCTAAATATCTTCCTTCACGAGCCCTTCGCTCATCCATCTCTAACTCCCTCATGGTCAGCCGCTTCTCGAAGCAACGTGCTGGGGGTAGATCTCTCTCCGCAGCAGGGGCCTCCCTCTGGAACAGCCTGCCTGCCTCCCTGAAACTTGAGGAGAACCATCTCCGGTTCCGGAAGCACCTCAAAACCTTCCTCTTCGCTTCTGCTTTCTCTCTCCCTCTCCCCTGCTAGACCTGCTTAACTCCCCACTGAATTCTGCACTCACCTGCATCTGGGCCACTCTCAGCGACCTCGGTCCAGGGCCCAGCCACTCTCCACTTGCACTGCCCCCCTGGCTCCCCCTGCACTTTGGGACTGTCACTGTATCCCTACAGCCCCCTACCCAGCACTTGCTCTGCACTTACCTCGCACTTGCCACCAGCTGGCCCTTTTTATTTATTATTTATCATTTATTATTTTTTTTTTTACGCCACTTACCTTGTTCTGCACTTTTCCCCCCACCTCCTCCCCCTGCACTTTCTCCTTTTCCCCTTACCTCTGCACTTGCGCGATCTGAATGACACCTGGCCTAGTAGGATCGTTTGTCCGTCTTTCCCTTGTTTTCCCTCCCCCCCTGCCTCGTCGCGCCTTGAAACACTTGTGTATAGGCGCGTTACAAATACCATATCATATCATATCATACAAATATTAAGGTCGGTCACTAATAGCTATTTGGGCATGTATATTAGCGATACAATGAGCTCTGCTGAGATTGAGAGAAATATTAACCTAAAGGTGGAAAAGAGGTTAAGTGCTATTCGCAACATTGTGAAACACAATAGAGGGCTTGTTGAAATTATATAAAACTAGTCAGGTACCCAGTTTACCATGTAGCCGGGGGTTCTATACGATTGAAGAAACTAAATGGATTAAAAAATTGGAGGCCAGACTCTGGTGAAGGAAAGGTGTTAAGATAACCAAAAACTACATCGGTAGAAGCAATCGACTGTGAATTGGGGTTGACCTCGATATGCACCCTAAAAAAGATCTTGATGGGAATCTTTGATGTTAAAATGTTGGCTCAGGCAGGAAATCCCGCATCTATGTATGCAAATGTTGCCGATATATTGAAACAGGTTTCTCCTTCCAATGTTTTGAGAGAATTGAAAAAAAGGTTACTTTATTTGATGATATTGGTTTTATCTTGGAGAGTAATATAAATATTACCATGGAAGGAAAACAGATAAAATAAACTGGCAAAAATATGGGAAAGAAACAATAATATGTCATTCCTCAGCAATCCGGGAAAATGTGCACATTATGTTAGACAAAGTTTCCTAGTTGATGCACCTGGCACCCATTTAAGAACCTTTTATAATGGAAAGGTGTGAAGCTTTATTATGCAAGTCTGGCTAGAACCTCTCCCTACAATGTCAACAATTAGTGCTTGGAAGAAAATACAGTACCAGGAATGACAAAGTAGAACCCACGTAAAAGATGTGGAAACTCCCAGACACCTCTCCACACTTAATGAGCTATATATCAAAGGGTATCACAATCTAACTTATAGGCTGGAAACTTATTATGATCAAATATGGAGTCTTTTATATGCAGGAAATTGTACAATCTTACATTTTACATTGTACCATATCTGAAATTGAATAAAACCTTATTAAATTGTATTGATTGTTACAAACACTGTTAAAAGGTTTATTTAACCACAAAATCTCTTAAATACAAACTATATATATAGCAGGTGGAGTTAACTAATCTTAACAAATATTTTCTTAAAGGTCATAAATTGTCAGCATTTTGAAACTTGTCTCTGCACATTTTTAGCTGATCCTCCTGGAATATAAGGCGGCTGCAGATCTGGTCTTTCATGACACTCACTCGTTGATCGCCTTGAATGAAAGAGTGACTAGTGGAAGTTTTAAAATGCACATTTTGAGCAAATAGCTTGCTGCTCAGTCACAGGTGGTCATTTTGAAAATCGGCCTCAACCTGCATTATTTAGGAATCACATGGCATGGGCATCATGACCCCTCACTGCGATCAGTCATAAAAGTTTTTTTGATAATGCTCTATCCCATTAAAGGGAGAAAACTCACTCATGTGAGGTCTGAAAGCCCATGTCATTGTGTTTCTTTTGTCAAAATGTCATAGCCAACACACACTCACCGAAAGGTTGCATATTGATCAAATCACTATAACTTGATTACTATCTGCCTGGTGTATTATAAAGGTCTGATGTTGGAGTCACCTCTGACCATGTAATCCTAACAGGACAGCGTTCAGTGGGCTCTGTTGATTTTTGTCTTGATTCTTGCAATACATCTTCATTTACCTTCATAAAGATAGTGGCACAAAAACGTTTTGTAAAAAGAAAGTCAAAATACATATCGGCACACATATGGCTTAGACCACCACATAACCACAGCTCCATTACCATTTTCCCCAGGTCTGAGCACATTAGGACCCTTGACACGTGAATTGAGACGGAGGAATGCTTTCATGGGTGGTGTCACAAATCGTAGATAGACCTGAGAAATATCTCACCCCCATTGCTCTGGCTACTTCAAATTGAATGTAGAATCTGTCCTGCCTGCTTAAGTCCAGTGCCATATGCAGAAGGCAGGTAAAGGATCAAACGAAGCAACAACTCTAGTGCCAATGTGTAAATCTACATGGACAGTGGGGCAGGGGGCAGTTTATCTACTAGCACAAAGCACTGATAGGCCCAGTGTTCATACAGTCTACAGAGCTAACGTTTTTTGTGGACATGCATCAGAAGGGCATCCAGTTTATTCCCCCTTTGAATTCTGGGATGTGTAGTTCCCCCATCTTTCAAATTGGTGGGAAAACTACAAATCGTCTGAAGAGCAGTCACAGCATCAAAGCTGCATTTACTAATGTGGCTCACTTTCCCTATGCTCTTGTCTGCCAAACGCCACATCCCACAGTGCAAGATCCAGAATGCACAGCACTTGCTTACAGCAGCCTTTCCAAATCAGATTGAAAAGCTCACTTAATAGCTGCTGGCCCTAAAACAGTATACCGTTATATCGTTACACCCTTATACCCCAGTTCTCCACTTCATTCCATATCAGATTACTTATACCGTCTAAAGGTTCCATTTGAGTATTGACATTCCCCAGCACTATCTTATGTTCATTAGATGCATCTCTGATTGGAATCAACTTGGTCCACTAAATCTTAGAATGTCCTAACGCGCCTTGAAACACTTGTGTATAGGCGCGTTACAAATGCCATATCATAATGAGTTATCATGACTGCATTTGTGAGTCCGTAAGTAGATATTAAACAACAATATCGACCTCAGTGCACCAAATACACCATGCCTTGTACTGCTGTAACTGGGCCTCTTGACCAGGAATTGCTGCCACTGTCCTGCCTGGCCTTGTGGGGTCAAATCAATTGCAGAGGCGGGGGAAATCTTGTCTCTGAACCTCAGGATATGGAAGGAAAGTGAGAGGGATTATAGTATGCAAATAAGGGTGCACATTGGAGCAAAGCAGAGAGGAAGGACTGCTTCCTTTTCTTTTTAACCTACTGTCAAAGACCTGGAAAACCATGAACACTATCCCCTTTATGGACCACATCTGGGAACGCTGGGGACTTCTCACAAGGAGTTCTTGCCTAATGCGTGGGTCAAGAAAAAAGCAAAAGTTTAAACTACTGAAAATGCTTTGAAATTCCTCATACATTTCTTCAGAAACACAAGACAGAAAGCTAGACATCCTGGAAAGAAGGATTTCGCCATTGGGTGTAGGGCGGACTACTGTTCAGGTGACAAATTGCTGCACAATCCACTCCCTCAGCGACTTAAAATAAATGTAGAAATGTGTATCCCAATTCCTGGAGTTTTTACCAGAAAAGATGACAATGGAGGCACAGGTCCTCATGGAGGGGGAGATGGCATCAGCTGACACTATAAATATAGAGGTGGACAGTTTGCATACCTACTTTAACTGAACATTTGTGTGGTTCTCGGGCTTCAAGGCTGGCTGAAATGGTATTCGTTCATATATGCTGTTTTGTGGTGAGCATCTCTTTGTGAAGAAAATAGATATGGCCTTACAAGCCATTAAAACAGACAGCAACGTCCTTGGGTAAGCAGCAGCAAAGAAGGCACTTTATAAGGTGAAGTCTACCATGGTGTCCAGATGAGCACCCCCCCAACCCTCCTCCTAGCACCCTGTGTAGCCCCTTGCTCAGTATAACTCTATAGCTTAGGGTTCACTAGGTAATATCAACTAGAAGGAAAAAATGCACACACTCAACTGTTTTATCCGACCACCAAAGGTGCACATTTATTTTATTTGAATGCTACATGTGTTGCTGGATGCAATCTTATGTTGTCAGGATCGCATCATTTGTACCCTGACGGGGCCACCCACAATGTTGATTGCATAATAAATAAGATGGTTTCCTCCCTGTAGGCAGCAATATATGGGACGGGGCTACCAACAACTGGCAGGAGAACTGTTAAAACTGTTGGTAAATGGAGAAGAGAGAAAGTCAAGGAGAGGCTTTCCCAGGGGCTATAGCCAGTGACAGCCCTCCAGGCGGCAAGGTGAGTTACGCACACTTTCCATACAAGTTCCACACTGGAGTGGTTGCCTGGCTCATCATGCCAGCTTGTAGTGACGGAGTGGCTCAGCAAAGTGGAAGGCTCTAGGATGCTGTGGTGGAGGAGGCATCCCGGGTGCAGGTGGAATCCGAGGCCCCAGTCGAGTGGCCTGGGTGAGCGGAAGAAGACAGCAGTGTTTCCAGAGTCCTAAGCCACTGTGGAGGCAACTAGGGGCAAGATCAGAAACAGAACGCACCTTCCCCAGGAATGGTGGAGTGTCGAGGTGGACACTTGTCGTAGACAGTAAAGTGTGGGCATGTAGACAGGCACCAGGAGGAACTACATGCAGGACCCTCATTCCATACCCTGTCAGGCGTGGCATTCAAGGAATCTGTGCCAGCTGACTTGCCGGCTGTGGCACTCTTTTAGGAGCAGGGAGTGGAGTGCTGTATTTGCGTTTCTAGCAACCATGGTGATGCATTCGCCATCAAGGTACGTGACGATGCAGTTCAGCCAGGATTAGAGGCAATGCAGGGGGGGGGGGGGGCATCCAGGAGTAAGCAGGCCGAGGATGATCTGCTCACTCTAAGCCCGTCCAGACCACGCCTGAGCACAGGAGAGGGTGTTAACAGCACGGAAACGTGTCTGGCGTGATACCACAGACTCTCATCGAAGTGCAAGTAGAAGTGAGGACAGTGGGTAAGTAGCCCTGGTCAGCTGTTGCAAATGAAAAATAGATTTCATACATCAATTCAATAAAAAGTCTATATGCCCAGTTTATCGAAAGCAAAGGTATTTTAATCATAGATTATATAGATAAGCAAAACACATCCCAAAATCCAATGTCAAAGGCTGAAGCGTTTCGAGGTGCTCCCGCTTCTTCAGAAGCCTAATGGGACTGTTGATGGGTGACATTCATAAAGGAAAGGAAAAAAAAAACAATGCTATTTGTTACATTTTGCCCATATAGGTTTGGGCATTTACATCACGAACATTGTTTGCACATCAGGTTAGTATGTTACAATCCCTATGGTATAAATTTGTTCACACTGACCCCAACCTTCTGATTTAATACATAGTCGTATTCTATTAGTGAAATCTATTAGAATTGCACAAGTGTATAATATCGGTGGCCCGCATGAGTGGTCATATACTTATTTGGAGAGCCGATAAAGAAATCGGGGTCCCTTGTTATAGGGGTGTTTAATGTTATAACTGGAAAAATAACTCACCAATGGGTGCTGAAACTTCATATCAAAGCACGCAGGGGGCGACAAGACTCGCACACAATATCAGGATGTTGGTAAACTCCAGATTATCCTTTTCAAAACGCCCTGTTCTAATAGCCATTAGATATGACACAAGAAAAAAAATAGACAATAGTGTCAGGGAGGCGATTTTAGTTTACAGAATGGGGCAAATAATAGTGCCAGAGAAAGAGCATGTTTTGCTTGTGGGCACTCACCCTCATTAGAACAAAATCTCGGATGCTAACGCAAAATGGCGGTAGGGAAAGGTTTGGTGAATGCTGCAATACGTGCTGCACTCTGTAGTTCCTACAAGTGAGAAGAACAAGTTACTTTCTTACCCGGTAACGTTCTTTCAATGGGATGTTCCTCCGAGGTATTCCACATCTTTGACATTGATTACCACAGCTGTGCTGCTTCGGAAAACTTTTTTGGCGTAGACGACCTGCGTTGATGATGTCGATACGCTCCCTCGAGGACCTCCTCCGACGGTCGACGTCACCGGATGTTATATGTAGGACGCACGTAGCCTCAGTTGTAGTTTTTTTCCCCCCAGAACGTGTGGCACCAAACTCCCACCAGTATTACTACAAAAAAGCCTTGTGGAAACGGAAGCTGCAATCGGATAAGAAATTCTGTAGAGGGGCAGGTAGGGAGGGCTCGATGTGGAATACGTCAGAGGAAAATCCCATCGAAAGAACGTTACCAGGTAAGAAAGTAGCTTGTTCTTCGAGGGGATTGTGTCCTCCGACGTATTCCACATCTTTGACAGACTCCCAAAGCAGTACCAACGTAAGGAGGTGGGAAAAGAATTAAGAAATTTTTAGAATGCCAAATCAAATTGCAGAATAGAGGACTGCCTTACCAAAGGCCAAATCTTGTCCATTGATAGAGTCCACGGAATAATGATTCACAGAAGTATGGACAGAGGCCCATGTGGCTGCTTCGCAAATATTGCGAATCAGAACCCCCCTCTATAGTGCAGTGGAGGCAGCCATACCCGTAGTAGAATGAGCCCGTAAGCCTATTGGAGGGTCCTTTCCCGCCAAACGATAACACTCAGAGATCGTCAAAATGATCCATCTAGACAAGGTCTGCTTGGAAACAGCCTGACCTAAATGCCTTCCAGCGTAACCAATAAAGAGCTGACCGTCCACTCTGACCCGGGACATCCGTGAGAGAGAGAAATTCAAAGCTCTCCTAGAGTCCAACCTATGGAGCCTCTCCTCTTCCTTACCAAGATGTGGAGGGGGATAGAATGCCGGAGGAATTACCTTCTGGCTCAGATGGAATTCCGACACAAACTTTGGAAGACAGGAAGGCCGTACCCTAAGGACAACCCTGTCCTTATGGAACACAGTGAAGGGTGGTTTGGCAGAATGTGCCTGCAACTCACTCACTCTGCGTGCGGAAGTAACCGCAACTAAAAATACAGTTTTAAAGGACAACAGTCTCAATGGCCAAGAATATAAGGGCTCAAACAGAGCTCCCATTAGGAACTTTAAAACCAAATTCAAATCCCATCCCGGCACCTGGAAAGGCGACGGTGGAAACACATGAGTTAACCCTTTTAGAAAATGACATATCAAAGGGATTTTAAAATAAGAGCATTCCTCAGACGAGCACTTAAATATGGACAGCGCCGCGGGATACCCCTTAATGGTACCTACTTGCAGGCCCTTATGGGCTAAAGAAAGCAAGAAAGACAAAACCAAAGGAATAGAACATTGGAAAGGATCCACATTCTGTACCCTGCACTAGTCACAGAACTTCCTCCAACGGCACAGGGATTTCGTTGCGGGCCTTCTGGCCGAAAGCAACACCTCCATCACGTCTTCAGGGAGGTCCCAATCCTTCTATCTCAGCCTTTCAGATACCAAGCATGAAGGCTGAGAGACCCTCTGGATGGAGAACTTGATCCCCCTGCCGTGAGAGCAGGCCGTCTCGGTAGGGAAGACAACGTAGAGGGCATATGGACAGGTCTAGAAGGTCCGGGTACCACGCTCTCTTGGCCCATGCCGGAGCAATGAGGATCATCCGGGAACCGAACCGCTGCAACCTCAGCAACACCTGCGGAATGAGAGGGACTGGAGGGAACGCGTACAGCAGTAGGAAGGACCACTCCACTACGAACGCGTCCCCTAAGGCTCCTCTTGGAGGAAATTCCCGCGAGCAGAATATCTCGCACTTCCGGTTGACACTGGTGGGGAAGAGATCCACTTGTGGGGTTCCCCAAAGGGAGAAGATCACCAAAAGAACTTCCTGAGCCAGCTCCCACTCGTGAGAGACCATGCTCTTCCTGCTCAGAGTGTCCGCCGCCTCGTTTTCATCTCCGGCCAGATGAACTGCCGAGATCGAAATTTCCTGCTGGGTGGCCCAGAACCAGTGCTGCATCGCCTCCCTGCAACAGTGGGAGTGACCCTGTCCCCCCCCTTTTTGTTGAGGTAGTGCATGGCCACTGTATCTGTCATAATCAGGACATTCTTCCCCCACACAGCCGGCAGAAAAGTCTTCAGGGTTAGCCTGACAGCCCGCACCTCTAACAGATTGATATGGAGTCTGGACTCCGATGGAGACCAACAACCGCTGGCAGTCAGCTCGTTGGCATGAGCTCCCCAACCCGTGAGGTATGCGTCTGTCACAATCATCACCTCCGGCCATGGCTGCCAAAACGGAGCCCCCTTGAACAGATTTCCTTCGACTGCCCACCACAGGTCCCAGATGACCGAGGGCAGAATCTGAACAGGTTGCGACATCCTGCCGGAGAACTGCGACCACTGCATCTTGATTGCCCACTGCAGAGATCTAATCCACAGCCTGGCCTCTGGCACCAGTAAAATGCAAGATGCCATGAGGCTGAGCAATCTCAAGAACTCGAACGCCGGGAGACTATGGGCACGTTGAAATTTGTCCACCATCTGCAGAATGTGGTGAGCCCTTACCTGGGGAGGCAAACACTGCCCCGGGGATGTGTCTAGCACTGCCCCGATGTACTGGAGCAGCTGGGTAGGTGTCACATGAGACTTCTTTAAGTTGAGGGAGAAGCACAGCTTATGAAGGGAGTGGCAGGTGACGTACAGATGAACCAGGACTTGCGCGGGAAAGCACGCCCTGATCAACCAATCGTCCAGGTAGGGGTAGACGTGAATCCCCCTTTCCTGAGATACGCTGCCACCACCACCATCAGCTTGATGAAGACCCTAGGGGCGGAGGTCAATCCGAACATCAGGACCCGAAACTGAAAATGCGAGTCGCCAACCGCGAACCTCAGGTACTTCCTGTGCTTGGGATGAATCGGCACAAGAAAGTAAGCATCCTTGAGGTCGAAAGACACCAACAAGTCCTTAAGTTGAAGGGCCTGGAGGACTTGAGAGAGAGTAACCATCTTGAACCTGTCCTTCCTGAGGAGCTTGTTCAAACCACGCAAGTCCATGTTGGGTCTCAATCCCCTATCTTTTTTCGGGATCAAAAAAGATGGGGAATACCATCCCTTGTTCCTCTCCACTACAGGCACCAGTTCTATGGCGCCTTTCTCCAGCAGGGATTTGATTTCCTGCGCAAGGAGCGGATCCAGACTCTTCAAAGAGAGCTTCCCAGGTGGATTGTCGTGAGGCCTCTGCCAGAAAGGAAGACAGTAGCCGTGGACTATGATCTCCAGAACCCACACATCTGAAGTAATGGCACACCATTCTACAAGATGCTGCACCAGCCTTCCCCGAAACGGCGAACCATGGGACATGGCCTCATGACTGAGCGGAAGCGGCTGCAGCAGTGCCTGAGGGCAAAGAAGCAACTGCCCAAGTGGCTTTGGCACCTCGAGTACCTTGTTTTCCACCTCTGGTACTCCTACGTTGGCTCCTTTGACTGGCAGCTCCCCTCGATCTACCAAAGGAAGAGTAGCATCGAAAGGCACCTCCCCTCAATTGCTGTCCGCTAGGACGAAAAGGCAGAGCTTGACGCACTGCAGCGCTCAACGACTTTGCTGCAGCTTTGGAGGTCTGCAACCTCTCAAGGCTCTCGTCAGCCTTGCTGCCAAAAAGATGGACACCATAAAAGGGCATGTTGAGAAGCCGGGGCTGTACATCAGGAGCAAACCCCGGCTTCCGCAACCACGGAAACCTGCGCATCACGGTGCTTGCCACCATGGACCGGCTGACAGTCTGCCACATCCAGACCCAACTGAACGGTTTCACACATGGCATCCTTGCCATCCTGAACGAGGGCAAAGAAAACCATCCCGTTCCTCCCCTTTGGGAATGTGTTCAGCCGCCAACGAGACAATTCCACAGAGTCTGAGTGAATCTTGCAAGGACACAAACAGAGTTGGCTGCCTTTAAAGTCATACCCCCCAGAAGAAAATACCTTTTTCGCCCAACCATCAAAGCGTTTGTCGTCCCTATCAGGAGGGATTGTAGGGTACGCAGCCTGCTTTGCTGGGGCTGTAGCCGCCGGCACCACCAAACTCTCTGGAGTGGGGTGCATAGACAAGTAGCAGAGGTCGCCACTGGCTGGATGGCATTTTTTCAGTAGCGACTTATTCACTGCCGGGAGACTCTCCGGAGCAGTCCAAGCTGCCACCACCCTTCTTTGTAAGGCCATATGAAATTGAAACACCAGGTCAGTGGGTGGACCTTGGTCCAAGATATCCGTCAGGTCATCCTGCAGAAAATCCACAGGTGGAGCAGACCACCCAAGATGCTCCATCACCCTTGCATGAGGAGCCTGTACGAGGAGTCTGCATGTGTACCAGGCTCAGGCATGTCAAACTCAACCTCCGGGGAGGTATCAAGACCACTGGCGTCATGTTAAGATTGACAAAGTTCTGCCAATTGGCTATGACTAGATAACAGGTCATCCGGAGAGAAGGCAGAACCCCCCTCATCCTCAGACCCTTCCTCTACCTCTGAAATGTACTCCAAGGGTTGGAACAAGTCCACCCTGGGAGGAGGAACAGAGTATGGGTCAAACACAGGCCGCACACACTAGCTGAGCGTCTTTCTCAGAGCTTCCACAGCTCTCCGAGGCACCTCCGGCAAGTTCATCAAAAGGCGTTGAGGGCGCCGATGGGAGTGGCGTTGACGTCGATCGAGGCACCGACGACTTCGTCAACGGTGTCAAGGCTGGAGCCCCGAGTGTGTCCTTCGACCGTCTCGGCGCCGATGGCCTTGATGCCTTCTTCGAAGGCCTCACAGGCTCTAACGGCGTCGAGGATCGGGACCTGGAGCGGGCACGGTGTCAATCATCCTTGTCCGATCAGGACCGCGATGGTTCCCGGTGATGGTTACCCCGCCCGAAGGCATGCGAGCGGTGGCTCTAGCGCGTTCCTTGCCGGCTCCACTCGAAGGCGCGGACAGAACCGTGCCTTGCGATTCACAAATCGCCATCTGCCGGCGGAATTCCTCCCATTCGGCCAGCGACGAGTGTTTCGTGGGACAAGCCACCCGCCGTCTGGCAGAGTCCTCTGACAAATACGGGGAAGGCTACTGGTGACAGCGCTTCCGTGCATGCCTCGAAGAGAGAGGAATGGCGGGACCCACTCCTGGAACGAGACCCCCTGGACTTACGCCGGTGCGGAGAGTCGCTCCTCGAATCGTCAGTCGAAAGTCCAGCGTTTGGAAACCCTACCTGCCAACAACAACTTCAGCTCCCGCAAGGCCTTCGACGTCAAACACTGGCATTCATTGCAGTCATCGGTGGCATGGCTCTCGCCGAGGCACCAGAGGCAGACGACGTGCAGGTCCGTAAGACATCTTGGAACCGCAGTCCCAACACTTTTTGAAGCCCGACTTTGCGGTAGCAGAAGACAAAGACATATTCACAATGCAACGATAGAAGAACCAATTCAACAAGAGAGAACCGAGGCATGCCGAGATTTCAAAGCAAACATGTTAGCGGAAAAAACGGAACTGAGGCTACGGGCATCGTGCATCCTACACATAACATCCGGTGATGTCGACCGTCGGAGGAGGTCCTCGAGGGAGTGCATCGACTTCATCGATGCAGGACGCCTACACCGAAAAAGTTTTCCGACGCAGCACAGCTGTGGTAATCGTTGTCAAAGATGTGGAATACATCAGAGGACACAATGCCCTCGAAATACACAAATGGGCCGATGAGACGGCTAGTTCTGTAAATAATCAAAAAGAATTCACGGACGGGATGAAAGCAAGAGTCAATCTACCTCAAAGGCTGGAGCCTTTCCAGAAGTAGGTATCCAATTCCTGACACCGTGCGCATAGCCAAGGCAACTGCCGTCACTGATCTTCACGAGACCCGATCTGGAAAAGCACGGTATTGGCGGTATCGTGTAACTGCAGAAAGACAGGGCTTTGTGCTATAAAGTAACGTTTCTGTACAAACTGTAAAATCGGGCACAAATATCTAAATGGGGTCCGTCAATCAGACCAAGCATACCTGCGGATTCTAGTTCGCTGAGTGGAAAACACGGACCAAGCGTTGCGCTTCCATAACCACAGCAACTAAGGTTTTGATGAGGGCAATACGCCATTTTATGTAAATTCTGTCTGACAAAATCTTTTGAAATAGGAAAAGGACTCTACAGATGTGTCGGGAGTTAGGTCGGCCATATTGGAATGGACTGTTTTGAAAATAGTCCCTAGGGATATAGTAAACTTTTCCTGCTACCATGGTGGATTACAATCCCAATAGTGTACATAAATCCAATTATTTAGCTCACATCCGGCATGTGCTAATTGTTAAGGTCCAACCTGTTGTCCGGAGGAACTTAGTCCCTAGATAATTCCAAATTAATTGTGCCTCTATTTTCCATGCTTAACGATGACTATGCTCATGGGGTATTCTATATTTCGAATTCTTGGTATGCAAAATACATGGCATCAGATACATATATTGTCATTGTGATTACATCATTGGGTTACACAGCTTCAGATCAATTGTAGTGTATTTGATTATTCATAGAGGTCTACACAACCACACAGTCTGCTCAATGGACTATTTGCAACATAAATCAATGGTGTAGAGAATACATGGCATCAGATACATACGGTGTTCATGTAACTGCATCACTGGGTTACGCAACTGTAGCTACATTTTGGTGTTCATTTGATTACTTGGAGATCGACAAGAACATTCCATCTGCTTAGTGGCCAATTTTCAACGCAAGTCACTGATATCATATATACTCACGGGTAAAGTCTAAACCAAAAAGAAATCATGTGGTACATTATTACTCTTAGGGAACAATCTGGTCAACATTCATTGATTACTCAGGATCATTTGGTCTACTAAGTGATCAACCTAAACAATGAAATAACAATTTCATACATGATTCATAATGGAAAGTCAAAGGCAATATCATATATGCTCTCAGAGTAAATGTCTAGTTAAATCTTGTACCTAGCGACCAATCTGGTATGGGATACATTACTCACCGTAATTGTATTTCTGATGCTTGTATCTACTTAGATTCACATGCTGTGCATAGGCCGACATCTAGTGGAAGCTGCAGAGTATTACAGTTTGTTTTTCGATACTCAAAAATGGGCATCGAGCTAGGGCATGCCAGTAATACTATCCGTAGTGTGACGTCCACTGTACCCATGATCCCTCACGCGTGTAGGACCCTCAGATTGTATTTTTTCTGACATGAGGTAGCATGAGGAGTAGCGTGAGTACAGAGTGTCCAAGCAGATAGATAAATAAGACTACAAGCATCCATGCGCCTTCTCTCAGAGGGGAGGAAGGGTGGGCGCATGTGAATCTAAGCAGATACAAGCATCAGAAATACGATTACAGTGAGTAATATATCCCTTCTGAGGCTTGTGGAATCTGCTTAGATCACATGCTGTGTATAGATTAGCGAGCAGTGTTAGAAGAAGGAAATGGGATGTGAGAAGGGTCATGAGCGAACACATGTCTTAGAACTGCTTGTCCCACTTGAGTATCTGTCTTGGAATGAGTGTCAATGCAGTAGTGCTGAGTAAAGGTGTGAATAGAGCTCCATGTAGCTGCTTTGCGAATGGTGTCAAAGGGTACATTTGCAATGAAAGCCAGAGTGGCCCCGGTGCCTCTTGTAGAGTGGGCCCTTGGCGTAAAAGGCAGAGTTTTACTTGAAAAGGAGTAGCACAGTTGGATACATTTGACTATCCATTTTGAGATGGCACCTTTAGAGACGTGATCTCCTTCTCTGCCTGTAGCTACGGCGACGAACAGTTAATCTGTCTTTCTTAGCGGCCTGGTCTTGTCTACGTAGTAGAGGACCGCTCTTCGCACATCTAGAGTGTGTAGTTTCACCTCAGCAGAGCTTTTGGGTTCTTGGAAGAAGGCCAGTAGCTTAATGGACTGGTTAACATGGAATTTAGAGATGAACTTAAGTGAGAACCTAGGATGAGTTCGTAAAATCAGTTTAACCCTAATGAACAGTAAAGAAAGGATCCTGCACTGACAGAGCCTGAATTTCACTGACCCTTCTTATGGATGTAATGGCTACTAAGAAGGCAGTCTTATAAGTCAGGTGTTTGAGATTAGCTTATTGCATGGGTTCAAAGGGGGGCCCCATGAGTTTAGCAAGCACCACATTGAGGTCCCATCCTGGTGGAGGGTTAGAAATTGGAGGGTGGAGTATCTTTAGCCCTTCCATAAAAGCCTTAACCACTGGTACTTTCCACCATGGCACCTTGTTATGGGAGGTGGTGTAGGCTGACAGTGCCGCCAGGTGTACCTTGAGTGAATTAAATACCAACCCTGCGTCTAGCAGGTAGAGCATGTAGGTGACAATATTGGAAGGAGTGCAATCAACTGGGTTGATTTGTTTATTCTGGCACCAAATAACGATTCTTTTCCATTTGTCAAAGTAACAGTGTCTTGTGTTTGGCTTCCTTGATTCTTTAAGGATATCCATGCAGCTCTGTGGTAGATTGAGAGGGCCAAACTATTACTTCAGGAGCCATGCTGCCAAGTTCATTGAGTTGGGTTGAGGATGCACTGTTTGACCTTGGTGCTGGGACAGTAAGTTGTGCCAGCACGGGAGTTTGATGGGTTCGCACACCGCCAGTCTGTGCAGGTGCGGGAACCACGGTTGTCTCACACACATGGGAGCAACTAGGATGAGCGTGATCGACTGTGCATCTTGTTGGCCACCTTCCTCATTAGGGGAGTTGGTGGAAAAGCATAGGCAAACATTCCTGACCAGTTCATCCATAGAGCGTTCCCCTTGGAGCCTGGCTGGGGGAACCGGGATGCGAAGTCTGGGCATTGTCTGTTGTCGCTTGTGGTGAACAGATCTGTAATGGGAAAACCCCACCGTGAGAAGAGGTTTTCTACGATTTCTTCGTGTAGACACCATTCGTGTTCTTCCAGTAGTTGGTCTCTGCTCAGAGCATCTGCTAGAGAATTGAGATCCCATGTTGAGAACATGTTGAGATGACAGGTAAATGTTCCGTCTGAGTGACAATATCTAAATTTTTTGGCCAAGCTTGGACAGATTCCGCGACCAAGTGCCCCCCTGTTTGTTTATGTAAAACATAGCTGTCATGCTGTCCGTTAGGATTTGCACTGACCGGTTCGACAGGTGGGGTTCGAACGCTCGAAGCGCTCTGAAGACTGCCAGGAGTTCTAGCAGGTTGATATGATTCTTGGCCACTGTGTGAGACCAGAGGCCCTGCGCTGTGTGGTGAAGGAGGTGTGCTCCCCAACCCGAGAGGGATGCGTCTGTGCGTCTGTAGTGACTACAGCTTGCATCTCCGGATCGTAAAAGGGTTTCCCCTTTGAGAGATTTTCTTTTGTCCACCAGCAAAGACTTTGTACCAGTGTTGGCAAAACGACCACTAGATCGTCCCACTGACCACTTGCCTGAGACCACTGTTTCGCCAACCATTCCTGCATGGGTCGCATGTGCAGGCGCGCGTGGTGAACCAGGTAAATACATGACACCATCACGCCTAGCAAACACATCGCTTTGCGCACCCTTATCTAGCGACCGGGCTGATAGAGGAATTTTCTGTAGTAGATTCCGAATTCTTTCCTCTGATGGAAAGGCCAACCCCTCTTGCGTGTTTAGGACAGCTCCTAGGAACTGTTTGGAGGTGCTTGGCACCAGGCTTGATTTTTTTCTCGTTGACTGAGAAACCCAATTCGAAGAGGAGGTCGATCGTTCTCTGGATGTTGGAAGTGCAAATTACTGGGGTTTCTCCCGTGATGAGCCAGTCGTCCAGGTAAGGGTAGACTGGGATTGCCTCCCTGCGTAGGTGTGCCCCCACCACCGCCAGTACCTTGGTGAATACCCTTGGAGCCCAGGCTATACTGAAGGGCAGCACCATGAACTCGTAGTGCTGACTGTCCACCTTGAAGCGCAAGAATCTTCTGTGTGCTGGGAACATGGAAATATGAAAATAGGCATCTTTCATGTCCAATGTTGCCATGTAATCTCCCTTTTTTAGGAGGGGAATTACTTCTTGGAGCGTAGTCATGCAAAATTTTTGGGGCTTGACATACTTGTTTGCAGGGCGTAAGTCTCATACTGGGCGCATTATCAAATCTTTTTTGGCACAAGGAAGTAAGTTGAATAAATACCCTTGTTTACCTGGTTGCCCGGGACAAGTTCTATCGCGTCCTTTCCAAGAAGATTGACGATTTCCTCGAGGAGGATCTTCTGGTGGTCCAGGGAGTGTATTTTTTGTCTTGGAGGGTGGTTGCGGGGACGCTCTAACAGCTCGATGCAGTATCCTGCAGACACTGTGGACAGCACCCACCTGTCTGAGGTGATCCCTTCCCATGCTTGGGTGAAGGTGGAAATGCGCCCCCCTACTGGGGATGCATGGGAAGGGACCCTGACTGGAGCGTCACTGTTTTCCGGGAGGCGTACCGCCTCTACCTGGGCTGTCTCTCCCTCTACCGCGGCCCCTCTTGTTACCTCTACTGTAACTTTGGGTACCTTGTTGGTTGCCACCCCACGATGTACCTTGCCCCTGTGAGTAATTGGAACCCCTCTGGGAATTTTGTCCGATTGAGCGACGAAAATTATTATTATTCCCGCTTTGGTTTGTGGGTTTGTTAGTCAATCGTCCCAGGGACTTTAGGGTATTGTATTCCTCCTTGGCAGTTTTGAGTGCCTCCTCAACCGCTTTGCCAAACAAGACATTCGGTTCCACCACCATGTCGAAAGAGTATCCTGGGTCTCGGGTTTGAACCCTGACTGTCTCAGCTAAGCATCTCTCTTTAAGACAGTGCTCTCTGCAATGAGCCGGACTGCGTTGTCTGCTGCGTCAGAAGTCACTTTCAGGATGCATCCGGATACTGACCTACCCTTCGACGCAATCTGGGCTAATTGGCCCTTTACTGGTTCTGGTGCAGAGGCAATGAAGGCGGCTACTTGCTCCCAATGGTGGCAATTATAACTTGCCAGCAGAGTGGTGGAATTTCAATTCTTGCCTGGTAAGCGGAAGTGGAAGCCATTTTCCTTCCTAGACCATATATTTTCTTGCTCTCCTTGTCTGGGGGAGCTTCAGATGATGCTAAGGGAGTCCCCACTATTTTTCTGGTGGTAGTCACTACCAAAGAGTCGGGCTTAAGCTGACCTCTTATGTAAAGTGGGTCGGATGTGGCGGCCCTGAATAGTTTTTCAATCCTGGGGTTGACTGCCCAGGTGAGATTAGGGGTGAGAAGGGAGGGGTCAATTCTGCTTTGGATTGACTTGAGAATTGGGATGGCTTGAGCAACGGACTTCTTGTCCCGCATGATCTCTTCTGCAAAGTCCCTCTCTTCCTGAGCCCCTTGAGTGTCTATGTGAAAGTGCTCTGCTGCCCTCACTAAGACTGCATTCAAAAGTGGCTGATTATCCACAGGAGAGTCATTGACAGGTGGATCTTTGGGGATAGGTGAGTCTAGGCTATAAGCCTCTGCCTCATCCTCCTCTTCCTCATCGTCGCCGTAATAATCGACCCCTGTCTGGTCGTCCAGTACTTGTATGTCTGGATCTTCAGCATACTGATGGTAGGGTTGCACCGAGAGTGGGTCTGAAATCAAACCTTGAACTGGAGTTTCCTTTCGAGGTCTTTTACTAGGAGGCTGAGGGTCTTTGTATCCTGAAGGGGTAGAGGTGACAGGGGTATTCTGATAACTCAGAAAATAGTTTTTTTTCATAGAAATGAGCCATAAATGACATTCTACGCATCACCCTGCCGATGTCCTCAGAACTCCACCCTCTGGAAATGGGAATGAGGAACTCCTACCGAGGCTCCTCCTCTATTCCCATATCCTGTGGAGTGGGAGGAACAATCTTGGGCCTGGTGACAGGGTAAGGGGTTTTAGATTTGGTCCGTATCTGAGGATTTATGCTTTTGTCCTTGGGGTGCAGAAGTTTTATCTGATGATTTTTTCTGCTGTTCCCCCCTGCCCCCGAGTAGAGGTATGTTTTCCTGATTTATGGTCCTTCTCGGAATCTTTCGACGCCTGGCGTCGAGATTCGGGGGTGGTCTGGCTAGCTTCTGTAGGGTAGAGGTAGGATTCGTCTCCTGACGAGCCTACCTGCATAACTTTGGGGAGTGAGGCACTCTTGGCAATCATGGTCAGTTGCCTTGTGTCGTGCGGCGACCTAGATCGCGAACGCCCAGAGGACACAGATTCTGTGGACCGCTGTCTTCGTGCCTCCTTTTTCCGGTGACTCGACAAGTGTGTCGAGTCCCGGCTGGGTTTCGTGTGCTTAGGTGCAGTAGTGTGGGTAGCGCTAGTGTCGCCGGGTGAAGCCCCCATTACTGCCCCGCCAGACAATCCTCCGAGGCCGTGGACTTGCGATTGGGTGTCTTTCAATGCCCCTGTGCCCTCTCCATCCGAAACGTCGGCGTTGCTGCCGTCATTGGAGGAACTGTAAGTCATTTCAATCCAGCACTCCAACTAAGTCAATGCCTAGTATGGGACGCCCAATGGAAACCCTTATTTATATATTTTTATGTCAAAGTTCGTTTCATTCTGGATGATGTACCCTTATGTAACGCCCCTCTCTTTGAATCCCCCCGGCCTCACTGAGCCAAGAAGGTGGTTTGTTTTGCAAATTAAAAGATTTATTTGAAGAATTGAACAATATATATTACACTTTTATGAATATGAATAATATCTAAATAGCACACCTATGAATATGAACAATGATCATCAATGGGTAATATTACAATATCAACAATCTCTTTAATCAATTAGGAGTAGGTATAGGAAGAATAATCTAGCAGAGAATGACTGTGTGGGTTCAAGGAAATGCACCGATAGGAAGAAATGCAACACAGAAATAAAACTTGATATGACTTCAATCAAAAGACAATATGATCTCTCTTTCCCCCTGTTACTCACTCCCCCCACTATGCAATATGAAGAGATGGAATGAGGGCACACAGGTATCAGGAATACAATCAACAATTGCAGTTTCAATCCCACTTCCCCCCAGCAAGCTTAGAGAGAACAGGAATGCTTTTAAAACAGGTCAAAATGCTTTTGAGTGTGGTTTGCAATGAATGGGGAAAATGCTAAAATTGATTTAAATTCGCAAAATGAGATTCAGAACTAGTGAGAGTGGCTTGGGATAGGTTCAGGTCAACACTAGCAATGATTATAGAATGATTAGCAGATGTAAAACGAAATTCAGAAGTTGAAAGCAAGAAATAGCTGTTTTTCTATGGAGTGAAATTTAGCCAAATTGCAAATCGCTGCTACTTTTCCGCGTGCAGGAAACGTGATTACGGAAGAACTATCAGGAATTGGAATGTCATTTAGGGTTCGTTGGAAAGCTGAGGATGTTACCCTCAAAATGACATTTAAATTTCGTTTCGGTTCAAAGGTTACAGAGGTTTTTGTGAAGGTCGATTTTTCAGAAATAGAGTCAAGATTACAAAATGAAAGATGCGCCGTTGAAGATTTGGAACAAATATTTCTTAACACTAGAGAGTCTATGGAGCCGCAAACTACACGCCAGCCCAGCCACCTATCCAGAGGCGCCTCCGGATGGTTTCTGTCTGAACAAGACGATTGCCTTTCTCCAGGAAATATATATATTAACGCCAAGATAATTATCACTACATCAAGGATTATGTGGAGGAGAGAAGAATTTAGAATAGACAAAAGAGATTCAATAATGCAGTTATGGATAGGTTGGAATGGTTGGATTGGGTTACTTAAGACTAAGAGGTTGGTTATGGACAGTTCAACACTAAATACTTACAACTATGGCTTTGGAATGGAATGGGCCCGTCAAAAATCTGGTCAAGGGTTTGGCTGGGATTCGCTTGCCAACGGACAGGTCTCAGGCACTGGGTTCTGCTCTCAGCACGGGACCTCGGGTCTGCGCGGCCTCTTGGACTGGATCTGACAGGTTCTGGATTACAGCTCTGCGGATCTGGATCTTCGTTCTAGCACAGGGTTCTTAGCTAGAACAGCAAAACAGCACAGCCAGGCTGTTGGATTTTGTGGTGTGCCCCTTGGAAGTTTAGGGGTTAGAATCAGGTTGGAAAAGGATCTGAAGGCCAGCTGAGAGTTCAGCTTTTGGGTGGGGCCTTTCTGCTTCAAAGTTCTAGAGTCTGGTTCTAGAGTCTGGATCTTCCTACAGGGTGCTTTGCCAAGAAATCAGTTGAGGAGTGGAAAAAGTGTGTGTCTGCCCTGTCCTCAGCAGTCCCTATTAATCCATTTCCAAAGTGGGTGGGGAGGCGGATTCTACTATGCCCAACCCTCTAAGGATCTGATAGGTCAGAGAATTTCCTGTCCCCTGATTTGAGAACGGAGCAGTGTGTCATCATGTGTCATGTTTATGGCTTAGGGAAAAACCCTCCTCTTTGTGTCTGTACAGTATATCTTATTTCTTATAAAAAAAAACATATTTACAATATGCACAACTTGTTAATATTACATATACACATCACAGATTAATTAAGGCACGTCTCTGTTCAAGTCCCATGTTCCTACGAGCTTTGGTTTGTAAGTGACAACTTTTTCATGATTTTGGTGGGTTTCTCAATGTTAGTTCTGCACCAATTGTTATACATGGATGCATATCCCATCTGGGCACATTTCTGTAATTGTTCATGTTCCTAACATAAACACAATGGCTACAATATGAATAAATTCCGAGGTTCAGCCTCAAAACATCGCACAGATTCCAAATTAGTCTTAAACTGTGAGCGAATTTTCCATTTTAACAATCTCTAAGTTTCATATTTTTGTCAGTTCAGTACACTTTGCTACAGGCATTTTTACAAAACATACATTTACTTCCAATTCAATCCACATTTTCAGTCTGGCCCGCCCCCAGAGCTGGGCTGAGGCTGAGGGTCACATGGCCTGCCTTCCTGCCAGAGCAGTTTGTTGTCAATCGCACCCGAATTAGCATTCCTATTCAGCCCAAGGAATCCATTATTTCTTTCTCCAGGCAGCACAGGAAATCTCCTCCCCTCCTGATTAACATGCCAATGCGATATGCTCTCCTTTTGGTGGGAATGAACAAGGTGTGAATTTCCCAGGGGAAGAAGGCCTCTTGGAATTTTTTAACTGAATCATGTTACCTTCTGGTCAATTGTAACATAGTTCCTTGTGAAAAAAATACATTTATAAATTTAAAATAAGCAAACCCATCTTTACTTCCAGTCCTTTTTCAACATGAAAATCAATGTGTGGCACTCTTATATGGCATTTTGATGGAACTCTCTTCTTTGGCATAGTTTGAGTTCAATGTTCACTTTACACATAATAGGTTTTAAATTGCCGGCTTCTGACAAAGGTGAGTAACGGTACTACACCCATTTTTGACAGCTTTCTTTCCATCAAGTATCTTTAAAAGATGATTTTGTTCTGATAACATATGATTCTTGCTGACATTGTATTTATGTGGATTCTTGCAGTAGAATAATGTGGAACACCCAACAAGGAGGTTGGATCTTTTAGGTGGTTTGTGAGCCATGATTCTTGCACATTTTTGACAATCAAGAAAACGGATTTCCAAACAGCTCTGTGTTTCTTTTTGGCAATCAGCATTGCTTTTTCAAGTGATCTCAGGCTACTTTGTGGATAGCCCAATGGTGGGTTTTGGCAGTGATCTCCTGTGCTCACTAAGATAGGCAAAAGTGGAGGGCGGCCTATTTTTCAGATTTTTACTGCGCAATTTTGGGTGATTTTTAGCGAGCAGCATGCTTTCCAGTGGCCATTTCGGAGGTTTCTGCTGCCAGCAATGCACAGTAATGTAGCAGGGCCTGGACCAGTGGGTTGAGACATCCCACAGAACCCACCGCCTCCATGGCCTCAAGCTGCCTGGTATAATGGGCCCAACATTTAGTGGAGCGGTCCTTTAGAGTTTTAGCTTTAAAGAGCTTACACGCTCTCTGCAAGTAGCTTTGGGGTGATCCCTAGGCAGACAGAGGTTACACGTGTTGTGTTTATCTACCCAAGGAAACTTGCGGTTGCACTTGGGACCGAATTTAAATGGAGTACTCTCCATATGTTGTCTTATGGCAGCGGGTGAGTATATATGGGAAATAATGAGGGAGTGTGCGTGTCCACCCCCTACTCTCCCTACTTGTAGGGCCGAGGCCAGAGGCCTTCCGAGGCCCAAATCCATCGTGCAGTCTCGACAGCTGTTCGTTCTTCCGATCGGCGTCGATCTTCAGATCTTGACGTGGAAGTTAAAGAACGGGGAATTTTTTTTATTAATTATGACCAAATGGCTGAAAGCCAGGGAACTCCGCAACTATGCTTCCGACAAGTATGCCGGAAAAAAACAATCAGAGGATCCTATATGCACGCCCTAGCTCGTCGCCCATTTTCGAAAAACAAACTAATACTCTGCAGCTTCCACTAGATGTCGGCCTATGCACAGCATGTGATCTAAGCAGATTCCACAAGCCTCAGAAATATACATCTAAAATATACAGCTTGATCTGTCGGGTAGGCAACATTTGACATGGTGCAACTGTGCCATTCAAATACTATAGAGAAAGTCGAGGACTTTCCCTACCGCTATTTTGCGTTAGCATCCGAGATTTTGTTCTAATGAGGGTGAGTGCCCACAAGCAAAACATACTCTTTCTCTGGCACTATTATTTGCCCCATTCGGTAAACTAAAATCCCCTCCCTGATACTATTCTCTGCTATTTTTTTTCTTGCGTCATATCTAATAGCTATTAGAACGGGGCCTTTTGAGAAGGATAATCTTGAGTTTACCAACATCCTGATATTGTGTGCGAGTCTAGTCACCTCCTGCGCGTTTGATATTAAGTTAAAGCACCCATTGGCGAGTTCTTTTCCCAGTTATAACAATAAACACCCCTATAACAAGGGACCCTGATTTCTTTATCGTCTCTCCAAATATATGATCACTCACTTGTTTGTTAAAAAAAAACAAAGAAGAAATCCAATGTGGATAGCCACGTCCCCTGCACACTTTCTAGACGGCCAAGATAAGCCTTTTGAACATTTTTTGTACATTTTTTTTAAATACAATATTGATAACTTTCAATCAATTCTGTAGAAAATGTCCATAAATTATTCAGTTGAAACTTTGTTTAATAAAAAAAAAAATGTTGCTTTTTATTTGTCTTTTGGTGAGCCCAATGCGTTTCGAGTATGAAAACCTCTTCATCAGGGGCGGCATTTTTCAACAAATTAAAGTCTACAAAAAAATACATATATACTTCAATTAGTTTTTACACAATTTTGAAAAACATCATATCAAACTTTTAGAACAATTTTAACAGATACATTGTTTTCAAGGCAGTCAGCCTAGTCTTTGCTACATGTGATACAAAGAATGTAATCTATGCAATCCGCTGCCCATGTGGTATGTACTACATAGGCAAAACAAACAGAAAGGTTAAGGACAGGTGGACAGAGCACAAATCCTGTGTAAGAACGAAAAATTGCAAATCCCCCGTGTACAGACACTTCCGAGACAAAAAAAACACAATGTATCACAGATGAGATTTGTGGTACTCGAAGTCCTACGACCCCTAAGTAGAGGTGGGGACCTTCCAAAACTTCTGGCCCAAACAGAACTTTTTTGGATAAACAAACTTTATTCTATGACTCC
The DNA here is from genome assembly GCF_040938575.1 of Ambystoma mexicanum. NCBI lineage: Eukaryota > Metazoa > Chordata > Amphibia > Caudata > Ambystomatidae > Ambystoma > Ambystoma mexicanum. The sequence continues at coordinate 1,246,010,178 of NC_090922.1, read as the reverse complement.
ACTTGGAATCAATGAAGATTACTATTTAGGACCGTTTTTGTAAATTATCCCTGTAATACTTTGAGCCCAAACATCTCATTCCACGATACGAGCTCAAATATCAAAAATCAAGATTTGGCCTGACACTCCTTAAAACTTTATACACTTTTAGCACCTGTTTGTCTAGACAAGGGATCACCTGTACCTGTTTTTGTAATATAAATGTACAGTTTACTCATGTCATGTAAACTCACAACAATTGAAATTTGGGACTAATATTGTGTAAGATATGCTACCCCACTTTCTAAATATAAATTATTCCTACATGTACTGGTCTGTATACCTAGGATATCTATACTGTTGGCATCTCTAGATTTGTGTACATATTCTGTTTTTAAATTGAAATGTAAATGACATTTTCTAGATTTATCTAAAAACTGGCTGTATTCTGATAATTCCCTTGCCAGACATTTTTTTTTGCCATTTAGACGAACACCAGAAAGCACACCCAATAATTTATGGGACTGATAACATCGTTTTTAACTGTTCATTATGTGCCTAACTCTTTCTTTTTTACATACCTTCTGATCGTGATTTACATCACCTAGTCTTTACAAATACTGTTCAACTCCATGACCATCCTTATCACTCATAATTCTTTTATGGCTCAAATCCAACCCGGACCCCTAAAACTTATTTACTGGGTTTGTTTACGTCTTGGCGTGCATGCGCGGCTGATGTCACGTTTTACGTGACGTTGCCCGCGCATGAGCGCGATGACCTCACAGCCTCTTTTCAGTATATAAACAGGGACGCCGAGTGAATGCTTCACTCTGGTGTGGCTCCCGATCGTACTCTTACTACTCCTGGACGCAGATGGATACTGAACTTGTAAGTTCCTTTTGAGTTAGATGCTGGACCCTCTCGTTTGCACTTATTATTCCACTCAGCTAATTTAATAACTGCTTGGTTATACCATTATCCCATTTAGATATCCATACCCATCAAGGCTTCACCAAAGTCTTCTTTCCATGAGATGCACTACAAAGTGTCCGCTCGACACCTGGATCAGCTCTGCTAATCTTGGATCATTCCATGAGCCTAACATATGTTCCTGGGTAAGATGGTTGCCCATTTTTCACGTCTCTTCTATTCTGAATGCTACTATTTGACCCACCTTTCCCAGCCTGTTTCTCTCACCTCTTCCTCCCTATACTCACAGTTGCTTAAGATATTATACCACGTTCTCCAATTCTGTGTACCACAACTATGGATACATAAGGCACATTACCTCACAATCGAAATTTAATAAGAAACAATACGCCCATACTAGACTTAGGTCATTTGCATATCAACCTTAATTGTTGGTTTTTGACGAAATCCTATAGCTTTTAGCTCTGTGGGAGATGGATTTAAAATGAGGACTGAAAAATGGGATGTTGCCCTATAGACTAGGCTGACTGCCTTGAAAACAATTTATCTGTTAAAATTGTTCTAAAAGTTTGATATGATGTTTTTCAAAATTGTGTAAAAACTGCTTTAAGTTCAAACTAATTGAAGTATATATGTATTTTTTTGTAGACTTTAATTTGTTGAAAAATGCCGCCCCTGATGAAGAGGTTTTTATACTCGAAACGCATTGGGCTCACCAAAAGACAAATAAAAAGCAAAAATTGTTTTTTCTAAAACAGAAAGTTTCAACTGAATCATTTATGGACATTTTCTACAGAATTGATTGAAAGTTATCAATATTGTATTTCAAAAAATTTACAAAAAATGTTCAAAAGGCTTATCTTGGCCGTCTAGAAAGTGTGCAGGGGACGTGGCTATCCACATTGGATTTCTTCTTTGTTTTTTGTATATAACCAGCCTAGGTACCAAGGCTGTTTCTTTCTCCCCCGCACCTCAAATTATTTACTAAAGATTACCATTCTGTTAAACCTAACTAAATTACATTCAAATTGGTGTGCAAGTGTACTTACCTGTGTTGGCACTCACTTGTTTGTTGGCAGACTCAGACAGTGTGCAAGGGACGGGAGGATTCCTACTGTAGATCCTTTTCCTCTCCTCTTATGTATAGTGGGGTCTTGTGCCAAGGCCTTAATTCCTCCCTTGCACCTCAATTCTATTGAAACCAGCACAGCTGGACCTTGACATTTTGAGTCTTCTCAAACAACATTGGTGTGCACCAGTTACCTCATTTGTTGTTCAGCTGTTGCAAATGGACTATCGATATAAAACAAGATAATGCCTACAATATTCTCTGGAGTTTATTCAATTAAAAGTCTTGAGTTATGGTAGACAATGATATACTACTAACCTCAGACACTGAGTCACTCTACACTAATTGTAAGCACAACTGGGTACTATAAGTGTTAAGTGTCTGAATGAGAGACCATCACTGAAAGAAATTCTAACATAGATCCTATCCGAATTGGAGGACATTGGCCGGACAAATAATTTCTTGGTGTTTAAAAAACAAAGGTATATGCAAATAAAAGAGACATCAGCAGGCACATCTTTTCTGCCTAAATTTGGCTAACATATGTATTGCCACGTTAAAAAAAAAACATTCAAGGACAGGATCCATTTTCATCTATGCTAAAGACATTGACTGGACACGCATTGTTAACAGTTTTATATCAGCGTAAGAAACAGCCCTGGCATTCTGCACAGGTACATTTATAACATTAAAGGTCTGAAAAAGCTCAGAGTGCTTGCTTCCAGATTTCTAGTATGGATAAATTAATTCGAATTGAATTTTACATCTACATGAAGTACAACTGAGGTTAATTAAGGGAACGGGAAGGAAGATTAGTGGTGATGCTCTTCAGGAAATATACTGAAAAAACCCCACCCCGTTAGCCTTTTTGAGACAACGCCTGATATCTTTACACCATTTGCCACAGGGGCAATTTCTAAGAGCCTGGTGCAGTTGTACAGCTCTCTAAAACGATAAAATACAAAGAAAAATGTTCAAAAACATGACTTCTACAGAAAGGTTACCCTAAACGACTTGTTAATTGTTGACTTAAAAGAGCTCCAATGATGTACAGTGCAACATTACTGGAAGCAATGCCCCACTCACCACAGGACACCATAGCTGAAAGAAGCAACAATGCTGATTGTTCCAAGGTGCTGCGCTGCCATGTGTAGGAAAATGATGAGTGAGAAAGTGTGAATTGCAATTACTGCAATCTGTGTTAATTCACAATTGTGCAACAATTATAACAGTTAGTCAACTGTGTAAACTCAGACCACGATCTGTTTAATCACAGTTATGCATCACATAGTAACAGAAATTTAATCAGCTGTGTCAACTATGCCAACATGTGTTTCAACCCTTCCTGGGTCTTTATCAAGGCAAGGTTGAATAACAGCAAAATTATACAAAGAAAAGAGCGATATAATTAACATATAAAGCATATTGGGTATGAAAGGCAAACACATGAGCACAGTACAACCAGAAATGAGGGAGACACAGAGGAACAAAGAGGCAAACGGGGGATCCAAGTCACATGTGTCATGATTGTAAATCAACAGACATACCATCAAAAGTCAATGATAAGCAATAAAAAGCAATATGTGGATTAAAATATATGAGGATAAAAGTCATGACAAAGAAAACAGAAATGCGGGAAAAGAGAAATAATTAGAAACAGAAAGAAAGAAAAACAAAAAGGAACCGATTAATATTGAGTATACCAATAATGGCTTCAAATGCATAGTGATCAGTAAGCTGAAAATCAAGTGACAATCAAAATGTAAGATAATAAGCAGAAATAGTGATAGGCAGGCATATAGCTCAATTGAAAAAACCCATAGTTGGCACAGACCGTGGCATTCACCAAAAAGGCATCTACATTATAAGTAAAGTTGGCTTAGTCCGACCTCCATGTAAAGGGTGCCGCCACCAGTTTTTCCATGATCTACAAAAAGAGAGCCCAAAATGTGTGAATAGAAGGAATATCTAAAAAGAAAAGTTGGATTGATAGTAGTACATGATAAACCGCCCGAGACCAAAGTAATGACAGTCTGTTGGAACAAAGAATACTGAAAATATAAGTCATAAATATCACATGCATCAATTGCGGTGACATATGCCTAAGGTCGTACTTTAATGAATCAAAACAAATATCACGGGTTGAATTAGACCAGACCAGGGGCCTCATCACGACCTCGGCGGTAACCCTCAAGTCCGGCGGTAGGGCTATTACCGCCGGATTTAAGGGTCCGCCGAATCAGGGCCTCGGCGGATTTCAACCTAGCTCTGAGCTGGTGTGAAATCCGCCGAGAATTCGCGCTCATACCTCCGGCGGGAAATCCACCGGCAGTATGAGCGCGAAATTTCCCCATTGAGCCCAATGGGGAATGGGGCATTCCCGAATGGGCTCAATGGGGAATGGGGACTTCCAAGTCCGCCCAACTCGTGATCCTGCGCTATTAGCGCCGGGGGCTATGGCGGTCGCGCGAATAGTCCCTGCGCTAATACCGCCGAGGTCGTGATAAGGCCCCCGGTCCGGAAAAGTAATGCACCAGAACACTTCTAGAAAATAGGTAAAGTGTTTGGTGAGTGAGAAAACGCAATAAGTGTTGACTGGCGTGATAACCGTGTAAGCTGCTAAACAGAAAAAAGAAACAAAGAATAATTTACTGTGTCATGGGATTCCTGGTTACCAACGAAAATCTGGATGTTAGTTGAGAGCAAAGAAGGGATGTTAATGTCAGCTGATATCCAGCAAATGATATTAAGTTCTGACGTATGCAGATACGTCGGGTTAAAATGATCGTGTGAAAGTGACTCCTATAAAAAAGAAACGTCCTCAGATGATTGCTGCCCCTGCGGCTACAGTAGTACAGCTTAAAGGCAAAACCATATTGGCAGTATCTAGGGTAAGATACCTTAAATGGCGTATTCAAACAATAGTATGAGATATCCAGGCGTTTCCGCGGCTCCTGTCAGATCCGTAGTTCGGCTTATTGAATCAATCACTAAGACGAGCAAGCAATGGAAGATGGAGATTATTGAAAGAAACTAATTATGCCAAGCAGAATGGAACCCATCGGATCTGTGCAATGGGATGAAAAAATAGTGATAAATATTTAGCATAAATGAATCATGGAGTGAGGTATAACAGGATAACCTGACAAAGTGGGTGCATGTTCACAAAGATTCCCAAACTGCATGAGTGGAGAACCAAGCAATACGAAACCGGATTACTATAGTAACCATATATGAGAGTAGTGAAGTATGTCATGGCCACTGAATACACTGGGGGTCAGTGTAAGCCTGCTTTCATACAAAAAAAACCTCATTTTTAAAAATCATCAACTCTTACAGATAAAAAGAGATATAACAGATTACGGAAAATTATGTTCCCGGAAAGAATCCCAAATCTGAGCTAAGAAAGTTACACACCAATTTCATTGCCATCAGAGAAAGGCATTACGTTTATGTTCCTTGTTCAATCCAAGGGTAGTTTGCAAATGGTCCGTGCCGCCAGTTGGTGAAGAAGTAGCTGGCGGTCACCACCTCTGCTATGAGCATGTGTTTGTAGCAATCCAATGAAACGTATGTCCTTGGGATGATCCGATTGATGAGTCTGTCAGTGTAACGCCAAGGGTAGTTTCGGATCCTGTCTATTCAGATGTGAAAGGTGTTCCTGGGTTCTGATGCGGAGCTCACGTATCGTGCTGCCTACATAAACTTTTTGGCAAACACACAGCATAGCGTACACAATGTATTTTGATTTACAAGTAATAAAATCGCGTATCTGAATTGTGAGACCATGGTGATAAGTGAACTTGTTTGTTGTAAAAGCAAACGGGCAGAAGTTGCATGTGCCACACTTATAAACACCAAAGGGGCTGGTTTTAAGCCAGCTAAGGTATTGGGGCTGTACAAGCTTTGGTTCAAGAAATGAGGGACTGAGTTGGTCCTTGAGTCTTATTCTTGGTAAAGATAAGTTTGGGTCGAGTGATAATGTAAGGTCGAAGATCTGGGTCTAAATTAACAAATGCCAGAGTTTGTTCAAAAGCTTGTGCAGTCACTGTCCTGAACATTCTTTGTAATGAAATTGACCCCTTGTGAAGAGTCGATTGTCTTTACTTTTGCATGTGTCAAAATGGAATCCCTTGTTACCAAATAAACAGAAGAGGGGGGCACAGCTGAAAGAACCATTAAGTGCAATCTCATTTTGCAAGTTCAGTCATGATATCAGTAAATTGATTTTAAAGAATAGAGAAATTTTTCAGGCAGTTGACCTAGATTACCACAGGGCCTCATTTGCTTCCCGAAAAAGCAGTAACTTAAAACAGACTTCAATGGCAGCAACGAAACCTGTAAATAAGTGTACATCTGATATGACAGCTATGTGGAATCTACCCCCAATAGTTTGTCATTGTCCTTGTGGAAACTGTACCGTATGTAAGCGGACATCTGAAACAACAAGTTATGAACATTAGGAATAGAAGTTGCCATCAAGTACACAAACTGTACAAGCAGTAATGTTGTGTATGTAATTGACTGCTTATGAAATAAAACAAGTAGAAAAAACTTAGATTAATTTACAAATTACTGAACATATATCAAAGACCCAGATGGGGATATTAACAGCACCTCTAGCTGAGCACTTCTTGAAAGAGAAATATAAACCTGAGCGCTTCAGGTGGCTAGTTCTTCAAAAAGGGGAAATGGTATAAGCTTGCTAGAGCTCAAATTATCTAATGGGTTTCGATTAATGAGGATGTCCTTGGTAGATGTCTATATACACATTACATTTCGAAGATGGAAACTGGATTGGCACAAAATAAAGACACTGTGCAAACAGGTTTATTTTAGAACATGATTTCCAGTATACAAGAAACTGCATATTAATGGTGTCTTGCAGAGATCAATATATTGAGAGTGCAAGAAAGACCGGTGTGCACATTTGAATAAGAAACCAAACAGGTAAGAGTCTCCACAGATAAAACATATGTACAACTGGGAAATTACTTAACAGTACTGTTCCTTCCATGGATTCTTCTGCCACAGATTCCTCATCTTCATAGATCATCCCTCAACGCCAGCTCTTTGGGGAAATTTGACAGGGGGTGGCGAAGAGCATCACAGCATCGTCTCTTCAATCTCTGCACACCTCCATCGCGACACACCTCGACCCTGGACATGAATGATATAGTGTCTCTGCTTTCCCATACCTCAGTTCTCCACTTTTTTCCACCCAAGGGAATCTGTTCCCAACATGGAAAAAACCACCAGGTTGAACAAACAAATCTTCTTACACCTTTTGGTCAAGTACGGGTACATGACTCTTAATTTCAACAATTACACATCTCAAAAATCTATTTTATAAAAAATGTAATGACACAAGAGTCAACTCTTCCTCTAGGACTCACCACAAAAAGAGTGATGACGGTTAACAAGCAGGATTTGTAGGGAGGGCGATCAGGAATCTGTGGGAGAAGAATGCATAGAAAGAACTTTGCTGGAAAGAAATTTCTTCAATTAATTGCATTTTCCCACAGATTACTCATCTTGATAGACTGCCAAAGCAGTACAGGTTTCAGATAGTGGGATGGAAGCTCAAACCACAAAGATCTGCAAGACTGAACTGCCAAAACAGGAATCTCTACCATGGGCCAGATCCAGTGTATAGTGTTGGGAAAAGGTGTGGTGGGACGACCACTGCACAACCTGTCAGTTCTCCCTAACTTGCACTCCTTTCTGTACATCTGCTACACCTCTGGTAGAATCGGCACATATACCCAGCGGCATCACCTTTCCTGTACTCTCATTGCATTCTGTAATGAATAGAACAGTCCAATGGGATATAGTATGTTACTTACCCTTGGTCCGATCACGGACTTGAAGAATGTGACAAACAGCCGATCATCTCACCTAATGTCAACCTTTCAAGCCACATAAAAATCAGAGACCATTTGAGCCTGTGGAGCTTCTCATAATCCTTGGATGGATGAAGCCGAGGGAAGTAAACTCGCAACTCCACGCTCTGAGAAATGCAGAAATCCGAAACCACCTTTGGTAAAAAATTGGGTTGAACTTTAAGTGAGCCTTAAAGAAACTTTAGGAAGGATGACTTGCACGAATGAGCCTGAAGCTCACCAACGAGTCATGCTGGTGTGATGGCCACCAAAAAGGCAAATGTGTGCAGCCTAATAGATGTGGAATTTAATGGCTCAAGACGAGCTATTAGGAAACTTAGAACTTAATTCATATCCAAGCTGGTACCATAAATGATGTCGGAGGGAACTGTTACAAAGGGCCCTTTAAAAACTGGTTCATCACTGGAAAGGTGAAAAAGGAGCCCAGCTCTGGGGACATCTTAAATAAGGACAAGACAGACACATAACCTTTAACATTGCCTATTTGCAGCCCTGAAGTAGCGAGGGATAAAAGGAAATCCATTACTTTGGATGTAGGGCACGAACACAGGATCTACCCTTCTGTCTCTCACCATGCTTCAAACCTTCTTCAACTGCATGTACAAATAGAACTGGTGAAAGGCCATTAACACCTCTAAAACCTCCTCTGTTCAGTCCCAGTTCACATATCTCACCATCTCAAGAGTCATGTATGCAGGCTGAGAGACCCCGAATTCGGATATTGCAACAGACACTCCAACTGGGATAAGAGATCCAGCTTCCGAGTGAGTCAACAAGGTGGACAGGCAACCAATTCCAGAAGGTCTGGGTACCACAAATTCCACGCCCCATCCGGGCGTCCAAGATCAGGCATGCCTGAAACATCCTCAATCTCCAGAAAACCCACGGGATGACAGATCAGTGGAAATGCATAGTGGAGGTGGAAGACCCACTCAACTAAGAATTCTTCATACAATGCACGCCCTCTTGTGAAATCCACTCGAGCAGAACAGTTAGCACTTCGCATTGTCCTTTGTCGCAAATAGATCCACTGACTTGGTAAACCAAGGGTGAAGATCTTTGCAATGACCGCTGGGCATATCTCCCATATGTGAACCACCATGATCTGCCTGCTTAGAGAGTCTCCCAACCCGTCCCTCTGCATGGCCACCGTGTTGTCCGTCGGAATCAGGGCATTTCTCCCCTTGAGGGAGGGTGCCAACGATGCAAGGGCTAACCTGATCGCTTACAGCTCCAGCAAGTTGATGTGAAAGCGACATTCCGGCTGGTACGAAAGGCCACTCACCTGCATATCCTCGCAGTGAGCACCCCAACCCTTCAAGGTAGCATCCATGACCACCTGTACCTCCGCCCGGGTGGCAAAAAGGGTTCCCCTGCCTTCATGCTCTCCCTATCAGCCCACCAAGAGGTCATTAGCCACTGGTCTTGATGTCCTCCGAATAACCAACATTTCCTAAAATATTGTGACCATTGACTCCTCAGAAGACACTGAAGGGATCCCAAGGTTGGCCCCTGGCAACAAGAAAATGCAGGAGGACATGAGACCCAAGAGAAGGAGGAAGGCAGATGCTGGGAGAACGCTGGTGTTCTGAAACGGTGGGACCATCAGTCAGATGCTTGAGGCTCTCTCCTTGAGGGAGGCGGGTGGGGCCTTCCCCACCCGAACGCCCAGGACCGTTCTGATAAATAGGAGCCTCTGCGTTGGTGTAGTATGGGACTTCAATAAATGTAGGAAAAAGCCCAAGCTGTGAAGCACTGAGAAGGTCTCCTCAAGGTCCCGCGAAACCTGCTCCAAGGACCACCCTCGGTTCATCCAGTCGTCCAAGTATGATAATAGGACGACACTGGATCTCAAGAGATGTGCCACCACCACCAATATCAGCTTGGTGAACACCCAGGGAGCAAGGTGAAGCCAGCAAGGAGCACTTTACCTGGTAATAAGCTTCCCCAAAGACAAATCTTATGAATCACCTGTGCTTCCGGTGGATCAGCACATAGAAACAGGCGTCCTGAAGGTCAAGTGGCACCAACCAGTCCTGGGATTCAAGAGCCTGGGGAATCTCTCTCAAGGTCATCATCCTGAACTTGTCCTTTCTCAAAAACATGTATAAGGTGCCATGATCCAGGATGGGACGAAGCCCCCCCCCCCATCCTACTTGCGCACTAGGAAATCGAGGGAGTACCAACCCATACCTTTCTCCTCGGCTGGCACCTCCTCCACTGTGCCCTTCATCAGTAGGGCTTTTAGTTCCTTCTGGAGCTCCGGTTCTGGCCGTCAAAAAAGGGGTGGTGGTATGTTCAGAGGTATTTTAAGAACAGGGAGACAATATCCCAACTTGACCGAAGACCCAGGCATCTCAAGTGCTAGTGATATGCAAGCTGCTGGAGCCTGTCAACTGCCTTAAAGAGAGCGCATGGTTGGGTGGCAGATTTGATGTGGTGGGGGTTGCAGTGTTTTTGTGTATTGTGTAGGGAAGGCATGGTATCACAAGTATGACACTGACACAATGGATACAATTTGTAAAACCTTTATTGAAAATGTTGGGGTCCTTTGCCCTATAAATGAGATAGGTGTAGTCTAGACCATCAAACGATAAACAAAACAGTCCTAGTGGCAAATCAAAATGGCCTATGCTAATAAAACCAATATGTCCATTTGGGGGTGGTAAACTGAGGTTCTTAAGGTGGTAATGTGCAGTAATTCCTTGACTTCACCCATAAGTTTACTCACGAAATTGGCTCCCTGATCCGTTAGAATTTCCTTGGGGAAACCAACCCTAGAAAAGAATGGTAGTAGGAGTTTCAATAATGTGCTTTGTTGTGTTGTTCCACATGGGGAAAGCCTCTGGTACCGGGTAGCGTAATCAACTATTACAAGAACATATTTACTACCCAGTCTAGGAGGTTTCCAACGGTCCAATTATATCCATCCCAATTCGGGAGAAAGGGACCTCTATTATCGGTAGGGGGTCTAGAGGGGCAAGTAAGGGAATATGTGCACTGGTTTTCTGGCATATTTCACATGTCTGAATGAAGTTCTTTATGTCAGCATGAATACCTGGACAGTACAATTTCCCACTGATTTGAGCTTGGGATTTAGATTGTCCTAAATGTTCCCCTGTCAAATAAAACTGTGCAATCTCTATCACGATCTTGCAATGAGTTTTGGGTATTACTGAGTTTTACTCAAGCCTTCTCAGGAGGTTTCCTTTCTATATAGTCGACCCTATTTTAGGAAGAAAAAGGGGCTCCCCTTTTCTTGTCCTTCTTCCTCAAGAATCACTTGTAAGAATGCCTCTGCAAGTGCTGGATAATTTAGCTGGGCGAAGGTTAGATCGGGAAGGATGGTAGGTGGTTCTACCCCCCTTTGCCTCAGTGATGGGTGTTTCATCAGCCTCTCCAAAGCCTTAGCTACCTCTCAGTTTCCTCGGATTTACTTTCTTCCTAAAAATGAGGAAATAGAGTTCTCTCATGAATTCCTTTTGCAATTTTGTCCCCACAGTGTATTTCAAATGAAGTTTCGCCATGGTTCTGTAGGAGAACGTTTATGTCTCACCGAAAGTCTGGATCTATGACACCTGTTAGGACATCTAGACCAAACTTCCAGACCAGGGCAGATTTTGGAGCCAATCTTATATAACAACCCGCAGGGGGTATTATGACCAAGTCTTTGGGAATCATCCCTCTTTTCCCAGGATGGATAGTGGTTTCTCTGTTGCTACAAATATCAAGGCCTATGGATTCTTTTGTGGCCGTAAAGGGGTCTGAGGCTCTGTAACTAAGTTTCTGGAATTTTAGGGTCTCCAATTTGTCTCAATTGAGTCACAAAACCTTTATTGAAAATGTTGGGGTCAGAGAAAATCCTAATTTGCCCTATAACTAAGATGGGAGTAGTCTCGACCATCGAACGATAAACAAAACAGTCCTAGTGGCGTCAGTCAAATCAAAATGGCCTATGCTAACAAAACCTAATGCCTGCCCTCTCTCTTATACAAAAAGTATGCAAAAGGAAAAATCATTTTTCAAAATAATAAAGATATTCGAAACAAGCTCTCCTCCTCACATTACAAATCACAGAGTAAGGCTGTCTCACACTGGCTCGGTTTCTAACACTCCAAGCAGTTCCAAACCGTGGATTGAGGACCGCCTGGCCTTCCACGCTAAAGTGTTTTTCATGACTTTCAAAATTGTATTTCCAACGTAAAGTTCACAAAAGGTCCCTCTCTGCCAGGCTCACACCTTACTGCACACAGTTAACAAAGGTCCCCCTCTGTCAGGCTCAGACACTACAGCATACAGTTCACAAAGGTCCCCCTCTGCCGGGCTCAGACCTTACAGCACACAGTTCATGAAGGTCCTCTTCTGCCGGGCTCAGACCTCTCACATCACAGTTAAACACAACCTTGCAAGGGGGGGCCCTTCTCCAAGCTTATTGTACTGTGTGTCTCTCTCAATCGGGCTCAAACCCCTTTCAAAGACTTTCGAATGTACGTGACGCTTTTGCCAGACCACTGCACTCAAAGTTCAGAGTTACTTTCACTTAATTTGCTTTCACTGTCCGTTTGCTTTATAATTTCAAACAATGTACTTTTCACTGAGACTTTCGAATTAGCAACTTCCTTTTGCTGGACCACCCCGTTTCTTAGTATCGCTGACCTCACAGCTGCTTTTTACTTCAAAGTTCATTCCCAGGTCTGCCTTCCATCACGCCGCATTCGCACACGTGCAGCCTTCACTTGTGTTATAATGTTGCTACTTCATTCGCTTTAACACACCCCTGTCTCTCAGGTCGCTTGCCAACTCACCGGCTGTGTGCGTGTCTTTCTTGTTTCGCAATTTTCAATTCACGAGTCAAGGTTAGTACCACAGGCTTGGCCTCGCCAACTCTGCCGTTCACCCGGGAGGGTCGTTGGCATCCTTGGAACCCAATGCAATGAACAAGTTACTTATCTTACCTGGTAACGTTCTTTCGATGGGATGTTCCTCCGACGTATTCCACATCTATGACAGCAATGACCACAGCTGTGCTGCTTCGGAAAGATTTTCGCCGTCGGTGTCCTGCTTCGATACGCTGTCCCTCGAGAGCCTCCGTAGAGAGTCGACATCACCGGATGTTATATATAGGACGCACGGCGCCCGTAGCCTCAGTTCCAGTTTTTTCCCAGAACGTGTGGCACCAATCTCCTGCCAGCATGACTGCAGAAAGCCTTGCGGAAACTAAAGCTGCAAACGACTAAGAAATTCTGTAGCGGGGCAGGCTGGGAGGGTTTCGATGTGGAATACGTCAGAGGAACATCCCATCGAAATAACATTACCAGGTAAGATAAGTATCTTGTTCTTCGAGGGGATTGTGTCCTCCGACGTATTCCACATCTATGACAGACTCCCAAAGCAGTACCAACGTATGGAGGTGGGAAAAAGAATTTGACCAATTCAGAATTTTAGAATGACCAATCAAATTGCACAATACAGGACTGCCTTAACAAAGGCCAAATCCTGCCCATGGATAGAGTCCAAGGAATAATGCCTCACAAAAGTATGGACAGAGGCCCATGTGGCTGCTTCACAAATATTGCAAATTGGTACACCCGTCTGCAGGGCAGTGGAGGCAGCCATACCCCTAGTAGAATGAGCCCGTAAGCCTACTGGAGGGTCCTTTCCCACCAAACGGTAACACTCAGAGATCGTCAAAATGATCCATCTGGACAAGGTCTGCTTGGAAACAGCCTGACCTAAACGCCTTCCAGCATAACCCACAAAGAGCTGATCGTCCACTCTGACCCGGGACATCCGTGAGAGATAGAAACTCAAAGCTCTCCTAGAATCTAACCTATGGAGCCTCTCCTCTTCCTTACCAGGATGGGAGGAGGATAAAACGCCGGAAGAATGACCTTCTGGCTCAAATGGAATTCTGACACAACCTTTGGAAGAAAAGAAGGCCGCACCCTAAGGACAACCGAGTGGAACACAGTGAAGGGTGGTTTGGCGGAAAGTGCATGCAACTCAATCACTCTGCGTGCGGAAGTAACCGCAACTAAAAAGACAGTTTTAAAGGACAACAGTCGCAACAGACAAGAATGCAAGGGCGCAAACGGAGCGCCCACTAGGAACTTTAAAACCAAATTCAAATCCCATCCCAGCACCTGGATGGCGACGGTGGAAACACATTAGCCCTTTTAGAAACTGAGAAATCAAAGGGATCTTAAAATAAGAACATTCCTCAGACGAGCGCCTAAATATGGACAGCGCCGCCAGGTAACCCTTAATGGTACCTACTTGCAGGCCCTTGTGTGCTAAAGAAAGCAAAAAAGACAAAACCCTAAGGAATGGAACATTGGAAAGGATCCACATTCTGTACCCTGCACCAGTCGCAGAACTTCCTCCAACGGCACAGGGATTTCATTGCGGGCCTTCTGGCCAAAAGCAACACCTCCATCACGTCTTCAGGGACGGGCCCAATCCTTATACCTCAGCCTTTCAGATACCAAGCATGAAGGCTGAGAGGCTTGACCTCTGGATGGAGAACTCGACCCCCTCCCGTGAGAGCAGATCGTCTCGGTAGGGAAGACGGCGTGGAGGGGAGATGGACAGGTCTAGAAGGTCTGGTTACCACGCTCTCCTGGCCTATGCCGGAGCAATGAGGATCATCAGGGAACCGAATCTCTGTAACCTCCGCAACACTTGCGGAATGACGGGGACTGGAGAGAACGCGTACAGCAGTGGGACCACTCCACTACGAACGCGTCCCCTAAGGCTCCTCTTGGAGGAAATTCCTGCAAGCAGAATCTCTTGCACTTCCGGTTGACACTGTTGGCCAAGAGATCCACTTGTGGGGTTCCCAAAAGTGCGAAGATCTCCAAAAGAACTTCCTGAGTCAGCTCCCACTCGTGAGAGACCGTGCTCTGCCTGCTCAGAGCATCCACCGCTGCGTTTTCGTCTCCAGCCAGATGAACTGCTGAAATGGAAATATCCTGCTGGATGGCCCAGAACCAGAGCTGCATCGCCTCCCTGCACAACGAGAGTGACCCTGCCCCCCCCACTTTTTGTTGAGGTAGTGCATGGCCACTGTATTGTCCGTCATAATCGGGACATTTTTCCCCTCGCTCAGATGGCAGAAAAGCCTTCAGGGCTAGCCTGACACTCTGCAGCTCTAACAGATTGATGTGGAGTCTGGACTCCGACGGAGACCAACAGCCACTGGCTGTCAGCTCTTTGGCATGAGCGCCCCAAACCATGAGAGATGCGTCCGTCACTATTGTCACCTCTGGCCACAGTTGCCAAAATGGAGCACCCTTCATCAGATTGCCTTTGACGGCTCACCACAGAAGATCCTGTGGGACCGAGGGCGGAATCTGAACATGATCTGACATCCTGCCGGAGAACTGCGACCACTGCATCTTGAGAGCCCACTGCAGAGATCTCATCCCCAGCCTGGCCTCTGGCACCAGGAAAATGCAGGATGCCATGAGGCCGAGTAACCGCAAGAACTTGAACGCCGGGAGACTCTGGGCACGTTGAAAATTGTCCACCATCTGCAGAATGTGATAAGCCCTCACCTGGGAAGAGGAACACTGCCCCAGGGATGTGTCAAGCACTGCTCTGATGTACTGAAGCGGCTGGGTCGGTGTCAAATCAGACTTCTTTAAACTGAGGGAGAAGCCCAGCTTGTGAAGGGAGTGGCAGGTGACAGACAGATGATCCAGGGCTTGCTTGGGAGAACGCGTTCTGATCAACCAATCATCCAGGTAGGAGTAGATGTGAATCCCCCCCTTTCCTGAGATACGCTGCCACCACCACCATCAGCTTGGTGAAGACCCTCGGGCGGAGGTCAATCTGAACGGCAGTACCTGAAACTGAAAATGCAAGTTGCCAACCGCGAACCTCAGGTACTTCCTGTGCTTTGGATGAATCAGCATATGAAAGTAAGCATCCTTGAGGTCTAGAGACACCAACCAATACTGCAGTTGAAGGGCCTGGAGGACTTGAGAAAGAGTTACCATCTTGAACTTGTCCTTCCTGAAGAGCTTGTTCAGCCAACGCAAGCCCATGATGGGTCTCAATCCCAGTCTTTTTTCGGGATCAAAAAAATAAGGGGAATACCATCCCTCGTTCCTCTCCGCTACAGGCACCAGTTCTATGGCTCCTTTCTCCAGCAGGGATAGGATTTCCTGCGCAAGGAGCGGATCCGGACGCTTCAAAGAGAGCTTCCCTGGTGGATTGTCGTGAGGCCTCTGCCGGAAAGGCAGACAGTAGCCGTGGGTTATGATCGCCAGAACCCACACATCTGAAGTAATAGCTCGCCATTCTCCAAGATGCTGCGCAAGTCTGCCCCCAACCGGTGAACCATGGGACATGGCCTCATGACTGAGCTGACGCGGCTGCGGCAGTGCCTGAGGGCAAATAGGCAACTGCCCGAGCGGCTTTGGCACCTCGAGTACCTTGCTTTCCACCTCTGGTACTCCTACGGTGGCCCCTTTGACTGGCAGCTCCTCTCGATCTACCAAAGGAAGAGTAGTACCGAAAGGGACATCCCCTCCATTGCTGTCCCCTAGGACGAAAAGGCAGAGGTTGACGTACTGCAGCGCTCAAAAACTTTGCTGCAGCTTTGGAGGTCTGCAACCTCTCAAGGCTCACGTCAGCCTTGCTGACAAAAAGATGGACACCATCAAAGGGCATGTTGAGAAGCCGGGATTGCACATCAGGAGCAAACCCTGACTTCCGCAATCACGCAAACCTGCGTATCACGGTGCTCGCAGCCATGGACCGGCTGACAGTCTGCCATGTCCAGACCCGACTGAACGGATTCACACATGGCATCCTTGCCGTCTTGCATGAGGGCTAGGAAACCAGCCCGTTCCTCCCCTTCGGGAATATGCTCAGCCGCCAAAGATGCACAATTCCACAGAGTGTGAGTGAATCTTGCCAAGGCACAAACGGAGTTGGCTGCCTTTAAAGCCATACCCCCAGAAGAAAATACCTTATTCGGCCAACCATCAAAGCGCTTGCCGTCCCTAACAGGAGGGATGGTATGGTATGCAGCCTGTTTCGCTGGGGCCGTAGCCGCCTGCACCACCAAACTCTCCAGAGTCGGGTGCATTGACAAGTAGCAGGGGTCACCACTGGCTGGACAGTATTTTTTCAGAAGTGACTTATTCACTGCCGGGAGACTCTCCGGAGCAGTCCAAGCCGCTGCCGCCACCCTTCTTTGCAAAGTCATATGAAATGGCAACACCAGGTCAGTGGGTGGACCTTGGTCCAGGAGATCTGTCAGATCATTCTGAATTAAATCAACAGGTGGAGCAGACCACCCCAAGTATTCAGTCACCGTTGACATGAGGCGCCTATATGAGGATTCGGCATGCGTACCAGGCTCATGCCTGCCAAACTCCACCTCCGGAGAGGTGTCAAGTCCACTGGCGTCATGTAAGGACTGACAGAGTTCTTCCATCTGACTGTGACCAGAAAACAAGTCATCAAGGACCTCAGGAGGCACAACCATCTCCTCATCAGACCCTTCCTCCACCTCCGAAATATACTCCAAAAGTTGGAATAAACCCAATCTGGGTGGAGGAACAGACAAGGGCTCAAAAACAGGCCTCACAGACCTACAGAGAGCCTTCCTTGGAGTTTCCACAGCCCTCCGGGGCACCTCTGACAAATTCTCCTCAAAAGGCGTCGAGGGCGCAGATGGATTAGGCGTCGACCTCGAACGAGACAATGATGAATTCGACAACTGCTTCGAGGCCGGAGCAGCGAGAGTGTCCCTCGACGCACACGGCGCTGATGGCGTTGATGCCTTCTTGGAAGGCCTCACAGGCTCTGACGGTGTCGAGGACCGGGTCCTGGCACGGCTATGGCGTTCAACCTTGTCCGATCGGGACCTCAACGGCCCCCGATGATCGCACCAACCGGCCGAGCCTGAAGGCGTGCGAGTGGTGGCTCTAGCTCGTTCCTTGCCGGCTTCTCTCGAAGGCACGGATGGTATGGTGCCTTGCGATTCGAAAAATCGCCATCATCTGCTGGCGGAATGCATCCCATTTGGCCGGCGAAGAATACTTAGTTGGACAAGTCACCCGCCTACTGGTGGAATCCTCCGCCGAGGACGGGGAAGGCGACCGGTGACGGCGCTTCCGAGAGTGCCTAGAAGAGGCAGAGGAATGGCGGGAACCACTCCGAGACTGAGACCCCCTGGACTTACGCTGACGTGGAGAGTCGCCCCTCGAGTCGTCGGTCGAAAGCACGGCAGAATTTGACTTACGGGTTTTAGATACCCTACCTACCGATAACTACTTCTTCCGCTCCCGCAAGGCCTTTGATATCAGGGACTGGCAGTCATCGCAGTCGTCGGTGGCGTGGCTTTCGCCGAGGCACCAGAGGCAGACGTCGTGCGGGTCCATGATGGACATTTTGGAACCGCAGTCCTGACACTTTTTAAAGCCCGACTTCTGGGTAGAAGAAGATGAAGACATTGTTCTCAATCAAATAGAAGAACCGGGTGCGCCGAGGTTCTGAAGCAAACACGTTCGCGGAATAAAACAGAACTGAGGCTACGGGCGTCGTGCGTCCTATATATAACATCCAATGACGTTGACTCTCGACGGAGGCCCTCGAGGGACAGCGTATCGACGTCATTGACGCAGGACGCCTACGCCGAAAAAATTCCAAAGCAGCACAGCTGTGGTCATTACTGTCAGATGTGGAATACGTCGGAGGACACAATCCCCTCGAACTTTACTTATGAGATCTGGCCTTCTCCATGTGTCTTTCGCGGGCGGTCGGAGGCAACAATCTCCAGTAGGGAACCCTTGGGGTTTTCGGCCCACTACTTTTGTCCCTTGGTCCGTTGCTCTGCTCCAGTAGGTGTGCCCTCATCCCCTAAATTCTGCTCGTGCTCCACCTTGCTCAGAGAGTCTCTTTACGGTTTGCCTTTTATTTGTGTGAGGAGAGCTAACTGGTATCAGGTGTATGCACTTAGTGTAATGTGCCTGACCCGTTTAACGGGACATGTCCAGTACCATGTTAGAGAGTTAGTCTGGTTTCTCTCAGTCATCCTCTTCATCGACCCAGTGTTTGTGAAAAAAAGGGGGTGGAGGGATGGGGACTTTGGAAAATCCTATAAAATAGGATGGGGTAGATTAACAAAAAAGGAGGGGAACACCACATCTCACCATCAGCTGCCTCACCCCCACTGCCAGAAGACCCCTCACCCAGGTGATCCTCCCGAACTGGTCCACTCGCAGGGTCTGGATCCAAAAGTGAGCGAGATCCCCAGGGACTAGCAGGTGAGACACCCTCTGGTTTTTCACAATGGCATCAGTAAAATTAAATGTAATTTGTGAAATATAAGTGGTCCCAGACACTAAATGGCCCAATTAATTTTTAAGTAATCACAGGCTGGTCAACCTGTTAAAGAAAGGTGATGAGACATTCAAAGATGGGTAGCTATACAGGTTGTCAAGTGATCTGAAATTATATGTATTTAGCCTTATAAGTTTAATAATGTTGAAAGCTACAAACACAGTTAAAATACTTGATTCCTCCAACGTCAATTTAACGACTTTCAAAATCTGACTTGACTTAAGAAAAGTAGTAAAGTTTAAAATGAAGATTGCTTACCTGCTGGAGTTTGTTTTTGTTACCACGATCAGAAGGAAGAGTAAGGGAGGGAAAATAATCTTTAGGTTTGTCTTTTATTCAGTGGCATGGCTGGGCACTGCATGTCCCCGTCTGTGGGAGATGATGCCTAGTCTAACCGCATTCAAAATTGGTGTATAGCTAGTCACTAGTTGACAGAAATTTAAAATGGGACATTTTCAAAGTTAATTTGAAGGAAGGGAGGCAGGACAGAGTCCAAAGTAACATGCCCAAAACGATCTAGAGGCGAGGCGTGAGAATCATACGAGATTTGTGACGTTATGCAACGGTTTCAAGGCTTTTCTCAGTTTCTATGGCTATTGGAACTGTGCGTTGGCCACAGTTCTTCTGCCAGTCACCAGAATCTCGGTTTTGGGTCCATTCAGACACAGATAATCCAGCAAGAGATGTTGGGCGCTTGTTTAACTTTTTCTCGGTTCTCAGGTAAGATCTCCAGCCATAAGTGATTCAGTACATGAACAGCTTTGGAACTATAGAGGATGTTGTATGATTACCGGAGCCAGAGACACCTACGTATTATCACTAAATCTCTTTAGTGATCCATACATGGCCAACTTTTGTCAACCATTTCTATTTGGTAAAATGTAGTACGCTAGCCTACAACAAGCAACTCGTCACGTTACCACTTACGAGAGCACTTGCATCACTTGATGAGAGTACTGTTATAAATTGGAACTGAGAGGTGTAAGCGATATTCAATCAACACTACAGCTAAGTCAATGCCTAGTCTGGGATGCTGGGGAAAACCCTTATTGATGTATTTTTATGTCCAGTTCAGTACTCTGGATGACAACCCTTGTATAACACCCCCCTCTTAGAATCCCCCTGACCCCACTGAGCCAAGAAGTAGGTTTGTTTTGCAAATTAAAAGGTTCATTTGAAAAATTAAACAATATATATGTGTCACACTTTTATAACAAATTAATATCTGATAGTACACTTAGACATATGATGTGGATCCACAATGGGTAATGTTACAGTGGTACACTTCATTACTTAGGAGTAGTATAGAGGATGAGGTAGCTGAAATGCTTTATGGTTTCAAGGAAATGCAAGGTGGAATAAATGCAGTACAGAAAATAAACTGATATGGTTTCACAAGAGATAATATGTTCACTTTTCCCCTGGTGGCAATTCACCCCCCCTATATGCAATGCAAGGAGATGGAAGTAACACACAGTCTTCAGGAATACAAGCAAATACAATACGGAACTCAGTTCCCCCCCAGCAAGCTTAGAGGAAACAGGTAGAAGTTTGAAACACAGGCCCAAAATGCTTTTAAATGTGATGGCAATGGATGGGAAAATGTGCTAACTGATTTTAATTCCCTCTAGAGATTCAGGGTGAGTGAGAGATGCTTGTTGGTATTAGTTCAGGCTCACTTTAGCAATGCTCTATGAGTTATTACCAGGTTGCAAACGGATTTTAACAAAGGAAAGAATGGAGCTGCTATTTTGACAAGTGGAGAAATTGAGCCAAAATCGCAAATCGCTGTAAATTTCGCGAGTGTGTAGATCGCGATTGCGGAAGTCGGTTCTAGGTTTGTTGGAAAGCCTAGAATCTCAGCTTTAAAATGGAAGTTAAATTCCGTTCCTAGCCCAAACGGTTCAAGGAATACGGACGATTTAATAAAGGTAGATTTTCGGATTTAAAGTAAAACTCAATTGACAGGTGATAGCTTGCAGCTTTAGAATGACAGATGACAGTTCTCAGTTTTAGAATGACAGATGACAGGATTTCTAGGAGGCTGTTCTAATTAGGTTAAAATAGTTTAGATTAGATTATTTTAACTAAGAGATTGGTTCTGCACAGTTCTGCTAGGTACTCACAATATAAATTTGAAATAGGCCTCGTCACGGATCTGATCAACACGTCCAGCGGCGGTTCTCTCTGCTCGGCGGGTCAATCAGGTACCGGTTCTGCTCACAGCGATCCTGATCTCTGGTTCTGCTCACAGCGGTCTGGTCTGCGGTTCCGGCAAAAGTTCTTGGCACAAGAATTCAGACAGCTCGCCTGGCTGTGGAATAGTTTGCAAATTATTTTAAGGATGCTGAGAAGAGTTCTCAGTTTGTGGGTTTAGGCCCTTGCTTTAAGTTCTGAAGTCAATTTCTGGTCTCTGAAGATTGATGGATGTGAAGTCTGGAGTCTCCCAGCAGAGCGTCCCGCAGAAAATGGAATTGAATGTCTCTACCTGTCCCAGCAGTCTCTTTTTGTGTGTTTTGGAAGTGGGTGTGTGCGTGGCATAGCTAAGCCTGCCCCTCTCTACTTGTCATTGGCCCAATTCTCCCCTCTCCCATTATTGGGGGAAGGAAATGGATTGTCATCATGATGAGGTCTGTTTATGGGTCAGAGGATCCTCCCCTGGTCAATTTGCCCACAAATCTTTATTTGATTCAAATACATATTTCCCAGATACACAATTTGTTGAAATTACATGTACACATTATATATTCCTTCGGGTCCATGCTTGTCCGCCTCTGATCTTCCTGGGGGCTTGCATTCAAAAATGACAACATTTTGCGCTTTTTGACTGGTTTACCAATATCGGACATTTACCAAAAATTACACACATGTGCGCAAGGAGTATGGACATTAATTGATGAAGTGTCAGATTTTTAACATGCAGACATTTGGAGTGAGACCCTATTTTCCGCTAGCAACCCCCCAGAATACACCACAGGGTCCTAACGCCTCTTAAAACGTGCACAGAACAATCACAAGAATAATGATATTACTTATATAATTTTGACCAGTCCGCACTATGAGTTATCTATCTTTTTAACGTATGCCCTGGTCAAAAAGGGGTGTGGCTTCCCACATCACATGGTGTAAGAACTGAGTTATCCACTTCCCCCAAGCTCAGCTGGCTCTCACAGGCACTTCTCCTCCCACTTCTCCCAAGAGGAAGCCAATTTACGGCCCCCCCAATATAACATTTGCCGGAGTCCATTGTTCAGTTTCCTGCAGTTGCCCCTCCCCTAATCTAATCAGAGAGGTGTCAACTCCTTTTGGTGGGGAAGCAGGATGCAGCTAGGCCTGGGAAGAGTGGCTGAGCAGGTTTCTCCTGTCGGGGGTAGTTGTCAGGCAGAATTCAGCTAAATGTCACTTTAGTTCCCAGTTTAAATCAAACTTACACTTTTTACATATACATTAAATAATTACTTCCTTCAAGTCATTTCAGAATATAGTTTTACATTGTATCCACCTCTTAGCAAGTCTTTCCTTGGCCTGGTTTCGGTTCATTTGTTCAGTTTTACACAAAAGTCTGGTGGTTTCAAAACGCTGGCTTTCTGATAGTGGTGAGTACCGGTATTGCAACCATTTTTGGGATTAAGAAAATGAATTCCCAACAGTTCTGAGTTGCTTTTGGCAATCAGCATTGCCATTCCCAATGGTTTCAGGCTACTGTGTGTGTGTAGCCCAATGGTGGTTTTAGGCAGTGCCCTCCTGTGCTCACAACATAGGCAAACATGCCAGTACTGCACAGTTTTATGGTAGGGCCTGGATGCATGGGTAAAAACATCCCACAAGCCCCCCCCCCTCTTGCGATGGCCATTCTGTCCTTTCACTGATGGAACTCGCAAGATCTGGGATGTTCGCCTCCTCTTCTTCCAATTCCATAGGTGGCACAGTTCAGCATCTTTTCCTCCCTCCAGTCGATCAATCAGTTCTCCTTGCTGGTCCTGATGGGAGGATTGGGTGGTACCCCGGGCCCCTCGGATCTTCGCTCCCGGTCCCCAGGTCGCCTTCCGTGGTCAGTCTCCATGTTTTCTTTCTCCTAGGACGACAAAGGAAAGCGGCAATACCTATCCATAGACATTTCTCCCCCACTATTGATATAATGGGGTGACATATACATTTTATAGTCAAAATATTTGCGTTTTTATTTTAACAAAAAACAAGATACAATTGTAAGACTTTTTTTTCCAAATCATAATATTTTAGAGACTATATGTGGGATATTTTAGGGTTGGAATTGAATTACTCTGGAGCGGTCCCCTCTGGTATTGCAGAGGACTCCTCCAGTTGTTGCAGAGTGTGCCTGGGATGGCAACACTTTAGCTGATTTACATGGACCCACTTATCCTCCCCCTCTGCCAAACTGCCTTTGGGGATGCAGATCTTATAGGCAACAGGGGAGATCTTGTCTATAATTTCAAACGGTCCCTTCCATGTAGGCAAGAATTTTCGCTGTTTGGCCTGGTTCCTTTGGAAATTGTATAGATAGACCCGGTCTCCCACAGTATATTCCTTCCTGGTGGTCTTCAGGTCGTAGTGGGTTTTCATGCTATCAGCTGATCTTTCTAGATTCCGCTGAGCATAGGCAAAAGCATGCTGAAGGTGTTTCCTTAAATTCTCCACATACTCATGAGTTGTGGAGGCATTTATCAGTGTCTGCTCTTGGGTCCTGTAGAGCAAATGCTGGGGAAGCACCATCTTGCGTCCGGTCATCAACTCAAATGGTGACATTTTAGTTGCAGATGGAGGGGCAGATCTGATGGCCATTAGGACCAGAGGTAATCGGATATCCCAACTTGGCCCAGAATCTGCCACAAACTTTTTTAATATGCTCACAATGGTTCGGTTGTATCTCTCCACTGCTCCAGAAGAAGCTGGCCTGTAAGCAATGTGTAGCTTCCTTTTAACCCCCAGTATCTCCCACATCTTTGTCATTACTTCACTGGTGAAGTGGCTACCCCTGTCTGACTCAATCCTTTGAGGTAGACCGAAACGGGAAAAGATGTGGTTAATCATCAGGGCAGCTGCTGTTTCTGCCTTGCAGTTTGGGGCCGGGGGACATTCCACCCACTTGGTAAACAAGCATGTAACGGTCAACATGTACTTGTTTCCTCTAGACGAGCGAATTACAGGGCCTACAAAGTCGATTTGCAAATCTGACCATGGCAGTGTCATCCCCCTCTTTTGGAGAGGCGCACGGTGTGTGAGGGATGATGGCTGAAATTGTGCACACACAAGACACCCCTTCAAGTATTGGTCGAGGTCCTGCCCCATGTGTGGCCAGTATGCAACCTCTCTTAAGATTTCCAGTGTTGTGTGAAACCCCCTATGACCGGTGATGGCCGCATCATGGGCGTGATTTAACATCAGGCTTCGGAATGAGGTAGGAACCACCCACTGATCGTGGCCAGCTTTGGATCTCCTTACCAGCAAACCGTCTTGGATTCAGAACATTTTTGGACATTTCATCAACACTCTAAGGTCCTCCTTCCCAATGTAATCGGTATCCGTCAGGGGAAAGTTCTCAGGGTCCTCAATGTGTTGGTAAAACTTACCAATTATTGGATCCCCTTCTGAGCTGTAATCAAATCAGCATCAGGGGTCTCCTTACTCCATTGTGCAGTTGAAGGATCATTGTGAGCATTTGTCTGGGACCTAATGATAGCAGGGACCTGGATTTCCCCCAACAGGGACTCTATTTCGATTACATCCCCTTGAATGGCCCCGGTTTTGGCCAGCTGATCAGCTAAGTCATTTCCAGTTTTGTCTGGTCCCTCTACTTTGGAATGACCCTTGATCTTTTTCCAGTAGATGGTCATCCCATTGGATGTGACCAGATCATCAATATTTTGGATTAACTTCCCATGTTTCAGGGGTTTGTTATTAGCACATAACATGCCTCTGGTTTTCCAGTTAACCAGGAGCTCCACAAACCTGTTCCGTACATAATCCGAATCTGTGATTATGACCAGTTCGTGGAGTTGATGTTGGACAGCAGTGAGGATGGCCTGATGCACAGCCATCAATTCTGCCACCTGACTACTTCGGGGACCAATTTTGCATCCAGCGGAGGGTTCAGGGGACTCCTTCACCCATGCATTCCCTACGCCGGCCACCAGTTCTTTCTCCCCGTTGTTGTCAACATGGTACGAGCATCCATCCACATAGACAGTGGGCATTCCCTCACACTTGTCTTCTTCAAAGACTTTGTGTGGGGAATTAAGGTATGCCTCCATGTTGTCCTTGATTTTTGGACTTTCGTCCTTGAGACAGTGTTCTCTGGCACAATCATGCAAGTCAGCCAGACCTTGTGCGAGGGGACTCTTCTTGTTTTGGCCATATCTGACCTCTACAGGAAAGCCTTGCATTGACAGAATCCAGGAAGTAATTCGGGAATTACTCCCATTTCCGGCCCGGATTCTGTCACTTTGGAGGTATTGCAGAGGCTGGTGTGGAGTCTCCACTATGATGTGTTCCCCATGGATAAACGGGCGGTAATTCTTCAATGCCCACACCGTTGCTAGGAGTGCCTTCTCACAATCGTTGAATTTTTCCTCCACAGAGGATAAAATTTTGCTCGCATAGGAGATTACTTTATTGACCTTGTCGTGCTTTTGGTATAATACTGCTGTCAAGCACGTATTAGAGAACCCTGTCTCCAGGAAGAACTCCTTGTTTCTGACAGGGTAAGCTAGGCAAGGCGCTTGTGAGATTCTTCTCTTGAGTGGTCTTACTGCCTCGGCTTGTTCTGGACCCTATTGCCACTTGACCCCCCCTTCTTTTTTTTTTAAACGTATTTTATTGATTTAGGTGAGAAAAAAAAAACGTGCAATACAACGAGAAATCAAACAGTGGTTCAAACAGGGAGGGGACGGTGCAAGGGGGATAGGGGAGGGGAAGGGTCAAACGAATCAACAACAGTCTTCATGTTGCAGCGAACTTACAATAGATGGATGGGTTAGGGCCTGCGACCCAGAGTTTCAGAAAGCAGGAGGGGTCGCATACAAGGGCTGTCCTTCCAGTGCTGGCATCAGGGGATAGTGCCAGTGTGATGCTACGAGATTTCAGGGGGGTTTGTGGTCGGCGCTGAAGCGTATGTCTCTGAGGAGGGCCTTCCATGATTCCAGGGTGCCGCACTCGGTTTCGCCACTTGACATGATTCCTTCTTGCCAGGCCCTGGTTTCAGCTACTGTCCATCTCTCGAGTTCTTTGAGCCATCGTTCATGCCTGGGGCCCGACGGCGTTTTCCAGGCCATCGCAATTGTTCTCTTAGCCAGAATGCATGAGATGTCCATTAGTCTGACAGTATGCTTGGACTTGCTAGGTCTGGGGTAATTCCCCAGGAGGCACTCTCCGGGGGTCCATTCGTACCTCGTCATTCCGGCGTCCATGCAAGTCTGTTTGGCTTTGGACCATAGTGTCATCGCCTTAGTGCAAGTCCAGAACATGTGGATCATGTCCGCTTTATCATTCCCACACCATGGGCATGCAGGGGAGGATGTCTTATTGAAGGAGGCGACCCTATGTGGGGTCATGTATGTCCTATACAGGACGTTCAGTTGAATCTGGCTGAATCTGGTATTCCTGGACACTTTTTTGGGAAATATCAGCGCTCTCTCCCATTCTTTATCCGTGATCGGGGTCTCAAGGTCCGCTTCCCATTTCGCCCTCAGATCTTCGCCTTTAGGGTTAGGTTTGTCGCATAGTCTGCTGTAGAGCCTGGAGACTGGTCTCCAGCCATCTGAGAGGTCATGCATTTCTTGAAGTAGAGGATCAGGGGAGGGTTCCTCCGGCCAGCCGGTCCATTGTTTCTTGGCAGTCTGTTTAAGGCGGTGGTACCAGAGGAACTGGCCCGGGGGTATTCCTTCGGCGGCCTTAAGAGATTCAAAGTCCCTGAATTCTCCTTCCTCGTACATGTCGCCCCATGTGTATATGCCGGCTTCTTCCCACCTCCTTGCTGTGGAGAGGTCTGCATCCGTTCGGCAGGTGTCTGCTAAAATGGGATTATCCGGAGAGTATGGGTGTTGTACTCGCCTGATGTAGCAGGACCTGGCCCATATCTTCCTTCCCAGGTCAATCACTTGTGAGGTGACCGGGGATTGTCGTGTGGGGTGCCACAGGGTTTCCTTGGGGATCACATTGTTCGAGGATTGCCTCAGTAGTTCCGTCTCAGCCGAAGGTTCGTCCGAGAGCCATTTCGTTATGTGACTCAGCTGGGCAGCCAGATAGTATAACTGGAGATCCGGTAGCTTTATTCCACCCTCTTTGTGTGGCAGGGAGAGAACAGATAGCGACAGTTTGTGCCTGTGGGGGCCCCAAAGGAAGTCCCTGATAATAGCCTCCAGCTTCTTGAAGAAGGGCGGTCGAACGTAATGGCAAATGTTCACGAAGAAATATAGGAATCGGGGGAGTACGATCATCTTGACTATCGCTGCCCTGCCCACCATGGCCAATGGGAGCTTGGACCAGAATTTTATAGAGCGTCGAAGAATCATGATGGCGACCTCAGTGTTGTGTTCGTGCGTGAGTAGCGAGTTATGGCTTACGTTGATCCCCAGATAACGGAACTTGACCAGTTGCCAACCTATTCCTATCACTGGGAGATTGCTTTCTGGAATGTTGCGTAGGCCCGCCAGGGGGAAGGCGGAGGACTTGCTCCTGCTGAATCGGATCCCCGAGTACTTCGCGTAATTATCTAGTACCTCCAGTGCTGTCGGTGCATTAACTTCGGGAGTGCTTAGGTAAAGGAGGACGTCGTCTGCGTATAGAGATATTATGTGGTGTACAGTGCCCACCTTGATACCAGCGTCGAAAAACTGCTGCCTGAAGTATAGTGCAATCGGCTCCAGGCCCAGTATGTACAGCATGGGCGATAGCGGACACCCCTGTCTCGTTCCCCTTTGTATTTCCCAGGCTGCTGATACCATTCTTCCCGTTTTCACTCTCGCCATTGGGGAATTATAGAGGACCTCGATCCACCTGATGAAGCCCCCTCCGAAGCCAAATCTTCTCAGGACCTCCCTGATCCATTCCCAGTATATGGAGTCGAAGGCCTTGATAGCATCGAGCGACAACACCGCCAGGTCCTCGTCCCTCTCGTGTGTTTCAGCCATTACATGCTGTAGCCTCCTGAGGTTAGCAGTGGTGTTGCGCCCAGGTACAAATCCGTTCTGGTCTTCATGGACGATGGATCCCACCACTCTGGCCAGCTTGCGAGCTAATATGGATGTGAGGATCTTGGCATCGTAGTTTAGAATGGCCAGAGGGCGATAGGACTCACAGTCGGTGGGCGATTTGTGTAGCTTGAGCATAGGGACGATTATGGTTTCTTTCATGGTGTTGGGGAGAATCCCGTTCGTGTATGCCTCCTGGTAGACCTCGTGGAGAACTGGGGTAAGGATGGGCTCATACGTCTTGTAAAACTCAGGTGGGAGGCCGTCGCTGCCAGGGGCTTTGTTGTTAGAGAGGGACCTGATCACCCCTTGTACGTCCTCAAGAGTGATCTCCATCTCCAGTTCCTCTCTCTGCTCGAGTGAGATGCTGGGAAGTTCTATCTCCTCAAGTGTGTCTATAATGTCTTCAGTAGGAATTTGCGTCTTGTGGGCATACAGATCGGTGTAAAATTTGGCAAAGGCTTCATTGATCCCCAACTGGGTCGTGTGGGATGTCCCATCGGCGTCCCGTATCTCCACTGGGAGGTGTTTGGGGTGTTCCCGCTTGCAGAGCCAGGCCAGTAGTCTCCCTGGTTTGTCCGATTCTTTGTGGGATCGGGTGGTATGCGTGGTGAAATCGAATTTCTCCAGTCTTTCCCATGCTTGTTGGCATTCTGCACGGGCTTCCTTCAATTTATTCTCGGCCTCTGTGGAGTTGTCGTGAGCGGACTCTAGTCGGGAGATCTCAGCCTCCTGTGCCTCGAGCGTTCTCTGCAACTGTCTGCGAGTACCGCCGGCTCTCGATATAATTTCCCCTCTGGTCACCACCTTCATAGCTTCCCATAATGTGCCCCAGGAGGATACCGACCCCATGTTGATTTCCAGGTAATCTTCCAATTTTTTGGCAAGGTCTTCCCTGAACTCGGGATCTTCAAGTGCTGCAGTCGGCATCCTCCACATGGGGATCGGGGGTCTGGGGCCCCTCAATTGCCATAGCATGGTCAGTGGGGAGTGATCGGAGATCGTTCGCCCCAGATACTCTGTAGATGCAGCACATGGGGCGAGCTCCTTGTTGATAAACAGGTAGTCAATTCTTGTATGGACTCCGTGTGGGGCTGAGTAGTGGGAGTAAATCCTGTCGGCCGGATGGTGTTCCCTCCAGATGTCGACTAGATTGAGCTGCTCCAGAGTTTCCCTCAGGGCACGGGATGCAAGGTTGCTCGGGTGTGGGGGGGGCAGCGATCTGTCCGCGCTTGCGTCAGCAACACAATTGAAGTCCCCTCCCCATATGAAAGTGCGGTCCCGGTGCCGAATCAGTTTTGTAATCATTGTGGCGAAGTACGCCGGTGTTCCGTGATGTGGGAAGTAGGAGTTGACCAAGCAGACTGGGGTCTGTTCCATTGTGCCCCAAATCACTACGTATCTCCCTTCCTTATCTTGTTCACTCCCCTCCATCTGGAAGGGCACATCCGGGCTTATCCATATTAGCACCCCTCTAGCGTATTTGGAGTAGGGGGACCCTCTCACAGTCCCAGCCCATCGGTCTGCAATCTTGGACATGGCCTCCGTCGTGAGGTGAGTCTCTTGAAGGAGTGCAATTGAGACTTTCTTCCTTCTGAGATAGGATTGTATACGATTGCGTCTGAGGTATGAGCCCATACCCCTCACATTCCATGTCATCACAGTGAACTGTGCCGCCATCGGGTCTGAGTTTCGGATTTGATGCGGGACTCGGTCTCCGGAGTCCGGCTCTGTTTTAGTCCTCCGTAGGTGGGCTGCGGGGGGAATATCACTGAATTCCGGTCGTCGGGGTCGCGTCCTGGACCCATCTCGGTCTTTGTTGGCGAAAGAAGCATGAAGACTGTATAACTAATAAAACTAATAACAAAAATCAAACTGGTGCGCCCAGCGACTACAACATTGTTGCGGTGCTCAGGCGCTCTCGAGCCGTTGGAGCCCATCCGGGAGTCGGGCGCGAGCTGGGTCAGGCAGGTGCCCAGACCGGTTGAATTCTACGCGGGGGGTGGGGCGAGGGTCTGGCGGCGGAGCCGAGCGAGGGCGTTTCCAAGTGAAAAACTGAAGTTGGATTACCTTCTGTGTTCCAGCGTCATGTACGATAGTTCTTACTGTTACTCGGGGGTCTCTTGTGGGATCAGGGGGGGTTAGGCCTCATTCCGTGAGTTGTCCTTGCCATCCGCCAGGTTATTATCCTCTAGCCACATGTTGGCTGCCTCTGGATTATCGAGGAATACCACTCTCTCTTTGTGGACGACCCTGAGGCGTGACGGATATAACAATCTATAATTTAGGTTCAGTTGTCGTAGCCTAGCTTTTATCGGGACAAATGAATTCCGCTCTCTCTGAACCTTCTGCGTGTAGTCCGGATAGATGGAGATTTTTGAGTCCCCTCTTTCGATGGGGCCCCCCTCCCTGGATCGCCGTAAGATAGTTTCTCTGTCCTGAAAATTCAGTATTTTAGCGATTATAGGTCTGGGGTGCGATCCAGGGGGAGGGCGCCTCTGGAGGGATCTGTGGGCCCTCTCGACCGGGAATCCCTGGGTCAGTTTGCCGGTCCCTATTTCTTGCAGCAGAAGGGTTTCGACGAAGGATGTGGTATTTGCCCCCTCGTTCCCCTCTGTGACGCCCAGGATCCTGATGTTGCTCCGTCTGGCCCGACCTTCGGCCTCCTCCGCCCTTTCCTCCAGGAGGGCAACTTTCCTCTTCAGGAGGGCAACTTCTGACTTCATGGCTGTAGTGGTCGTGGATGTTTCCTCCGTCGACTGTTCGACGGTCGTGACCCTCTCCGCTAAGTTGCGAGCGTCTTGACGGATCAGTTGGATATCAATTTTGAATTCGTCGATCTTAGAGTCTATATGCGTTTTTAGGGAGGCTATGGCATCAAGTATCTGAGAGTGATTATCGGCGGCCACCCCTTCGCCCGTCCGGGCGACTTCAGAGGAGCCGGCCCCGGCTTGAGTGAGGGTCTTCAGCTTGGTGGAAACAAAGGAGTCCATGGTGGCGGCTCTGGTCTTATTCTTGGCGGCCATCTTGAGGTGATGATTGCGGATGTCCTAGGCCTCAAAGGATAGATCGCTTGCAGGGTTGCTAGTGAGGCCCTCTTCTTAGCCGCAATTTCGGGCCGTAAGCTGTGTTTTGCCCCTGTGTCTGGTTGTGTGACCCACAGAGTCGGGTATCAGAAGAGTAAGGGTAGGCGGGAGGCCCCCCTCGCGGGTGAAGCGGGATCCCGCGCACCCTATCTTGTGGGGCTGGATCGGTAGAGTGACCCGAGCCAGGCCAGTCCTCTGTCAGACGGGCGGCACCCGGGGGAGTCGTTTTCCTTTCTCGTGCTTCCGCTTCTCCCCACCCGACCTGGAAGTCCGTTGGGGGAGGGATACCCCTCGTAGGCTCCGCTATGCGATGCGAGGCGCCATCTTGGATCCGATCAGAGCGGCAGGGGGGAGAGCCGTTTTAGGGCCGCAGCTGCGTCTGGGGGGTCCAATTCGGCGGGCCCAATGGTTATTCAAATGCAGAACCGCTTCCCCCAACCGCGCATTCCTCTGCAAGGGCTGGGGCCGCACATGAGCCGGAGAAAAAGGATCAGGAAACGGCATCTCGGCCGGAGCTCGGCAGATCAGCTACCGCTCGCCATCGGCGCCAAGCCACGCCCCCTGACCCCCCCCTTCAGGAGATGAATCAGGGGTCTAGTGATCTCTGCGTAGCCTTCAATGAACTTTCTGCTGTAATTAGTCAGTCCAAGGAGGCTCCTTAGTTCCTGCAGAGTCGTGGGGTCTTTCAGTTTCTGAAGTGCTTCCACTTTCTTTTCCTGGGGACAGAGACCCTGAGGAGTAATCTCATGCCCCAAGAAATTAACACAGGTTCTACACCACTGTGCTTTCTGAAAGGAAAGTTTTGCTCCGGCGGCCCTCAACTGCGTCAGAACATAACGGATCTCCGCTAAGTGTTCCTCCACAGATGAACTTTTGATGAGGACATCATCTACGTAAGCCAGGTTACCCCTCGCACCCAGGTCGGGCATGGCCTTATGTAGGAAAATGTTGAATTCATTGCCGGAGTTGAGGTATCCGAAGGGAGTCCGGGTCCATGTGTACTGCTGGCCCTGAAAGGTAAAAGCCAGTTTGTATTGGTCCTCCCTACTGACAGGCACGGTCCAGTATCCATTGGTCAGGTCTATTGCTGTGAATACCTGTGACCCCTGAATCTGGGCCAGCCCTTGGTCAATGTAGGGCAGAGGCCATCGGGAAGTATGGACCCGTTTGTTGAGCTCCCTAAGGTCGGCGCAGAGTCTCCACTGGCCGTTTGGCTTCAATATTCCGAGCACCGGATTATTGAAAGTGCTGTGGACTGGACCGGGACTCAAGGTTCTTAATTATTTCAGTAAGGGACTCCATGGATGCGAGAGGCAAACGATATTGCTTCACAAACACTGTTGTCATTCCAGGTTCCGTGGGAATTGTTGTGGTGTGGATGTCAGTGCGACCACAGTCATATGAGTCTACCGCAAAGAGATCTTGAAAATCCAAGAAAACTTGTTTCAACTTTTGCTTCTGTTCTAGAGTCACACAGGCATCAGCTAGGTTGACTCTCTCTTCCACCATCTGCCTGAAGCCTGGAAAGACTTCTGGTTTGGTTCTGATTGTGGATTAGTAAAGAATTTCAGGGTGTTTCCTTCCAGTGTGGAATACCACCTTAAACAGGAAGGAAGGTTGATTTTCAGAAATAGAGAGAACCCCCCCATCACCAGTCTGTTGTCCTACTGCTATTACTGTCACGTCTGGAATTTAGTTGTTCTGGAAGTGAAATTCTACTTGGTCAGATTTTTGTTCAACCATGTGGCAAGTGCCATTTAAACTAACATGGTTGTTTTAATTTATTGGTCGGCTAGTCTGGGTCCAGAGGACCTTGTTTACACAATCTATTAGGGGTGACAACCGTCTCAGGAGGTCATTCCCTAGTAAACAAGGGGTGCCCTCTGGAGTCACTACTATGACCGGGTGTTTCACCTTGTGTCGCCCAATTTTGATGTCCAAATCTGCAGTCCCCTCGACAGGAATTTCCTTCCCGTCAAAGTTCTGCAGTTGTCCAGGAAGAGAGGTGAGCGGAATACGGTAATTCTCCCCCCTTCCTGCATTTAGTTCATCGAAGGCCCTTTTGGACAGAAGGGTAGCTTGGGATCCAGTGTCCACCAGTGCCGAAATTGTACCCTGCCCCTGTACTTGTACCGGGGCATAATATCTTCCCTCCTTCTCCTCAAGGAGGCACAGATAATGCACATTTTTGGACAACTGGTGGGCTAATTTTCTGGTTTTGGACATGGCGAGAGAAGAGATTTGGGCAGAATTCTGTGAAGAGTCTCGGGAATCTGAAAGAAAAAGTTGGCAACTGGAAATAAGAGCCATTGTGGGTTCCCCTGGTTCCGGTTCTGGGCCGCCCCCCACTTTTTGGAGGCAGTCACCAGGATGGGTTTGAACCAGGGGATTTCGGTATTGTGGGTTCTGGGATGAGATGATGGGCGGCGGTAGCTCAGTCTCCATATCTCCCCAGTCTGGATTGGAATCCCTTGGGACCCATTTTTCTTTGGGAGGGGTTCCCCCATCTCTAAAGAAGAAGATCCTTTTCCCAGGATCCTCTGAGGATTCCTCTCCCTCAAATTGGAAGATCTGTACCTCCTCCACAAACTGGGCCTGTTTGGGTACTTTGTTTCTCCTACCCCCCCTCTGCTCCTTTGGAGGCAGACTTTCAGGGGCAGGAGATTTTGTTTCCGGTTCCTGGTTTTCCAGGGGCTGTTTACAAGTTGGGAAGGAAGCTTCCTCCAAGGCTTTAACACCCCCCTTCCCCTTGTGCCTCCTCCTTGGGAACCGGTGGGTTATCGGGGTGCTGCCCCCGTCATTGTTCTGGAGCAACAGGTCCAGAGTTTGGGGCATTCTGCGGTGGCATGCTCATCTGAGGGTACTGTTGAGCCCTCAGTATGTGATCCAGATCTCGTGCCATATTTTGGACCTGGCGCTCAAGTTGTGAAACCCGCTCAGGCTGATACAGGGCTCTATTTTCTCCCCTGGGCTGATCCCGGGAAGGGTAGCTATCCCTTCTCTGGTAATACCCCGGATTGGGAAGATTTGGGTACCCCTCCACCCTTGGCCTCCCCTCTCCCGGATTAGGTTGTCTGGGCTCAGGGAATTGGGGAAAGAAGGATGGATGATTTTGGGGCTAGAAATTGGGCGGATACCTGGGGAAAAAGTTCTGCCCGGGATTTGGAGAATTTCTGCCCTCCTGTGGGAAGTTGGGAGGGAAGTTCCCTGGGTTAGGTGCTTGGCTGGATCTCCCCCCCCTTGGGCTGGAGGAGTCCACACATAACCCAGGATAGGTCGGTTTCCCTTGTAGAGGGGACTTAGATAATCAGGGGAGCGAGGGACCCCATTTGTGGGACTACCTCCTCGACTCCCTGTCTGTGACTGGCCTGAGGGCCTTCTGGGCTTGGCATTATTAGGTGCAGGTAGGTTTTTAGGCCCCCCCCATCTCCAAATCCAAAACGGGGGTGACCTTTACCTCTGCCACCTTGGCAGCAGCAGGGGTGCTGTTGGTTTTGGGGTTTTTCTGCGCATTATTTTTATTTTCGATGGGCTTCTGCACCTCATAGATCCGGCTAGCCTGTTCAATGACCCAGTCTAAAGATCTTTTCTCATGAAAATCTCTCACGAGCTGGGTCATGATGTATTTGGGTAAGGCATGGAAAAACGTATTGATAAATTCTCTGCTATCCGTGCGCACCCTTCTGGTGGCCTGCGCAAAAGCACGCTTTAATTCTTGCACAAACTCTTGTGGGGCCTGATCCTCCCCACATTGCAAATTGTAGGCTGCCTTGCGAGCCTCTTGAGGATTTCTGTGCACAGAAAAATGTTTCAAGATGGCCGCCCTGTATGTGGACCACCTTGAATGGTTTTGATCCTCCAGCCCTGCAAAGAAACTAGAGTATTCTGGTGAGAAGGTCCATTTGACGTACTGGATGCAGCTACTGCTGTCCTTCAAATGGAAAGTCTCCATCATTTGCTCATAGAGCTCCAAGTGTTCCCAAACAGAATACTTGGCGTTCTTATGATAAGGCGTGATGACACTCCTTATTGCCTTTATTTGTTTCAATGGGTCCTTAAGCAAAGTCCTTTTTGCCTTATTGGCCTTTTTGGTTCGGGTCACCCTGGTCCATTCATCCTCTGACTCCGAAGCACTGTTCCCAGAGGTGCCCGTCTGATCTTCCAGGTTTTCCCGGATTCTGCGAGCCTGGGAATAGCTGGCAGAATGTGGAGACCTGGTCTCCTGTATCCTGTAATGCTCAGAGGAGTCTTCAGATCCTTCCTTGCTGCCAGGATTTGATGGGTACCCCACCCACTGACCTAACTGGGCAGAGGTTTTCAGGATGCCCTTAATGGGCCTACTCTCCTGGGGTTCCCCACTAAATTTCACTGTGCTTGGGTGCCCATACCCGGATGCCCGCCCATCCATTCCTGGGAGGTACTGGCCTATGAGCCCCATACTTCTAGCCATCCCCGTGGCCCTGGGCTCATGTGCGCGAGGGGACATGGGGGTAGCAGAGTCCAGGGACTGGAAGAGATGAAGGCCTCTGGTACTAGGGCTCCTGAGGTTATGCTCAGGAGTTTCTCTTTCCCAGCGAACCTCATCTCTATCCGCCCCTGCTTCCTGTAGCAATGCAAGAGCCTGTGCTTTGAGTTCCTCAGTTAAGGCCTTACTAGACTATCAGTCTCTCCTGCATCACTACCTGTTGCTGGAGCCTATCATTGTGCTGGCAGAGAGCCTTATTCTCTCTCTATGCCTCCTGATTGGTCCTGGAGTACTGGGCCAGTCTTTGCTGCAGGAAAGGTTACCTCCTGAGCTGTGTCCCTATTGGCCTGCTCCTTTCTTGCCAGAGCATCCTCCACCCTCCTGGTGTGCTCTAACAAGTTCTGGTGTTCTTTTTGGATGTCACCCAGTCCCTGGAGTGCCAGGTGGTTTTCTTCCATTTTCCTTTTTAAGTGGCAGACTTCCTGGCCTAAAGTATCCCTTTCCTGACTAAGAGCCTTTATCTGTGCCGCCAGGTCATCCCTTTGCCTTTGGAAGGCACCAGCTTACTGGCGCTCCTGGTCAAACTCTGCCTGGGTATCCAGGTCTTTCGAAATCAGTTTATTGCTCTCTGCCTTCTCCCTATGTAGGTGGCTTTGCAGGGTGACTACCTGCTCAGCACATGCCCTATTGAAGTCTAACTGTTGCTCCAGCTTTTTTTGGCTCTGCAGTAGGGAGTACAAACCTTCTTGGTACTCCTTCTGCAAGGCCAGAAATCTGGTATCCTGGTCAGCCTTTTCCTGTTGCAGCACATCCATATCCTCCTTTATTTTAGTGATGTACTGTCTGCTGTCCTTTTCTGACTCCTGGCTCCTGAGCCGCCTCTGCTCAGAAGAGTCCAGATCAGATGGGGCCTTCTCTAACGCCATCTGTTGCCCATTTGCCAAATCTTGGCCTTCAGCACATTTGTCCTGCATGGCTCCCATATATAGGTACAAATATGCCGCTATCCTGGCCATCTTATGTTCATCTTTGGCTTTAGGGGCCATATATAGTTCACTCAGGGCCACATGTAGGGGACCCTGATATCTCTATATATCTCACCCTGTTTCAGTGACCTGTTGCGCGATTGCCTGCAACCAGACCGTTTGGTCCTGATGAGTCCACTCACCTCTCACAAATAGCTTATGTAAGAAGTGCTCTCTGGCTATTTTGATGTCTACCAGTGTCGTCATTCTGGAATTTGAGTTCCTTCCTGACTTACAGAAGTTTTGCATTTTATTTTTGCAAAACAGACCATTTCCTTAGAGCGTTCCTTTGAGGAGTGCTTTACAGCGTAACACAGCATGGTGATCCGACCGGATGTATGTCTCCTGTCAGTTAGCACACTGTATTAATCTGCACAAGTAAGTGATAGATCTAACCCAGAATATCCCGGCTCCGAGCCCCCACTTTTGTAAGCAATATTCAATCAACACTACAGCTAAGTCAATGCCTAGTCTGGGATGCTGAGGAAAACCCTTATTGATGTATTTTTATGTCCATTTCAGTACTCTGGATGACAACCCTTGTATAACACCCCCCTCTCAGAATCCCCCTGACCCCACTGAACCAAGAAGTAGGTTTGTTTTGCAAATTAAAAGGTTTATTTGAAAAATTAAAACAATATATATGTGTCACACTTTTATAACAAATTAATATCTGATAGTACACTTAGACATGTGATGTGGATCCACAATGGGTAATGTTACAGTGGTACACTTGATTACTTAGGAGTAGTATAGAGGATGAGGCAGCTGAAATGCTTTATGGTGTCAAGGAAATGCAAGGTGGAATAAATGCAGTACAGAAAATAAACTGATATGGTTTCACAAGAGATAATATAATATGTTCACTTTTCCCCTGGTGGCAATTCACCCCCCCCCCCCTATATGCAATGCAAGGAGATGGAAGTAGCACACACAGTCTTCAGGAATACAATCAAATACAATACGGAACTCAGTCCCCCCCCCCCCCAGCAAGCTTGGAGGAAACAGGTAGAAGTTTGAAACACAGGCCCAAAATGCTTTTAAATGTGATGGCAATGGATTGGAAAATGTGCTAACTGATTTTAATTCCCTCTAGAGATTCAGGGTGAGTGAGAGATGCTTGTTGGTATTAGTTGAGGCTCACTTTAGCAATGCTCTATGAGTTATTACCAGGTTGCAAACGGATTTTAACAAAGGAAAGAATGGAGCTGCTATTTTGACGAGTGGAGAAATTGAGCCAAAATCGCAAATCGCGGTAAATTTCGCGAGTGCGTAAATCGCGATTGCGGAAAAAGTATAGGGAGTGGATTAGATTATTTTAACTAAGAGATTGGTTCTGCACAGTTCTGCTAGGTACTCACAATATAAATTTGAAATAGGCCTCGTCACGGATCTGATCAACACGTCCAGCGGCGGTTCTCTCTGCTCGGCGGGTCAATCGGGCACCGGTTCTGCTCACAGCGATCCGGATCTCTGGTTCTGCTCACAGCGGTCTGGGTCTGGTCTGCAGTTCCGGCAAAAGTTCTTGGCACAAGAATTCAGACAGCTCGCCCGGCTGTGGAATAGTTTGCAAATGATTTTAAGGATGCTGAGGCCTGCTGAGAAGAGTTCTCAGTTTGTGGGTTTAGGCCCTTGCTTTAAGTTCTGAAGTATATTTCTGGTCTCTGAAGATTGATGTGAAGTCTGGAGTCTCCCAGCAGAGCGTCCCGCAGAAAATGGAATTTTCTTTTTGTGTGTTTTGGAAGTGGGTGTGTGCGTGGCATAGCTAAGCCTGCCCCTCTCTACTTGTCATTGGCCCAATTCTCCCCTCTCCCATGATTGGGGGAAGGAAATGGATTGTCATCATGATGAGGTCTATTCATGGGTCAGAGGATCCTCCCCTGGTCAATTTGCCCACAAATCTATATTTGATTCAAATACATATTTCCCAGATACACAATTTGTTGAAATTACATGTACACATTATATATTCCTTAGGGTCCATGCTTGTCCGCCTGTGATCTTCCTGGGGGCTTGCATTCAAAAATGACAACATTTTGCGCTTTTTGACTGGTTTACCAATATCGGACATTTACCAAAATTACACACATGTGCGCAAAGAGTATGGACATTAATTGATGAAGTGTCAGATTTTTAACATGCAGACATTTGGAGTGAGACCCTATTTTCCGCTAGCAACCCCCCAGAATACACCACAGGGTCCTAACGCCTCTTAAAACGGGCACAGAAAAATCACAAGAATAATGATATTTCTTATATAATTTTGACCAGTCCGCACTATGAGTTATCTATCTTTTTAACTTATGCCCTGGTCAAAAAGGGGTGTGGCTTCCCACATCAAATGGTGGAAGAACTGGTTTATCCACTTCCCCAAGCTCAGCTGGCTCTCACAGGCACTTCTCCTCCCACTTCTCCCAAGAGGAAGCCACTTTACAGCCCCCGCAATATAACATTTGCCTGAGTCCATTGTTCAGTTTCCTGCAGTTGCCCCTCCCCTAATCTAATCAGAGAGGCGTCAACTTCTTTTGGTGGTGAAGCAGGATGCAGCTAGGCCTGGGAAGAGTGGCTGAGCAGGTTTCTCCTGTCGGGGGTAGTTGTCAGGCAGAATTCAGCTAAATGTCACTTTAGTTCCCAGTTTAAATCAAACTTACACTTTTTACATATACATTAAATAATTACTTCCTTCAAGTCATTTCAGAATATAGTTTTACATTGTATCCACCTCTTAGCAAGTCTTTCCTTGGCCTGGTTTCGGTTCATTTGTTCAGTTTTACACTAAAGTCTGGTGGTTTTAAAACGACGGCTTTCTGATAGTGGTGAGTACCGGTATTGCAACCATTTTTGGGATTAAGAAAATGAATTCCCCACAGTTCTGAGTTGCTTTTTGGCAATCAGCATTGCCATTCCCAATGGTTTCAGGCTACTGTGTGTGTAGCCCAGTGGTGGTTTTAGGCAGTGCCCTCCTGTGCTCACAACATAGGCAAAAATGGGTGGCAGCCTATTCTTCATGTTTTCCCTGTGCACTCTCAGGGGAGTTCTGGCCATCATGATGTTTTCCATGCCAGTACTGCACAGTTTTATGGTAGGGCTTGGATGCATGGGTAAAAACATCCCACAGAGGTCAGAAATCCAGAACAAATAATTCTTCACTTGTGAAAATAACACTTCGATATATCATTAAAATACCATCAAATATGTGCACTTTCATACAAAAGGTGTTGAGCCACTTGGATTAAACTGAAAACCGGTGCACTTCCCAAGACATACAATATGTCAAACGACAGCTCAGGGTTTAAATAGCAAGGAAAAACTATGCTATGCAAAGAAAAAATGATGTATGGTGGGACTAAAATAGAATATGACCTTTTTGTGATAAAAGAAAAAGCATATTTAAAAAGAATATACAATTTGTTGTCCTTTTTAGTGAGCACAAATATGCAACCTGTAAAATAGAACGCAGAAAACATGTCTAAAATAAGTTATTTATTAAAAGGAAGACATTATTTCAGTGCAGTCACCAATATAAACAATATATACACATAATCTGAAAGTGCAGCACCTAATATGTACATATTCACAGCATTTTATTGGACATTTATGGCCTTCCAACACCCTGCAAGTAAAGAAATCTCAAACCCTCAAGCATTTCTTAATGTGTTGCACTTCATGACATAAAATAAAGTGAAACGATGTAAAACCAGCCACAAATGGAGAAATGTGCAATTGAATGCAGAGGAAGCATTACTCCATATAGATTTTAAGGTTGTCGATGTAGAAATTCATTTTGGATTGTATCTATACCTCCGAGTAACTATTATACTTTAAATGAGCACTCTGCAGCAACAACTACTCTTGACACTGTCGTAGCTTCTGTTGAATCAGTAAACGTAGAATGCAATATCATTGTGGGTCTTCTGTGTTTTTTCAACCCTTTAAGAAATAGGAATAACGTGTTACTTACAAAGTACACCACATTAAGCATATAACAACTCTTACCAATTTCAATTACTAAAATATACTCAAGGGTGAAAGATTAAATGATTTACTATATGCAAAAAATGGATGTAAACTAAACCTCGTCTATCAGTTAATCATTTACAGCACATGCCATACAATGCCCAGTATTTACCTCGACTGCCAAAAACTCAAATTAGAGCAGAACATTTTAAAGCGCTAAACGTGCTCGACCTGTACATTAGTATTAACAAGGTTTGTCTTCCGTGTCATGATAGATCCATCCTGCATCCAAGCATGTTAACAGAAAAAATTGCTTGCCTCTTGCTGATGTTTCTACTGATGGAAATGTACTTCCATAGATTCCTCTCTGAAGTAGATCTACTCAATAAGCAGCTGTCTCTGGAAGGTTTCAGCCACCAGGGGGCACAATGGGAATCTGCATCAACTTTGCTCAGTGCCCATGACGCAGGATGCGACGTCAGGGGCAGCAAGAATAATGGGCATGCAGTGCTTCAGAAACTCAATTCCACCTTCACCACCCAAGCAATCAGCTGCTGAGGCACTGTAGAACAGCATGTGAAGAATGAGCTGTATTACATGAGGGGCAGGCTGAGAAGGAGATGAGGAATCTGCCGGCATTATAACTAATCAGAATGAATATTAATGAGAAAACTAATTTCTTCTTATGGATTCATTCTACCCCATTCTAGCCTCATCTTAGACAATCTGCCTAAGCAGTACAGATTCGGAAAGGAGGGATGAGAGCGGGGATCAACTATCAACACTAGAAAACTCTGGAGTACTGCACAACCGAAGGGGGTTTGCCAATATGACAACGAATCCAGGAAACTATGATTGGTGAGCAGATGCAGTATATGTACCGACTGGCAGAAGCCAGTGAAAGGAAACCTCCTCTGCTAGGCAGGGTTAGCCGCCAATCCTGTGATGGAATGGGCCTGAAAGCCTCAGGCATTTCCTTCCCAGCTCGATCAGACACTCAAATACAGAGGGAGATCCATCAAAACACTGTCTATTTGGGAACAGTCCTTCCAACAATAGCTTTAGCGTACTGAAAAGCTAGCCATCCTTCCTGATGTCCTTCGTCCAAAAGGCATAGGAGCAGGAAGCCCTCTTCGGTTCTAGGCAGAGAAACATTTCCTCTATTTGGATGAATGGAGCGTAGGGTAGAAAACAGCAAAATGAATCTGTTGAGACATTGAAATATGACAACTCTGCCAGTAAGGTCTGCTCCACTCTAAGAGACATTTTAAGGGTTGAAACAGAGCCTCCATGAGAAATGTCACAACAAGGTGTAAATCCTACAATAAAATGGCAGGTGGTGGCTGGTTATAATCCCCCAAAAAACTGCATAACAATGGGGTTGGGGAAAAACGTCTATGCTTAGAGGTCCTCTGGAAAAGCGAAATAGCATCTAGAATACCCTGCAGAGAGCCAATCAGTATGGCCTACTAGACCAATGAGAGAACTAAATCAAGATAAGTGGAGGTCATGGGGTTCAGATCCTTACTCCACACCAGGCCAATAACCTACACCACATGCAGGCATGGAGGACATGGTGGCAGGCCTCCCAAC
Organism: Ambystoma mexicanum; assembly: GCF_040938575.1. Taxonomy (NCBI): domain Eukaryota; kingdom Metazoa; phylum Chordata; class Amphibia; order Caudata; family Ambystomatidae; genus Ambystoma; species Ambystoma mexicanum. Next base: position 1,245,967,601 of record NC_090922.1, on the reverse strand, counting down.
ACCACCTGGCAGAAACAAGCACATCCAAAATGTCAGACAGATCCTACTCCTAGTAACTCAGGCTCCAGCTTGAAAGATGAGGCTGGAGGACTTGGCCTTCCAAATGGGAGAGCCGGTCTACCTTTGTTAGGAGCCACCAAGGAGGACAGATGGGCATGTCCAGATGTTCTGGGTACTGCACCCTCCGGGCCCAGTCAAGAGCAAGCAAGATCATGGTGGGCCTGAACTGCAATCTTCGGAGAACCAGCAGAATGACACGAAGGCAGAGAGAAGATCGAAGTTCCACTTGAAAACACAGATGCATCGCCTCCCTGCACAGAGGCTACGATCCTGCACCCCCTTGCTTATTGAGGTAATGCATGGCCACCATGTTGTCCGCCAGAATTAGGACACACTTGTCCAATACAAAAAAAAAGCCAACATGGCCAGCCTGTAGTTCCAGCAGATTGATGGGTTCCAATACCTCAACAAGGGACCACAGCCAGCTAATTGATAGATTGTTCGGATGGGTACCCCATCCTTTCGGTTTAGCATCTTTGACCACTGTCAGTTCAGGCCCAGGACACTGTCGACCCCCCCCCCCCCTCAACCCCCAGTGCCTCCTCAGAACATGGTCTTGTTGCACTCTGCACAGAAGATCCAGTGATATTCTGGTCATAACTTGCAACAGGTCCGTCATGTTGCCCTGAAACAGAACCCCAACAACGAAGCAGCCACTGAAGGAACTTCATGCCCCACTGGGCCTTAGGCATCAGAAACATACAGGATGCCAGGAGGCCCACAAGACACTAAGGCAACAGCAGGAACCAGCCTATGACAGTAGAAGGAACAAGTTACTTACCTGTAACTGTTGTTCTCCAGCATGCGTCTGGCATGGATTCACATGCTCATGAATATTCCCCGTCGTCAGGCTGGGAATCCTTGGTAAAGAAAAAATCCGTATCAGTTTCGTTTCTGATCTGTCTTTCTTAGTAGTAACCAATCACTGATCTGTGTCATACTGCCCCCAGCCAATGACTGCCCTCTCCCTAAGCCCCGCCTCTGGCAGCCATCCTCAAATTTGGTAGCACGCAAAGTGGCAGTATGACCAATTGAAGAGCCGCAGAGGGGTAGGCGGGAGGGTTCGCATGTGAATCCATGCCAGACCCATGCTGGAGAACAACAGTTACAGGTAAGTAACTTGTTCCTTCTCCAGCATGGGGTCTGGCATGGATTCACATGGTCATGAATAAAAGAATACATTCGCAGTATACACATGCACAACCACGGGAGGTGGCTACAGGCTCAACATTAAGCAATACAACAACTCAACATTAAGCATCTCTTACCTCCTCACCAGGCTCACCTTAAGCGAACAGGTTGCGCAGCACTGCTTGGCCGACCCTGGACTCCTCCCTGGAGTCCCGATAGACGCAGTAGAGTCTTGTGAAGGTGTGCGTCGACCTCCACGTAGCAGCCCTGCAGATGTCCAGCAGGGGCACACCAGACAGGAACGCCGTGGTAGCAGCGATCGCTCTGGTCGAATGGGCTCTCGGATGGCAGGGCAGCGGTCGGTTTGCCAACTGGTGACAATGCATGATGCAGCCGGAGAGCCATCTGGAAATGGAAGTCTTCGATAGAGCCTTCCCTTGATTCACAGACCCAAAGTTCACAAACAGTTGTGACGTCTTCCGAAAACTTTGTGCGGTCCACGTAGAACTTCAGCGCTCTAGCTACATCCAGCGAGTGCAAAGTCCTCTCGGCCGGCGTCGAAGGCGACGGGAAGAAAACTGGTAACACCAAGGGCTCGTTGAGGTGGAAGTCCGATGGCACCTTGGGCATGAAAGAGGGGTGCGTCCTCAGCACCACCCTCGTGTCATGAAAAGTCAAGTATGGAGGCTTGCAAGATAGGGCCTGAATCTCTCCCACTCGTCGTGCAGAGATGAAGGCTTGAATGGGGCCCCCATGAGCCTGGTCAGCACCACATTAAGCTCCCACGCCTGGGCAGGAGCCTTCACCGGACGGAATGATCGGAATAGTCCCTTCATAAATTCCTTCACCAGGCGATGTGACCACAAGGACGCCCGTCCCGTAGTCCTGGTATATCGGGAGATGGCAGCCAGATGTATTTTTATGGAGGCGTGAGCCAGTCCAGCTTTGGCCAGCCACAGTAGGTACGGCAGCACTTGAGGGGCCGTAATCCGCAGAGGGTTAATCTTCTGTGCACGGCACCATACAGAGAACCTCTTCCATTTATTACCGTAACACTTGAGAGTTGAGGACGCCCTGGAACCTCACTGCAATCAGCCGGGATATCGTACCCTCCAAACTCTAGTGCTGCAGGAGCCAGGCCTGCAAGTTCATCGACTGTGGGTCGTGATGGAGAATGGCGCCTCCTTCTCTGGAGAGAAGATCCGCGTCCGCTGGCAGCCTGACTGGCGGTGACGTTGACAAGTCCAGAAGGTCCGGGAACCAGATCTGCCTCGGCCACGCCGGTGCAACGATGATCATCCTGCACCTGGACTTCTTGAGCTGGTTGATGAGCCGGACCAGCAACGGCAATGGAGGGAACGCGTACAGAAACAGGCTGTCCCAAGGGAACGAGACAGCATCGTCCATGCTCCTCGGCTGTGGGAACCTGCTGGCGAACCTCTGGCACTTGGAGTTCGTCGCCGTCGCAAACAGGTCGATCTGGGGTTTGCCCCATCGTTGGAAGAGTCGATCTACTTGATCCTGGCGCAGTTCCCACTCGTGGCACGAGCGCAGCTCCCTGCTGAGTGAGTCGGCAATGGTGTTTTTTATTCCTGCCAGGTGGAAGGGAACCAGAAACATCCCCTGGGCGACGGCCCAGTGCCACAGATCCTGGGCCTCCTTGGATAGGGCTGGGGATCTGGTGCCTCCCTGCTTCCGGATGTAGAACATCGTGGTGGTGTTGTCGGTGAAGATCCTCACCACTTTGCCTTTTAGGGACGGAAGGAACGACTTGAGAGCCTAGAACACTGCTCGGAGCTCCAGAATGTTGATGTGGAGAGACCTCTCCTCCGGGTGTTACTCACCACTCCGAATAGGCCGAAGATGCAGAGAAAATGACCTTGGAGATGTTGGTGGTATAAGATTCCAAATTCAGCCTTCCATCCCAGCTCCCCTGAGTACAAGACTCAGGCTTCCTCAAAGAGGGGCTCTTTTCCACAATGTACCTCTCTGCTGTTTCAGTAGAAAAGACAGAGGTGTCAATTGAGTAAAAGAGCGGGGAGAACACACCGCCAATACCAATGCTGCAAAAGAATACCAAGATATTAGACAGTGTTGATATTATACAAGTAATTAGAACAGTTGAAATGATTGGACAACTACCTAGATAGATATTGGAGTGGAGTTGAGTTTCCCCGGGATGATCTACAAAGAATGACACAAATGAGTGGAATTCAACTAAATCAGTATCTGTTCCCACTATAGCTATAGAATTGATAAACAACTGACCTGAATAAAGATAAATGGAGTAAGAGGAGTCCAGGATTCTGTCATGCCTGCCTGCCCCCGGAAGACCAGAGCAGGCCCAGCAGCCCCGGAAGCAGGCATCATGCCACTTGGAGCATGCCCAAAAGCCCCAGTTAGGGGCTGTTTGGGTACAGTCCTGGCGCCATGGGCGCCAGGCTCATTATTGATAACTTACCTGAAGCAGATCATGCTGCATACTCACCTGAGGCAGACCATGCTGCTTGAAGACTCAAGCCAAATGAGGATTAGGAGGGACTATTTTACTGAAGGGACTATTTTGTTACTTGGGTGGGGCTGTGGAAGAATACTTACCTGGATCTTCTTCCAAGGCTATTTAAACCACGCCCGGACAGCCACACATGCTTCGCGTTATTCTGCTTGCTGCAGCGTAACGCTCACTGTGTTTTCAGCAGCTCCAGTCTTCAGCCACGCCCGCTTCAGTCCTGGGATTCCTGAAACAAGAAGACAAAAAGGATAAAGGTTAGAACAGGAGTTTTAACTTTAATCCTTACCTGAATCCTGATCCATTTCGCCACGGAACTGAAAGACAGAAGTCTTTGAAGCATCGCTTCGCATTCCGAAGGGGCCGCGCTGAACTCACCAGCTTGGCGGTACTTCAGCATTCCATCACGCTCTCTCCATCTCGCGGCCGCCCTCCGACACCTAAGAAGACAAAGACAGCAAGGGGACTCTCTAAGGCCATACAACCTACCCCCACAAAACCTACCTGATTTACCACAGGGGTCTCAGCTCATCTCGGGTCGGCACAGTCAACTCTGCTTCATCGCCGTACCCCGGCCCCTAAGGGGAAAAACACAATAGACTTACCTGAATCTTACAGAGTGCCATTTGGAAATCTTCAAGTGGATTAATCGGCAACTTGCAAGGAATCGGACAGAGTGAAGATCAGACATTTGAACTCACCAATTCCTCTACGCCAGTGAAGTAACTGGTCATCAACGCGCCCCTGCGGTCGACGCAGGATGGAGAGCTCATCCTTCCAAACCATCAGGTGAGACTAAGGAGGGGACATCAAGAGTGATCAGTGGGAAGACAACGGGAGCGGGGAAGGTGGGTTGACACTCAATTCCACGGGTGGTTAATTCCTCTTCTCCTTTGCAGAAAAATATTCTTGCGAGCCAGACAAACTAGGCTGAGCGGGCCAGTCCAGTCGGTCATCTCGGCGCTACACGTCACGCTGGTGGAAATAACAGCGGCCCAGTTCCGGTCGACGCCCCCGTGGGAACCAGGTGAGCGTAACAGAACGCGAAGCCTACCCACAAATACCCACCTGGGCGTCATGGAGACCTCGGAAACTGATCCGTTGGCCCAATTATTAGGGGAATTAAGGGCCGAAGTGCATTCCGCTCGCCAAGAAACCAATGCCCTCAGGAGAGAACTGATAGTGTCAAAAGAACGAACTGATGAGTTGGCCAGACAACTATTACAGAGCCAGGACTTGGGGCAAGTCCAGCTCCTGTACCATCGAGTAACCCGGTGCAGATAAATTTACCTGGAGCCGTTCCTTTGGCTCCGCCTGAACGCTTTGCTGGAGACCCAAAAGGGTTTGCAACATTCATGAATCAATGCCGCTTGCATTTTTTATGTAGACCTGGAGCTTTCCCAAACGATCAGGCCAAGGTAACCTTTGTACTGTCATATCTCAGCGGCAGTGCGGCGGATTGGTCCATTCCACTAGTTAACCAGGATGACCCGATTCTTCGAGATTTCCAGGGTTTTCGAACAAGCATGGAAAGACTATTCGCCCGACACTCCCGAGGACAGGCTTTGGACAACCAACTTATCCCTACGTCAAGGTAACCAGGATCTTTTATCTTACATTGCAACTTTCAATAGATTAGTAGTGGAAACCGAATGGCCTGAAGCCAAGCGAATCACATTATTCCATCGAGGACTTCGAGGAGAACTCAAAGATGTTTTGGCCCAAATCGTGAACCCGCCTCAAGACTGTGCTGAATTTATAGATCTAGTGGTCCAGCTCGATCACAGACTTCAAACCAGGAAGGCTGACCGAACCAAGTTTGAGAACAGGGTGTTCGTTAAAACCCACGTAAGCTCCAAGGGAGTAGATGTCTCAGAACCAATCCAAATCGGGCGGGGTTAAAGGACCCCTAACCCAAAAGGAGAGAGATAGAAGACGGCAACTGCAATTATGTTTATATTGCGGAACTGCTGGTCATTTTCTTCGGAACTGCTCTGTAAAACTACCCAAGGAAAACTGAAAACTCAGTCCTGGCCCCAGTAATTCCAGTAGCCATGCAATTACCTGTTGAATACCAAGACTTTCAGGATGTCTTCCAAAAAGAACAGGCAAACACCTTACCACCTCACAGATCGTATGATTGTCAAATAGATCTTGTACCTGGAGCACAACCACCTTGCAGCAGAATCTATGCCCTGACTGAAACCGAAAATCTTCATTTGCGCCAGTACCTAGACCAGTACCTTGCTAATGGCTTCATTCGCCCGTCCAAATCCCCTGCATCTTCAGCTTTGTTCTTCGTACCGAAAAAGGAAGGCGACCTTAGAACATGTATAGACTACCACGCACTGAATCAGATAACCATCAAGAATCGATACCCACTGCCTTTGATCCCAGAACTACTAGACCAAGTGAAGGACACTTGTATATACACGAAACTAGACCTTCGGGGGGCATATCATCTGGTACGTGTCAAAGAGGGTGACGAATGGAAGACTGCTTTTCGCACCAAGTACGGACTATTTGAGTACCAGGTGATGCCCTTCGGACTATGCAATGCACCAGCAGCCTTCCAGTTCTTCATGAACGATGTCCTCCGAGAGCTTATCGACGTTTGTGTGGTCGTTTACATCGACGACATCTTAGTATACTCTTTATCAGAATCTGAGCATGTAAAACACGTCCGAGCAGTCCTAGAGAAGTTACGCCAGCATAAATTATATGCTAAACTGGAAAAATGCATCTTCCACACTACGGAAGTGGAATTCCTTGGATTTATTCTGACCCCGAGAGGAATCCGGATGGATACACGAAAAGTGGATGCCATTCTTAATTGGCCTTCGCCAAGTTCAATCAAAGGAGTTCAAAGCATGCTTGGCTTTGCCAATTTCTACCGCAGGTTTATCCCGGACTTCTCGCACATGGTACATCCCATCACAACACTATTGCGAAAAAACAAATGCTTTGTGTGGACAGAGGAAGCCGAGAACGCCTTTCAAGAGTTAAAAGCTAAATTCACATCTGTGTCATGATCACTGCTTCCAAGGAGCCAGGAGCAGCCCAACGTCCTTGGAAGCAGGCCCCTAACCCTAATCCTAGGCACCAGCCGGTCCCCACAGGGACCTTTTGGACCTTGTCCTGGCGCCGGTGGCACCAGGCTCATCAGAAGCATCGGTCCCGGCACTGAAAGCGCCGGGCTCATCATTGGTGTAAAGGTGCTTGGGTGGACTTACCTGCGGCAGACCATGCTGCTTACTTACAAGCCTCTTAGAAGCCCTCGGTGAACAGGGACTACTTTCTTACCTGGGTGGGGCAGCTCCACTCCCTGGATACAGCACTGGAATTGTTCTAGAAGCAGGAACTCTTTTCTTACCTAGGTGGGGCCGTGGAAGAAGACGCCTCATCACTCCAAGGCTATTTAAACCACACCCGATTGATGAAACGTGCTTCGCGTTATTCTGCATCTGCAGCAGAACGCTCACCGAGTCTGTTCCAGCCTTTCTTCTTTTGATCCTGAACCTGCAAGAATTATACTTACCATTCCTGTACCCGATCAACATCAGCACCTGCAAAAGACCAGAAACAACAGGTTAGCAAGACGAACTTTACACGCAGTGCTTACTCACCTGATCCATCGGCAGCGGCCGTGTCTCACGCTGCACCTTCGCCTGCAAAGATCAACAGCCTTATTATACTTACCGGCACGCTGTGCATTCCGGATTCTTCACGCTGCATCTTCACCTGCAAAGACAACAGCATTATTATAATTACCGGCACGCTGTGCATTCCGGATTCTTCACGCTGCATCTTCACCTGCAAAGACAACAGCATTGTTACACTTACCGGCACGCGGCGAATTCCGGATTTCTTCATTCTGCATCGTCGCCTGCAAAGACAAAGACACTAAGCAGGTACTTACTCACGCCCATCACGCTCGTCGCAATCAAACGCCTGCGAATCCTCCGGCGCCTCTTCAACACTAACTAATCTGCAAGGAAAGAGACAGTTAGAGCGCTTGCCATACTTACGAATTTCCAGGCGCTTCACTGCCACGCATTAAAAGACAATAAAGACAAAAGGTGTCCAGAAACTTACCGGTCGTGCAGACAACGACGGTAACCATCCTCTGAAGTCAAGAGGCCAATGTTTCACCAGTGAAGGAACTGGCAACGGCACCCTGCATTAGACGCAGATGGAGAGCCCAGCATTCACCTATCTAAGGTGAGCACGTTGACCTGGGAGGGGGGCTCTACAGACAAGCTGGGAGGAGAGAGAGAGAGAGAGACATTCAACAAAACAGACCTTTAATCCCCATATTCTTTCACCTGCAGAAACCTCACCCTTCGAGTTCGACACACAGTGCGAAGAGGTTCGACCCCAGAAGCCAATCGAGTCCTGCACATCACTTTGAGTCACAGACACCTTCCTGCCAAGACCCGCGCCTCCGTGGGAATCAGGTGAACGTTACAATCTGCTCCCATATTAAGACACCCACGCCCCGACCTTCCCTACATAGTGGAAACAGATGCATCCAGTTCAGCCATGGGAGCAGTCCTTTCCCAAAAGGATCCCGAAACTAACCAGCTTCACCCAGTAGCGTTTTGGTCAAGAAAATTTTCAGCACCCGAATTAAATTATGCCATAACCGACAAGGAGCTGCTGGCTATCAAGTCCGCCTTCAAGGCTTGGTGGCACTATCTACTGGGTGCCAGACATACCATCACGGTCATCACCGATCACCGCAACTTACAATACCTAAAGACAGCCAAAGCCCAATCTTCGCGCCAACTCCGTTGGGCATTGTTCTTCGCCGAGTTTGATTTTGTAATAACCTATCGACCAGGTTGTAAGAATGGTAAAGCAGACGCCTTGTCCCGGATTGGAATGGGAGAAGCAGAAATAACTTTAGAACCCGTACCCATAATTCCGGAACAGAGAATCCTTGGCCTGACTTCCATACAGACACTGGAGAACATTCAAAACAAGATCCACCAACTCTTTGATTCCGTTGCCCTACAGGACTGGGCAAAGAAAGGTCCAGAGTACTCTGTCATCGATGATTTACCTTATTACCAAGGCCGGCTATTTTTACCCCAAAAGGAACTACAGGAACTTGTCATTTCCCATTACCATGACACCTTAATAGAAGGGCATCCGGGTATTGCAAAAACCAAAGCTAAAATTAGGAAGCAATTTTGGTGGCCTACCTGGCGAAAGGATGTCAAGTCATTTGTCATGTCTTGTGGCATTTGCGCACAAAATAAAGGGCAAAAGAAAAAACCTGCTGGATTATTGCAACCATTAGACATACCACCTACCCCTTGGCATACCTTGTCATTAGACTTCATCACGGATTTACCCCCGTACCAAGGTTACAATACCATTCTAGTTATTGTAGATCTTTTTTCTAAAATGGCCCACTTCATTCCTTTAAAAGGGATACCTTCAGCTTCAATCCTGGCCAAGGAATTCCTTGAAAATGTTGTCCGCCTGCATGGCTTTCCTTCAGTGTTAATTTCAGATCGGGGCAGTCAATTCATTTCACATTTTTGGAGGAAATGCTGCCAACTGGCACAAATTGATGTTAGGCTTTCGACCAGTCACCACCCTCAGACCGACGGTCAAACGGAGAGGACCAACCAGACTCTTGAACAGTACCTCCGTTGTATGCTACATCAGTCTGAGGGGAATTGGAAAGACATTCTGTGGATCGCAGAGTATGCGTACAATAATTCCGTACACTCAGGAACTGGACAAAGTCCTTTTTTTACCAATTATGGGCACCATCTTCGAACCTCGGATTTGGACTCACCCCAGCATTTAGAGATGCCCGCAGTGGACCATCTCCACGCTGTTATTACACAAGCCTTTAAAGAAGCAACCATCCATTTGCAAAAGGCTAAGGGAAAATACAAAAAGGATGCGGATCAGCACAGAAGTGAAGCTCCTCAATATCAAATAGGGGACCAAGTATGGTTAGCCACTAAGCACTTACCACTCAAGGGGACTCGGACCTTTAACCCCAGGTATTTGGGACCTTTTTCTGTTAAGGCAATTATTAACCCAGTGGCCGTCAAGTTGGACCTACCTGCTCATATGCGAATCCATCCCGTTTTCCACGTGTCTCTTTTGAAGCCAGTGCAACCAGGAACAAGGCTAACCACTCCACCTGAACCTATCCTCATAGACGGGGAGCCCGAGTTCGAAGTCAAGAATATTTTGGACTCAAAAAGAGTGAGATCAAAACTCTTTTACCTAATTGACTGGAAAGGTTATGGTCCACAGGAAAGGTCTTGGGAACCTAGTGACCACGTGCATGCACCTCGTTTAGTGAAGAGGTTCCATTGGGAATTTTCAGACAAACCACGGCCAAGGGGGAGAACGACTTTAGGAGGGGCCTTGAGGGGGGGAGTGCTGTCATGATGCCAGCCCCTGGAAGGCCAGACTACGCCCAGCAGCCCCGGAAGCAGGCATCATGCCACTTGGAGCATGCCCAAAAGCCCCAGTTAGGGATAAAGTCAGTCCTGGCGCCATGGGCGCCAGGCTCATTATTGATAACTTACCTGAAGCAGACCATGCTGCATACTCACCTGAGGCAGACCATGCTGCTTGAAGACTCAAGCCAAATGAGGCTTAGAAGGGACTATTTTACTGAAGGGACTATTTTGTTGCTTGGGTGGGGCTGTGTAAGAATACTTACCTAGATCTTCTTCCAAGGCTATTTAAACCACACCCGGACAGCCACACGAGCTTCGCGTTAATCTGCTTGCTGCAGCGTAACGCTCACCGTGTTTTCAGCAGCTCCAGTCTTCAGCCACGCCCGCTTCAGTCCTGGGACTCCTGAAACAAGAAGACAAAAAGGATAAAGGTTAGAACAGGAGTTTCAACTTTAATCCTTACCTGAATCCTGATCCATTTTGCCACAGAACTGAAAGACAGAAGTCTTTGAAACATTGCTTCGCATTCCTACGGCACCGCGCTGAACTCACCAGCTTGGCGGTACTTCAGCATTCCATCACGCTCTCTCCATCTCGCGGCCGCCCTCCGACACCTAAGGAGACAAAGACAGCAAGGGGACTCTCTAAGGCCATACAACCTACCCCCACAAAACCTACCTGATTTACCACGGGGGTCTCACCTCATCTCGGGTCGGCACAGTCAACTCTGCTTCATCGCCGTACCCCGGCCCCTACGGGGAAAAACACAATAGACTTAGCTGAATCTTACAGAGTGCCATTTGGAAATCTTCGAGTGGATTAATCGGCAACTTGCAAGGAATCGGACAGAGTGAAGAGCAGACATTTGAACTCTTATGAACAATTGGACTTTAGAGTCAATACTGGAACTCACCAATCCCTCTACGCCAGTGAAGTAACTGGTCATCAACGCGCCCCTGCGGTCGACGCAGGATGGAGAGCTCATCCTTCCAAACCATCAGGTGAGACTAAGGAGGGGACATCAAAAGTGATCAGTGGGAAGACAACGGGAGCGGAGAAGGTTGGTTGACACTCAATTCCACGGGTGGTTAATTCCTCTTCTCCTTTGCAGAAGAATATTCTTGCGAGGCAGACAAACCAGGCTGAGTGGGCCAGTCCAGTCAGTCATCTCGGCGCTACACGTCACGCTGGTGGAAATAACAGCGGCCCAGTTCCGGTCGACGCCCCGTGGGAACCAGGTGAGCGTAACAGATTCTGAAGACAAAGACTGGAGAAAATAACAAACAGGGAAGTTAGTATAGGTAAGTAACCCCGAACGGCACGAGGGACGCACTAGTGCCGAGTTGGTGCAGTTCAGGAGGGCGTTCATATGCACTTAAGAGCAATCTCACAGAAAAGTCACTCAATGTCCCAGAATCCAACAGAAGACAATATCCATGGAAGACAATAGGTATGTACCTGAGTCCACGAGTATAGTTGAATAGCTGTTGAGATGATCCGGATAGTAGACAGCAAAATTGAAGTGCAGAGCGGCAACAAGGAAAGAACCGCAAGACACAGAAGAGAGGCGTATCCAGTAGCGTTCCGAGTCCAACAACCAGACGAGCACGACAGGAATGAAGGAGGAGACGAGGCAATCCAAAAGTCAGGCAAAGGGTCAAAACCAGGAATTCAGATAAGGATTCGTGTAGGAAGACACAAAGAGGAAACGGGCGAAACCGCTTGTAGCTGGTAACGCTAATTAGCAGCAACGAGCCCCTTGGAAGACGGTGGTTTTATAGTCGTAAGAGGGGCGTGGCTTGCTGTACGTCTTCCACGTACAAGACGTGTCAGGTGACCTGGAATGCGTCGACGTTTGTACAGACGCCATGGTAGCTTGTACCTGGACCATAGAGGAGCCTGTAAAGAAGTTGTATTTGGAAAGGATGCCCGCGGGGAAGCCTGAAGTGCAACACCCGGACAGTAGAGAGACACCGGCCAGTCCTTCAGCTCAAGAGCCTGTACGATGTGTGCCAAGGTGACAATTCTGAACTTGATTTGTGCATGTATAAATTCAACCACAGATCCATGATGGGACACACGCTGCAGTCCTCCTTCAACACCAGAAACATCAGAGAATTCCAACCCTTCCCTCTCTAAAGCGGTCAACAGCTAAGTAGTTTCAGACCAGAGGTTGTTGAGGGGACAGTGAGGGTGGCAACTCTGACTCTCTGGGCATCTATGCCCAACCCCTGCAGGGAGACATGCTGATGGGCTGGTTTGCAAGGGAAATTCTGCTGAGTACCACAGTGGATAAAAGAGGTGAATACATCCTAAAGCGACTGCCCTTGAATGCAAAAGGAGCCGACTGATTAACAGCTAAACCCAAGGATTTAGCCCTGACCTAGAAAGACTTAACTTATCAAAGGACTCATCAACCCTTACCAAAAACAGGTTGTGACCAGCATAGGGCATGTCAAGAAGCATTTACTGTACATTTGGGGAGAACCCCGATTTCTTCATCCAGGAGTATGTGTACGGAGGACAGTCCCATTGCTCATCCCAATTGGAAGAGTTAAGGCAAGACTGTGATATCCGTCGTTCCAACTCCTTGCCATCCGCTGCCATACAGGTCAAACCCCATCCCTCATGGGGAGGTTCCACATAGCCTCTGGGATAACACGCCACAGGGTGTGGGAATACTTATGTGGCAGTCACATCCTATTAACATCCCACAAATCAAGGTGGCCGTAATCAAACACCTTGCGACCCATGGCATACGTTTTCTTGCTCTCCTTGGTCCGCAGGTAAAGAAATGAAGCAGACTAGGCAAGTAATGGAAGCCTGCACCAGCAGGATCTCAAACTCCTTTCTGCAGTGCATAGATGGGAGCCATTCCTCTGGTTGAATGAACTCTGAGACCATCTATATTATCCACCTTGACATGGTCCTTTTGGTAACAGCCTTGCCAGCATGGGCACCAGCATAACCCACAAAAAGCTGGTCAGCTTTCCTGACGTCCCTTGTACGAACGATGTAGTAGTTGAGAGGCTGCACTGTGTCAAGCCGAGGGAAACACTCCTCGACCTTGGAAGAATGTGGCAGAGGAAAAACACTAGAAGGAAGGCTGAGGAGGGAACTTGCTTCTGGGATTAGGGGACTTGATGTTCATCTCTCTGTCCTCGGGCCAAAGACTGCCCCAATAAAAAAGGAGGTACTAGGACAGTGAAACCTGAGACTTTTTGATGTTCAGGGAAAAGCTCAAGCAGTGCAAGAGAATGCATTTGCGGAACAGATGTGCAGACGCGGGCTTCCGAGAGGTCCCCGACGGCTTTCTTAGGCATGGTGGGCCTGATGGCACGGATGGTACTGCTGATGACATGGCAGAGGTTGATGGCATCAGGGCCTTGGCAAAAATGTCTTGCATCTTCAGCCTTAATGGCTCAAATTCCTCTGGGGTGGAGGAGGAGGTTGGAAATGGTATTTATTGCACCATCTCCAGGAAGTCCTTCGATCAGTGATTCCATTTCTTTGAAGATAAAGAACAGTGGTGCTGAGAGGAAATCCTCTGAGAGCAGGACATTGCGGTTTATCTTCTTCTCCTTGAGGGCCAGGGATCTCTCTTCTGACAGAAGCTCCGAGCCCTGCAACCTCAATTGAGTTAGAACTGCGAATTGGAGAGGGATCTTCTCAAATGCGCCAACCAGGGTGATGCTTTGATAGGCTGCAAACCTTTTTATCTACTTGTCTCAATTGAGATAGTTTGGATTCACCTTTTTCCTGGTGGAAAAGGGTAACAGGTTTTGCCCCTTATCCTGAAGGGCCTTAGGGTGCATGGATTGATGGACTTGTAGTCCTGGGTATCGTGATCCTCCCCAAGGCAGTATCTTTTTATTTTTTTATTTTTTATTTTTTATTTCATTTAGTTTATACAAACTTTTTGAAACATTTTCCCTTCTATACACATTTACAAAAGGCAGAGATTTCGAACAGCCCTATTGGCCCAGGTTAGCACAGTTTGTTCCATTCATCATATGGAAAGGTGTCGAAAGCGGACTAAAAAGAAAGGCCATTCACGGTGGAGTAAAGTCCAATCCACGTTGATCACAGCTACTATACGCTCATCAGTTGATGTTGTTTCAGTTAGTCTCTCAGGTTGGTGTTTCGACATCTCCGCCCCTTTGTAGTTTCCGATTCTTGAGGTAATATCTCTCAGTTTTCCATTGAGAATAAGATTTCCAATTTTTGTAGGAAATTTGTCAGGCCAAAAACGTCTTTCTGTAGTGGATTTGCAAATTTCAACCAAAGCTCTTCTCCTGATAGGGTTGCGTATTGGTTAATTACTTTGCTCAGATGCAGTTCTCAAATTTGTTAGACCAGGGCAATATAACGTGAGATGTTTTAATGTCTCAGAGTGGTCATTACAGAATCGACAACTCTCTGTCACATCAGGCTTCCGATATCTCAGGGCTAAACTTGATCTTGTGTCGAACAAATTTAACCTGAATTTTAGGAGCATCCTTCTGTGTCTGGCATTAGCTGTTTTTACCACATATTGCAGTTGTTTTTTTTGGTCCTTTGCTTCAGTAGCCGCATCTTTCATCAGTGTATGGCGATTTCTGTCGTCCACTGTTGTACACCAATCTCGTACCCATAACTTTTTTTTCACATAGTTTGGGTTAGATTTCAGTATTTCCGAGTTAGTGCCTATTTGAGCAAGATGGCTTTGGCATGCATCAATCCATTTTTTCAGTACAGATTCCTGGTTTCCTTCCATTGCGTCTCGTAGTATTACAAATTGAGGTGTACATTCGTCAATAATTATTTTCCTGTAGATCGACAGCGTGTTCCACAAGACTCGTGCATTTATGGATATTAGATTTAGTTCATACCGTAGACATGCGCTTGGAATGCCTCTTTGTAGTTGAAGGACACGCCTCCAGTATTGATTTTCTAGTTGTCCCCATAGATTCGAGGCAACTCCTAAAGCGCATTCTGCTCCATAAATCAATGTTGGGACTGCTTTTTGATTGTAGTGGGCTAAAACAGGTAGCAAGGAAAACTTCCCATACCTTTTGTTTATTATCAATCCTTGACATGCTAGTTGTTTGCATTTTTGCTTTGCATTTTCGGCCCACGGTGCATCATTTATGTTGCTGTTGATCCACATTCCCAGGTATTTTAGCTTTTTGACGCAATTCAATTTTTCGTTGGTCAGTTTCCAGGTGAAATTATTTCTTTTGACTTGCTTGTTATTCCGTGTAAGATCTTGTAGAATTATGACTTCTGATTTTGCAGGATTGATTTTCAATTTATTTTTCTCCACATATTCTTCCAGACTCTTTAGTTTTCTTGCCAGTCCAATAGGTGTTAAATCGAGCAGTACAATATCATCTGCATTTGGCATCCAGTTTATGCTTGTTCCATTAATTATCGGCTGATTGGAGTTTACTGCTTCGATGGATTCTCCGATATCGAACAGGTACAGGCTGAATAGAGTCGCTGCTAACGGGCAACCCTGTTTTACTCCTTGGTTTGTTTTTATAGATTCACTGAGCGTCCCCCAGCATCTAATCTGATTTTAATTTCCATGTCGGTATGTAGCTCTTTAATAGGATCTAATAAGTTTCCTGGACAATTCCGTTTCTCCAGTTTATCCCAGAGCATTCCTCGATCGATGGTGTCAAATGCGCTGGACAGGTCGACAAACGCAATATAGATGATCTTGTTTTGACGGATGGCTTCCATTTTTAGGAAATTTATGATTGCCAGATTTAGGCCACAGCCGACACCCTTGACAAATCCCGCCTGCCGAACATCGTAACTTTGAGATTCTTGAATCCATTTAAGCAGTTTAATCTGGAGTTGAGTTGCAAATATTTTCCCCACCACATCTAGAAGGGCTATTGGGCGATAGTTTCTTGGGTCAGTGCGTACGCCTTTTTTGAAAATTGGTACAATAATAGCGCTTCGCCATGTGGTCGGAATCTTTTTCTCCTGCAAGATAGTGGAAAATAAAATGTGGCACAAGTCTGTCCATAGGTGAGGATGTTGTTTTAGCATCTGATTTGTAGGCCCGTCCGGTCCAGGAGCTCTGGATGTGCTGAGTCTCATGATATTTTTGTGCATGTCTTCTTTGTCTATTTTGATAGACCAGTCATTACTCAGTTTGGATGGTTTGCTGCATGTTATGTTATTGTTGTAAAATGTGTCAGAGTAATGTTTGACCCAATCTTTCTCCGACACCATATTTTTTATTATAGCTTCTTGTGGTGTCGCTATTTTGTTCAAGTAGGTCCAAAATGCACTGGTGTTCCTTTTGGCTATTGTTTCCATCATTACTTCTGCATCTCTTTGTAGCATAACATGTTTATGACTAATCAACCAATTCTTGTAGGTTTGTCTCATTTGTTTCGTCTTTCTTTCACAGTTAGCACGAGTATTGGTTCTTTTCAGCTTTCTCAGTGCTTTGCTCAGCTCTTTCTTTCTGACGACAATCTCACAATCCCAAGTATGTAATTTTATAAAGTCAGGTTGTGGCGTCATAGTTTGCTTCTCTCGATACGTTTCCAATAGAGCTGTGTATTCAATTTTCCCTATGGCAGGCCTATTCTCCAATGATTTTTCCAGCTTTTCTAACTTATTTTGGGTAAGCTTTAGTCGATTGCGCCCTGGCGCTACTGTCAGATTGGTACATTGATAGGAGATTTTCCCTTTTGCACAGTGAATCTTCATAGTTGTTTTTAACATACAGTGATCGCTCGCCTCCATTTCAATGATGTCCAAGCGAGCATCATCCTGTTTCATTCTCTCTGACACGAACATGTAATCGATGGTAGACTGTTGTTGGTCCCTTTTCTATGTGAAATGTGCCGGAATATCACCTGGCGTTTCTCCATCAAGTATCTTCAGATTCCATGCTTTCATTTCTTGTAACCATGCGGAGACAGTTGGATCACTGGACTCTTTCCCATTTGCACGGTCAGATCTAGTGTCATCTGTAAGGCAGTTTATGTTAAGATCGCCACAGATCAAAATCTTGGATTCTGTCCCATTGTCTTTGATATTCGAGATTATTTCCGTGACTTGTTCCAAGAATGTTTCTGTCTGCATCACAGTGTGTTGCCAATAGACGTTTATCAGTGTTAATTGATCTGCATTTCTAGGTTGCTGTGTCGGCAGTTTAATCTCAACTACTTGTATATATGCCGATACGTTTTTTGCTGATAAAATACGTATGCCGCTTCCAAGTTTAACAAGTGTGAGCAGCCCCGACATTGGACGTCCTTTGGCTCCTTTGATTGCAGTGTTAAAAGCAATCTCGAAGCCGTCAGCTACAGGCAGATGCAAAAGCCAGGTCTCCTGTAGGCACAGGATATCCACGTCTTCTAAATTCATTGGAATTTCACCGAACAAATGCCTGTGGCCTCTAGTGTTCCACGAGGCAATACAGATCTCCTCTTGTTGACATGATCTCTGGCATTAGCTCTTGTTGCAACAGTTGATGGTTTGGGCGACCCAGGTCCAGTCTTGTTCCTCTCTGGGTTCGGGACAGCTTAGCTGGACGACTTTGTCGATCTTACTGATCGTTATTTTGATCTGCTCATCTTCAAAGATCTGCTTGTCCTCACTCACTCGAAGGGGCGACTCATTTTTCTTGCACGTGGCCTTACATACTCTCCCTTGCTTGAGGGGTCTTTCGATTGCAAGTAAGCGGCCATCTGAGGGACACATACATTTCTTGGGCTCCTCCGGCCCATTGCTCTTATTAATTTCAGTAACGTCAAACCCCAGGGAGTTCAAAGTGATGCTACTGTTTAGTAGTGAGTCACAGATAACTTTTGATGCTATGTGTAAAATAACACGATCATGCTCACTTTCATCTTCAAATTCCACAATTTGAATGTCCTCAGAGGCCACCGTCCTCAATTGCGGTATGTGGTGAAGTAACATCACATTTTTCCGAATCAGTATCAGAGACTCTTTTTCAATTTGTTCAAGCCGTATAAGATATTTTCCCAATTTCTTCCGATCATTATCTATTATGCTTCACTGCTCATGCGTTTAGGCTTTCTTTAAATTTCACTGCATGAATCGGAGTTCTTTTTGGCTCTAATGTGTGGAAATCTTGTTTATCATTCTTTGCATCCTAATTGGGTGATACTCCGTCCAGTTCATTGGTCATAGATCTTTTATCATTAGCGATTCGAATTCTTTTAGCTTCTAAGGTGAGGAATTTCTCACAGCTAATGGTTGAAGGTATCGAGATGATTTCTTCCTGCTCTTTTACATCTACAGTCACCGTCATTTGGTTGTTAGATGTGAGTGCCCTTGTTTCCGGGGCAGTCGATTTTGTTGCTGGATACTTGTTTTGTGGCGACTCAGCCGACTCCCTGTTGCCATTTGTAGGTGAACATAGATCTATATTTATATTTGCCAGGGGCGGTTGAGAAGCCACATATGTGTCAGTGGCTGTGGGTGGTACCGTTTCGCTTTGCTCTTCTTCGTAGTCCTCATAAATCTAAACGTTTACCAGATCTGCAGGGATGCTATCGTCTTTCTTAGAATGGTCCTCACCAGGCATGTCGTGATTTTTTTGTTCATCGGCTTTCGTTTTTTCACTCTTTTCCGTGTTGGGATTTGTTAGCCCTTTGTGTGTCTTATCACAAGTTGTTGTGATACTGAAGACTTTGATGTTTCTTAGAAACGTTCGCACCTGTGATCTTTGCTGAGGTTTCCTTTCTCATGTTTTTAGATTTCTTTTCTGTCAGTATGTGATTTGAGCCACTCTTTGTGGCAACATTCAGTTTGTTTCGGTTGAAGATTGAAAATACTTCTATGAGACAGATATCCTTTGCACTATTTTCCACACGGTCATGTTCGTTGGCTGACCCTTGAGTGGGTAGGCTTTGAGTCTTGTTATGGCCTGTTTGATTTACCGTATCAGCTGGACAGGGAGTATCACTCTTCACCCCTGTTTCTAGTGCACCCGGGCTCAATTCAAGATCTGGGATCGTAATGGGTAGTTGTCTGGAAGGTGTAGACTGTTTTGCTTCATCTGCCACTTGTTCAGACGGCATGGTTCCCATAATCGCCTTGTGTGCACTACTTCCACTATGTTGCTCTTTTGATGATCGTTTGTCTTCCACTTCCTTGCTGTATTTCACCTTTTGTTTGCATTTTTGAGGTGGCGCGATGGTGATCGAGTTTGCAGGTAAGGTATTGTTAATGTTTTCAGCCATAGAGCTTAATTCAATACCATCATTTCCTTTTGTTGTGGTTGTTCTCTCTTTGGGATTTGTGTACATCTTTTCACCTGCGATTCCTCTCTGATCGTCGGTTGCGTGGTGTTTATCCAGTATTGGCATTTTCACATTAGATGATTTCAGCAGGGCAATTGCTTCTTTGGCAACTTCAGCAAACAGGCGCTTATCTGTTGCACTGTTCTTCGTGTGCTCCAATATTACCTTTACATTCATTTCAGATTTCACATGTTCATTGGCCAAAATGTGTTTGGTCGCTGTTAGTTCTTGCTCTATTGCCATCATTTTGGTGTTCATCATGGCTAATAGAGTTGTCTGGTCCTTGGCATTGTCATTCAGATGTTCGTAAAGTTTCATATAAGGTGCCAAGGATGTGGTATGAGCCGCCATTATTATTGTATTCAGATTTTCAGCAATTTTTTTGGCTAGAGTTTGTGCTAATAGTTGGGTTGGCTTTTGGCATTTGTAGCATGGCTGTTTAAGTCTTGCTCCCCAGAGTGTCTGGGACTTAGTAGGTAGCTCAGAGAAGTCATTAGCAGCTGAGAATAGGGAAGGAGATCCAATGTGTAGTTCCTTGGTTAATCTCTTGTGAATGCGGTACATACTCTTCCGTTAAAGATTCCAATCTCTTCCTTTTTGCCAAGGGGCGCAACCACGCATACAGTTTCTCATCCTGTCTGATATCAGGAGTTTGTACTTGTGCTAAATTCTTAGGTTTGGTACCTTGAGCCCCACATGACTGATCATGTGGGCTATCTGCATTTGGGTACTCTGCAGGTTGTTCTGCCGGTTGTTCTAAGTTTGGTTCAGGATGATGCAAATTTCCAAATTTTGCATTGAGCTCTTTTAGGTCACTTAAAACCTTGTCAACGACCACAATAGAGCTACGCCTGTTAGCACCAGTCGTGAGACTGCCCGTTTCCTCATGCAGGGTGTTCGCGTTATCCCAATCAGGGCAAATCTGTAGGTTTCCTGCTTGATCTGTTGATGATTTTCCACTTAGAGGATGAAAGCTATTGCCTTCATCACGCGAATTATCAGGCTCAATTTCTTGGATCATTTTGTTTTCCAACGTTACGTTTTCCCAAATCAACTCTCCTGTTGGTAGATCTAGGGAGATTATCGGCTTTTCAGTCTCAGGGCCGTGCGCATTTGTACCACTGATGTCACAATTGTTGGTAAGTATAGCGTCTAGACAAGCCGAGGATTGGGGAGTTAGGGCGCTTTGGACAGCGTTTCCCACGTTGTTTGAGGGTAGACCAGTTGTCTCTCTAGTCCACGTAATGCCAGAGCACATTGAACTGGTGGACTTAATCGCCTCCACTTCCACATTTTCTGCGCACGTAGCCCCACTCATGTCTACCCCAGTGGTCATGCCCACAGACGTTTTAGTACCTCTCGATGATTATATATGGAGTTAGCGGGGTGGGTGTCAGGGATACTGGGGAGCTGTTACCCAAGCAGTCTAGAAAAACATCAGAGTTAGTGGACATAGTTGAAACAGAAGTCCTTTTTCGTACAGCACGGGCACTTACTGGTGGGGGCAGGGCCATTTGCTCCGGTGACTCCTTTCCTCCGGTGGCCAAAATTCGTCGCTGTTGCCGTGTTAGTGGATGAACTCCACCATCGGGACATGTGTTCTGAATCAACACTGCTTCGTTGTATGCCGTGTGTTCTAGTCCGGAGGTGCTGGGTCCCTGCATAGATACGAGTTGTGAAGCAGGAAAGCTTCCGTTCCCGGAATGTTGCTTGTATTGAATTACCATCAGGGCTCCGAGCTCAATGCCCCGTGTCCACGTGCAACACGGACAGCACACTCGCCGCACTCCGCGACGCTCCGCGTGTGAATGTGTTTTGTACTGGTCGCTCCACCTCCACGCCAGTAGAAAGAGAAGATAGACTGCAGCTCCTCAGTGAATCAGGGAAACAACACGGACAGCACACTCGCCGCACTCCGCGACGCTCTGCGTGTGAATGTGTGTTTTGTACTGGTCGCTCCACCTCCACGCCAGTAGAAAGAGAAGATAGACTGCAGCTCCTCAGTGAATCAGGGAAACAACACGGACAGCACACTCGCCGCACTCCGCGACGCTCCGCGTGTGAATGTGTGTTTTGTACTGGTCGCTCCACCTCCACGCCAGTAGAAAGAGAAGATAGACTGCAGCTCCTCAGTGAATCAGGGAAACAACACGGACAACACACTCGCCGCACTCCGCAGTATCAGAAAATCCTATGGGAGTCACATACCGACATTTGTCAACAGCAAACTACACAGTTTAAAGCCAGAGGCCTTTCCAGAGTTGGACATGACACATTTATTTTCCGAAGTGGCGTGTTCAATATATACTGGCCCAAACATTATGTCTGGCACTGGGTGCACAGAGGGGTCAGGCGGGGCCAACACAGCCACACTGTGCACCCTGGTGGCAGAAATGTGTCCGAAGATCAGCTGTCCTGGGGATATAATATAGATGAGAAATCCGTGGGAGGAAGGCATCCATTAGAAATGTTGTTGCAGGCCGAAATTGTGCCTTTGCTTGCTTTAAAAAAGCGCAGTGAGCTCTAGCTCTGCTGCCTGCACCTGTGCCTTAAAGAGCATTTAGTGCCTGAAGTCCTGCATATTGCTATGGATGGAGAAGCTAGAAAAGAAATGTCCTTTGCAGCATTCAAACAACACTGTTCCACTAGAACCCAGACTGCCTTTGAAGAGGACCATAGGTGGCAAAATCAATTATATCCTCTACACTTCTATAATGGAGGAGGCTGTAAAGCTTAGTGGCATGCTCCCAGAGGGTCTTGGAGTGCATATTGTGGCAGGCTCTGCAGTCATCTGTGTCATGCTTCTCCCTAAGGCAGCAGACCCACCTTGTGGGAATCCAGCATGGGTGTCTGCCATCCACGATCTATGCAGGGCTTGAAGCCTGAGACCTTTGGGGTGTCAAGCTTGGCCCAGTTGTAAAAAAACAAGTTCTTATGGCACTTTCTACTGAATGAACGTAAAAAGAATTGAAGTCATTGGGAGCTACTGGCCCTATATACGGCGCCACTAACACATCCGGCATCATGGGTGCCCCACAGTACCAACTAGTCTCAATTTGGAGCCACATTTCACCCGTGAAGGTGACATTTTTTTACAAAGATAGTTGCCACTGGTGAAGATATATCTAAGAAAAGGAATCTTTGCGAGGATAAAATCCATTAGATGAAGGGGTGAGGGGGACCTGCCTGAAATTTGACCCTGTGTTTTTAGGATGCACCCAGATAGGCAAGTACTTAACTGAGGCAGCTCACTGGCTGAAAACCTGGTTTCCATGCAACCAATTACTGAAATAGGGAGCCAAAAACCGTTAATGAAACCAGCAACACAATACAAAAAAATACATTGGTTAGAGCAAACTACACTATGTGAAGGCAGCAGGTAACAATTTTCCTCTTCGGAATCACTACAATGTTCTACCGAAATCTAATGACCGAGCAGCGTTTCACTAAAGCAACAGAAAGCATTGGAAATCTAATTTACTCGTCGTGTTTGAGCCTTGCTATTCTGGGCAGATAGGGAGACCACTAAAACAGATTAAAAGCAATGTTCTTTTTTATGTCCACTACCCTTTGCAAGGAAACAAAATGTAGGATAAAAGACACGTCTTTTCTTTTGACTGAAAGTGCTGCCTTGTGCACTCTCGCCGGGAAATGTCTTGCTTTGCGTTAAAACAGTGGGGTCCGGTAACAACAGCTTAAACGGTATCACTCCTGCATCTGGTACTCTCGGATGATCAATACAGTTAACATTCACTAGTCAAGAGAAAATGGTATGGTTTTGGAGTCCGGATTTAAAATAGGAAGGCTGTTTCGGTCAATTAGGAAAAGCGATCTAGGATTAGTGCTTTGCTCTTCGGAGTATTAATATCCTTCTGGGAAAACATTCCATCAATGTACTGAAAACAACTATGCAGACCGACTTCAGTTGCAGGCTGGTGATGGCTGATGTAGATGAGAACACTAGTTGCACTGTGTAATCCAGTCTCTTTGCAATGGACCTAATCAGGCAGACTCTGGTTAGTCCATCTTTACAACAACCAGAGGCAACAGCATGTAACATTTCCTGCTAAGAAATTGAGTATCCATAATCGTATGGAAACACGGAGGGCAGTGATAAGATATGGCATTTGTATATATGTGGCATTTATAACGCATTGGGAATTTAAACAATTTAGGCAAGACTAGATGTATAGACAAAAGATTTCACAGGACTTCCCAATCGCCTTAGGCATCTGCTCACACAACATTTATTTCAGAAATAGTTTAAATGTTTTGGAAGACTTTCCCATTAAACCTTCCTGTGCCACATAATGATTGAAATGTAAACTTCCAGGGAGTACAACCCCTTGCCTTCTATGTCAATGCAATGGGAAAGGCTTGAGATTATTCAAATGCAAATAGCAAACGGGGCTATATTTCATTCAGGTTCTTGATAAGTAAACAAGGTAGGAGCATACAGATAACCCCCAATACACTAAATATTAATACACCCGTGCACTGCCTATAGGTATACTGCAAGAATACATACCAATACAAGGAATACCCTTGTGTTATTATGTGGGTCCAACTCCAGGTAACAACAAAGTACATGTTAAATGATTCAGGTTTAAGAAAGTTATTTTTTTAGGAACTATAAATGGGCAGCAATGAAGGTTGGACTGGTAAGGGTGGTCACATATTTATTTAATTTTCTTTATTGTTTAAAGGGCCGGTCCTAGCTTGAGAGCAGTAAAAAAAAAAAAATTAAATGCATAAAAGTGTCGCCTCTGACCCTTTTATGTATTACACGTGTAAGGTTGTGAGAAAGGGGTCAAACGATATACACCTTTTTGTTCCTTTGCAATGAACCACTCTGAAAACCTTTTCACTGAATTGATAGGAAACCCATGTGTCTCCCCTGGTGTAAATTGAAAAAAAGTCAAAATAATTTTGTGGCCAAGTTTCAGTTTATACCTCCACCTCGCAGTACGAGATAGAAATTATATTTCCTTTTTGGAAATCCAACTCAAAATACCTCTGGTGGTATTTCATAAGAATACCACCAAAGCCACTTTCCTATTCAACTCAGAATTGGGCTGGCAGTAATAATAGCAGTATTTGGCAAATGCCAATATTTTTGTATTGGCACCCAACTTGTAATGTACATTGGGGAGATCTGCTACAATTCAAAGTGGTGGAGCATCTCTGCTTTAACCTTCAAACCTACATAATGAATGGTGCAAGGGAGATGTGATCTAGAAGTTCACTGCCAGTAGAAAAAAGGACAGTGGTTATCCACCTCGGTTACATGTGATTTTATTGAGAAAAATAAACCAAAAGGAGGAAATTTTAAATAACTCAAAACATTGGAAAAAAATAACGAATTTTACTTTACTTTTTGGGCCCTCCCATTCCCCCCACCTTTTTTTCTCATACTTTTACCCCACTGCCAAAACTACTATTCCCAATCCCCAATACATGTGTACACTTTTGAAAAATGTGTTTTTTTCCGTTGTTTTGGGTTCTTTAAAAATGAATTTCTCGATAAAATCATTGCATACCATCAACCTCCCTCCCCATCGACCATTTTCCCATCAAAGCAGCAGAAGTAAAGTCTTTAGGATCAAGTTGCATGGTCTTCAAGATCGCAACTATGACTTTCACGTACAGCGTGTGATAGGCAAGTTTCCTGCCGATTCTAGTCCTTTGGGAGCTGAACTTAAAATGCTACAAGAAAGACTTTTGGATAATTCATGAAGAATTCCTGGTTGAGAGCTGAAAACTAAGACGAAAGAGTTAATAGAGGCCCCATAAAATGTGTTCTTAAGGCAGGATTAATGCCAGACAAAACATCCCTTGCGTCTTTAACACATTTAGGTAAAATAGATGCACAGAAAGCAAGGACCAGACTCTCACACAAACATTTTACACATTACCCACAACTGGTCTGCAAGGTGGAGACCCCAGGGACCTATATACCTTAGTGATTAGGTAAAAAGAGGCAATTGTAGCACAATGGACTTAGAGGTTTATCTAGTAATTTCTTCAACTAACACACTAATATATTATTTGATCGCATTTTCAGTGTCTTTGAGCTTAGTGATGGTGATAACTTAACATTCACCATCAAGAAGGTGGGAGTGTGCAGCCCTTTTACATTTCAATATTCCCTCTACCCTGTTTATAAGGAACTTAGATGTATTTTAGTAAGAATAGTTAATGCGTTATAAACGAAACCTTGTCTGGGCATAGCTACAAAAGGTTCTCTGTTGAAAGGGCTTGTATTTCACTAATCTTTCCGATTCAAGTAACTATCTTGTAACTGAAAAGCTTTAATGAGTAAACAGTACTGTAGTCTCAAGATGGTGCTGGGATAGACAATGGCATAAGTATTCTTTTAACGCTTCCATGTAACCTTTAACTATTGGTACTTTCCACCATGTACGTGCAGATAGGTGGGCTGTGAGTAAAGTGTTTAATAACCTAATGTCAGGGAGATAAAACGATAAAACAGCCATGGGACTGCATAGGACTGTAACATAGAACATTAGATTGATTACTTTTTTCTTTTTTTTTTTTTTTTTTTTTTTTTTTTTTACACAAAACTAACATTTTCTGTATCTGATATAGATCTTTCTTGGGGGTTTGGCTATGTCAGAGCAGTTAGTGGATGTGTTTTCCTAGGCTGCTCATCCACCAAATCCATCGGACAGGCCCCATACTTCTCTGACAAGCCACTGTTAATCGAAATGGGAGGACGTGCACAACAAAGCAGTCCCGCCCCTAATGCAGATTTTTCTTACAAGAAGCGATTCTGTGAATTGCCCTTGCCCCATGGCAGTAAGCTGACCCTGTCAAGAAGGGATGCGACTCTAGCCTGGGGTGGGAGGCCAACAAGGGTGGAAGCCAGAGCTTGCACAACACCAGAAGGTGGATGAGGCAGTTGCGAGGGCTACAAAACCTTGTCCCTTCTTATAGTGCCAATTTGCTTGCATACAGTGCCACTCTCAATTTCCCCATGCCGGTCTTACCTGATGCTGTCCAGACTTTCTCTATTTATTCCAGAAATCTACATATCCCTGGTTATCTAGAAAGAGATGTAAGCAACCAGCTGAACCAAAGCCCCATGAGTAATGATGGTCCGCTGTGTGACACAGAGCTAAAGTCAACAGCTGAGGAACACAAGGAGCGCACCAAAAGACATTACACTCCCCATGAGTTACCATGGAATGGCTCCCCAACCAAACTAACACCCGGCCAGGTCTGCAAAGCTCTCACACGAACTGGGATTTAAACGGCAGAACACACACCACCATTGCAAAACCCCAGCAGACCTGCACATCAGAAAGAGGATTGGCTTAGACCCCTTTTTATGTCTTTTGTTGATTTAATCACCTCCTGGGAGGGTACAACAGGGAAGGGTTAGCCAGGGGAACCAGTGGGGAAGGTTAACCAATGGGGAGGAAAAGGCACGATAAAAAGAGCTAGGCGACAGGAGGTTGTAGGTTGTTCGGGTGAAATCAGAGGAGGCAGAACAAGAGATGAGGGGGAGAAGGATTGTACAGTGGAGCGTAGAGGAGGATTATTCAGATTGTGTGCAAGGCGAGGTATTGGTTGGTGATAAGAGGTGGCACATGAAAAGACCATGCGTGTGAGTGGAGTAGTAGGTGAGATATCGGAAAAAGAAGGTGGCAGAGTGAAAGGGTGTGGTTGACAGAGGGTGTAGTAGTAGGGTGCAGGAGGGGAGAGTAGTAGTAGCATGGTGAAGGGAGAGTAGTAGTAGTTTGCAGCGGGGAGGCAAGTACAGGTGTGGAGTGGGGATGGTTGAAGGTAAGCAGTAAGAAGAGAGGAAGACGGGGCAATCAGACTGGAGGAGTGTGAGGGAAAGAGACAAGGGAAGGTGGGTGGAAAAGAAGGGGATTAGGAGACACAATTTAGGGGGAAGAAAATCAAAGAGTTGGAAGGATCAGACAGGGAGAACATCTGAATGTCTGGAAGGCACAAACCTCAAGTTATTCCTTTGAGGAAGCGATTGCGTAGGTTAAGTTTTTGCCATTAAGCTATAACCGGAAGGCAGACGGCTAGCTTGTAGACAGTAGAGGTTACCAATCCCGAGTACCAGTCTGGGGTTGAGAAACGCCTGCGTTAGGGAGGGACTGCCCCTTCCTAGGTTAGAGAGAGATGGAAGGCCACTATGCACCTTTTCTGAAGTGAAAACAAAAACATTTGAACCATCTCTGGGAGTTGGTGTGTTCTTGAGGCCATCTCTGACATGTCCTTAATGTACTAAAAAGATGCAACTGCGATTGCAAATTGTGCCAAAGGAAATAAAGCTTTTACTGAACCTAACTTGCTGCCTCCTGCTTCAAATTTATAAAATCAACCTTGACTTGACAAGGTATAATGCAGCGATTAAGAGGGTGACACCCCAACCGCAGATGTATAATCATCCACAGAGGCCTGTTTGCATTTGTTGCACCCTAGGTGGAACGCTAGAGGTATTTGGGAGAATCAGGGTTCTGCATCAGTGCTGATGATCAAAACTGGTGAAGGCCCACTGAAATGTGTGGACCAGCACTTGTGCAGGCTGTGCGGTGCTGAAACCCCGCTCCGCCACCTTCTAGGCCTTTCCCACCTAGCGCCAGTTTGTCAATTTTCTGCATTAGTGTCAAGCGGGGAGCAGGAGACTTTGGCAGACACTGCTCCTCTTGAGCCACAGAACACAAGAACCAGCCCAAACACAATGCGTGTGGAGCATGGGCACCTGGGGCTGTGGATGAGCGCTGCTTCTACTGTGGCCCTGTAACTGGGGGGCAGACTCCCCATGGGTGAGCAATCATTTATGGGATCAGTAGTGTTGTGGTCCAGTCGGGGCCCTGGGTCTGCCCCCAAGAAGCCTGCAGCTAGCGCTGCAAGCCTCCTAGACAGTTAAAGCCCTGACAAATGAACAAATGGTGAGTATGACTCCTTGGGTACTTGCCCCTCCTGGGCCATTTGGAAAATAACATGTATCTAATAGGGCCTCAAGAGCCAGGAAAGATTTAACTAGGGCATATACACAAGAAAGCCTACACGGCAGACATGTGCCCAGCACTTTTCTGTGTCGATTCCACCCTATTGAGAGGAGCGAGGTCACGCAACTCTCTAAGTAATGAGTTGCTTGGGGAACTGTCGACATACTACAGATGTCTTGCATGTTACACTCCATCCACTGAAGGCCACCACAGGTGTAGTACACTCATACCAGCAAAAAAATATCCCAGAAAAAAAAAAAACGGAAAACATCCCAGGATGCATGCAGAGAAGGCACACCCCACTGAATTATGGCAGGGAGAACTAGTGCACTACTATGGCAACCCCCAGTCACTCGGGTAAAAAGGACAGCAATGTGGTCTAGACGCTATTACTAAATTAAACCTGGGGGATTTGCTTGGGAGATGTCAGTAATTCAAGTAGGACTTAACCTAGGATCTACATTACTACTTGGCAGAGCAGCTGGAAACATTAATCAACACAGAGAGAAACTTGTGGAGACCAAGAAGCCTGTAGAAACCTTGGGACTAGCATAGTCAAAGGACCAGAAATGTAGTCATTAGAACATCAAGAAATGGAGTTAGACTCAAGCATGAGGATCTGTAAAATAGATTGACGTGAATGCATATGCCTCAGATACCTTGAGGAGCGAGCAGACGGGAATGACATTATTCATGGCCCATCTCTTTATCCACCACCTTGAATACTCTGAGAGGAAAGCTGGAGAAACTGCTTGAACAAGGGCCAAACAATCAGCAAACTGCTTGGAAGCCTAGCAGGATTATTGCAAAGCTCCCTCACTTCACACAAAATGAGGATATTATGTTGTTGAGATTATAATTCTGGTGTCATAAATCCCCACTGAAGACTTAGTTTCACCTGTCACTGCACTGAAATGAGACCGTAAGCTACCAAACTCGCACATGAGAAGAATAAGTTACTTATCTGACCTGGTAACCTTCTTTCGATGGGATGTTCGAACGGTACAGGGATGCCGTTGCGGGCCTTCTGGCCGAAAGCAACACCTCCATCACGTCTTCGGGGTGGACCCAATTCTTGTACCTCAGCCTTTCAGATACCAAGCACGAAAGCCGAGAGACTTGACCTCTGGATGGAGAACCCAACCCCCCTCCCGTGAGAGCATATCGTCTCGGTAGGGAAGAGGGCGTGGATGGCAGATGGACATGTCTAGAAGGTCCTGCTACCACGCTCTCCTGGCCCATGCCAGAGCAATGAGGATCATCCGGGAACCGAACCTCCACAACACTTTCGGAATGACAGGGACTGGAGGGAACGCATACAGCAGTGGGAAGGACCACTCCACTACGAACGCGTCCCCTAAGGCTTCTCTTGGAGGAAATTCCCGCAAGCAGATTCTCTCGCACTTCCGGTTGACTCCGGTGGCGAAGAGATCCACTTGTGGGGTTCCCCAAAGGGCAAAGATCTCCAAAATAACTTCCTGAGCCAGCTCCCACTCGTGCTCTGCCTGCTCAGAGCATCCGCCGCTGTGTTTTCGTCTTCGGCCAGAAGAATTGCCGAGATCGAAATCTCCTGCTGGATGGCCCAGAACCAGACCTGCATCGCCTCCCTGCACAAAGGAAGTGACCCTGCCCCCCCCCTTTTTGTTGAGGTAGTGCATGGCCACTGTATTGTCTGTCATAATCGGGGCATTTTTCCCCCGCACAGATGGCAGAAAAGCCTTCAGTGCTAGCCTGACAGCCCACAGCTCTAACAGATTGATGTGGAGTCTGGACTCCGACGGAGACAAACGACCGCTGGCCGTCAGCTCGTTCGCATGAGCTCCCCAGCCCTTGAGGGATGCGTCTGTCACGATCGTCACCTCCGGCCACGGTTGCCAAAATGGAGCACCCCTCATCAGATTGCCTTCAACGGCCCACCACATAAGATCCTGTGCGACCGAGGGCGGAATATGAACGTGATCTGACATCCTGCTGGAGAATTGCGACCACTGCATCTTGAGAGTCCACTGCAGAGATCTCATCCGCAGCCTGGCCTCTGGCACCAGGAAAATGCAGGATGCCATGAGGCCGAGCAACCCAAGAATTCGAACGCCGGGAGACTCTGGGCACGTTGAAACTTGTCCACCATCTGCAGAATGTGATGAGCCCTCACCTGGGGAGGCGAACACAGCCCCAGGGATGTGTCGAGCACTGCTCCGATGTACTGGAGCCACTGGGTAGGTGTCAAACGGGACTTCTTTAAATTGAAGGATAAGCCCAGCTTGTGAAGGGAGTGGCAGGTGACGGACAGATGATCCAGAGCTTGCTCGGGAGAACGCGCCCTGATCAACCAATCGTCCAGGTAGGGGTAAACATGAATCCCCCTTTTCCTGAGATATGCTGCCACCACCACCATCAGCTTGGTGAAGACCCTCGGGGCGGAGGTCAATCCGAACGGCAGGACCCGAAACTGAAAATGTGAGTCGGCAACCACGAACCTCAGGTACTTCCTGTGCTTTGGATGAATTGCCACATGAAAGTAAGCATCCTTGAGGTCTAGAGACACCAACCAATCCTGCAGTTGAAGGGCCTGGAGGACTTGAGAAAGAGTAACCATCTTGAACTTGTCCTTCCTGAGGAACTTGTTCAGCCAAATCAAGTCCATGATGGGTCTTAATCCCCTGTCTTTTTTCGTGATCAAAAAATAAGGGGAATACCATCCCTCGTTTCTCTCCACTACAGGCACCAGTTCTATGGCACCTTTCTCCAGCATGGATAGGATTTCCTGCGCAAGGAGTGTATCCGGACTCTTCAAAGAGAGCTTCCCCAATGGATTGTCGTGAGGCCTCTGCCAAAAGGGGAGACAGTAGCCGTGGGTTATGATCTCCAGAACCCACACATCTGAAGTAATGGCACGCCATTCCCCAAGATGCTGCGCAAGTCTGCCCCCAACCGGCGAACCATGGGACATGGCCTCATGACTGAGTGTACGCGGCTGTGGCAGTGCCTGAAGGCAAAGAGGCAACTGCCCGAGCGGCTTTGGCACCTCGAGTACTTTGCTTTCCACCTCTGGTACTCCTATGGTGGCCTCTTTGATTGGCAGCTCCTCTCGATCTATCAAAGGAAGAGTAGTACCGAAAGGAACCTCCCCTCCATTGCTGTCCCCTAGGACGAAAAGGCGCAGGTTGACGTACTACAGCGTCCAAAGACTTTGCTTCAGGTTTGGAGGTCTGCAACCTCTCAAGGCTCTCATCAGCCTTGCTGCCAAACAGATGGACACCATCAAAGGGCATGTTGAGAATCCGGGATTGCACATCAGGAGCAAACCCAGACTTCCACAACCACACAAATCTGCGTATCATGGTGCTCGCAGCCATGGACCGACTGACAGTCTGCCGTGTCCAAACCCTACTGAACGGCTTCACACATGGCATCCTTGCCTTCCCGCACGAGGGCTAGAAAACCATCCTGTTCCTCCCCTTCGGGAATATGCTCAGCCGCCAAAGATGCACAATTTCACAGAGTGTGAGTGAATCTCACCAAGGCACAAACGGAGTTGGCTGCTTTCAAAGCCATACCCCCAGATGAAAATACCTTCTTCGCCCAACCATCAAAGCACATATCGTCCCTATCAGGAGGGATGGTAGGGTATGCAGCCTGCTTTGCCGGGGCCTTAGCCGCCTGCACCACCAAACTCTCTGGAGTAGGGTGCGTAAATAAGTAGCAGGGGTCACCACTGGCTGGATGGTATTTTTTCAGAAGCGACTTATTCACTGCCGGTATACTCTCCGGAGCAGTCCAAGCCGTTGCCACCCTTCTTTGCAACACCATATGAAATAGCAACACCGGGTCAGTGGGTGGACCTTGGTCCAGGATATCTGTCAGATCATCCTGAAGAAAATCAACAGATGGAGAAGACCACCCAAAGTACTCAGTCACCCTCGACATGAGGCGCCAATATGAGGATTTGGCATGCGTACCAGGCTCAGGCCTGCCAAACTCCACTTCCGGGGAGGTGTCAAGTCCACTGGCGTCATGTAAGGACAGAGTTCTTCCATCTGACTGTAATCAGACAACAAGTCATCAGGGACCTCAGGAGGCACAACCATCTCCTCATCAGACCCTTCTTCCACCTCCGAAATATACTCCAAAAAGTTGGAATAAATCTAATCTGGGTGGAGGAACAGACAAGGGCTCAAAAACAGGCCTCACAGACTTACAGAGAGCCTTCCTCAGAGTTTCCACAGCCTTCCGGGGCACCTCTGGCAAATTCTCCTCAAATGGCGTCGAGGGCGCCGATGGAATTGGCGTCGAACAAGGCGCAGATGACTTCGACAACTGCTTCGAGCCCGGAGCCCTGAGAGTGTCCTTCGACGGCCTCTGCGCCAATGGCGTCGACGACTTCTTCGAAGCCGGAGCCTCGAGAGACACAGCGCTGATGGTGTTGATGCCTTCTTGGAAGGCCTCACAGGCTCCGGCGGTCTCGACAGCGTCGAGGACCGGGACCTGGACCTGGCACGGCTATGGTGATCAATCTTGTCCGATCAGGACCTCAACGGCTCCCGATGACCGCGTCGACCGCCCGAGCCCGAAGGCATGCGAGTGGTGGCTCTAGCTCGTTCCTTGCCGGCTTCTCTCGAAGGTGCGGACTGAACGGTGCCTTGCGATTTGATAATCACCATCTGCTGGCGATTTGCATCCCATTCGGCCGGCGACAAATACTTGGTGGGACAAGTCACCCGCCTACTGGCGGAGTCCTCCGACAAGAAAGGCGACCGGTGACGGCGCTTCCGAGAGTGCCTAGAAGAGGCAGAGGAATGGCAGGAACCACTCCGAGACGCCCTGGACTTACGCCGATGCGGCGAGCCGGCCCTCGAGTCGTCGGTCGAAAGCCCAGCAGATTTCGACTTAGGGGTTTTAGATAGCCTACCTACCAATAATTTCTTCTTCCACCCCTGCAAGGCATCGATGTCAGGGACTGGCAGTCATCGCAGTCGTCGGTGGCGTGGCTTTCGTCGAGGCACCAGAGGCAGACGTTGTGCGGGTCCATGATGGACATTTTGGAACGGCAATCCCGACACTTTTTAAAGCCCGAAGAAGATGAAGACATTGCAATCAAAGTAGAAGAACCGAGCGCGCCGAGATTCCGAAGCGAACACTTTCGCAGAAAAAACGGAACTGAGTCTATGAGCGCCGTGCGTCCTACATATAACATCCGGTGACGTCGACTCTCGATGGAGGCCCTCGGGGGACAGCGTATCGACGTCATTGACGCAGGACGCCCATGCCGAAAAACTTTCCCAAGCAGCACAGCTGTGGTCATTACTGTCATAGATGTGGAATACATCGGAGGACACAATCCCCTCGTAGTTGCATTACAAGTGAACACATCCATTTGACCTCCGCTTTCACTTTAAATATAAGCACCCATATTGCCACGCTGATGGATATGGTTATGCTATTAGAGCTACTAATGGATGAAGACTACTACCACCAAAATAATGCAGCCTGTAAGGAAGAGTAAAGTCAAGGATAGGGCTGCAGATTGATAAGAATGTCACAAAAACAGAATCTAGGTAGCGCATTAGCCAATGAAGACAAACAGTGAGAGAAATGGAAGCAGTGGACTGAAGAATTTCTTTTCTTCTGCAGTGATATGAATAAGAACATTCTTGCTGGCTCTTACAGTAGTCTTCTGCTAAAAAGCAAAGGCCCCTTTAGTATTGACATTGGAGTCTTGGTTATTTGGTCAAAAAGTGAAATTACCATTGGGGAAGCTCTGGGGAGCAGTCATTTGGCTGGGGGGATTGCACTATAAAACAGGTAGTTTGATGGACGTAGAGGATCAATTCTTTTGAGGGCTAGTGGTCTGGCATTGTCAGAACACTCCACCATGGCCATTTCCCCAGGGGTAACATATCAACTGGTGTCCTCAACAATGGTTTATTGTTCAAAATTCTAGTTGAAAACTGGGGGAAGAGGAGGAGTTCTAGCCACCTATGTTATTTATGGAATGTGTTGCAGTCTATGCTCACATACAATCTTTCAATCATTAGAATCTAGGAGCTTTTACCACTTAAACAATATTTAGGTTGATAACCTTAAATGCTAATGGGCTCAACTCTGGACAAGGAGGAACAGCACAGACTAGAGGTGACAACCCCCCAGGAGACTTATCTACTCTGCAAGCGTCAGATCTTTAGAGCCTCTACTCAGACAAAAAAAAAGTGGGATTGGCAAGGTTATTTCATTAATACTTTCCTTTTGTGGCGAGGAAAAGTAAGGTGAATAATAGGGGTAGATTAATTATACTGAAAGGGTCCAATCATGGGAAACCACCGACTATTTCTACAGTTTATGGTTCCAACACCGGACAGGAAGAATTCTCGTTCCATTGCTTACAAATTCTGGGAGAATGAATAGTCTCAGGGGATCTCAATTTAATATGGGATGCAAAAAGGTGCAGTCTGAATTGGGTCATAAGCAACCTCTATGGCCCTAAAGATTTCAGTCCAAGATCAAGATAAAGAAGTTTGACGGCGCTTACATTACAAAAATAGGGAGGAGTCTATTTTCGGACATGCACCAAACATTCACAAGGATAGACCTATGTGATTCTCTTCTCAGTGGAATGGGGTCCTCTGTTTAAGAAAGTGATTCTATAACCGAATTCAGAGACATGCACACAAATAATACTTAACCAACTCTGGTCACTCAAGAGGAGAAATTACCTTTACAAGACCCAGTGATATAGATAATATTGCTCCAAGTAGTATACCTGAACATGAGAGAAAAATACTTCTCAAACACCAAAATACGTTAAGGCTCAAGGCAATACTAGTAGCATATAAAATAAGGAAGTTGGGCAGAAGCATGTGTGGCATAGCAGCCTCAACAGCCCAAGAAAGAAGAGTTATAGAAACGAAAAGCAGCTAATTGAATAGAAGAACTACCATGAAATGCATGGCACTTAAACCACTGAAGAATGTTCAATCATTAATAGCAATAAGAACAGAAAGATATTGGGTGACAACAGCTCTTTAGCAGCCTTTGGGACAAGTATGAATACATTGAGAACCAAGAAATGAAAAAGTGTATTACTGGGAATAGTAAAAACGAACTACATTTTTTGTACACTTATGCGAACTACAAGGAGACTGGAAGAATGACTGAATGTAGGTTTAAAAGTCACTGGGAAATGTTAATGTGCTCTCTGTGCCTTAGGGAGGCTCAACATCACCTCAACAAGGCCCAACAAGCCCGAAATACGTGTCTGGGGTGGCTGCTGGTAATCTTGTCAAGAGGAGCACGGTCTTTGTGGTTGGTACCAGACTGTTATGCAAATGGTTATTTCTCCTCTGTGAATGGTGCAGTGGACAAACCCTTCGTTGTAGAATGTCCTGAGTGGATACAATCCATAGAACAGGATAACCATATTCGTACTCCGTAGAGGCGCTCACACTCTAGATATATAAGCCATAATAATACCAGCACATTTAGAGAATTGCATGCATTTGTGTATTTAAGTATGTTAAAGATCATTATTTTATTTTTTTTAAATCAACTTAGGAATTGTATTTGAATACAAATCGAGGGTGTAACGGGCACAGATGAGGGAAGGAGGAAGTATACACACACTTGTGAGGAAATGTTTTTTATCTTCGGAAAGTACTCCACCCAGAAACCATTCAAAAGTGTTGGTCATGCTTAGACAAGGGCCATATCAGGGTGATGCCGCTATTCACCTCCACTTTGAGGTTGTTGCCAGGAAACCAAAGAGAAAGAACTCCACTGTTTCCATCCTCAAAGATTTGTGTTGCAAACAGGAATTTTCCATACAAATTGAAGATTCCATTCTTCTCAATAGATATTCAGGCCCACCAGTGAAAACTGGTATAATACATTTAATGCCTTCATAAGGAGTAATGAATCATAAGGGGTAGAATTCCCATCTCGTCCAACCTCTAAAACAAGGGGACTTACTGGAGAAATTCTTGAGCTAAAACGGAAGGATGCCAATATATCTTATAGGGAGTGCCCTTTGAAATGCTTGTCCTGCACTGTCCATAACAGACTACAAATCAAAGCTATGTCCAAGCAAAAGATTCCAGTCACTCTGCCCAAATGTATGAGTATTTGGAAACTGCTTAAGTTGCAGAATTCTTTATTTGGACATGTACTGCCTGACACGAGTTTCGAGCGTAACCATGCTCGCTCTTCCTCTGAGGCTGGTTGCAAATCCAATATTATAAAACAATTGAAAACAAACAGATAGTATTCAAGGAAAATTACAACGGTCGCAAGTCAGCAAAGACAAATCAAAGCTATAATTGATTTTTGCTGGGACTAAAACAGACAACATATGAGAACGCCAAAAGTTTGATAGTATAGAGGTTTAAAACAAAGATAAGCTCTACATTCAAGAAATACCTAACCCTTATAAGAACGGTATACACTCTGTGAAGGGAAAGTAGGAAGCATTTTACTCGCTCCTCGGGTGGTGGTGAAGATGAAGCTGGGCAGGACAGATACTTATAGGCGGTCCCACAAACCAGCTAAACTGACATGCTCAAAGGCTGCTTGGGCTTGCCCATTGCGATTGCAGAGGACACAAATAGAATTAAAGTACACATTTGTGGCTGAGTGGGCAAATCAGACTGTGCTGCGTCTGGGAAAAACTACAGTCTACAAACAATCTAGTTATCCTGTGGATTGCTGTGTGCTGGGTTGTATGTCAGGCTAAGGCCAAAGTCTGTCAACAATAGCAAGCAAAGGCATACACCAGTGCAGCTCCGCATATCCCAAAAACATCCGAGACATTGTGTGCCAAAACTACAAAACCTAAGCTGTGTGCCAAAAACACACGTGTTTCGACCAGACATTGTCTTTTTCAAGGCTGTCTAATGGCAACGAATCACATCTTCGACTCTTTTCAATCTGTGAAATAATATGATATTCATTGTTACACATGTCAATAGAAAGAGTAATAAAAAAGATGCAGGATACAGAATGGAGGGGTGGGGAATACAGATAATGGCAGACATAAATAGCAGAAAACATATCAAAAAGCCATTCCTGAGGAACAGTTGCTTCGTAAGCCGACCATGCGAAAGACCTTATTTTTTTGGTCTACTTTTATAACCTAGAAAAAAAAGGGTGCAAAGAAAGGAAATTCTTTTTTTTAATTTAACCAGATAATATTTTCATTGACCACTGCAATTCTGATTGAGTGCTCTCTTAGCTTGAAACCACCATGCCTTTTGTACCAACCAGTGTGCGATATAGTATATAGTGGAATTATATACTATCACATCCCATAGTGCATTCCATCTCCAGTGACAGAATTGAAAAAGGTGGGGTATTTGGGAGACGATTGTAACGCTACCAAGGCAAAAATATGTTGCTCACCGATAAATCTGCTCACTTGACCTCTTTTGTTCATGGACACTTGGTTACAAGACCCATGAAGTCCCATTATGGAGATTGCAGTACCACAGAATCACAGTCTTCTTTGATAATCACATACACTGTCCTTTCAGGTCCATAGTGCCTGTGATGGATGTGAGATGTTGCATCTCAAAATAAAATTAGACTCAATAACCTGTCTATACGTATTGCTGCTGTATTGTCCCCCAATTTTAGTTTAATTTTAGCGAGGAGCTAAGTCACCTGTTGCAATCTTTAAAGAAAAAGGGAAGTGCATCTATACTGCTGGGCGATTTTAGCAGGTGGTTTCAAGACCTTAAACACCAAGAAGCAACACAACTGGAACACCTACTAAAGAGTGCAGAATTCGATATGCTGAACACAGAACCTACCCATTCGAAAGGCAGAATTCTGGATTGGATCACATCTAAAAATATCCGAGTGGAGATCACAGAGAACAAGCCTTGTATATGGTCAGATGACTTATTTTGTTTCAAACCTTTGGCAAAAATGGATATAGTCCATGTCCCACTTAAGAAAATTCATGGGAGAAATTATAAAAATGTTTCTGAAACCGACCCGACTAATACTCTAGCCTCAGTGATGAATTGTACTTCATACGGGGACAAACCAGAACTTCTAATTAAAGACTTCGAGCAATCCATGACTACAATGATGGATCAGGTTGCCGCCTGAGGAATTAAATTGTGAGAAATAAAACCTCCAATAACGACTGGTTCACTAAAGATCTAAAAGAAATAGAGAGCTAGTAGGCATGCCCAACGCCTATGGGTAAAGTCAAAATCTGACCATCATAAGAAAGCCCGGAATTAAAGAAAAAAACGATAGAAATGCCATATATAACGCAAAGAAAGCATATTATGAGAACCAAATAATTCATGCCAATAACGGAATTAAATAATTATTTAGAATTGTAAAGAAAAGCAAAAACCCAGGACAACAGACAAGCTATTTTATGCCTTCTAAAGGGGATTGTATTCATATCCAAAAGGCCTTTACCGATAAAGTTTTATTGGCTAGAGATAAAAAGCCTGTAGTGGCCATACCTAAAAACAATCCTGAACCTTTGGGTACCTGCGACGCATCCAATGACCCCTCCAGCATTACGGATTTGGAAACACATGACTTTACTTTCCATGACATAAATATAACAGGACTTTTAGAAATTATTAAAAGTATGCATCCTAAATCCTGCTACAAGGTATTCTTCCATCCAAGATCATCCTAGAAAATGTTAATATATTTGGTCCTTTTCTCATTCGCTTCATCAATTCTTCTTTTAAGACACAAAAAGGTTCCCAGATGCCTAAAGCGAGTTACGGTTACACCCCATGTAAAAAAAAGTGGGGAAAGACCCCAAGGACACATTTAATCTCAGACCAATTACCAACACATTATTTTCCTGAATATTCTTGATAAAGTTGCTATAAAACAACTCCAAGAATTCTTGGAACTTCACAGTGTTCTCCACCGAAAACAGACAGGCTTTAGGCCCCACTTTAGTACCGAGAGTGCTCTTGTGGACCTTCAATCAGACATGAACATTGTGAATTCTGGAGAATGTGGCTTGCTGGTCCTTTAGGACCGATCAGTGGCCATAATCGTGCTGGGAGTAGCAGAGGCAGCCTGGTTGGGGCGGGGGTGGAAATACACAAACCATCCACAGCTGCGCTGGGCTTACATGGCTGACATTTGTGATATCAATTTGATGTGTCTGCAATAATTACGAGAGATACTAGTCACCATCACTTAAACTCCAATATGGCCTATATTTAAAGTTTACAATTGGATCCATGTTAGCAACTCTCACAGTTATGTGATTTCCGGGATAGGGGATCAGGTCTTAAAATTAGGCCCCTGTGCTGCAATGAATTGGCCGTCACTGAAGCGTTCAGATGGGCACCTGTGACCCCTGAATCTGATCTGTGTCACTGAAAAGCAGGCGCTGCAGATCAGGATACTAAGTCAGCTGGGCACAGATGCACACTATGCTTTTGGCATGGACTTTATGAAAGGTTGATCTGATTAACAGAATTTGTCTCCTGAGATGGAATTACCTATATAATTTTATTACTTTAATTAAAAAAGGCAGGGCTTCTACACCCTCGCCAGATAGCAATCTATCACAGTGCACTCCTTCTTAAATAGGCTTTTTATTGGACAGAGTGGCAACAAAGAAGGGCTTGACCTACATTCCCTGCCCTCTCACCTTATTGTACATGAATCCCCAATTTACACCTGGGCAGCTCAAGAACCTTCGAAGAGGAAAATGTACATCTCCGACAGACATGTTTTCAGTTCTTGAGATCAAATCCTTCACCCAATACAAACTTGACGTTTGGGTGAAAAAAAAAGGTCCCATTCCATTACCTGCAAGAGACTGCCTCCTTCACCCTAGTGTTAATAAAGCAGCAACTAGAGCCCTTAAGAGATCTGAAAAGCTCCTACGTTCTGAATTGCTCACTAGGGGGCTAGACCTCGCCGATACAGCAGGTTTTGCTACAGGGGTCACAGAGAAATACAATGGGGTTCATCGCACAATGGGAGAAATACCTGGGGAGGTACATATCAATAAAAGAAACATGATTCAGTGCATTTGTCACCAACAAAGAAAGCCAATATATTATTTTGTATGGGTGGTATTATGCATTATGTGCATTGCAAGGCATGTTGCCAATGGCCTTGAAGGAATGGAGAGAGGTTTTAGTGGGCGAGAGGATCTACATATATGGTGGCACTGCCTAAACCAGTTTATTTTTTTAGAAAGAAAGATGGAGCACAAAGCTAATTTTATGATAACCAATTGTGGAGTATCCTAAGTTTGTAGTTCTGGGGATGAGAGATCCCTAAACTGGATACAAAAGTGATCAAAGTCCTGCTGCTGACGGGTAACTAAACCACAGCAACATCTTGAAAAAGAGCAGATTCATCAGATTGCATTATGTAGACTTGCATTTGGAATTATTTATTTATTTGGGATAGCCCCACAACGGAACAAATCACTTTTTTAAATGTTTTAATTTTGAATTTATTTAATTGGCGTTAGGTATTAGCAGTGGCCTATTTGTTTGTCACAAAAACAACAAGGACACTGTTGACTTATCAAGTTTTGTACAAGATTGGCATAGATACAGTCCACTCAAATTGGCTTGAATTTATGAACATGGACCATGTTGCTTCCTTTTTTTTAAAAAAAGCATGGAACTCAAATTTACAGATAACATGTGGGCACAACAACAAATTTACAGTGCACAAATGACAGTGTTGGTGGTGGACACTGGTACAATAAGCGAGTCGTTGACTCTGTTTCGGCCAAAAAGGGGAAGCTATTGAATAAAGCTTGCAAGTGGTTGGCCTTCATCAGGACAGTAGAACTGGTTGTAGAAGATGACGTCCTGTTGGTCTCTGTCGTATGCAAATTAGCGCTATGGGAAATAGCTTGTAAATTGGTCCCCTGTTCCGTGTGCAGGAGATTCAACCACAGGTTGCTTTAGTGGATGCTGGTATGCCCATCTACCGGATTCGTGATTGTCTGTGCATGCGGTCTCTGGCTAGTGAATAGGCCGATAGATCCTGTCATGCATCTGGATTGTGAGCACAAGAGCACGTACGGGGCTGCTGCTCGCAGTCAGTATGATACTGAGATGCGCTGCTTCTCAGTCAAGCGCGAGGCGGGAAATGCTAGCGCGTGAGTGGGGCGGAGTAAAGTTTGGCTCGCGCTTGACATCCGGTTCAATTTGTAAGAAGGGATAGGGAGCTACCCACATCATGGAGGTGTGGGTTGTAATCATCTGCATGGCGAATTCGTGAAAGGACATCTTGTCCATTATCTGTCTGTTCCACTATTTGAATGACTGGGTAACTTTCTGTGTAATACCACTAGGTCCTCCCACTAGATCCTCCCAATTGCCTTTGACCATTCTGCTCTGAGCTTCTGGGAAAAACCAGAGATTTATCACCTTTTATCTCCAAACTTGTCAATGCATCCTTCTCCACAGGCATCATCCCTGCTAACTTAAAACAATCTTGGGTGCTCCCGTTGCTCAAAAAGCAAACACTAGACCCTTTTATCCCCACTAATTACCGTCCAATTACTACAGTTCCATTTCTTTTGAAGATCTTGGACAAAGTGGCCTATACTCAGATTCAAAAACGCCTTGAATTGCACAAGCTACTAGGAACTAGACAATCTGGCTTCCGCCCACTACATGTAACGGAAACAGCCCTTATCGATTTAAAGACCCAAATAGGAGAACTGAGAGATCAAGGCAAGACAGCTCTCCTCCTCTTACTAGATCTCTCAGCTGCCTTCGACCTTGTGGACCACAAGGTCCTGTGCAGACATTTGGATTCTGCCGTTCACTTCTCTACCCAAGCCATCAGATGGATAGAATCCTTTCTGAGTGAGAGAACTATGAGAGTTTTTTCCCCCATCGGCAGCAGCAGATCTTATACCCATCAATGTGGAGTCCCTCAGGGATCCTGCGTCTCCCCTACTCTATACAATATTTTCACCAAACATCTGTTAGATGATCTGGACAATCTAGGTATCACCTACACTAACTATGCAGATGATACACAGATTCTCCTCCCGCTTTCTGGGGATGTTATGTTATTTGTTATGTTATTAGCATTTATAAAGCGCACGTTCGGCCAAAGGCATCATGGCGGGATCATAGCAGGGACAGGGAGTTGGTGAACAGTGTATCTGATCATTCAGGCATGGATGGCTACTAATGGTCTCTGCCTGAATGATGATAAGACAGAGTTGATTATTCTGGGCACACAAGCCAACATCAACAAATTGGGCCCGGACTACTCAGCTTTCAGGATAGATGGAAATGTTATCAAAGTCTCAAGGGAAGTAAAAACACTTGGTTTTTACCTTGATTCTACCATGTCTTTCACCAAACAGGTCAACTCCTTAGCTTCCACCACTGCCTACACCTGTAAATTGATAAGAGCAGGCAAGCCCTTCCTATCCAATACTAGTTGTCTGATCCTGGCGAGAGCCTTAATACTTGCCCGACTTGACTATTGTAATGCCCTCTATAGTGGTGCCAACAAAGCCACTACCCAAAGACTCCAAACTTTACAAAACAATGCTCTCAGAGCTGCACTTGGTACATCTCCTATATTAGGCGGCGACACAAATGGCTCTCTACTGACAACAAAATCCATCTAAAAATGATCTCCTTGACCCATAAGGCTCTTAATAATGCTGCTCCTAGTTACCTGACAGATAAAATAAAAAGAAAAACATCCAATAGACCTATGAGACTTGCCAACTCTAACTGCCTGGTAGTACCCAGATTTAGACTTGCCAAAATCGGTGGCACTAGCTTCCCTGTGAGAGCTGCTAACTTGTGGAACGCTCTGCCATCCAACCTAAGAGTAGACCAACCTTTCCCACACTTCAGAACGAACTTCATTAAACACAGTAATGCTAACAATGCCTAGACACCTGTAAATGACTCCTCTGCACGTTTAGCCCTACTCAATGTACATAGTTATTAGCTACCCCCATTATGTTTATAACTGCTAATATTGTATGTATACTCCTGTACATTATATAGTCTCTCCTGGTAATCTCTCTAAATAGATTGTAAGTATGCAATTGTACATTCATGTAATATTGTAAATTTATTCATGTAACATTGTAAGTCTCACATATACTTTCTGCTGCGCCCGGTAACCTATGGGTCTGGTGCACATTATAAATAAATAAACAAACAGTAAGAAAATACACTGTCATACATATTCAAATCAATGATATTAAAAAATCCTCTACAAAAATAATTCTTAATAAAAAACACAAAGGAATTTCCAGCTGACACACGATTAATCTCAAAATTTCCATAAGGGCCATAAATAATGAAACCTGCCAATCTCACCATGCCCTTTGGCATATTCTTACTCGAGGTAATGCCTAAAACTCATCTAAATCAATTTTCATGAGGTAATTGATAATGGCAATGTTCATCGAGATTCGA
The DNA here is from genome assembly GCF_040938575.1 of Ambystoma mexicanum. NCBI lineage: Eukaryota > Metazoa > Chordata > Amphibia > Caudata > Ambystomatidae > Ambystoma > Ambystoma mexicanum. The sequence goes on along the minus strand of NC_090922.1, from coordinate 1,245,923,771 downwards.
CAAGCACTAGACATGTGCCATATAGAAGTCATACTTATCATTCTAAAATCACTAAAAAACATAGAAAATATCTTACTTCTTCGTATAATAAGTGCTTCACATTCACACAGGATATGGTATAGGGTTTCAATCATCTTATCATTTTTATAATATCTGCACGTTGTAATAGCATCTTTGTCTTTGTTCCAGACAGCTAATTTCGATCTAGTAGGTATGAAGTTAAAACGTTGATTTTCTTAAATATTTGGTATTTTTTGCATTCAGTAACGATTTTAATCCAGTCTGATAATCCAATAATGCTAAAACTAAATTTTGGTTATTTGTCAAAAGCTTGTCATCAATATAAGCTTCTACCATTATCCTCATGCAATCCTCTTTCCAAGATATTAGAGTGCCCGGCTCCATCTCTTTCACAAGCATGAGCAATGATATTGATAACTGTTGATTGATATTTGCTTTTGTTGTGACATTTCTGATATAAAGACAATGCATTCCAGTTAACAGCTGCACTTAATGAGTTCAATCCAAACTCATAACGTATGATAGGCATTGGGAAGCTCCTTGGTAGTCTTAATACGTTTTTCCAGAAAAAGACCTTCCAAATAAGTCCAAATTGGACAATCCACTTTAAATGTATTTACTGCACCAGATTGCTTATGATCAAGGAGGTTCACATTTTTTTACCATTGGTTTAATTCTCGGAGTACAATTTTTGCAAAGATTTTTCCAACAGAATCCATTAATGCCAAAGGTCTGTAATTCTAAGGATTCGATCTATCACCTTTCTTGAAGACAGGAAAAATAATAAAGTTCTTCATGACACTGAAATATGACCCGTCACTGCTATATTACAATACATCTTTTGAAGTATCCTGGCCCACTTATCTGGACGTTGTCTGAGAGTAGCGTTGGAAATGCCATCAGGGCCAGAAGCCCTTGACATACTTAATCCCTTTATGACCGTGATAATGTCATCTAGGTCTATCATTAAAGAGTTTTCACATAGTTGATATCTTGGCAATGTGTCTTGTTTTAGCGTTTTTGGAGAAGAATAACACTGTTAAGTGTGTAACCCAATCTTCCTCACCAATGGCATTTAATAGGTGGGAAGATTTATCCATACCAGCACTATCTTTCATGAGGGACCAAATCTGGCCACTAGACTTGTTAGCTAGTGATGGCAGCATGATTATTTTCTTTGTATTCAATATTTTAATACGTTTTTGATTCTCATATGAATTTTAGTACATTGTTTGCGATATTCTTCACAATCTTTAGCAAATATTTCACACATTGCCCTCATTTTATGCTTTTTTTTGATAAAGGGATCATATATATTTTTTTGATAATTGGATCATATATATTCACTTATTTGCTCGAATGTGTGTTTTTTGTCATCCACAGATGTTTTAAACATTTAAACACACATAATGCATTGATATATTCTATTTGCGTGGGCATCATCATGTTTTCCATTAGTTTGTCTAGTTTTTTGTCAGTCCATCTTATCGGATTAAGACCTTGATTTGCACTAATTGGGAAGTTGGTACACCTCATGATCAAGAGGTTTGGGTATTGCACAAGTTATAGCAAATATGTTATGGTGACTTGTTTGTGTAGATATAATTATAATCGTTTCCACTTTAGTCAGGTCTCTTGAAGAGCTAAAGGCATAGTCCATTATTGCTTCAGCTTTGATATTTTGCCATGTCGGCTGTGCAGGAACTTCACCCTGCATACAGCCGTTTGACAGTCATCCTGCTCTCATTCATTATTCTTAGCCAATTTGTCGGTCTTTCGGAACAAATTTTACCCGTAACAGGAAAACAATGCATGTTTGAATATCCAACGAGTGTTGATTGTAAAGTTTGTTTGGTTGATTAGTTTGTTGAGAACGACTGCGCAGCAGTTCTGCCACCTACCCAGGAGAGCGGGGAACAGAAGGATTTTGTATTGTGTCCCCAGCCTTTGGAGAGTCATCCGGGAACATGTTAAGCTGATCTTCCAAAACATTCAGCAGATGAGCTATTAGAAAAATTGCATTTGAAATATGAGCATAAGCCATGGATTGAAACGAAGCTTGTTCGCCATCGTTTGGAAAGAACAACTGGAAACGCCTGCAGAGGAACTTTGGCCTTTCCAATGCTGCACTCCTTGGAAAAGCTACAAAGATCACTAAAAGATCCATAGCGCGCCTGTGGCACGCCCCTAAAACGTCCGGCATTCACTACTTCTACCCGGGGTCACACGCATGACGGGCGCGCATCAAGTGTGTGCGGAAGTGTAGCTGGCTGTTGGGCTGAGGAACGCCTCTTGAAAAACTCTAATACTTCTGTGGACTTCTACAACCAAAGTAATTCAACCCAGCACCGCAGACTTCTCTGTGGTACTCTTAACGTCTTGCACCTAGTGGGCTGGGCATAGACGTCTAGTGGGTTGGGCTCAAATACATAATGGGTTGGACGAGTAGCAAGGCTAATTAATTGAGCCCTTTGTCTGTATCCTACCACAGATCCATAGCGCGCCTGTGGCACGCCCCTAACACGTTCGGCATCCACTACTTCTACCCGGGGTCACACGCAAGGCACGCGTGCATGAAGCTGGCTGTTGGGCTGTTAGGGTGGGAGGGTGCGAGTGCAAACGGTGTAGCTCAGGGCCACTTCCATGCCCCGTAATAGTTGAATCTGTACAACTTAGTGCAAGTGCGTTTGTAAGACCGTCCGCAGTAAAAGAAAATATTTAAAAAAGAGCACCTCAACAATGGTGAGCGGACTTCGGAGTAACGGATTTATCGACGACTCTTTGATTGGCACAATCAACGTGGATGCACTGATCTGCTCAGGTAAGAGCACAGATCCACCTACGAACGATTCAGAACCATGGGTTTGCAATACAGGGGGTGAGGCAACGGGAGGTAATCTGGGGATAGATGCAAATGGAATAGATGCCATGCCTCTAATTGAAATGGATGGGAGGGGAGTGCGTGATGTATCGACCAAAGCCCTGGCGCATGACCCTGTACACGCCTTTCATTCGGGGGGCTATGAGACTGAATTATGCCACGTGACTACTAAATTTGATCATATTGAAGGTACTGTATATAATGAAATCAACCACATGCACTTACAAGATTCAAGCATGTTAAACTTAACTCAAGGCTCTAATGGGTCGATTAATGATGCATCTAAAGTCAACCCTGAAACGACGGCTGAATTGGACAAGCATGTCAGACTGTCACACCCTCCCTTGTACACACACCTGACAATACTGCCACTCCTGCCCCTGCCCAAAACTCTAGAATGACTATAGCTCGCCCCGCTCTCTCTGTCCCGTCCTATTCCCCCTTCACACTCCGGCACTCACGTGGGCCTCCTGATGACTCGCGTGCACATGCACACCTCACCCGCAACAGAACGCTCTCCAGGTTGTGTCCTTTTTTTACATTGGCAGCTTCCTTGGCGTCTAGGTAATCGGCGGAACGCTACTATACTTCCGCGTCGCGTGACCAGCGCTGTGTGCTCACGTGACCCGGGAATCCACTCACGTGATGTGGCAGCACGTCACGTGACGGGAAGTAATCCCAGTAGCGCGAGTATTTAAACACGGCTCTCCGTGTACTCGCTGCTTCACAGCTGTTCTTTTCAACCTGTTTAGCTTTACCCGTCCGTTTGGATTTCTTGACTCTTTTGGATTTTTGACCTCGGTTTGCTTACTTGGACTTCGCTTGGATTACCTTACTGGCTTTGTTACATTGGATTTGCCTGTGGTTTGAATTCGGACTGCTCTTTGGACTGCAACACGGATTACCCTTTTGCATCTGGTTTTCTTTGGAACTTCTTGCTTTCAAGCTCCACAGCTACCAAATCACGTTCTTGTTATCAGGTGGTTCTCACGCCATTATTTGGGACTACCGTCTACCTGCCCACGTGAGTCCCGGACCCCTACCTCATAGGTTCATTGCCTTTCTCCTGACCCCTCTGGTAAGACCTTTTTTTTCACGTTATTTTGGCACTGTCATTTGCTTGGTACTTAATCAGCATTTTCTTGCAGCGGATTGGGGTCCCAGAGGTTCGCAGTTCCGGAGTTGACCATCTCCACTTGTGACCTCAACGGGCGCACAGGTAGTGACTTTGAGTTCTCTCTGTGTGGCATTTGGGGACAGAGGACTCTTCTGCCTACACGACATTCAAGTCTCCACAGACTGTGAAGCCGTATTGTCATCTAGGCAATGGAGGGAAACGTTGAAGATCCCATGTCCGCTATAGTCCAAGCCATCACAGTACTACAGGCTGACATGGCTGCCGCTAATACCGCCATCCACCAGCGGCTTCACCACATGCAAAGTATTAGACACCCATTGCCCCCAGACACGGAATTTGGGGATACACCCTCTGTCTCCCAACCCACGCCACCTCCAGCTCCATCGCCCCAAAATCCTGTCCCTGTTGTATTGCCTTCCCCGTTCCCTTTAGCGGCTCCTGAAAGGTACCATGGAGATCCCAGGAAATTTAGAACCTTTCTAAACCAGTGCAAGTTGCATTTTTTGTGTCGACCCCTTGCCTTTCCGGATCCCACTACCAAGGCGGCATTCATCCTTTCTCATCTAGCAGGCACTGCTGCCGCATGGGCCAACCCCCTTTTGGAAGGCGATAGCCCCACCCTCTATGACTTTGACCTTCTTGTCACGGAAATGTCCAGGGTCTTCGACACCAGACAAAGTTCAGTCGAGAGACCTGGAGCTCCTGGATTTGAATCAGTGTAAGGGTTCCCTTATTGAGTATATAACCCGGTTTAACCAACTGTCCGCTCAAACATCCTGGCCCGAAAGCAAGAAGGCGGTGGTATTCTACAGGGGCCTCAGTAATCCCATGAGACGCCTTGTCCATGGTCCCTTCACTACCAACAGCATTCCAAGATCTGATTGACCTCGCCCTCCAGGTAGATGCACGAAGGTCCGAAAGGAAAGCAGAAGCTGGGTTCGCTCACTCAGTCACACTCCCCACTTCGCATTCTCCTTCTGACACCTCATCAGAACCCATGCAAATAGGGGGAATTAGGAGCCCGATTTCCCCTCTGGAAAGAGAACGTAGGAGGGTGGATAATGCCTGTTACTATTGTGGTCTAGTTGGTCATTTTGTGAAGGAGTGCCCACGTCGTCCGAAGACCAAGACTCAGGGTTTTCGGACAGCTCGATCTTAGAACCAGGGATGGGATCGAGCTATCCGAAGACCAAGACTCAGGGTTTTCGGACAGCTCGATCTTAGAACCAGGGATGGGATCGAGCAATTCTCACCATACCCCGGATCGGATTCCTGCTTTTGGCCGCATTAGGCCTATACACGTATAGGCCACTCTTCACCCCACACCTACTATCACACATCCTGTCACCCTTATAATAGACTCAGGGGCAACGGGTAACTACATTGACATTGCCTTGGCTAATTCCCTAAATCTGCCTCTTTTGACCAAGACTAGACCAGAACCCGTACAGGCAGTGGATGGTACCTCTAGTATCTGGCCCGATTATACAACAAATGGCACCCAAGTTACTGACAATCCAATCCACACACAAAGAAACTATAAGTTCTGACCTCATTGCCATGCCCCAGTTTGGTCTCATATTGGGAATCCCTTGGCTCCAGGAACATAACCCACTCATTGAGTGGAAGCTAGGTTTGGTTCATTTCGAATCAGAAATTTGCCAAGATTTCTGCCTACCCACAGATACCAGCAGTGATAACCCGGCTCAAGCAATTGCTCAGTTAACCATGTCCGACTCGCAAGAGCCATCCTCAGAACACGTAGTGGGGCTAGTGGCCACGAGCATTCCCCCTGAACACCAAGACTTCGCAAATGTGTTTGATCGTGGTTCTTCTGAGGTCCACCACCACATCGCCCAAACGACTGCCCCATCGATCTACACCCTGACGCCACAATACCCACAGGATGGATCTATTCCCTCTCACCGTCGGAGGAGTTCGCTCTGAAAGACTATATCCAAAAGGCCCTGAAGATAGGACACATACGCCCGTCCACCTCACCTGCAGCGAGTCCCATATTTTTTGTCCCTAAATAAGAGGGTGACCTACCGCCATGTGTGGATTACTGGCGACTTAGTGCTATTACAAGAAAGAACCGGTATCCCATTCCCCTCATTACACCTTTACTCGACCACCTTGCACATGCTACCATTTTCACCAAGTTGGATCTGCGTGGGGCCTACAATTTAGTCCGCGTTCGTTCCGGCGATGAATGGAAAACAGCTTTCTGTACCCGGTATGGATTATTCGAATATACAGTCATGCCGTTCGGTTTGTGCAATGCCCCTGCCACGTTCGAGAGGTTCATGAATGACATCCTAAGCAATAACTTGGACGTGTTCGTCGTGGCATATCTTGACGACATTCTAATCTTTTCTCAGTCCCCAGATGAACACGTACGCCATGTCCGTGAAGTTCTTTCACGATTACAGAAACTCTTTGGATGCCAAACCAGAGAAATGCCAATTTCATGTCAGCAGTGTGGATTTCCTTGGGTTCTGCATCACCCCTGCCGGCTTGTCCATGAATCACTCTAAAGTGAAAGCTGTTCTAGACTGGCCCGTCCCTGCGAATCTAAAGGCACTACAGTCATTCTTGGGATTCTCAAATTTCTATAGACGTTTCATCTCAGGCTTCTCGTCCATTGTGTCTCCCCTCACTGCCCTGACCAGTCCTCATACCCCTTTTTTGTGGACAGATACACACCAAAACGCATTCGAAACATTGAAGACTGCGCTCACTACGGCCCCTGTTCTTCAGCATCCTGACCCAGATCTCCATTTTATAGTTGAGGTGGACGCTTCTTCTTTTGCTTTAGGTGCAGTTCTTTCACAGATTTGTCGATTTTCGGGTCGCTTGCACCCGGTCGCTTTCCACTCCATACCGTGACCGAGAAGGAACTACTGGCGGTCATTGATGCTGTGTTTGGCGGCATCATCTCTTGGGCGCCAAACATCAGGTCACGGTCTTAACGGATCACCAGAATCTGCAGGATCTAGCCTCCTTAAAATGCCTCAAAAGTAGACAAGTGAGGTGGCATCTGTTCTTTGCGGCATTCGATTTCCAGATACGTCATCGTTCTGGTTCGCCCTCATGGGAAGGCCAATGCCTTGTCACGTTCTCCTGGGGGGATTTCTCTGCCTGTGTACCCTGACACGCTATTAGACAACACCAAGGTAGTCTGTGCACCCCATCAATGCCCTTGCTGGATGCAGTAAGGAAGTGGGTATCGCTTCATCCTAATGAGCTGTCAGAATGGAATCTGGTTATACATGATGGCCTTCCCTTTGTCAGAAATCGCTTGTTTTTACCCACTGCAGACACGCGGAATATGGCCCTTGAGTGGTCACATGAAGCCCCTGTGAACGGTCACCCGGGCCAACAACGCACGTTATCTCTCTTGCAGCGTTGGTGCTGGTGGCCGGGCATGAAAAGGGACGTGGACTCTTACGTCAACACATGCTCCATATGCACTCAATGTAAGCCCCGTAAGGGACGTCCTCTGGGTCTGTTGCTTCCTCTACCGGTACCCCCTAAGCCTTGGCATACCTTGTCCATGGACTTTATTACAGATCTCCCTCGGGTGAAAGGTTTTGATACCATATGGGTGGTAGTGGACTCCTTTTCCAAGATGGTACGATTCATCCCCTGTAAGGGTATTCCTTCCACCCCTACCATGGCCAGAATGTTCTTTGACTCTGTGTTTTGCCTATTTCGCCTGCCTTCTGTCCTTGTGTCGGACAGGGGTTCTCAGTTCACCTCACGCTTCTGGTGGGCCTTGACCAAACTGTTGGGCATTGATGTCCGGTATTCCTCGGCCTACCATCCAGAGACAGATGGTCAGACCGAAAGGGTCAATCAGACTTTGGAACAGTACCTACGGTGTCTGATACTTCAACAGTCCACCTGGTTGCATTCCCTCCATCATGCTGAATTTGCTTACAACAATGCGGTCCATGCCTCCACTGGGTTCTCCCCCTTTCATGTCCTGTATGGCCAGCATCCCCGTGTTCTGCCTATACCCGACCTCTTCCAATCCAGCCGCTACTGCTTGTGTCAGGGATATGTCAGTTATTCACACCCGCACCTCGGCACACCTCCGTGAGACTCAGGCATCCATGAAATCCCAGATGGACAAGAAACGTGTGGTGGCTCCTGTTCTTTCGGTGGGTTCTTGTGTCTGACTCTCTACTCGTCATTTGCGGTTGGTGGTTTGCAAGAAGCTCTTGCCCCGTTTTGTGGGTCCTTATGTAGTGTCTCGGGTGATAAACCCTGTTACTTACCGTCTTGTACTACCGAGCTCCTGGCGGATTCACCCTGTGTTCCACGTCTCCCTCCTCAAGCCTTGTCCGGGTCCTTCCCGTCTTCGCGCCCCTGCTGCCTCTGTCGGCTCCGGATGTATGAGATCTCTGGCATTTTGGACTCCCGTATCTGCCGGGGGCCCTTGCAGTACCTGGTGGATTGGGCTGGATATGGTCCGGAGGAGCAGTCCTGGGCCCCTGCTTTTGATGTCCACGCCCCTCGCTTGGTGGCTCACTTTCACAGGGATCATCCTTCCTGCCCACGGGGTCGTGGGCCTTTTGGGGGGGGGGGCTCTGTCACACCCTCCCTTGTACACACACCTGACAATACTGCCACTCCTGCCCCTGCCCAAACCTCTAGAATCACTATAGCTCGCCCCGCTCCCTCTGTCCCATCCTATACCCCCTTCACACTCCGGCACTCACGTGGGCCTCCTGATGACTTGCGTGCACATGCACACCTCAACCGCAACAGAACGCTCTCCAGGTTGCGTCCTTTCTTGCATTGGCAGCTTCCTTGGCGTCTAGGTAATCTGCGGAACGCTACTATGCTTCCGCGTCGCGTGACCAGCGCTGTGTGCTCACGTGACCCGGGAATCCACTCACGTGATGCGGCAGCATGTCATGTGATGGGAAGTAATGCCAGTAGCGCGAGTATTTAAACACGGCTCTCCGTGTACTCGCTGCTTCACAGCTGTTCTTTGCAACCTGTTTGGCGTTACGCGTCCGTTTGGATTTTTTGACTCTTATGGATTTTTGACCTTGGTTTGCTTACTTGGACTTCGCTTGGATTACCTTACTGGCTTTGTTACATTGGATTTGCCTGTGGTTTGAATTCGGACTGCTCTTTGGACTGCAACACGGATTTCCCTTTTGCATCTGGTTTTCTTTGTAACTTCTTGCTTTCAAGCTCCACAGCTACCAAACCACGTTCTTGTCATTAGGTGGTTCTCACGCCATTATTTGGGACTACCGTCTACCTGCCTACATGAGTCCCGGACCCCTACCTCATAGGTTCATTGTCTTTCTCCTGACCCCTCTGGTAAGACCTTTTTTTTCAAGTTATTTTGGCACTGTCATTTACTGTCATTTGCTTGGTACTTAATCAGCATTTTCTTGCAGCGGATTGGGGTCCCAGAGGTTTGCGGTTCCGGAGTCAACCATCTCCACCTGTGGCCTCAACGGTCGCACAGGGAGTGACTTGGAGTTCTCTCTGTGTGGCATTTGGGACAGAGGACTCTTCTGCCTACACGACATTCAAGTCTCAACACAGACTATCTATAGGTATGCTAACATCGCTTGTCCCTCGCCCTCTCGTCTTAGATGAGCTGCGTCTTTCTAGGCTTTTGTCTGCTTTATGGGGAATTAAGTGCACTAACGATCAACTGTTTCCTGCCTTAGGGATGTCCTCTGTAAATATTTCTAATGAATACCATCTGATAAAGGGGGAGGAGAAGGCAAGCAAAGGAAATATCAAACCTAATATCTGCAATCTAACTAATAGCAATGATATGGGTAACGATATCTCCATGCATAGAGCCGATATGGATGCAAATACATCTTCTCCCTCCTCACATGAAGTACCACAAACATTCCCAGTAATCATTTGCATATTTGACCTGATGGATAAAGGACACGATTATACTCACCATGAGATAAAGGTGATAAAATCCTCAATGGCAGATATTTTAGCAACCACTAACAAATTAAAAGGCTTCATTCTTGCAAGGGAGACTTGCCCCGCCAAAGCAATATGCCACTCTAGTGAATGTTGTAACAATCCTCCAGACTTCCTACCCAAACAGGCAATAGTTACCACCAACAACAACAGTACCCAATGCTTTGGGGCAATGGACCTAGGTATGGGTGAACTGGTTGCAGAGATCAGCAAAATGAAGCATGTGCTGGAAGAGGTGAGGCAACAGGTCTGGTCTATAAACACACACACTCACTTGTAGGGGCACCTAATGGCAGCAAGTCCTTAGGTAGCCCGTCTGCACTAACTAAAATCAACAAATGGATGGCGAAGACTCTAAAACTATCACCCCTGATAATAAGCGTCCATTCTTATCACGACACATGAAGAAATTACAGTTTTGTGCAGTTAAAAGAGCAAAAAGGAAGCAAAATATTGCTAAAGAGCCTGCCAATAACAAAATGACCAACTAGCGATGAGTTAGAAGAGTCAGCTAGTACTCAAAAAACCCCACATTGTGACAAGCCCAAAGCTCAAAAAAGCAGTAAAAATATTGCACCCACTAATAATAATGACTTAATTGACGACAAAAAACCAAGCGAGGAAAGTCAAGCTCTGTTGCGCCCTAAATCTATCGAGTCAGCACCCTGTGAAGTAGTTTTGGTGTTGAGAACGAAGCCAAAAAGAAAGATAAAGCAGAGAAAAAAAGCAAATAAAATTAATCATTCTGGTATGCTGACCGAAATAGAGAAGAAAGAGACTAACATCAATAATTACTTCTGTCTGGAGGAAAGGAAAATTACATCAAAAGGCACTTGCACTTGCCCTGTAGAAGTAACTCCTGGGAGCATGCTGGTCAATAATGAATGTGAACAGGAAGGATCATGCGCAACAAAAAAATACCCGCTGTTCATATGCAAAAGCATGCTCTGGCGGTGAAATAGATACAACTGGGGTGGCATCACTGCAGTGCCCTTACCTGTACAGCCTAATGGATCTAGTCTAAAGACCATAGATGATTCTTCTATCTTACCTATTGATGGGAAAAGTACCATCATGATGAACCAATTGCATCATAGCATCTGTATTCAAAATCCAGTGGATTGTGGTAGTTTGAACCCGTGGACACTGATTCGGGGTGTGTCGTGTCAGAGGCGGCCTCTATGGGAAGTGCTATTGCTAGAGGTGCGGCTTGACACGTCGAACGTTGGAGGCTTGACGCTCTGCAGGGTCCTTTCTTCGAATTCTGCTTTCCGTCCCCCGTCGTTGCTCAGCTTGCTGTTCCCCGTCATGTCCGACCGTTTGGCGCACTAGCGGAGAGACAGCAGCTGTAAGCGCTGTAACCGCTGAGCGGAGCAGGGATACTTACATCATAGTCGGAAAGTCGGAAAGCGGGGGAGAAGAAGAAAGAACGGCCCTGGCCGTTGGAAGCGGCACAGACAGAACATCAGGTGAGAGCCGCGCAGGGAAAGTTTGGAAAGCCTGGAGGCTGGGCCGGTTTACCGTGCGGTATCGAGTCCTAGAAGCCTGCGGGTACTCGAATACTGTACGGTACAGTGCGGCGGTGGCCCCCGGCGGCTCCCTGCAGTGCCAGGCTCTCACGGGCTACCTAGTTTTGGTATAAAACTAGGTGTAGCCCTGGATGACTAGCCCCTTGAATAAAGAAATCTATCTCAAAGGGGTAGCACCGTTAGTTCCCCTGCAAGTGCACGTATTTAGCCCCCTCCTAGAAGAATCTCCCCACTTTGATAGGTGGAGGGGGGTAGGGATTGGAAGAGGGGGTGAGTCCCCTAACGGTGGTGTAGGGAAGAGGGGGATAAATTCACCCTCCCCAGGCTTGCTCACCTTTCGAAGCAAATTGGACGGGTGATAGAAGGAGAACTTGTAATCTGACCCGGAGACTGTGGGCTGCGGCCTTTGATCCGGGTCGCGGAGCCCCCTGGAGTACCAGCAGAGAAGATCAGAAGCAAGGTGGAAAAGCTATCTTGTCTACTTGCACGGAATAAGGGGAATTAACACCCAGCGCCAACATCAGTCATCCTTATTCTTTCAGCTGGGTGTGACTCATACTCGCTAGACTTAGAAAGGAAGCGAGGTATAACACAAGTATGCAGCGGGGCATAAGAGCCTCTCATTCAATGTATAATCTACGTAAAAATAAGTGTTTACCTATTAAGGATCCTAGAGAGTGCCTAAAGCAAGGGGGCACAAATAAAAAGAACACTAAACAGGCTGGGCCGGTGACACAAGGGACCATAACTGAGTTTTTCCCGGTGAACCCACCCCCTACCATCAATTCCACGGTAATTGAGGAAACGGTGGCACAGGTACACGTGGGTGGCAGTTCTTTAAACACCTCTAACCTCGACGATATAGACAATAATTCTCTACTAGATCTATGTTTGTCTATACAGAGAGGGATGCAAGCTCAAAGCACATCGAGGCATATTAGTGGCATAATGTCCCTTGAAGAAAATAATATGAATAGTTCCACGGAGGAATATAATGTCATGGGAAGGAGTGAACAACTGTCTGCCTCTCCTAATTTAATATTGACGTCGATGGAGGACGATCCAGAAAACGTGATAGAAGACAACAGCGAATTGCATCCCAGTTCAACTAAGATAATTGAGCTACAATCGTCAGTAGCAGCTCTGCAATTTGCCCTCAAGATACTCCTACAAATGACAGGACGTATCTTGGCCAACACTAATACCATCACTATGGCACTAGAACCTAAAGATCTACCGCGAGAAGAAGCAGAAATCAATCTATCAGCTGCATTAATTACAGCAGAAGAGATCAAAGAACAGGAAGCAGGGTTGGAAGAAAATGAGGAGATACAGGCACCCAATAGTAATAGCATCATTGTAATATCTCCCGAGGAGGTGGAAGAACAAGAACGAGAGTGTAACACCTGGTCCCCCCTTACTCGTAAACAACGCAGAATGGCAAAGAAAGCCCTGAAGAATAAGCCAGCTGTGACAGCCACCCAACCCCCGATATCTGAACCCAAACCAGCACCCGAGACACGGTCAAAAAAGGCGAGGAAAAGAATGGCGAGAGCAGTACAACGGGCGAAGATGGCAAAGGGTTCACTGTCAGACTGGCTGATTCCGGAAGAAAAGACAACGGAAACGGAGGAGAAGGAAGCACCTGAGCTACTTGATGAGACGGATCTGGAAACCAGTATCCAGATACAGCCGAACGACGGACCCGGGAGACAGGCGGTAGAGGAATTGGGAGAACCGCCCTCTCCGGACCTGGGGAAAGTAGTAACTAATACATCTTCGAATCGTATTTGTTTCATTAAGAACTTATATCCCAATGGAAAAAATCCATGGTTGGCACGCTCGGAGTTGTTTGCAAGATTATATCATGTTCCTCAGTTGCGTGTCTTGAAATCTGAGGACTTCTTTTTTGTAGAACCACTTGGATGTCCCAATCCTAATGTCTCAGCTGTACACTGTGTCTTTACGACTACGGCACAGTTACTCAGAAAATATAAAGAAGAATTGATAGCGGTTGACATTGATATTGACGTAGACCCATTGGAGAAGGGCACATTACCAGATCCAGAAGCTTGTGCATCAAAGGTGGCGATAGATATTGCCCCTCAAATTGGGGAAGGAGAAAATTCCACTCTGGCTGAAATACAGCAAGCTCTAAAGTCACTTCTAGAGCATATTCCGCAATTGCTAAAAAACCATTGATGTATGTCACTACTTTCTTGGAACTGTAGAGGCTTTTCTCACCTACTCAGAGCTGAGGTTTCTGCGGAGCTACTATCACAACACAGTTGTATTTGCCTCCAAGAGACATGGTCTATTGACCCACTACTATTGGACGGTTTTGTTATATACCAAGCAGCTGCTAAACGAGGCAGCAAAGGTCGCCCTTATGGTGGATTGTTAACTGGGGTAGTGAATTCGATTGTATCTCGTAAGGTACAGTCTAAAGCGGAGGAACAGCTCCTGGCAGTAGAAGTTGATCTATATGATGAAAGAGGTCTGGGAAGGTTATTATTTATTAATATTTATAGCCCCCCCAGGAGACTTGGCCCGTGATTCATTACAGGAACCTATACAGGACTTGCTGTCCTCCTGGTGGTTGAAAACAGGAAATCTCGCCGTGGCCGTGATGGGCGACTTTAATTGCCACATGACTGATGAAACTTGTATATCTGCCAATCCTGATCTGAGCTCAAGATGTGTTATGGCCCATAAAAAGAGGGATATTGATGGGCTGGGTTGGTTGCAATTGTTTGGTGCTTGGGATATGGCATTGATTAATGGTCGAACTTTGGGAGACAGGCCGGGGAAACACACGTGGTCTAACGGAGTATCTGTTAGTACCTTAGATTACATATTTGTGTGCCCGGAGTTACAGACAAGAGTAGCGGATATGACCGTGAGGCAGAACGAATGGAGTGACCATGCGTCTTTGCAGTGTGCACTACGTATCCCCATTCCCACATTGGTATCTACTAATGTTGGTAATATCCAAACTAATCTTACAGGATCCAGAATTGTGTGGTCGGAGAGAAATATAAACTTAGCTATTGAAGCACTTAAACCCACTACTGCCTTAGATTACCACGAGTTTGAACGCATGACAGTAAATGAGATCGAGGAGTGGATATATAGATTCTCCGATCAGCATGCTACGGCCAAAAAAGGCCCTATGTTGAAAACTGGGGGAAGCTCACTCCCTTTCAATAGGGAAATCAGAGATGCAAAGAGAGATTTAAGAAGGGCCACCCGTGAGCTGAAACAGATGAACCTTACTGGAGACCTGTACTGCGAGATAGTAAGAAAGATTAAAAAATAATATAGAGTAGTTATTAAAAATATTAAGAACACTGAGAAAAATGCTAGGTACCAGAAGTTAATACAGACAATATGTACTAGAAATTCTCGCAGTATATGGTCACTACTTAACGAGAATAGAGAGAAGACAAAAGGACACTTAATCAACCCAATAAGTAAAGAGGTGTGGGAAAAATTCCTGTTAGATCGGAATGCAGGAGGTAAAGAAACCATGAATAGATTCCAGGGGCAGGTTCCTGCCCAGGCACCTTTTGACGTTTCAGTTGAGGCAGTATTGAAGAAAATCGCTGCCCTTAAGTCCTCCAGAGCCCCCGGTCCTAACGAGTTAGCCAATATAGTGATCAAGAGTTACCCTTTATTCTGGGCTGAGCTGTTTTCATTACTCTTTAGTAAAATCCTAGAGCAGGGATTTATTCCCCGCTCATGGCAAACTGCTATCCTGATTTCTGTTTTCAAAAAAGGTAATCGTATGGATCCGAATAATTATAGGCTGCTATCTATGTTGGACACCTCGGGCAAATTGTTTGCCTCCCTGCTACTTAGTGAGCTCCCGAAGTGGGTTGATAGTTCCAACATACTTAGCAGATTTCAATGTGGATTTAGGCGGGATTTCTCCACTGCACACAACCTCTTGGTTATGGATATTCTCCGTACTCGGGCACTTAGTAAGGGCCAACCTCCATTATATGCGCTCTATATTGATTTTAAGGCAGCTTTTGACTCCATCCCTCGAGCAAGGCTATGGACTAAGTTAGAGAAATTGGGATGCCCAATTGGACTGCTATATTATTTAAAATTACTCCACCATAATACCACGGCGTGTCTTAGACTAAATAAGGAAGGAGATCTAAGCACAATGTGATTCAAGATGGTGGGGTAAAACAGGGATGCGTTACAGCAGCCCTGATTTATAATTTATATGTATACGACATTCCAATAGTCCTAGCTGAGGTTGATAACTGTCCTCCTAAAGTGGGTGGAGCCTCATGCACAGTATTAGCATATGCGGACGATCTGGTGATATTCGATAATACCATAGGCGGCCTAAGACGCTCTGCAACTTCCCTATGGGACTATGCCAGTAAAAATGGCTTGACCATCAATCTGGACAAAACCAAAGTACTAAGATTCACGAGAAGAAGAGTAACGCGCGTGAATCTGATGGTACATGGCAGCTTAATCCCTTATGCTCCAACCTATCGTTATCTGGGTGTAGACATTGAGCCCCTAGGCGATTATCTCCTTTGCAAACAAGGGCGAACTTTAAGAGCTTTACAAGTTATCTCCCTTATAGTATCGTTCACAAATAAGCAGAGTGGTTTTACCTTGTGGGGGACGCGTCAGCTCTATATATAAGTATTTGCACCTATGATCACCTACGGCCTTGAGTCCTTGAATACTATGGAATTGGGGTGGTTACAAATACTGGAGGGTAAGTTTTGGAGACGGATCTTGGGGTTACCGCCGGGGGTCCCAATGGCCCTGATCAGACTCGAACTGGGTCTCCTCTCCCTCAAAGCTATGGTATTGAGGAAAAGGGTGGGCTTTTACCTCAAGATGACTGGCGACTCTGCCAATCCCCTGCTTGCTGTGATCCAACAGGAGGTGCTCAAAAAAATCTTCGACCTCACCCTTCCACAAAGATATGGTCAAGCTCCTATCAGACATTGGATGGACACACAGAGAGAAGCATGTAACAAAGGAAACCTTATATGCGTTAGGTAAAAAATAGAGATATGGGATTGGCTCGAGAATTTTGCGCATATAAGCACTCTCAAGACATATCTGTTTGTTAAATATCGACTGTATAATTTTATGAAGCCTCAAGCTTATTTATCACTGTGCCCCTCTAGAAGACTTAGACATTTCATCATCTTGTTCAGATTAGAACAATTACCCACTCTACACAGGAGAGGGGCCTGGGAGAAAACCCCGAGGGATGAGCGCATATGCCGTCTTTGCAAATCCCCAGATTGTTTAGAGACAGCCAGACATCTTCTCACCGAATGCCAGGCATTGAGAGCTACAATTATACGCCATCTGGGGGATTTTGTACACGATTTGGAAACAATACGTGAAAAGTATTGCATCTCTTAATTGCACTTTATAACATCTTGCAACAAGTTGAACTTGATCTAAAGGATGGACTGGAAGCACCTCAAGATTGAGGAGCACAAGTAGCTCGAGTTATATGTGCAGAAGTTTTTAGTTAACCGCGAGTTATGATTTTTTTTTATATATGTGTATATTGTGTGAATTGATTATAATGTGTTTATGATTTGTAAAAGTTATATGTGTAAAGATTGAATTTATTTTCATTCTATATCACATTAAAGAAATTAAAATCCAGTGGATAAATATTTTATTTTACCCATTGGTGAAAAGTGCACTAACGTAACGAGTCAAGCATGCAATAGCAACAGACAAACCACAGCAGAAAATGCATGAAAATCGACCACTAACGAATATAGATAATACTGCAATCAAGTTGCAATTCTGGTGGAATTGTTGAAAAAAGCATTGAATATAGGACTCATCTCCTCAGAAGTCCTAAGAAATTAATTGAATTTAAAAAATAAGGCAATGTCTTTTGAGGATAGGCAACCAGGATCTCATAAAACGTTGATGCAATTTGCAAATAACATGAATGCTAGAGAAAAACCTGGGAACATTGTGGAAAAATGCGAGGAACATAATATAATTGGCCTAGAAGGGAATACACAATCATTAAGAGAAGCAAGGATAAACAGGACATTTCTGCTGGAACTTATGGCAAGTATTCCTCCTTTAAGGATGCTTACGTCCGAAGACTTTGTTGACATTTCCCTAGAAAGGATTAATAAATATAGAATGATCTGTAATGTTTCCTCAGTGAGTGTGCTAAAAGTAATCTGGTCTTTCAGGTCAGAATTGTTGGAGCTAGGATTTAGGTTGCATACATTCAATGAAAAAGCAGCAGCACGTGCATTTTTACAATTTCACCCACCGTAAAAAGGAAGACGTAAAGTCCACCACCAGTCAGAGCAATAGCGATAGGGTTGAGGAGAAATGTGTCTCACAACTGCTTACATTGGCAGCCAATAAAAAGGAACTTACCTTGGTTGAACCCATGTTGAAAACTATTTTCAATAATCAAATAACGATAACTAGCAGAAAGCGAACCATGAGTTAGCAATATTTTCTTGGAACTCATGTGGATTTCACAGTATCCCTGACTGGTTGGCTTCGCTTCGTCCTGAACAGATCCCCAATATAATCTTCATGCAGGAAACTATGCAAACCGATGATTTAATTATATATGGATATTGCATGTACTGTGCATATGCAACAAGGGGAAAAAAAGAGGGCAGGACATCGAAGTTACTTTATTAATCTGATTCTGTTATTGCTGTTGAGGCTAAATTTAACGTCCAATATAGCAGAACATTGCTACTTGTCTCCCTATATTGGAATCCCCTTACAGTTGACATCGATGCTATGTTCAATGAGATTGACTCCTGCTTTGAAAAAATAGGAGTACATGATCTGTACTGTGAAATAATCCTCGGGGGTGATTTTAATTCATACTGTTTGGTGAACTCAGTAGGAGCAGACGGCAAACAAGTGGATGTTTCAAGGTTGGCCCTGTCTAGAGGAAACAAATGGGTGCAATTTGTTGAAAATTGGGGGTTGAACTTTGTTGCGTGTGAAGAGAATTTGTATAAACCCACTTGGTCATGCGGATCGATGTCTTCCATGATTGATTTCTTTTGTATATCAAACACACTGATGAATATAGCGAAACCAGTTATTGTACATAAGTTCTCTCACAGTGACCATGCACTGATTGAAATCAATATCGGGATCTCCTGTTATAATCACCTGACAGATGAATTATTGCAATTACCTGAAATGGACCGTCCCAATTTATCTGTTAGATGGAACCCAGTTCCTTGCCATAACTCATATTCACAACAAAATTGGAGAAATAGGAGACATTCTGATCAACCCGGGATTTCCTATATACGAAAAAGAAGCGATTGTCTCAAATATTATAAAGGAAGCCCTAATCACTCTTATAGCAAGGCAAAAATCCATCCAAATATCTACTAATCATAAATACAACTTTGAGATAGTGTCTCTGAAACGTGAGAGGAACAAAGATCTGTGAAAACTCAAACATGGCAATCTTAGCAATCATCAATATTCGTTAAAAAAAAACAAATATTGCAGGTTTATAAAATCAAAATGAGAAAACAAGGTCCAGGCCTACATTAAAGAAAATCAGGCACTAATACGATCAATATGCAGACATGACAAGATGAATTTGGGCAACTATAAGGCAACCGTCGCTAAGCAATACTGATTATTCAGTAAATATTATACCTGCGGAGGTATGGGAAGATTACACTAAATATAAATTCTCTCTGCCAGCGCGGTTTGTGAACTGTAATTATCAGTCACATCGTATTCAGGAGCTGACCCCATTGCATTGGTCACTTGATGATATAGTGTGAGCCATTGGAAAGCTATCTCTGTCAAAGGCAGCGGGACCTGATGGTTTCCCACCTTGTGTTTACAAGGCAGACACGCTGATATGTGCTGCAATCCTGAAAATAAAATTCCACGTTATATTTTAAACTATGAAGACTCCTCGATCCTGGGTTACTTCAATAATTGTTCCTATTTTTAAGAAAGGGGACCTTATAAACCCTGAAAATTATAGGCCGATATCCTTGATGGATACATCAGCTAAGATCTTTGCCATATTGCTGCTACACGATATGGAAAAGCATATTGATGCATATGATATCTATTCCAAGTGTCAAACCGGTTTTAGAAAAGGTATGAGCACTATCCTAAATGGGATTACCATAGGTCACATCTTGGCAGGAACTAAAAATACAGGAGCAAGCCCTGTATAAATGGCGTGTATAGATATGCCCAATGCTTTTGACTCTGTGGTATGTAATCTGCTATGGCTTAAGCTTGCTTCTCTTGGTATACCGCTCTCGTTGATCTATTGGATAGTCCAACTTCACACCGACACCTCATACAAGAAAAGACTAACAATGTCAGGTACTACAACCAAATCAATTAGCACGCAATTGGGCCTAAAACAAGGATGCAATTTAGCCGCCCTATTATTTGACCTATACTTATGCGATCTTGTCTGTTAAAACCTGGCCTGAAAGACTCAAGTTAAAAACAAGGCCTCTCAAGCCAAATGAAATTGATATTTTACAAATATTGTAAATTCTCGTTGTATTCTTTGCTGGAATTTTTAAATCTTAAAGTTGAGCCAGTGATACTATGCATTGGATACCTGCTTGTACAATCTAGGTAAATAACTGGATATCCTGCAAGGCCGTCTAATGAAAGCAGACCTCCATCGGCCCCTAGCAATACCTAATTGCATAATTCGATATTGATTTTGTTTAGTATCATTATCAAGTAGAGGAGAGTGGAGAGCTCTTTCAACTATGCTAGGATGCTCGAGCCTCCCAAGAATTCATTGCACCAGGAATATCACACAAGCATGCTTAGTGAAAGTACTAATTCGATTACGCCGTTTCATATATGAATGAACTAGATGTAGTGCCTAGTGACCTATCCATCAGGCTGGCCTATGTGAAGAAAAGACTTTTTGAAAAAGATTGGGACTGCACATTAGAGGCCACTGCAAACTATCCTTCCTATTGTGAATATGCAAAATGTCTTCACAAAAGAGATCTTGTTGGTTCGTATATCGCTATGTTCCCATGCAATTGGACACGCACGTATTATATGCGCTTTGGGGAATGGATAGTATTCGCAAGCTAAAATGTAAATTCCCGTAATGCAATGAACCCAATGAGACCTTAAAACACCTGGTGTTAGAATGTACACACTTTAAAGTGGTTAGAACTCTTCTACTGATGAAATTTGCAAACGTTGATTATGAAAATGCTATTGAATATCTTTGGAATAGATTAATGATGCGGAGATACAAGCTGCTGATTTTCGGTCTAGTTCAATGAACATTTTTATTTTATTTTTTATCAAAACTGAACTCGAGAAATACGACAACTAAGCAATGTATCATGCAAGGATGTTATTTAGAAGTGCATGAATTGTAAATATTGAAAATTTAAGATGGTTTTATGTTTAATGTGAAATTTAACGAAAATGAAGATGCTTTTATTGTAACTTATAAGTTGATTTTGTAAAGGTTTCAATGAAACCAAGAACAAATAAAAAAATAAAAATTAAAAAAAAGTTTGCTCACCATCGATTTTGTCCGGTAAATCAGTAATTATTTTCAAAAATGGAGATTGAGATATTAACCGGGTTCCAGTATATATTAATAATCTCAATACCCGGAGCAAAAGTATGTTTGTCATCATTTAGTTTGAGCATTTGAACGCGAGGATGAGGATTTGCCCATTGTGTTAGTCTAGCGGATATAGACATTTTAAGGGCTGCTAATAGGCACATCATGGGTCGACCCTTGACAGATTTTAAGGCAGGAACCCAACATGCAGGGATACTTTGGGAGTTCACTGTCAAAAGCTGCTGCTCGCTTAGCGCGCAGTGCGGCTTGGCTGTGTGTAATCATGTCTATTGGTCCTTTCCTCTAGTCTGGTGCAGCGTCGCACTGAGCTCGAGAGGAGCCATGACCGGAGCGAGGGGAACAGGAGCCCCGGTGGGTAGGAGCCCGGCATGAGAGAAGCATTGCAGTACCACCAATGTTCCGAGCTGGTGAGCCGGGTGTGCATGGGTCACGGCCGTGACTCCTGGTTGACGGGTTTGGCCATAGCGTGCAAGGTATAGAGGAAGCTTCCCTTATGAGCCAGCGCTGTGTTTAAGGTTTGTTTGTTTATTAATTTATAGGGTGCACCGAACCCTTAGGTAACTGGGCACAACAGGTACAAGGATACTTAAAGCTTAGTTACACACTGGAATAGGTACACAGTAAGGCATCAGAAAAAAAGCGCAAGAGCAAAACAAGTGCAATATGTTGAGATGGTACAGTGGGTTACAAATATAAGGCGGAACCAGGTGTAAATAGTGGAGTTTTGACCGGGAGCAGCCTGTTTAGAGTACTGCACCTAAAGCTGAGGTAGGACTGGTCAGTTCTGAAGCCTAGTGGTAGAGCGTGCCAGGTCTGCGTGGCTTTCACGGAGAAGCTACTTCCTCCAGATTTTTTTTTTTACTTGAATCTGGGTATCTCTAGGCAGTGGGAGTTGACTGCTGTGGAGGGGCGGGTTGAGGATCTCCTGATCATTCTTTCTGTTAGGTATGGGGGTGCTGCATTGTTAAGGCACTTGAATGTCAGTGAGACTGTTTTGAGTAGAATCCTGTCACCTATCTTTAGCCAGTGGTGTTCTCTTCTGATAATGGAGATGTGTTCTCTGTTGGGTATATTTAAGGTTGTTCTGATGGAATTCTTCTGTAGCGTTTGGATTTTGTCAACGATATATTGTTTGGTTCCTAGGTATAGGGTGTTGCAGTAATCCAATTTTGACAGTAGTATGACATTGGCGAGGATGATGCAACTGGCTTTAGATAGAAATGGTCTGCAGGCCATGATAAGCTTGCAGGGGTAAGCGGTGGAGGATGCCATTGAGTTAACTGTTTTCTTAGGGTTAAGGTGGAGTCGAGGCTGAAACCTAGCGTTTTTACCTCTTTAACTACTTTAATTGTGTTGACATCTATGTTACATGCGGAATATTTGGAGTTCAATTTTTTTAGGTTGGCATCAGATCCAAGAATCAGGATCTCTGTTTTGTCATATTCAGGCAGAGCAATGGGATGCCATCCATGCCTGAATGAGGAGGTATATTGTATTTACCAGGGCCATATACTTGTCAAAATTGCCCAAAAGGGGAATGAGGATCTGGGTGTCATCCGCATAATTCTTGTCAGTGACACCCAGTCTGTCCAATTTGTCAAATAGGGGTTTGGTAAATATATTATACATAGTTGGCGAGACGCATGATCCTTGTGGAACGCTGCAAGTAGTCTGGATCGGGTCGGCCGATGCAGAAGGGGAGAAGACTCATCGTTCTTTTATCTAGAAAGGACTGGACCCAGGCTATTGCATCACTTGATAAATGGGCTGCCGACACTCGGCATTTGCACAGAACTGCATGGTCCACCAAGTCGAAGGCTGCCGGCAAGTCAGGGAGGAGCAGCATAGCAGTTTTGCCTTTGTCCTTTACCTCATCAATTTGTATTTTTAGGTCAATTAATGCCGTTTCCGTGCCATGTTGTGGCCTGAATCCGGATTGGCGGGTCTCCTGCGTATGCAGGCAGGCAGCACAGTGTGGAATATTGTCACTGTTGACCAGGCGCTCGGTTTGCCTGGGTTTTTGCAGGGGCATATGCTTATTGTTATTTTTTTTTAGGGCAAGTCATAGCATGTTTTTGAGTTATGGCATGTTATTGAGTCATGGCATTCTAGAGTGAGATTCGGTAGCATTTTACTGAGCACTTTCTCCAGCTACATGCTAAGTGCTCTGACGCGCTCTGGGCCCGTTATCTCTGTGCCTGTTAACTCTCTGCCTTAACTGTGCTCTGCCTCATGTCATTTTTTTTGGCCTCCGAAAACCATTTCCATTAGTGACATGCCAGTCACGAGGTTTCAAACAATGCAAACAATGTCTAGTAGGGTTAAGGGTACAGACCTCTTCATTGAACCCGTTACTGCCTCTAGCACCGGGTCACACCCCCGTCAGCAACCAGTCAGATGCCGTGGGCAGGGTGGAACCTTCCCTACAATCACCACCCCCAGCTTTCCACAGGAGTGGAAGCCGTTTATCGGAAGTTTTAGTACTAGGTGCTAAAAGGAGACAAAAGCTGCTGAAAGGACATCTCTTGCTCACTAATCTCCTTATTAATACCGATTTCAAGAGTGATGCCAGTGCTGCTTGTTCCCCCTCACCCACATCTATGCAATTAAAGTTAAAGGTACCTGATCATCATGATGCCCATAGAGGGATAAATGGGGCGTTATTAGAGGCCAAGGAACTCGATAAATTAGAAGGCCTTGTGCCTATGGGCGCCCAGTTCCCGTCAGCACAGCCAATAAATAAAGGGGAGCAATCTGGAGAAGACACTGTAGAAAGTAACTCATGCTGCGGGACCTTGCGGCATGCTTAAACTTTGAAGAATTTCAGTCTTGGGTGGTTTCTGTTGGTCCAAAAATGTTTGTCACATTTGTCATACTCGCTCAAGTCTGCCAAACAGACCTTTTTGAGTCTCCCAATAAAGGTTCATCGTTGCAGGCGTAGGGAGACTTCCCCTGCTCTTTGCTCAGGGGGTGCTGTTGAATCGGAGGGTATTCTGCCTCCCATTAAGCCCGTTACATTATCGGCTCCACTACTTCCCAAGGACATCCGACAAAAAAATAAAATAAACAATGGCTAAAATTATGGACGCCAGTTTAAGGAGCTTTGTTTTGGATTCCAGAAATATCATCATTACTAATGTTGACAAGCCTAGACAATACGAATCAAGGGAGGCACTTAAGAAAAAAATCCTAGCTTGGCTCAACCAAAAAGGGGGTCCTGATCGTGTTAGAACTCAGGACCTGAAAGTCATCCATAGATTACAGATTAATAATTGGTGCTCAGTTGATAAAACAGACTGAATTGTGATTGGATGTGGTTTCAGTAGCTTGCCCTTGTTTTTTAATAGAATCACAAAACTGCAGTACAGGCCCTTGCCCATCAAGCTAAGAATTGTTTTGAACTGATCTTTTTATTCCTTTATGTTCTCATTTAACAGTTTGTTTTTATTTATTTTCTCTGATCATGTCTATTTGTTTTATATTTTGTGCCCTGTACTTGGGCTATTGATTCTGTATTTGTTTGTTGGCGCCCTCATGCCTCAGGGTCAATGGTGCGTGGTATAACTAAAACCAAATAAAAAAAATAAAAACCGAGTTGTTGGTTTGGCCATAAAGGAGGGGTAACCATCCATGTCTCCTGTAAGAATATTAAGTCAACATTTTTCAAGAGATCAACAGATTCAGCTTGCATCAAGTGCCTATGCCCCCTTGTTTTCCAAACATCAATCCTCATTGAAATCATTTGTAATTTGCTCTCATGCTATTTCTCTTCATCATTTTTGGTGTTTGATACAGCATTGGTTAGCCATGCCCAGTTCTTGCTTTTGCTTATACAGGTGTCAGGGATGGTTTCTCGATAGGAAACATTACGTTACAGCTTCCCTGGCAGACCCGGGCAGTTAATCGTAGGTGGGACATATTCAATAGGATTTGGTTTCATGGTTTCCTTTTTCTGACTAGATTTAGTTTTGCTCTTGTTATTGGGTTCTCCACGATACAATTATTTTTGTATTTGTATGTCATAACCTTGTTCGTAAATGGTTCTTCTAGCGTCCCATATAGTTTGGCGAACCATTTGAGATGGAATTTTCATTGTTGCCATATTCATATGGCGATTTCTATTGATGTTAATAGATTCTATATCTCTCGATTGGATTTTTCTAAGTGAATGAATGGAATGAAACATCGAGAGAAGCGTGGTTCTGTTGGTGTATGGATCCCTATAGTGTCTCCCCATCACCCCATTAATATTCTCTTTCACTTTGCTGTTTAGCAGCTCTTTGAGCAGATACTGATTTACTATCAACATCCTCAATAATGGCTTTTCTACAATCTTCCAGCGTGTCAAGCGATTGAGCCGCTTGACCATAATGCAGATTGATCATTTCAAATATTTTGTTAGGCAGGGTAGTACCAGTCTCATGAACTCTATCTTGATCAACAGGCAAAACAGAATGAGTAGTAAGATTCATTGAATCACTCGTTAACTTCTTGCTGTGCTGTTATTACAGAGATTTAATTTGATACTGTTTCTCCATTATACTTTTGTCAACTTCTACCACATTACTCGAGCTCTTAGCATGCTTTTTATTTCCGACTCTCTTGTTTTTTTTTGGAGTTTGGGATGGCAAAGTTAGGGTCTGCACAAACCTTTGTTTGGATGTCATAATGAACCTGGTTTTTCGTTTTCTAATTCTGTTTCATACTGTTGCTTTTATTTTTGTATTTCGAACAGATCATAAGTTGGTTCATTAACTGATGTATCAAGAGGGACCACATCTTCACTCACTACAATGCATATTAGGGGCTCAGAAGGAGAAGGCATTTGTTCAACTGGTATACATATCTCATGCATGTTCTGTGTTGTGGAATTGCTATCATCAGTCAGGTTACATGTTCCTTTACCAGACTGAGCAGACGTACATACAGGTACAGAAGCACAACCTACGACCATAACCAAGCCAAGCTTAATTTGAGTTTCCAATACTTTAAGAAAGTTCTCACATCTGGTTGTTGATAAAGAGACATCTCGTTTTAGTTCTAATAATCTCAGGTTTATCTGATTTAGCTCAGAGTAGACCTGATCACAGTTTGCGTTTTTCAGATTTGACAGTATTGTAGATTGCAGCTCTATTTTAATTTTCTAGGTTCTCATATTTTTGGGATAATCATATCATGTGGGATACCTAACCCACAACACTGGGCCACAGCACACAGCTCTCCAGGTACTTTCCTGAAGTTTCCTGTGGACAGATACAAACATAAGGGGATATTCTGACAATTGTGTCTCTAGTGTTGCAATTGGCTCATGTGCATCGACAAAGGGACGGATCTGGCCAACTTTTTGGTTATTTTCTATAGTGTCCATTTGCATACCGTTGGATACGCCATTTGTTCAAGAGAAGGGTGTGCCCTACTAGCACAAGGACTCCCGTGGTTCTGGAGAAAATATTCCACATCCTCTACATCACTGTCTGTTGTACAGGGTGAGTATAATGTGGAATTTTGAATTGAAGTAGCAGTCAATAATGAAATGATCTAATGTGTATTGATACAGAACATCATCTTCTGCCTGCCAAGGGTTACTAGTTTTACCTGCCCTGAGGAAGGCTCGACATGGATGCCACGACCACCGGCAAGCCGAAACGTGCACCAGTGCTTGATTAATCATAACACAAATGAGCACTGCCAAGTAGTATTGATATTTCACATTCACGTAGGCAGACAGATGGCATGATCATTTATCATGTCAATAAAGTAGGCAAACAGATGACATGATGATTTATTAATCATGTCAATAAAATAAAAATAAATCCTCTAGGGTAATATTTTGTATACTCTGGAGCAGTTTCAGAGTAGTATTTAGTCTACCTTGCAGTAATTCATATGATTGTTTGAAATGTTATTTGTTTTCTGTCATTTTCTGTTTTATTGCATTTTTCAAGTATTTGTGTTACATTGAGTATATGCATTTTCCTAGAACATTGGTTTTAGGTTGTTTTTATGTGTTATAAAAGAAAATGTACCTCTCACTTTTGTATTAAAATAATCCTTATACTCTCAGACACTCTGTGACTTCTGTGCACACAATAACTTGTAAAAGAACAAGCATGAATGATGACCGCATACTGTGTTGTAAGTAGCGTGGATTCTCCACTTTTGTGTTTAATATAGCTAATATATTTTGGTCAGACAAGAAATGCCTGTATTCATAGCTGCCAAAGAAATTTCATAAGCTGGAGGCATAGAGTTTTTAAAACCAAATGAAGGTCTCGGGTAAGACGCATCCGAGGACACAGTTGAGTCTAGTGTTTGCATCCTGATTCAACATAGGCGAGACAGATAAATTAGATTCATCAGGTAAGCTACCCACAGGTTGTACAACAACTTCATCAACTTGAGTCTCAGAAACAATAACCTCCTGACCCTGGTCAGATTGTTTCTCCGAGTTTAAATATTTATCATTGGTGACATTGGATACGTAGGGCTGCATTTTTGCATTGCGCTCCAATGTAGAGCCCTCAGACCTCGGAACAAAATCCAAATTAGTCGAAGCGCTTTGACAACCCTTCACATTAGTGTGCGTTTCAAAACTATTTTTTTGCACACATATGATAGCGTCATTATTGCTAACAGCCACCACCTGTGAATATAGTCTTGAAACAATTAGGCTATTGTTTGCGTACACTTGTGCAGCAGTAATAGTGGACGAAACGTGCAGTTACGCTACTCACATGATCGCTAATCTGCAGTAGGATTTGTTCAGCGTTAGTCTCTGGAATTATCTGGGAGTTACACTTTAAAATGTCAGCATCCGTAACGTGCATGGGGTCAGAATTCATAACACCAGTCGTAAGGGGCTTGTCCGACAAAAGTTCATTCAAATTAGCTGATCCCATTAACGCCGTCGTTGATTTAACGCAGGGAGTCCAGAAATGGCAGAGGGCCGCTCCTGCTAACTTCGGGCGCATGGCACCTCTCTTGGGTCTGAATCATTTCTGCAATGCAGATAACATGCAAGAGTCAGTATGCGTTTCAGCAGTGGTAGTTCTCAATAGATCGCTCAATCCTACAGGTATGGCTGTGGTGAGCGAGTACATTTCAGTGTAATTGTGAGAAAGTAGAAAGCACCCACGTATCTCTCCCGCACATCTTAAAAATGTAAGACTGTAGTGCTGAAAAAATATAGTCAGCCAAGTGAGACTACTGCCCGGCTGCCCCGCGGAACTGCTAAACAGCACTCTCCGTCAGCACTCCCACAAGGTGCGCACACAGAGGCGATTGTGTACAAATTGAAATAGCCTTCTTTGATGGGTGAGGTGCCGTTAGCTGGGGAGAATAGAAAAGAAAAAAAAAAGTAAAATTCACTACGTGATGCTTGCAGGCAGGCAAGTTTCCACACGAGGGTGGGTGACAATGGGAGATAAGATCTTCATAAAATCCGTACCACGTGTTAATGAAAAGTAATCCTTAGGGAGCAGTACATGCTTGCAGAGTAATCCACAAAGAGCAGGATGACTGGCCGAACAGCACTCTCAGTCAGCATGCGCATACGCAATGACTGCTGTCAGTCAGTCACTGACAGTTTGTGCACAAACTGAAATAGCCTTCTGGGATGGGGGAGGTGCCGTTAGCACTTGTTCACGAAAAGTTATCCACAGGGAGCAGTAAATGCTCGCAGAGTAATCCACAAAGAGCAGGATCAGCACAGAAAGTTTAATAGCGTTAAACGTAAGGCAGAGTGGCACAATTAACGTACCCATAGAAGCTGTCTCAGTCCCTTGGAGATGCTGGCTTTCCTGAGCATTTTCTAAATCAATCTTGCTGCTGAATGGTAAACCCTCTGGAGCCTCTGTATTTAATTATTTTGCAAGTCCCACGTAGAGAGTTGCAGTAGTTGCACATGCTGTATCTAAGCATTCAACAGCAAAATCATATGTGGCAAGGAAAGGTAAGCCCATTCTGAATACCTTAATTTGAAAGATTAATCTTTAGACTAAGTTTAAGGGAAGAAATCAAATTTGACATTTATCCAAACACCTTCATTTCAAGCCTTTCCATTTGATATTGGCAGTAGTCCAAGTGCATTGAAGACAGGGGCCCAAGGAACCAAAGTAGAAGACTTCAGTTTTTGGATTAATTAGGTTTTAGGTAGTTTATGATAATCCAACAGGTGACAGCCAGCAAGTATTCAATACAGTTGTCACGAGTAACTAGAATGGATGTAAAATTGGAAAAGGATGGGATACACAAGCCGTCTTACGCCTCAGAGCTCAGAGACCCCGAAAAAGTGTCGAAACAAAAGGCATCGAGAGCAACTGTTTAAATCTTACGGAATTAACAGGATCTTAAGGATAAAAATTCAAGCAATCAGGTAAAAAGCAGTACTGAAATGTGGAAGCGCCAGAGGCGGTCAAGCCGAATATCACAACAGACTCAAAAGTCCAGGACAGCTAAAGGCCTGTATCAACTTCCATGTATGGGGCTGTCGGGAGAGCGGGTTGAGGTGAGGAAATGCACCAACCAGGCCTCTTCTGCCACAAGAAAAAAATATATATAAAATGAGGGAATTGATGACCAATAGAAATACAATGAGACTTGTAGCGTCCCTAAAAGAAAACATTTAAAAAGTCAGTAATGACCAACAGGAGCAAAACGGCCAGGTAGCCAAGAATAAATGCAATTAGGTTAGTAACAACCTAATGCAATTATGTAATAGGACAGAAGATAGTAACAGTAGCTATAAATTGGATGGCAGTGACCAACAAATACAATTAGTACTGTAGCAACCCCAAACAATATTTAAATAGGGGGTAGCAAACGACTGATAATGAGGGAAATGTGTGGTATGAAGAGAGGGTAGTGAACGGACTGGTAGAGGAGTACCTGAATTCTGGATGCGAGACTGAGGATTACAAAATCCTAGGAAGATGTGCAGCCCTTGTAGGTCAGAGAAGAAGGGAAGAGAGGTTTTAGACTTTGCTCGACAGGCTTGGACTAACCGGTGCAACAAGTACAAAAGAGGTCCTAGGCCAATCGGTGCATTTAAATCACCCTATGCTGAAAGATTCTGGTTCAACAGGAAGCCTGCCCTGGTACAAGTCTAGTGCTCTCCAGCCTCTACTGCACCACCTGGTTTAATTGTCCTACTCCACAGGCCTATTTCAGCTATGCGAAGGGGATATTTGGAATGCAGCAACAGAGCAAGAGCATATTCTTCCAGCTCCATTTACCAATACTTTCTTGATGTGCTTTTGAGACAGAAAAAGGTTCTGTATGGCTGCATGCATTGGTTTGCACAGCTATAGTTTATTTTCACTCGGGGTGTGAAGCCAAGCACCTTCAGTTCGTATGCAGTATCTGGGTCAATATGATCACAATCAGTCTGTTTTTAAAAACAATAATAAAAGGAAGAATAACACGTTCTTCCCAGGCATTTTGATCAAATATAGCAATACTCTGACCAGAGGTTACAGGATTACCGACTCTTTTTTCACAAGCATCCTGTGTCAGTGACATTTCTACCAAGCACTGATGCTGGGATCGACTCAGTTTGTGACTTATTTCAGGAGAAACCGGAGATCCTACGGCAGCCTAAAACTAGTCATTTCACCATGATGCCTTCACTGCCTAAATCTTTAGGTCCTGTAAGGGCTATCACCATCACCCAGGCGTCCATCTTCCCTAACCTTTGGTAGGGCTCTTCATTACCTAATCAGAGTTCCATCTGTAATCATCGAGAGGTTGGATACAAGGCCAAATTCCCTCAGGGCCCAAGTGGCACAGACCAGTCCAAGGGGAACTTTGAGGCCTTGTCACAACAAGCTCAGTAGTACGTTGACCAATATAGATAAACCAACACTTTCAGGGGCGAGCATCTCTAGAACAGCTCCATCTGGGCCTTCATTGGAAGGCTGAGATTCAGAGAGTCTCCTTTCAGTCACTGGCTTGAGTATCTGAACCCTTCCCTTATTCAAACTTAAAAAAAATGAGTAGGGATTCCAGTGTTTTGCTATTTTTAACCATTATTGAGGAAAATAGCATAAAATAAGACCTTGATGATACTCTGGGTTTTTATTACAAAGAACCTCTCAAACCGGCTCCTCTACTCCGTCTGCTCATACCCTCTGGATTCTATAGCAGCGAGAGCCACGTGAAACTGTCACAGTGCCATCAGCACTACTTCTTAAGCCTAACTATCAGATTTTGGAGGACCAGCTAGACCTCCCAAGGGATCGGGCAGCTACTGCTGGCACGGACTTGCAATTGTCTCAGGACTCTCAGACCAAGACTCTGAAAACAAAATCAGAGCAAGAAACTGAAAAGGACAAAGAACAAGGCCTGTTATTCAGCCGTGAATATTTCACTCATACTATAACAGACATACAGGCAAGGTGAATAGTTAGGTCGTCAGCCTGATGTAACCAACATTTCACAACAAAGCTGGAAGAAGTCATTCTATCCCGGCAACCAATAATAAGCTGGAGGAAAAACAAAGTGGTGCAAGAAGAAATAAAAGCTTCATATCATGTGTACAGCTATCTATAGAAATTATATGATATGGCA
Organism: Ambystoma mexicanum; assembly: GCF_040938575.1. Taxonomy (NCBI): domain Eukaryota; kingdom Metazoa; phylum Chordata; class Amphibia; order Caudata; family Ambystomatidae; genus Ambystoma; species Ambystoma mexicanum. The sequence goes on along the minus strand of NC_090922.1, from coordinate 1,245,892,026 downwards.
TATTATAACGCGCCTGTACACAAGTGTTTCTAGGCGCAAGCGGGTGACACTGAGGAACTGGTCACAAACACCTATGCTTCGCTCCAAAATTGTCTTGGTAATAACAAGCAGTCCACATTATAAGTTGACACACCAGCCTAGACATATCCTTATGTAGCCCTAGGGCTAGGCTGGTCCCGCTCCTCATGACATCCAGCCACAGACTAAAGGTACTGTTATGAGCCCCAGGGGTGTCATCATTGCGACACTTTTTGGAAGGGTGGAGAACCCTGCCCTGCTGCTGATGAAAGAGATTGTGTGCAGATGGAAGGGGATTCAGACCCGCCCTTCGGGCTTCTGCCAGGTGGGAGAAAAAGAAGTGAGCTGGCCACTTAAGAGATATCAGGATGAGAGTGGCGTTCCTGCTGTTGAAGAATCTCCCCACAGCCTTAGGGAGAAGTTAAATCGGACGAAAAGTATACATGGACAGGGAGTCCCAATTCAATAGTTACTCTCCCAAAGAGTTCATGCCCACTCCACCCCTGGATGCGAAGAGAGGGCACTTGCTGTTCTCGGTCGTGGCAATGAGGTCTACCCGAGGCAGCCAAAATTAAGCAAAAAACGGCATCCAAGAGGGAGTGCACCATCTGCCACCTGCCACTCATGATCCAGTACAGTCAACCTGCTCAGTAGGCCCGACCTCTGCAATGAGCACCAGTGGGTAGGTAGATGGCCCTATCCTAAATCTTCACTGTCAGCGGGCATAAGGAGGGGGGCGATCTTGTTGTCCCCTTTTTTCAGATAATGCATGGAGGTCGAACTGTCGGTCTGGATACTAACTTTCTTTTCTCCAATTACTGGCAAAGAAGTGCTCAGGGTATCAGAAATTGTCTGAAGTTGTAGGATGTTGATATGAAGAATGCTCTACTGCTGTTATCACAAGTTATGTATCTTGAGAAGCTCTCAAAGTGGCTTATCATCCCAAAGGATTACCTTTGTGGCGATACTCTTGGTTCATACTGTCTCTCTGTAGATTTGCTCCAGGAGCTGGATAAGTGCACCTGGAGACATCCCATTTTTAGGAATGCCAGGGGAACAAACGCAAAGTAGGCATACAGCCATCAACCCCTAGACCCTAAGGAAACAGCAAGCAGAAATTGCCTGTCTGCTGAAAATGGCCCATGGCACATGAGTTATCCGAGATCCTCTGCCGAGATCGAAAATCTATTGCAACCTGCAAGTCACACACAGAACCCAGAAAGGTCAGTCTCCGTGAAGGGACCAAGGAGGGTTTCCGATTGGTAGAAAATCCCACATTGAAGACAGTGTCTGCCAATAATTAAGCCAATGCGATTGCTTGGCGGCCCAACTGATCATCCACGTATGGGTAGACAATCTGCATCAGAATCAGGGAGCTGGCTACTGTGTTCAACATTTTGTCAAGTACTCTCTGAGCCGAGTTCAATTAAAAAAAGGAGAGCCCTGCCCTGAAAATGCCTCCGGCTGATGGGGAAACTCAGAAAAGTCTGATGTGGTTCCCAAATGAGGATGTGTAGGTATGCGTTCCTGAGATGCATGATAGAAAACCAGTTGTCCGCTTTAACTGGGCAGACGTGACCATCTTGAGCATTTCATTGGGGAGGAAAGTTAGCAACCCAGCCTGGTTCTCCTTGGGTATAGAAAATACTCAAAAATGGAAACACTGGATCCTCTGGTCCAGGGGAACTGTTTCTATGGTCTCTATGCTTCTATGGCCTCCATGGAGAGGAACTTGCTGATCTCTTCCAGAAGAAGGGTGGAACCCATCTGGATGTGAGAAGAAATATCAAGACGGTAGCCCCTGGAGAATATGGAGTGTGTCCAGCGAGCCTGAGCGATGGTCTGCCAGTGTGAAAAGTGACTGTGAGAAGTGTCAATGGAGCCTTAAGTCAAATGATGTTAAGTTGGACCTAGCTCAACCTGTCATCGCTTTTTTGTAATCTGACGAAGTTGTAAAGGAGGATCCGGCGAAGAAGCCCTTTGAATTGGAGTGAAGCATCTTCCTAACGTGTCCACTGGGAGGCCTGGCAGTGTGTCTGGCTTTCATGCGAAATCCACCATAGGACTCTGCCTGGCATCCTTGGAGAAAGAGGACTTTTGAAAGGGTTGATGAGCTGGCTTGGACAGGACTGGCAGAGACTTGGTGGTCTGGGTCCAGGTCTTTGCTGAAATAAATCCTGACCAATGAAGGGAAAGAATCCTGTCTTGAACGCCTTTAAATGTGGCCACATGCATGCATGCTACTCCGTGCATGTCGATATCCAAAGCCATGCCTCTACTGGAGGTAATAATAGGCTGGACCAAAGTTTTGAAAATGTCCCGAGCAATGAGCTTGACCTCTATCCCGACTGATTTAAAGCTTGCTGTTTGTCAGTGTGAAGGAAAGCCTGAAAATTACAGATTTGCTCCCCAGCTTCTGGTTAGCAGCAGCCAGAAGCATGTCACTTTAGCCTGCCACAAGTAGGAGGAGATGGTGTAGGCCTTGCAACCATAGGCCTAGTCTTCTCTATTCAATAAAGCTGCCTGAAGTAGAAAGCTTAGCATAGAGTGAGGTTAAAGCTACCACTGTCGAATCTGGTTGTGATTGGTAGAGCACATGTTTTGAAAAGCGTGAGGCCAGTAATGCGCCTCATGCTTCCTACTAATGGCTTGGCTTTTGTCAAAACAACCTTCTGTATTTATAATCCACCTCTACCAGAAGATCAGAGGGCCAGGACCTCAGGGGACACCAGACACCTGCTGCGGCCCTTCATGAGTTGGAATTATGAGAAATTCTTCAATTTCCATACCCTTCGAATTGGCTGTGCCACCACCACAAGCACTCTGTTAATCCACTCAACATACTTTAGAGTTACTACACCTCTCTCTTTATTTGACAGTAGATTTGTTGAATAAGGTGTTCTTGGTAGTGCACCCCAGCATTAAATCCAATCTACTCAGATCATCATTCCAGAAACCAAACACCCTTGGACATGCCCATAAGATGTGCAGCAAAGTACCACCATTACAACCACAACCCCAACACGTGTCATCATTATACAAGCCTAAACTAGCCATCCGCACTGGGGTCCAGTATAGTCCACCTACAATCCTTTGCGCACATTTTGCAGGCCCAAGTCCATGTTTGATTGTGTGCCAATTCTCATTAACCCATCCCACTTCTTAACAAGTATATCTTTGCCTAAATCCCTCACCCAAGCCTGATGCAGTATCCCCCATGCATTCACATCAGAACTATCCATCTGCATCAGTTTCAAATATGTCCATGCACGGGGAGGACTGAATAACGCTACAAACCGTAGGCATCTCTTTCATAGGGCTAGCCAACATCCCCTAGGGCTATCCAACATCCCGTCTTTCAGCTAGGAGGCACTTCAAGTCCATACACCGCTTGCATTCTCTTCAACCCCCAACCAAAAAGTTCCTCTAAGTAACTCAAAAGGGACCATTCAACCATCTTTCCACAAATCACGTATCCTCAAAATACCTTTTTTAACCCAGCTCTGCCAGCACAAAGTCTTATTTTCAATCTGTAATCCCATATTGTGCCATAATGATGCATCGTAATGAAACCAAATATTGTCTCCTCTGATCTGGTCATAAAGGTTCTCAGGGCCTCTCCAGTAGTTCCTATAGTAGGCAACCTAGCCGCTAAATTGGGCATCTTTACCATTGTAAACACATCTTGTATAGTGTATACGGCAAGCATTTTTCCCTCTCTATAATCTTCGATAGAGGTATGTCATTATCCATCCCATCAAAATATAGCGTTGACTTCAGTACGAACATCCTACAGTAATTTTCCAGGTTAGGGTACCCGTAGTCCCCCTCCCGCACAACCCGCATCAGGACATACCTTGGAATTCTAGGCATCTTGCCTTCACCCCAAAGACATTTTTGAAAAACGTTATCAATGCGGCCAATAACCCCAATAACCTTCTTTGTGAACATTGGTGGAATAGACTAAATGATATTGAGAACCTTGGGCAGAAGTGCCATTTTAATAGCATTAATCTTCGCCCAGAACCTCAATACTAACCACCCCCATTTTAACACATCTTTCTGGATAATTTCAAAAAATTTTGCTACATCAAATTCCATCATCCTCTTTAAATCACAAACCAGATGGACCCCTAAGTACTTCATTGTTCCTACGTTCCACTGACAGTTCCACACATTTAAATCACCCCTTGGTTGTGAAACGTCCAATGGAAAAAACAGTCTTCTCCCAATTAATCTTATGACCAGACAAGCATCCCACTTCCTCAAACATGCACTTTAGCTTTTCCTCGCCCCCTCTTTTGGGTTAGACAATATTATGGTCATGTCATCCGCGTAACATAGTACTTTGATCTCACTATCCCCAACTCTAAGCCCCACAAGTCCTTGCTCCTGTCTAATATAGATTATATAGACTATCAGAGGCTCTAATGCCAGGTTGAAAAGATAAGGCGACAGTGGACAGCCCTGTCTGGTTCCCCTAGTTAAAAGAAAGGAAGCAGAGTACTCAATTAACCCATATTGTTGCACTAATGGATGAATGTAAAGTTTTTTTTTTTTTTTTAAACGTGGTTATTTTAAACAGGCAGGTTATGGCAATACAAAGCTTAATCACTTGCGACATGTAGCATACAGTAATATCATTTGACGCTCCTCCCACCCCACCCTTCGGTCTCAAGTTCCGTCTTCACGTCCCCGCAAGGGATCTCCATCCTGAATAGTTCTCCTGGCCAGTTGGGGCTTGAAAGTCAGGGCCGGGAACCTTTGGTCAAAATCCAATACCAGACCCCAGATGTTGTGAAAGCGATGTAAAGTACATGCCCTGGCCGCCGTCACCTTCTCGGCGATCAGGATGTCCCAGACTTTCATCCACCAGAAAGGCATGAGAGGGCCTTCCGTCGTTTTCCAGGTGCGGGCTATCACGTTCCTGCCCGCAAGTAGGCATTGCGATAATAGTTTGGCCTTGGGACCAGACTTGGGCAGATCCCGGGGATCGGTGCTCCAAGGAGGATAGGTTTGGAGGCCAAGGACAGTCGCACCTGAGTGATGTCCGCTATCGTCGCTAGGCATTGTTTCCAAAAGGCTTGAGCCTTGGGGCAGGACCACCACATGTGGAAGAAGGAGCCAATTTGGCCGCATTGCCTCCATCATTGAGGGTTGAGTGTGGAGTTCATGTGGTGAAGTCATAGGGGAGGGTAGTACCACCGGAGGAGGATCTTGTAGGCGCACTCTCTATTTGTGATGCATGATGAGGTGGTGTGAGCCCGGGATCAGATGTCAACCCACTGTTGGTCTTCAATCGGATGGCCCAGGTCCGCCTCCCATAGGGCCATATACCGGGTCTTGGAGGTTAGGAAATCCGTTTGGAGGCGCTTGTATAGAGTGGAGATTCTTCCTTGGGGCGGGAGCTCATTAAGGGTCAATTCAATGGCTGTGGGGGGACGAGTAGCCGCCTGGCGAGTCTGTGGGTGTGTGCACCAGTGGCGCAGCTGGGTATATGTGAATCTATCTTGTTCCTGGATCCTAAAGAGTTCTTTGCATCGCTCAAAGGTGCAGGGTTGGCCCCCTTCAAAAAGTTGACTGAGGGTCTCTAGGCCTCCTGCAATCCAGGCCTTAAAATTCCTGGTAGACAGACCAGGGGAGAAGGTTGGGTTCATAAACACCGGGGAGAGGGGGCTGAGCCCCGTCCGGATCCTCTTCTGTTTCAACGCCTTGTCCCACACCGAAACGGTGTGTTTGGTGGATGCCAGAAGGTTCCGCCACTGTCGCCGTTCCGGAGGGGGGACATGTGGGAGAAAGCGTAGCGGGAGGGGTAACTGCACTTGTTCAAGGTCCACCCACCTAGGGCGGTTGGTGAGGACTTGCCATGATTGGATACGGGACAGTTGAGCCGCCATTTGGTATTTCTGCAGGTCAGGGACCCCGAGGCCACCCAGTTTCGTGTTGTCCAGCATCGTGGATTTAGGGATCCTGGGCTTTTTCCCCCCTCCAAATAAACTGCAGAATTTTCTTCTGTAGGCGTTGAAGGGCTGGCACCGGAACCGGCACCGGGAGTGTGGAGCACGCATACAGAAATCTCGGTAATAAGTTCATCTTACAGGCTGTAATACGGCCCATCAGCGATCTCTCTTGTGCCGCCCAGCGTCTCAAATCTGCCTCCAAGTTTGTAATTAATAGGGGAAAACTAGCCCGATAGGTCTCGCTTGGGTTGGCCGGGATCTGAACTGCCAAGTAGCTAATTCCTTTGGTCATCCATTGTATTGGGCACACCGGAACTAGGGCTTCTCGATCTTCTCGGGTCACACCCACTCCCATGGCGACTGATTTCCGGTAGTTGACTGTGAAGCCTGTGACCCTGCCATAGCTCGTTATCTCAGCCAGGGCTTGAGGGAGGAGCAGGGTTTCGTGATAGTCAGGAGGACATCATCTGCATAGAGGGCCAGCTTGTGGTGTGCCGGGCCTGATTGAAAGCCTTCGACTGCAGGGTCCAACCTGATCCGCTGGGCAAACGGTTCCATAATTAGAGCGAAGAGAAGTGGCGACAGCGGGCATCCCTGTCGTGTTCCGCAAGTTAGGTTGATGGGGAGGAGAGGGTGCCATTAACTCTGAGAAGGGTTTTGGGAGCTTTGTAATTTGCCAGCGTCATAGTGCAGAACTCCGGGCCAAATCCAAAAGCCTCAAGGGTGAGCCTAATGAAAGTCCAATCCACTTTGTCGAACGCTTTGGTCGCGTCCAGGGCCAGAAGCACCAATTCCCGGGAATCCCGGGAGGCAAGTTCCACCAGATCCAAGGCTCTTCGAATGTTGTCGGCCGTGGAGCGGTGTCTGCGGAAGCCACTCTGATCCGCACTGATCATCTCCGGCAAGAACTGAGACAGGCATGATGCCAGGATTTTAGAGTAAATATTAGCATCTATGTTGAGCAGGGCTATGGGTCTATATGATGCAGGGTTCTTCGGATCGCCTCCAGGTTTAGGTAATAAGACCGTAATTGACTCCTGCATGGACGGGGTTACAGTGCCCGTGGTCCTGAATGAGTTAAACAACTGTACCAAAGGTGCTAATAGTTGGGGTTTGAAAATCTTGTAAAACCTGGTTGTATACCCATCAGGGCCAGGGGCACGGGATTTAAGGGATTTTATTGCCGCGTCCACTTCTTCGTCAGTAATTGGTGCCTCCAGAGAGTCACGGGATGTTCTTTTTAGCCGGGGAAGCGCTGCACCCCGTAAGTATTCCTTCTGTTCCTCCATGTCCCGCACTGGAGCGGTCATCACCCGAGTCAGGTGGGTCGCAGCGAGCTGCAGTTTGTCCTGGTCAGCGTAATGGACCTTGCCTCGTTGGTCCCGCAGGCCCACAATTGTATTGTTCCTCTTTGCCTTGGCAAGTTTGGCCACTAGTAGCTTATTTGCTTTGTTGTTTTTAGCATAATAAAACTGTTTTGCTTTTGCCATTTGGTGGGCAGTGTGTTCGGCATAGTGGGCCTCAATATTTTTTTGTGCTATCCGGATGGCCCGCTGAGTTTAAGGGGTCCAGCCCTTCTCCTTATGGGTCCTTTCTGCATTTCTAAGGTCTTCCTCAAGGCCCTGGCGAGTTTGACGTTTGTGTCTATGATAGGCCGCTCCTTGCGCAATCAGTTCACCCTGCACTACTGCCTTCATTGTGTCCCAAGTATTGGCAGTAGAGGTGTCCTCACTGGGGTTCTCCTTAAAGAAGTTGGTTATCGTGGTTGCGATCGCGTCTGAGTGGCATCTCATTGAGAATCGGATCATATAGAGTCCATCTGCGCTGTTGGGGGTTAGCTGGTTCCTGCACTCGTATTTCCAGGGTCACCGGAGCGTGATCAGACTAGATTCTGGAGCCAATTGTCACATTGTTGGTGAACGTGAAGATTTGTGGAGACACTAGAAGAAGATCTATCCTGGAGAAGGTTCTGTGGACATAAGAATAAAAGGAAAAGTCTCTTTCGGATGGGTGGAGTACTCTTCATGAATCCACCACCCCCAAAGTTCTAAATAGCTGTAGGAGAGCCAGGGCTATGGTGAGGTCTCCGGCACTGGGTGGGTGTGACTTGTCTTTCGTGGGGTCCGGGACCCCATTGAAGTCCCCTCCAATCACTATCTGGCCTTCCAGAAACAGGGAGAGAGTTGTACTCAGGGATTCATAGAACAGCGCCTGGCCTGAGTTGGGTGCGTATACAGCAATTATAGAATAGATTTGTCCTAGTAGTAGGCATTTCACCGCCATGTACCGCCCCTCCGGGCAGCTTATAGAGTCTAAAATTTGAGGGTTCAGTCCCCTCCCAAATAGGATAGCTGTGCCACCCCTCTTGGAGTTCCCAGATGCGAAGAGTTGCTTCGGAAAGTTTCGGGAGCATAGGCGGCTATGGTCTGCCGGCAGCAAATGGGTTTCTTGTAGCATAGCCACTGCTGCACCGTCGTTCTGAAGCTTCTGTAGGATGACTTGCGTTTGGCGGGTGAATTTAGTCCCTTGACATTCAGGGAGACTAACCTCAGAGTTCGATGTTCTGGGGCCAGTTCCAGGGAGGTTGACGAGTCCTGGGGTGAGGGGGAGATGTAGACGGATCAGCCATCATGTCGCGGAGTGCGTGGCCATTCCCCAACCTGCCTGTGGGTTTTTTTGTCGGGCCGCCAACGGGAGGGCCGAGTTTTAACTGAGGGTGGCTGACCTTTTGCGGGTCTAATGCCTCCCTTGGCCAACGGGGCCATAGAACAGTGTGTAGCCAACATGGCTAACCTTACAGGTAATCTTAATGGTTTGTTCCAAGGAATCATAGATGGACTGTGCCTTGGAACCGGGCATGGACCGTGGAATAATGCCTGCTGCTTTAAGGATGAAACTTATCTGTGTTCCTGAGGGTGCTGATCGGATCATGGTGCCGGACTGCGAGCCGGTATCGAGGTGGAAGCCCCATCATGGGGTCACATCCAGCTATTTCCTCTTCCAGAATCTGGGAACCTTCGACCAAGAATGTTGTGTGGGATTAGGGGAGGCCACCAGGTTTGAGTCAGCCGTTGCTTCGGAGGGCAGGAAAGACGAGGCTTTGGAAGCATCTGGGCGCAGGATGTCGGTAGCATCTTCCAGGTGGCTAATTTTCCTGAGTGAGCCTTGTAGGAAAAATGCAAAGCTGTGGGAAAGAGCCATCTGTAGCGGATTTTTTGAGCCTGAAGAAGGGTGGTTAGAGGGCGAAGGGCTCGCCTCTTTTGAAGAGTAAGAGGAGAAAGGTCCTAAAATATCTGGAGGGAGGTCCCTTGGAATGTAATTCCGTCTTTGGAGCGGCTTTTTGCCGAGATGGCTTCCTTCGTGGTAAAGAAGTGTACCCTAGTGATGACGTCGGGGGGGCCATCCGATTCCACTCCGCGTTGGGGGTTCAGCCTGTGGGTGCAATCTAGGAGAAGCTGTGAATCTTCGAGGTCAGGGAGGAGAGATTGGAAAAAGAGGCCCACATATTCAGCCAACCCCTTGTCTGGGATCGGAGTGGGAACCCCCCGAATACGGAGGTTGTTGCGCCGAGCCCTATTTTCGAGGTCCTCTTGCTTGTATTCCAGGATGTCATACTTGTCCTGCAATAGTCCGATTGAGCGTTGGACCTCAGTTAGCACAGAGGCATGATCTTGGATATGATCCTCAACAACTCCCACTCTTTGTTCAACCTCCGAGACTTTTTTATCTGTGCTTTCCAGTTTAGTTGTGAGTTCCGCCATACAAGAGCGGAATTCTGATTTGATATCCGCCATGAATTCACGTATATCTTCTTTGGTCGCCAAAGGTCCCCTTGTTATCTAGGTATTCCAGTGAGATAGAGGGGCAGGAATCTTGTTTTTTAGCTTTGTTGGAAGCGGTCAGCAGAGTTGCTATGTCCGAAGACTTGGTAGTCTTTTGTTGCTTGGTCATCGTGCTGGTTGTCAGCGGCGGGACAATGGCCGCCGGGAGTGATGTAGCGGTGAAGAAGAGTTGCTATGGGAGCTGCTCATGGGCCCCCAGAGGCTAAGAAGCGCTGCCCGTGCGGGATGTAGGCCTTATCCGCGGGCAGCAGGGCCGTGGGCCGGGGCGCCCCAGGAAGGGCTCAGGGAGAAGAGCATGCAGGCTAGGCCTACCTTAAATCTCTCAAGGGGCTCCTGCTGAGGGCTCCCGCCGCCAACCGTTGTGGGGAGGGTCTCCCATCTCCGCTCCAGGAAATTGAGTCGCTTCAAGGGCCGTTGCATATGTCCATAGGCCGGAAGGTAGGCCCCAGCGGGCACCCAGGAGGGCCACTAATGCAGCCCGCGTAGATCTCTGTCCGCTGGATGTGTAGTTGTAAAGCGGCGTGGGCCGGGGCACCCCAGGAGGAAGAGGGGGAAGGTGCACAAAACGGGGCCAGTGCATGCAGGGCTCCTTGCTGGTTCCAGGGGGGGGGGCCCAGGCCGCCCTCACCGGCCGATGGAAACAGTCCCTGCTTGTCTGGATATCCGGATGCTGGTCCGTACCCTCCGGCTCGAGTGCTACGGAGAGGATCGCCTCCAGCTCCTGACTGCCATCATACGTGCGCCCGCCATCTTGGATTCTCCGAGCGGCAGAGGGGGGGGGACCGGGATTCAAGCGACGAGTAAGGACATAGTGCTCCCTCTCCCGGCTTTCATCTTTGAGCTGCTAGTGCCCCATCGGTTCTGATCCACATAGCTGGCGTCGATGGATCATGTAGGCCACAGGAACCGCATAATTTTAGCTATAGCAGTGGGCAGTCCACGGGTGGCTTTAGAGGAGCTACTGCATCGTGTCGGCTCCAAGCCACACCATGGTATCCCAAATCCAATCTTCCTAAGCGTGTGATCTAAAAAAGCCCAATTAACCCGATCAAAGGCATTCTCTACATCCATGAAGATTAGTAGCATGTTCTTTACCTCATCCTTAGGGAGCACCAATATATCCATAATTGTCCTGATGTGATCATAAACCATACCTTCCACGCATAAACCCAACTTGAGACTGTTCAATCAATCCGCCAATGTACCTGTCCAACCAATTAGTTAATATTCTAGTAAATATTTTAAGTCCACATTTAATAATGATATTGGCCTATAATTCCCACATTTTGCATGATCTTTTCCTGGTCTAGGGATTACTGTGACGCATGCCTCTCGCATCGTTGGACACATAATCCCTTCAGTCATGAAATGGTTATATAAACTACATAATAATGGAGCTAATTCAGGACCTAGTGCCCTGTAGAACTCGACCGGTAGCCATCCAGACCCAGCGATTTACTTGTGTTAAGTTGGTCAATTGCTCTCAGTATCTCCTCCTCCCCATAAAGAAAATGCCTTTCTCACTCTGTATATCCATCTCACTTTTCAGAGATTAATGCGCCCTATCCATCTCTGCTATGTCTTCACTGCTTCTTGTCAATTGATATTTCTTCGACACTTTTCCAAATTACTCTCCAGCCGTCTCAATTCCACCATTCCCTTTTTCTTGTGCGGCTGTAACATTTATCATTTCACCCCTAATTGCTGCCTTAAAACGATCCCAAACCATTAGCTCAGAAGCAGATCCTATATTTATTTCATAGAAGTCTTGATAAATGACTTTAAGGATGGAAGTCCCTATTGTTCCTTTAATATGTATGTTTTTAAACGCCATCTTGATGTTGCTGACTGCACATCCCACAGTTCCAATTTCAGCATTATCTGAGCATGATCCGAGATACCCCTCTCCATCTTTACACTGGTTGCCTTTTCAATAAGTCTTTCAGAAATCAGAATAAAATCAATTCTTGAATACGAATCGTGAACCAGCAAGAAGAAAGCGTACTCTCTCTCCAGGGTGTAAACATCTACATATATCCACCAAATTCAGACTATGCAAACGTTTCCCAAATGCTCTGCTAGTACTCTCCGCCATAAATCGACATTGTGCAGAGCGGTCTAACTTACGATCAAGACACAATTGAAATTTCCCCCCAAAATAGTGTTCCCCATTCATCTCCCGCAACAATGATATTTTTGTGAAAAAATCACTGCCCGCAGTCCATGGACCATAAATTGATCCTATTGTAATTACACTGCCTTCATGCTTTACATCAACCAGAATCACTCTGCCCTCATCATCCATAAGCACCTTCTCCACACTCAAGTTTAACCCTCTACGAAATAGTACTCCCACTCCTCTTGATTTAGAAACGTAACTGTTTGTTACTGCAATATTGCCTCCTTTTCTCACATAAATCTTCATACTACCAAGACGAGGAGGAACATACAGAGTGATAAGTCATCTCCCAACGGTACAGAGAAGAGGAAGAGTGATGAGAATGACTCTGTTTCCAAGTCTAGACAGTACTGAGAAGAGAAGAACCCAAGGAGGCATAAAAAATACTCCATAGATACAAACGAAGGACTAAGGCACTCTGCTGGTGAAGGCCCTGCTGCATGGCATAAAAAGCAAGAAGGGACTTAATGAGAGGAGAACCCGGCATGACGCCTGCCAGCCCCAGGAGATTTAAAACTGGGAATGAGGAAGTGAGCAGGAGAAGCTGGTCCTCAGTCGTGAGGACACCCTGGAATGGTCCGCAAAGCACCCTGTGGTCGGACGGAGACCCAAGCAGAAGCTGGAGAGAGGCCAACGGTGGCGTGACTTCGGGTAGGTAGACCATGCAGTCCTTAAACTACGCTGACACCGAGAGGCCAAAAAACCTGTGGAGCCAAAGAGTTGCATCGGGAAGCGGAAATAGAGATATGAAGAGCGTTCAACAAGAGCGAGACCAACACCACGGGAAGAACCAGTGACATGCCCCCACCAAAGAGAAGGTAACAGGAGCCACAGGAGATCAGGTAGGGGTTTGGGAAAGTGTTTCAAGAGTAATCTTCCTTGTCACAGTAATTGTAACAAGGATACAGAGAGTGAAGGGTATCTCGGGAGTCATCTCCCTCGTGACAGTAGTTGCAAGACAAATACAAATAGTAAAGAGTATCTCAGGAGTAATCTCCCTCACCACAGTAGTTGTAAAAAAGACACCAAGAGTCAAGAGTGCATCGGGAGTAATCTCCACCGTCACAACAGCCGCAAGAGATATCAAAGATAAATATTACTACAGGTGTAGTCTCTCCCCACCAGAGGGTTTGTAGAAAAAGCAAAGGACATTACGAGAGTAATCTCCCTTGTTGCAACAACCAAGAGCAACCAACGAAAATTCGAGGAATATATATAACACAGAGAAAGAATACCAGTTGGACATTTAATCAAGCCCAAAGAAGCTCTTGGGAGGAATTACAAGGACTTATCAGAGTTGTTACAAGAGACAATCAACAGTAAGCCCTTAAGGCTGAACCGGATGGACAAGGAGAAGGGAGTCATGTTCCTGGCTTTATTTCTGTTTGCTGAATATATTTCATTAGTGGTAGGGTCAAAGTAGGGTTGCTTTGGACAGAGGACTGATTCTTTAGTTTGGCAATCAACCTGATGATAAGAACCCAAGTTAGGTTCAGTTAGGTAGGGAAACCCTTCTACGTCCTTTTCTTATTTGAATAAAACCTTGCGTTTGAAAGGTCACCCCTTTGTCCAGTTCCTTCTGACTTACCACATAATCTTTAAATTAAATGTTAGAATAAGCACTTCTGATGGGTGGCAATAATGCGATGCAAGTTGGAGGGCCCATCAACACTTTACTAGGGCTCAATCCTGCTTTTTCTATTAGCTGTGCTACGCCTACTGAATAGTACCAAAGGAAGGGTTTAAAGACATTTCAAGCCAGTCTCTGAACACTGCTTGACGAACCTATTCAACACCCCATTCTGCCTCTCCTTTGTCCTGGCAAACTGGGAATTGTGTGGACAATACAATTTATGTTGAATTTGTTATGCAGAACATAATTCTTTTATCAATTATCTGGTGAAATGATTACCTATATAGCGTTTTATACTGATAGGGACCCCAAATAGTGGCACAGAGACCTTTATCAAAATCTTGGCAACAGTTCCAGTGCCTGCCTGCATAGACCTTAATCCAAAGGGAGAAATTGTCCATCAAAACCAAATCATACCAATAAAAGTTGCTTTTTTTAATTTGGATTAAAAAAATAGTACGTTTGTAAATGGTCCACAAGGTAGGTGGACTCCTGGTGTTGCCTGTACAGCAGTTCCACATTTTTCTGGCAGACAATATATACTGTCTACAATAGGCCTGTGTTAAAGCTGAAAAATATGAGGCATACTAATATTCTCTCAATGTGGCAATTACAAACCCCTTTGCTACAGGTCTGACTTCCTAATAAATGAGCGCCAAGGACAACTTTTCCTTTGGTGCGATAAGGCGACTAGGCAAGCCTCGTCAAAGGATATCAAATTGTAGAAAACCTCTATGAGTGGAATCTTGAATTTTACCTAACTCTCCCAGTGTTGTGACAGATGGGGCTTGTGTCTAACTATTTATTTTTTAAAACAAATTCATCCTAAGTCAGTAACTGCGACCTTTCTATCAGCACATCTGCTAACGCATTCCCAAACAATCTCAACATTAACTAGCTGATGTGCCGCGAACAACATTATTGCTAAGTGGCTGGGTAACATAATGGCACCTAAAAGGGCTGCTTCATAACTATGGTTTTTGATCATGAAGTGAGAAATCCTCTATGCCGCTACAACTGTCCGAAATCATGTGCAACACCAAATGCACACCTGGAGTCCATGTATAAACAAACACTTGGTTGTTCTGCCAGCTAGCATGCAAGTGCGATTAGTTCTGCTGCTTCTGCTGAATATACATTGGATAATATACTACTCTATTACTTCCTGCAGTTAACAAACTAGATAGTCGGCCTTAAGGTAGCCTATCATTTCTTGTACAAGATCCATCAGCACAAACTAAAAAGTCATGGTTTTATAATGGAGTGTCAAATAGGCACTTTCTGGGTTGACACAAGTTCATCTGTGATCGTAACAGTCATGTGAAGTGTTATATCTGAGGAGTTCAATAACACATTAAATATTTAAGAAGTTGTGATAATGTTAGCTTTGCGTTTTCAACAATGGGCCCGATATGGCATGTGGAACAGCTACCTCTAGTGCCAATATCCACTCTATCTGCAATAGCAAATAATTCCTAGAAATGCTTTCATCTTGGTTACTGTTTAAAGGTTTAGGCAGTTTCAAAATGGCTTCCGTTCATGTGTTGGTTATAAATCTATGGCCTGTCAAATCAATGACCTCAATAATGCTCACTTTTCCATACACAGTTGAATTATATTTGGAGGCCTTATGTCCCTTGAGATCTAAAGCAGTTAGTTAAGAGTGCTTGTGTGTTTTGTTTGCATAAGTCATATGAAAGGGATGCTAACAGAAGGTCATCAACATACTGTACTAAAGCAAACTGTCGGGAATTGAAAGTCATCCAAGTGCTTAATCAATTGTTGCGAGAGCACTATGGCAGACTGTGTACCGCTGTGGGAGGCGTGTCTATATACACTGTTTTCCTCGATATGAAAAGGCAAACAAAACTAATGTCTGGCTCCATAGGGATAGAAAAGGAAGAAGGAAGCTTCATAATGGTAAAGTGTGCTGCTGTCTGAAGTATGCTTTAAAGTATGGTAGCTGGGTTCAGGACCACCAGGAAGTTTGGTAGCAACTGTCCTTACTGTCCCCAGTCCTTGGATACATGTGTAAATATCTTCTCCTGGCTTCATCAAGGGCAGTATTTGGCATTGCATGCGTTAAGCTGGAACTATTCCTTGCTCCAGCAGTGATTGAATGACTAGGGCTATTCCCTTTTCAGCCAAGTGGGTGCAATTAAAACTGGGGTATTCTGGTTACTTATTTAGACGGGTCTATCCTAATTTGCACTGGCTGTGTATTACACATGCAGACTACCTCTGTGTCCTAGCCCCAAGGTGGGCAGTGGCAGCTGAGATGGGCCCAATAGCCTCCTCCCTCCACCCCCAAACTATTGGTACTGTGAATATTGTGATACAGGGAAGGGAGGCATTGCCCTAGTGTAAAGAAATTGTGTTTTGCCAAGAGAGGAAAGGCAACCTCATGGTACTGTTAACACTGCAGCCAGGGGGAGGGAGACTATCCCTCTGGTATCATTGGAGAACTCTGAGGAGCCAAGAAAAGAGAAGTAACGTCTTGGAATTGTGAAGAACCATACCCTTTGAAACAGCTGTGAACTATAAAGAACCAGACAAACTCAGGGGAAGGGAAACAACTTTTGGAGCTTTATGTTGGAACTTTGGAAAAGAGCTGTAGACGGCCAGTTGAACAACCATTTACCTTTTCACTTTATTTTGAGTTTAGCGTGTAAGGCTCAGGTTTAGATTTGGACACAGGACAGAGAACTTTACTTTGGACATTCTGACACAGACATCCTTTAGTTTAATTGAGGCAGGGAACCTCCTCCTAGAGTTAGGACTTTCTCCAACTCTCTTCTTACTTTACTAAATGTCTTTGCCAACCACTGCAATGCCCTTGTGTCTGATTCTTACTCCCATTTCCTTAAATAACAGACAGGACATCTGGTAATAAGTAAAGTCCAGGGGATGAAGAGAACTAAAACTGAAGCAAACTTACCGAGAGCAACTGCTTGGACGGTGGACAGTGGAACGGTAACTAGAACGGGGACTCTCAAAGGCATGGTGACGGTGCTTCTGGGGACTGCATCAGCCAGCTTGTCAGGACCTGGAACACTGGGTGCGCCGATACCCCCGGACATCTGTGGTGGAACCGGATCAGGCTGCTGCCTTCCTTCAGTGAGTCTCTCTCCCAGGACGGGCACAGAGGACTGCAGCGTGCAGTGGAGATATGGCAGCCCAGATCCTTCAGTTGCAAGGATATATGAGGAACGGGAATGTGTCTCTATAGTCCTCATTCAGTGATAGTGAAAGCCATCTTTAAAGTGGGTCACTGGAAACACTATATTGCCAGTTAGAGGGCGGACAGCTCAAATCAGAGCAAGATCGGTCTCGGGAAGTCCCACCTTTAAAAGCAAAAATGTTCATTACAATGAGGGTGGTAACACATGTTCACAACCCAAACGCATACCCATACATACTTAGGTTAAAGAGAGCAGGCGGAAAGTCTCATCTTAACTTTTATCAGAATCCCTCAAGTTGGATAAAAGTAAGAAGAGATAAGGCTATAACAGAGCTAATTGAGAAAATAAAAATAAAAACAAATCCACAGAAGCAGACTTTATTACACCCTGCAGATTAACTAATGGGCATATCTACCAGGAGGAGTCCAGACCATCCTCCCCTTCACAAGACCCGGTGATGGCCACGCTGGGAAGATTCGAAAAGCCAATGACGTGACAAAAGAAAAAATTTGACAAAATGGCAAAGTAGGACTACAATCCAGAACCTCTACTCTTGAACAGAGCGCCACTAAATTAGAGCAACAGTGTACACAGACACTCCCAGTCGTGAAAGAATTAGGAAAGGACCTGGAGGCAATAACCAGGGGAAAAAG
The DNA here is from genome assembly GCF_040938575.1 of Ambystoma mexicanum. Lineage (NCBI taxonomy): Eukaryota > Metazoa > Chordata > Amphibia > Caudata > Ambystomatidae > Ambystoma > Ambystoma mexicanum. The sequence goes on along the minus strand of NC_090922.1, from coordinate 1,245,874,559 downwards.
TCATGAAAAGTAGATTGTAGTA